>NC_047094.1:100704522-101904522 GCF_902459505.1 Geotrypetes seraphini | reverse complement strand
GGCCCGGGGGATTATTCATGTTTTTATGGATTTTGGGTAAAGCATAAAATACAGGGATCCTGGGGTTGACCGTATTTAAATATTCAAATTCTTTATTGGTCAAAATACCATTATCTAGGGCAGAAGATGTTAAAGATTGTATTTCAGAAGCTAGAAGCGGGGTAGAATCCGCTTCTAGCTCTCTAATCAGTAGGTGCATTTAATAATCTACACACTTCAGCCTTGTATTTAGCCATATCCAAAACCACTACACCTCCTCCTTTGTCAGCCCTACAAATCCTAATCGGTCGATTGGACTTAAATTGTTTCAAAGCTAAGAGTTCGTCTCGTGACAAATTGTACGGTTGATATCTTTTCTTATTTTTGTTGGTGAATTTCCTAACGTCTCTAATAACTAGTTCCTTATATAACATCAGATGGGGACTCGGGGCAGTAGACGGAGTCCTTTGAGAACTATGGCTGCATTTTGTTTTGTTTCTCTTCCCTTTGATAATAACTGATCAGCAACGTAGTAATATCGATCTACTACGTGTCGGCAGCTTGATCAGCATTTTTACTGAACAACCACTTGATGTCATCTCCTGGGAGCTTTTAACCCCGTACAGTCATGATGTGGCCATCTTTTTTTGATCAGAGGAGACGTTCTTCACGTCCCGGTTAAAAGGTATGTCAGAGTGGCTTCTTTAAACTTGTTTGAAGTTATGCATAAGTCCAGTTTTTGATATAATCTTCTTTTCTGGCCCTAGTTTGATAGGATTCTGTTACACCCTGAGGCAGCAAGTTGGTGAAACGCTGGCCATCGTCGGTGTACCGATCATAGATAAGTTGAAAGTTTTTTTTTTTTCATCTATCAATTGCATAGACAGCCCTGCTTATAGTTTATTCAATAGGGAGTGCAATGGAGGTTTTCTGCCAATGAGGTTACCACCCAACCACCTTTATCCACCATTGTGGCAGTGGGAGGGCATTTGTCTGAGGCTTTTTCCTCCGTTTTTTTGAAATATACACCCCTTTAAACTGAAGCAGCACTGCCTACACTTACTTATGAACAATGTATGACAGGTGCAAGCCAAATAGGTATTGGTGGTGATGGAAAATCAATCTGAACTAGTATGGCAAATATTGAAATTTTATAATTTTAGTGTTGTATTCTTATCACATGTTTTAGATATAGTTGTATTAAGGGGCTGGAGGAGTTGCTGTACAATGAGAGGCTAGAGAAACTGGGCTTCTTCTCCCTTGAAAAGAGAAGACTGAGGGGATATAATCGAAACATTCAAGATATTGAAGGGAATTGACTTAGTAGAGAGAGATTGTTTACCCTCTCCAAGGTGAAGAGAACGAAAGGGCACTCGCTAAAGTTAGAAGGGAAAAGATTCCGTACAAACGTAAGGAATTTCTTCACCCAGAGAGTGGTAGAAATCTGGAACACTCTTCCGGAGGATGTTATAGGGGAAAACACCCTCCAGGGATTCAAGAAAAGATTGGATAAGTTCCTACTGGAACAGAACATAAGCAGGTAAGGCTAGACTCAAATAGGGCACTGGTCTTTGACCTAAGGGCCGCTGTGTGAGCGGACTGCTGGGCACGATGGACCACTGGTAAGATCCAGCAGTGGCAAATCTTATGTTTTTATGTATACAACAGTCAACATTAAATGGTTATCATAGCAGAATCTTCAGACTGCCAACCGAGTAGCTTAACTCGACCTGGCCACAATCCTCATTGATCCGCCTAACATACTTTTCATATCTTACTTAATTTTCTTATATTCATCTTTTACACATTCATCTGTTTTATTGTGTTGTATTTTATCTTTTTTAACTTAATATAGCACAAGAAACTATTGGACTTAATAAGTTAAAGATCAAATGCAACACAGTAAAACAGATGAATTTAAAAGTTAAGTAAGAAATGAAAAGTATTTTGGGTGGCCAGATCGGGTTCAGCTACTCAGTTGGCAGTCTGAAGATCCTGCATACTAAACATCTCTTCCTGCTATGATTTTTTTAATGTGGACTGTTGTATATGCTATGTGAATATTAACAGTAGCTGTAATATTGCCATTAAGTATTGATGACCATCTTTCCTTATGATCATGAGTTGGGGTTTTTTTTTTTTTTTTGTACTATTATCATAAGATGCTAAGTCACTATTTTCTTCCATGACAAGTAAGAATGGATTGTCTAGGGTTTGGGGATGTGTTTTTTTTTTTTTTTAAATTTGTTTGTTGATATTGACTGCCACTGTTGGTGAGGGAGAAGAGCATGGAACAAAAAGATATGTATAAGACCAATTTTGCTATGAAGGAGAGACATAGAATATAGCTATCTTTAAAACTGAATATTAGCATTCATTCTCTACATTTTTATTTCTTGCTGGAAACATCAGATCGGAGCAAGATTCGAAGGTCTTTGGTCTTCCATTGTGATGATTCCTTATATGCTGAAGTTATACAAAAGCACAAGGGATTGGATGATAAAAATAACACCAAGCAGCAGTTCACAGTGGATCCGATTAATGCCAACTTATTTGAGGTAAGGAGTTCCTAATCTGATGAGGTTCTCTGTTCCTATTTATTTATTTCTAAAAATTCTAAACCACCTATATCTAAGCGGTTAACAGTAAAACGTTCACAATAATTCAAGACAACATACGTTAACACTATCAATTAACAATACAATCGCATACTAGCATTGCCCCACTTAACTTCAAAAACCAGAGGAAATTATAAATTGTCAATCTTTATTGCATCATAATGGTCAAATCAAGATACCTCACCTAACTCAACAGTAGGAGTTTAGAAAAAGGCCTCAACGTATAGTTCAGTCTTTAACATTTTCCTAAACTTTTCCTATCTTCTCTCTCTAAAGCAAGGGTGTCAAAGTCCCTCCTCGAGGGCCGCAATCCAGTCGGGTTTTCAGGATTTCCCCAATGAATATGCATGAGATCTATTGGCATACAATGAAAGCGGTGCATGCCAATAGATCTCGTGCATATTCATTGGGGAAATCCTGAAAACCTGACTGGATTGCGGCCCTCGAGGAGGGACTTTGACACCCCTGCTCTAAAGCCAAAGTGAGCTATGTGCAGCCGTGCAGGACACAGTGGAGGCAGGGGGTGTCGAAATTTTGCCCTGTCCTGCTTTTACTGCGACATCATAGGTAGGCCAGGAGTGAAAGGTGTCATGTTGGCTTGTGATGCTTCTGCCTTTCCCAGACTTTCCTAACTTAAGAGCTGCATGCACCAAAGTCGGCAATCGCCGCTAAACCAGTTTTGACTGCTTTAGCGACAATTGCATTTGCCGACCCGATGCACAAAACTGCTCACCGTGTGTTTTTCCCCCTCGATCACTCATTTTCCGATCTGGCCATGCCGTGCAAACTTATCTATCTAGTTAATATTAAAACTCCATGCAAACTACCCAGCGATTAATGTACTAACATCGCTTGGCGATGCACAAATAAAGCTATAAAAAAGTGGCCAGTCAAGCCCAATTGCTTAACTGTCTTAACTGGCACAGATGCTGTGCATGTTACATGGCCGATGACAGCCCTCCCTGATGAACTGGGACCGATCCCCCCTCCCCCAACCCTATACCTCTGAAAATAGGCAGGAGGGTTGCCCATTTCCCTCCTGCCAGGCCGACCCCCTCCTCCCTTGCACAAGAAAAAATAAGCAGAAGGAATGCCCACTCCCTCCTTCCATGGAAATCCCCCCACCCTTCCACATGAGAAAATTGGCAGGAGGGATGCCCACTCTTGAACCATCCCCTCCTTCCCCCCCCCCAAAAAAAAGGCAGGAGGGATGCACATTCTCTCCTGCTACCAGAAGCCTCCCTCCCTCTCCCCGGTAACTTTTTCAGAAGTTGGGAGCAGGAGGGAAGCACGGTTCCTCCAGCTTTGAGGCCCACCAATCCAAAATGGTGAACCCCTCCTCAGTGCGGGGGTGAGGTCTGGGGCAGAGCCTGGGTGGGGGTACTTGGTTGATATTTGTTAGACTTAGGTGGATATTTGGCTTGAAAAAGTTTACACTGGTCTAGATTAATCTGGGCAGCAAAGACCCTCTAACCAGTATCTTTAGTAATGGCTTGTTCTAAGCAGTAATCCGAATACATACATGAAATCCAAGAATCTGGATTAATAATGGAGGTGGTGTTTGTTTATTTTTTGTCTTGTCTCACTGAAATCAAACAGATTGTAACTGCCTGATATCTGCTATTCCCATTTTTCTTTAGAATGATCTTGTAAAAATGTAGTTTTATTTTGGACTCCATCTCTGTTCAGTTTCTTTACACTTATCTTAAATCTTTTCTAGGAAGGCAGCTGGCCCTCGGCTTGTGGCTCTGAAACTACCTCCGACAGCAGGCTCTCGGAGTATATGTCCAGCAGTACATCTAGCACACCTTCTCCCACACCCTCCAGAAAAGCCATAATTCCAGGTTTCTAGTATTAGTGTATTAAATATTGGCATAATATAACCTGCTTGAAGCTGGACCCTTTGGAGTTTCCTCTCTAATCTTAAGACTTTCTGCTATCTCTGGGACTATTTTGGCAAGCAGTAATGTTAGGTGTTGGGATGATGTGTGCTTAAAATGCAATTATAGAATTTGCATTGGCTTTTTATGAGGGAGCACTTTACTAACTCAATGGCAATTTTGGCAAGCAAATGCTAGTATTCTATAACAGATGCTTAGAGATGTGCACCCTGGAAATTGGGTTTACAACTGCTAATTGTAGCCAATAGTTGGTTAATAGATTAGATGCTAATCTATTGGCCTTAAGTTACACACTAGTCAGAAATTTGGGCATGCAACTTTCTAGAATTAGGGGGATTGCCTGTAAGGGGGAATATGGCTATATTATAGCTAGATACAGCCTCAATATATAAGGGATTACAAACCTTATATACTTAAACCTTTTTCAATTGCAAAATCTCTCACATGATCCTCAGCGAGGCCACCTCCCCACTCAATAAATCTTCATAGTAGGTAGCTTTACACCTCCTCTCGTCATTGGATCCTTATATTTTCTTAATTTTATTAAACTTTTTTTGTGCTTTCTGGAGAGGAGAATGGTCTGTTCGGAATGGAGTGATATTTATTGGGAGAGATAACCTTGAAAAAACCGTATCAGAACACATGGGTGAAACATGTCGATTATCTCTCCCCCCCCCCCCCCCGTTCTATGAACTGAGACCAGAAATTGAGCTGATCTAAAGCTAAGTAAATTTATTTTAGCCACTATTTATGAACTATTTAAGTATTTAAACATTAAATTATATAAAAAAATTATAAAGAATACAAGCACAAAAAAAGTTTAAGAAAATATAAGGATCCGATGACGAGAGGAGGTGTAAAGCCACCTACTATGAAGATTTATTGAGTGGGGAGGTGGCCTCTCTGAGGATCATGTGAGATTTTGCAATTGAAAAAGGTTTTAAGTATACAGTGGTACCTTGGATTACGAGCATAATCCGTTCCAGGAGCATGCTTGTTTATCAAAGCGAGTTTCCCCATAGGAAATAATGGAAACTCGCTTTGATACGTTCCTCCCCCCCCCCCCCCCTGCGAGAACAGGAACCCCCCGCCCGACCAACTTTAACTCACCCCCTCTTTGGCACCGGCACGCAGCCCACAAGTGCCGGTGCCGCTTGAAGATCTTCTTCTTCCCAGTCTCTGCCGGCTTTGAGCATGCATCTGCGCATGCTCAAGCCCTTCTAAATCTCCCTCTCGCCGAGATTCTCGGCGAGAGGGAGAATTAGAAGGGCTTGAGCATGCGCAGATGCATGCTCAAAGCCGGCAGAGACTGGGAAGAAGATCTTCAAGCGGCACGGGCACTTTTGGGCTGCGTACCGGTGCCAAAGGGGGGGTGAGTTAAAGTTGGTCAGGCGGGGGGTTCCTGTTCTCGCGGGGGGAGGGGGGTGCCGATTCGAGCGGGAGGGGCCCTTTGCGAGCGGGGAGGAGCGATGCCAGTTATTGGGGGGTGCTCGCAAATCGAGTCAACACTTGGTTTGCGAGACGTTTTACTCATCTTGCAAAACACTCGCAAACCGGGTTACTCGCAAACCGAGGTTTGACTGTATAAGGTTTGTAATCCCTTATATATTGAGGCTGTGAATTACTATTGCCTTTTTCTTTAAGAAGTTATATGAGTTGGGTGCCTTTGAGGCTAATATATTATAGCTGGAAACATAATGTGATATTTAAGTGGGAGGAACTAGCAAATCTTAGGATACTTGCCTCTTAACTTGCTGTCAAGAACTTCTGTTTTTATGATTTTAAATTCAAGTATTGATTTTATAGGGATGGTGAGCACATTCAAAATGAGCCACATGCAACCTGAACTCTATAATTTGTTGAGCAAGTTAAGGCTGTTATTTCCAGCAGATTTCAGCTCTCTTCTAACCTACAGTAGCGGCAAAAGTCTGAAACTGCTTGTGAATTTTGCATTCTTCCAACTTTCTGACCTTTTTAATTTTTTTGACCCAATAGATTTCTGTTTATCACATTAGGGATACATTTGGCTATTAGAATGAACTTTAAGACCACTTGTTTCTAATTTTATAATTTTCTTGATACTGGAACATAGCTACTATAACTTTTTACAGCTCATATTTCAAAAACTGGATTGAGACTGATCAGAAATAACACATGCTAATTGGACAATAAGGAGGCTGCTTTCGTCAGCCAATCACAGTCCAGACATAAGAATTGCCGCTGCTGGGTCAGACCCGTGGTCCATCGTGCCCAGCAGTCCACTCCCACGATGGCCCTTAAGTCAAAGACTAGTGCCCCAACTGAGACTAGCCTTACCTGCATACGTTCTGGTTCAGCAGGGACTTGTCTAACTTTGTCTTAAATCCCTGGAGGGTGTTTTCCCCTTTAACAGCCTCCGGAAGAGCGTTCCGGTTTTCTACCACTCTCTGGGTGAAGAAGAACTTCCTTACGTTTGTACGGAATCTATCCCCTTTTAACTTTAGAGAGGGCCCTCTCGTTCTCTCTGCCTTGGAGAGGGAGAGCAAACTGTCTTTATCTTCTAAGTCTATTCCCTTCATTATCTTGAATGTTTCAATCATGTCCCCTCTCAGTCTCCTCTTTTCAAGGGAGAAGAGGGCCAGTTTCTCTAATCTCTCACTATACAGCCCCTTAACCATTTTAGTCGCTCTTCTCTGGACAACCATGAAAAGCGCAGGACTTCTGGGTTTCATACACTTTCTGCATCAACAAACATAGTAACATAGTAGATGACGGCAGATAAAGACACGAATGTTCCATCCAGTCTGCCCAACCTGATTAAATCTAAAAAATATTTTATTTTTTCTTCTTAGCTATTTCTGGGCAAGAATCCAAAGCTCTTTATCTCCAATTTGCTGTCAACAACTATCGACTTTAAATCATTCCGAAAGGAAATCAAAACCCTACTTTTCAAAAAAACTATACAACTTCCCAACCGAAACTAACAAGCAACCAAGCCTAAACCCTTCTCCTAAATTGTAATTTCCAGCATCTATTATATTAGCATCATCCAATTATAACTTCCTAGAAAACCCCAGCTATCCCCCTCTATTCTATGCCTGATCTGTATACATCCCCTGAATTGTAACTTCCTGGATATGTCCAGCTGTCTTGCACTGTAATCCGCTTAGAACTGCAAGGTAAAGGCGGAATATAAGTCACTAATGTAATGTAAATGTGGGGGAGAAAGGTGCTTTTCAGTGATGAAAGCATCTTCTACCTGTTTGGTAACCAGGCCCACACCTACAGGAGGAGGTTTCCTGGAAAGGAGTTCAAGGTTGAGTGCCTCAACCTCACTGTGAGGCATCCTTTGAAGGTCATGGTCTGAAGCTGCATGGCTGCCAGTGGTGTCTGATGCCTGTATATTGTCGATGGAATGGTCAGTGGACTAAAGTAGAGAATGACACGGGGACAAATTTTTCCACGTCCCATCTCAACAAGTTTTTGTTTCTGCCCCATTCCTGCAAGCTCTGTCTTAACCGCACATGCCTTGAACATTTATGATTTTAAGGTGTTTGAGGATTGTGCAAATGAGGACAGAGCTTGCAGCAATGGGGTGGGGATGGGGAAAAATTTGTCCCCGTGTCATTCTCTAGAACAAAGTACATCACAATACTGTAAAAGCACATGGTGCCATCAGT
This sequence comes from Geotrypetes seraphini, assembly GCF_902459505.1. NCBI lineage: Eukaryota > Metazoa > Chordata > Amphibia > Gymnophiona > Dermophiidae > Geotrypetes > Geotrypetes seraphini. The sequence continues at coordinate 101,896,365 of NC_047094.1, read as the reverse complement.
TTAGCAGCTATTTCCAGGCCAGTTCCTGTTCCAAGAGGACAATGCACCATGCAATCGCTCCAAACAGGTGATCAACTGAAAGTGATGGAACAACATTCAAGTCAATTGATTAACCTGCCCATTCTCTGGATCTGAATCTGATTGAGAACTTGTATAAGGTGGCCTGGAAGATATCCAGGAGACATCCAATATCATAACGTGAGTTGATCTGAGTCATTCACTGCAGTCTGGAACCATGATGTTGGTCACCCATGATCACATCAAACTGGTTCACTCAATATAGACAATGGTGCAGACAGATGATCAAGAATAGAGTGTGGCTCACCAAATACTGAAGGGTAGAAGTCCAAAACAAAAAAATCTTTGAAGTGTGATATTGCTGATGTCAGCTTTATTAGAACAAGACGATAGTACACATTCTAACAACAATGGAGCACATCCACAATTTGTCAATGAAAAGGACCCAACACAGTTTGTGTTTTGACCAGAAAGGTCTTCAGGGGCCCCAATTAGTCTCTTCAGGAACTGTGTGAATTTGCAACAACCTATGCTCTGCAACATCAGACTACAGTTTTTTGTTTTGGATTTTCACCAAATGCTGAGCCATCATTGACACCTTAGACTTTGCCAATGCCACCTACATGAATATGAAGGATAGATGACGCTCCTATATATATTTTTTGACCAGCAACGTACATTATTCAGTTTACACAGAAAACTGAATTTAACATGGCAACTTTAACAAACTCAAATTTAAGACCAAGCTAGAATAAAAAGTTGATTCTATTAGCCAAACATACACATATCCCTTATAATGTGGTATGCAGACAAATCTATTGAATCAACAAAAAAATTTAAAAGGTCAAAAGTTGAAAAGAATGCAAAATTCACAAACTTTGCATACCACTGTACTTCCTTGTTCTGTTTAGCTATATATTTACTATATAATATACAGTGGAACCTTGGTTTACGAGAATAATTTGTTCCAGAAGCATGCTCGTAAACCAAATTGCTCGTATATCAAAGTGAGTTTCCCCATAGGAATGAATGGAAACTCGCTTGATTCGTCGTCATCATCCCCAAGGCCATCAGCGCTGCTTCACACCCCCCCTGAGAACTGGCATGGCCCACCCCCCACCAGCGAACACCCCGAGAACCGGCATTGCCATCCCGTTCGCATCGTGGGCCCCCCCTCCTGCGATCAGGCATCCCACACCCACCCAAACACTACTCCTTACTCTGATTTGGCACCAGCACCAATGCACAGGACATGCTGGTGCCCGAAGATCCTCCCTCTTGGCTGGGCTGGGCCTTGAGCATCTGCGCATGCTCAAGGCCCAGCCCAGCCAAGAGGGAGGATCTTCGGGCACCGCATGTCCTATGCGTTGGTGCTGGTGCCAAATCAGGGTAAGGGATGGTGTTTGGGCGCTCGGCGGGGGATGCCGGATCACGGGGGAAGGGGGGCCAATGCGAGCAGGGGGGATGCCGGATCATTGGGGGGATACCAGATCGCAGGGGGGGGGGGCACTCGCAAATCGAATCAACACTTGGTTTGTGAGGCACGATTTTGGGAATGTTTTGCTCATCTTGCAAATCACTTGCAAACCATGTTACTCGCAAACCAAGGTTTGACCTTATATAAATCACTCATGAGAAAGGAATAGGGCTCTAGTAACTCAGCCAACTAATTTTCAAGAAATGCCATGTAAACATTCGGGTTCTAAAAGTAAAATGCATTTTGACGTTTGAACATGCCACTTCCAATAGAACTTGACATGGACTTGACGTTTGTTCCGGTGCTGACATCATCACAAGTTGACTTGAAAACTAACAGCATTCTTAGTGTGAAGATGCTGGGAACATCCCACCAGAGATCAAAGTCTTTGGGGAGTAGCCCTTGGAGTGAGGACTCTGTAAGTATGACAAGACAATGCCTGAATTTGCATTTATTTTTAATGCAATAAATAACTTTTTATGTTAAGGTAGATAATTAATTAGTTGCATTTTAACTCTTTCCCCCCCTCCCCCCCAAGATTTTGCATTGTAGAAGGCATCCAACAATTGCTGAGCTGATTCCAGTCAGACAAGCCATGATAAAATCTGAAATGGTGGACTTCAAAAGGAATGAAGATAACACCATGTTTTCCAGAAGTAGGGTAAATGTTCTCTTAAGTGGTAAAGTGCAGCATACATGTCTATTCACAACTAAAGCCAGCTTAACCATTTTGCTATCTAGGTAGCCACCCACAATAGTTCAATCACTGTCTAACTCAATTTTATCCACAAGTAAATGACTTCAGAAATTGAGCTTACGTGAACATGAAAATTTAAATGACAAGTATGTCCAACTATGCCACCTTACAGGATTGTTCTAGGAGGAATGACATTGAGCCATTGGGGGCGGGGGGTAGCTCAAGTATTGGAGATTTTGCCTAAGGCATCTGATAATTAGACAGGCCTTGTTATAACCCTGTTTTGTGATCAGTGCATAGTAGCAATAGTTTCAGAAGGATTGTGGTGTGAAACGCAACACACTTTTCCTATGGATAACAGGGAAAGGTCATGATGGTCAGCTATGAGCCGCTGCACCACTTCATAACAATCTGGACAGAAAATAGCTGCCATAATTATGGTCATGCCAGAGCTAGAGTTGAGATCTGCCCCTGTAGTGCAGCATTACAAAATAAGATTGAGTGTCCGCTCAGATGACTGGTAGCTGGTACCTCTCCAAGGTAGGGAGAACGAGAGGGCACTCTCTAAAGTTGAAAGGGGATAGATTCCGTACAAACATAAGGAAGTTCTTCTTCACCCAAAGAGTGGAACGCTCTTCCGGAGGCTGTTAGGGGAGAACACCCTCCAGGGATTCAAGACAGTTAGCAAGTTCCTGCTAAACCAGAACGTATGCAGGTAAGGCTAGACTCAGGGCACTGGTCTTTGAACTGTGGGCCGCCACGGGAGCGGACTGCTGGGCACGATGGACCACTGGTCTGACCCAGCAGTGACAATTCTTATGTTCTTATGGATAGATTCCAGGAGAAAATGCCTAATAAACAAGGCTGTTAGCTATTCTGAATAACTTTTTCAATTTGAGTTGGGACTGGCCTATATTGGCTAGCATTAGAGAATGACACTTCTCTTCCCTTTAGGCAGTGCTTCTCAATTCTCTCCTGGAGGCACACCTGCCCAGTCAGGTTTTCAGGATTACCTAATTTAAAAAAAGAAGGAAAAAAGCATATATTCAAAGACACATTGGATGTACAACTGGTTATGCATATTTGCTATGGTACTCCTGAAAATTGGAAAAAAGTGGGTTGAGAAGCACTGCCTTAGGGCCTTACCTCCACAATAGGTTCTTGGGCAGTTACCACAGGTCTGTAGTTGAATAGAACGTAGGACGTGTCCTTAGTGCCTGGCCATTAGATATTGCAGCTTCAACTTCTTAATAAATCGTGGAGCACAACTGAAACTGTCCTGTGATAATACTTAAGTGTTCAACCAACACAGGATGCACTAATTCAGTACTTGATCTCATAGCCACCTTCCTCACAAACAATTAAAAATACATAAATTAGAGATAAGTGCTCAGACTTGCAACCTAAATGCTCTAATAGTGATATTAAGCAGAGGTTATACAAGGGACCATCAACAATGGCAATGAAGTTGGAAAACAATTTCACTTAGCTGTACACTGGAGCAGATGTTGCTTGTGCACCTCTGTGCTTCACCAATTCCAACAAATATTATATTACCACTTGTGATCTCTATAACCATTGCATTCCCTCTACTCGAGTTCTGCAAAAAAGGTGCTTCATTGGGAGGGATATAACGATTTCATGGCTACAGGACCGCTCAAGCACAGATGCCAGTATCCACTCCAGTGTACAGCTAAGTGAAATTGTTTTCAACTTCATTGCCATTATTAAGAATGGTAGGAGCAGTCGGAGACTGATAAGAAGCTATGATGGTCCATTGTACAACTTCTGCTTAATATCACTATTAGAACACTTAGGTTGTGGGTAGGCGGCTGTGAGATCAAGTACTGAATGAGTGTATCCCATGTTGGTAAAACACATTAGATAATTGTGACAATGGCAATCTCCCCTCCTCCCTCTCAAAGCAGGGGTTCTTAACTCAGTCCTTGTAACATACCTAGACAGCCAGGATATCCACAATGAATACGAATGACTAGACTCGGACACAATGAAGGTGGTGCATGAAAATTTATCTCTAACATAGTGGATGATGGCAGATAAAGACCCGAATGGTCCATCCAGTCTGCACAACCTGATTCAATCAAAAAAATATATTTTTTTTTTCTTCATCTTGGCTATTTCTGGGCAAGAATCCAAAGCTCTGCTCAGTACTGTGCTTAGGTTCCAACTACTGAAGTTTCTGTCAAAGCTCACTCCAGCCCATCTACATCATCCTAGCCGCTGGTGCCCTTCCCAGCAAATCCACAATCAAACGGCCATATACAGACACAGACTATGTAAGTCTGCCCAGTACTGGCCTTAGTTCTTCACTATACTATTATTTTCTGATTCTAGATCTTCTGTGTTCATCCCACGCTCTTTAGAACTGTCACCATTTTCCTCTCCACCACCTCTCTCAGGAGCACATTCTAGGCATCCACCACCCTCTCCGTAAATAATTTCCTTACATTGCTCTTGAGCCTATTATTCCTCAACCTCAAATCCTCTGGTTTTACCATTTTCCTTTCTGTGGAAAAGATTTTATTCTACGTTAATACCTTTCAAGTTTTTGAACGTCTGAATCATATATCCCCTGTCCCTCCTTTCTTCTAGGATATACATATTCAGGGCTTCCAGTCTCTCCTTGTACGTCTTTTGGCACAAACCTCCTATCATTTTTTGTTGCCCTCCTCTGAGCTTCTTCAAGTCTCCAAAACTAAACACAATACTCTTAAGTGGAGCCTCACCAACGATCTGTACAGGGGCATCAACACCTTTCTTCTACTGGTTAGACCTCTATACAGCCCAGCATCCTTCTGGCATCAGCCACCGCCTTGTCACACTGTTTTTTTTTTTGCCTTTACCTTTAGATCTTCAGACACTATCGCCCCCAAGATCTCTCTCCCCATCCGTGCATATCAGCCTCTCACCTCCCAGCATATATGGTTCCTTCTGATTACTAATCCCCAAATTCATTTACTCTGCATTTCTTTGCATTGAATTTTAGTTGCTAGATATTAGGCCATTCCTCGAACTTTTGTAGATCCTTTTTCATGTTTTCCACTCCCTCCTCTGTGTCTACTCTGTTACAAATCTTGGTATCACCTGCAGAAAGGCAAACCTGTCCTTCTAACCCACAGGTGTCAAATTCGGTCCTCGAGGGCCGCAATCCAGTCGGGTTTTCAGGATTTCCCCAATGAATATGTATGAGATCTATTAGCATACAATAAAAGCAGTGCATGCAAATAGATCTCATGCATATTCATTGGGGAAATCCTGAAAACCCGGCAGGATTACGGCCCTTGAGGACTGACTTTGACACCCCTGTTAATCTAATCCTTCAGCAATGTCACTCAAACATATTGAACAGGATCAGCCCCAGCATCGAACCCTGAGGGACTCCACTACTCACCTTTCCTCCCTCATTGTGGGTATTCTGAAAGCCTGGTTAGGAACCCCTGCTCTAGAGCTCAAGGAATGAACATTGGACACAGGAAGGAGGTGTGTCCAGATTAAATTCAGTGTGGGAGAATGTTTACAAAAACTGCTATGAATTTTACTGACAATATAGAATGTCCCAAGAAGTTGGTCTTATAGTAGTACTACTGAAAAATTAGAATGGATAGAAACCTCAAGTGTTGTATAAGAAATATGAAACAGGTTTCCACACACAACTATGAAAGTTATTGTTAAGAGGAAAAGACCTCAGACATCTGCACCACAGAATATGAACTCCAAGGCGGTAAATGGCAGGGACAGGGTTTCTATCATCGGTCAAAAACCTCTTAACTGATCAAAAAAAAATTTTTTGATTCAGTGAATTATGCACTTTATCACTCTTCAAAACAATCAGCTATAATATTAATGCACTTATCTTTGCTGCTGATAAGAGCCCAACGGGACCCGTTTCGCCGAGATTTGGCTTCATTGGGGAACGTTTTGAAAATACGTTCAGATTAACTGCTTTATAACCGCATGATGGCTGGCAGTTTAGTGGAACAATCCTATATAATAAAACCCTAGAGCACGCAAGTGCTCTTGAAATTTCGTGATCCCTGCCGCTGTGATTTCTGATCATTGGCCACGTTCCATTTTAGAACACGGAGGCAAGGATCACTCTAGCCACTTCCCTCCTCCCGCCCTCCCTCTCCAACCGCTGGAGGAAGCGCAGGCAAGCTTGGTCCCGATTGGTGCTGGCGGCGGCTGCCGGGAGGAGGGCTTCGTGGAGCGCCGCCGCACACCAAAACCTCAGTCTCCTGAGCCGTGTCCTTGCCAGCCCAATTGCCAGCGTTCAGTCTTCACGCTTCCATGACGCAGGGTAAGGGTAAGGGAGCCGAGTCAGCGGGGGTTGGGCTGGGAGGGAAGAGAAGCGGTCTACCTCGGGTTTTTCAAGGCCTAGCTTCTTCGGGCAGCAGCAGCGTTTACAATTCGCTGCTGTTGCTGGCTTCAGGCCTTCCTCTCTGGCGAGTCCTGCCTACTTTCTGTTTCAGGAAGATGACCCGACAGAGAGGAAGACCTGAAGCCGGCAACAGCAATGAATTGTGAATGCTGCTGCCCGATGAAGTTCAAGGAGGAAAGGGAGCAGAGGGGGAGAGAATGGCATGGAGGGAAGGAGGAATGTATGCCAGACCAAGGGAAAAGAAAGGGGGAAAGGAAGGAGGAGATGCCATATGGAACACAGAGAGAGAGAGGGCAGACACTGGATGGAAAAGAAGAGAGGGCAGTGAATGGAAAGGGCAAGACAGAGGGTGAACAGAAAGAAAAAAGGGCACATGCAGGATTGAGGGAAGAGGATAGAGTTAGAAATAAAGATAGACAGACAGGGGGCCAGGGAGAGACAGACAGAAAGAATGACAAACAGACAGCATCCAAGGAGAGAGAGACAAATAAAATAAAACCCAGACAGACATGTACTCTAGCACCTGTTAATGTAACGGGCTTAAACACTAGTTTTGTCATAAAATCCTACATAGCATTAATGGTTTGTGAAATGTGTGACTATCCTAGCAGAAATAGCCTTCTAATGACACTGGCACTTATCAGCCATGTGAAACTTCATTAATACAATCAAACCCAAACGCTCCAAGCAATATTTGACTTGTAAAATTCCAACAAATTGTCACTGTTAACAATCTTAGCTTTGTGCCTAGAAAAACAGATAAACTCCAGGAAACAGAACAAGTTTGAAGACAACTGCATCCTCCGAGGGCAAGCTTTGATGGTTCCACTTTAGCTAAAGTCTCTTCTTCTGACCACTTACAGGTCTGCTCAAGTTGCCACAAGAGGCGGCTATTCTTCACATGGCCTTGCAATTGCCAAATCTGTGACAGGTAAATGGCACCTGAGGGAAAGACTTAGCTACTCTTAATTTAAAAACCAAATTCTAAAACAGGTCAACCATCCATGTTGCCCAGTGTCTCAGTTTTTTTTAGCTCTGGCAGACTAAACTGAGCAAATGTTTTTTGTGGCACATTGAAATTATAAAATTGCAAAACTAATAGAAAAATTAATTTGAGAGTTATTTAAAGCTCTTTAATCCCCCCCCCTTACAAAAGTGTAGTGCCGTTTTCGGCGCTGGCCGCAACGGTGATGGCTCCGATTCTCCTAGAATTCCTACGAACGTTGAAGCAGTTACTGTGGCTGGTGCTAAAAACTGCAGTTACCACCATGGCTGGTGCTAAACAAAATTCTTCCAATGCACTTCAGTGCCTCTTTTTTTAAGGTGTATTTTTTTTTTTTTCCTTACAGGGTAATATGTCCTGATTGTTGTATGGAGGTAACTACTGCATTCTATAAATCCTGTTTGTTTTTTGACAGTTCACCTAAACAGCTCAGTCACTAGGTATTTCAAATAGGTATTTCAAATTGTTACCAGATTTAAACAGTACGGTAGATTAATCTGTCTAGGAGATCCTGCTGCTTTGAACAGACACACCAGTTTGAACTAGTTGGTTAACTTTCAGGATTTCCACAATGAATATGCACGAGATGTACACGCTGCAGAGGCAATGTATGAATGACTGGGGATCTCCAAAGGTAGAACCAGCGCCATAGCAAGAATGAGTAGCGCTTGGAGTGTAGGTAGCACCCCCTTCCCCCATATCGCTTTAATTTTCCCAGTGCAAGTAGCATCAAGAACTTGCTGTCCACATCGTGTTAGTTCTCCCTCTGACGTCACTTCCTAGGCGTTAGACCCAAGTGACCTCAGAGCCGACACCAACGCAGGCAGCAGGTTTGCGATACTGCTTGTGCCGTGGAAATTAGAGGTACAAGGTAAGAGGTGTAGAACAAAGAGCAGACCAAACAAGTATATGGAGCAAAAATTTTTTAATGTAACGTGTGCCTGATGGTGGCCATATTTAGCCCAAAGGCTGTGTCACGAGGAAAAATGGACAGCAAGCATCCAGAGTACTTAAAACACCACAGATTACACTTTTCTCTGGTACAAAAATTCAGCAGCAGTAGTCCTGCTACTCCTTCAACCACTTCCTGTTTTTCCTCTGAGGCAGCCCTCAGGTGAAGCGGGCAAAGTCGCGCACATGTTACAATAAAATTATTTTTGCTCCATATACTTGTTTGGTCTGCTCTTTGTTCTACCCTTGTGTCATCGCAGATCTGCCTCTCATGTCCCTGGGTCCACCAATGACAAATTTGGGAGCCACTGCTCTAAAGAGGACTAGAATGCTCCAACATGGTTATAGCAGTCAAATGGATTGAAATGCAAGTTTTTAAGTGTATCTTGTGCGAATGTAGGGTTACCAGATATCCGGGGGAAACAGACATGTCCTTTTTAGGAAATTTGTCCGGGCTTTGGAAGGCCACGACCTTGGAGGGCTGCCGAGCATGCACAGATGCAACGCAATGACATCACGTGTGCGCACATGTGACATTACTGTATCACATCTGTTGAGGTCCTATGCAGCCCCAAGCTCGGTGAAGAAGAGACTAGGTTTGTGTGGGGGCAGGGCTGGAGCATAACAGGGCAGGGCCTTGTGTACTTAATTTTTTTTCCCATTACGAAATCTGGTAACCCTATGCAAAAGATTTTTTTAAAAGAATTCCAGGTCTTCCTTCCACTTTTTTCCCTCCTCTCTACACACACGGGTCTTATTTCCTAGACTTTATGTACATAGGTATGTGTGTTTAACCTGTAACCCATCCTGAGCTCTTTGGGGCAATGGGATAAGAAACCAACTCTCTCCTTGGCTGCTTTCTGTCTGTCTGTCTGTCTCTCTCTCCCTGGCCCCCTTTCCTTCTCCCCCTCCACTTCCCTGTGCAGCAGTAGCAGAATGTTTACCTGCATGGGACACCTCGCAGCACCCGCACGACACCCTCCTACTATTGCTCTATTGCCAGCTATCAGAAGACAAACCGCCGCTCAAACTGCTGCACACGCCCCAAGCCGGCGCACATGCCGTAAATGGAATATGGCCATGGAGGCACACATCATGATGGCAGGGATCACAGCATCGTAAGTGTGCGCTTAGGGTTTTATTATAGAGGATATATATAACATAACTTTATTCTTCTATACCACCACAATCAGAAAATTTCTAGGGCTTATTTTTGGGCAATAGGATAGAATGCTCAGAATGGGTTACAAGTTAAAACATACATAGTATGCAGTTAACAGGTTATGATTTGCACTGGAGTTGCCATAATTTCAGTATAGTTTACGTTTCAGGTTATCCTATAACTTGACCCATATACTAATAGTATAATATGTAGGATAAGTAGAAACTTTTTTTCCTGTTCTGGATAACTGATTTCTCTTGCAGATGTCGATGCCTTTTAAACAGTGTTTGTATCTCCCAGTCAGCTTTCTGAAGACAGTGATACTGACAGGTCATGCTAGCCAGGTGTCAAAAACATGGCAATTCTACCAAGCAACCCAACAATGGGATCTTTCTAGGTAAGATGGTCTGTTGCCACTTCAAAATGTTTCATCATTTGGTTACCTCCCAAGTTCCAATTCAAAGTGTTCAGTTCACTTGGTACTAAATAAAATTCTACAATACATGGAAGTATTTGTTTAGCTATAAAAGCACTTTTATTTCTTTGGATTTATTAACCCATTTTTTCATGATGAGATTTCACCCAAAGTGGTTTATAGTACATTGCCAGAGGTTGTGGTAAGAGCAGATAGCATAGCTGCTTTTAAGAAAGGTTTGGACAAGTTTCTGGAGGAAAAGTCAATAGTCTTAAGACATGGGGGAAGCCTCTGCTTGCCCTGGATTGGTAGCATGGAATAATGCTACTCCTTGGGTTTTGCCCAGGTGCTAGTGACCTGGATTGGCCACTGAGCTTGATGGACCATTGGTCTGACTCAGTAAGGCTATTCTTATATGTTCAGGCTCAGAAATACCATGGTGATTAATTCACACCATGAAATAGATTCCTTTGACCAGTACTGTTCTCCTTTGGGGGTGCACTGTGATATTAATCCCCTGCTTCCATGCCCTCCCCCTAAAAAAATGGTACAGCAGATAATTGGACGGCAGCAATCAAGCACACTGCATTTGTAATTGGTAAAATCTCTTTTTTAGGGAGCAAAATAGTCTGAGGTGTTGACTAGGTTTAAATGAAGATGGGATCTAATAAGAAGTATTTAATGCAGTGATTCCCAAACCTATCTCTGGATAACCCCAAGCCAGTCAGCTTTTCAAGATGACCACGATGAATATCCATCTGTCTTCAACTTGCCAGTATTAAGGAGGAGCTCTGCAAACTTAAACAGGAATTGAATACAATTAAAGCAGCTTCCATCACTCCACAAAATCATACCAACTTACCACCTCTACCTCAAAGAATAAAACAGCCCAGGAATAAATGGGTCACAGTAGGCTCAGGAAGACTGCGACATGTAACACAGAAACATCCACCTTCACTAATATTACCTCTACAGAATTCCTTCGCTCCACTAGTGCACTGCGATACTCAGGAAAACAGAAGGGAGGTGGGACTGGAACCAATGAAGGTAACTCAAGAGAACAAGCGCACCCTAAGTACAAATAAAAAAGCCAAAAACAGAAAACTATTACTGTTGGGGGATTCCATCATCAGAGGCATTAACCTTGGAACACAGGTCGAGGAGACCAAAATAGTGAAATGTCTTCCAGGATCCTCAGCTACCAGGAGTTCCAGGCAAATACTGACTATAATTAAGGAAGAAACTAAGGATTTTAACACTGATGTTGTTATCCATCTGGGAACAAATGACCTGGCCAACAACTCCACACTTGCAGCACAGAAAGCTTTTCGGGAGCTTGGTGAGGGCGTGAAACCTTTTGTAAAAACTTTAGCTTTTTCTGAGATACTGCCTGCATATGGAAAAGGAGAGCAAAGAGTGAAAAACACAGAGGACTTTAATAGATGGCTCAGAGCCTGGTGTCATCAAGAAGGCTTCAGGTACATAGGAGGATGGGGAAATACATGGAAGGACAAGAAGCTATATTGCACTGATGGGCTACATATTACTACAGCAGGAAAAAGAAACCTTGCAGAGAAATTTAGACAATATTTTTCTAGGCATTTAAACTAGAAGGTGGGGGTGGTATATGTACGAAGGACAATTATAGAGACCACCTCCGGCAAAAGAAAAGATGTGATAGTAGTAATGGCTGCAACATAAGCAATATCAGCAACTCATTTCTTAGTATTGCAACGGAAAGTGAAACGACACAAAAATCCATACAAAAAAGGAGATTATCGCTGAAAAATAGCTGGAAAGCGATGACCACAAATGCTCGCAGTCTAAGCAACAAAGTTCATGATCTGCAAGCCCTGATATTAGAGGCAGATCTAGATATTGTTGCTATCACAGAGACATGGTTCAGTGAATCACATGGATGGGATGCAAACATACCGGGATATAATCTTTTTAGGAAGGACAGAGATGGTCATAAAGGTGGAGGAGTAGCTCTCTATGTAAAGATCAATATCCAAGCGACCGAAATGCAAGGGACCTGGGGAGAGGAAGAAGCGATATGGATTGCTCTGAAAAGAGAAGATGGAACTTCTATCTACGTGGGTGTAGTCTACAGACCTCCGACTCAATCGCAGCAAATTGATAAGGATCTGATTGTGGATATCCAAAAGTTTGGAAGGAAAGAGGAGGTTCTGCTGTTGGGAGATTTCAACCTGCCGGATGCGGACTGGAATGTTCCATCTGCGGAATCGGAAAGAAGTAGGGAGATTGTGGATGCCTTTCAAGAGGCTCTGCTCAGACAAATGGTGATGGAACCCACAAGGGAAAAAGCGATATTGGATCTGGTCCTCACAAATGGAGAGAGTATCTCTAATGTTCGAGTGGGTGCTCACCTGGGTAGTAGCGATCATCAAACGGTTTGGTTTGATATAACGGCTAAAGTGGAGAGCGGCCGCACGATACTTAAAGTCCTAGATTTCAAACGTACGGACTTTAATGCAATGGGAAAGTACCTGAAGAAAGAGCTGTTAGGATGGGAGGACATAAGAGAAGTGGAAAGACAGTGGTCTAAGCTGAAAGGAGCGATAAAAATGGCTACGGACCTTTATGTGAAGAAAATCAATAAAAACAAGAGAAAAAGGAAGCCGATATGGTTCTCTAACCTAGTGGCTGAGAAAATAAAGGCGAAAGAGTTGGCGTTCATGAAATATAAAAAAACCCAAGAAGAGGAGAGCAGAAAGGACTACTGAAAGAAGCCAAGAGAGAGATACGTTTGGCGAAGGCACAGGCGGAAGAACAAATGGCTAAAAATGTAAAAAGGGAGATAAAAATTTTTTCAGATATATTAGTGAAAGGAGGAAGATAAAAAATGGAATTGCTAGGCTAAAAGATGCTGGGAACAAATATGTGGAGAGTGATGAGGAAGGACCGAGATTGTCTGGCAAAGTTACACGAGAAAATGGAGTAGATTCTGCGCCGTTCACGGAGAAGGGTGTTTATGAGCAACTTGAAAAACTGAAGGTGGACAAAGTGATGGGACCAGACGGGATCCATCCCAGGATACTAAGGGAGCTCAGAGAGGTTCTGGCGAGTCCTATTAAAGACTTGTTCAACAAATCTCTGGAGACGGGAGTGATTCCTGGGGATTGGAGGAGAGCGGATGTGGTCCCTATTCATAAAAGTGGTCACAGGGATGAAGCAGGAAACTACAGGCCGGTGAGCCTCACTTCAGTTGTTGGAAAAATAATGGAAGTATTGCTGAAAGAAAGGATAGTGTATTTCCTTGAATCTAATGGGTTACAGGATCCGAGGCAACATGGCTTTACAAAAGGTAAATCGTGCCAAACGAACCTGATTGAATTTTTTGATTGGGTAACCAGAGAGCTGGATCGAGGACATATGCTAGATGTAATTTACTTGGATTTCAGCAAAGCCTTTGATACAGTTCCTCATAGGAGGCTGTTGAACAAACTTGAAGGGCTGAAGTTAGGACCCAAAGTGGTGAACTGGGTCAGAAACTGGCTGTCGGACAGACGCCAGAGGGTGGTGGTTAATGGAAGTCGCTCGAAGGAAGGAAAGGTGACTAGTGGAGTTCCTCAGGGTTCGGTGCTGGGGCCAATCCTGTTCAATATGTATGTAAGTGACATTGCTGAAGGGTTAGAAGGAAAAGTGTGCCTTTTTGCAGATGATACCAAGATTTGTAACAGAGTAGACACTGAAGAGGGAGTGGAGAATATGAAAAAGGATCTGCAAAAGTTAGAGGAATGGTGTAATGCCTGGCAACTAAAATTCAATGCAAAGAAATGCAGAGTAATGCATTTGGGGATTAATAATAGGAAGGAACCGTATATGCTGGGAGGAGAGAAGCTGATATGCACGGACGGGGAGAGGGACCTTGGGGTGATAGTGTCCGAAGATCTAAAGGCGAAAAAACAGTGTGACAAGGCTGTGGCTGCTGCCAGAAGGATTCTGGGCTGTATAAAGAGAGGCGTAGTCAGTAGAAGGAAGAAGGTGTTGATGCCCCTGTACAGGTCATTGGTGAGGCCCCACTTGGAGTATTGTGTTCAGTTTTGGAGACCGTATCTGGCGAAAGACGTAAGAAGACTTGAGGCGGTCCAGAGGAGGGCGACGAAAATGATAGGAGGCTTGCGCCAGAAGACGTATGAGGAGAGACTGGAAGCCCTGAATATGTATACCCTAGAGGAAAGGAGAGACAGGGGAGCTACGATTCAGACATTCAAATACTTAAAGGGTATTAACGTAGAACAAAATCTTTTCCAGAGAAAGGAAAATGGTAAAACCAGAGGACATAATTTGAGGTTGAGGGGTGGTAGATTCAGGGGCAATGTTAGGAAATTCTACTTTACGGAGAGGGTAGTGGATGCCTGGAATGAGGTGGTGGAGAGTAAAACTGTGACTGAGTTCAAAGAAGCGTGGGATGAACACAGAAGATTTAGAATCAGAAAATAATATTAAATATTGAACTAAGGCCAGTTACTGGGCAAACTTGCACGGTCTGTGTCTGTGTATGGCCGTTTGGTAGAGGATGGGCACGGGAGGGCTTCAAAGGCTGGGAGGGTGTAGATGGGCTGGAGTAAGTCTTAACAGAGATTTCGGCAGGTGGAACCCAAGCATAGTACCGGGTAAAGCTTTGGATTCTTGCCCAGAAATTTTTTTAAATTGAATCAGGTTGGGCAGACTGGATGGACCATTCGGGTCTTTATCTGCCGTCATCTACTATGTTTATGTTACATTAGACTTGCAAATTGATCTTGTGAATATTCTGAAATCTTGACTAGAGTTTTCCCTCCTTCTACTCCTACCAGCCAGTACAGGTTTGGAATCACTGACCTAAGGTTCTGTTACTATTAAGGCCAGTTGTTGTCTCTTTAAAATCTAATCTTGTTCAACATTCAAGTTTACAGAAAGAGAGAATGTACTTTAGCCCAGCTAAAGTCATTGGTGATAATGGTGGTACGTTTTAGGTTCAGTAGTGCATAGAAACTCGAGCATTAAGCAGTTGGTCCCTAACATAGTACGAGGGGCCACTGACGAGTTCTCAGCCCAACCAACAAAGCTGGGGCAGTCTCGGAAAAATACAGAACAAAAAAAGTGGAAAATCGCTAGACTAAGTCTTTAGCCTTTGCTAGAGACTGCCTGAACTTTGGTTGGGATGATAGCTTTTCAGCAGCCCCTCATAACTCTCACTTCCCCTGCCTCTCATAGGGTTGTAAAAATTTTCAGCTTGTCTGTTCCTCTGCTGTACAAAAACTGCATAACTTGTATGTCTGATCTCAGTGTACCTCTAGTGTTTGAGCCCTATGAAATGGAGGAAGTCCCATACCATAGAAAAGCCATGAAGAGCTGGTTCACACTGCTCACTTGCATCAAATGTGAAGAGTACCTTTTGGAAATCATCATACAGAAGCAGCAGAATAATTCTCTAACTCCAGAATCTAGATCAAGGTCAACTTCAGAATCTTTCTAGTTAAGGCATAGCCAAGGGATGCTAGAGCTGACTTTTCACTATGATCATTCTGTGTCCAGAAGCTGTAGAACAACATATCAAGAACCTGGTTTTTTACTATTTTAAAGGAATGGAAAAGATGTCATGAAACAAAATATTTAAACCCCCATTAAAAAAAAACTTTAAACTTATGAGAAATGGACACTGGCGTATATTAAAGTGTTTAAATTGTATATTTTTCTGTTTGCTTTTTCTATAAAAACAAACATTTGACTGAGAAAA
Source organism: Geotrypetes seraphini (assembly GCF_902459505.1). Taxonomy (NCBI): domain Eukaryota; kingdom Metazoa; phylum Chordata; class Amphibia; order Gymnophiona; family Dermophiidae; genus Geotrypetes; species Geotrypetes seraphini. Next base: position 101,880,497 of record NC_047094.1, on the reverse strand, counting down.
TGTTTAATCATTTTATTTTTTCTACAAAAATCTAATTCTACAACAATCTAATGTACTTAATGAGTGGCTTTTATATAATCTATTTTGACTTGTTTAAGGGTGTGAAAGGTACAAAGCAGAGTTTAGGCTTCTTGCTGACTTGGGAGAGCATTTTTTACCTATGCTTTATTAAAATGTCATTTTAAGTTTTTAAGGGTATTGATGGCAGTTTTGGAATATCACTTAAATGACACATTAGCCTCCAAACCCACACTAACATTTTAAGATTTTTTTTTTTGGAGATGGAATCTAACTTTTTTGTATGTCTTTCAATAGACTAGAGCTGGCTTGAATGGAATAATACCAAAGTCAATCTTTTAACCCTTTCAGGACCAAGGGACATATTTGTCCCATAACTTTAAAATCCTATAAATTTTGATTGGGATAGTCTACAGTTCTAAATTTGATATGTACGGATTCCATATGATACTGCCTTTATGTAAACAAACTGGTTCCAACATTCATTCATTAGCGTCGTTGCCAGATTGACGAGAAGATTCACTTGCCACACTGTCCATAAGCCAGAAGTGTGATTTTTTTAAATAAAATAATGATATTTCACAAAAAAAAATCAATTTTTTGGCATCTGCAAGCCCTTTTTACCATAAAAATGTCGTCAGACCACAAAAATTGGCCTACGATCCTTATGGTCCTGAAAGGGTTAAAACACATATTATACAGATCAAGGTTCCATAGCTGACACAAGTACACTGAATGGGCCACAGAGTTTAAAATCACATGAGCAGAAACTATCACTTAAGAGTACTGGTTAAATAACTTTTAGAAACTTGCACATAAGATTATATTTGGGTGGTGGCCAGTACATTCCCTTTAGGATGAGGGGATGGTGTGTAAATAGTTTAGCCCAGGGGTGTCCAGCCTTTTAGCTTCCCTGGGCCGAATTGGCCAAAAAAAATGTATCTGGGGCCGTGCAAACGCTGCAGCAAGACAGACACCCGGGGGCAGCAAAGGAAAACACTGTATCGACCCTCAACTGGGGCTGCACAAAATACTTCACGAGGCCGCAGGTTGGACACCCCTGGTTTAGCCTATGGAATATTTAGATTATAGCCCTAAATTTCTCACCTCCTTTTTTTTAAGGAAGCATTGTCCCTATGGCTTGCTTACTTTGGGGTCCTCTTAGTAAGGTGCGCTAAATGCTACAATATAATGGATGCCTTAGCATTTAGACCGCCTTAATACAAGGACCCCTTTATGTTCCGAGTGTTATGTGGATAAAATTTTTGTCAGTTTAGCTTTCATACTCTTAAAAGCATTCTCCTTAAGGTTAGAGTAATTTTGGTTTTGGATTCCAGAGCATTTGTCATTGTGTTGAGGTAAGACTTTTATGACTGAACCAGTAAGATGAATGTGGTCTTGCAACGTAGATGTGAATTTCTGTGAAGCCACTGGCTAGAATTTACCCATAATGAGAACCAGAATAAATACAAAACTATATGGGTAGCATTGGTCCGATTATTGCGAACAAACCTATTCAAATCTGTCTCTGTTCTTGTAAAAGTGCTTAGGCCTAAATACGAGTCTATTTCTAAAACATAGGAATAGCTGCAAAGTTGTGGGATTTTTGTCACTAACTCTAGCTATGGCTATTTTTGTCATTTGTTTGCAATATTAAGGGGCATGGAGATGGCGATTGGACAATGGCATAGGCTATCATGTTAAAAATGAGCAGAAAATGCATGTTTACTGCGTTGCTGATAACTAGTGAACACTTGAGTATGCACAGACTGGGCACGCTGACTTTTGCTCCCATGTTAAGTCTCATTAAATGACAAAACATTTCTATATCAAAACACACCTAGCCACATCTTAGCAGGACCATCAAGAGGTGGTGTTCTCAAGGAACCATCATAGCTTCATAAGTCCATATTTTTCTTAATGTTTCTCTTGCTTGTTTTTAAATTTTTCTCTAATTGTAATTTTTTCAAGATTTCAAATATGGTTATTATTTTAAATACTTTTAGTGTTCAAATAATTTTTTAAAAAGCACTTGCAGCAGTGGAAACTGCCAACATGAATTCATGTTTCACTCTTAAACAGGCTGCAGTTTTTTTTAGGTGGATAGGTGTATTTTGATGTTTTGAACGTATCCAGACATTTTCTGAAGCAGTGCTGTATATTCTACAAAACATTTCTGGATCCAAGATGGCCGCATGCTATGCTGTCTGAGCTACATTCCCCTTGAAGTTCCTCAAATTTAATTTGCATAGTTTCTTTATTACCTGTTTTTGAGCAATGCCGAAGAGGAGAGGACAAAGTGCGGCTGGAGCCTCGCAGAGCTCCACGACGGCCGTCTTCAGCATCATTGAGGAGCTGATGAGGAGAATGCAGGGTATGCTGTTGCCACTGGGGAATTTCCTGCAGGAGACGCACAGAGGAGGCGAAACTGTGGCAGTCTCCATGAGACTAGAGACATCGCTGAGCCCTGATGTTACAGCACCTCCCCCACACCCTCAGTCAACCAGTTCCCCGCGAGCGGAGGCACTTCCAGAAGTTGGAGTTCACCTCCTCCCGGAGCCTAAGGAGAACGACACGGGACTGTGTTGCCAGATTCCTTGCTGGTACAGAGGAATCTGAGCATGGAGACTGAAAAGGAAGCAATAAGGGATGTACAAGCCTAGCAGGTCGTTCAACAAGACACGCTACCAGAGGGTGAGCTAATTAAATTAAATTTACACTCTTTTCAAATTGAGAAGCCCTGGGAAGTAACACTGGACTCTTTATGGGATCTTGTGGCTAATCTACAGATACAACAGTTGGAAAGGAAATTTAATAATCATGAAATTGAGATTAAAAACTTATAGACTGTCCACCAAGAATTAAAAGTCTCCAAGCAAATCACTGAGACATTAATCAAGGACAATACTAATTTAAGAAGTAAGGTAGAAGCATTGGAAAACTTTTCTTGAAATAATAATCTTAGACTGATTAATTTCCCCAGGGTTCCAATAGTAGCCCCTAGGGAAATGTTGAAACGTTATATGTTGGAAGTATTGGAGGTTCCTGATGAGTCAGTACCTCCATTCACACAGGTTTATTACCTTTCAAACAAGACGCAGGATCGACATCAGCAACAGCAATTGGGACATGATTCAATGAACAAATCTGTTGGAACTATCTGATAAAGAATTAGTGACCCCAGCAACTTTACTTTTGTGACAGTGGCTCTCGCATCAGATACAAACTGGTTGTTGAGACTTTTCTTTAAAAACAAACAAAAATAATTCTTACACCTTTAAAATACAGATGTTCCTAGATTTGGCTAAAGATACACAGAGGAGACGTGAATTCTTATTAATGAAATCTGGTGTCATAGCCCTAGGGGCAACCTTTTACTTGCGACATCCATGTAAATGTGTAATTATCGATCTCATAAATTTGTTCTCTTTGAGCCAACCCAACTGACAATGTTTCTCTCAACATCACGCTTGGAAAAAGATGAAATATGAGTGCTTAGTTAAAAGAAAGGGTGCCCTAGTCTCACCCAACTAGTTTACTGCCTTTGTAAATGTAATTTTCTTCAATGTTCGCCTAGTAACCATTTTGGATCCTTTTTGAGGCCTTAAGTTGAAATTTAAGCTTATATTTGATTTATTATTATAATGTTAATTCTTATTTTTTTTATTTCTTGCTGAATTTCCTTTCTGTACAAGTTATGCTTGATTATAATTGAAAATCAATAAATATATAAATAAAAAAACCCAAACATTTCTAGCCACCCATCCCTAGTAAAGAATGGAAGTTTATTTTGCATGAGGGTCCCCCCCTTGTTAAGGACTTTCATTAATCCTCGCTTAATAGAATATAATTTTTTTGGTATGAGCAGGCATTCCCATAAGACCGTGCTGTGTCTGTTTTTGTGAGAAGGGAGCCATATTTTGGCTCGGGGCTGCTGAAGTCCGATCCTCAAGATCTACTGGCAGGCCAGGTTTTCAGGATCTCCACAATGAATATGTATATGAGAGAGAGATTTGCATACCAAGAAGGAGTACAGGCAAATCTCTCTCATGCATATTCATTGTGAACATCCTGAAAACCTGACCTGCCAGTAGATCTCGAGGACCGGATTTGGGTAGCCCTGTCCTGGCTGATCAAGGCTGCAGACCTGCCTACCTAAACCATCCCATCTACTTGGACCATTTTTTCTACAACCATGAAAATGGCTATTTTTCCATTTTTTTTTTCTCTCCACTATATGGCCAAATGCTAAGTTTAGGATTTACTGCCACCTATGTTGGAGGTGGAAAGGGCCCCATGTTTGTCCTGTACTAACCAGTTAGCATACAGTAATGTAGAGGCACTAGCTCAGGGGTGTCAAATGTTGGTCCTCAAGGACCACAATCCAGTCTGCTTTTCAGGATTGCCCCAATGAATATCCATGAGATCTATTTGCATGCACTGCTTTCATTGTATGCTAATAGATCTCATTCATATTCATAGGGGAGAGCCTGAAAACCCGACTGGATTGCAGCCCTCGAGGGCTGATATTTGACACCCCTGCACTAGCTGATTAGTGTGGGAACAGAGATTGACACGGTGGTTGTTACAAGCTAGCCACAAGCAACCAGCCCAAACGGGGGAGTGAAAAGAAGTGGTCGCTACGGGTACAGGGAGAAGGCCATTCACCGCCCCGTGGAGCGAAATGAAGGGAGGGAACGCGCATGGTCACTGATCGCCACCTCCTGAGCATCTCCATTCCTGCCTTACCTTCGCAACAGGGAATTTCTCTAAATGTGCTTCTTACTAGCAGCCGGAGCAATGAAATCAAGTGTGGCTGCTGTAAAGGTCATATCTGACGCAACCGGAAGTTACATCATTACATTACATTACAGATTTCTATTCTGCCATTACCTTTCGGTTCAAAGCGGATTACAAAAAGAGTTATGGAAGAAGAGTTACAACGTTAGATCAGAGAAGGTTTCCAAGAGAGGGAAAAGTAGGATCTGGGGTTAGGGAGGGTATGGTAAGAGGGGGGTTAAGCTTTATTAAGGGATTTCTTGAAGAGTATCATGTTTATTTCCTTTCTGAAGATTTTGTAGTCTGGGGTTGTTGGCAATAGGTTGGAGACTTGGTTGTCTATCTTCGCTGCATGAGTGGCAAGTAGTCCGTTGTATAGTTTTTTCCATTTTACTTCTTTGATTGGGGGGTAAGTGAATGGGGTGTGTTTTTCTATGCCTGGTAGAGGTGGTTTGGATGAGGCGGTCGTTTAGGTAGGTTGGGCTGTCTCCATTTATAGTTTTAAATAGTATACAGTAGAATTTAAATTGTATTCTTTCCTGGATTGGAAGCCAATGAGAATTGATGAATGCCTCAGTAATGTGATCATGTTTTTTCAATGAATAGACGAGTCTGAGCTGTATTCTGAATTGTCTGTAGTTGTTTAATCATTATTGCAGGGGAGGTAGAGGATGTTGCAATAGTCTAGGATACTTAGGATTAGAGATTGTACTAGGAGCTAAAATTGTGTTTTTTTGAAGAATTTTCGAACTTGTCTAAGGTTTCTCATAACTGCGAAAGATTTCTGTATTGTTTTGTTAATTTGTGGTTGCATGGTGCAGCCTCTGTCAATAGTCATACCTAGAAGTTTTAGGGTGGTTTGCAAAGGGTAGTTGATAGTTGGTTATGGTTGGGATTTTGTTATTTTCTAGGAGGATGAATTTCAGTTTGTGGTCTTCCATCCAAGTCGTAACTGTAGCTAGAGTTCTGTGTAGTGTGTCTGACATTAAGAGCATTGGTTGGACGAAAGGAATGATGATGGTGATGTCATCAGCATAGCTAAAAGAGGATAGGCCTTGTTTGTTCAGGTAAACGCCAAGAGAGGCCATATATAGGTTGAAGAGAGTAGGGGACAGTGGGGACCCTTGTGGAACCCGCAGGGGTTGGACCAAGGTTTGGATTTTACTTTGTATGTTCTGGATTTTAAGAAACCTTCAAACCATGAGTATACTTTATCTGAGATGCTTATTGAGTCCAAGATTTGCAGTAGGATGTCATAGTCTACCAGGTCAAATGCCGCCATCAGGTCCAACTGTATGAGCAGCATTTTTTTTCCAATGCGGAGGTGTTGTCTTGCTGTGTCAATAAGGGAGCCTAGTAGTGTCTCTGTGCTGAAGTTAGTTCTGAAGCTGGATTGCGTGGGATGGAGTAAGTTATGGTCCTCGAGATAGTTGGTGAGGAATTTGGCTACTAATTCTTCTGTTAGTTTGATATATAGAGGTATTGAGGCTATTGGTCTGTAGTTGGATGAGAGGTCTGTTGGTCCTTTTGGGTCTTTTAAGATTGGGGTGATGATGATTTCGCTGAGGTCATTCGGGAAAATGCCATCTGTGAGCATCAGATGACCTTTCCTGCAGCCACACGCGATTTCAATGCTCTGGCTGTTGGAAGCAGCAGGATGCTAAAGGTGGTTCCAAAGAGTGCCTTGTAGCGTATGTCGTAAGCGCCTTTTTCTTCCCCAGCGCCGGTGCTTATTAAAGGTTCCTGCACCCCTCCCTCTGTTCTCTTTTTGACTGTGGACACGCGCTGTAGATGCCACTTCATGTGAGTACAGAGGTCTGTACTGTGGTTGGGTGCCTTGGCCCAGAATGTTCCCCCGCAGTGGTCCTGGGCTGTGCGTGCATTCACTTCTGAAAACTCAGACAGAGCTCTTGTGCTGACTTGGCAGTTCTGCGTGGCAAAAAAATAAAAAAATAAAAAAACCACGACAGAAAACTGCTTAATGCATGAATAAAAAATGTTTTGAAATGCCCAACCTTTTTTTTTAAGTGAGGAGGAGGTGGTGAAAGAGAGAATTGTAGCTCTTATTTATCTTTGTTTTTTGTCTCCTGGAAAAACATATGTAAAAGTTAGTAGGATATAAGCTACTAGATATTATTTAAATTACATAATCTTTGGAGAGAGATGGAATCTCATCATGATTCCATCAGATGCACATTCAGTAGTTAAAAGTTATTAAATGCTTTTAATTTTATATTAATCAGAACCAGCTCTATACTTGCAGAACTATTGTATACTTAAGACTAGAGAATGACAGGGTGGGACAGAGATGCCAGATCAATTGGGGGAGAGGTACAGTAACAGAGCAAATGGAAGGTGCAGAGAAAAAACAGACAGTGGATGGAAGGAATTGAATGAGAAGATGAGGAAAGCAGAAACCAGACAACAAAGGTAGAAAAAAAATTTCTATTTATAGTGGTACCTTGGATTACAAGCATAATCCGTTCCAGGAGCATGCTCGTTTATCAAAGCGAGTTTCCCCATAGGAAATAATGGAAACTCGCTTTGATAGGTTCCCCCCCCCCCCCCCCCCACGAGAACCAGCATTGCTCCCCCCAAAGGCCCCCCCCCCTGTGATCTGGCACCCCCCCTGATGCTTCTTACCGTCACCTGGGCACCGGAACCGGCATGTCCTGTGCTTGGTGCCCGAAGATCGGCCTCCTCTTCTGCTGGGCCTTGAGCATCTGCGCACACTCAAGGCCTGCGAGTTCACGTTCTGAACTCGCAGGCCTTGAGCATGCGCAGATGCTCAAGGCCCAGCAGAAGAGGAGGCCGATCTTCGGGCACCAAGCACAGGACATGCTGGTGCCGGTAGAAAGCGGCGGGTGGGGGCGGATCACGGGGAGGGGTGCTCGTAAATCAAGCCACACTCGGTTTCCAAGGTGCCGATTTTGCAAATGTTTTGCTCGTCTTGCAAAACACTTGCAAATCGGTGCACTCGTAAACTGAGATACCACTGTATTTTCTTTTTGCTTTCACGAGGGAAAACTATGTAAAAAAAAATTTGGACAACGCGCTCACGAATATAACGCGCATGGTTATACTCGGTTTGTAAAATCGTGTATAACGCGCGTAAATATGGTAATATATGTAAGCATGGAACAGGTACAATATAAGGGATCAAATGTAAGGTGAGTGGGAAGGAAGATAAGAAAAAAAGAGATCTTAGGGGGCAAGGGTCGGGTAAGGGGTCTTAGGCTACAAATCAGTTAAATAGTTTTTAATAATTTTCTGAAGTTTAGGTAGGATGAGGAACGCGAGATAATGTTGCTCAGCCAATCGTTTAGATCAGTGTTTTTCAACCGCTGTTCCGCGGCACACTAGTGTGCCGCGAGATGTTGCCTGGTGTGCCGTACTGTCAGGGCTGCCATCAGGGCAGTACCACCAGTCTAGGGAGAGGGGCGGTCCGCCCCACGTGGACAGGAGAGAGCTGGACGGGGGACCCGCGGAGTTCAATACATCTCGAGTCGCGAGGCTCGTCTTCTGTTCCTGCCTGCCCTGCAGCTAACATATAGCCGATCGCAAGCGTTCCCCGATGTCAGCGCTGACGTCGGAGGGAGGGCTTAAGCAAAGCCTGCCCTCCGATGTCAGCGCTGACGTCGGAGAATACTTCCGTTCGGCTATTTGTGCGCGGCAGGGCAGGCAGGAAGCAGAAGACAAGCCTCGCGGCTTGAACTTCGTTTTGCTGAGAAAGTTGCAAAGATGAGCTGGGAGGCAAACACGGAACACAAAAGGGGGGAGGGAGTGCGTTTTGGACACAAGGCATGAACTTGGGAGAGAGGAAGGGAGGGAAAGAGATGCTGAGGTGGGGGAGGGAATGGGTTTTTGGACACAGAAGGCATGGACTTGGGAGAGAGGAAGGGAGGGAAAGAGATGCTGAGGTGGGGGAGGGAATGCGTTTTTGGACACAGAAGAAATGGACTTGGGAGAGAGGAAGGGAGGGAAAGAGATGCTGAGGTGGGGGAGGGAATGCGTTTTTGGACACAGAAGAAATGGACTTGGGAGAGAGGAAGGGAGGGAAAGAGATGCTGAGGTGGGGGAGGGAATGAGTGTTTGGACACAGAAGGCATGGACTTTGGAGAGAGGAAGGGAGGGAAAGAGATGGTTGTGTACACGGGGAATAGAAGAAAGGAGAACTTTGGTCATAGGGAGGGAGTGAGGTACAGATAGTGGCATACCAGGGTGGGGGGGGCGGTCTGCCCCACCCCGGGTTTACGTCCCAAGGGGGTGCACAGCTGGCCACCCTCCAGTGTTGTCCCTAGGCCGGCAAACTGCGGCTCTTTAGCCATTGAGTGCCACCGCCGCCAACGGTGTTGTTGGCGGTGGCAGCATTATAAAATACTTTCTTTGTGTTTATTTGATTCCTATTCAAGAGAATTACTTTATATATAGTCAATATAGGCACAGAGTTAAATTTTTTAACATTTTCTAATGGTGGTGTGCCTCGTGATTTTTTTCATGAAACAAGTGTGCCTTTGCCCAAAAAAGGTTGAAAAACACTGGTTTAGATGACCTGCTTGGAAGGCTAGAGTTCTGTTCAGGTATCTTTTGTAACAGCAGACCTTTAGAGTTGGATGGCTGAAGAGATGAGCTCTGCGAGTGGGTCTAGATGGACAATCTAAGGTAAAATGGGGAACCAAGTATAAGGGGGGCCGAACCAAGAATGGATTTGAAACAGAGACAGGAAAACTTGAACAGCACTCTTGCTTCCAGGGGCAGCCTGTGGAATTTTTGGTAGTAGGGAGTTATGTGTTCCCATTTTTTTAGTCCAAAGATCAGTCGAATTGCCGAATTTTGGATAATACGTAGTCTTTGAATGGCTTTTTTTTATGGATCCCAGGTAGATAATGTTGCAGTAGTCGAGTAAGCTCAGGATGGAGTATTGCATCAGTAAGCAGAATGAGGATGCATCGAAGTATTTTCTGATGGTTCTTAGTTTCCATAAGGCGGAGAAGCATTTTCTGACTAGTAAGTCGGTGTGAGTTTCAAAGGTGAGGTTGCGGTCTAGCATCACTCCTAGAATTTTTATGGAATCTGTGATGGGAAAAACTTGACCGTTCAAAGAGATTAATGAGTCTTTGATTTTGTCATTTGTCAATTTGGTTTTATCTGCGTTGAGTTACAATTTGAAGTCGGACATCCATAGTTCGATTTGCTTAAGGATAGATGCCAGGTTACTTTTTGTCTCAGGAGTTACGCTGGTTAGGGGAAAGACTATGGTAATGTTGTCAGCGTAAATGTAGAATTTGATTTTCAGGCTTTGCAATAGGTTCCCTAGTGCAGACAGGTAGATGTTGAACAGAGTGGGGGACAGGGGAGAGCTCTGCGGGACTCCATATGCGTTTACCCAGCTGAAGGAATGTGTATTGTCACTGTAAACTTGGTATGATCTTTTACTTAGGAAACCCTGGAACCATTTTAAAATGTTGCCCGAGAGACCGATTGACTCCAAACAGTCTAAAAGGATGGTATGATCAACTAAGTCGAAGGCACTACTTAAATCGAACTGAAGGACTAGTACACTTGTGCCCTGTCTGAACAGGGAATGGAGGGAGTCTAGTAGAGAGGCAATAACAGTTTCGGTGCTGTGACTTGCTGTCATTTAGAATGTTGAATTTGTCCAGATAGGTTACTAAGTCGTGGTTGACCAGACCTTCCATTAACTTTGCAAAGAAGGGGATGTTCACAATAGGTCTGTAATTTGATGTCAGGTTGATGGGTTCTTTGGGTTTTTTTACAATCGGGGTAATTAGGATCTGGCCTAGGTCCTCAGGAAAAGTGCCCAATTGTAAAAGGGAAGAGAGCCAAGTATGTAACTTGGCTTTGAAGGTGACCGGGGCAACTTTCATTATGTTAGGTGGGCAACAGTCTAGTTTGCAGTGGGAATTGGTGTATTTTGAACAGAGTGTGCAGAATTGTTGCCAGGTTGGGTTTGTAAAGTTGTTCCAGAGAAGATCAGCTCTAGGTTTGTCAAAGGGCTGAGCAACTGGGTAGTTCATATGGTTGGCTGTGATGCCCGATAGGGAGGATCTCAGATTGGAGATTTTACTGTTGAAAAACTCAGCTAGGGCATTGGCCGGTGGAGGGAATTCTGAGGTATTGCGGGTTAGGGTCTGAATGTCATAAAGGTTGTTGACTATTTTGAAAAGATTTTTGATGTCGGGGTAAGGGGAGCCGATTTTTAGTGTGTAGAAGTCAGTGCGTTTGGTAGTTATAAGTTTTTTGTATTCTTTTACTTTTGTTCTCTCTTTATTGTCACCAGATTTCAGCCAAAGTCTTTCGAGTTTCCATAATTCCCGTTTCACTGATCCTAATTCAGTGTCAAACCAATCGTCCGTAGTTTTGTTTCTCATTTTCCTATTTTTAATGGGGGCCATTGTGTTTAGGATCTGTGTGCTTGTGCTGGTCCAAGAGTCAGCTGTGAATGAGTCGAGCCTCTAGTGGATATCATTTTCTTAGTCCTTTTTCCCAGCTTGGAATAGGATGAGCGACGTCTTGCTTGCCAGTCAAGTTGGAGGTTGCATAGTCAGTGGTCTGACCATAGGGAATCTGTCCAAGTGGCTAGCTCCCAGAAAATCTTGGGGTGGCGTTGATCTTTGGAGGAGAAGGTTGCTAGGTCAAGTTGGTGACCTTTATGGTGGGTTTTTTTCAGGGTCAGTACAAAGAAGTCTAGAGAAGTGATGAGGGAAAGTAAATCTTTAGTGTCACTCTGATCGACCTGGTCTAGGTGAATGTTTAGGTCACCGACCAATAGGTTGTAGGGACCTCTAATTGAGTTAGTGAGGAGGAATTCGCAGAAGTTGTCTTTGTCGGTGGGCCATTTCTTGGGAGGGATGTAAAATAGAGTGATAATTAAGCTATCTTCTAGCTGGTCTGACTGGAGTTTACAGGAAAGAATTTCTAGGTCCGTTGAGGATTTCGAGGCTAGGATGGTGGGCTCGAAAGCATCTCTTGTTATGATGGCTAGTCCTCCCCAGGTTCTGGGTAGGGAGGTAATGCTAAACCCAGGTGGTAAACACTCACGAATTATGATATCGTTGTCGGAGATCAACCATGTTTCAGTTAAGAGGACAAAGTCAGAGTTGGTCTCCTCTAGCCAGTCTTTAACTAGTTGGGCTTTGTTCCTGATAGAACGGATGTTTAAGTAGAAACCTAGGACCTTTTGATAGTGAGGAGCGTCACCTGGGACTGAGTGGGTGATTTTCCTTAATGATCAGTGTATATTTCTGTGAGGTTTCTTTGGTTTGCGAGAGGGGGTAACAACCGGGGTTTGGAAGGGGCCCCATTCAGAGCAGTCAAGAATGAGGCATTGAGCTGGCCTCTGGGGTTCTGGGTTGATAGGACGAGGCCTTATGAGGATTGGAATCGGGGAGGAGAGTAGGTTAACCAGTTTTTGTAACAAGTCCAAAAAAACATGAGAAATAAGTTCAGGTAGTTTTGTATGGAAACCATCATGTAATGAAAGATAGTGCAAGTGTTAAGATATCTTAGTCTGGAATAGATAGTATAGTAGTTATGCAAGGTACTTATCAGATTGGCTGGTGGGAATGGCAGGCTGGAGGCATCTCTGGCCTGGTGCTCGCGCTGCTGGTGGTCGGCTCTGGGAGGTGCTGAGATTGTTGGACCTGGTGCGGGACGTTGGTGTCCTCGTGGAGCTCCTCGCAGAATTTTGATTGATCTCAGAGAGTGGTTGGGTTTAGTAGTGGGACCGACGGCTTCCCGGCAGTCACTTCATAAAGGCGTGCACCAAGGCGCATGCACCTTTGTCGTGCGCCTTCATCGGTACGCCAAACGGCGGCGCGCTGTTGGTGCTGTTTCTTTTAGTTTTAGCAGGATCCCCTGCTGGTTCGGGGGGAGGGGCGGAGCAGTGCTCCGATGTAGAGGTCCCGATGAGATGGACTGCCCGCTGGTATCGGTGCGGGGGTTGGGCGATGAAATGCCGATTGGTGCTGTTTCTTTTAGTTGTAGCAGGATCCCCTGCTGGTTCGGGGGAGGGACCTGACACGATCTGTGTTTTCTGTTAACACGCCTTCATCAGGGGTTTCAGGTTGGCAAGGTATCAAAATAAACATGAGCCTGAGCAAATCGAAGGTAATTGCTGACCAAGGGTCTCTATATAAACTTGCTCCAAAGCAAAAACATGGACCGTGTCAGGTCCCTTGGTTTGTCAAAAAGTGGTAACATTGATAACCGCATTCTATAATTGATATAATAAACATAGTCTGCATCTTGTACACTTGTCTGCAGTTTTTCTTTGTTTCTAACATCTTATGGACCACACCCCCCAACTGGATTGACAAATTCCTTTGTTGGTGAGTTGTAGGGTACCAGCTCACACATTAGAGCTTCTTTTACAAAGCACACTACTGTTTAGCAGTGTTTCACATGAGAAGTCCACACGATTAGAATGGGCTGCTTTGTAAGAGGAGCCCTTACCTTGTGTGGAATGGTGGAGCCTGTGGCCGTAGTGTTGACCAATCACATCACTGATACTTTGAAAACCCTCTGCTCAGGGAGTAGCATGACTTGTTGGTACTCCTTTCGACAGTAGACTCAAGCAACCAGCAAAAAAAAAAAAATATTCAAAGAAATACTGTAATAAAATATAAATTAAAATCACATCAATTTCTGGCAGAAATTTAAGTGTAAACTTAGCACAACACACCTGAGTATTCCCAAGCATTGCCTACCACATGTCCAGTAGTTTGTCTGGAACAGTTTATGGTATGGCATAGTATTGGGCCTATTTTTAATAGTAACTCAACAGCCAGAAACATTTATACACATCTTCAAAAAGATATAAAAAGGATAGGGGTTGGTCCAGAGGAAGGCTACTAAAATGGTGCGTGGTCTTCATCATAAGGCGTATGGGGACAGACTTAAAGATCTCATCTGTATACTTTGGAGGAAAGGCAGGAGAGGGGAGATATAAGAGACGTTTTAAATAACTACGTGATGTAAATGCATATGAGACGAGTCTCTTTCATTTGAAAGGAAGCTCTGGAATGAGAGGGCATAGGATGAAGTTAAGAGGTGATAATCTAAGTAAATACTTTTCTACAGAAAGGGTGGTAGAGGCGTGGAAGTCTCCCAGAAGAGGTGATGGAGACAGACTCTGTCTGATTTCAAGAAAGCCTGGGATAGGCACGTGGGATCTCTAGAGAGAGGAGATAATGGTTACTGCGGATGGGCCATTTGGCCTTTATATGCCATCATGTTTCTATGTTTCTGTCTATCAATCCCCATGGGTGCTGGTTAACAGTCTACTGTATTTATTTTTCATTAGCTTTTTACAGTATTTTGTAAACTGCCATGACCTACGCTTAGAAATGGCAGTACACCAAGTCTAATAATAAATATAGTACAATTATAAACAAAAATTATATATCATAACCTCTAAGTAATTCTGTCACCTATACCTTACAAGGACCACATGCTGCCTCTAAATCTGAAAACAGATTTTGTCTATCACATCCTGTTTTTAAGTTGGGTTTATATCATTTCATCAATAATGCCACTGTGAAACGTCAGTATTTTACTGTTTCTGTAACACAATATTGCATTTTAGGTCAGCTCATATGCCAGTAATTTGAATGTTTATACTAAAAAGTGATTGTGCTGCTTTTTCTACCTGTGAATTTTTATATTTTGTTTGTCTTTGACTAAGATATTATTATTATTATGAACAGATGAGGTTGTGTTAACCATCCTGATAATTTCTGATATGTCTGCGGACAATTTACTACACAAGATCAGTGAAAGAATCTGTCCAGCAGACTTCAAAGTGCATACAAGCATTATGTTAGCAGATACAATGTGAAGCACCTGCAGTTAGTACATCGTGAGAAAATCTATCTTCCAGCACTTCACATAAAACTGGGTCTGCTGAAAAATTCTGTCAAGGCGATGGCCAGAAATGGTGATGTGTTTCTGCACTAAGTACATTTGGTTTCGAAAAAAGTGAAACCAAAATCAAAGAAGGAGTTTTTGTTGGACCCAAAATCTGTGAACTGATCTTTGATAATGTGTTCAAACAAAAACTGAACCCAGATGAATCAGCAGCACGGGAAGCATTCGTGCTGGTTGTTCAGAATTTTCTTGGTAATCACAGACCAGGAACTCTGAATTCAAGAAAGCTTGGGATAAGTCTTAAATTCTAATGCCGATAAAGCACAGTTACTTACCGTAACAGGTGTTATCCAGGGACAGCAGGCATATATTCTCACATGTGGGGTGATGTCATCTACGGAGCCCCGATGCGGAAGCATTTTCAAGCAAACTTGATTGAAGATTTAAGTTTGCTCTGCTGCTCCACTAGGGGGTGCATCCCCTCATGGTCTCCAGTTCATTTAACTAGCAAAGAAGCCAACCTCGGGGAGGTGGGCAGGTTGTGAGAATATATGCCTGCTGTCCCTGGATAACACCTGTTACGGTAAGTAACTGTGCTTTATCCCAGGACAAGCAGGCATGATATTCTCACACGTGGGTGACCTCCAAGCTATCTGAAAAGGGATGGAGGGAAGTTGGCAATTTAAGCAAATAGATTTCGTAAAACTGATTGGCCGAACCGGCCATCGCTCCTGGACAGTGAGTCCAGACAGTAGTGGGAGGTGAAGGTATGAACCGAAGACCACGTGGCAGCCTTGCAGATTTCCTCAATAGGTGTGGACCTGAGGAATGCTACGGAGGCTGCCATCGCTCGGACCTTGTGTCCTGTTACTCGACCATGCAGCGCGAGACCAGACTGAGCGTAGCAAAAGGAGATGCAATCGGCCAACCAGTTGGACAAGGTGCGTTTGGAAACTGGGTGACCTAACCGGTTTGGGTCGAAGGACAAAAACAGTTGTGGGACCTTCTGGTGTGACTGAGTGCGTTGGAGGTAAAAGGCCAACGCTCTCTTGCAGTCAAGAGTGTGGAGCGCCACTTCTCCGGGGTGAGAGTGGGGCTTGGGAAAAAACACAGGTAAGACAATGGACTGATTGAGATGAAAATCAGACACTACTTTAGGCAAGAACTTTGGATGGGTGCGGAGTACCACCTTGTCGTGATGGAATACCGTGAAGGGTGGGTCTGCTACCAGAGCTTGTAACTCACTAACCCGTCGGGCGGAAGTGAGCACGAGCAGGAAAATCACCTTCCAAGTGAGGAATTTTGGATGGCATTTGTCTAGGGGCTCAAATGGAGGTTTCATTAGTTGAGCCAGAACCACGTTAAGGTCCCAAACCACCGGGGGAGGTTTGAGAGGAGGGTGGACGTTCAGAAGACCCTTCATGAAGCGAGAGACTAAGGGATGGAGCGAGAGGGCTTTCCCTTCCAGGGGCTGATGAAAGGCCGCGATCGCACTGAGGTGTACTCGATGGAGTTGGTCTTTAGGCCGGAATGAGATAATTGAAGTAAATAGTCAAGGACCAGAGGGACGGGGACCGACACCGGGTCCTGGCTGTGGGAGGAGCACCAGGTTGAGAATCTGGTCCACTTTTGGGAGTAGCAGGTTCTCGTCGAGGTTTTTCTAGAGGCCTCCAACATCTCCTTGACTGATTGAGACACGGGGAGAGCAGTCAGGGGGAGAGAAACCAAGCATTCAGATGAAGTGATTGAAGATTGGGATGTAACAGCGAACCCTGACAATGTGATAGTAGAGAGGGAAACAGAGGCAGCGGCAGTGGATCTCTGACACTGAGTTGAAGTAGAAGGGAAAACCACGGCTGGCGTGGCCAGCGCGGGGCTATCAGGATCAGGGTGGCTTGTACTGTTTTCAGGTGGACCAGCGTCCGCAGTATCAGAGGAAACGGCGGGAACGCGTACAGGAACCTTCCCTCCCAGTCGAGGAGGAAGGCGTCGGCCTCAAGCCGGTCCGGGGAGTACATCCGGGAGCAGAAGAGAGGCAGCTTGTGGTTGTGGGGGGATGCGAATAGATCTATTTGAGGCGTCTCCCACTTTTCGAACACCTGTCTTAGGATCTGAGAGTGCAGTGACCACTCGTGTGGCTGGAGGAGGCGGCTGAGTCTGTCCGCCAGACAGTTTTGTTCTCCTTGTATGTACACCGCTCGAAGGAAGGTGTTGTTTGAGATTGCCCATTTCCAGAGGCGTAGGGCTTCCCGGCAAAGGGACCAAGACCCTGTTCCCCCTTGTTTGTTTACGTAGTACATTGCTACCTGGTTGTCGGTTCGGATGAGAACCGCTCGGTCGTGGAGCAGATGTTGAAAAGCTACAGCTGCGAGATAGATGGCCCGAAGCTCTAGCACGTTGATGTGGCAGCGACGGTCTTCTGCTGACCACATCCCTTGAGTGCGTAGGCCGTCCAGATGGGCTCCCCAAGCGTACTCCGACGAGTCCGTGGTGAGTATCTTGCTGTGGGGTGGGGTGAAGAAGAGCAAACCTTTGGAAAGATTTGAAGAGTCGGCCCACCAGCGGAGCGATCGTTGCAAAGAAGGCGTCACTGTCACGGGGCGGTCGATCGGGTCCCGGTCTTGACGCCATTGAGAGGCCAGGGTCCATTGAGGAATTCTCAGATGGAGGCGGGCGAAGGGTGTGACGTGGACGGTGGAGGCCATGTGGCCCAGAAGAGTCATCATCTGCCGAGCTGATACTGAGGTCAGCAGGGAAAACCTTCGACTCAGACTTACTAACGCCTCTAGACGCGGAGGGGGGAGGAAGGAACGGAGGCGAACCGTGTCCAGCGTGGCCCCGATGAACTGTAGGGACTGGGAGGGGCGTAGTTGGGATTTTGGGAAGTTTATTTCGAACCCCAGACTTTGTAGGTAGGTAATAGTCTGTTGGGTCGCTGAGATAACAGCCAGTCGTCCAGGTAGGGGAATACCTGGAGGCCCTGGGAGCGTAAGGTTGCTGCGACCACCGCGAGGCACTTGGTGAAGACCCGAGGTGACGATGCTAGGCCGAAGGGGAGGACACGGTATTGTAGGTGCCAGTCCCCTACCTGAAAACGCAAGAACTTGCGGTGAGCGGGGTGCACTGGGACATGTGTGTACGCCTCCTTCAGATCGAGGGAGCAGAGCCAGTCGCCCTCGTCGATCAGGGGGTAGAGGGTCGGTAGGGAAAGCATCCAAAATTTTTCCCGTATCAGAAATTTGTTGAGGTGTCTCAAGTCTAGTATTGGGCGTAAGTCTCCCGTTTTTTTCGGTACCAGGAAGTAACGGGAGTAGAAGCCCTTCCCCCGTTGGTCGGGGGGAACCTCCTCCACTGCTCTCAGGCGAAGCAGGTCTCAAGCTTCGGAGAGGAGTAGGGGTAGCTGCGTCCGGTTGGGAGGGGAATTCCTTGGGGGGTTGTCCGGAGGAAAGGTCCGAAAGTTGAGAGAGTATCCTGATGAGATCACGCCAAGGACCCATGCGTCCGACGTGACTTGTTCCCAGCGAGGGTAAAAGGCTTTTAGGCGACCCCCGATGGGAAGGAGGCCTGGGACTATGGCGGAGGGGGCCCGCCCCCTTCCGCGTATCCCGTCAAAAGGACGGAGATGGTTTGGTAGTCGCAGGCGGTTGGGACTTGGGCATGGCCCGGTGGTGGGCTTGCGGACGCCTGGGTGGAGGCCGCGAGAAGGCAGGAGTGGGTAGCGGCGCGGAGGGGCCCTATACGGCCTGGACGAGGGCGGTTTGGGCTTTTGTCGGACGAGGGAGGCAAACGAGCGTTCATGTTCGGAGAGGCGTTTTGTAGCCGCCTCGATAGTGTCATCGAACAGTTCTTTTCCCACGCAGGGGAGGTTAGCCAACCGGTCCTGTAAGTTGGGGTCCATGTCGACTAGGCGTAGCCAAGCTAGTCGGCGCATGGCGATAGCAAAGGCTGCCTCTCTGGAGGAGAGTTCGAAGCCATCGTAGGCCGCATGGAATAGATGAAGGCGCAGGTTGGAGAGGGACTCCAAAACAGGCCGAACGTTCCTTGCCGGGAGGCCGGTAGGTCAGTCTCAAAGGCTCTCAGTAGTCCAATGAGGTGTTTGAGGTAGGATGTGAAGGTGAAAGTGTAGCTTTGCACCCCAGAGGCCATCATCGCATTTTGATATAGTCTCCTGCCGAACTTGTCTAGGGTTCGGCCTTCTCGGCCTGGAGGGACCGCCGCTGAGACCCGGGAGGGGTGAGCCTTTTTTAAGGAGGATTCTACTAACAGCGACTGGTGGGAGAGCTGTGGTTGTTCAAATCCCGGAAAGGGTACTTACTGTACGGTACTTGGCCTCCATTTTGGAGGGCACGGCTGTGACCATATAGGGGGTCTCCAGGTTCCTGAAGAGAGCCTGTTGGAGTATCGGGTTAGGCGGTAAGCGAAGGGACTCTCTGGGCAGTGATGGCATATCCAGTTCCGCTAGGTACTCTTTAGAGTATCTGGAGTCGGATTGGAGGTCTAAATTCAAAGCGTGGCCCATGTCCTGGACAAAGCGTGAGAAGGATGGTCGGGATGTTCCCCGAGGCCCCGTGCGGGGTCGGTGAACGAGACCTCCGTCGGGTGGAGAAGGAAGGGGAGGCTTCCCTCGAGTAGCGAGGTTCCTGCTCCGATCCAAGCTCCGAGACCGGGGAAGCACTGTGAAATGTTCCGGGGTCATGGATCTCCGACGTCTCGAGGAGCCCCTCGGAGACGATGCCGGGGTTCGGGGTACCGATCGATGTCGAATTGGTGACTTCGACCCGGATTCCCTTGGTGAAAGCCCGAAGCCTCGGATCGGAGCCCCGGTCCGAGGGGGAGTTCGGAGGATGCGTGGGTTGGAGAGTGATAACTCTGTGACCCTCAGCGGTCCCGTACGAGGTGTAGGTGAACGGCCTCGTAGAGTGGGGGAACCCCGGGCCTTCTTAGAGGTACGGCGGTTCGAGGTTTCTGTTAGTTTAGCCCGACGTTTTGCCCTGTGGCGGTCTGTGGAGGGAGAGCGCCTCGGGTGCCTCGGCGAGGAGTCCGAGGAGGATGAGATGCGGCGAAGTTTGCGCACTTTTCCCCGAGGTGGCTCGACGCGAGGCTCAGGCTGGTCTGGCACATGCGAGGTCGAGGCCGGTTGTAGATGGACCATTGCAGCGGACAGCTCCGACGAGATCATTGCTCGGAATAAGTCCTGGAAGACGGGCACGGACAGCATCGAAGGCATATCCCCTGCCTTGGTGCACTCCACCGGGGGGCGACCTCATATCAGAGTATTCCCGTGTGGTGGAGGCACGGCCCGAAGGCTTGGAGGGCTTCGTTGGGGTTGTAAGCATGGGACTTCCGCCATGCGTCGCCGGTGTCCCCGAGGTTGGTTTCTTCGCTGGTACAGAACCTGAAGAGGGAAGAGGGGACTTACCCGGAGCCGAGGCTTTCTGTTGTCCCGAGGACTTCGGGGTCGAGTCTTGAGGCGATGCCGAGGTATTCGGGGCCGAGGTCAAGGCCGGGGCCGACCTCGAGGCCGAGGTAGAGGGTTGGTCTGGGGCGAAAAGATCCGCCATGTGGGCTTTCCTTCGACGGAGGGCCCGGTTCTGGAAAGTAGCGCACTGGGGACAGGAGTCGGTTGGATGAGCGGCCCCCAGGCAGAGGATGCACCGGCGATGTGGGTCTGTGATGGAAAGAAGCCGCTCGCACCGGGTGCACTTTTTAAAGCCGGTCAAAGGCCGGGACATAGAATCGAAAGTGGCCGCGGCTCAAGTAGCCACGCGGCCACGGGGACCCGGAAGCCTCCGGGTCGGTCAAATGAAGCAGGAATCAAGTTGAAGAAGAAAAAATTTCGCGCACAGCAACTTAAACGATGAAAAACAAGAAAATCGCGGTGCTAGAAGGCAGTTGGGGCAGAGCCTGAAAAAACACGACTTCTAGGCTCAGCGGAAAATTTTGAACTGGAGACCACGAGGGAATGCACCCCCTAGTGGAGCAGGAAGGAACGCATGCGTGGAGCAGCAGAGCAAACTTAAATCTTCAATCAAGTTTGCTTGAAAATGCTTCCGCATCGGGGCTCCGTAGATGACGTCACCCCACATGTGAGAATATCATGCCTGCTTGTCCTGGGATAATTTCTCTTTTTAAAAATTTTTTTGAATTTTTAAAGATTATTATATGACTCATAAAAACCTTCGGCTTTAAAAAAAAAAAAAAGTCATTAAGACTATCATCAATTTAAACATAAGTGAATTGAAAGACAGGGCTTCATCAGGGCATAAGGTCGAGCTACTTGCACACTGCTAACAACACTCCTGACACAGATGAAGCCCTGTATTTGAAGCGAAATGGGTCCCGTCAGCTTTTGGAATCCTTTAGATAAGGAGGATCCACACAGTATTGGAATTTCAAACAGCGATATTCATAAACAAAGCAACATTTAAGACAAGTGAATTGAACTGGGTGTTTTTTTGCACTCTGTGTAAATTGATGATAGTCTTAATGACTTTTTTCTTAAACCTGAGAAATGATCTCATAATAAATAAAAAGTAGAGTTAGAATTTAAGACTAAAAAATAGAAAGTCAATATATTGTGAAGGTTCTTGATAGATAAAAGATACCTTAACCAAATTAAGCTGTAGAAGAAAAATTCATGATCCTTGGCGTGGTGTTCCAAGATCTTTTCCTTCACTTTAGTACTTAAGCCTATCAACCTTCATACTACTAGTGGCCAAAGGGCAGCAGAGATGATCAGCGGCCTGCCATGACAGATTAAAGGAGACTCAGTGGTACATAGGGTGGTTAAAAAGCTTTCACTGAAGCTGAGGAGTGGGTGGAACAAGGCAGGGTCATCAGGTTTCAGGGTTATTTTAAAATTTGATACTATCGCTTATAATAATTTCTAAGCGGTATCTGCTATAATAAAACCCTTAGCGCGTATGCGCAGTTGAAACTTTGTGCGGCTGTGATCCCTGATCTGTGGCTCCATGTCACTGCATGCACAGTAGGAGCCTTCAGCGGTTTGCAATGCGTGTGGTGGTTTCTCCAGCAACGTTTCTGCCCTGATCTCTGACGCTGGCTGACTTTTGACGATGTCTCTCCTTCTCACCTCCGGACCAGCAGTGGCTATGGGGCATTTGCTAGGCTAGTCCACTTCGATAATGCGAAGCGGGCCTGCCTAGCAAAAAGCCCCGAGGCTGCCCGGCCTAGCGGATGCTGGACAATGTGCAGGTAAGGGAGAACGGGTACTACTGGACAGGGGGGGAGGGTGTAAAAGGAACGGAGAAGGGCTACTGCTGGACAGGGGGAGCAGGGAAGGGGTATAAGGAACGGAGAAGGGCTACTGCTGGACATGGGGGAGGTAAAAATATGGGAGAAGGGAAAACAGACGGGGTAGAGATAGAAAGAAAAAAAGACAGACAGACAGGGGGCAAAGAGAAAGAAAGAAAAGCTTAAGTCTACACATCTATTCTAGCACCCGTTAATGTAACGGGCTAAAAAACTAGTATGTAATAAAATCGGGGATATAGTAAAACATATATTATATAGACAACAACAGCCATGAACTAACCTGCTACATAAGGAATAAGGGTAGAACTACAATAAATGAAGTAAAAGGCACAAATAAGGGAAATACAATTGGGAAGGTAAAATATATAAATGATGCATCCTATATATTAAAGAAAAATTCTGGATCGTGGAAAGTTTAAGAACTGGAATAGTGGTTTAATCTTCAAAAGCGTCTCTATATATAAAAGGACTTTAAAGAGCTCTTGAATCTATCAAGAGCAGATTCCCATCTTAGAAAAGAAGGCAAAGAGTTCCACAACCGAGGTGCGTAAATTGGAAAGATCTCCTTGCGTCTGGTATTAATGGTTTTTAGAGAAGGAATTGAAAATAGGTTATGATCCGCCGAACGCAGGGTCCTAACGGGAGTATGTAGAATTTATCAAGAAATGCTGGAGGATTTAATTGTCGAATTTTATAACACAGGAGAACAAATTTTTTTAAAGTTATTCTTGCTCGAACAGGCCAAAACGCCTGCCATCACAGAACTGAAAATCAAAAACACCAAATACCCAATACAACCCGAACTAAAACTCCTAGGAGTTATAATAGACAGATGCTGCACAATGCAGTCCCAAATCAACAAGACGACCCAGAAAGCTTTTCTAACCATGAGAAATCTACGTAAAATCAGAAAATTCTTCATCCCAGCACAATTCAGACTAATTGTCCAATCCCTAGTCTTAGGTCTGCTGGACTACTGTAACTCCCTCTATCTTCCTTGTCCAGCCACCATGATAAAAAGACTCCAGACCATACAAAACACCGCCCTCAGACTGATCTACTCACTCAGAAAATATGATCACATAACTACTGCCTTCTTAGACTCCCACTGGTTACCCATACAAGCACGAATTCAATTCAAATTCTACTGCCTATTATTCAAAGCGTTACATGGCTCTTCCCCTTCCTACCTAAACAACCGCTTAAACCAGATCTCCACCTCAAGACACAGAAGAACCCCAAACCCTTTTACCTTTCCCCCACTCAAAGGCACACTACGCAAGAAATTGTTTGACAACCTTCTGGCAACACAAGCAGCAAAACTCAACCATACCATCTCCAATCTGCTGACAACATCGGACGACTTCAAAACATTCCGAAAAGAAATCAAAACCCTGCTTTTCAAAAAATTCATCCAAATATCTTAACCATTCTTCACCTACCTCAAGATATTACGTCCCCAAATAACCCACCTAAACACCTTCCAAGCAAACAGACCCCCAAAATTAGATGGTAATCTTACCTACTCTAACAATATTCTCTTTGTCCATATCACACAGTTCGGCACTGTCATTTTACTATCCAACCCCTAAATCCCCTTAGGAATCTATCCAGCTATCTCCTCTGTCAAAAAAAAAAAAAATAAATTGTATCTTCACTGGAAAATGTCCAGTCAAATCTTTTGTAATCCGCCTTGAACTGCAAGGTATAGGCGGAATAGAAATCCGTAATGTAATGTAATGTAATGTTATTACATTACATTAGAGATTTCTATTCCGCCATTACCTTGTGGTTCAAGGCGGATTACAAAAGTTATAAACGGTGGGTTACAATGGAAGATCATTGGTCATTTCTAGAGAAGGTAAAGAGTAGATCAGGTAGTATCTGTGTGGCAGGAAGAAGGAAGGTATTTGTGATGTTAGATGCTGAATTGGTAACCAGTGGGCGTTTCGCAAGAGAGGCATTACGTGGTCAAATTTTTTGAGTCAGTGATGATTTTTATTGATGTGTTCTGCATTAACTGTAGTCTACCTAGTTGTTTCTGAGTAATGGCTTTATATAAAGAATCCAGAAAGATTCAATTAATGCCACACTCTATATGTCTTGAAATTCATAGTATCACTTATTATTACAGGAATTTCATACTTATTTCATTTCACTCATAACAATCTTCTCAGACTTCTTCTTAACCCTTTATATGGCCTCAGTGGCTATACTTGAGTGTCATAATTCATGTAATACTCGAGCCTACAAGTAGCCCTCTTCCTCATCAGCCTTTGAATAAATATATCATTGTTTAAATATAGATAATTAGATAGATAAAAACTCTATTCTTCAAGAAATTCCTGAAATAGTCCTAACATCACATATACCTTTCTCCCTCTTCCCGCCACACAGAAACTACCTGATCTACTCTTTACCTTCTCTAGAAATGACAAATGATCTTCCATTGTAACCCACCGTTTATAACTCTTTTGTAATCCGTCTTGAACCGCAATGTAATGGCAGAATAGAAATCTCTAATGTAATGTAATGTAATATGGAGATAGTGGTGTTATTTCTTAAATGGGGATTACTCCTTGAAACAGCTTCTAATACGAAACGCTGAATTCACGTCGGAGCCTCATTCAGTATATTCACATAAGATGAGATAAGTTATTTCTTAATTTAAATCTAAATTATCTATATTTAAACATTGAGATATTTATTCAAAGGCTGATGAGGAGGCTGGCTACTTCTAGGCTCAAGTATTACATGAATTATGACACTCGAGGCCATATAAAGGGTAAAGAAGAAGTCTGCGAAAATTGTTATGAGCAAAATGAAATACACTTCTCCCTTGTCATTCGCGGGGGATACGGGCAGAGCCGGAACGCGAATGCCAAAAAAAACGCTATTATCCGGCTCTGACCCACCCCCACCTCCCTGCCGCCTTCCCGGCCTTACCTGGTGGTCTAGAGGGCTTTCGGGGCAGGAGCGATCTTCCTACGCTCCTGCCCCGTGCAGATCACCATCAGGAAATGGCTGTAGGGAGTTCCCGACATAGTCTCGAGAGACTACGGGAACTCCCAGCAGCTATTTCCTCATGGCGATCTGCACGGGGCAGGAGCACAGGAAGATCGCTCCTGCCCCGAAAGCCTTCTAGACCACCAGGTAAGGCCGGGAAGGCGGCAGGGAGGAAAAAAAAAGATGGATTTTTTTTTACATTAAGACTGGGTTTTTTTTATTTTCCCCCTCCCCAGAAAAAAATCGCGATTATATGAAACCGCGAGTGCAGGAACCGCGAATGGGGAGGGGGAAGTGTAAGTATGAAATTCCTGTAATAACAAGTGATAATATGAATTTCAAGACATTATAGAGTGTGGCATTATTTGAATCTTTCTGTATTGAATATTTGCCTCTACTCAAAAACAATATATTGAAGCCATTAAATTTAGTGATTTATATAAAGAATTACAGTAATCCAGTTTAGAAATAGTATAGTAGGGTTTTGGGGGGACAGCAGTTGATAAGTACCAGAATAAAAACCTTCTGTATCCTGCTTCATGTGAGAACATTCAGCTTCTGTTTGGCACCAGTGCTTGAGAACTGAGAATATCTCTATCATAAACCACACAGGTTTTGTTTTGTATTCTTCACCAGTATTGTCTTGCTTTGACTCCCTGAGAGTAATGATCTTGTACACAGACTATATTTTATTGATCCTTTCAGCTGCTGCTGGTTTCAACTCTGATTCTTCCCAATAGTTGAGTTCTGTATCTTTATACACTTGAAGCTCTACTGAGACAAGTTTGTTTTGAAATTCATGATGAGCAATTCTGTCTGCATGCACAGTGTTCCTTTTTCTTTAAAAAAAATTTTTTGCAGCATTTCAGGCCTTCTGCAAATGAGGGGCTTCCATCCCAAGAGGACTTGTCTGCATCTTCTTTATAACTAGAAGAGCTTTGCCTCAGGCATTCTGGAAGGTAACAGGGCATTTGCTCAGTACCCTTCCCTGTTTAATGCTGTGGAGTTTTAGAAGGTGCTTAAGGCAGTTTTCAGAACTCTTAGAAATCAAGCACACTGGGCCTGATTCTATAAGTTGTGCCTGCGGATGCCTAACTGAATTCTGCGTCAAATGTAATTGTTTTTAATTGGCATGGTAATTAACCCTGTCATTAAAAACTAATTAAAAAAATTAAAACAATTTAAGTTTCAAGTGAAATACAATGTGGTGCCTACCTAAAAAGTAGGAGCACAGAACAAGCATGACTTAAGCATCACTAGGAGTCTTTGTTAGGTGTCAGTAATTTAGGCCAGGAAAATATTGGCCTAATGTACTGGCACCCAGCAATGCCTAAGTCTCCTTAGATGGCACTAGGTGTGATTCTATAAAGGACACCTAACTTCTAGGTGCCGCTTGGCCTGGTTGTCAATCAACTGCCCAGCACCATTTATAGAATCAGGCCCAGTGAGTCTCTGCCCTAGCGAGCTCAACTTCTTAAGTGGAAAGGGGCACTTTTACTAAGCAATGCTAGCAAATGAGTGTGTGCTTACGCAGGTCTTAGGCGGATTGTGAAAAATTGCAAGCAGACCTTAGGAAATTGGAAGACTGGACATCTAAGTGGCAGATGAAATTTAATGTGGACAAATGAAAAAAGTGATGCACACTAGGAAGAATAACCTGAATCACAGTTACCAGATGCTAGGGTCCACCTTGGGGGTTAGAGCCCAGTAAAAGGATCTGGGTGTCAACATAGACAATACAATGAAACCTTCCACTCAATGTGCAGCCACGGCCAAAAAAGAAAACAGGATGTTAGGAATTATTAAAAAAGATGGTTAACAAGTCTAAGAATGTTATAATGCCCCTGTATCGCTCCATGGTGCGACCTCATCTGGAGTATTGCATTCAATTCTGGTCTCCTTATCTCAAGAAAGATATAGTGGCGCTAGAAAAGGTTCAAAGAAGAGTGCCCAAGATGTTAAAGGGGATGGAACTTCTCTCGTATGAGGAAAGACTAAAACAGTTAGGACTCTTCAGCTTGGAAAAAAGATGGCTGAGGGGAAATATAAGTGTACAAAATCTTGAGTGGAGTGGAATGGGTACAAGTGAATTGATTTTTCACTCCATCACAAATTACAAAGACTAGGGGGACACTCGATGAAGTTACAGGGAAATACTTTTTAAAACCAACAGGAGGACATTTTTTTCACTGAGAGAATAGTTAAGCTCTGGAATGCGTGACCAGAGGTTGTGGTAACGAGCGGATAGCGTAGCTGGTTTTAAGAGAGGTTTGGACAATTTCCTGGAAGAAAAGCCCATAGTCTGTTATTGAGAAAGACATGGGGGAAGCCACTGCTTGCCTTGGATCGGTAGCATGGAATATTGCTACTCCTTGGGTTTTGGCCAGGTACTAGTGACCTGGATTGGCCACCATGAGAACAAGCTACTGGGCTTGATGGACCATTGATCTGACCCAGTAAGGCTATTCTTATGTAGGTCGTTCCCATATGCTAAGCCCATTGCTAGTATGACTGTAAAATTTGGCCTTTAGCTCAAGATCAGAAAAAGATATAATAGAGACTGCTAGCTCATGACAGTTTAAACAAAAACTTCCTGCGAGAGCTCTTACTGCCTCCTGTTTAGGGGGCACTAAGGGCTCCCACATTACTACTATGCTAACTGGTTAGTGCATCCATAATATCAGCATACTAGCTGATTAACACATCAAGTTTCAAGTTTATTAAAAATTTGATTGAACGCAAATCAGAATTTCTAAGCGTTTTATAATTTATAATAATAATAATAAAGGGGAGACAAACTTAACAAATTACATTACATTAGTGATTTCTATTCCGTTGTTACCTTGCAGTTCAAGGCGGATTACAAAAAGGATCTATCTGGCCATTTCCAGAGGAATTATAGAATAGTTAGAGAGTAGTCAACTTGGTTCATAGGGATGAAGTAGTTCTTGTGGTATTAGGTTGTTTTAGTGAGTGGGGAGGCGTTAGGTTGGTTTCGATTGTTGGGTATCAGGGATTTTTTAAATAGTATGGCTTTTATTTCTTTTCTAAATGTTCTGTAGTCAGGGGTCGTTATCAGCAAAGTAGAGAGTTGGCGGTCTAATCTCGCTGCTTGTGTGGCCAGGAGGCCATTATACAGTTTTTTTCGTTTGACTTATCTGATAGTGGGGTATGTGAATGGAGCATGGGTTCTCCTTTGTCTGGTTGAGGTGCTTCGGATTAGACGGTTGTTTAGGTATATTGGGCTGTTTCCATTCATGGTTTTAAATAGAAGACAGTAGAACTTGAATTGTATTCTTGCTTGAATTGGTAGCCAGTGTGAGTGGAGATACGCCTTGGTGATGTGGTCATGTTTTCTCAGAGAGTAGATGAGCCTCAGGGCTGTGTTCTGAATTGTTTGCAGTTGTTTAATCATGGTCGCAGGGCAGGGTAGATAGAGACTGACAGACAGTTAGGAAGTTGGGAGAGCTACAGATTAAAAGTAAAGTGTACAAAAAGGGAAGACCACAGTAGGAAGGGGAGGCAATCATAAATATTGATCGGTTCTATGTGAGAAAATTTTGTTTTAGATTCTATACGCCTCTTGGAAAAAGTAAGTCTTTAATAATCCTTTAAATTTCGATAAATTTTTCTCCGTCCTGATATACAAAGGTAAAGAGTTCCATATTGTGGGGGCTGTAACTGCGAAAGAAGTGACCCGAAATTTCTAAGATATTTAACTTAGTTTGGGGTCCATTGACGTCTTTTGTACAATTGTTATAGTTCTTTTATCCTTCTTTTTGCTGGTATAATTCAAACATATTTGGGGGGGAAGTGTGATTCTTTGATGTAATTGTGGGGTGGGGGAGGGCTTATATTGTTGCAATGCTATAGATCAAATTTAAGTGCTTAGTTGTTATTGTTACTGATATGAATATTGTGTTGCACTTTTTGTTAGTAATGGAAAATCAATAAAGACTTATTAAAAAAAAAAAAAAGAAGTTGCTTGAAATGAGCCAATAATTTTCAATGAAGGTATATGGAGCAACATAGAAAATAATGCCAGATAAAGGGCATGTGGCCTATCCAGTCTACCTATATACATCATCTGCTATCTCTTCCTCTTCCCTAAGAGATCCCACATGCCTGTCCCATGCTTTCTTGAATTCAAATAGTCTTTGTCTCGACAACCTCCACCTATCCACCATTCTTTTTATGAAGAAGGTATTTCCTCCGCTTGCTTTTGAGTCTATCCCCTTCCAACTTTAATTTATGCACTCTTAGTCCAACGCATCCTTTCAGTTGAAAGAGATCTGCCTCCTTTGCGTTTATGCTGCAGAGATATTTCAATGTCTCAATCCACATCTCCTTTCTCATCTTTCTTCTAAAGTATTTTTATTGAGGTCTCTCTCTCTATGCTTTACGATGAAGACCACTTAAGAGTTAAGATCTGCGACTCGAAGTCCACAATAGTCAGACCTAAATATAACACATTAAAGAGTATTCAAAAAATGCCTTCTATTATCACTGCCCTAAAAAAACTAAATGAAAGAACTGAGAAAAATCCCTGAACATGGTAAAATATACATCTCGGACTACTGAAATAACTCAAACGTGAAATTCATACCCATTCTCCACCCCCCCCCCCCCCGACACAGAACACTTTTGCATGTCCTGGGTTAGCCATCTATTAACAGCTAAGTCGACCTCAGTGTAACTTGCTCTTAGCCAGAGGAACAGGATTTAAAGCACAGTATGGGATCGGTTAACGATGCTGTTTTGGTGGGAGACTCTTTGCATGTATTATCGAGATGAGAAAATGTGAGCATAGAAAGTGAATGAATCCCAAAAATTCATAGGAATATGGGGTCCATTAGACTTTTGTAAAACATCTTTAAAAATATTCTTGAACCTGCCAAATTAAAGATTCATATTCTACATACAAATCCAGAGAGAGAGAGGGAGGGAGGGAAGGGGTTGTTTATTTTGTGTTTCATGTAAAGTTCATAAGTGCTTTTAAAAAATGTTGATGTCTATTTTGTTGTACTTTCTGTAAAATGTTTTTTCACAAAATCAATAAACAGTTTAAAACCAGGATTTAAAGCACAGCTACTCCTCTGCCCCAAACAATTTTTCTGTCACAGGCTCATCTTCTGACTCACTGTCACTCTCTGCGATAGGAGTTACTGTCGATATCCGATTCATGTCTCCTATAATCACTTGGTTAAACTTTCCACAAAGGGAGGTGATTTCCAGGTCTGCCGGTGTCTGTGGGATGTTCTCGGCACAGGATCTGGCTGCAGCCTTCCCCTCTCCCGTCTTGTATTCTATACGAATTTGAAAAAACACAAAGCAAGCCCTTCAGTTTTCAGGTGTTTAAAACAAACCAAATGCTTACTCATTAATTCACACTGCCACTTGAATTTTATCAAGTGTTTTCCCTGTGCAAAACTGCATTGGTTTCCTATTGCATTTAGGATTTTCTTTTTAAATACAATTTTATTACTAGTCTTTAAAGTTATTGATAGTACCCCAATGGTTATGGCAGCTAGCTTGTGTGTTTACCAGCCATCATGAAGGGACATTTTCGAAAGGATGTCTTTAAGTCTGAGTTTGGACGTTTTGGGAAAGATGTCCAGAAATCCAGTAGAGAAAATGTCCATTCTCAAAAAAGCAAGATGTCTAGCCTATTTTTTTTAAATTACCTATGTAGACATTTTAAGAAAGGTTTGGACAATTTCCTGGAGGAAGTGTCCATAGTCTGTTATTGAGAAAGACATAGGGGAAGCCACTGCTTGCTCTGGATCGGTAGCATGGAATGTTGCTAATCTTTGGGATTCTAGAATCTTGCAACTCTTTGGGGATTCTGCATGGAATGCTGCTATTATTTGGGGTTTCAGAATCTTGCTTACTCTTCCTTGGCTTTTGGCCAGGTACTAGGGACCTGGATTGGCTACCGTGAGAATGGGCTACTGGGCTTGATGGATCACTGGTCTGACCCAGGAAGGCTATTCTTATGTGTCAATATTTACAATTGTGACTGTGACTTGGGTTGGAGTGGCACCAATTGTGACATCAAACAATGAGTGTGAGTCCAACCATTGCACAAATGGTGGAACCTGTAAGGACATGATCTGTGCCTGCCGAGAGGGCTTCAGTGGAAGGGGAATGGGCAGACCACCCCAGGTGCTGTTTTGGTGAGGCATTCCTCTCTGCCCCTTCCTAAACTCCCCTGCCGCCCGCCCGCTCCTTCCCTTGTACCTCTTTATTTATTTATTTAATTTGATGTCTATTCCGTTCTCCCGGGGGCTCAGAACGGGTTACAATTGACATTCACAAAAAATTACAGGACAAAAGCATTCCTAGAAGAGACAAGAAAGTGAGAAAAGGAGAGAGAGGAGGGAGCACGAGAAGGCAGGGAATTGGAGGTGGGAAAGAGCAGGAGGAGGAGGGGAGCAGGGAATAGGCTGATCATTGGCACTGTTTAGGTAAAGAGAATTTTCCCAGCATGAGCGGTATCACAAACTTGTCGGCTCTCTGTGACATCACTTCCGGGTCCTGCGCCTAGGAAGTGTTGTCAGAGGGGAGAGCCAACACGACAAGGGCAGCTGCTTATGTCTGAAAAATTAAAGAGGGAAGGGGAGAAGGTAAAGGGGGGTGCCCGGCAGGGGCATGGGAAGGAGCGGAGGGGGGAGGGGCGCCACTGTCCTGGGCACCACTCACCCTCACTACACCACTGATTGTAACTTCTTAGGTAACTGACCCAACCTCTTGTAATGTAATCCGACCTTGAACTGAATAGGCAAAGGCAGAATAGAAAACCTGATTAACATATAGGGCTCCTTTTACTAAACTGTGATAGCAGTTTTAGCACACGCTAGACCTTAACACCAGCACTGAGCTGGCGTTAGTTCTAGCCGCGTAGCGCGGGTTTAGCGCGCGCTAAAAACGCTATAGCAGCTTAGTAAAAGGAGCCCATAGTGTAAGTGATAGTATTCTATAATTTTACACATGCAATTCCAAGACACAGGCTTGACCCTCCCATGGGCACTATAGCATTTAGGCACTAACCCCCAAATTCTATATATGGCGCCTTAAGTTGTGCTGATAATTGACACCAATTGATGCTAGTCCGTGAATCTGAAAAGGGAGTGTTGCCATGGGGGAGGAGCATAGGCAGATAAAATTTTAAGAATGCCCATGATCTATGTACACCGTTATAGAACGTGGACGATGAGCGCACAAGTTAAGCAGAGGTGTTTAGGCCCGGTTTTCCATGGCTTAAATGGGTGCACCTACAAGTTAAGCCGTGCACTGGCTTAGCGCATTCTATAAGGCGCGCATACCTTTTATAGAATCACGCTAAGTGCCGTTCTAGTCGGTACAACATTTTTGGCCACCATATATAGAATATGGCCCTGTGTTTATAGAATAGCGTCTAACTGCAGTTACGCACGTAACTTCAAATTACTGCCAATAACACCTATTAAGGGCTACTATTGATAGTTAAGGCTAATTTATGCCTCATTTATAAAGTGAGGCATGTCACTTGCACTATTCTATAACTTGTATGCCCGAATATGCATGCCAGTCCAGAAATTTGGATGCACATCTTTATAGACCGTCAGCTTAAAATTTCTAGAAATCACCTGTTCCCCAAAAGTAAGCTGTCGAACTTGAGCTGTTGACGTTGCCATCCGTGCAGTTAACGTTCATCTCGTTGTTGTTACCGATTATGGTGTTCTGCAGGAACGAATCCTTAATACTGATGGTCTGTGGTGGTGTTTCAGGTGCAGCATCCCCAGATATTGTTCTATCACTCATTGTTGTGGCAGGGAAGCATAATGAAGCCTCTCTTTTGCCAGATTCTGAAATACGAGAATGAGATTTTTAATTTACAATTTATTAAATGGGACAAAAAACCCTCCAAAAAACAACTAACTTCTTTCTGCTTACTATGAGGCTCATAATCGAAATGTAAATACATCTATTAACCTGCCCATGTCGGCTGCCAATAAACCTATTTTTTGGATGTATCCAGGAACTTTTTAGGCCTCTGAATGCTGCTGTGCACCCAGAGCCAAAAGGGGTGTATCTGGAGGAGTGGTTAGGGTGGAATGTCAGCTGATCAAGGGCTAGATTCACTAACCTGCCTGATCGTGACCGATCCGTGTCCAATCCGGGCAGGGCTGATTGATTCTGCAAACAAGAATAATCTAATGGGGCGATCAGAGGCACACCCCCATCCACCGACACGAATCACTAGGTAGCGGATCATCTACTTTGCCTATAGATGGTTTGCGCATGTGTTTGCTGTTTTTTTGTTTTTTTTACTGGCCCTGACTCATCTGCTCTCTGCCACCCTTCCCTGTAATGAGCCCATGGGTTTAAAGAAGGTTAAAACCATAGGATCACACTGTAGGGAAGAGCAGGCGAGTCGGGGCTGAGCAGGGTGGCCAGAGCTGGAGAATTGGGGCAGAGAGCAGGGTTTTAGCACAAGTGACTGGTCCTCACCAGTCGCTAGTTTTTTAATCGGCCAGCCAGTCGGTGTGCCAGAAGAAGTTTTGTGAATCGCATCCTTCCTGCTTTGCATGCCGATTCCCCTCATTTGCATGCACGGATCGGATCGGTACACAGGTTAGTGAATCAGGTCGGAGGGAAATTGAGTCACAAAGGGCTCGCAAACTGATCGGTACACGATCGGTTTGTTTAGTGAATCTAGCCCCTAGACAGTCATCCTGCAGGGATAATTGAAGGTTTTACCAGACTTATTGGATGGAACTTATACAGTGTGAGGCAGACGATGTATAAACAGGTATAAGTGCCCAAAAGGTACCAAAGTGACCAGATAACCACTGCAAAATGTTGGCAGGCCTTGTACCAAATTATCTCATTGATCACTTCCTATTCATCGACAGAAAATTAACCCTACGCAAGTTAACCAGATGTAGTGGCAGCCTATGCCTGAATGTCCCGATAGATGATTTTCAGGAAAAACGTATTTTAGATGTACTTTTCGAGAATGGACATTTTCCCATTGCCAACTTTGGGCGACTAGAACCCTACGTCCAAATCAGACTTAGCCATATGTTTTGATTATGCTCCTCCACATGTATTTGGTAGCCCTTGGATGCAATCTACATGTCCAGCACCTGGAAAGTTGTTTCCCTCCTACAATTTTCTGGAACTTCCCTAGTAATGATCTCAGCACTAGTTCATATAGGGAAGACATTGACTGTAGGGCCCCCCTCCTACCCAATGAACTGGTGCTACTAATTATGAAAAAAATAGTATAAGTGTTGAGTAATCCTAAACACAGAAACATGATGGGGGTGGGGGTGGGGCAGTGTCAGTGGCATGTGGTGATTTTCTCAACCATTAACTTACCTTTTCATGTGCTTTCATGCTTACCATTTTTTTTTTCTTTTACAAGTTCTCTTTGCCTGGCTGATGTAGCACCCCGCTTATATTCCTCTTCCAACCTCCAATTCTATTTTTTTTTTTCTTTATTTAGTCTCAAAAAAGTTTCCTGCAGATGTTGTAACTAGGCTATAGGCTATATTATAGCATCATAAGTCTTTTATATACTGTATACACACAAATAAGTGACTGACTTAAGCTCATGCCTTTTCTATAATTGTTCAAGGTTAATTACATTCTAATGTGCAATTATTCAAAGATTGTTCTGACAATGTGGAGGAGTGGGACTGAGTAAAAAGAGGATGCCGCAGATCCCATGGGTCTCTACCGCACGGTCTTAAGAAGAAAGTTGCCATGGCATAGGGTCTGCAGGGATCCTTGTTTTAACTCCAGTGAATCTTATGGATCCCGCTCATCTTACCTCTTCCTACAGGATCTGTGATGTCTGCAGTAGTTAAAAAACAAGGATCCCTGTGGACTCCATGCCACAGCTACTTCCTTTTTGAGGCCATGTGCTTTTTGTTCCATGGGGGTCCAACTTTTAACTTCTACCCTTGCTGGTTTTTTTCTGTTTGTGGTTGGGATTGCTGATGCTGAATATTGCATGAATTTCCTGCTATCTCATCCTAGCTCTCCCTTTTGTTGTGCCCAGCTTTTCTGCACCCCAGTGCCCTAAATGCCTTCTACATGGGGGCCCCATGGATCCTGTGGAACTATAGTGCATGGCCTTATAAAGAAAGAGGCCTTGGCACGGGGTCCGCAGAAATCCTCATTTTAACTCCCATGGACCTCATGGGCTCATCTCCAAAGTAAGCATATTTTTAAGGACATGCGGTAGAGATCCCACGATATCTATTGGGTCTGCGGGATCCTCATTTTACCAAGTCTCTGGAGGTGTGGCCTAGAGGTTAGAGCAGCTGCCTCAGCACCCTGAGGTTGTAAGCTAAATTCTCACTGCAGCAACTTGTGACTGAGCAAGTCACTTACATAGAAATAGACGGCAGATAAGGGCCACGGCCCATATAGTCTGCCCACCGCAATGACCCTTCCCCACCTAACTCAGTGAATAGATCCATCGTGTCTATCCCATTTGGCCTTAAAATCAGGCACGCTGCTGGCCTCATTGACCTGAAGTGGAAGATTATTCCAGCGGTCAACCACTCTTTCAGTGAAAAAAAATTTCCTGGTGTCACTTCATTGCCCCAGGTGCGTGTCTAAAATACATGAACCGCTTTGATGACAATCACACAGAAAAAGGAGGTATAGTAAGTTCCATCACCCCCTTTAATATCCCATCTGCCAACTCACTCCCAGTGACAACCCTCAGCCAAAAGCTGTGCAATTACAAGTTGTAACTCAGAATGCAGAGGCTGCTGTATGAAGTTGGTGAAATTTCTAAACACAGCTTAATAGCCTAAAACAGTGAAATTCTGCAATGTCATGTGTATGAAGGTTTATTCAAATTAAAATTGCATGAATTTGCATCTTAGCAGTTCATTTAAGTGGCATATTAATTGTTGACTTTGTGAAAAAGGCTTTACAAGTCCATTGTTTTGCAAAAAAAAAAAAAGGAAAAGATAATTACATTTCCATTAAGTTATGTTTAGTCATTCTCCCTCCTGTATGAAATGTTTACACTGCTCTGAAATTTGTCTTAAGACAGGTATATCAAGCCCTACTAAAACCTGAAAATTGAAATGTTGAAAGGGCAGGGCAGGCTGGGGATTTAAACAAATATGCAACATCAACACTCTTCCACCATACCTGTTACTTGCCTTATGTCCCTCTCTGACCTTCATATCTGTCTGAAACACGGCCACAAGCTATCAATGGAGCAAGACAACTCTACCCTTGCTCTGCACCAAAGGACACTGTCTAAGCACTTTCTCTGCAGCATTACCAGGTGGCCAAGGAAATGGAAGACCTAATACAGTAGTCAAACCCAAGTGCTCTGGGCAACCCTTGGGATTCTGATTACCTTAATCTAATCTAATCTAATCTAAACCTTAAGTTTATATACCGCATCATCTCCATGAGAATGGAGCTCGACACGGTTTACAAGAACTTAAAATAGTGGGTAGAGAAGAAGAAAAAGGATTACATGAACTTATGTGTATGTACAGTTAGCTACTTGACCTTGTTTCTTTTGCTTTTCTTGGGCTAATAAAACTGATATTTTTTTTAAAAAAGCACTTTTCAAGTTGCAAAAATGTTACAACTTTATCAGATCTGAAGTGAGATGCAAATACTTTGTGGTGACACTGGTTGTATTCAACAGATTCTATGGCTGGGAGCCTTGACCTAATCTGACTGATCCATGAGATGTTTTGAATTCCAGCACCAAGGGATATAGAGGGCCATTTTCAATAGGATGTCTAAGTCCGACTTTGGATGTTTTGAGAAAAGCATCCAAAAATCAGGTGGAGAAAATGTCCATTTTCGAAACGGCAAGATGTCTTTATCTGTTTTTTTTTCTTCAAAAATGACCTATCTAGATGTTTTGGCTCTTAGTGCATCTATCTTTTTTGGCCATTTTCAACTACAAAAATGTCCAAATGGAAAACATCCAAAACCAAGCCATTTGGACATAGACAGGGCCACCATTTGTACTAGACTGGCCACACAGACATGCCAGCAGAGCAGTGGAGCACCTTAGGGGGTGCCAGGTACACATCTCACCAGAACCCCCTTATGTTATATGCTGCACTCTCCAAAACACCCCCAAAATCTACTGGATCTACCTGTCTATCACCCCAATAGCCCTTATAGTTGCAGATGGCACCTACATGTCAGTACAGTAGGTTTTGGTGGGCTCACACTTTCCCCAACACATGTACTAGTTAGAGTGAGATATGAGCCTGGGTCCCCTTTTCTGGACTCCACTGCACTGCCCACCAGGCTACTCCAGAGACTTACCTGCTTGCTGTTGTACTAGTCATGCAATACGTACAGTTTCATTCAGATCTTCGGGGGATGGGAGGGAGGTTAATGACCACTGTGTGTGTGGGGGGGGGGGGGGCATGCCTTCATCCCTTCAGTGGTCATCTGGTCAATTTGGGTACCTTTTTGGTCCTTATTTCTTTTTAAAACAGGTCTAGCCCCAAACTTCCAAACTGTGCCCTGGATGTTTTATAAAATATTTGATTATCGTTGCAAAACGTCCACTTGCTAAGCCTGCCCAAATCCTGCCCATAACATGCCCCCTTGTGATTTGGACACACTGTAGACAAAACACCAAGCAAAACGTTCAAATACTACTTTATGCCGTTTTTTGGACATCTTTTTGTTTTAAAAATGAGCCCCATAACCTATTTCTCTATTCTTAACATTAGTGCTGCCCGATTCACGATTCGAATCGATTCATCGCCAAAAAATCGGCCTCCTGATTCATTGACTGACCCTCCCCATTTGCCCTCTAAAGCAGGAGCAGAAGCGCTGCCTTTTGCTGGCCTGCCGCTCCTGCTTTAGAGGGCGAGTGGGGAGGGTCAGTTGGAAGTGGCTTACTCGCTGCTGTGCTCTCCATCTTCCCCCTGGCCTCCAGAATCAATCTCCTTAACTTCAGCAGCCTGCAATAAGATCGCTGGCGCTAGCGATCTTTGCAAGCTGCTGAACGGCTTCGGAGCGTCTTCTCTCTGCCGCAGTCCCGCCCCTTCTCTGACTTCAGACTTCTGACTTCTCTGACTTCAGAGAAGGGGCGGGACTGCGGCAGAGAGAAGACGCTCCAAAGCCCTTCAGCAGCTTGCAAAGATCGCTAGCGCCAGCGATCTTATTGCAGGTTGCTGAAGTTAGGGAGATTGATTCTGGAGGCCAAGGAAACAGCAGGCCTTCCGGAGGAGGGGTGCAGTCCTTCGAGGGGTGTGTGTGTGCAGCCTTCCGAGGGAGGGGGGTACAGGCCTTTAGAGGAGATAGGCAAGCAGGCCTTCAAAGGGGGGGGGGGACAGATAGGCAGACCTTCGGGGGGGATGCAGGCCTTCAAAAGGGGGGGGGACAGGCCTTCAGGGGGGGAAGCAGGCCTTCAAAGGGGGGGGGGACAGGCAGGCCTTCTGGGGGGATGCAGGCCTTCAAGGGGGGGGGACACAGGCAGGCAGGCAGGTCTTCAGGGGGGATGTAGGCCTTCGAGGGGGGTACAGGCCTTCACGGGGAGGGGGATAGACCAGGGGAGGGGGGCCCTGGTGTAGAAGTACACGGAGGGAGGGAGGGAAGGGGGGGTTCAAAGAGACGTGCATATGCCGGACTTTGGGGGGGAAGAAATAATGGGTCTGAAAATAGAGGAGAGGAAGAGAGATGATGGACAATGGGATTTAGGGAGGGAAGGAACAGAAAGGGAGAGAAGTTGGACACAAGGATGGTGTGGAGGAGGCGATAGAGATACTGGATAGGAGGGTAGTTGGGAAAAGAAAGGGAGAGATGGTGGACCCTGGGGTGGTGGGGAAGGAGAGAGAGATGCTGGATGAAAGGGTAGTTAAGAAAAGATGGATCTGTGGATGGAGACGAAAAAAAAGAAAGATGCCAGACCTCCGGGGAGGGAAGGGAAACGAAAGGGGAGGACAGAGATGGCAGATGGATGGTTAGAACGGAGAAAGAAGATCCCTGGCAAGCAAGTTATCAGACGACAGCCAGAGCCTGGGACCAACAAGATTTGAATGACTAGACAACAAAACGTAGAAAAACTAATTCTATTTTCACTTTTGTGATTACAATATGCCAGATTTGAAACGTGTATCCTGCCAGAGCTGGTGTTAGACCGCAAATGTGAGCTAGGATTTAAGAAAGAGAGGAAAAGTCTTTTTTGTTTACACCACAGCGCCAGTGTGGTTAGGAGGGGGTGAAGAGGATATAAAATAAACCCACCAGGATGTTTGAAAAAAACACCCAATTAGGCAGGAAAATCGAATCGAAAAACCAATTCAGTAGGCTGAATCGAATCGAATCGAAATTTTTTCCCCTGAATCAGGCAGCACTACTTAACATTATGAACACCATTAATAAGAAAGAAAATGTAATATAAAGTAGTTATTGGATCCAGGTAGATGCTTGTTAAATAGGAAGCAGGCTAGGGTGACATCCAGGAAAATGACAGATGAACTTTATGGGCTAAGGCCCAGAAATATCAAAGGAAAAAAAAAATAATTTAATCAAGAATTTATAATAGGTTTAACTAATGGGCAGACTGGATGGACCATTCAGGTCTTTATCTGCTGTCATTTACTATGTATAACATTTATCAACTCAACAAGGAATAGTCTGTACCTTCTGGAACAGGGTTATCTGTTGCATCGCTTTTAGATAACGTATTAATGCTATTGTGGCTTCCAATTTGAATATTCTGAGAGTCTGAAATACTGATACTGCTGGTCTGGCCCTGCATGTAGATATTTGTACTATGCTGTTGATACACATTAATATTGTTGATAGTACAACCTGCAAACAGAACATCACAGAAGAATATTATAAAAAGCACTATATAATTACATCTCAAATATGAAATTCAGGGAAGCACAGGCAATGCAAGGGTCCTACAGCTATTTGATGATCAGAAATACATCATGGGGGATGGGGGTGGAAGAAGGTTTAAATTAAAGAGCTCTGTGGATGAGAGAGGTGGTGGAGAGGAAAATGGTGATGGAATTCAAAAAAGCATGGGATAAACACAGAGGATCTCTAATTAGAAAACAACTGGCATAAATTAAGGATCTAAGGCCACTATTGGACAGACTTGTATGGCTTGTGTCCCATATATGGTGATTTGGTGTAGGATGGGCTGGGGAGGGCATCAATGGGAACTCCACTAACTTGGAACATGAGGATGTTACTGGCCAGACTTTAAGGAAGATTTCCTGCAAATAACAGGATGGTTGGATAGGCTGGAGTGAGCTTAGATGGCAACTTTAGCAGTTGGAACCTAGGACAATCCCAGGTGGACTTTAGTCTATGGCCCAGAAATATCAAAGAAGAGACAAGTTAATTTAATCAGGTATTTTTTTAATAAGAATAACTAATGGGCAGACTGGATGGACTGTTCAGGTCTTTATCTGCCATCATTTACTTTATTACTATGCTATACATAGTAACATAGTAAATGACAGCTTTGCAGGATATCTACCATAAAGTCTGGCCAGTAACATCCTCATGTTCCAAATTACGATCCCATATAAAAGCAGGCTGTGATACAGCTGGTCCAATGAGAGATACTACTATCTCGACAGCATCCCAAAAGGGGGATATAAATAATGCAGTAGAAAGACAGGATGATGCTCAAACTGCGATGCAACACGGCTTTCTGGCATTGCCTTTGACACTGCAATGCTACATAAGGTTATTGTTAAAGTAAGCCAAAGTGGTCTGATCCATGCTTTGGATTACCAGTTGGCTGGGACTACTGTAATTATATCAAGGACTGACTTCAAAAAATTCAAAAAGCTGCAGCTCATTCAGAATACAGCAGCTCGATTGATTAAAGGGAAAAAGACATTTGATCATGTAGCACCTGTCCTTATTGAATGACATTGACTTCCAATTATGGCATGGTGTTCATTTCGTTGCTGTGCTTGGTTTATAAAGTTGCTTTTAAAAAAAAAATAATAATAATTGTATGGGTGTCTCTAATTATCATTCAGACAAACCACAAAAATGCACATCTCAATGTTACGTTCTTCTCAAAAATGTCTGATTCAGCTACCTTGAGTTTCATTAAACTAACAGCTACCAGGTACAAGACATTTTGCTACGCTGGACCATTATTATGGAACTCACCTCCATCTAATCATTTGTTGTTCTGGAAAGCTTTGAAAACTTGGCTATTTGAGAACATCTATAGCCTGGATAAATATTTTTGCTCAGTGAAGTTATGAATGTACATCTGTATTTAATTATTGCTTTTTTGTATTATTGCATTGCATATTTTCCATTATCATTCTGTTTTATATATTTTTATTATCGTAAACTGTTTTACAACCATGGTTGTGTTAAGCAGTGTATAAAGTCGATAAATCAAATGCAATGAAATCAAATACTTTAAATACAGAGCTCTTGTTCTCTTCCCTCACCCGTTTCCTCTCCCCTTCCCTCAGAGCTTGTGAGTCGAGATAAGAAATCTTGTAAATTGGCATAATATGAAGGTTCCACTGCCTGCAGAACAGATGCTAACTGTGCCCAGAATTAGAGAATGACATGGGGACTGTTTCCCGTGGCTAGCCGCAGCTAACCCGCAGGAATGGTGGGGTGGGCGGGGGGGGGGGGGAAATCCAGCCCTTTGCCGCAGGTACGGGAACAAGGCTTTTCACCGATCCATGGAGCAGTAAATGGCCTTGTTCCCGCAATGGATCTGTCACAAGTTGCCTCCCTTCCCACTCCTCAAGGTCAGCAGCCCCCCCCCCTCATGAGTCCAGAATCCCCCCTATCTTTCCTATTGCAGGTCCAACAGCCCCCTTCCTCGCTCTCAATCAGAGTCAAAACCGGCAAAAAAAAAAAAAAAAGCTTGCGACTCCTCTGGATTGGCCTCTTTGCGCCTCCCATGGTGGGCCTACTAGAATCTTAAAAGTTTTGTGAAAGAAGAGGCAACATCGCACGCAGGGCTGCTCGAGGATCTTCTTCTGGCCGAGTTTCTCCTTCTGATGGGGAGGGGAGACAGGGGTTTTGTTGATCCTTGCTCTGTATTATCTGTGTTTATAAAATGACAATTGTATAGAACACTGTGTCTTTTTATACTTTAAAAAATAATATAAAAGCATTCCTATTTGAGGCTTGTGCGGATGAGATCAGATGGTTTGCAGGGACTGAGCTCGCGGGGACAGGGCAGAGACGGGGACAAATTTTTTCCCCCGTGTCATTCTCTACCTCGAAAAAGATTATTTTGTACAATTTAGATGTTTCTTAACCTACCTGCATTGTCTTTGGTTTCAGGGCTTTGCAGGGACCATAGCTTTGTTTTGTCATCATAGCAAAGGTCACCTGCGTTTTTCAGAGCATACAGAAGAGGGTTCACATCCTTTCTTGTTTTCTTCCCAATATGCCGAGCAATGATTAGAGCTCTCTGAGGACCATTGGCTAAAAGGGTCAAAATATGTTGTTCTGTAAAACAATAATAATAATAATTTTATTCTTATATATTGCCAAAGCCATAATAGTTCAAGGTGGTTTACAATAAGAGATACTGGACAATCAGTGAAGAGTACAAGTCATCAGAAATACATAATGGACAAAGATTAAAAACAATGAAACCTTAGGTTACAAATCCAAACAACTGTATTTTTACTAATTTTCTAAAAGATGAAACACGCGTAATAATATTGCCCAACCAATCATTCATTTTGCCTGCCTAAAAAGCAAGAGTTCTATCCAGAAATCTTTTAAAACGACAGACATTTACTGTTGGGTAAAGCAAACATATGAATTCTGTGTGTGGGCCTGTTAGAACAGTCCAGGAAAAAAGTGAGAAACCAAGTAGGTTGGAGACATACCTATATTGATATAAAACAAAAATAGTCAAATTTAAACAGAACTCTTCCCTCCATTGGCAACCAATGTAATTTTTGATAATAGGGACTAATATGCTCCCATTTTTTCAAACCAAAAATTAACCGAACTGTAGAATTTTGAATAACTTGAAGTCTTTTAAGGGTTTTCTTATAACCAAGTAAATTAGATTACAGTAGTCAAGAATACTTAATATAGAAGACTGAACTAGCAAGCGAAACAATACTGCATCAAAATATATTTTAATGGTTCGGAGTTTCCATAAGACTGAAAAACATTTTCTGACTAACAAATCTATATGTTCTTCCAGAGTGAGATGCCGATCCAGTGTCGCTTCCAAAATTTTTATGGAAGTCTATAGGACTTCCTGACCATTCAAAAATATCAAAGTATCTGTAATTTTGTCGTTAGGGCTCACCAGGAAAAATTTGGTTTTATCAGAATTAAGTTTCAATTTGAAATCAATCATCCACAATTCAATCTGGTTTAAAATGAAAGATAGATGATTTTTTTATCTCAGATGTCAGATCAGTAAGGGGAACAACTATGGCAATATCGTCAGCATAGATATAAAATTTCACTTTTAAGCTTTGTAGTAAATTTCCCAGTGACGCAAGGTAAATGTTAAACAAAGTGGGAGATAGAGGAGAACCATGAGGGACTCCATAAGGGTTTACCCAACAACAGGAAAGTTTATCATCACTATAGACTTGGTAGGATCTTTTTTCCCAGAAATCCCTGAAACCATTTTAAAACATTACCAGAAATTCCGATTGATTCCAAACAATCAATCAGGATCACATGATAACTAGATCAAAGGCACTACTTAAATCTAATTGCAGAACTAGTGCACTTGTACCTTGACTAAATAGACTAAGAAGAAAATCTAATAATGAGGCAATAACTGTTTCTGTACTAAAGCCTGATTGAAAGCCTGACTGAATATCCTGCAATATACTAAATTTGTCCAGATATGTTACCAAATTAACAAAGCCCTCCATCTGCTTGATAAATAGAGAAATACTTGCAATAGGTTAGTAATTTGATGTCAGAGTGATAGATTCCTTAGATTTTTTTTTATGATCAGTGTAATCAAAATCTGACCTAAATCTTCTGGAAATGTGCCACCCGATAATAGAGAGGAGATCCAATTGTACAACTTAGCTTTGAAAGTAACTGGAGCAACTTTCATAATATTTGGCAGACAGCAATCTAATATACAGTTTAAGTTTACATATTTGATGTAAAATGTACAAAATTGTTGCCAGTTGGGGGTAGTAAAGTTATACCAATGCATATCCACCCTGGGGTCCTCTATGCATTGCATTGAGCAACAGGAAAATTCAAATCATTATTTGTAGAGGTAGATAGATTAGATCTCTAGTTTTGAATTTTGTTATTAAAGAACTCAACCAAGGTATCCGCGGATGGAGAAGATTCTAAAGTTGAACATGAAAACACCTCTATACCATAAAGATTGTTAACCAATTCAAAAAGATTTCTACTATTAGTATATAGATTTCCAATTTTTTGAGCGTAAAAATTAGTACGTTTCTCTATAATTAATTTTTTATAATCTTTTAGTTTTCATCTCCAGTTCAATCTGCCTTCCATTTCTCCTGATTTTAACCACAATCTTTCCAGTAGTGCTGCCCGATTCAGAGAACAATATTTCAATTCGATTCACCCTGTTGAATCGATTTTTCGATTCGATTCACTGTAAAAGTCAATAGGTTCTCCGAGTGGGAACAACCTGATGTCTCAGCACTTGAGGAAAAGACCACGTAATAATGTTTATAAGATAAATCATATAAATGATTATACTGAAGCAGGGTGTCCTCGGCGTGAGAGGTAAGCGAGGGGAGAGAATTCTCCAGCGCTTTACACAATAAGGCACAGGTTAATCACCCTCTGCCTGCACACCATCATAGGACACCTCATGTGTGCTCAAATTATCACATT
The DNA here is from genome assembly GCF_902459505.1 of Geotrypetes seraphini. Lineage (NCBI taxonomy): Eukaryota > Metazoa > Chordata > Amphibia > Gymnophiona > Dermophiidae > Geotrypetes > Geotrypetes seraphini. Next base: position 101,835,695 of record NC_047094.1, on the reverse strand, counting down.
GATTAAATTAAACAGCGATATACAATTGGTCAATCACACGAGTGCAAGATCAAACAGGTTGTTCCCACTCAGAGAACCTATTGACTTTTACTGCTTTTCTGTGTGAGTAGATAATTAAGCAAATTTCTGATAGCCTACAGAAATGATTCTCAGCTTCCATCCCCAGCCCCCAAGACTAACCAGCCCCCATTCCGAATCTCAGTTTCCATCCCCAGCCCCCCTGCCTATTCTGAACTTCCATCCCCAGCCCCCAAGACTCACCAGCCCCCCTGCCGATTTCAGCTTCCATCCCCAGACCCCAAGACTCACCAGCCCCCCTGCCGATTTCAGCTTCCATCCCCAGCCCCCAAGACTCACCAGCCCCCCTGCCGATTTCAGCTTCCATCCCCAGCCTCCCTGCCGATTTCAGCTTCCATCCCCAGGCTCCAAGACTCACCAGCCCCCCTGCCTATTTCAGCTTCCATCCCCAGCCCCCAAGACTCACCAGCCCCCCTGCCAATTTCAGCTTCCATCCCCAGCCCCCTGCCAATTTCAGCTTCCATCCTCAGCCCCCCTGCCAATTTCAGCTTCCATCCCCAGGCCCCAAGACTCACCAGCCCCCCTGCCAATTTCAGCTTCCATCCCCAGGCTCCAAGACTCACCAGCCCCCATTCCGATTCATCTACTTACTGGACTGGATATTAAATCGCGGGGAAGAGAGAAGAAATGCAGGGAAAGAGCCAGCCAAAAATAGTATTTGCTGTTGCCGAGGTCTGCTGCATGAGGTCCGCTCAGTCGCCGATTGACTCTCCCACTCCTTTCATTTCTTCTGATGTAACTTCCGCAAAACCGGAAGTTACATTAGATGGGTAGAGTCTGGTGGCCGGCAGCGTGAAATATCCGAACTCGTCTTGCAGCTGAATCGGTAAGTCCGGTTTTTATCAAAAACGAACTGATTCACCTGATTTAAATCGGTGAACCGATTCAAATTGTGAATCGGGCAGCACTACTTTCCAGTTTCCGTAACTCCCGTTTCACTACTCCCAATTCTGCATCAATCCACCCATCCAAATTTTGTCTCTTTCTCCTTAATTTAATAGGTGCCATTCTATTTAATATCTGCGTACTCGTGTTAGTCCAAGTATCGACAAAAGAGGAGTCTGAATCTAGATTAATCGAGCCTCTGCTGGCTATAACTTTCTTATTCCTTTTCGTCTCTTTAGATTTAGTTTGAGATCATCTTACTTGCCAACTAAATTCAAAATTGCATAGACAATGGTCTGACCAAAGAGAATCAATCCAATTGGCTTGCTTCCAGTAAATCTTGGGGTTAACTAATTCTTTAGAAGAGAAAGTAACCAAATCTAACTGGTGGCCTTTTTGATGGGTCTTTTTTGGGGTCGGCTTAAAAAAACATAAAGAAGAGATAAACAATAATAGATCTTTAGTTTCTCCCTGTTCTACCTGCTCAAGATGAATATTCATGTCACCAATCAGTAAGTTATAAGAGCCCGCTATTGAATTAGTAAGGAGGAATTCATAGAAATCATCCTTGCCAGTAGACCATTTCCTAGGTGGAATATAGAATAGTGTGATTATTAAAACATCTTCTAACTGATTTAGTCCGTAATTTACCGGAGAGAATTTCAAGATCTACTGAAGATTTAGAATCACTCCTGCCCTGACTACACCATTAGTTCCTGGGGGCTGGAGATTATTTGGGTGATTTTTAAAGAATTTCCATTCTCTGTTAGGTACATATGTTGAAGATACAGTTTTAATCAAACTTGTAGCATGCAGAAGCTAGATTCTATGAGAAAGAAACTTGCAGTCATTGTTTTCAAGCACAAATACTGGTCAGCTTATAATGTATACATTTTTGTGTTCATTTTATGTTTTTTTGGCTGTTTTTCTTTGATATTCCATTGATAGTTTTTAATAACTTGTTTGACATTTTATTTAATGCCATTTGTATCCATTATGGATGTTTCTATGCTGTTATCTCAATTGCTCATGTAATTATATATTTGGTTTTTTAGTTCTGGACAATACTTTGCTTTCCATGGTGCTCTTCAGTATTCTTAAATGAACATACACATACATCTTTTGGATAAATATATATATTTATACCTTTAAGAAATTTGTTTTTAACATGTATATTCATCCCTGATTTTAGTCCCTATGCTTTTATGGATTTGTTATACATTTGATTTTATTAATTTATTTATATGATTTTGAGTTTAATTTGGTTTCGCATTTTATTTATGCAGTCTTGACCTTTTTTCATGTGTAATGTATTTCTTTTAGATCCATAACCACACCCCTGAGGGAGACCTCCACCAGGAGACCGAAACATGGATCATGTCGGGTCATTGATTGTAATACTCCAACATAGGACATTTTCATGTGGTTTATATATATTATGGTTTCAAGTTTATTAACACAAAATAAAAATTTGTTTACCCCAAGGTTGACGTGGTCTATCCCACTCCCCACTTGTTCTTGTTTGATTTCACGTGGGGTTTCTGTTCCCTCTCCTTTATTCTATATCAGCTTATAATGATAGCAGAGAAAAGACATTACAAAGAAATTCAGTTTATATTAGAAAATAATTTCAGAAATGTATTACTCTTGATTAACAATTTCACACAGCATATTGTTCTTACATTCAGTAACATCAATGTGGTTTTATATTCTGGATTGTACATCAGACTGGTATAGTGTCTGGTCTCCTTTATCCTATATCATGTTTGTCTTTACTCAGTTTTATAACTAAATACAAAACAAGGAACATCTCAGTGCTACTTTTTTTCTTGTTACTTGTGCATAGTTTGGGTAAGCATAAAAAACTGATAATAATGATTTTTTTTTTTTTTACATGTTCTCACAAAGTTCCTGTCTCAGAGGATATTTAACTACATCTACATAGACTCGGGAGCCTAAACATGCCAGACTTGTTGAGAATTTCTTGTTAAAATAGCCGTCTCATTTTTCATCCTGTGCTTACAGTTTCTGGGACTGGAGGGGTTTAGAAGAGGGCTGCCAACTGCAAGCTCTCACAATCCTCAGTGGGCCTCAATAGTTCACATTCACGTGACCAAAAACTTTAACGTTTCAGTTTTGGTTTTTATCACTTTCGTTTTTGGCCAAAACATATGAAAAGAAACTTGAAGACTTGAATAGAGGCCTACCAAAACAGGTTTCTTTTTTTCTGTTTTCTAGCAGAGACCTAGTACTATTTTGGTCACTTTCCTTTGCAGTTTTAAGTCTGTTTTTATATCTATAGCATGATGCAGTCTCCAAAACTGAACACAGTGACAAATTTGACCCTGTCCTCATAGGATCTATCTCCATCCTAATCAAGTCCCTGCGGGTTCTGTCCCTGTCCCATTTCTGCAAGCTCTGTCCTCATCTGCAGACAGGGATGGAACTTGTGGGGACGAGACGGGGATGGAGATAGATCCCTTGAGGATGAGGACAAATTTGTCCCTATGTCATTCTCTTCGATAGGAGCACTATCACTTCCTCTCTTCTAGAGAATGGCACAGGGATGGGTACCCATGGTTAACTATGTGGATGGGGAAAGAGCCCGTGGGAATAAGAGACAAACTGTGTCACCGTGTCATTTTCTAACTCAGACTAGCATCTATAAAAATGCTAGTATCAATATATAAAAAAGAAGTTTTATGGGAGGGGCCTTAGGCGGGCTCAAACACCTAAGGCCACTCCCCTGGTAGGGGCCTTACGCATCTGAGCCAATCAGGGCCTTAGGCCCCTTCCCCATGCATCTCAGGAAGCATCGGGAAGGGGAAGGCCCACCATTTTGGAGTGGTGGGCCTGGAGAATAGGAGGGACTGGGCATCCCTCCTACTGTCAGATATTTTTAAGGTTCAGGGGGGCTGGGGCATCCGGTGGCAGGAGGGAGTGGGCATCCCTCCTGCTGATTTATGGGGAATGGGGGGTGTTAGTTCAGGAGGTCCTTGTGGGGGGCAGGGTCACAGTCGCAGAAAAGAGTGGGCATCCCTCCTGCTGATTTTGGGGTGGTTGGCATGGCATTTTTTTTTAATGGTCACATCTGTGCTCATATTAAAAAAATGAAAAACAAGCAGACCTGTTAGGTTTTCTGGGTCAGTCCCACTGACCCGATTCTAGCATGCAAGGTTAGGACATTGATCAGATGCCTGGTTTTAATATTAATGATCTCATTTGCATGCCAGGAGAATGTAAGACCGCATGGATAACTGTACAGTGAGCCATTTTGAGCATTTGGTTTGGTAAATACGATCGGTCGCTAAACCAGTCAAACTAGTTAGACGATCAGGGACTTTAATGCATCTAGCCCACAATGCATGCTAAAGGAAAGTTACCAAGACAGAGGAGCTGAGAAGGTACAATTGGGAATGCTGCATAACAGTAATCCAGTGTTGAGGGGTTTCTGCATGAAAAGAGAGCATGTGTATATCTGAGTGGTTATACAGATAAAAGAAAGAAACTGCTTACTTAGCTCTGCGGTTTGGTCCTGGTCTAGTTTAACAAGAGAACGATTTTCATTAATTCTGTTTACTGGAACTAGTGTCTCAGCTAAAAAAAAATAAAACCAAACAAAAAGTGATACATAAACGTTATTAAAAACTGAAAAAAAACAGGATGTGATTCGCACAGCAGTTACATTCCTACATAGTAACAACTGTCCATCCAGTCTGTCCATTAGTTATACCCATTAAAAATACATGATTAATTTAGCTTGGCTCTTCTTTGATATTTCTGGGTCATAGACTGTAAAGTCCACCAGGTTCCAAATGCTGAAGTTGCCGTCCAAGCTCACTCCAGCCTATCCAACCATTCTGTTTGCAGGATATCTACCATAACATTTGGCCAGTAACAACCTCATGTTCCAAGTTAGTTGAGTTCCCGTTGATTCTCCCCTCCCCAGCCCAATCCTACATCAAATCATCACATATGGGACACAGACCGTGCATCAAGTTGGTATACAAGGTTAACACATTTTGGTTATCACACTATGCCAGAGTTTCATGTAATTTGGAAGCCTTCAGGAATGAGAATGTGACTTAAGATTAAGAATTTTTAATATTATTTATTGTCCCTTATGTATTCAGAAATGCACAGTATGAGTTAAATGGAGACCAAGCAGATAAAGATTACATAGGGATACCGTATTTCTGAAGATAGAAAAAAAGGACACATGGCTCCACCCCCAGACCCACTGCAAACACCGCCCCATACAAATTGAGGCATTTGGTCTCCCCTCCCCCCGGCTGCATGGATACCTCTCATGTGGCAGTGGTGGTCACCTGTGGGTGGGGGCCAAGTCAACAGAGGTCCTACCATGGGTACAGGTAGTCCAGGGGCAGGAGCTCCTGTTGTGAGCCACTGGAGGCTCTTTTGGCACTGGCTGGAGGTGGCAGGAATGGCTCTGGCTCTGCCTGAGCTCATGATCACCCGAGCATGCACATATGCGATGACATCACATGCATGTGTAGATGCCCTCCAGACACAGCCATGAGGGCAGAGCCAAGGCTTTTCCTGCCACCTCCAGCCTTGAGTTAGCTCAAAAAAGTTAGCTGTCAAAAGTAAAATCCTGATGGTGGCTGAAAAGATGGAATGGGAAGAGAGAATTAATTGTGAGCAATGACATACCTAGCATATTTGATACCCGGAGCTGATCATTTAACACCCCCATCCTGTACATAAAAAATATATATTTTTAGTAATAAACCACGAGTCACACAACAAGGGTGCACCTCGGAAAAAGCAGCACCTAGAAACATGACATCAGATAAAGGCTAAAAGACCCATCTAGTCTGCCCATCCACAGTAACCATTATCTCTTGAGAGATCCCACGTGCCTATCTCAGGCCCTCTTGAATTCAGACACAGTCTCTGTTTCCACTACCTCTTCCGGGAGACTGTTCCACGCATTTACTACCCTTTCCGTAAAAAAGTATTTCCTCAGATTACTCCGGAACCTATCACTTCTTAACTTCATCCTATGTTCTCTCATTGGAGAATTTCCTTTCAAATGAAAGAGACTTGACTCAGGCACATTTACATTATGTAGGTATTTAAACGCCTCTCCCGCCTTACCTCCAAAGTATACAGATTGAGATCTTTAAGTCTGTCCCTATACGCCTTATGATGAAGACCACACACCATTTTAGTAGCCTTCCTCTGGACCAACTCATCTTTTTGAAGGTGCGGCCTCCAGAATTGTACACAATATTCTAAATGAGATCTCACCAGAGTCTTATACAGAGGCATCAATACCTCCTTTTTCCTACTGGCCATACCTCTCCCTAAGCAACCTAGCATCCTTCTAGCTTTCACCATCACCTTTTCAACCTGTTTGGTCTCCTTAAGATCATAGAAAACCTCTAATTTTTGTGAAACACACTAAATCCTTAAAAGAAGGCTAAAGCACAAGACAAAAATCCAAACTGGATATAAGAACAACATTGGTTAGAACTGACAACATAAAGGTTCCCTTAAGGCAATTACTGAAAAATCAATGAGTATGCCGATAAGACTCTATTTTCGTTTAGGGCTCTTTCTAACGCTCTGAACGTAGGTGTTTAGCACCGCTAGGGACATATGCCTTTAAAGTTCCATTTATGGGGATTTAATGTTTTAACGATGTTGAATTAAAACTAAGGGATAAATTCCGGATATGACATCAGACCCAATGTCTAAATGGCTTTGAATTTGAATAGAGTATTCTATCCGGATATGACATCAGACGCCTTCATATTTAACCCTCGAAGTCGGGTAGATTTTTTGAAGACGGCGATAGATAAGTTGGGCACGTCGTGCCTCTGTACCATGGAGTCTTTCATTTGTTAGAACTGCTGCCAACATAAATAGGTATGTTTAAAATGCGTAGTCCGAATGGCTGTTATAGGTTAACAACAACAAAAAATTCTAGCTTAAGGTTTAAAAACGGAAGTAGAAAATTTAACATTCTCTTAGTTTTCGCAAGACTGATATCAATGTCATTTCTCTGAAAGTAGTTGTTATAAATTATACTTCTAAACTATTTGAACAGTTCTTTTTAGAAAAAGTCTTTGGATAAGGCTGAACTTTTATAAGTATAACCAGAAGTACCGTCATAGTGCGTTCATTAATACAAGTATTTAAAATTATTTATTACATTAACTAAGCTTTAAGTATTATTCTGTTTCATTTTATAGTGTTAATGTTGGCACTTTCCCTGATGAAGCTCTTCTAAAACTAGTAAGAGCGAAACGGAGATCTTCCGTCGTCATCAAGTCATCAAGTTAAATACTCTATGACTTATATAGTTGAATATAGGAGTACTGGCTGCTAATCGAAAGTCAGAATATCTAACAAGTTTAAAATATCTAAAATAACAAAAAAAGAATGTTTTTGATAAATAATAAAGTAAATTGGAGAATTTAAAAGGACTGATGATAGCTCACCCTATAGTTATCAGCTTGTAAGATACATCGGGCTTTTAGCTGTGAGCGCTTGAGATCCTTAAATAATTTCTCCATTAGATCCAGTTTGAATTTTTGTCTTGTGCTTTAGCCTTCTTTTAAGGATTTAGTGTGCTCCTTAAGATCATCACATACAATCACACCCAAGTCCTGTTCTTCTGTCGTGCACATAAGTTCGTCACCCGCTAAACTGTACCATTCCCTCTGGTTTTTGCAGCTCAAATGCATGACCTTGCATTTGTTAGTGTTAAATTTTAGCTGCCAAATTTCAGATCATTCTTCAAGCTTTGCCAGGTCTTTCTTCATGTTATTCATACCATCCGGCGTGTCTACTCATAGGCAGACTTCCCTCAGCCTATGACCACAGACAGAGCAAAACAGAATACAGGATAGCTAGAAATAATCAAAAGAATCCGAGTAAAGGATTTAGAGGGAACAGCTAATTTAAGAGTCTAATCTACTCAGAAACAGGGTGTTTTGTACAGACACTGCAGGAGTTGCATCAGCAGGTCTAAAGACTTTGGCTATAAGTACACCAGTCTTGGAGAAAAGGTAATAACAGAGTCAGTGAAGACTGCAAAGCCCAAAACATTAAGGTGCGCCCCCACCTGGAATACTGCGTCCAACATTAGTCACCGTACATAAAAAGGTCATAGGTCGAAAGGGTCCAGAGAAGAGCGAAAAAATGGTTAAGGAACTGGAAGAGTTGCCGTACAGTGAGAGGCTAGAGAAACTGGGTCTCTTCTCCCTTGAAAAGAGGAGACTGAGAGGGACATGATCAAAACGTTCAAGATAATGAAGGGAATAGACTTAGAGAAAGAGAGATTGTTCACCCTCTCCAAGATAGAGAGAACGAGAGGGCACTTTCTAAAGTTAAAAGGGGATAGATTCCGTACACACGTAAGGAAGTTCTTTTTCACCCAGAGAGTGGTAGAAATCTGGAATGCTCTTCCGGAGGCTGTTATAGGGGAAAGCACCCTCCAGGGATTCAAGACAAGGCTAGACAAGTTCCTGCTGAACCAGAACGTAAGCAGGTACGACTAGACTCAATTAGGGCACTGGTCTTTGACCTAAGGGCCGCCACATGAGCGGACTGCTGGGCGCGATGGACCACTGGTCTGACCCAGCAGCGGCAATTCTTATGTTCCTATGATGGTGGATTGAGACCCAAGGTATATTATCCTTGAGTTCTGTAAGATAGTACAGTTATAATTTTCATCCATTTATCAATCTGTGGTTTACTCTTGAAGATGTTTATGATGGGTTTTATTGGATTTGGGGGAATTATTTTGGCTTGATGCAATTTCAAATATACTTAGCAATGGAATGAGTGTGATCATGGCATACCGCCGTCTTCCCTCACTGCCATAAAAGCATTTGTTACAATAGCAGAACAAATGAAATTGAAAGAAAGGTTTCTGGCTTTGAAGCAGATGTGGAATGGGGAAAAGTAGGTTAAATCAATACAGGATGAAATAAGGCTGTAGAAGGCTGACAAACACTGCCTTATCAAAGAAACTTTTTAAATATAATTTGTGACACATGGCAATTCTTAAGAAGGACCTTATGCAATTAACCTATTCCTACCTTTTCAACAGATTAATATTTGCTTTCCTCAGCATTTCTTTATCTCACAGTAATCTCAGATATATAGGTATTAGGCATTCATACTCCTTTATTTGGATAGGGAATTGTTTGTGAACATTGTGGTCCCATTCACTGCATCAGTACAAAGTTAATATTTGGATGCGAGCTCTCTAAGTTTCTACCGGAGCCAATGGAGAGTTTTGTCCAAGGTCGTAAGAAGCTGCAGTGGGATTTGAATCCGGCTTCCCTGGTTCTCAGCCTGATGTTATAACCATTAGGATACGCCTTCAATTAATAGGAATGGAATTTGAAGTGTGATGAATCTGAAGTTTTCTAAGACCCAAGGATGAGCCTGGGATCTGGTTTACACATCCATCGGGACACTACAGTTTTTAGGTTTAAACAATTTTTATTGATGAGAAGCCAGATAACCAAAATAACAGTACATTCATAAAGGTACACACTGCACTACTCCGTATGATCCTGAGCTATGATATTAATTTGCATTCATGATATCTTATTCACTTTTACTTATTTTAAGCTTTGTTTTAGGCAAACTCATGATAATACTTCTTAGCTATAAATTTTAAATTTCTTTGTATGTTTAGCTTATTATGTTTTAAGATTATGTATGTTACATCTTGTTAACCATTTAGTTGTAAACGGTATAGAAATTTTTGAAATAAATAAATAAAATCATTTGAACTATACAACCCAACCATACACTCCTCCCACCCGCCACCCAATAGGAAGAAAAACAACCACATAACCCAAGATCATGGAAGGAGAAAACCAAAGATCCCACGGCTCGCCAGACCCTCCATGATCTCAAGGAATATGTACTGACTCCCCACCACCAACCTACTACACTCCGAACCCGTAACAAACAAGGAAAGAATAGTTAGATGTACAATGCTATAAACAGAAAAGTAAAAATGACCTATGTCATGATTGCATGAGCCAACATCTCTCCCCCACCTCAAATCCCCAGCAGCTTCCCTAGGTCACCCACCTACCACCACTCCAGAGGCTTGTGTTCTGATAACCTCCAGGATTACATCCCCACCCCCAAAAAAAAACCCCTAATTCATACTGTGGACATTGTAACCTGCAAGGAGAACACCATAGAAGATTATTATGGAATGCAAAATAGAATAGCACCTCAAGCATCTTACTACTCCTGCTTATCATTTCTATAATGCTACCAGACACACGCAGCGCTGTACATTAACACAGAAGAGATCGTTCCTGCTCGAGAGAGGCTACAATCTAACTGTGACAGACAAACAAGACAAAAAGGGTGAATATAGTGTATACACAATTGAAATTCAAGGGAGCACAGGAAACATAAGATTTGAGGCGATCTGGAATGCCAATTGGTTAATTCTTTTGGGCTTGGAGGGGAGTTTTCAAGACTCCAATAGCTCAAAGAGCTCTGTTGTCATGTGATCTCAAGTCAAAGCAGGCTGTGATACAACTGGTCCAATGGGAGACACCACTATCTCCTCAGCATCCCAAGAAGGGGGTTTAATGCAGTAGAAAGACAGGATGATGTACCAGCTGCAATGCAACACAGCTTGATGCAGATACTTTTGCCACTTCTCTTTGGCACTGTAATGCTACAGGCTCTTGTTCACCACCACTCACCCCCCCCCCACCTTCCAGTGCTCGTTAATGAGTTGAGATGCAGGACCTTGAGCTCTAACATAATTTGAAGACTGCACTGGAAATCAGATGTTAACTGTGCCCTGAGTAAGATTATTTTGCAAAAGATGTTTTTCACATACCTGTGTGGGCTGTCATTTCAGGTCTGTTCAGGGACCATAATTTTGTTTCGTTATTCATCGACAGGCCACTCGTAATTTTCATGTCATACAAATGGTGGTTCACTTCCTTGGTCGTCATTCCTACATGACGAGCAATGTCTCGAGCTTTCTGAGGACCCTTGCTTAGCAGTGAACAAATCTCTTGTCCTGTAAAACAAAGGGAGCGGTTCAACTTCATTCTTTTGGAAATGCCAGTTTGGTTTTCCACCCCAACAACCTTCCCCCACCCCCCACATCCCTGTTATACCTCTTTGTTAGCTCCAATGCTTCTGTTTATAGATGCCTTCCCTGCTCCCCTATGGATATTTGAATTCTTTAAGGAGAATGCTTAAGGGCTTGTAGCATAATTGTTATTCCACCAGTTCTTATCCTAATATAAGGCTAGTAATGGTGAGGTATAGTCCACTTTAAACAGATTTTATTCTTCAAAGCTGCGTTCATGGACAATAACTAGGGTTGAAACTTGATTGGTGCTACTAATCTTGAGTTTCAAACTGTGCTAATATACATTTTGAGTCTGTTGCTATGCGTTCAGTATACACATACTTCACTTCTATGAAAACTGCCCTGAAACCATACTGGTCAATTATATTTGTCTTTAATTAAGAACCAGAAATTATCTTACAAAAGAGTGATTCCTGACTTTTCCCTTGCCATTGTGGGACCGTTACAGTATTTAGCCTCGTTTAACACATGACAAAACTGGTCCACAAGAACATAAGAATTGCCGCTGCTGGGTCAGACCCGAGGTCCATCGTGCCTAGCAGTCCGCTCATGCAGCGGCCCTCTGGTCAAAGACCAGTGCCCTAACTGAGACTAGCCTTACCTGCGTACGTTCTGGTTCAGCAGGAACTTGTCTAACTTTGTCTTGAATCCCTGGAGGGTGTTTTCCCCTATGACAGACTCCGGAAGAGAGTTCCAGTTTTCTACTGGTTGAAGAAGAACTTCCTTATATTCGTACAGAATCTATCCCCTTTTAACTTTAGAGAGTGCCCTCTCGTTCTCTCTACCTTGGAGAGGGTGAACAACCTGCCTTATCTACTAAGTCTATTCCCTTCAGTATCTTGAATGTTTCGATCATGTCCCCTCTCAATCTCCTCTGTTCGATGGAGAAAAGGCCCAGTTTCTCTAATCTTTCACTGTACGGCTCTAATCTTTCACTGTACGGCAACTCTTCCAGCCCCTTAACCATCTTAGTCGCTCTTCTCTGGACCTTTACAAGTAGTACCGTGTCATTCTTCATGTATGGCGACCAGTGCTGGACACAGTACTCCAGGTGAGGGCGCAACATAGCCCTGTACAGTGGCATGATAACCTTCTCCGATCTGTTCGTGATCCCCTTTTTTATCATTCTGTTCGCCCTTTTTGCCGTCACAGCACATTGCGTGGACGGCTTCATAGACTTGTCGATCAGAACTCCCAAGTCTTTTTCCTGGGAGATCTCTCCAAGTACCGCCACGGACATCCTGTATTCGTGCAATTTATTTTAAAAAGTGTCTTTTATTCCTTGGTATTTGTGTGATTGTACAACAGGTTATTCAGAGATAAGCCCACAAGACACACCATCAGAGTTTGGTGACCAGGAAGGTTGGGCCACTCTGTGGTACAGCTGAGTCATCACAACTTGTCAAGAACTTGAAAATCTGTCCATACGGCAATTGCGGGTGTAAAGCAGTCTCCTGCCAATCAGCTGTTGGGGCTTTCTTCTTTTTTTAATGGCACTGATGTTGTGCATGTGTTACACGTGCACAATATCTGCCCCATTAAAAAAAAAAAAAGAAGAAAGCCCCCCTCTCCTGCTGACATCCCAACCCAACAAAGGACCCCGTATCAAAAAATTGGCAGAAGGGATGCAGAGGGAAGAGCCCAAGGCCCTGATTGGCTCAGATACTTAAGACCCTCCCCTGATGTCATCAGCAATGCCGCAGAGGAACGCCTGGGGGTGAGAAAGCCACAATGGGGCCTGTGCTGCCGATGATGCGGTTTGTTATAAGGTACTGTATTTCGGTCTTGCGGTTGGGGTTTGGATGGGTGGGAGAAATGAAAGGGTCAGCAGGGAGGGGGGGGGGAATAAAAAATGTTCCACGAGGGGATGGGAGGGTTCTACTGCACAAGGGAAGGGAGAGATATAGGCTTCAAGGGTTCTGCTGCACAGGGGGATGGGAAGGAGGGGCAGGGATAAAAAGATACTGCACAAGGGATGGGCGAGAGGGGAGGAAAGATGCTGAACATGTGGGGGAGAGAAAGGAAATAGGAAGAATTGGGGTGGAGTAGAAGATAGGGAGAGATAATCATTGTACATGAAAAAAATAAGACCGCCCCCAAAAATAAGACCTAGTGCCTTTTTTGGGCCCAAAACTAATATATGACAGTGTCTTATTTTCAGGGAAACATGGTAATAGGAGACTCTTAAGTTACTGGGATTTGTAACAGAGAGATCTGTCCCCTTGGGAAGGACTTCTGCATGAAAAAGAGAGCATTTGTGTAATTGAGTTACACAGATATAAGAAAAGAAAGTCCTTACTTATTGTGGTTTGGTCCTGGTCTTTAGTTTCTCTGTTTACCGGAACTAGCGCCATATCAGCTTAAAAAAATGAAGAAGACATAAACCAACTAACCAAACAAAAAGTGATACATACATGTTACATATTAAAAACTGAAATTAAAAGATATGATGAAGACATACAGCAGTTACATTGTTTCTTGTTTACTGTTGGATAAAATGTTTTGGTAGCCATGTCAAAGTTAATAAACAGAGAAACAAAACAAAAAATAAAATAAAACAAAACACAAATACACTTTTGATTAACTTACAAAGGCACTACCACCTTCTTCAGGTCTGAAAATGTTTAATCTATATTTGCTATACTGCCATCAATCCCATGGTCACAAAGGTGGTATGCAAGGTTTTAAAATGTTTTGGTTATCACACTGCACCAGAGTTCATGCAATCTGAAAGCCTTCAGAATTCACATTCATGTGAGCAGATTGCTGTATGGAACTATGTGTTTTTTTAAAACTTAAACTCCCAATACATACTTCTGTATCCTTGTTAGGCTGAGTCCCACCCCCCTTCTTCTGTGGAGAAAGCAGACTTCATTTTAGCTAGCACGTGGCCATAGGACAGCATTGTTCCCCATCTGGTTTACACCTTTGAACCTGCTACTCTACATACAGCTTGGTTGGTTAAGTTTGGAGCACAATATTATTTCACAGACTAGGTGAAATACACTCCTGGCCTTCCCTCTGGGATGTGCTAGTAGAGTGTGGATTTTCTAGAAGAAATTCCTGAACTGCGAGTTTATTTGTTTTAAGTTTGTATTAAAGAAGTTTCTTTAAGAAACTAGAGTCCAGTCTGATAACATTGTAGGCTACAGGTTCAATGAGTTTATCTGTCTGGGATCCTCTGGGAGAAGCCAGTCACAGAGAATGTCTAATATTCTTTATTACCCCCTTCCCCTGTGTATCCAGAAATGCACTTGCATCCATGGCTATTAATGTGGAGTTTCAAATCCTCAATGCTATATGTTTCTACAGCCTGAATGGGTGCTTTTGAGATTGTTTTCCCATTACTATCACACTTCTCCCTCCGTCTTCATGGTTTCAGCAATTGCGGTTTCGATTATTCACGGTTTTTAGCTCGCTGGCTCCTCCCCCCCAAATTACATCAGCTTGCATAGAGAAATCACCGATTCCAAACGTTTACAGAGACAATCGCTGATTCCCAGCACTTTCTTCACCGTGTTTTGCCTCTCCTTCAGGAACAGGCCAGGTCTCCCACCATGTTTATTCCATTTGTGCGTCACACATACCTATACAAGCTCTAGGCGACATTACAAAGGAAGGGGTTAGAAGAGGGTAAGGAGGGCAGGACTATAGAGGGCAGAAAGGAATGGAGAGAAGCATATAGATAGGGTTTCACCATATTCACAATGGTTTTTTAATAGAAAACAGCGAATAACATGAAAAAGTTTTTCAAGGTTTTTCTGTATTCGCGGGTCTGTTAATCCTCTATCACAGCGAATACGGAGGGAGAAATGTATGCTACTATAATTTATGTGAATATTGTGTTGGGTTCTTTAATTTTTATCATGATCCATATCCAGAAATATGCACCTGGGAGGCGCTTTTAACAGTACTGGCACCCCGGACCAGCCGGTAATTTTTGATCATTAAAAGCTGATGTTTTGTTCAGACAATCGCTTAGAGTGCTTGTTTAAATATTAGTGACCTCATTGTACTACATTTGCATGGCAGAGAGTCTGTTAGGAAGCTCAGAAAAGACCACAATGAGCCGTTCTGATAATCAGATGGCAAAATCCTGGCATACCAATTTATGATTTGAAAAAAATCAGATCATGTTACTCCATACTACAGATAACTCCATTGGGTGCCTTTTGAGGCCAAGGTTTGGTTTAAATTTGGGACACTTTGTTATAAAACCGTGCATGGTCAGGCACCTGGTTATTTACTAGAACAATTTACATTTATTTTAGGCGGTTTGCCACTAAGGATAACTTCATTGTTTGTGTTCCCTCCAGTACAAGGATGTCTTTACAAGAAATTTTTGCATCAAACAATTGCCTATCAGGCTGCTAGTTGGGATTCGGAACTGCGTCTTTTGTTTGCGTCTTCGATTTCATATATGCATTTCTGAAAACTATTAAAGACTTCTCTTTTTGTAAAATTCTTAGGAAAGTAAAGAAGATGATATTTCTCTTATATTTCACTGTGATGTACAGTCTCTTGATGTTGTAAGCCGCATCGATCTGGAAGGTGGTGCGTTCTAGAAATGTATTTTAATGTAATGTAATAAACCGGCTGGAACCGGTTTAGTGGCTATCGTTAAAAGCACAGTAAGTTTTGAGAATCCGGCCCTGAGTGTAGGGTAGGGGAGATGCTGAGAACCTGGTTGGGGGGGGGGGTAGAGAGGGGAACAGGAGAGGTGACAGCGCCGGCTGACTGCTTACAAGGACATGTTTCTCGCAGCAAGAGGTGCATCCTGTGGACTGTCAGCTGGCGCTGGCACCTCTCCTCCTTCTGTAACCTCTACTGGTGTAGAAATAGGCTCATGGCGGCAGCAGGAAGGCCTACAAAATTGCGCAGATATTGATGTGATGACATCACGTGTGTGCCCTCCAGCCACTGCACTGAGTTTAATGTGCCACAGCATGAAAAAGTTTGCAGGACACTGGCTTAATGTATCCAATACCCTTGAGCTGACACCATCTCTATGGCCTTTTACTCTTTGAATGGTTCATTCAGCCATCTTTGTAGAAACACTCGTAGTACTTTGTTGCTGCGGCCAGAAAATATTGTGCTGTTTCCAGACATGTTTAATTGTTTTCATTGGTCTTTTGTTTTTTTTTTTTGCAATTTCGGGAGTGCAGTCATTGACTGAAGTCTTTTAAAAGAAGGAGCACTATGTTTGTTTTGGGGTTTTTTTTTGGGGGGGAGCCATAACTCTTTCTTAAACAGTATGTGCGCCTTTCCTGATAGCATAACTAAAGTGCAATGGTTCCACATATGCACAAGAGCACTCTTTTGTAAAGAATGTCAACACAATTTTTCTAAACAGTTCTCCCTCTTTCAAAACAGTGTGCACTATTTTTGGCCAACAAAAAAAAAAAAAAAAATGAATTTTCATTTTTTTTTTTCCCCTGCTCATTTTTAAGCTTTAATGACATGGAATATCCCATATTGTTGCAAACTACAGCCCATTCCTTGCTCCAAAGTAGGTCTAGGGCAGATTTTGCCTAACACAAAAGTTTGCAAACTGGTTTGAAGAAGCATTAGATATTGTATGGGTTCACTGCACTGGATTGCGAACCTCCTAAGAAGTTCTCACACGTTCAATGATGTCCACGAATGTCTCTAATCTATCTCTTGCCTGTTCCACAGTGATCTATCGGCATACTATTCATATTTAAGAGATAGGGCTGAAGCAGAAAACAAGCCTTTTCCTGCAGGACAAGATGGGACGGGCTTTCTTTAGTTCCTTTCCTCCTGTAATAGACACTGTTGTCTGAGAGTTTCTGTGAAATGATATCCACTGTGTTTCAGAAGCACCTTCTTTCATCATATCGCAGTGTCAAATCTTGTACCTATTTGTCTGCCCCTACCCCCTGCAGGAAGATAAAGATGCTGACATTGAAATCTGCTATTTTTTTTTCCATTAAGAGACCCAGCTGGATTCATCATCTTATGTGGAATTGAAAAGATGTGCTAGACAAGGCCGCCCGTTGTCCAGTCTCACTTTTCAATTTATTTCAGCAAATGCCGCCTTAGGTAATCAGAGCATGGCCACCGATTCTGGTGTCCCAGAAGACAGGGCCTAGATAACTCACGCCTGTGAATGAATGAGGATATTCTAGTCGCATTTTAAGCATCCAGTGTTTAACTATTTGGAATTCTCTTTAGAACTGTGCCTATTAGATGCTGTTTTTAAACTCAGTCACTTCATGAATTATTATTACTGGCTTAGCAGTCCCTGTATTTTCTTCCAGTTTAGTGCCATACCCCTTTCTATGTAGGTCCAGGTATTTTTCCTCTGGGTTTGTATCCCTCATCCCTGCATGTACCTACTGTGCACTATAGTGAGATTCCAGGGCCAGAAGACAGGTACCAGGAGTCCTTTCAAAATTCTGTAATTACAGACCTTAAATCCAGCCACTAGATGTAATGTTTAAGTGATTATAACTCCCTCTTTCCAGAGATTGTGAAAGCTCCCTCTGCAGTCCTTACCCAGTCCCCACGAGCTCTGTCCCTGTTCCTGTGGACTCTGTCCTCATTTGCACAAGCCTCAAACACTTATATGATTTTTTTATTTAAATCTAAAGTATGATAAGGAACAATATTCTGTACAACTGTTTATAAATCTGTACAATATTCTGTACAACTGTTTATAAATCGCAAATAGAGCCTTCCATTTCTATCTGGTTTTGGGACAGCCTTCCCAAAGATTCAGTTGCCTGTGTTTTTACATCATCTGGGAAGATAATTAGATTGTCTTTTAGACATGGGTGTAGAAGAGAACCTCCTTGTAAATTGTAGGGAATGAACAGAAAAATAAATGTCTGTTAAATGTTAGAAATGTTCCTTGATGCCAGCAATGATGGATGAAGCTGTTGCAGTAACAGTAAGGTGTTTGAGCAGCTGGGCACATGATGGAAGGACGTTCCAGATGGCAGACAAGACACAAATGATGTCATTTAACAGTAGTTCATTGAAATTCAAAAGCAGTTTCTGCAGTTGTTGGGTTGTTTTTGTTTTTTTTAATCATTGAATTCAGTTGTCAGTTATCTAATATGTTACTATAACCCCTGCTTTCTCCTTGGCCAAGAAATCAAAAATTATTTTGCAGACAACTTCCCACCAGTACTGGAGGTCAGTGGTGGATTGGCTGGATGTTTTGCTGCAGAGCTGACAGAAAGGACACCAGGGAAGGGAGGAAGGGCCACTTCTGTCCCGGGACTTGAATATAAAGCACAGTTACTTACCGTAACAGGTGTTATCCAGGGACAGCAGGCCCAGTGGGTTAGTAGAGTGGGCAGACTTGATGGGCTATAGCCCTTTTCTGCTGTCATCTTTCTATGTTTCTATATATTCTCACATGTGGGTGACGTCATCTACGGAGCCCCAATGCGGACAGCTTTTCAAGCAAACTTGATTGAAGATTCAAGTTTGCTGTGCTGCACCACGCATGTGTGCCTCCTGCTCCACTAGAGGGTGCATCCCCTCCTCGTGGTCTCCAGTTCACATAACCAGCAAAGAAGCCAACCTCGGGGAGGAGGGCGGGTTGTGAGAATATATGCCTGCTGTCCCAGGATAACACCTGTTACGGTAAGTAACTGTGCTTTATCCCAGGACAAGCAGGCATGATATTCTCACATGTGGGTGACCTCCAAGCCAAGGAAAAAAAAAGGGACGGAGGGAAGTTGGCAATTTAAGAAAACAGATTATGCAAAACTGATTGACCAAAACAGCCATCGCTTCTGGACAGCGTATCCAGACAGTAGTGGGAGGTGAAAGTATGAACCGAAGACCACGTGGCAGCCTTGCAAATGTCCTCAATAGGCGTGGACCTGAGGAACGCTACCGAAGCTGCCATCGCTCGGACCTTATGTCCCGTTACCCGACCATGCAGCGCGAGACCAGCCTGAGCATAGCAAACAGAAATACAAGCAGCCAACCAGTTAGACAAGGTGCGCTTGGAAACTGGGCATCCCAATCGATTAGGATCAAAGGACAAAAACAATTGAGGAACCGTCCGATGAGACTGAGTGCGTTGGAGATAAAAAGCCAACGCTCTCTTACAGTCAAGAGTGTGAAGCGCCACCTCTCCAGGATGAGAGTGGGGCTTGGGAAAAAACACAGGCAAAACAATGGACTGATTGAGATGAAAATCAGACACCACCTTAGACAAGAACTTAGGATGAGTGCGGAGAACCACCTTATCATGATGAAATACAGTGAAAGGCGGGTCCGCCATCAAAGCCTGCAGCTCACTAACTCTCCAAGCAGAAGTGAGGGCAAGTAGGAAGATCACCTTCCAAGTGAGAAACTTAAAAGGACACTTATCCAGAGGCTCAAACGGAGGTTTCATAAGTTGAGCCAGAACCACATTAAGATCCCAAACCACCGGAGGAGGTTTGAGGAGGAGGATGAACATTCAAGAGACCCCTCATGAAACGAGAAACCAAGGGATGAAGCGAAAGAGACTTTCCATCCAGATGCTGATGGAAGGCGGCAATCGCACTAAGATGCACTCAAATGGAATTGGTCTTCAGGCCAGAATGAGATAAATGAAGCAAATACTCCAGAACCGAAGACACAGGGACTGACACCGGATCCTGACGGGTGAGAGGAACACCAGGACGAAAATCTAGTCCACTTCTGAGAATAGCAGAGTCTAGTCGAGACTTTCCGAGAAGCCTCCAACACCTCCCTGACCGCCTGAGATACAGGGAGAGAAGTCAGGGGGAAAGAAACCAAGCAGTCAGATGAAGAGACTGAAGATTGGGATGTAATAGCGAACCCCGACTCTGATAGCAGAGAGGGAAATACAGGGACGATCCGGGGAGTACATCCGGGAGCAGAAGAGAGGCAGTTTGTGATTGAGGGGGAGGCGAACAAATCTATCTGAGGAGTCCCCCACCTGTCGAACACCTGTCGCAAGACCTGAGAATGCAGGGACCACTCGTGCGGCTGGAGGAGGCGACTGAGCTTGTCTGCCAGACAGTTCCGCTCCTCCTGTATGTAAACCGCTCGAAGGAAGATGTTGTGGGAAATCGCCCACTCCCAGAGACGCAGAGCTTTCTGACAGAGGGACTAGGACCCTGTCCCACCCTGCTTGTTCACGTAATACATCGCCACCTGGTTGTCCGTACGGATGAGAACCACCCAGTCGTGAAGCAGATGTTGAAAGGCCACAGCGGCGAGATAGATGGCCCGAAGCTCCAGCACGTTTATGTGACAGCGACGATCCTCTGCTGACCACATCCCCTGAGTGCGGAGACCATCCAGATGAGCCCACCAAGCATACTCCGACGAGTCTGTGGTTAGGACCTTGCAGTGTGGAGGGGCGAGAAAGAGCAAACTTGTGGAAAGATTCGAAGAGTCGGCCCACCAACGGAGCGACCGTTGTAAAGAAGGAGTCACAGTAACGGGACGATTTATCGAGTCCCTGTCCTGACGCCATTGAGAGGCCAATGTCCACTGCGGAATCCGCAGATGTAGACGGGCGAACGGTGTGACATGGATGGTAGAGGCCATATAGCCCAGAAGCGTCATCATGTGGCGTGCTGAGACCGAGGGCAGCCCCAAAATTTGTCGACTCAGATTTACCAACGCCTCCAGACGCGGAGGAGGAAGGAAGGAATGGAGGCGAACTGTGTCCAGCACGGCCCCGATGAACTGTAGGGACTGAGAGGGGCACAGCTGGGACTTCGGAAAGTTTACCTCGAACCCCAGACTCTGAAGGTAAATAGTCTGTTGGGTCGCTGAGATAACCCCCTCCCTGGACGGAGCCTTGATCAACCAGTCGTCCAGGTAGGGGAATACCTGAAGACCCTGAGAACGCAAGGCAGCCGCGACCACCACGAGACACTTCATGAAGACCCGAGGCCAAAGGGGAGAACCCGATATTGCAGATGGAGGTCCCCCACCTGAAAGCGCAGGAACCTGCGACAAGCGGGATGCACCGGAACATGCGTGTAGGCCTCCTTCAGATCGAGGGAGCAGAGCCAATCGCCCTCGTCGAGCAAAGGGTAAAGAATCGGAAGGGAAAGCATTCAAAACTTTTCCCGCACCAGAAACTTGTTTAGGCGTCTCAAGTTCAGAATCGGGCGCAGGTTTCCCGTCTTCTTCGGTACCAAGAAGTAACGGGAGTAAAAACCCCGCCCCCGTTGACTGGGGGGACCACCTCCACCGCCCGCAGGCGAAGGAGGTCTCGAGCCTCCGAGAGAAGGAGGGACAACTGCGCCCGATTGGGAGGACACGCACTTGGAGGGCTGTCAGGAGGAATCTCCCGAAAGTTGAGTGAGTACCCTGATGAGATCACGCCAAGGACCCAGGCGTCTGACGTGATGGCCTCCCAACGAGGATAAAAGGCTCGCAGACGGCCCCCGATGGGAAGAAGGCCTGACGGTAGCACGGAGGGGGCCAGCCCCCGTCTGCGTATCCCGTCAAAAAGACAGGGATGGCTTGGCAGGCGCAGGCGGCTGGGATTTTGGTAACGCCCTAGGATGAGCCTGCTGACGCCGAGGTGGAGGCCTAGAAAAAGCCGGGGTGGATTTTTGAGGGTAACGGCGAGGCAGGCCCCGGAAAGGTCGAGAGGCGGGCGGCTTAGGCTTCGGACGAACGAGAGAAGCAAACAATCGCTCATGTTCAAGTTTCAAGTTCAAGTTTAATAGGTTTTTGATTAATCGCTTAATTATACTTCTAAGCGATGTACAGTTTAAAATTACATTTGTTGGGTGACAATACAATAAATAAACATACTTAAAAAAAAATACAAAATTACAATCAATTTAACATACTCATAACATTAGGTAAGGAGGAATGAAATACAAATCTTTAAAATAAAGAGAAAACATTAAGGGAGAAATACAGAAGGTTAACAAAATAACAAAATATAATAAGATAAAATTTAATAAGGTTGTAGGATATTAAAATTAGTTTTCAAAGGCATCCTTGAAAAGAAATGTTTTTAAATTACTTTTAAATTTTCCAAATTCCTGTTCTTCCCTTAAAAATATTGGAAGGGCATTCCAAGTCTGTGGTGCAGTAACCGAAAAAATAAATTGTCGTCTTGTATTTATAATTTTCAACGAAAGAATAGTCAATAGGTTTTGTTCATTAGATCTTAAAATTCTCTTTACAGAATATGGAATTAATAATTTAAATAAGAAAGCAGGAGTCTTATTATAGAGGGTTTTGAAGGTAATTATACAAAGCTTATACGTAATTCTATGAATAACTGGAAGCCAGTGTACATTTTTAAGAAGTGGTGTTACATGGTCAAACTTTCTAGATTTAGTTATAAGCTTAATTGAGGTATTTTGTATGATTTGAAGACGTTTTATTTCGTTTAACGCAATTCCTTTGAAAAGAGAATTGCAATAGTCGATTTTAGAAATTACCAAAGAGTGAATGAGAATATTAAGTGATTTGGAACATAGAAATTTAGAAATAGATCGAATTTTACATAGTCTGTAAAAGGTAGTTTTCATAATATTACTAATATGATCATGAAAATTTAGTTTATTATCAAAAATCACCCCTAAAATTTTAATATTATTAACTGATTGCAGGGGGACATTTTGAATAGAAATTGGAGTAACAAGAAGAAAACTATCTTTCCATGGAAAGAGCATAACATTAGTTTTTTTAATGTTAAGAGCCAATCTGTTTGTATCCAGCCAGTGATAAATTTGGTCAAGTTTTTCATTAATCGCTAAGATTTCAGAAGTATCATTATTGTTTAATGGATGCAATAGCTGGATATCATCAGCATAGGCAAAAACTTGAAAGCCTACAGATTGGCATAAAGTCATTAGTGGTGCAAGAAAGATATTGAAAAGTAAAGGCGAAAGAATAGATCCTTGAAGGACCCCATGTGCAGTCTGTGCAGGTTTAGAAGAGGATTCATTAAAAAGAACAGTAGAGGTACGATCAGTGAAATATGATGTAAACCAAGAGAGAACTTGATCTGTAACACCAATAGATTGAAGTCTACCAAGAAGAAGTTGATGATCAATCGTATCGAATGCTGCTGAAAGGTCAATAGAAATTAACAGCACCGATTGATGATGATCTAAGAAATATTGGATAGAAGTGGTCATGCCAATCAGTGAGTGTTCAGTGCTATGGTGCTGTCTGAAACCAGTTTGGTTAGGATGTAATACATTAGTTTTTTCTACGAACTCTGAAATTTGATTGAAAACAACTTTTTCTGTCAATTTTGCCAAAAATGGAATATTTGATATAGGTCTATAGTTGGATGGATCTTCATAGCCAATGTTTTTATCTTTGATAATGGGACGAATGTACGATTTTTTCCAGGCCATGTTCCGACAAGCGCTTCGTAGCCGCTTCAATAGTGTCATCAAATAGTTCCTTACCGACACAAGGGAGGTTTGCTAACCGATCCTGGAGGTTAGGGTCCATATCGACCAGACGCAACCACGCCAGCCGGCGCATGGCCACAGCAAAGGCAGCGACCCTGGAGGAAAGCTCGAAGCCGTCATAAGCTGCATGGAATAGGTGGAGACGGAGGCTCGCAAAATCCTCCAGGAGGAGGCCAAACGCCCCTCGGCGAGAGGCCGGCAAATCCGCCGTGAAAGCACCCAACAGCCCAATAAGATGTTTAAGATATGATGAAAAGGTGAACGTGTAGTTCAGCACTCTAGAGGCCATCATAGAGTTTTGATACAAACGGCGGCCGAACTTGTCAAGGGTCCTGCCCTCGCGACCCGGAGGGACCGCTGCGGAGACCCGAGAGGGGTGAGCCTTTTTCAGGGAAGACTCCACCAGCAAAGACTGGTGGGATAACTGTGGCTGCTCGAACCCCGGGCAGGGTACCGTCCAGTACTTGGACTCCATTTTAGAGGGAAAGCAGTCACCATATAAGGAGTCTCGAGGTTCCTAATAAAGGTCTGCCGGAGCACAGGGTTCAACGGCAGCCGGAAGGACTCTCGGGGCGGAGAGGGCATATCTAGCTCTGCCAGGTACTCCTTTGAATACCGCGAGTCCGATTGGAGGTCCAAGTCAAGGGCGCGCCCCATGTCCTGGACGAACCTCGTAAAAGAAGGACGGGACGTTCCCGTAGCCCCTTGCGGGGACGGGGAACGAGACCTCCGTCTCGCCGAAAAGGAAGGAGAAGCCTCCCTTGAGTAGCGAGGCTCCCGCTCAAAGCTTCGGTCTGACACCGGAGAAACGCTCGGAAAGCGCTCCGGGGTCGAGGACCTGCGTCGCCTTGAGGAGCTCCTTGGGGACGCCGCCGGGGTAAGGGGCACCGACCGATGCCGGGTCGGAGACCTCTCCCCGAACTCCCTCGGTGAAAGCCTGGAGCCTCGGACCGGAGCTCCGGACCGAGGGGGAGTCAGCAAAAGCCGAGGGTTAGCGAGGGACAGCTCAGTAACCCGTAGCGGTCCTCCGGAATGAGTCGTGGGGGAGTGGCCTCGTAACGGAGGCGAACTCCGGGCCTTTTTAGACAGTCGGCGGCCTGAGGTATTGAGGGGCTTTGATCGAGGTTTCACCCCGCGAAGCTCCGCAAGGGACGAACACCTCGAGCGCCTCGGCGAGGAATCAGTAGAAAGAAGAGAGGCGGCGAGAACGATGCGTCTTGCCCCGAGGGGCCTCGACGCGGGGCTCAGGCTGGTCCGGCGCACGCGCGGTCGGGGCCGGATGAAGGTGAGCCAGAGCAACGGACAGCTTCGTCGAGATCATCGCCCGGAGCATGTCCTGAAACACCGGCACAGACAGCATCAAGGGCATGTCCGACGCCGCAGTGCACTCCACCGAGAGCGATCTCGACTTAGAGCATTCCCGAGTGATGGAGGCACGGCCCGAGGACTTCGCCGGGACCGCGGGCAAGGAACTCCCCCCATGCCCGGTCGTCGTTCCCGAGGCTAGCTTCTTCGATGGTACGGAACCTAAGGAAGGAAGAGGGGACTTACCCGGAGCCGAAGACTTCTGAGAACTCGAGGCCTTCGGAGTCGAGTCCCGGGGCGGGGCCGAGGAACTCGAGGCCGAGGTCAAGGCCGGGGCCGAGGGTTGGTCAGCGGCAAAGAGATCCGCCATGCGGGCCCTATGTCGACGGAGCACCCGGTGTTGAAAAGTCGCGCACCGGGGGCAAGTCTCGGTCGGATGGTCGGCCCCTAGACAAAGGATGCACCAGCGATGCGGGTCAGTGATGGAAAGCAAATGCTCACACCGGGTGCACTTTTTAAAGCCGGTCAAAGGCCATGACATAGAAAAAATAAACAGGCCGCGGCCCACGACAACCCTGAGACCTCCGGGTCGCCCAACGAAGACAACTTCGCGACGAGCAGGAAAAAAAAATCAACTAAGTACGCGCACAGCGACTTCCTAGGAGAAAAAATAAGAAAATTGCGGTGCTAGAAGGCACTTTGGGGCAGAGCCTACAAATACAAGACTTCTTGGCTCCGCGGAAAAAAACGAACTGGAGACCACGAGGAGGGGATGCGCCCTCTAGTGGAGCAGGAGGCACACATGCGTGGTGCAGCACAGCAAACTTGAATCTTCAATCAAGTTTGCTTGAAAAGCTGTCCGCGTCGGGGCTCCATAGATGACGTCACCCACATGTGAGAATATCATGCCTGCTTGTCCTGGGATAAACCTTTTTTCCTCCTTTTTTTAGGGTGGGGAGGGGGGTTACCTCAGTTTCTATTCAAATATATACAGTACTATAAAATTTGTTTTTTGTACAGCTTCCCTTTTCAGAAGCTATTTAACAATTTTAACAGCTCAAATTAAGTTAGGCAGTAGAGTGCATTATGTTTGCAAAGTATTTAATGCACTGGCCTGCAACAGTGTGAATTTACAAACCGATTAAGAATTCCTTATAGGTTATATAATGCATCTTTCAACCCCCTCTCCCTCCCTGTGACAGATCACAGTTGACCCCTCCCTCTCTCCTCCAGGCGTTATGTAATTAGTGAACAGCCCCTACTCAAAGTGCAGCTCAGCCATATCCAGGTCCTAATATACCGTATTTAAACACCAAAGAGACAGTGGCGACAGGGGCATCCGGCAGCGCCACACCCCTACCCCAACCCCTCCAATCTTCACCGGCCACAAGCAGCCTCTTACCCTCGGCTTGTGACCGCCTCATCCTTCCTAATGACTTCTTGGTCCCCTGGAACAGAAAGTGATGTCAGAGGGAGGGAAGAGGCCAGCGCCAGCAGCTGGTAAGAAATACTGCTCACGGCTGGTGAAAATTTGACGAGGGGAAGGAGAAGAGGTGCTGGTGCCACTCCCCCCTCTTACTATGCCAGTCCCAAGAGTTTCCAAAAGGTGTGGGTAATTGCTTCCTCATGAATTTCCAGCCTGTTCTATCTTTATTCCTTTCGTTTTGTTATATTTCTTATACATTATCTCAAACAGCGGACTAACAGAGCTATCACAGCATTTCAACCCTGCTGTAAAATCTACTAGCAAGGCTAATTCGTTTCTGAACCGCATCTGCTCAGCAGGAACATTAGCTCAAAAAGGCAAATGGACAAATGATGCCAATTAAAACATCCCACAAATAGGGGCAATAAGGTTAAATCATTCAAAAATCATGGTTGGCTCCCTGAAGCAGGAACGAAACATGGCACGTTGGAACCTGCAAGCTATAAGATAAGTTTGTTCCTGCTTCTGTTAAGTCTAGGTGTTATTTGGAGACTGATGTGACAATCTGCCACAACGTCAATGTTTCATTTTGGATACATAGATCTTTCTAACATGTTCCTCTGTACTCTTCATTTCAGGTTGACTATGCTCATCACCCCAATGTGTTTGCCAGAGGCTAGAAGAGCAGCTCAGCACACCAGCTTGCACCTGGGCAAAGAGTTAATAATAATAATAACAGTTTATATACCGCAGAACCGTGAAGTTCTATGAGAATGATATATGTACCCTTTGTTTTGTTACTCTAGTATCCTTCACTTGTCTGTTATAACTATACCTGAATTACACCTGACTAGCTCTTCTGATGAATAAAAGGAATGTTCACAATCCTAACACGTTTCACACTTTTATTTTTCTCTTCCCTCAAATGAGCTCTAAACAGGTGCTGAAGATTTTATCACAACTTTATGTAATAGGCCTGGAGCAGTGGAGGATTACAAGTGATTTGAACCCACACCATCAGCACGTTAAGGCTGTCGCTCTAACCACTACGCCACAGTGAGATAGATCTAACTAGTGTGCCACCCCATATTTAAATTATAAGCGCGCAAGTTTAGCCCAAGTGGTACATGACTACAAATTTATACATTTGAAGTCCTTTTCAATTCTCTTTTGAATATGCAATGATTGGGCTGTGATGCAGTAGTGTGAGGGGGGGGAGGGGTAAAACGCGGACCTCACAGACCTGACGGATCTAAACCCACACGTCCTTAAAAATCTGAGGTCCATGCCACTTGTAGTTAGTTTCTGGTTCTGACAATTTAGCGCTGACGAATCCGTCTCAGCATAGGGAGGGAAAAGTATTAGGATCCGTCAGCACTACAATGTCATTAAGGACTGTCAGAGCCAGAAACTAACTACAAGTGGCACAGACCTCAGATTTTTAAGGACGTGCGGGTTTAGATCCGTCAGGTCCGCGTTTTACCCCTTCCCGTGTCGGGGTTCTCCCCAGTTATTGCCTCCATGATTCTGAGCATAAAATTTACCAACAGTTTACGTATCATTGATTCAATACATTTATAAATACTATTAAGAGTGATTTTCTTTCTGCAGCTAATTAAAACATCCCTGCAATGTCAGTCCCGGGACTTCCTGCAGCCAAGTAACACGATCACTGCCTCAGAGCTCCTAAATGTGACAAGCAAAGTTTTAGCACTAAAATGTCCCGAGGACAAGACAGTGACATAAAGTCATAAGGTACCTTTATGGAAAGGGGCCTCTGCCATCACCCGCCGGCCCTCTCCCAATGAAAGAAATGGGCTGTCAGATTTCGGGCGTGAAGCGATTTGCACGGCGAAAATAGAAAATGAAACCGCAGCCCTTATTGACTACTTCACGTGTTACGAACCGAAACTAGCAATGAGTGACATGGCGTTTAGGGCGCTGAGCCAAAGGCTTCATTTGGAGAACGAACCCGTGCAGCGGCTAGCCAGGGTAGGAAGCGCCCCCTCCCTTCCCCCCCATCCCCCCTCGGCCGGCCTTGGCTTTCCCCGGGAAAGCACGTCCTGGTCCCGCAACCAGGAAGTGATTTCAGAGGGGAAGCTAAACTAGGCTAAGGCGCCCCGCCCCCCTCCTTTTCCAGTCGCTAATTACCGACAGCCCAGGAACTGCCGGCACTTGAGCATTAAAAAAAAAAAAAAAACGCAAAACCGGGACCCCCTGACACCATGCCTCCCCTTCCGAGCTCCCCGATAACTACCACCACCCCAAAACAAAATCCGGGTGTCGGGGTCCCCCCCCCCAGCTCAAAGACTCTCCCACCACCCCAAAACAAAAAGCACAGTTACTTACAGTAACAGGTGTTATCCAGGGACAGCAGGCATATATTCTCACACATGGGTGACGTCATCTACGGAGCCCCAGCGCGGACAGCTTTTCAAGCAAACTTGCTAGAAGTTTCAAGTTTGCACACTGCACCACGCATGTGCTAGCCTTCTTGCCCACTAGAGGGCGCATCTCCACCTCGTGGTCCTCAGTTCCATATCAAGCAAAGAAAAGCCATCCCCGGGGAGGTGGGCGGGTTGTGAGAATATATGCCTGCTGTCCCTGGATAACACCTGTTACGGTAAGTAACTGTGCTTTATCCCAGGACAAGCAGGCATGATATTCTCGCACATGGGTGACCTCCAAGCCAACCAGTGAACGTATGAACCGAAGACCAGGTGGCAGCTTTACATATGTCCTCCATAGGAGTAGAACGGAGGAAAGCAACCGAAGCTGCCATCGCCCGGACCTTATGCCCCGTGACTCGACCCGAGAGCGGGAGACCAGCCTGAGCGTAGCAAAAAGAGATACAAGCAGCTAACCAGTTGGACAAGGTACGCTTGGAAACCGGATGTCCTACCCGATTAGGATCAAAGGACAAAAACAATTGAGGAACCTTCCGATGAGACTTAGTACGTTGGAGATAAAAAGCCAACGCCCTCTTACAGTCAAGCGTGTGAAGCGCCGTCTCACCAGGATGAGAATGGGGCTTCGGAAAAAATACCGGAAGAACAATGGACTGATTGAGGTGGAAATCAGAGACAACCTTAGGCAAAAATTTGGGATGGGTGCGAAGAACCACCTTGTCATGATGAAACACAGTGAAAGGAGGATCCGCAACCAAAGCCTGTAGCTCGCTAATCCGACGAGCGGGACGTGAGCGCAATCAAAAAGACTACTTTCCAAGTAAGAAACTTAAGAAGAGATTTGTCGATAGGCTCAAAAGGTGGTTTCATCAGTTGAGCCAAGACCACATTAAGATCCCATACCACAGGAGGAGGCTTGAGAGGAGGATGAACATTCACAAGACCCCTCATGAAACGAGAAACCAGAGGATGCAGAGAGAGGGAACGACCCTCGAGATGGTGATGGAATGCGGCAATGGCACTAAGATGCACTCGAATGGAAGTCGTCTTCAGACCAGAATTCGACAGATGCAACAGATATTCCAGCACCGAAGACACAGGCACCGAACTCGGGTCCAGGTGGTTCGAGGAGCACCAGGATGAAAATCTGGTCCACTTCTGGGAATAACAAAGCCTAGTCGAGACCTTCCGAGAGGCCTCCAAAATTTCCCGTACTGACTGAGAAACAGGAACTGAAGTCAAGGGGAAAGGAACCAAGCCGTCAGATGTAAAGACTGAAGATTGGGATGTAACAGCGAACCCCGACTCTGAGACAGCAGAGAGGGAAAGACAGGCAGAAGCAGAGGCTCCCTGACACTGAGTTGAAGAAGCAGGGAGAACCAGTGCTGTCTTGGCCAACGAGGCGCAATGAGAATCATAGTAGCTTTGGTCGATTTTAGATGAACCAGCGTTCTCAAAATCAGAGGAAAAGGAGGGAACGCATAAAGGAACCTCCCCTCCCAGTCGAGAAGAAATGCATCGGCCTCGAGACGGTCCCGGGAGTACACCCGAGAACAGTAGAGGGGTAGTTTGTGAGTCTCGGGTGAAGCAAACAGATCCACCTGAGGAGTCCCCCAGCGGTCGAAGACTTCGCGTAGAACCCGGGAGTTCAGCGACCACTCGTGCGGCTGGAGAAGACGACTGAGTTTGTCTGCCAGACAATTCAGCTCCCCCTGAATGTAAACCGCCCGCAAGAAGATGTTCTGAGAGACGGCCCATGTCCAAAGGCGCAGGGCTTCCTGGCACAGAGGCCAAGAGCCCGTCCCCCCCTGCTTATTCACGTAATACATGGCCACCTGGTTGTCTGTTCGAACGAGAACCACTTGATCGCGCAGGAGGTGACCGAAGGTCCGAGCAGCCAGATAAATGGCACGAAGCTCCAACACGTTGATGTGACAGCGACGATCTGCAGCCGACCATAGGCCCTGCTTTCGCAGACCGTCTAGATGAGCCCCCCACGCATACTCCGAAGAGTCCGTCGTCAGGACCTTGCGATGCGGAGGGACGCGAAAGAGCAAACCCCCGGACAGATTGGTAGAGTTGGTCCACCAACGGAGCGAGCGTCTGAAAGACGGAGTCACAGTCAAGCGTCGAGATACTGGGTCGCGGTCCTGACGCCATTGCGAGGCCAAGGTCCACTGAGGTATCCTCAGATGCAACCGGGCAAATGGGGTCACTTGGACCGTCGATGCCATGTGCCCCAAAAGCACCATCATACGTTGAGCCGACACTCCCTGCAGTAGCGAAACCTGCCGGCCCAAGCGGAGCAGTGCCTCCAGACGTGGAGAAGGGAGGAAGGCACGGAGGAGAACAGTGTCCAGCACGGCTCCTATAAACTGGAGGGATTGAGTCGGGCGCAAGTGAGACTTGGGAAAGTTCACCTCGAACCCTAGACCCTGAAGAAGCGTGATAGTCTGTTGGGTCGCTGAAATAACTCCTTCCCTTGTCGGGGCCTTGATCAGCCAATCGTCCAGATAGGGAAAGACCTGCAACCCCCGAGAGCGCAGAGCAGCCGCGACCACCACCATACATTTCGTGAACACCCGAGGGGACGAAGCCAGACCGAAGGGTAGTACACGGTACTGCAGGTGCAACTCCCCGACCTGAAATCTTAAAAACTTCCGAAAGTCGGGATGCACCGGAACATGGGTGTACGCTTCCTTCAAATCCAGGGAGCACATCCAGTCCCCCTCGTCCAATAGAGGATACAGAATCGGAAGCGATAACATACGGAACTTCTCCCTGACCAGGAACTTGTTGAGCTTCCGGAGGTCCAAAATGGGGCGCAAGTCCCCGGTCTTCTTTGGGACCAAAAAGTAACGGGAATAAAATCCCCGGCCCTGCTGATCGAGAGGCACCAATTCCACCGCCCGGAGGCTCAACAAGGCCCTGGCTTCTTCTATGAGAAGGGCCAACTGGCTCCGATTGGACGGGCACGCCCCGGGAGGCATGTCTGTAGGCTGCCTGGAGAAGTTTAACGAATAGCCCTCTGAGACGGTCCGGAGCACCCATGCGTCTGACGTAATCTCTGACCAAGCTCTGGCAAAAGCCGTGAGCCGACCCCCGATGGGGAGGGGGTTGGGCGACCTCGCGGCGGGGGCCAGCCCCCAGCCGCTCATCCCGTCAAAAGGACGGCGCTGGCTTGGATGCCCCCTGCGCAGCGGGCTTGGAGGGCCCCCCCCTACCCTGTTGGGTTGGACGTCGGGGTGGAGGTCTTGAAAAGGCCGGTGTTGATTTTTGAGGATACCGCCTAGGAGGCTGTCTAAATGGCCTCTGAGGTGACGGCTTAGGCTTCGGGCGAACCAGAGACGCCAAAGAGCGCTCTTGGTCAGAAAGCCGCTTGGTAGCCGCCTCTAAGGAGTCGTCGAATAACTCCGACCCGACGCAGGGTAGATTGGCCAATCGCTCCTGCAGGTTGGGGTCCATCTCGAGGGTCCGCAGCCACGCCAACCGGCGCATGGCTACCGCACAAGCCGATACCCTCGAGGCAAGCTCAAATGCGTCATATACCGCATGAAAGAGATAGAAGCGGAGTTGGGACAGGTTCGACGCAAAAGTGGCAAACCTATCCCTGTGCGAATCCGGGATCACCCCCTGAAAGTCTGGCAGATCCTTCACCATTGATCTGAGGTAGGAAGAATAGGCGAAAGCATAGTTGAGGACCCTCGTGGCCATCTGGGAATTAGCATATAGACGACGGCCGAATTTATCGAGGGTCCGACCTTCTCTCCCAGGAGGGACCGCCGCAGAGACCCTAGAAGGCTGCGAACGCTTAAGAGCCGACTCCACTAGGAGCGACTGATGGGAGAGCTGCCCCTTGTCAAACCCCTTAGGGGGAAGTGTCCGGTATTTGGATTCCATCTTGGTGGGCACTACCGCAACTGTAAGAGGGGTCTCAAGGTTCCGCAGCAAGGTCTGAAGGAGGACCTTGTTCAGCGGCAGGCGGGGGGATTCCCGCTGAGGGGCAGGAGAATCCTGTTCCTCCAAAAATTCTTTGGTATAGTGCGACCCCGCCAACAGGTCCACCCCCAGAGCCTTCGCCATGTCATGGACAAATTTAGAAAAAGAAGATGTCCGTGCGGGCGGAGAGGGTGACCGAGACTTCTCAACGGAGCCGAAGGGAGAGGCCTGGCGAGAATACTCGATCCCCACACCGGATCCCGAACCCCACGAGGCACGATCCCTTGACCTCGAAGGGGTTGGGGACACAGCCCTCCGAAGAGACCCCCTGGGGGAACCCCCCGGAGTACGGGGTACGGAGGCCCGTCCCTTCCGCCCCGGCGAGGAGGCACGGGAACTCTCCCGGATCGGGGACCGCAAGAGATCGGGGTTGTCGAGGCGGAGTTCCTCGACCCGCAAAGCCCCGCCCTCGGGCGTCGTCGAGCGATGACTCCTCCGAGGCGAGGCCCGAGACCGCTTGGCCTTTTTTAGGCGGTGCTTCGCCCTAGGCTTGCTCGAGGGCGACGAACCCCGGGAAGACCTCGGGGACGAGGACGAGGAGATCCGGCGTACCCGGCGCTGCTTGTCTCGGGACCGCACACTGACCTCAGGCTGTCTCACCGAGGTCGGATCCGAGGGAAGCGTCGAGGTCGAGGCCGAGGGAGCTTCGGCCGCTGAAAGGCCGGTGCCCGAGGCCGAGGTCGCCAACTGCGGGGCCGCGGAGACCGAAGGCGTCGAGGCCGAAGCTTGCTGCAGGGTCTCAATGGCCCCGGAGAGCTCCGAGGAAATCAAAGCTCGAATCAATTCCTGGAATGCCGGGATCGTGAGACCCGGAGGCAACACCTGGGGGCGCTCCGCAGAGGGCGACCTCAGTCTCGAGTATTCCCTCGGGGCTAACCCTTTAGACACCTTGGACTGGGCAGAGGTCGACGGTCCCGCCGACGAAGAGCCCGAGGATGGCTTCCTGGTCGATGAAACTGAGGAAGGAAGCGGAGACTTACCCGGGGCTTGCTTCTGCGAGGCAACCGGCTTCGAGGTAGCCGAGGGGTCCGATGCCGAGGTTGAGGCTGAGGTCGAGGCCGGGGCCGAAGCCGAGGCCGAGCTCGAGGCCTTCCCCGTCGGGGTCTCGACGGCAAAGAGATCCGCCATACGGGCCTTGCGACGAGTAAGGGCCCGTTTCTGGAAGGTGGCACACTTAGGGCACGATGCTGTCGGGTGATGGGGCCCCAAGCACCTTAAGCAGCACCTGTGAGGGTCAGTGATCGACAAAAGTCTATCACACCTACCACACTTCTTAAATCCCGTTACGGGCCGGGACATGGGCCCAAAACAAGGCCGGGAACAAACGAGGTTCCTCGGCCACGGCTACCGGGAGCCCCCGGAGCGAACGGAAGAATTAAATTTTTTTTTTTTTTTTTTTTTGAAAAAAGGGAGAAAACAAAGAAAGAAAACACAGATAACGCAGCGACCGTGTCGAAATTTCGCACACAGCCGCGGCGACAGAAGGCAAATCCGAGCACAATTATCCACAGGGCTTCTGGCTCCGCGGATGAAATTGAACTGAGGACCACGAGGTGGAGATGCGCCCTCTAGTGGGCAAGAAGGCTAGCACATGCGTGGTGCAGTGTGCAAACTTGAAACTTCTAGCAAGTTTGCTTGAAAAGCTGTCCGCACTGGGGCTCCGTAGATGACGTCACCCATGTGTGAGAATATCATGCCTGCTTGTCCTGGGATAATCCGGGTGTCGGTGTCCCCCCCCCCAGCTCAAAGACCCTCCCTCCCCTTTTTCGTACCCCGTACCTTTTATCGAAAATCAACACTGTTCTTGTTTAAAAATCAATAAAGAATTATTTAAAAAAAAAAGAAAATCAAGCACGAAGGCTACCTACTCCCGTCTTCCCTGAAGGGCCGTCTTTTCAAAAATGGCAGCCCTTCTGCATCCCGGAGCATCCTGGGATGCACTGGGAGGGGCCTAAGGTTTTGATTGGCTCACTCAGGTGCATAAAGTCCCTCCTCTGGGAAGGGTCTTAGATGCATGAGCCAATCTGGGCCTTAGGCTCCTCCCAGTGCATCGCACTGATTGATTTAGGTGATAAAACCCTTTCCCATAGGAGGAATCTTAGGCGCCTGAGCCAATCAGGTTCTTAGGGCGGTCCTAGTGCATCCCAGGATGCACCAAGGAGGAGGAAAAGCCACCATTTTGAAAAGGTAGCCCTTCAGGCTGTGGGGGGAGTAGGTATTCCTCTTTCCTGATTGTGGACAAAAAGTACAGCCTGGCCCCGCATTACCCGCTGATGTGAAATCGTAAAGTTCTAACATATCCTCCTACTTTTCTGCTTTTGTTCATTATCTTGTGTTTAGTTATAACATTCTGGTGTTGACCATAATCACCAAATCTGCCACAATCATGAGTCCAGTTTATATAGCAAAATATTTCTGGCAAGTTTATAGAAACTGAACAGGTGGGCACAGTATATGCTTATTTCTACCCTCGGGTCAATTTTCAGTATTCTTAATTCTCCTCTTTTCTCTCTCATATAACAAATACTGTACATTTTCAAGCTACAGGTAGTCCAAAATGCCTAGAACAAGCCCTGTTGGATGTGGGAGGGGTCTGCAAAGTGATGGACTGAACACCCAGACATGCCACCTAAATAGTGGGGTATCTTACAGGGCACTGCTGTGAACTTCACAAAAAGGGTGCCATGTCTTCATCTCACTACAGCTCCCTTATAGATAATGGTGAGCCCCCCTAGCTACCTCTAAAATCCCCTAGACCCACCTATTTACCATCCCAATAGCCCTTATGGCTGCAGGAGCCATTTATATGCCATGAGTCCCTAACCCACCCCCAACACGACTTAAGCTGCCTCTGTGCTGGACGACTAGGCTTTCCTATGCCAGGTGGCCAGGTGATGATGGTCTGGAAGCTGAATTTTAAAGGTGTGATTAATATTTTTATGGGGGTGGGGGGGTCGGTGATCACTGGGGTAGTGTGTGAGGGTATGTTTTATGTGTTTGCAGTGCTTATCTGGTGACTTTAGGTGGGTTTGGGTTTTTGTGACTTAGACTTAGACCAAAAATTCACTCAAGTCCCAAACGCCCAAAACAAGACCTTTTGGGTGTGGGAGGGACCAGTCCTTCGCCTAAAACCAGGTACTTGAATGACCTGTCTTTTTGATCGTCCAAGGGCTCCTTTTATGAAGCCGCGCTAGTGGTTTAACGTGCGTAGTAGCACGCGTTAAACCGCCGACCGCGCTAGCCGCTAACGCCTGCCTTGAGCAGGTGGTAGTTTTTTGGCCAGCGCGGGGGTTAGCGCGTGATTAAAAGTCGCGCATGCTAACCCTGCTTGCGCAACTTGATAAAAGAAGCCCCAAGTGCTGATGTAGGCAGGTTTTTAGACGTATTTTCTTTTCGATTATGAGCCCCATAGTGTTCATGGGGGAGATGCACCGGCATGTCAAACAATTATGTGCTCTTGCCTAGATTCAGCAAATGGCACCCACATTTGGGCTACACAGAACAGTTAAAAAAAAACTCTCCTATAAAAGGATAGAAGAAAAAGACTTATCATTCCAAATCTGAATCCCTTATGCAAAACATCTGCAGTTCAAGAAAATGTCAATATAAACCGTACGGGCAAAATAAGCACTTATCTTAAAGTCAAGATTTTCAGTCGAGTTGATGAAATTTCACAATCAATCCAACGTAGCTTATTTTCAGCAGTCCATATCCAGCCAGAGAGGAAAATCAATTCCCGACAAGGGCCCCTTGTTTTGTGGCTTCCTGCTGCTTCAGGAGAAAAACGATCTGTTGTGACTGCGTTTTTCTCCTTGTCTGGTGGCATCACGACCACAAAAACCTGAAAACGGAACTAAAAATAAGGGCGTCTGATGTCATCATGATGACGGCCTTAAAAGAAAGTTAATATATTTCAATCTTTTATTGTATGTAGCCGAATGAGACAGCCTCTTTTTTTGTAAGACCACAAATTTTGTGACTAATAAAAAAATGTGAATTAACTTTGGGGTCCTTTTATCAAGCTGAGGTAGGGGTTTAATGCGCGTAATACCGCACGTTAAACCATCTGCCACGCTAGCCGCTAACGCATGCATTGAGCAGGCGTTACTTTTTTAGCCGGCCAAGGGGGTTAGGGCGTGATGAAATGTCCGACGCGCTAACCCCGCTAGCGCGGCTTGATAAAAGGAGCCCTTTCTGAAAGATGTCTCCGTTGAATTGTATGTACTATGGACGATTTTTACAGGCTATGGCCACCATGGTAAACTACTATTAGTTGACTAGTTCAACATTGTCTCCTTGTTAACCCTATTTCTAAATCAAAATTGAAGGGACAGATCGCTTAAACGGAATTTAAAATGAAGGCTTCTGGCATCATCATGACTACTACCTTCAAAGAAAGAGCATGTATTTCAAAGTTTCAAGGGCTGCACACATAACTCGACAGCAGGGATTAGATTGCAGAATAAATGTCATTTTTACGTGCTGAAGAGCCATATTTAATTATGTGCATTCAATGGTGTAGTAAGGGGGAGTAGGGGGTGCAGACTGCCCCGGGCACGTCTTGGTAGGGGTGCTGGCACCTCTCTGCCTCCCGCTCCTTCCCCCCCCCACCGTAGTGTGCGCCTTCACCCCCCCCCCCCCAGGTATCTCTAGCTCTTTGCCAGGGCAAGCAGCAACTCTAGCTTGCTGCTCACACTGGCCTCGCTCTCTCTCTGACATCACTTCCTGGTCCCGCGAAGTCAGAGAGTGAGCCGAGGCTGGCGCGGGCAACAAGTTGGAGATGCTGCTTGTGCCAGGGAAGTTAAAGAGTTATGGGGAAAGGGAAGGGCGCTTGTGCAGCAGGGGTAGGCGGGAGAAGAAGAGTGTGCAGGGGGGAGGGGGGTGGGAGCACCACCGCCCTGGGTGCTACTGTGTGTATTTATGCCTACTTAAAGCGGTTATGCCTAAATTTTGGTGTGTAAATGCCGACTTACGCTAGTATTCTATAATGAATCTGGCTTCCCAGCGCACTGCCTTTTTGTGCACTTTAGTGAATTATCTCCCATATGCAAACAACATTAACAACATGTGTTTTGAAACAAAACAAAAGTGTTCTGGCTGCTTATCTCTACCATCATTCCCTCTGAATGAATGCAGGGTGGTCATTAGTGATAAACAACAGAGGGCGCGCTCCCGTGTACTTGTGAGTTTTCGGTGTGAACCCGCAAGTCCTTTTAAAATGCAGTTTAGCAGACTAAAGGTGTGTTCACGGTAGTCCAGATTGTTCAGTGTCTGTGATGGATTCATCCCAGTGAGGGACTCCGAGTGCCATCCAAAACCTACCGCCCTGCGCTGAGACTTTGATTCACTGCTGTTAGCACCAATCAATTCCTCCCCTCCACGTCAACATATCGAGCCTGAGCTGCATGAAGATGTTTTTTTATGAGTGTCTGACTGAGATGTAGCAGCCGTGGGAGTTATTTAACTTAAATATTGATATGTTTACAACCTCAGCTGACATTTCTAATTGACCCTGATTAATAACCTAGAGGGTAGCCTCAAATGGTGAACCCAAGTGACTTTGTTTTAATTTTAAAGGTAGAAATGCCCATGTTAGTTCGCATATGCAGACTTTTGAGTGAATTTTACTGAGGAGTTTCATCCATTTTTCTGTGTGAGAAGTCTCTTTAGGTAAGCTGCTATGTCATATTTTATTTTCTTGGAGCTGTAGGTTTCTCTTGCTTCTTGAGGCTTCCAGCTCAGAATCAGGGCTTGGATATGACAGCAAGAGGCTTCATTTGCAACTACCCAGATGTCCGTACCCTGTTTTTCCTAGTGGTTAGTGCAGCAGCCTGGGGAACTGGGTTCAATTCTCATTCCAGCTCTTTGTAGGATTATCAGATGTCCAGAAAAACCCGGACATGTCCTCTTTTTAGAGGACTATCCAAGCTCCCAGATGGTCTTTCCAAAACCCAGCATTTGGGGTGGGGGGCAGAGCTGTTCTTTAGGAAGAGAATGGGGCATTCGGAAAAATTGGAAGGGGATAGATTCAAAACAAATGCTAGGAAGTTTTTCTTTACTCAGCGTGTGGTGGACACCTGGAATGCGCTTCCAGAGGAAGTAATAGGACAGAGTACGGTACTGGAGTTCAAGAAAGGATTGGACAATTTCCTGCTGAAGAAAGGGATAGAGGGGTATAGATAAGGGGCTACTGCGCAGGTCCTGGACCTATTGGGCCGCCGCGTGAGCGGACTGCTGGGCACGATGGACCTCGGGTCTGACTCAGTGGAGGCATTGCTTATGTTCTTATGTTTTAATGATTTATTAAAGATAGGTCAGTAGGCATCTCAATTAACTACAATCAAGCAGGTACTCAACTCATCACAAGACAGAAGAATAAAAAAAAAAGAATACATCAACAGAATTACTTTCAATGGTACCATTTTCACATTGAACTGAATGCTAGAATGTAAAAGTGATAACTTATTTGTAATGATTTCT
Source organism: Geotrypetes seraphini (assembly GCF_902459505.1). Classification (NCBI taxonomy): domain Eukaryota; kingdom Metazoa; phylum Chordata; class Amphibia; order Gymnophiona; family Dermophiidae; genus Geotrypetes; species Geotrypetes seraphini. The sequence continues at coordinate 101,796,584 of NC_047094.1, read as the reverse complement.
TACATTTTGTGATTATTTTGATTCTCAATATATTTGAATATTACATAATAAAATTAAATATTATAATTAACTTTTTTTTTTTTTTAACATTATTAGTTTATTTCCTCCTGCTGTTTTAGAAACTGCAGGACAAGGTTAGTTTGTTTTATTTGTATTCCTCCTCTGTTTAGGGTTTTACAGGGCAAATTTACAACCTTATTCTTGTCTTATCAATATAGCTCTTCTACTGACCCTAACTAATTAAAAATAAACAAATAATTAGGGAACCCTAAACTGAATCCACCCTTTCGCAAAATTATTTAAACGCTCTCAGTCTTTAAAACAAAGGGCTAGATTCACAAAGCAAACCAATTGTGTACCGATCGGTTTGCGACCCATTTGTGACCTAATTTTACTCCGGCCCGATTCACTTACCTCTCTGCCGATCCGATTCCAATCTGTGCATGCAAATGAGGGGAATGGCATGCAAAGTAGGCAGGGACGCGATTCACAAAATATGACTCGATTACAGCCTTCATCAGGCAACTGCACTGGCTACCCATCCTATCACAAATAACCTTCAAAACTTCATGCATCATTCACTGTATACTTTACGGAAACACCACGGCTCCTCTCATCCAGCTCTTCTCCAAGGCATGGTCTACTTCCCGCAGAACCCTCAACAGAATACTTATAAATCATCCTTCCATAAAAAATCTGCAATACAAACATGTTTTCCACTCCATTCTCACCTTTCTAGGCGTAAAGACTTGGAATGACCTTACTGAAATGACCAGGATGGAACCTAACCACACCATATTCCAAAAGAAACTGAAAACTCATCACCTGTATCCTCTCCTTCCCCCTCCACCCCTCTCCACCGCTTCTCTTCTCCTACCCCTCCTCCTTCCTTGCCCTCCTCTTTAAGTCACCTTGAGCCTACCTACGTATGAGCGACGCAGAAATAAAAGATTAGATTAGAAGAACCAAGTCCCCCTATTTCTGAAACATCAGCTACTGAACATGTTCAAATAGTCTCCCCAACCTTCTAGATGAATACACTAGAATAACTCATGCATGTCTTTTCAGCTCAGCACCTTCTGCATCTTAACACCTCCTTGTGAGTGTCCTCAGATCCAGGGCCAACTTGGCAGGAGTCTCCCTCTGGTACGCTTCATTGGTTGGTGCCTGGTGTCTCCATCTGGGGAAGAAAGGTGTTAGTGGGTGGAAGTCATGGCAGCCATTTTCACCATTGAAAGAGCATAGGCATGGGTAGTAACAGTGTTTAGTGTAGCTGGGTTTAAAAAAGGTTTGGATCAGTTCCTGAAGGGAAAGTCCACAGTGTGCTATTAAGACAGATGTGGGGGAAGCCACTGCTTGCCCTGGATTGGCAGCATGGAATGTTGCTACTATTTGGTTTCTGCCAGGTATTTGTGACCTGGATTGGCCACTTTAGAAACAGGATACTGGGCTAGATGGACCATTGGCTATCTTGGAGGCAGAATATGCAAAGCTTTCTCATTCATTATGGATATCCTGAAAACCTGACTGCTGGGGAGCTCCCAGGGCAGGTTTAGGAACCGGAGATTATTTTTCACTTTCCTTCTATTTTCAAAACCCCCTTTCTTTAAGAGGGGGTTGGGATGTCATGCATTTTGAGATTCTTTGCAAAGATTTTTCCTGAACAGATGAGGACCATGTGCCTGAAGAGTCCTCTTTGGGTCCTGAAACAAAGTGGCACAAATAGCAGTCTCAGCACTGATCCATGATATACTCAAGACTTGAAGGTTTTATTTGCAACTTTGTAAATGAGCAGAGACCACTAGATGGTGCCAATTCTCTTTTGTGGATTTTATTATCTTTCAAGTAACACATTATCTAACTTTATACCATGCTCTGTAAGTTCAATTTAGAAAAAAAGATTACATAACTAGCCCCAGAAGCGGCTGCCTGCCAATATTTCTGGGTCCTTAAAGCGCAATGGGATGGAGAGAAGGGCTGCACTGTGTTAAAAATGCATTTAAAGCCTTGTGCCTTGATACATTTCTAGTAGAGTTGAGCAGCCAGAAAGTATCGTTTAGTTTCAAGTTTATTAGGTTTTTATATACTGCCTGTCAAGATTATCTAAGTGGCTTTTTATAATCAAGCATTTTCCCTATCTGTGCCAGTGGGCTCACAATCTATCTAATGTACCTGGGGCTATGGAGGACTGAATGACTTGCCCAGGGTCACAAGTAGCAGCATGGGATTTGAACCCACAACCCCAGGGTGATGAGGCTATAGCTCCAACCACTGTGCCACACATTTGTCGTTTTGTCAAGTGCGTGCTTTGTGGAAAGACAAAACAACAAAATCCAAATAGCGGCAAAAAAATGACAAAAAGATTGTGGAACTGACGCTTATTAGTTTGTGGTTAAATAAGCGTCAAAATAATTTAAAAATAATCCACAAAGAGTGTATACTGTCACAAGTGATCCACAAGGCTTACTACATCGGCAGCTTGTGTGCTATGCAGTTTGTTTGTAGTCTGTCAACTACTTGGATTTTTTTTTTTTGTGTGACTTTTATGTTTTGATATTTAAAACAGCCAAGGACCCCTATAAGACCCCTGAGGAAGGCATTTTTATTTTGCCAAAACGCGGCTTGGGTTGGATCATTTGTATTCTGTACATTATTTGGTTTTTATCCTGTGACTGTATACACCCTTTGTGGATTGTTTTTTTTTAAGATTATTATTTTTAAGTTATTTGTATGATTATTAAACTACAAACTGGTATGTCTGATCTTTGCTGTTGTGGAAAAAGATTAGCCTCTGGTTTTTAGTGTAGCTTTTCCATGGAAGACTAAATTCATGCCATGTCTGCCCTTTTAAGACGGGAACACTATTTACAGCTCATTTCAAAACAGATCATGGAGCTCAGATGGCACGCTCATCTTTTTATTGAAGTTTACTTTATTTGTAAAGGAAATGCACACATGACAAAACATAGGATCACTACCTGTTTTAAAAGTAGGAATATGATGGTGGAAGGGATAGACAGCTGAGCATCCTGGCTCAGATCTTCGATTGAATATTTGGCTCATCCTTTTTTCCTAAGAGGAACTTTACCTTGTTATAATGCTGAAAAGAAGGGGCCGATGCGCCACTGTAGCCTTGCGGCGCCCCGACCCAGCAAGATTCGGCAACATCGATGACCTTATTCGCCGGATGCAGGAAGTGTCGGCGTCAGTATCCCCGTTGGAGGCTCTCGGTGGCGAGCAGGAGGTGGTTTCCCTGGGACTGGAGATCTCGCTGAGCCCCGATGCCCGAGCACCTCCCCCTCTTCCTCAGACCGCCAGCTCCCCTGGGGTGGAGGAGTCATCGGAAGGTGGTGAGCTCTTCTCCCGTGAGGCTTTGGACATCAGAGAGGGGAGCTTGGAACTGGATTCCCGTTTGGAGAGTCCCATGCTGTCTGAGGCTTCCAACAGCAGGAGGGAGCATAGCGCTCAGGAGAGACGCCCACAGGAGGAGAGGTCAGTTGAATTAAACATAAAAATTCAGTCTGAAAAACCTATTATAATAGAGAAGCCCCGAGAAATAACTCTAGAAGCTATATGGGATCTAGTGGCGGATCTGGCAAAATCTATTAAACCTCAACTATGTCAAGTTGAACAAAAATTAAATACTCATGAAACATACATTAAAGTCTACAAACTGACATCCAGGACCTTAAAAATTCAAATGATGCCACTAAACAGCTTACAGAAACATTAATGAGAGACAATATAAACCTAAGAAGGAAAGGAAGTATTGGACAACCTTTCTCGTAATAATAATCTCAGATTAATCAATTTTCCTAGAGTGGCAACAATACCTCCGAGAGATATGTTAAAACGATATATGATGGAAATATTGGGAATTTCAGAAGAATTGCTACCACCATTTACCCAGGTTTATTATTTACCCATACGAAGGGAAGAAGGACAACATTAAAAATTAAAGACATCACAAGAGGATCAACAGAAATTAAACATTTCAATAATGTTGTAACAGTCGGATAGGGAAATGGCGACACCAGCAACTTTACTTCTTACAGTTGCCCCGACACCAGACAAAAGCTGGTTGCTGAGACAGTATTTTAAAAATAAACTAAAAGAATTCTTGGGATATAAAATACAAATGTTCCCAGACCTGGGACGAGATACCCAGAAGCGTCGTCGTGAATTTCTGATCTTAAAGCTGGGAGTTCTTGCTCTTGGAGCTTCCTTCTTTTTACCCATGTAAATGTGTGATATTGTATCAAAAGCAAAAATATGTTTTCTTTGACCCTACTCAATTGACAATCTTTTTGTCGGCTGCTCGCCTGAAAACAGAGACATCATGAGTGCTCAATGTTAATTTGGACACTTCCTTCAACTGACTGAATTCCCTGTTTTCTTTTCTTTATTTCAGAATGCTCGCTGACTATACTTCTTGGATTCATGATTTGAGGACTTGAGCTGGAGTTAAGTTTTATTTTTGTCCTGATTGTGGCTATATTAATTGGATAAATTTTGTGTTCTTTAATTAGCTCCATCTTTCTGTACAAGTGGATACTTGATATGTTTATGAAAATATGATAAATAAAAATAAAATAAAAGTAGGAATACAGGAGACTTATGGTCAGTGTTTTCAGTTTATTACTTATAATTCACCTTTGACAAGGTGCATTACAATCTTACACAATAAAAACACATTACAGAACAGATAAAATTAAGAAAATAGTCAAGAAAAAGAAGTGTCGATAATCATATTTCATTTTACAGAACAAATATTGCTTTAACAGCTTTTTAAAGGCTCGCGCATCTTCCTGTTTAATATATGTAGGTAGTTTATTCCATTCACATTCATCTCAAACCATAAAACACCTGATTGTTGAAAATACAAGGCTACTATTTGGGGATCTGCCAGGTACTTGGGACATGGACTGGCCACTGTTGGAAAGAGGAGACCCAGTATGGCTATTCTTAAAGCCAGTCCCACCGCAAGGCAAACGGCAGCAGAGTTTTTATTAGGGGGGGGGGGGCTGCTCTGGAACATGCAAGAGCCTTCTTCCTAATGGCATACCTCTGTTTCCTCCACTTCATACAGGTCTGTGCTTATGGGGCCAGTGGGGCACTCATTTAACTTGAAACCAGTGTAGGGGGCGGGGCGGGGTCAGCAGGGGCCAGGAAGCAAAGATACTGGGCACAGGATGGGGATAGGGAAGGGAAAATAAGGTGCTCGGTAACTGGTTGGTGGGTTGAATTAGAGGGGAAGGGGAGGTGCTGGTCACTTTGGTGATAGGATAGATAGAGGAAAGGGAGATGGATGTTATTGACTAGTGTGTGTCAATAACATTCATCCCCACCAGCTCACCTTCAGACTTCACTGGAGGATATCTTCAGTGAGCATTTCCAAATGCATTTACTTTTGTCTGTTGAGAAATGCCTTGTCCTTCAAGCATGTGGCTCTTCCCTCCCTCCCCCCCCTTCTACTTTCCCGTTTCTGTTCTGAGTCTGGGTAGAGAAAACAGAAAGATAATGGGGGCCACCCCAAAGGTCTCTAGAAGCTGCCATTGTTCCCCAGACCTTGAATTAAAGAACACTGACCTAGGGTACCCAATAATCATGGGCCAGCTTTGTGAAAATGGTGTTGGCTTCATCAACTAACAAAAAGATTAAAGGAAAAGAAGGGAAAGTCCTTATAGAAACATAGATGAAGTGAAACATCGATACCGTAACAATTGAGTGCAGGACAAAAGCGCTCCAACAAAGGTGCGCCTACAGTTTGCGTGCCGCCGTTCCCGCTGCTTTAAAGCCTTACTGTTACCACTGTGAGAGGGAGTGTGGGGGGAAACCCCCCCCCACTACATGTATAAGTCCTCGCACTCCCATTGGGGGAGGTTTGGGGGGAAACCCCCCTTCACTGAAAACTTCCATTTTCCTTTCAGTTTTCGGTGGTCGGCAGATTTTCAGTGTAGTTGGGGGGTTCCCACACCCCCACACTCCTCTCCCCAATGGGAGCGTGAGGACTTGTACATGTAGTGGGGGAGGATTCCCCCCCACACACCCTCAGAGTGGTAACGGTAAGGCTTTAAAGCGGCAGAACCGGCGGTGCACATACATCTTGCGCGCAATTGTCTGCATCCGGCGCGCTTTTGAAGGGTCACCAAAACATCAGTATGACCAAGGGAAGGAAATGACAAACAGGAAGCAACCTTGGTTCAAATAGTTGGTATATTGTCCAATAAATATTCATGAGGACCAGACATGGCTGTGTTTTGACATACTTTGCCTGTGTCAGGGTTCGGCGTCCACACACTGAACAATGCCAGGTCCTATGTACATAGGGCCCCTTTTACACAGCTGCGGTAGCGAGTTCTGACATGGCAAATGCGATGTAGCCCATAGGAACTGAATGGGCTGTGTTGCATTTGCTGCACAGGAGTCGCTACTATGGCTTTATATAAGGGGTGGTTTTTCCTCTGGGTAGCCGCCAAGAATATATTTAAGTTATTTTTTGATTGTTGTTTTGGTTGAAATATTGACTCAGTGTGTTGTTCCTTAGGAAGGTCTCTCCCCCTGAAGAAGCTACGCTTGAAACACGTATCGTGTTGAGGATGAAGAACAATTATATATAGTTTTGGACTTTTTTATAAAGTTTATGCACGTACTTAACTGATTTTGCACTTGGGGATTGCTAACCAGGTTCAGCTACGTGCTTTATCAGCATTATCTAGCAGTGTTTTTCTTCAAGTGGAATGAAGTCTGCAAACATCTAAACATCCTTATTGAGATAAGTCATCTTATTTATATTTTTTGAATTGACATGCTGCTTTGTAATTTTTTCCCCTGTCTTTGTGGTAGGTCAGGGAGGGCTGGTGCTATGATGTTACATGTATACTGCTGATTGCCTGGCTGGTATAGCATACTGAGCACATCACTATAATTCTTATTTTAGTATTTGATGTGGTCTGTGAGATTTTTCTTTAGTTTTGAATATTTATTGGACTGAAAAATCTAGAGTTTAAGTGAAATTATAGTTCTCATATTTTTAAAATATATTTTATACTAGTCTATAAGCTCGTTACATTAATGGGTGCTAGAATAGATGTGTCGGTCTGTCTTTTTTTCTGTCTGTCTCCTTGGCCGCTGTCTGTCTTTCTTTCTGTCTCTTTCTCTCTCTCTTTGGCCGCTGTCATGGATTTACTAGGGGAAGATCATGCCAATCCAACCTTATCAGCTTCTTTGACTGGGTGATGGGGAAGCTGGATATTGGGGAGTCCCTGGACATAGTGTACCTGGACTTTAGCAAAGCATTCGATAGCGTACCACACCGCAGGTTGCTGGGCAAGATGAGTTCTATAGGATTAGGAGACACATTGACGAAATGGGTTGGGAACTGGCTTGGAGGTAGGCTTCAAAGGGTAGTGGTGAATGGCACCCCCTCCGAAATGACGGAGGTGATCAGTGGAGTGCCACAGGGCTCGGTCTTGGGCCCGATCCTATTCAACATCTTTATAAGGGACTTGACAGATGGGCTTCGAGGGAAAATAACTTTATTCGCCGATGACGCCAAACTAAGTAATGTAGTGGGCAAATGCACAACGGACGAAGATTCGACACCTGACAACATGATACACGACCTACTCCTACTGGAGCGCTGGTCTAGGACCTGGCAGCTCAGCTTCAATGCCAAAAAATGCAAAGTTATGCACCTGGGCAGCCAAAATCCATGCAAGATCTATACCCTTAATGGCGAGATCCTAGCAAGAACGGTAGCAGAACGAGACTTGGGGGTGATCGTCGGTGAGGACATGAAGGCTGCCAATCAAGTGGAGCAAGCTTCATCCAAGGCAAGACAAATCCTAGGTTGCATACGCAGGGGTTTCGTCAGCCGCAAGCCGGAAGTCATTATGCCATTGTATAGATCCATGGTGAGACCCCACCTGGAATACTGTGTGAAATTCTGGAGGCCGCATTATAGCAAGGATGTGCTGAGACTGGAGTCGGTTCAGAGAATGGCCACCCGGATGGTCTCGGGACTCAAGGATCTCTCGTACGAGGAACGGCTAGACAAATTGTGGCTGTACTCGCTCGAGGAGTGCAGGGAAAGGGGGGACATGATCAAGACATTCAAGTATCTCACGGGCCGCATCGAGACTGAGGAAGATATCTTCTTTTTCAGGGGTCCCGTGACAACAAGAGGGCATCCTTGGAAAATCAGAGGTGGAAAACTACGAGGTGACACCAAGAAATTCTTTTTCACTGAAAGGGTGGTTGATCACTGGAATAGTCTTCCACTGCAGGTGATTGAGGCTAGTAGCGTGCCTGATTTTAAAGCCAAATGGGATCGACACATAGGATCTATTCACAGGGCAAAGGTAGGGGAAGGACAGTAGGGTGGGCAGACTTGATGGGCAGTGGCCCTTATCTGCCGTCTATTTCTATGTTTCTATGTTTCTTTCTGTGACTCTCCTTGACCACTGTCTGTGTGTCTGTCTGTCTTTCTGTCTCTCTCTCTCTCTCTCTCTCTCTCCTTGGCCACTGTCTGTCTGTCTTTCTGTCTCTCTCTCTCTCTCCTTGGCTGCTGTCTGTGTGTCTTTCTGTCTCTCTCTCTCCTTGGCCGCTGTCTGTGTGTCTTTCTATCTCTCGTTGGATGCTGTCTGTCTGTCTTTCTGTTTCTCTCTCTCTCTCCTTGGCCGCTGTGTGTCTTTCTATCTCTCGTTGGACGCTGTTTGTCTGTCTTTCTGTTTCTCTCTCTCTCTCTCTCCTTGGCCGCTGTCTGTCTGTCTTTTTTTGCTGTCTGTCTCCTTTGCTGCTGTCTATCTGCCTTTTTTGCTGTCTATCTCCTTGGCCGCTGTATGTCTGTCTGTCTTTTTTGCTGTCTATCTCCTTGGCCGCTGTATGTCTGTCTGTCTTTTTTTTGCTGTCTGTCTCCTTGGCCGCTGTCTGTCTTTTTTTGCTGTCTGTCTCCTTGGCTGCTGTATGTCTGTCTGTCTTTTTTTTTTTTTTGCTTTCTGTTTGTCTGTCTTTTTTTTTCCTGTATGTCTCTCTCTCCTTGTCCGCTGTCTGTTTTGGTTTTTTTTTCTTGCAATCTCTCTCCCTGGCCCCCTGTCCTTCTGTGTGTGTCTTTCACTGCCACCTTTTCTGTCAGTCTGTCAATGTCCCGTCTATATGGACCCCTGTCCTTCTGTGTATGTGTGGGGAGGTCCGGGATGTCGGGGGAATATTGGGGATGTTAGGGGGGATGTCAATTATCGTGCCCCTTCTCCCACCTACCTTTTATTTTTATTTTTTTATCATGCATTGTGTTGGAAACGACAACCGGCACAGAATAACCACTGCTGGGTAAAGTAAACCACCACTCGCAGCAAATCGAACATGCGCACACACGCCGCACGCTTTACCAACTTCTCTGCTTTACAATACAATTACTCTGCTGGCTACGGACGCACAGAGCCACCAGGTTTGAAGTGCGCATGCGTGCTAAGGGAATTATTATTGCGGATAAGGGGCCCATAATAATTCATAGGATACTCGTCTCAAGCTCTATCAGAGCTGATCCGGTGTTTTTCTTCATTGACTCATTAATGGATAGGACCAATTAAAGATATTTTCAGCTTACTCCATAATTCTCCTTATTTTAGTAGGTTCTTAGTCTAGAAAAAATATTATTATTTTTCAGTATAGAACATTGGTTTATAGTACTGTGCTGAAAATGAGATACTATTGGAAGCTACATTGGCTCCCAGTTCAGGCAAGAATATTATTCAAGTTAGGTTGTACCTGTTACAAGATATTGTTTGGCCTTATACCTGATTATATTATTGATCATTTTAAATTTACTAACGTAAAACATTTTTCTCAGCATTTTGGAATATTTACATTTCCTACTGTAAAAGGTTGCATATACAAAAGATTTTTCCATAGAATTTTATCTTTTCAAGCTGGATCCTGGGATAAACCCTTTCCTGGCCTGATAACAAACTCTAACTCCTATCTTTCCTTTAGAAAAATGCTAAAGACCTACTTATTTGACAAATTTTTTTGAACGTGATTATAATTAGAGAATGACATGGAGACAAATTTTTCTCCGTCCCCGTAGGAACTCATTTTCTCGTCCCATCCCAGAAAGTTCTTTTCTTGTCCCTGCCACATTCCTGCAAGCTCTGTCCTCATCTGCACAAGCCTCAAACCCTCTAAAATCATAAGTAGCAACATTCTAGAGCTCAGAGTGTGATGTCATAATGCCTCATTCCACCAATGCCTAAGCTCCGTCCTCATCTGCACAAGCTTCAAACACTTTAAAATCATAAGTAGCAACATTCTAGAGCTCAGACTGTGATGTCATAATGCCTCATTCCACCAATGCCTAAGCTCCGTCCTCATCTGCACAAGCCTCAAACGTTTTAAAATCATAAGTGTTTGAGGCTTGTGCGGTTAAAGCAATGCTTAGAGGAATGGGACAGGGACAGCAACAAAACTGAGGGGGACAGGATGGGGAAATTGAGTTCCTGTGGGGGATGGGAAAAATTTGTCCCTGTGTCATTCTCTAAATATACATTCTCTATATATACACTGTGCTTGCTCAGTCTCTTGATGTTGTTAATCGCTTTGAACTGAGAGGTTCCTGCAGTATATAAGTGAATTTGTTATGTTATACTTGGATTGCAAACATCTGTACTTCCAATGAACTGTGCCATTTACTTAGCCCAAAGAAAGAGTTAAAAAAAGAGTGTGTATTTATTATTTATCAGTGACCTACTGTGTCATTTGAGAGACTGATAATGACTGAACACAGAAGCAGCTCCAAATAACACTGACAGCCCCGAGGCAGCCAGCAGCCGTGAGCAGACAGCCAGAGTGTGTGATATCACACCTCGGAGTGCTCACTTATAGAGGTTTATTGCTGTTTTTCCAGAAAGCCTACTCACTCCCCATCAGCACAGACTCTGATAAATAAGCCCCTGCAGACACAGACTCACCTACGTGCCAGTCTGCTTCTGCTGGCCATGACAGACGTCTGCTCTTGCTACTACCACCCAGGCTTCTGCTCCAGTTCCAAGCAGAGCTCTCTCGTAGCGGCTGATATGAAGGCTTGAGGAAATGCAGTCGGCAATAGGCAGGAAGAAACTCCGAAAATAAGCATTTGCATTCTTTTATCTTTTTTTTTTTTTTGTACTTTGATTGCAAGTGATAGTTATGATCTTGCACAATGGTCTATATCAGTGTTTTTCAACCTTTTTACACCTATGGACTGGCAAAAATAAAATAATTATTCTGTGGACCGGCATCGGTCCGTGGACCGGTGGTTGAAGAACACGGGGCTAAGTCATGGGCTGGACCCTGCCCATCTCTACCCAATCTCCACCCCAGACCCCGCCCCCATAATAGTACTAATTGCACCTTGCACGTCCCGTGCCTCATCTGGAAGCCTTCCCTCTGACGTTGCAACGTCAGAGAGAAGGCTTCCGGTTCAGACGCAAGATGCCCGTAGGAGCCACTGCCCTTGGCTTTGTGCACTGAATCAGTTAGGAAGAGGGAGCTGGCTCGAAGATAACGCCGCATCGATCGCACCGTGGACCGGCTGTTGAAGAACACTGTTTTGGGCCTGATGCACGTGCTGGCCCTGTGGACCGGCAGGAAATTTCTGTTGACCGGCACTGGTCCATGGACCGGTGGTTGAAGAACACTGGTCTATATGGCAAATAGAGTGCTCCAAATAAATGTTTTTGATATAAAATTTGAGCAGCAGTGGCGTAGCGAGGGTAAGAGGCGCCCGGAGTGGTGGTGCACCCCTGTGCCCTCTTCTCCACTTTCCCCTATTCCTTCTGCTCCCTCAGCCGCCCGTCAGCTACCCTCGCACCCTCCCTACCTCCCCCCATACCTCTAAATACTCGACTGCATGAGTAGTTCCTCCGACCTGCTGCTTGTGCTGGCGTTCCCTCTGACGTTACTTCCGGGCCCCACAACCAATTTCAGAGGGAGTCAGGCCAGAGCAAGCAAGCTAGAATAGTTGCTTGCACTGGCAAAGATTTTTTAAAGAGGTATATGGGGGGCAGGGAAGGGAGAGTGTGAGCATGGTATGGGGGAGCAGAGAGATGCCAGCACCCCCACCCCCACCCCCACCCCAGCTTACTATGCCACTGTTGAGAAGGAGTTCTAAATCTGTTAATTTAGGATAAGCTTTTTAGGGACCAGCCTCTCTGTGGAATCATGACATCAGCTGTCACGCCATATGTGGCACAAAATCAGCCACTGTAAAAGCACCCTAGTTTTTTGTTTTCATTACTTGCAGTCCATATATGTGAAAACTATTATCTTTGGAGGCTAAATGAAGTTTTTCTTTATTTAATTTATAGTCTGACCTGGATAAGAAAGGAAAGGGAATGGGACTTGACACACTGCCTTTCTGTAGTTACAATCAAAGCAGTTTACATATTATATACGGGTACTTATTTTGGACCTGGAGCAATGAAGGGTTAAGTGACGTGCCCAGAGTACCGTGGGTTTAGTAGAAGGATTCAGATTGCAAGTTCTGACCATCCTCAGCAACCCTCACCGGTTCACATTCACACAACCAGACTTGAGGTTTTGGGTCCTCATAGGCTTCTGCGGCTGGCTTCCACACCTACCCAGACGTGGCGAGACCCAGACAACTTTAGTAATCATTGATGCTGAGATTCAACTGCAGTTTTGGTGCTGGCCAAAAGCTTTCAAACAGTTTCAATTTCAGCCTCTAATGGAATGCATCAGTTTTGAAAAGGTGCATTTCTTATTTCATTGTGCTTTTTCCACAAGTCAGAAATACATTCTTTTCCATTTCTTCAGTCTTTCACTGTTAATGGGGTCTAGTTTCTTGGCATTTCCATTTGCACGTTTGTTTCTAATCTGCAGTCTCTTACCCCTTTATTAGGTAATGGTTTGTCTGGGGTTTTCATGTTTTCCTGAGGTGAGGGATTCTGTGTATGAAGCTGTAGAGCAGTGTAATGTAATGTAATTTATTTCTTATATACCGCTAAACTCCGTTAGGATTCTAAGCGGTTTACAGAAAAATAGACAATAGGGTGCATTAAAATTATAAGTAAAATAGGTACTTAGAAATTCCCTTACTGTCCCGAAGGCTCACAATCTAACTAAAGTACGTGGAAAAATGACAATTAGTAGAGTAATGAAGAAATAAAATAGAGAATAGATGAGAAAAATAAGAAAATAAACATTCTAATAAGATTACAATGATCTAAAGGACTTTGAAAGGTTGAAAAAAAAGGGGAGATAAGAATAGATGCAGAGGGAGAACCGTTGAAGCAATAGAATTCTGGAGAAATTTAAATGAAATTTGAATGATAAAATAAAACAAAATAAGTAGTAAAACAATAAGTGAGATTAAAAAATATATCATAAACTAAAAAGAATTGAAAATAAAATCAAAACAGTCAAAACTGAAGTCCAGCTTGAACGGGCCCCCGAGCCAACCATTGGTCCGATGGCCGGACTGCAGCCCTCCTCCGTCGGCTCTCCCCTGCTGGAATGGGGGAGGAGCGAAGACAGTGTCGGGTGCCCCACTGGAACGGGCCCCCGAGCCGACCGTTGGACCAATGGCCGGACTGCAGCCCTCCTCCATCGGCTCTCCCCTGCTGGAATGGGGGAGGAGCGAAGACAATGTCGGGTACCCCGCTGGAACGGGCCCCCGAGCCGACCGTTGGTCCGATGGCTGGAATGCAGCCCTCCTCCGTCGGCTCTCCCCTGCTGGAATGGTGTTAGATGGTGTTACAGGGTTTGGTTTTGGTCTTTTACTTTTCCCATCTGTAGCAAATACAGTATCCAATGTAAGTTGTTTTCTTGAAGCCATCTGAAATCACTTTAGTTAAACTGAAGGGATTAAATAGTTATAAAATCTTTAGTGAGAATGTCCAGGGAGAGGAGCTCAAAATGTACCGCAAAATGTGTGCCTCCAGAGATTTCAGGTGTGCACGGCGAGAGGCACGTCCTGTAGGAAGTCAGCGGGCGCAAATGACTCTCCTCCTGGCCTGCATCTCTCCTCCTCCCCCCACACCTCCCGGATCCCTCCACCGAAGCGGGTCGCGGCAAGATGGGCCTCCACGCACCTCCGGTTGCCTTCCGGTCAGGACACTGGATTTAGCGTGCTGCTGGCTGGAAAGTTTGTGAGACACTGCTGTAGAGCATGGCTCTTCTTTATACCTAACTGGATGTGTACAGATTTGCTAGAAAACCATTCTGCTTTTTTCGGAGCTAGGGTTGGTGTAGGTTGAGTTGTTAGGACTGGTTCTGGTAGAGTATAATTCAAAATTCAATTCAAACTTCTCTTACTGACCTACACATGCACTCGCTCTGCTGCCCCTCACTATCTCTCTTCATTTATCTCCCCCTGTGATCCCCCCCCCACCATGAGCTCCGCTCAGCTTGTAAGTCCCTCCTATCTTTGCTCATCTCTTCAACTGCTAACTCCAGACTCCATCCCTTCTGCCTTGCTGCACCATATGCTTGGAACAAGCTGCCCAAACCCCTACGGCGGGCAGTGTTCAAGACCCGTTTAAAAGCCCATCTCTTTGAGAGTGCTTTCGACTCCTATCTTCTCTCACCTTGGGTTCTGCATCCCCAACCCTATATGTCATGTCTGTCTGTCCAAGTTAGATTGTGAGCTCTTCCGAGCAGGGATTGTCTATAAATATCAAAATGTACAGCACTGTGTACACCTTTCAGTGCTATATAATAATAATAATAATAACTTTAATAATAACTTTATTCTTTTATACCGCCATAACCAAAAGTTCTAGGCGGTTTACACTAAAAAAAGCTGGACAATCAGCAAACTATAATAATACTGTAAAAAATATAAATATTTGTAAAATAGAATTTCAGTAATAAAACTCACTAAGTAATAAACTTATCGAACAAAGTGGTCTTAATTAATTTCCGAAAACTGCAATAAGATAACATAGCTTGCTGAATACATTTACCTAATCAAGATTGTTGCCTACCAGCTTGAAATGCCAGGGTCCTATCTAAGAAGGTCTTATATCTATACCCATTAATTTTTGGATAAGCAAATAAGTAGAAGTTTCTAGTTTCTCTTGATGGTCTATGCAACACAAAATGAGGAAAAAGGTAAGCTGGAGACAATCCCGATATCAGCTTAAAGCAGATACAGGAAAATTTGAATAATACTCTTGCCTCCAAATGCAGCCAATGAAGTAAAAGATAATATGGACTAATATGATTGTTCTTTTTTAAACCAAAAATCAATTGAACAGCTGTATTCTGAATTATCCTTAATTTCCTTAGAATTTTTTTGGGTGCTCCTAAATAGATGATGTTACAATAGTCTAAAATACATAAAACTAATGCCTGCACCAATAGTCTGAACGATAAAGGATCAAAATATTTTTTAATGGTTCTTAATTTCCACAGTGTAAAAAAGCATTTTTGTACCACTAAGTTCGTGTTCTGCTAGTGTTAAATGTCGATCTAGTAAGGTAATCTTTTGAGTGTCTGTCAGCAAGGTTTTATTTTGCTTCTTGTAGAGGTGAATTTTTAGTGAAGACAAAGTCAAATTGAGACATTCAGGCTGGGACTTCTCATGTTTATTTATTTATTGGTAAAATACTAAAGAAACTAAGGAGTATCTACTGGAATTACTTGTGTTGGGTCAATAATTATAGAAATATCTCCACAAGTTTGCTTCGATAAAATATACATAAATAAAAATAAAGATGTTGTTAAAAATGCAGTTAGTACAGTGGTGCCTCACACAACGAACTTAATTGGTTCTAGGAGCAAGTTTGTTATGCGAAAAGTTCGTTATGTGAAACGCGTTTTCCCATAACAATACATGTTAAAAAAAATAATTCATTCTGTAGCATAAAATATGCTAAGATGACATAAAAAAAGATAAATTTTTTGTTATTATTTTTATTTAGATACATCTAAAAACATAATTGTTTTTTAAAACAACACACATTTTTTAAATTTAAAGACAGACTAAGTAGAGTCTAATTTTACAGTGAGAGAGGGCAGAGTCTCAGCGGCAAAAACTGGGACTTAACTGTTCATTTTTTTTTTTTTTCTAGCATCGGGGAAGCGGCGAGAGTAGCTCCGCCCCCCCCAACGCATCAGCAGTAGGCGCCGGGCCCCTGCGAGCCGACGGTCCGCCACTGCACAGGGAGCCAGGCGGAGAGAGGGCAGTTAAGCGCAGTGCCTGCGCGGAAGGATGCAGCTCGGGCGACTTCGTTGTGTGAAACGAAGTTCGTTGTAGGAAGCAAGACATGAAGTTCGTTGTGCGCAGCGTTCGCTGTGCGAGGCGTTCGTTATGCGAGGCACCACTGTACTTTAAAGTGCTTAAAAAAGTGCCTTAAAGTGCTTATAAAGTGCTCAGTCACCAACCAAAAAGTGCAGTAGTACCATCAAATGTACCAGCGCTGGTTGTAATGAGGGACCATCATTGCACTGAAACGTCCCTCCTTCTGCTCTCCATTTCACAAAGCAAACAGATAAGATAATATATAGTATAAAGTTCATGTGTTACTTATCTGATATATAGAAGAGGAAGCAGATTATCACAGTGATGCAGAGCTGTATTCAATTCATTATAATATAAAATAAGTGCTCTAGGTAACCCCCGTGTTCTGTTGAAAATGGTAAATGATATTAATTTATTGGGCCTTATTAACCATCTTTTTCATGAATAGATTCGACCAAAATGGTTTACAATACAGTGAATAGTAGTCAGGTACTCAAGTATTTGTCTATTTGCATTTTAGAAGAACATCTGCCAATGCAGAATCTGTTCTAAAACATACGGTAAAATAGATGTTTTCACCGATTATGTGTGAGAGGAGCATCCATTTTAGAATTGTGACCATCTAAAATATCAGGGGGTCATGATGGGCACATACAGCCACATCAGCCATTTAAAAAAAACATGAATGCTTATTTTTAAAGAAGTCATCACAGATCTCAGTTTCCCTTTCCCAGTTATGCTTTTGGAGGTATATCATAGACTGACATGGTGACAGAATTCATCACTGGCCCTGTGGATAACCACAGGAAGCCATCCCATGTTATTCTTTAGTGTCTATCTCAACCTCAGTCCTACACCAGCATTCTTCAATGCAAGGCTTGATGGTCAGTGGCTGAACCCATTCATACTATGATTCTTATGTGAATCAGGTATAGGATAATGAAGCCATTGTGACATCACTGGTGAAGGTTGGCTCTTAGGCATTGGTAGAATGAGGTATTATGACATCACAATATCTGCTCTGGATACCAGAGACTGTCATTCTCTAGTGCCTATCTCAACCTCAGTCCTTCTACACCAGCATTCTTCAGTGCAAGGCTTGAGGGTCAGTGGTTGAGCCCAGTCATACTCTGATTCTTAGGATAATGAAGCCATTGTGACATCATTGATGAGGTTGACTTAGGCATTGGTGGAATGAAGCATTATGACATCACAATATCTGCTCTGGATATCAGAGATTGTCATTCTCCAATGTCTATCTCAACCTCAGTCCTTCTACACCAGCATTCTTTAATGCAAGGCTTGAGGGTCATTGGCTGAGCCCATTCATACTCTGATTCTTCCCTCTCTCTTTAAAGAATGACATGGGGATAGTTTCCCGCGGTTATCCGCAGAGATGGGAACGGTGATGAATTCTGTCACTGTGTCATTCTCTAGTACAGGGGTAGGCAATTCCGGTCCTCGAGAGCCACAGGCAGGTCAGGTTTTCAGGATATCTATAATAAATATGCATGAGATAGATTTGCATCTCAAGGTGGCAGTGCATGCAAATCCCTCTCATACATATTCATTGTGGATATCCTGAAAACCTGACTACCTGCCTGTGGCTTTCAAGGACTGTAATTGCCTACCTCTGCTCAAGTATATCAGCCACTGGGGGATTATGGGGGTGACCTTCTCTAATCCCTCTAGCGGAGCACTGTTCAATAGCACTTTTCTAAAACCTCAACATCTGGCACAGTAGGTGTAAATCCCACCATGGTTACTCTTTTGAAATGTTTTGGCCCACTCTAGTTCCACCCAAAACACACACAGACCACATGCCCTTGCTATATGCATGTTTTAGAGTTTTAGACATGTATATCTTGGCTTTATCAAATTGGGATTTAGACATTTGTGCAATTTAAACACTTAAATGCTGTTTTATGCATGTCAAACCTAATTAGCACTTCTAAAATAAGCTCCACAGTGTCTGGAAGTAGAGAGGGTTTGTGTTGCAGTTACTGATGTGACACCATAATTTGAGGAGAAATTTGTGTATTCAGTTATAACAAGACATCCTATTTCTGTGCACCCATTTTTTGGAAGGAATTTTATTGGTATGAAAAATCCAATGAATTATACCCTAAATGTAATTTTCAAACTTTATATAGTATATAAACTATAAATGTAAAATAAGAACTTGGGGTGGAATTTGGTTTGCTTGCACCCCTCCCCAACCAGAAAAAGGTATTCTACTGCCCTTGCATCAGCTTGCTCTCTATAACAGGATTTTTTTTTAAAAAAGGATTTAAAGCATTATTAAAGCAAATGGATCTATCTTAGGTGACTCATAGGATTCTACAGCTGGTTAACAGAAGGCAAAACATGTTTGTTCTTTTTTAGGCTTGTGACTTTTAAAGAATAGGCACAGGTGTAATAACTGCCTGCTTTGTTGTTAGCTTCTATGGTCTGTTGTGGTTCTTCTTAACTATGATTTTTTTTAGACTGGAATTTAGTTCACTTCTCCCCCGCCCCCGCCCCCCCGCTCCTCCACTTTTTACAAAACTGTGAAAGCGTTTTTTAGCGCAGGCCGATGCGCTGCTCCCGATGCTAGGTTATTTTTATTTCTGCCTTTCTGCCTTATTTCTTTCATTTTGCATTTGATATTGTTTTTTATATGCTTATATATTATATATTTCATACTCTATTTCTAAGGCACTTTAGTTTAGATTATGAGCCTATTTGGGACAGAAAAGGAAGTTCAATGTGCCTTCAATACAATATAGACAAATAGTGATTCACTTAGGTTTTAAGCGGAATATATATTTCCTTTCAAAAAACTTTTCAATAAAAAAACCTTGACTAAAAAAAAAATAAAATAAAAATTTATAGTGTGTGTTCTTAAGTAACTCGCGCAGAACTGTGGATGCAGCAGGCTATACATTTTTTAAATAAATAAGGACTTAAAAAGATTAGTGGACAGGAGAAAAAAGCTCATAGGATTCCAAAAACATGAAATAAGGAGTAATCTACACATTGCATGGGCTTTTCTGAACCTTGTCCAAGTCATAATCTACTGTAGGAGTTGTGTTCTTTGTGTATAATAGGAAGGAGTGAATGTGAGCACGTGCACCAAAATTTATTCATGCCACATGTGGAGGGAAGAAAAAGAGATGTCTGAGAACATCTCAAAACTCAAGATCTTTTAGTTTAACAAGTTTGGCCATTCCGAATTTCCTTAGTACCTTCAACAAGCTCTGCTTGCCTTCAAATCCCCTTCTGAATACCATTTATCGTAAATATCAAAAAATATTTATAGTCCGTATTAAATATAAAATACAAAATAATTATCACATCTACATTGCAACAAATTAACCAACTCAATTCATAATGATAAAATAATAAATTAAAAATATGCGTTCAGTAACTTTCAACAGAAGCTCATTCCGCACAGTAGGTCCCGCAATAAGAAAACTCCCCCACTAAACATGATCAGTCTTCTTCCAGGTGGACCTGATGGAAAGACGAGACATCTAACAAATAATTTCACCCTACATCCAAACACATTAAGAACCTAAAAGCAGCCATACTGGGTCAGACCAATGGTCCATCCAGCCCAGTATCCCGTTTCCAATCGTGGCCAATGTAGATCACAAGTACCTGACAGAAACCCAAATAGTAGCAACATTCCGGAACCCCAAAAATGAGCAAGATTCCATATAGAATCCCAAAGAGTAGCAACATTCCGTGCTATCAATCCCAGGGCAAGTAGTGGCTTCCCCCATGTTTGTCTCAAAAGCAGATTATGGACTTTTCCTTCAGAAACTTGTCCAAACCTTTTTTAAACCCAACCATGCTAACTGCTGCTACCACATCCTCTGACAAATAGATTCAGATTTGAAGTATTAATGCTGGTTTTACTAAACCACAGAAGAGCTTCTTGCCGCAGGCCTGCAAGGTAAATGCTCTGACGCTCAAAGGAAATGACTGAGCATAGGAGCATTTACCTCACTGGCCCGCAGTAAGCAGCTCTTTTGTTGTTTAGTAAAAGGAGCCTAAGTGAAAAATATTTCCTCCTTTTTGTTTTAAAAGTATTTCTGTGTAATTTCATCGAGTGTCCCTGGGTCTTTGCACTTTTTGAGAGTGAAAAATACGATGAAACCTTCCGCCCAATGTGTGGTGGTGGTGGCGGCCAAAAAAGCAAACAGGATGCTAGGAATGATTAAAAAAGGATGGTTAACAAGATTAAGAATGTTATAATGCCCCTGTATCGCTCCATGGTGCGACCTCATCTGAAGTATTGCATTCAATCCTGGTCTCCTTATGTCAAGAAAGATATAGTGGCACTAGAAAAGGTTCAAAGAAGAGCAGCCAAGATGATAAAGGGGATGGAACTCCTCTCATATGAGAAAAGACTAAAACGGTTAGGCCTTTTCAGCTTGGAAAAGAAACGGCTGAGAGGAGATATGACTGAAGTCTACAAAATCCTGAGTGGAGTAGAACGGGTACAGGTGGATCGATTTTTCACTCCATCAAAAATTACAAAAGACTAGGGGACACTCGAAGTTACAGGGAAATACTTTTAAAATTTTTCACTCAGAGAATAGTTAAGCTCTGGAATGCATTCCCAGAGGTTGAGGTAAGAGCAGATAAGTGTAGCTGGTTTTAAGAAGGGTTTGGACAATTTCCTGGAGGAAAAGTCCATAGTCTGTTATTGAGAAAGACATGAGGCTAGCTATTGCTTGTCCTGGATCGGTAGCATGGAATTTTGCTACTCTTTAGATTTTGGCCAGGTACTAGTGACCTGGATTGGACACCATGAGAATGGGCTACTGAGCTTGATGGATCTTTGGTCTGACCCAGTAAAGACTATTCTTATGTTAAAACTCAATTCACTTTTGTAGACCTCAGTCATATCCTACCCTCAGCCATCTCTTTTCCAAGCTGAAAAGCTCTAACCTCTTTATCTTTCCTCATATGAGAGGAGTTCCATTCACTTTGGTCACACTTCTTTGAACCTTTTTCTAGTTCCATTATATCTTTTTGAGATACATCAACTGGAACTGAATACAATACTAGGTAAAGCAGCAGAGACAGGGTTCAAATCCATTCCCCCACTGATGTTTTTTTGACCTTGGAAGAATTACTATACCCTCCACTGCCTCAATTAGATTTTAAGGATTCTGGAGCAGAAAATACCTACCATAACTGAAATGCAACCCACCTCAAGATTGGACTTAATTACTCACTTTTCCAAATCTAAGTGTAGCTGGTGGGAATTCCATTTGTGCATCGAGTTCAGAGGCAATGCGCCATGAAGCTTCAACTGAGCCAATCCCCTATTTAACCTAGCTAAGCTATCCAATCAGCTTGCATCTTCCTGTGATATTTCTAATGAGGCTATTTGGATGGAACAGGGCCAATGAACCAAGAGAACTGAGGGAGGAGAGTGTGGTGCAGTGGTTAAAGCTACAGCCTCAGCACTCTGAGGTTGTAAGTTCAAACCCATGTTGCTCCTTTTGACACTGGGCAAGTCACTTAATTCAGGGCCGCCATCAGAAATTTCTGGGCCCCTTACTGAGCAATCCTATTGAGCCCCCCCACGCATCCCTTCCCCCCCACTTTTGTCCGGGGGAGTGCTATCAGGAAATCAGCAGGGGACAAAAAAAAGTATGACAGCAGTGTTTATTGTTTATTGTTGTGCACAGCAGAAGCATAATACAGGAATTTGTGCTATGGTGGCCTAGGACCAATGTTTCTTCTAAGGATTGATGAGGTGTGTGCAAAAAAAAATATGCATGAGCGACAAGTTACATACTCCACAAATTTATGAGCAGGCACGGAGGACGCATTTTTAAACAAATGTAGTTTATCCTTGTACTCCTTATGTATTTTTAATCATCTATGGATATGTTTGTATGTTTATTGTTCAAATGGTTTTATTTATTTCCCCAAATTTATTTTTGTTATACGCATTGAAAATATTTGATATTGCGTTTAAATCAAAATCTCAATAAACTTGAAACGAGTGCCTGTGAGATTGTGGGAGGGTTAAATACTCAAAACTTAGAAGAATAACAATTTACTTAAAGTTTTTGCTATGCCAGCTTTCTGGTATCTTTACATACAGTGGCGTACCTAACATATGTAACACCAGGGGCCCATCATTTTTTGGCACCCCCCCCCCCCCCATCTGTAAGAAAAACATGATTTTTAGTAACAAGCCATGTCACACATGAGTACCTAGGAAAAGGCAGCATCTTACATATTGCAGTGAGCAGTACATCAATACACCCATTGTAAAACTAAACAAGCCAGACCAGCACAGATCAATCCTACATCGTCAATCCTAACAGAAAACCATGTCTTTCAAACACACAGAACACAGAAAACACCTTCGCCTAGTATGTAATATGTCATCACAAACGAACCCCTCTCCCTTTTGCAAAACTGTAGTGTGGATTTTAGCCACGGTGGTAACAGCCCTGACACTCATAGAATTCTGAGCATCAGAGCTGCTACCACCACGGCTGGCGCTAAAAAACGCTCCACAGTTTTGTAAAAGGGGGGATAAAATAGAAATACACAGTTTCAACACTCTAGCTCAGAGATGCCCAAACTTTTTGGGCTTGCGAGCTACTTTAAAATGACCAAGTCAAAATGATCTACCAAAAATAAAATTAAAAAACACAAAGCACACTATACGCTGAGAAAATGTTAATTATCATTCCTATTCTGGGTTTTTTAAAGAGGTCAAGGCAGATGACTCTATGCATTGTCACCTCAGTAACAACCATACAAAAATAGACAAATATACCCCCCATCCTTTTTATTAAACTACAATAGCAGTTTTTAGCGCAGAGAACTGCGCTAAATGCCCAGCGCTGTTCTCGACGCTCATAGGCTCCCTGCACTAAAAAACACTATTGCGATTTAGTAAAAGGGGGCCATAGTGCAAAATATAGACAGCATATATAAATTCAGACACATTTTGATCACTAAATTGAAAATAAAATCATTTTCCTACCTTTGGTAATTTCATCTGGTTGCACTTTATTCTTCTGACTGTGCATCCAATATTTCTTCCCTTCTTTCATCCTCCTGTATGCTTCCTCTCCTCCAGACCTCATTCCCTCCCCCAACTTTTTCTTTCTTTCTCTATGTCTGTCTTTCTCTGATTCCATGCCCCATTTTTTGCTTTGTTTCTGGTTCCCTGTCCCCTCTCCTTCTTTCTTTCTTCCTTCCTTCCTCCATGCCCCATTTTTAGTTTTTTTTTCTGGCTCCCTGTCTCCCCCCCCCCCCACACACACCTTCTTTCTTTCTTCCTTCCTGCCTCCCCCATGCCACCACCGCCGCGGAATAGGCTGCTGCCGCTGCTGCAATCGGGAACAGGCTGAAATCTCCCTGCTTCTCTTCTGCACGGGGCCGATCAACTCTCGCCGCCCGACGTCAATTCTAACGTCGGAAAGGACGTTCCGGGCAGCCAGGCAGTGATTGACTAGCCAGAACGTTCTCTCGACGTCAAAATTGACGTCGGGCCGCCGCGAGAGTTGGTCGGCCCAGCAGGGAAGAGAAGCAGGGAGATCAAAGACACGGTGCCGGCCTGATCCCCGATGGCAGCAGTGAGAAGGGAAGGGAAGCAGGTTGGGCACCACTGCTCTAGACGAGAACAGTTGACCGCCCCCCCCTTTGGTACGCCACTGGAGCAGCAGCGTGTCTGGCCGGCTCATTCGTTCAAAGCCGCGGGTGGCGGCTCCTTGCGAGATCCGCGCCTGTGTCTGAAGCCTCTCTGATGGTGTGACGTCAGAGAGGCTTCCGATGCAGGAGTGGATAGCGCAAGGAGCCGCCAACCCGCGGCTTTGAACGAACGAGCCGGCTGCTGCTCCAAAAGGAAGAGAATGATGCAAATAAAACCTGGAGAGCCACACGCGGGTCGCGTGTTTGAGACCGCTGCCTTAGAGGGAACACTGCCTAGGACCCTGGGGGAGCTCGGGTCCCCTGTCACCTCCGGGCCCCTGAATGTAGGACTGCCCTGATGGCGGCCCTGACTTAATTCAAACAAAACAAAACTGCAGATCTGTACAAGACGTAGGCAAAATTTATTGTGACAAAATAATTATATGCAAACCCTTTTACCAATCAAGGGACCTGACCCGTGTTTCGGACAAACCTTCGTCAGGGGTCCATGGTAAAAAAGGATAACAAAAAAAGTCACAAAAAATTGTAGAGTAGCAGCAAGGTTTAAGCGACGTCGTGGTTCACTAACTGTTAGTGAACCTCGACGTCGCTTAAACCTTGCTGCTACTCTACAATTTTTTGTGACTTTTTTTGTTTTCCTTTTTTACCATGGACCCCTGACGAAGGTTTGTCCGAAACACGGACCGTGTCAGGTCCCTTGATTGGTAACAGGGTTTGCATATAATTATTTTGTCACAATAAATTTTGCCTACGTCTTGTACAGATCTGCAGTTTTGTTTTGTTTGCTCTTGGTTGGTTTTTCACTGCAGTTTAGGTTGGGACCTCCCTTGTTTCCTTGTTTTGTTGCCAAGTCACTTAATTCCCCATTGCTCCAGGTACATTAGATAGATTGTAAGCCTATTAGGACAGACAGGGAAAAATGCTTGAGTACCTGAATAAATTCATGTAAGCCATTCTGAACTCCCTTGGGAGAACGATATAGAAAATTGAATAAATAAATAAAAAGGCCAGCCATGGGGAGAGCCATGCATGAGGAAGAGCACACCTCTGATGGAGGCAGAAATCAATTTCCTGCCATTGGCTTGACAGTGGTGAGAAACCTACTAGAAGCTTTTACAAGTGAGTTAACAAAAAAACGAGACTCTCAGCAGGAAAGTTTTGTCAATGTGACCCAATTAATCATTTAGTGCAAGAAAACATGGTTAGGCTGGAGGGAATGGACAAGTCAATAACTTGGAGAACGTAGTTATGGTGACACAGCTTCAGACTTATACATTGGAGAGCAGACAAGATCAACAGTTTACAGAACAGATTGTGCCTCAATAATCTGTTAATTGTGGTGATGTCAGAAAAGGCAACGGGGAACTTTCCAGTAGGGTTTCTTACCAAATGGATTGCAGAGGCATTCCAGCTCAGCCCACTCAAAGATCATATTAAATTAGATCATGCATACAACATCCTTACCACTACTCCATCCTCTGGAGAGAAGTCAAGAACACTCACAAAGATCATGAGGAAGTCAACAGGCTTACCTAGCAGTATATCTTCCATGACTTCTCTATCAACCTGCAAAGGAGGTGCCAGGAGTGTGTGGTGCAGTGTTTAAAGCCACAGCCTCAGCACCCTGAGGTTGTGGGTTCAAACCCACGCTGCTCCTTGTGATCCTTGACAAGTCACTTAATCCCCCCAATGTCCAAGGTACATTGTGAGCCCACTAGGACAGACAGGGAGAAATGCTTGAGTATCTGAATAAATTCATGTAAACCATTCTGAGCTCCCCTGGGAGAACAGTATAGAAAATTGAATAAATAGTGTGAAAAGATTCAGCCTCTGATAACCAGAGCTGGTATTGTGACATCATAATGCCTCATTCCACCAATGCCTTAGAGCCAACCTAATCAGTTATGTCACAATGGCTTGATTGTCCTATACTTGGCTCACTTTTACTACATTTTGATTTCTAGAGTGGTGCAGTGGTTAAAGTTACAGCCTCAGCACCCTGAGGTTGTGGGTTCAAACCAACACTACTCCTTGTGACTCTAGGCAAGTCACTTAATCCCCCCATTGCTCCAGGTACATTAGATAGATTGTGAGCCCGTCGGGACAGACTGGGAAAAATGCTTGAGTACCTAAATAATTTCATGTAAGCCGTTCTGAGCTCCCTTGGGAGAACGATATAGAAACTGAATAAATAAATATATGGAGAAAAAGCCCATCTTGAGTGTTGCTTGCTGAATGTGGGACCAACTGCTTTATCCATGAAGCAGCAGAAATGGATACATTTGATAATGACAGCATATTGACTTGTGCTGGCACCCGCTTGGAAACAACCAAATCTCACAGAGTGCCAAATACTATTGATTAAAGTTCAATCTATACAACAAATGTCTAAATTGACTGCTTATCGGAGAAATCAGTTACATAGCTATAATACCATTTGGGGGACATATGAAGCCTGAATTAGCTCTTAAGTGGGCAACCCCATTTTATAGTCTTTTTATATATTATATACCATGAATCTCCTGCGCACATCCTCTCACCGGGTGAGGAGGGGGTTGGGTGGGGGGGAAGGGAGGGTTGGATTATTGAAGATACATAGATAATTTGATATTTTTAGTATGTATTAAGAAAGATATACAATGATATAATGTATTGTTTTATATTTGATTATATAAGATAGATGATTTTAATATGTATTTGAATTACTTAATAAAGCCTTTTGAAAAGAGAAAAAGCCCATCTCCAGTAAAATAATAGGCATTATGCCACATGATATCCAATGAAGCTCTGGGAATCACTGAATGTTCACAATTTTTGACTCGGCTAAACCTTGAAAAGAATTTCTCCTGGCCTGGGCTGAATGAAAATGACCAAGGATGTACTTTGGATGATGACTTCAAATGGCTGATATTGCATTTTTAGCAGAAGCCATAGTGTTCTGTGCGAATTTGTGCAAGTCTGGCAGTGTGAGCTCAAGAAAGGTGGTTAGGACCAGTTGTCATGTGGAGTTCAGATTATGGGTGGATGAGGAGTCTGGGGCTTGTGCTTGAATACAGAATACTGGCTTGCATTGGGCAAGATTAGATCTTGCCCCACCTGGAGCAGCAAAAGCAGCTGATTTCAAAGCATAATGATAACTTCTTACAGCCACATAACCTCAGACCACCATCGGCACATACTTTAATCTACAGCTTTGAAGGATGTTTTGTGTGATCATGATTGAGTTTAGTAACATAGTAAATGATGGCAGATAAAGACCTGAACGGTCCATCCAGTCTGCCCATAAGTTATACCCATTAAAAAATACATGATTAGATTAACTTGTCTCTTTGATATTTCTGGGCCATAGACTGGTATTGTCTAGGTTCCAAATGCTGAAGTTCCAAGCTCACTCCAACCTATCCAACCATCCCATTGTTTGCAGGATATCTACTGTGTACAGTCTGGCCAGTAACATCCTCATGTTCCATATTAGTGGGGTGTATATGTGGGGTGGTGGGGTGGGGCTGCCAGGTAGGGTCCTGAAAGTTGAGGGAAGGGGATAAAAGCATGAAGTTCACCTAGAGAGCCTGCCAACTGACTGAAGCACAACTTAGCTGCGATTCCATTCCTGTGTCATTTGACAAGTATCTTGCAAAATCTCAGTTTAATGTGACCTCAATATTGTAGTAACATCCCCTGAAACTCACAAGTCAGCAGAACTACTTGTTTTCTCTGTGATATCTAATACTGCTGGCAGCTTGTAATGTAGCAAGGCAAAATTAAATTTGTATAAGTCTATGTACTTAATAATCCGATTACATAAAGCTAATATGAATTTTCTACTCTATAAAATGTCTCTTTTTTCTCAATTTTCATTGCAATGTTATTGAATTCTGTGCTTTGTTCTTTTCATTTATGTCACTAGCAATTGTCAAGCTGGTAGTGTGGTAGTGATGCTTTCAGTTTTGCCCTTTTTAAAGATTCTGCACAAGAGGAAACAAATGAGATGACAAACCAGACATATTTATCTGTTACACTACAGTATCAATGCCACCCACTACTGCTCCAGGAAGTGGCTTGTCTTCCAGATATGTGTCAGCCTGGCTTTGACAGATACTGTAAATACAAGCAGCTGACCCACACAGCTGGCAGTAGCTTTTGAAGGCACTGGTAGCATAGGTGGCATTTTTGGGGACAGGAAATACATTGCATAGTTATAATAGATTGCTTTCATTTGTGATGCAAGGTCAAATAGGTGTGTTTATCTTGGAGAAACCAGCACTCTTTGCTTCAGTTATTGTTTTATATGGGTTATTACAAGTTCCATTTTGTAATTTTATACCATTTTAAAATGGCTGTGTTTTGTTTTTGTGCCATATTGACTATATTATTCAGCTTCTGGTATCCCCATCTTTCTTGGAAAGGTGCTTTCTTCAGATGGAACCAGTAGGTTTTAACTCAGAACACAAGTCAGTTAAATTTTCAGCCTAGCTTTGATGAATATGTATAAGATTTGCATACAATACGAATAGTGCACCTACATAAGTTATCAAGAAACCTGCACTGAGATATGCATAAGTGAATGGGTTGCATTCAGGACCTAGACTGAGAACTTCTGAATTGGACAATCAAACTAGAGAATGACAAGGGGACAAATTTTTTCCCCATCCCCGCAAATTTTGTCACAGTCCCTGCCCCATTCCTGTAAGCTCTGCCTTAACCACACAAGCCTTGAACACATGACTTTAAAGTGTTTGAGGCATGTGCAGATAAGGACAGAGCTTAGGCATTGGTGGAATGAGGCATTATGACATCACTATCTGAGCTCTAGAATGTCGCTACTTATGACTTTAAAGTGTTTGAGGCGTGTGCAGATAAGGACAGAGCTTAGGCATTGGTGGAATGAGACATTATGACATCAGAATCTGAGCTCTAGAATGTTGCTACTTAGGATTTTAACAAGTTTGAGGACAGATTTTAAAGTGCAGATGAGGACAGAGCTTGTAGGGAAGGGACAGGAAAAGAACTCGCCGAGACAGGAAAATTAGTTCCTGTGGGGACAGGAAAAAATTTGTTCCTATGTCATTCTCTAAATCAAACAGTATAGTTCCCATCAATACAAGTGAAATCTGATATTGTAGCTAAAAGATCCTTCCAAAATAGAAGAACTTTGTAATGACCTGAATTAGCCCTTTTAATCTGTTAAAAATCATCCTTCTTTCCTTTGTTTACTCCTTCATTCTGTTCACTCATTGCAAGTTCTTTATGGCAATGTTTCTCAACTCAGTCCTGGAGTACCCCCTTGCAAGTCAGGTTTTCAGGATATCCACAATGAATATGCACAAACTTGATTTACATACACTGCCTCCATTATATGCAAATTTATTTCATGCATATTCATTGTGGATATCCTGAAAACCTGACTTGCAAGGGGGTACTCCAGGACTGAGTTGAGAAACACTGTTTTATAGAATTCTACTTTTTAAAACAACCCCCTCCCTCTTCCCACCATCACCAAAAAAAAAACCCAAAAGCATTTTGTTTTGTCTCAGTCATAAGTTTAATGTGATCTCTGCAAACTGACCACAGAGGAAAAACAAAACAAAAAACAAGAAATTGTGCTTTGGACTTTAAAGCCCAACTAAATGATTTTGCAATGAATCTGCTTTGATGGGCCTCCTGAAGCATGAAACTCAGGTGCAATCAGAGATTCAGTGCTCTCTACAAAAAAGCATGATCACAGGTGTTCGGACATATGGTGCAATAATGCAATCAACAGGAATGCTTCTTCTGGAATTAAAGCTGCAACACCTTCTCAAGGTACATATAGATTAAATAGAAATACCTAGAGATTAAAAAAAAAAAGCACAGTACTTGGTTGCAGAAAGCATGCATGCAAATACACCGTGAGGTTTTTTGTTTGTTTTTTTTGTGTGTCTATATAAGACACCATCATAGTGTGTTGTATAATTTGGCCCTATAAACCAAGCCAAATTCAGAGTGCGCAATATTGAAGCCAAACACTACCAAAGCTAAAAGATATGTAACTTTGGAAAAAAGTGGCTTTTTTTTTTTTTTTCTTTTTGTAAGGAAAATTCAAAGGAGTCAACTTTAAATTTAGAGAACAAAGCAAAAGTGAAGGCAATATTCCAAAGTATTGTAAAATTTATTATTTTAAGTATTGCAGCTTTTTTGTATGACATAATTGCCACTACTGGTTACTTTTACACAGTAAGCATTTACAGAGTTTATTTGTTTGGGTTTTTTTTTTTTTTTTTTAAATTTTACTTGGCAGAGTACATAGTTAGGCTTAAACTGCAAAATATAGATAAGTCCTGCACTGAATGTGTCATAAGTAGCTTTCAACATTTAACTTGAAACAGAATTCTGGATACAAGACTGTCCACAAAAAACTCCAAAGCGGAAAGCAATGCAGCTGGAAGTTTTAAGAAAAAGTTACACAAGGAAACATGGTTATAAGGCAGGAAAATGAGGACTTTACTGCAGTCCTTAACGAGCACAGTATAGTACAGCAAAGGATGAAGTACAGTTCCCAGAAAACATTTATTTTAGCTTTAAGATGTACACACAGAAAAAAAAAGAGTTGCCCAGATATATAATTCACAGAGAATAAAAATCCATTCAGGTTAAGATTGTTCACACCACTCATCTGGTTTCAGTCATTTCACTAATCACTTAATAAAAATGTTGGGCTTTTTTTTTTTAATTCCCTTACATAACTGCAGCATATAGTGCAATATCATTGTTTAGAAATTCATACTTGCGCAAAGAGGGGCGGGGCAGTCCTTAGCCCTTCCCCCACTACCACCAGAAAGCAATCCATTTTCTTTATTTGCCATTGAAACAGTTTTTTTAAACTTTTAAGGAAACAATGCACTAGATTAGTAAAGCTGATCTTTCTGCCCTGTGGTAGAAGGGCTGAGAAAGGAACCCGAGTGGTGTCCAAACCTATATCAAGAAAATCCATCACTCTCTGAGCTACCTGCAATGAATAACTCGTCTCCCATATTCCACTGTTCTATTGTACTGTACTCTGTTCTTGTGACACTTATCAGTGCTTATGTGTCTGAACTGTAAAACCCAAATCCCGAATCCCACTCAAGGAGGCACAAATTCTTGTAAACTTCTAGCACAGAGGCTAAAGATGGATTCAAGAGGTTACTACCAACTTCTTCATGCTCAACTGCTTTCATAAAGTAGCCAGCAAAAGTACACCAAATTTCGTCCTTTCTAAATAGAAAGAACCTCCTGGATTTTGAAGACAGCAAATGGAGCTTCTGTCCACTTGGTAATTCAGAATTAGGATTAGATATAGTTACTCATTCTTCGGTTAGGGCCAATGAGTAATTCATGCTAGCAAAAGAGTTTTGGAATTTGAAAAGGACAGAGTTCATCTAAAATGGACTTTTCCAAGCCTTATAGCAATGGAGAAGGATGCAGCAATTTGATTTTCTGTCTACTTAAGAATTTAAATAGCTCCCGCCCCCATCTCATGTCTCTTACAAACAAAACAGTTTTCAGAAATACTGGGGGGCAAGATGGTAGAATATCAAGAAGAGAGAGAAACACTTTTCCTGGGTAAGGGGAGAGTTCTCATGATCATTTTTTATTTGAAATATTTAAAGCCTGTGCTATCTGCAGTTCTAGGCATTTTATGGTAGACAGGTGAAATGTATCCCTAACAGTGTGAGGAAAAATAATTGGGCACAGTGGAAGTGTTGGTTGTCATTGTATCTCATGTTTTGGACCATTGTACATGAAGAGTTTTGCAACAAGGAAACTTGTGGATGTCATGGATCAGCCACTAGACCTATCGGTATTCCAGCAAAAAAAAAAAAAAAAAGTGAGAGTGTTTTCTGTGACTTTTATTAAAAACAATGTTTACCATGTGCCATAATATGCAACTGGTATGTATTATGAGCAGTAAAGTTAAGGTGCATTTTGGGCACAAGGAGAAATAAAATACTGTGCAGCCAGTTTATATAATTTTGAATAAGTACATCCTTATGGCAAATTTTTCTTGCAGTCTCAAAAGAGCTACATGCCTGAGAAACTCCCTGATCCCTTAATTGTCCTGTTTGACTGTTTGATTAGATTGTAAGCTCTACTGAGCAGGGACTCTCTCTTGAATGTTTTTAATGTACAGCGCTGCATACGTCTAGCTACACTATAGACATGATAACTAGTAGTAGCTCCTAACAGCCATGACCATGAGTGCATTGTTTTTAGCCAAACACTACCAGAAAAGATGGGCAGTTAATTTACCTGGGTGCATGGCTTTTGAAATTTGCCCTCAGACAATGAGTGCACATACAGGAAAAGGTTTACGGGGCAAGATTCAACACACAGTGATCAGATGTTTTTAAACACTGGCTGCCATGCACTGTTTAGACCTGGATATTAAATCCTAAGGGGATACTGATGCTGAATATCTGGGTATTTGGCACTGTCCGCAGTTAAACGTACCCAGTGATGTTCAGAGCAGTACCTGGATAGCTACCCAGATAGACTGATTAATGGGGTAAACCTTCTAGCTCCACCTAGACTCTGCCTCTAGATCGCCTGGATAGTGATAACATAAGAATAGCCTTACTGGGTCAGACCAATGGTCCATCAAGCCCAGTAGCCCATTATCATGTTGGCCAATCCAGGTCACTAGTACCTGGTCAAAACCCAAGGAGCAGCAACATTGCATGCAGAATCTCCAAAGAGCAGTAAGATTCTAGAATCCCAGAGTAGCAACATTCCATGCTGACGATCCTCCCTTTCAGAATCACTGAGCTCTGGAACAACCTTACCTCCTCTCTAAGGATTCAGAGCTCTCTCCAACTCTTCCGTAAACATCTGAAAACCTGGTTATTCTCAAAAACGTAACTCCTCCTCCCTCTCTGGTCATTTTAGTCCTCTAATCCTTTTCTCCTCTTTTTGCCCCACTGGAGTTCCTTTCTACCCTAACTCTTGTTAACCGTGTCGAGCTTTATGAATGTAGAGATGATGCGGTATACAAACCTAAGGTTTAGATTAGATTAGATTAGATCCAGGGCAAGCAGTGGCTTCCCCATGTCTTAATTAACGACTATGGATTTTTCCTCCAGGAATTTGTCCAAACCTTTCTTAAAACCAGCTACGTTATCCGCTCTTACCACAACCTATGGCAATGCATTCCAGAGCTTAACTATTCTGAGTGGAAAAAAAAAAAAATTCCTCCTATTGGTTTTAAAAATATTTCCCTGTAATTTCATCGAGTGTCCCCTTGCCTTTGTGAAAAATTGATCCACTTGTACCCATTCTATTCCACTTAGGATTCTGCTCAATTTTCAGGTACAGCCTGATGAAAATCCAGGTCCTGGTCAGCAGGACCTATTGTGATTGTTCAGGTTAATGATTATGTGTGCGTATAGCTGGTGGGGAGGAGGGAGAAGAGAAACAAGGCCGATGGTTTGACTAGGCTGCATAATACCCTTGCACCAGCACTGACTTTCACCCCAAAGCATTAAGTATTTGGGAAAAACTCTCCATCATTTGTATATGTATGTTGTTGATTGTTTTTAGTTTTTTAAAGTTTTTTTTAAACAGATTTACTTATACAATGCATCTGTGGATTTTTTCCTCTGAAGTTGTGGCCAATTTAATTCTGGAGTACAATCCCAGTGCAAGTAAGGAATTCCTAACACAGTTCAGGAATGTAGGGATTTTACAGAGCAAGAGCTTTAACAAATTTCAAAAAAAGTAAAAATGCTATTTATTTGTAGCCAGAAGAAGAGCTGTCCACTCCACACTAAACTGGAGAATTCTAGTTTTAAATTGCCTGTTTCAAAAAGTTTTCCAATTGGCCCTGAATTTTCTGCCTGCCTTCTTTTCATTAAGGCTTTGGATCACTGGTTTGTGGTTTCTAAATTGGCTTCTTATTGGTTGATCACAGAAAGATCAGAAAAAAAAATGGGAGGACTCCACAAGCGCATTCAGCATTTTATCTTCTAAATAAACATTTTCTATAACAGAAAAAAAAAACTTTATGAAAAGCACAACAGCAGACAATTTTAATTCTACCATAAAGAGGTGGCCCTGCAGCTTTAAAAGTGAAAATTTGCTGATTATTCACTGGGAGAATTAAGTGGCAGTAAATTGTGAAATCCCTGCCAAGACAACAAAATGATCCTTTAATATTCAGAAGAAATGAAAGGTCTTAGAATGAGGGGAGATGAGCAGAAAGGTTCAAAGGTGCAGAATGAGTAGTGCAAGAAATCCTCACCCATTATGAATCGCTGTTAGAACATGAAGTCACCTGTTGCTTTAGGAACCTCGAGTCTGTGCCATTTCTTTATTCACTATTACCATTATTGGATGAAAAGTTCAGCAAAATCTTGAATTTTTTTTTTTTTTTTTTTGCAAAGTAGTTAATTCATAAGACAAAACAACATGTACGCAGTTTGGCTCAACAGGGCAGTGCATACATTTCAATATCTCTTTTGGT
Source organism: Geotrypetes seraphini (assembly GCF_902459505.1). Taxonomy (NCBI): domain Eukaryota; kingdom Metazoa; phylum Chordata; class Amphibia; order Gymnophiona; family Dermophiidae; genus Geotrypetes; species Geotrypetes seraphini. Next base: position 101,762,184 of record NC_047094.1, on the reverse strand, counting down.
TGCTATCTCACCTACTGGAGTGGGATTACTGTGCATTCAGATGTATTCAAGTTATACACAGCACCTTACAGTCAAAAGAAAATAAACCAAACTGGCAAAGAGGGAGCACCTTACAAGGCTAGGCACATCGAATTAGGACTAGTGGGTTGAAAAGGTTTTTGTTTTTCCTTAAAGAAACAGTAGCCCGTTCAACAGCTAACTAGGAAACTGAATAAAGCTGGCAGACGTCAAGGACAGACCCGGGTGTTTTTTTTCCTTCAAAGAGAGAAAGGGTTTACTGTTTCTTTAATAAGGCACTAAATACATACATTACATAAATGAAATATACAGAATTTTGTTTGTTAAACAAAACCATAAAGACAAAAACAAAACCCAAACTCTACAAATTCATGGTTGTACCTTTTGTGGACAATTGGGTTTGTAGCTTTGCTGTTCGAAGAAACATATGAATCTTGATGTTAAGTGACTTATAAAGCTATAAAGGTTCCAAGCAGCTCTGGATAAGCTGAGTCAGACTCTGTGAAGGTACAGGATTTTTTTTTCTAGGCAAATAGGTAAAAACAGTCAAACTTCAAGTCCATCTATATTTATCACCATTCAAGGTTTATAAATAGCAGTTCAAAATGGTCACAACTATTCTCATTTGGGGTTTACTTCAAGTAATAGAAAAAGTTGCTTAAAATCAACACTTATTGCCATTATATCTAGTTAGCATCTGGCAGAAGCCAAAATCTCTCCGTGCTGCTGATTTCCCCAACTTTGTCTGCTTATAAATATGGAGAAATAGTTCCAGCAACAGAGAAGCTTAGCACAAGTATAGTAATATCCATCCACAAGGTATAATAACCCTATCCCGTCCCCAGCTTTTCTCCCTCCCTCCCTTAGAAAACACACACACCAAAACGATTCATCAAACACCTACACAATGTAAACATTAGTGTCCTAAGACAAATGCTTATGAAATGGAGGTATAGAATTTTTTTTTTTCCTTTTCGCAGGGATGGGGGAGTTGGGAAGATGGGTAATGCTAGAGAAGGCAGTATATGGGATCATCAGAATCGGTTTAATCAAGCAAGTGCAGAAAAATGCACCTCTATTAAATTTTCCCAGGAGAAAAATGTTGCAAGGGGGGGGGGGGGGATTAAACCCCAGCATCTCATTTTAAAATACCATTACTAGGATTTTTATGTTTGAATTTTAGTTTTTAAGTTAGTTGGCAATGGAAATGAGAACAGTCTTTAAGATTTAGGGCAGGGATCCTCAAACTGGCCTAGTTTTCAGGATTTCCACAATGAATATGTTTGAGATCTATTTGTATGCAATGGAAGCAGTAAATGTAAACAGATCTCGCATATTCATTGTGGTAATCCTGAAAGCCAGGCTAGATTTGAAGACTCTTGATATAGGGTGTTATTTTTGTATTTTTATATCTGTACTAAATTCCTTCTACTTAAATTCACTATGGTGGGTGTGGTTAAATAAACTAAGGGAACTGCAGAGGAACTAAACCTAGTCCTAAATCTAATCCTAAACATCCAGAATATCCACAATGAATATACACAAGGTAAATGTGGATCCAGGCCTTAATTCTATAAAGCTCGCCTAAGGTTAGGCACCGATAACTGACTGATTCTATAAAACTTAGGCGCCCATTATAGAGTCATGCTGAGCATATTAACATTTAGGCGTCCCCAATTGATGCCAGGGTTTTCTATGCCTAAAGTTAGGCACAAATATCAGAGCCTAACGGCACCCGATTCACAAAGAGGCAACTAACTCGAAAATACGCCCATGATCCGCCCCTAATCACGCCCACTTTTAGTATAGGTGTCTACTTTTTATAGAATCAAGTTTTTCGAGTTAGACGTCCAGCTTTCAATTAAGCCTAATTAAAGCTGAACGCGAGTTGCGGAGCCCCATTCCTGTAAGCTCTGCCTTAACCGCACAGCCTCGAACACTTATGATTTTAAAGTGTTTGAGGCTTGCGCAGATGAGGACGGAGCTTAGGCATTGGTGGAATGAGGCATTATGACATCACAATCTGAGCTCTAGAATGTTGCTACTTATGATTTTAAAGTTTTTGAGGCTTGTGCAGATGAGGACAGAGCTTGGGCATTGGTGGAATAAGGCATTATGACATCACAGTCTGAGCTCTAGAATGTGGCTACTTATGATTTTAACATGTTTGAGTACAGATTTTAAAGTGCAGATGAGGACAGAGCTTGTAGGGAAGGGACAGGAAAAGAACTCGCCGAGACAGGAAAATGAGTTCCTGCGGGGACAGGAAAAAATGTGTTCTCGTGTCATTCTCTAGTAGGCACCCAACTTAATGGGCTAAATCAGCACTGAACACTTCTCAGTTGGCTCTAAGTGGAGGTAATTGAAAGTTAGGTGCCTAATTGGGTAGGCATGATTCTACAACAACTAAGCACCCAGTGTAACACGCATAGCTAAAAGTGGGTGGGGCTGATATTGGGCGCCTAAGTTAGCCGCAGGCATTTAGGTCAATAAAACCCTGGTATAAATAGGGTGCTCCCAAAGGCAGTGCTAAGCGTGATTCTATAACCGGGGCCTACATTTTATAAAATCCCACTTAGCACCACACTAGTTGGCACCAGTTTTTTAGGTGACATATATCGAATCGGGCCCTTAGTGCATAAGCTTTGTTACTGGCTCTTGCAACACTGCACACTGTCATACAGCACTATTACGGAGTTTGGATGCTAATTCAAATGTTAACCCAATCTGAGGGCCACAACCCAGTCAAGGTTTTCAAGATTTCCACAATGAATATGCACAAGATCTATTTGCATACAACGGAAGCAGTACATACAAATCAACGTATTCATTGTAGAAATGTTGAAAACCCAATTGGGTTATGGCCCTTGAGGAACCATGGTAGCTCCCCCCCCCCACCCTTGTGCTAACTGTTTAGCATACATTAGTAATAGGGTCCTTAGAAGGCAGATATTCTGGGGTCTTGGCTGCATATTACAAAATTGGGCCTTCCCAGTTATCTGGGTTTGGAATGAGTTTTGAAAGGGAACAAAAAAAGCAAGTTTATTAGCTGATCCAATTACTGGACTACCTACAGACACTTGCAACACTTAAAAGGTGAATTTTTGGATATCGGCAGGTTTTCATATGTATACATTTCCGTGGTGATTTTAATGATCCCAAATTTGCTTCTACGGGCTTTGTTTGGAAAGGTTAAAAAAAAGGGAAATTTTCATCTCAGGTGTGTTATATTCTAGCTCCATTAGCCAAAGTAGTCTGCAAGCTGAGGTCAGGAGGACTGTGGCTTTTGTAAGTCTTCAAACACTGCTGATCCTACACAATTCAACTACACTGTTTCATCTGCACCATTAGCACAATAACTACAGATCTAAACTCACGTATTCAATGGGATGTTAAAAAAAATAAAAAATGCAGACTTTTGGTATATTCCAACATACCTACATTTACCCTCCCGTCACCACTGCACCTTAAAACATGACACTCAGTACTGACCACACCGACCCTAGTTTCCTTCAAGATGCCTCAAACTGCGATACGTTTAGGACAGGGGTGTCCAATGTCGGTCCTCGAGGGCCGCAATCCAGTCGGGTTTTCAGGATTTCCCCAATGAATATGCATTGAAAGCAGTGCATGCAAATAGATCTCATGCATATTCATTGGGGAAATCCTGAAAACCCGACTGGACTGCGGCCCTCGAGGACCGACATTGGACACCCCTGGTTTAGGACGACCACTTCTCGAGGGAAAACCCGATAACCAAACGGAACCCCCATCTCTGCAGAGCATTTGTGACATAGGAGTCAAGCTTTTGTGGAGGAAACTCTCCTTTACAAGGAACAACTTGACCTAGAGCTAGGACCATTTTATGTTATGTCTATGGGGAAGAATGCTCGCTTACACCTGGTCCTTGATTTTTAACACGCAGGTACTGTAATATTAAGGCCAAAGACGGCAGAGGAATTATCACAGAAATGTTTGCAACTTTCCCCCTATCGTTTGGGAGGGAATGTACAGCAATTAGCTGAAGATCCAATAATGCAATCACAAGAACTTGGGTAGCTGTGGACATTAAGAGTTTGCATAACATACAGCGTTATTCCACGGTTTTCAACTATTGTATTTTTCCACCTTCCCAAATTTCAGCCATTACTTTGCCACCCTTTTTTTAAATTTTTTTTTTTACTTTACATTTATCTTTTGCAGGTTGTGGTAGACATGATAAAGGCTTCCAACACAAGCACTGACATTTATATTAAAAAAATAGTGCAAAATTTCAACATTTATATAAATAACTCTAGATCCCCTGCTTTTTTGAACAACGTAGTACACACTTTTTTTTTTTTTGAGCTGGCACTCAAAAAAAAAATTTGCCATTTCTTTTCTAGTTCTTAAAATCAAAAGTTTTATAAGCCTTTTCTAATACAAAAATACTCCTGCCCCTCACACATACATTCTCTTTAATATATATATATATTTATATATTGCAGATCTTTTAAACAAAACATTTTGTGCAAATATTTCTTTTAAAGTTAAGTGAAACCATCCAAATAAAGAAATAAAAAGCATTCACACATAGCTCAACTAGAAACAAAATGAAGATTATAGTGTAAATGTCTTTTTCACTTCAAGACACAGCTCAACAAAACACCTTGCAAGCTTCTTGGCTTGTGCATTCAGACCAGACACAACGAGTAAATATTTATAGATAGAGAAGCTGGGAAAGAACATTTTGCCTCCCCAATTTTCCACAGCTCTCTTAATTTGTAGTTAGAAGTGCAGAGTTTGGAGTTCTACGATGGTTCATTTTTTGATTCTACAAAGGGTGCCCTTTTTTGCTTCTCCTTATCTTTGTTCCGTGCAATTGTGCTTTCTAGGCCATTGATTTGTGAATGAAGTCTAGGACCCTCCAGTATGGAAGGCGTACCATTGTTCTGCTGATGTTTGTAAAACGTGGATCCAGGATAATGACCTATAACCTCGCTGTACGTCGGTGGGGGTCCTTCCATTCTACCGTTACTACTGTAGCAGGTAGCACTGATGCCAGAATGACTGCTGGGTGGGCAAGGCCCCCCAAACACAGAGGTGTCTATCAAGTCACTGTCAAAAATAGTTCTGTTGGGAGGGGCCCGGACTGATTCACGATTTAATTCCATTTGTTGCTCTGGATCACGGAGCTGGAGTGTGCAAGGGCCTTGGTAAGGGGGAGGCTCTTCTCCGTCTGATAGTGAAATGGTGGGTGGAAGATCAATCTCGTGCTGTACATAGGGGTAGGTTGGCTGAAATCGGTTGAAACGATCCCTTTGCAAGAAAGATGGCACTGCAAGTCTGTCAGTCGGTCTCGGGATATATATGTGCTGCTGGAAATATGGGCGACAGTTAGTTATGATATTAAAACAGTGCATGGCAGGCAACAATAGAAAGGAAATAAAGAGATAAATTTATGGTGGAACATATCCTCTGTTGAGCAAATATTTCCTGAAATCCCATGTCTCCCATAATATTTTAATTATTAAAGTATCCAGTTGTGCCAAATTGCTAGTTAGCATGCCAAATTTTAATGGGGAAAAACACTTAAATACCATCAGGTGTCTAATTATACATGATAACAAAAGATCATCCTACTTGCATCATTTTCCAAATAAAAACCACCACCATCACTACCACGCAGGTATAAGCTAGTATCCTATGATGGCACTTCACAAACATTAATCAGAAATTGGGAGTGTGTGGTGCAGGAGTTAGAGCTACAGCTTTCTTCACTTCTCCCTATATACCGTATTTTTCACTCCATAAGATGCACCTGACCATAAGACACACCCTAGATTTAGAGGAGGAAAACAAGAAAAAAAACCCCCATTCTGAACCAAAATGTGTTGTTGTGGGTTTGAATTGTGGTTGTGGGTTTGAATCCTGCACTGCTCCTTGTGACCCAGGGCAAGTCACTTAGGCCCAAATTCTGTAACCAGCGCCTAAAGTTGGGCACCTATTTTGGAGGCGCCCATCTAAATTGAACAACAAGCTCAATTAAGCTTTTTAATCAGCACCGATTGAAACATAGGCGCCTATCAAGAAAGCGCGATTCTGTAACCAGGCGCCTCTAAAAATTTAGGCGGCCTTCAAAAAGATAGGCGCTATGCATGTTAGGCGTGGGCGTGGCTACACGCTAGGCACCTTGTTGCAGAATCACTGCTCTTAAGCGTGCTTATGTGGTCAGATAGGCGCCTAAATTTTAGTTGTGCCTAGAGCTGGCCTATTTCTTAGGTGCCTCCAAAATAGGTACCGCTCAGCGTGATTCATAAAACAACACCCAATTTTACTTGAATTGCGCTGAACAGTGCCTAATTAGGCGCCAAACATAAGAACATAAGCATTGCCTCTGCCGGGTCAGACCAGGGGGTCCATCGTGCCCGGCAGTCCGCTCCCGCGGTGGCCCCCCCAGGTCCTTCTTATAGAATTTGCCCTTTAATCCCCATTGCTCCAGGTACATTAGATAAGAGTGGGAACCCACCTAGACAGTTGGGGAATAATGCTTGAGTACCTGAATAATTTGTAATCTGCATAGAATTGTAGGATATGTCTAATATAAATTATTTTTTAAAAATACAGGTGTTCATTTTACAAAGGATTTTTAATATATACATACCGTATTTGCCGGCGTATAGGACGACTGGGCGTATAAGACGACCCCCCAACTTTTAGTTAAAAAATAGAGTTTTGTGTTATACTCGCCGTATAAGACGACCCCTTCTTCCTTCTCCACCCCTTTGTATTCCCCCATGTGCTTTCAGCGTTCTTCTCCCTCCTCTGTCTTCAAGTGCTTTCAGAGTCCTTCCCCCCCCCCTCCTGTCTTCACCATGGCATTTCAGCGGCCTTCTCCCCCCCCCCCCTCCTTCTCTACCGCCCCGGGTGCAGCACAGCCAGCCAGGTCCCCTTACTTTTGTGGCACTTCCCCGACCGACCGACAACAGCCCGGGTCCGACAAACTTCCCTGCCCTTAACCGCGAATCTAAATTACCTTCTTACAGCTGCTGTAAGAAGGTAATTTAGATTCGCGGCTACAGGGCAGGGAGGATTGTCGTACCCGGGCTGTTATCGGTCGGTCGGGGAAGTGCCACAAAAGTAAGGGGACCTGGCCGGCTGTGCTGCAACCGGGGCGGGGCGGCCGCCCCTCTCTCTTGGTACCGCGAGGCTACTCTCCTTCTCCTTACCTGCCATACCTGCAGCACAGAGCCGAACGGAAGTCTTCCCGACGTCAGCGCTGACGTCGGAGGGAGGGAGGGCTTTGTTTAAGCTTTGTTTAAGCCCTCCCTCCCCTCCGACGTCAGCGCTGACGTCGGGAAGACTTCCGTTCGGCTCTGTGCTGCAAGCAGAGAAGGTAGGGAGAAGAAGAGCCGCGCGACTGAGTACATCCAGCCCCGCAAGTAAGGGCATGTAAACTGTACCCGGCGTATAAGACGACCCCCGACTTTGGGGAGGATTTTAAGGTACTAAAAAGTCGTCTTATACGCCGGCAAATACGGTACTTAAAAATGCTCAATTCCCTTAGGGGCTACAGCAGTGTCCCACAAACTTTTTAAAGCTGCGGCACACTAAGCTCGGGGCTGCGGCTGGAGGGCATCCGGAAATTCGCAGACAAATCGATGCGTCGACATCTGCGCATGCGTGGAGAACCTCTGGACGGGCCCCCGAGTCTGCAATTACTATGCTAGTGGGGAGTTACTGGAGGAGGAGAGGCGTCGGCTGACTGCCTACAGGACGTGCCTCTCGCCTCAGTCATGAAAACGTGCATAGTAGCAAGATATATATTTTTAAGATATCTTCCTGTAGTGGGACTAGGGGGTCAGTCTTGAGCAGAATATAGGCACAATAGCGATTTATACACATTTGGCCTAATTCCATATATGGCACTCAAAACTGCAATTGGAAGTGTGGGCATGTGCTCAAATTCTGTACAACATTTAACAACGAACCAATGTGCGCTGATACGTGGGCACTAATAAATATTGACATTAACTGGCAACAGTTAGAATTTACACAAGCGTCTTCATGTTTGCCACTACCAAAGCCTGGAATGACCTTCCACCACCCATGAGAAAACAACTAAAAAACTTACTTATTTGTTAAATATCTGCATAGTAATCCTGCTTTAGATTACTGGATTTTTCTTTTTGCATCATACCTATTTTTCGCTCCATAACATACTTTTTTTCCACCCAAAAGTGGGTGGAAATATCTGTGCGTTTTATGCAGTGAAGATACAAATCCCCCTCCCCCCGTACCATTTTAAGACATCCCCCCCCTCATCGTACCTTTTTAAATCCTCCTTATAGCCTGGTGGTCCAGCGTGTATCTGTACAGGCAGCTTCCTCCTGCCTATACCAATATATGCTGCCTGGGCCCACGCCGTTTCCTGAATGACTGCCGTCAGTTCTCGTGGGACTCGCATTTTAAAAAGGTACGGGGGGTATTTTTAAAAAGTACGATGGGGTGGGGGGGATTTAAAAAGGTACTGGGGAGGACAGGGTGCAGAGCTTGGCAGGGAGAGGGGGTACAGGGTGCAGAGCCTGGCAGGGAGTGAGGGGGGCTGGGTACAGAGCCTGGTATATATTAGTACACATTTTGGTTCAGAATTGGGTTTTTTTTCTTGTTTTCCTCCTCTAAATCTAGGGTGTGTCTTATGGTCAGGTGCATCTTATGGAGTGAAAAATACGGTATATAGGGAGAAGTGAAGAAAGCAAAATCAGTCAGAGAAACAAAAAAGCACTGAAGGCAACAGAAGACCTGACACAGCCAAGTTTTGGCAATTACCTTCATCAGGGTGTATACTTTCTCAAATCACATATCTATGATAAAAAAGAAAAAATTGATACATATTCATTTGCTCACTAGTATGGCTTTTTATTTAAGTTATAGATCAGTGTAGCACAAACTGTGTTGCGGCCTCCTGAAACTTCAGGTATGCCATGAGATGCTGGGGAGGCGAGGCCCCGGCTAACTACTTATAGGATGAGCCTTCATGCATGCACAGACATCGACGTGATGACATCACGCGACATCATCGCGTTGACATCTGAGCACTTCCGGATGACTCAAGCCGTGGACACTACTTTTATTGCGCCGTGGTTCAACAAAGTTTGCGGGACACTGTTATAGATATTAGTGTAATTTATTTGTATTAATTAAAAAAAAAAAAAAACCCAAAATCATAGATGTGTTTTTAATTTATGTTTTCGTTTTGATTTTAAAAGTATATCCCTGTTAAAGGCAATTGCTGAACCATGGCTGCTTCGGATCTTCTGTTGTCCAGTACACACATTTTTGCCATACTGGTATTCTATTGACTTCAGTGCTTCTTTGTTTCTCAGATTGCTTATAAAATACATGTGTACGTACATTAGAACTTTAATCATGAACATTTTATGCCTGCTCTCGAGCATGGGCCTAGTATCTTATAAAAGAAAAAAAACAGTCTATGGCCTAGATTCACTAACTTTCCCGATCCTATCTGATCTGTAGGCGATCTGTGGAAGGCCGACTGATCCACAATGCGTCCTCATGCAAATGGGGGCGATCAGAGGCATGCCCCCCCCCCCCCCACCAACTGCATGGATTGCTGGAAAGCGATCCTGACGCATGCACAGACCATCTTCTTTGCCTGTAGATGGTCTGCGCATGCTCTCCTAACAAGGAAGAGCTGGAAACTTTACTTTATCGCGAGCCCATGATTTTAACCCACGGGTTTAAAGCAGGGCTGCACTGCGGCGTATTCTGGGAACTTAACAGAACACGCTGTAGTGCAGCCTCGCTTTAAAACCACGGAGTCGGGGCAGAGAGCAGGCCAGCAAGAGCAGGAGAGTCAGGGCAGAGAGCTTATTTTTGGATCGGCCAGCCTAGTCAGTGTGCCTGCACTTGTGCAGTGAATTGAGGCCCTTCCTACATTGCATGCCGTTTCCCCTCATTTGCATGCACGGATCGGATGATGATCGGCCACGAGGTTAGTGAATCGGGTCGGTACACGATCGGTGGGCTTAGTGAATCTAGCCCTATGTGTCTTTATAAAATAGTCATTAAGGACTTCACACATAGGCAAGCTGTTATAGTACCCTCACATTTTCCCAGTGCTGATCCTTACCTCTGCTATTCCATTTCCCGATACTGTGCTTTCTGAAGGCCACAGACTTCCATCCTAAAATTGGAAAAAAAAAAAAAAGCAACCTTTATCCACAAACCTTTATCTAACAAACTGTTCAACTACAGGCCCTTATTTCAGACAAATGCTTGGTTTATCTAGATAGATTTGGGGTGGTGGGAGTGGGCACAAATGTAACTTGAATGTCCCCTGCAGCAAAGCTTGCATTAATGGTTCAGTAAGTATGACATATTTACAAAGATTAGCTGGAATATACTTTGAAGGTAGAGTGCATAAGAATTTTTAGAATTTTATATGGGTTTGCACCTTCTTATGTGCAGTCAATCATTAAGTTTTCTGTAGGCAGTTTAAACTTTGCTTTCTCACTGTTAAGAAAGTTAAATCATTTAAACCAGTGTCCCACAAACTTTTTGATGTCATGGCACATTAAACTCGGTGCCGCGGCTGGAGGGCATCCGGAAGTGTTTGGACATTGATGTGATGGATGTCTCGTGCATGCACCCTGAGCCTATTTCTATGCCGGTAGGGGTTACTGATGAAGGAGAAGTGTGGAGAGAGGAGGAAGAGACACCAGCGAGGAGGAGCGGTGCTGGCGTCGGCCGACAGCCTAAGTCAGCGCCTCTTCTCCTCGCTGGCGTCTCACAGCACACCTGAAATCTGCCACATCACACAGTTTGCAATGCACTGATTTTTTTTTTCCATGTTCCATCAGGAACATCAAGTTTGGAATTCCCTGCCTGATTCTCTCAGAATGATGTAAGATTATACGTTACTTAGGAAAGCTCTGAAAACTAATTTGAAAAATTTATTATACAGCAATGCAGAAAGGACTCTATCAGCATCTTCTTCCATGCTTTTCTTTCTGAATTATTAACATTTTTTTTTTTAACAAATAACTCTCCCATGCATTGCAGATAACTACTCCATGCAAAGGAGAGGGTGCAAAGGCGAGCCACGAAGCTAGTTAAAGGTATCGAGAATTTGAGCTACAAAGAACGCCTCGGAAAACTGGGATTGTTCACCCTCGAGAAGAGAAGACTGCGAGGAGACATGATAGAGACTTTTAAAATACTAAAAGGATTTGACAAAATAGAGCAAGAAACATCGTTATTCACATTTTCAAATGTGACTCAGACAAGAGGTCACGGACTGAAACTGAGGGGCACCAGGCCCAGGACAAATGTCAGGAAGTTCTGTTTCGCACAACGAGTGGTGGACGCTTGGAACGCTCTCCCGGAGGAGGTCGTGATGGAGACCAGCATTCTGGGATTCAAGAGCAAGTTGGATGCACACCTTCTTGCAAATCACATTGGGGGATACGAGTAAACAAGGTTTCTCAGCAGGGAAGACCCGGCTTGGCCTCCGCGGGTGCGGGTCGCCGGACTGGATGGACCTAGAGTCTGATCCGGCAAAGCCATTTCTTATGTTCTTATGTTCTTAAGTTCTTGTATTGTTAAATACTGGTTTGTTGATATTTTTAATGTGCAAACTCTTAGCAATGCCTCCCTCATGCTGTTGTTATCAACATATTTTTAATATAATGAAGTATTTTGTCCAGTCTGTAATCAGATTGCTTGTTCAGTCTTTGGTACTATCAGAATTAGACTACCATAATTTGATTTATAGAGGTTGTTCAAAAATCTTGAAACATAAATTGCAGTTGGTACAGAACACAGCTGTTAAGGCCGATTTATTCAGCTTTTAAATATGACTCAATAGCACCACTGTTTTTACAGCTGCACTGGATCCCTATTAATGCTAGAGTATATTTTAAGATCGGTACTCTGATTCATAATGGGATTTTACCAGAATGCATGCAAACATATCTTGTTACTCTTCTGTGAAGTCCTAGAGCAGTATCTTGCAAACTTTGCAAACCGGGAGCACACTAAATCGGGGGCCGCGGCTCAAGGGCATCCAGAAGTGCGTGGATGATGTCATGCCCATGTATGACATCACCGCATCAACATCTGCGCAGGCGCGGAGACCCTCCAGACGGGGCCTTGAGACGCTAGCACCAGCTGACTGCCTGACTCGCTGAGAGAGGCACGTCCTGTAGGCAGTCAGCTGGCGGCTGCACCTCTCCTCCTCCCCAGCGTCTGGTGGCACAGTTTGCAATGCGCTGTCCTAGAGGATGCCCTGGCTCTTCTTTTGTTAACCACCTCAAACTATGTAGGTATATGCAGGCTAGAAGACTCGTATGTAATGCAATAAACACTGCATCTACTCTGCAGGTGCAGATGTTTACACGAGCTCTTGGTGGTGCCTAGATGTTCCGTTCCGTTAACGTGTAAATTATAAGATTTTATAGCCTGTGGCCCCCCCTCCCCCATAATTGTGTGCTCTGCCCACGTGTACACCCATCGGCAGCGTAGGGACCGTTGATTCTTTGTGCCTAGGGACAACTCTTAGCGCCTAATATTAAGAGGTCTTTTTACTAAAGGATGCATGAATCTGGGCTTAGCGCTTCTTAACATTATAATCACCCCAATCCCAAAAAATCATAAACTACCCCTAACTTCAGCAACCAATTATAGACCAGTAGCATCTATCCCATTTTTCGTAAAAATAATGGAAGGCTTGGTACAAACCCAACTGATGGACTACCTAGATCGGTTCTCACTGCTACATGAAACCCAGTCAGGCTTCAGACCTCTGTTCAGTACTGAGACGGTGATAGCAGCAATCTTAGAATACCTACGTAACGTATTTAGTAAGGGCCACAAAGCCTTAGTGATGCAATTCGACTTGGTAGATCACAAAAAAACTACTACAATGTTTAGACTCAATCGGCATCGGAGGCGAAGTGCTGGACTGGTTCCGAGGTTTCCTTACGACCCACACCTATCAAGTTCGCTTCAATTACAATCTCTCTAAAACATGGAGAAATCAGGCGTTCCACAGGGGTCCCCACTATCCCCACTACTCTTCAACGTCTATATAGCTTCACTAGGAACGAAGCTAACCCAGCGAGGCATAAAAGTATTCAGTTATGCAGACGACTTCACAATCATAATCCCGTTTACAGCATCCCCCTCCGAAATCACCCCCACAGCAACTGAAGCGCTAAACACGATGGATCAATGGACCACAGATTTCAAACTGAAGCTCAATTCAGAAAAAACTAAATTCTTCATAGCCTCGCCACACGCACAGAATACGACAATATCATTACACATTAACAATCTAAACTACCCCATTCAACCAACGATGAAGATTCTAGGAGTAATACTAGACCAAGGACTAACCATGAAAGACCATATAGACTCCTTAATCAAAAGAGGGTTTTTCACTCTCTGGAAACTTAAGTCCATTAAGGCGTACTTCCACACTTCAGCTTTCAGAATTCTAGTACAATCCCTAATACTAAACCACCTGGACTATTGCAACATCACCCATCTGACAATCCCCCAGAAGCAAATGCAAAGACTACAACTGATACAAAATGCAGCAGTCAGGATGATTTTCGGGCTGAAGAAGTCCGATCACATAACCCCTTCCTACCGACTCCTACACTGGCTGCCGATGGAGGCGCGCACAAAGTTCAAGCTAGGATGTCTCTGCTTCAAAGTATTAAATGGTCTAGCCCCAAAATACATTACAGACCTTTCTCATTCCCAACCAACAGACATGAAAGAAAAACACACATGAAATTTGTCTCCCCACCGGCTAGAGGGTGCAAATATAAGAGACACCATCAACAACTGCTATCATATCAAGCAGCCATATGGGGTAAAGACCTAGAAAAACTAATTACGCACACAAACAACTATGAAGAATTCAGGAAACACCTAAAAACTTACCTATTCTTGAAATACCTAGGTAACGAACCGGAACATCAACCCCCCTCGTAACATCACCACATACCTGAACATGCAAACTGCTAACCCCAACCCCTATTCACTAAATATGAACACTCTATGAACTTACGGAATATTTCTACTTCTGTGTAAACAACTTGGCACTTCCTGGCCTTGCAACACACAAACTGACGTTAACATTATTAATGTTATCAGATGTACACTGCTATACTCTCTAATTCGTTGTACGAGATATACACTGCTATATTCTTTAATTCGCTGTACGTAAAGTTTCTCTTGATTGTATTTACAGTTTCTTTTATTGTAAACCGCCTAGAAGTCGCAAGATTGTTGGCGGTATATAAGAATAAAGTTGTTATTATTATTATTAACATGGAACTTTCTGCAACGTAAGTCTAGTGTGGCAGTATTCAGGGCTTTATTACTATTATTATTTTACAGGTCCCGGACTAATATTTCAATTGCTGTGCAGATCTTGCTAAAAAAAAAAAAAAAAAAAAGTGATGCAGGAGCACCTACCACCTATTTTAGAGGCACTGTGTGCTCTCATATTAACTCAGCATTAGCCAGTTAGCACATGCTAACGCGAACCTGCTAGCTAGTTAATGCTTCCACACCTGTTCTCTGCCTATGACACACTTCCTCCAAAAATATTAGATATAAATAATGCATGGTTGGCATGTAGAAAAGGGGGAATTACCCTGAAACACTTTAATGCATTAAGCACGCATTACTGTCTAATGCCCTTTCACTATAGGGCCTTTAAGTGTCCTCTGCTCATAATGAGGACAATTTTGAAAGTATACCTGGTAGTTATGATATGATATGTTTAGATTAAAATCATTACCGCCACTAAAATACTTGTGAAAACTGCCTTTATTCCTGTTGCTCACTGTGCAGATGTGGATAAGACCTTTTGTGCACAGGAAAGTCTGCTACGCCTATTTCTTGATAAGGCTGCCAAGCAACAAATTTCTACAGCACTACCGGTGCTTTACAACTGGGTGGGGGAGGGGGGTCAAACCAAAAGCAAACATATAATTAAGATACATATCCATAATTATGAGAGATAATGCAGCATTTGATCTACACAGGCAGTTCAAAATTAGAAAACTCCTTTCCTTTGAGAGAAAGCAGACATGCTGTGAAACCGTCGCACACAACAGCTGGTCTGGTCTTTCAATAGTCACTGAAGAGAAGTTCAAGCCTTGACAAGGCCATGTTCTGACAAGCTCTAGATTTGGTTTCTTCACAACTATTTACCAGAAAGTGGACCCCCCCACTTCCTTGGTATCACTACAGCACCATCCTCCACTCCAAAATAATTCATCATGAAGATACTGCATGTAAATTTTTTAAGCCTGTCTTACTTTAAAATTCTCCTATGAAGTTCTGCTTGAGCATCCAAAAAAAACCCTGCTGGAGTATTGCGTTCAATTCTGGTCTCCATAACTCAAGAAAAATTTAGTGGCGCTAGAAAATATTCAAAGAAGAGCGACCAAGATGGTAAAGGAGATGGAACTCCTCTCTTATGAGGAAAGACTAAAATGGTTAGGACTCTTCAGCTTGGAAAAGAGACATCCAAGGGGAGATATGATTGAAGTCTACAAAATCCTGAGTGGAGTAGAACAGGTACAAGTGGATTAATTTTTCACTCCATCAAAAATTACAAAGACTAGGGGACACTCGATGAAGTTACAGGGAAATACTTTTAAAACCAATAGGAGGAAAAAAAATTTCACTCTGAGAATAGTTATGCTCTGGAACGCGTTGCCAGAGGATGTGGTAAGAACAGATAGCGTAGTTGGTTTTAAGAAAGGTTTGGACAAGTTCCTGGAGGAAAGTCCATAGTTTGTTATTGAGAAAGACATGGGGGAAGCCACTGCTTGCCCTGGATTGGTAGCATGGAATATTGCTACTGCTTGGGTTTTCGCCAGGTGCTAGTGACCTGGATTGGCCACCGTGAGAATGGGCTACTGGGCTTGATTGACCATTGGTCTGACCCAGTAAGGCTATTCTTATGTTCTAACCAGTTAGGATGCCAAAGCAAAAATACCCTATAAGAACTGCCATACTGAGACAGACCAAAAGTCTATCAAGCCCAGTATCCTGTTTCTAATGGTGACCAACCCAGGTCCCAACACCTAGCTAGATCCCAAGTAGCAAAACAGATTCTATGTGGCTTATCCTAGGAATAAGCAGTGGATTTCCCCAAGCCGTCTCAATAATGGCCTATGAACTTTTCTCTTTTAGGAAATTATCCAAGCCTTTTTTTTTAAACCCCGATAAGCTAACTGATTTCACCATTCTCTAGCAACAAATTGCAGATTTTAATTACATGTTATGTGAAGAAATATTTTCTACGGTTTATTTTAAATCTACTATTTTGTAGCTTCATCGCATGACCCTCTAGTCCTAGTGTTTTTGGAAACAAGTGAACAAGCAATTCATATCTACCCTTTCCACTCCACTCATTATCTCTTCTAAGGTGAAGAGCCCTAGCCGCTTTAGCCTTTCCTCATAGGGAAGTCATCCCATCCCTTTTATCATTTTTGTCGCCCTTCTCTGTACCTTTTCCAATTTCTATAGAAAGCGGGCAAGTGCTTTAAGCAAAAAAAAAAAAAAAAAAGAAATCAAAATTGTTTTACTTTAACGTTTTACAGGCATCTTATCTGACAAGCAAAAGCAGAGAGCACGAGCATGCAATTACTTACTGAAGACAAGTTCTCTTCTCTCCTTCGCCCCTGGCTGTGTCTGCTGATGAAGGATCGTGCAGAAAGCTTGTAGTGGTTTAGCAGACATGTGATAACAACCACCATCACCATCATCACCACTACAATTATGATTATCTGCACAAACTCCAACTCCGCTGCAAAATAAAAAAAAATAAAAAGAATCCCTGAGTCATTGGAACAATACATGCCACGGTGTAGTAGACAAAATGCAATATAATGAAGCTGAGTTTAAGGGCTCCTTTTATCAAGCCACGCTAGCGGTTTAACGCACGTTAAACCGCCGGCCACGCTAGCCGCTACCGCCTCTTCTTTTTTTTAAAAAAAAAATTTATTCATTTTCAAAATTACATTAAGTGTTAAATATATTCATTCACAGTAACAATAAATACATCACTTATAAACAATCATACATTACATAAATTTTATCCCTTCCCTTCCTCTTCTTGAGCAGGCGGTAGTTTTTAGGCCAGCGCAGCATTAACCCTGCTAGCGCGGCTTGATAAAAGGAGCCCTAAACTTTACAAAAGTTAAAATACACTCATAAGTGTAGTTTGCATTTTCACTTTAGTGGGGTGGGGGGGGGGAATGGGGATAAATTCATCATCAGCACCTGCAATATTTGGGGGAATCACCACCACCCCTACTAAGCTGTGCCTGTGCACCAGAGTTGGGTGTAATAAATTACTTTTACAAGTAATACATTATTTTTCACAGTAACCTACTTAGACTAGTAATTTCCTATTTCCTAATGAAACTAGTGACTATTTTATGTTTAGAAAGTAACTTAAAGGTTTTTGCTCAAACTTTTTTTTATATCAATATATATTTATTAGTTTTTTCAAACTTAATTACCAAGCATAACTTGTACAGAAAGCAAACATTAGACATATACATATTCCATCATAGTATGCAATATTAACAATAAGAATAAAAATAAATTTGGCTAATTATGCTCAAAATAGGATCCAAAATGTTATAGTCGAGCGAGAACAAAAAAAAAATTCAATAAAGATTAAGGCTGGTTAAAGTGTTGAGTGAAGGTGTATGTTCCATCTAAAGAGGGCTCAAGTTTTTTCTTTTTCCAAACATGACAACAACAAAAAGGTTGTCAACTGGCATGGCTCAAAAAAGACATATTTAACAGCTCGATATAAAACAGTGGTCTCAAACTCACGGCCCGGGGGCCACATGCGGCCCGCCAGGTACTATTTTTGAGGCCCCTCGGTATGTTTATCATAATCACAAAAGTAAAATGAAACAGTTTCTTGGTCATATGTCTCTGTAGCTATAAATTGCAATATTATCATTAAGACTTAGCTAAAAGGAAAGATTTATAAACTATAAAAAGTTTTACCTCATGCAAAATTGTCATTTCTTTAATAAGACATCATTAACTATTTTTTCTGAGGCCCTCCAAGTACCTACAAATCCAAAATGTGGCCCTGCAAAGGGTTTGAGTTGGAGACCACTGGCTTAACTGTACCCATGACATCCTGTTTGTCTTTGGGAAGCAGAGCTGAGATTGTGATGTCATAATGCCTCATTCCACCAATAAGAGCCAACCTCATCAGTGATGTCACAATGACTTGATTGTCCAGTTCTCTCCTCTGCCCTCCAACCCAACCAGCAGATTTACCATTCCCCTTAATTCAGTGGTCTCAAACTCTTTAATAAGATATTAACTATTTTTTCTGAGGCTCTCCAAGTACCTAAAAAAACAAAATGTGGCCCTGCAAAGGGTTTGAGTTTGAGACCACTGATATAAGACAATACATTTACAAGGGTGCTGTAAAAAAAAAAAAAAAAAAATGGCACCCAAAGATGTAACCCCAGGTTTCATCAACAAAAATTCACTGCGACGCTTTTGAGTCTCTCGTGTCAAATCAGGAAACATTTGTACTTTAAGACCTATAAATTATTTTTGCCTATTTTTAAAGAAAAGTTTTAACAACCATGTTTTATCAATTGAAAGAACTACTGATATAATCAAAGTGGATGGCACTGCTGCCTCTTTATCAGATATTTCCAACATTTCAGATACATTTAAAGACTTGATCTGGTAAAGTTTTTAAAGCTTGATTTTTTTTCAGGAAGATTAATATACACGAGAAAATGAGGGTAGCATGTCCTCCGAAATTCCCAATATTTCTAGTAGATATCTTTTAAGCACTTCCCTAGGTGTTACAGACCTACGCGTAGGGAAATTAATCAATCTTAAATTATTATAATGTAAGTGGTTTTCAAGCATTTCCACTTTCCTTCTAAGATTGACATTGTCCTTTATCAAGTTCTCATGCAGTTGGTTAAAAGTTGTTATTTCCTGGTCATGTTTCTGAAGCAAGACATTAGAGGCAGTCACTTCAACTTTCATATCTTTTAACTCTTTACGATGTACAAATAGTGTTCTTTCAATTTGCTGAAGATTGGGACTTAAGGCCTTCACCAAACAGGCCATAAGATCCCATAAAAACTCCAGGGTTACCACTGCATGTTTTTCAAACTACTTTAAAAGTAATATTAGTGATAAGTTGCAAGTAATATTTTACCGGTATTATAACTTTTTTTACTCTTTCTTTCAATTTTTTTTTTCCTTCGATAATTGACATTCTTTCCTCTCGGGTTTAGATTTATTGTCCATTGTTCACTGCTTTTTCATCTCCTCAGGAAAGACAGTATATTAAATTATAATAAATAGACAGACCATAATATACAAAGGTGCGTTAGGGCCTTAAGGTGCGGAATAGCGCGCGCTAAAATGCCACATACGTTAGCCGCTACCACCTCCTCTTGAGCAGGCGATAGTTTTTCAGGTAGCGTGAGCTATAGCCCGCGCTAATCCGGTGCGTGCGACAAAAATGCTAACGCACGTTTGTAAAAGGAGCCCTTAGTAACATATTACTTGCCCAATTCTGCTATGCACACACTATAAGCAAAAATATTTAGGGAAATGTCATGATGCTCTCAAACATCAACGTCTGGAAGCTTCTGGGAGGGAGATTTGTGAAAAAGGCGACAGACTCTTCACGTCTTCTATTGCAACAAACATTGGGAGGGACCTTACGGAGAAAGATCTTAAACATGACATGACAGGTAAACAAGCCTCACTTGAAACCAGTCACACATCTGGAGACACTACCCCATGAGTGATGAAATGTTTTTCAAGCAGAGAGGCAGCAGGCAAAGCCCATGAAATAGAGCAGGGGTAGGGAACTCCGGTCCTCGAGAGCCGTATTCCAGTCGGGTTTTCAGGATTTCCCCAATGAATATGCATTGAAAGCAGTGCATGCAAATAGATCTCATGCATATTCATTGGGGAAATCCTGATAACCCGACTGGAATACGGCTCTCGAGGACCGGAGTTCCTTACCTCTGATATAGAGTTATGCCCAACTTTTGGCCTGGCAAAATCCAGAGTACTCTTTTGCCAATAAGCATACTACTTTCTGCGTAATACAGGGAAACTAACTGAATCAGAAACCCTTGAGAATGCACTCAGGATACCGAGAAAAATATATATTAAAAAAAAAAAAAAAAGCAGCTTTACATTTCTCTGCCCCCCCTAGAATCTCTCATTAGAAATCTCTCAGCCATATACAGTGCTGGGGGGAGCCTGGGGCAAATCTAAAGTGGGAGCCATTTCCTCAGAAGCTGAAGCGAGTACGGAAAATGTTGGTCCAGCGTTTGACAGCTACACTGTTGATCTCTTCCCAATACAATACACAAAAGCTTCTCTCTCCACCACATCTGTAACAAAATGCAGGGCCCCAGTGGAAATGATGGGAAGAAGGCAAGGCAAGGCGGCCCTGATGAAGGTGTGCATAGTATGTTATTTCTCCCCTTTCCCTACCCATCCACACAAGCCCAGGTCCCAGAACTCTCCTCAACCCTTCTCTCCCAGACCCCTGAATTTTCCATCCCTCATAAGAACATAAGGAGTACTATTCTATGGACAAAGAAATGGTCCTCCACCCTAACAGTGACCAATCTAGATCACTTGGAAATCACTAGCAAATCCTAATAGAACAGTCTACTCCTTATTGTTCATACCCAGAAATATGAAGTGGAGACACCCCAGTCTGTATTCACTCTTCATCCCTCCTGCCCCTAAAACTTTCTTCTTTTTATACCCCAACACATTTGCTCTCTTCTCATCTTCAGAGGAAATGGTAACAGTGATTAGCATAGTTGGGTTTAAAAAAAAAAAAGGTTTGGCCAAGTTGCTGGAGGAAAAGTCCATGGTCTGCTCTTGAGACAGACATGGAGAAGTCACTGCTTGCCCTGGGACTGGTAGCATGGAATGTTGATCACCACCAGCAGAGTGTGTGTGTGTGTGTGATCGCTTTAAATAGCTATTTCTGAATGCATGATATTTGTGGCTAATTTGTTATATCTTTGAAATGTATTGTTGTCCTTTTGCCAACTTGTCTTCAATAAAAGCATTCAGCTATAAAGATAATGCAATGATTAAAAATGCAAGTATTGAACTTGAACATGATCTTTAATACTCATTTGTAAAATGATAAAAATATTTATTCTAAAACAAAAAAAACAACCCATGGTGTGCCTTGACTCCCCAGTTATTAGTACCGGTAGAGAAGCTTTCAATGACAATAAACAACAATTGTGCCCTGTTAGTGTGCTATGAAATGAAAAAGGTTAAAAAAAAAAAATCACTGTGTTAAAGTGACAGCACTGCATATGTCCAATTAATGGTACGGGGTAGAGAAGAGGAGGTAGCAGATTTTCTTTTTGACAATTTAGTCTAAATAAAAAAAGATTTAAGTTGTTCTAGCGGCTACCGTCCATTCACTCTGTGCCCCTTGCTTATGTTCTGGGATGTTTACTGGCTCAGAGTGTGGATATGCCGTCCAAAAGCCTGAAAATGAGCATTTGCACTGCAATAATGTCGTCTTATCAGCAAGAGAATTCCTGGCCCAGAAGTCAACCCAATATAAAGAGAGCATGATCATGAAGAGGTGATTAGTCCCTGTGGTTTTAGTGCAATCATCAAAACTCCAGTTGCAGGAAGGGAAAAGTTACTAGTGCATGCATTTCTAGCTAAAAGGTGAGGCAGCCACATCTTCCTTCTTCCTTCCCAGAGACAACTCAATCTTTGCTCCCTACAGCTCCATCTCTCCCACGGCTTCTTCTCAATTCATCATATTCAATCTCTACTAGTAGCTCCTGTCACTCACTTGGCTTCCAATATGTCCACTGACATTCAGAGACTTCAAAGTTATTATTAGGAGTCTACAACATGTTATTGACTTTGCAAATTCCACATCAACTTTTGTCGTCTGTGGGCACAGCATACAAAACTGCTTTGTGAATTCCAGTCACTTAAAACTGTGCACTTAAAATGTTGCATATTCTTAATTACTGGTTCACGCAAGTGGCACTGGAATTTGATGTCTTCCAAAAGCAACACTATGCACCATCACAATTAAATAAGGCTTTTGCTGCTCAGGGCAACAGTGTGAATTTGCCACATAGTCTTTGATACGACAAATAATGTCTTTAAAAAAAAAAAAAAAGATAAATATTGTGTGTGCTATGTCATGTCAGAGGAGATTATTCATGGAGAGAAAGCCAGACAGACGCTCAGTGCTTCAGGAGAAAGCGGGCTGTCAGCCAGCGGAAAAGTGCAGTGTAATAGTCTGCAGAAGCAGACAGACACAGTCACCTGCCTTAGTGACTGGAGCAGACAGTGCATGCGTGTGTGTGATTCAGAGAAAAGAGCAGGGGGGCTGGGGAACACACCAGAGGTTACAAGCGACTTCCTGAGAAAGGCAAGATTGATATTTGTACAGCTAACCAGTCGTATGTTTGACCTGCTGGATGAATACAATCTACATAACCAATATTTTGCATACTTTTTCCCTTACAGACACCAAGCCCTGCTGCCAACCAAGCGAACATCGGTGAACAGATTTATATACACTTAAAATAGCTCTATACAGTCAATACAATAATACAATTTTTAAGAACTACTTCTAAATTAAAAAGGGAACCATTTCCGAGTGATGATTTTCAGCAGTCTTTCAATAAAGCCACCCTGTCTGAAGCTCAAAAAGCCGCCTTCCAAAATTGTGCAGATGCTGTCAATTTGCATGCAAATGAAATCTCTAAAGAAAGAGACGTTGCGTTACTGTGACACAGGATTGGAGGGGGGAACGGGGTGGATTTCTGCAGACTCAGGGGTTTTTGTGCCAAGTTCCAGTCTGACAGCTGGCAGTTAAGCACCACTAGAAACAGACAGAATGAGAGACAGCTCTCTCTGAGGGCGATCTGTGCCAGCTACCTGGGCAGCCAGATTTTTGCAAAACAGAAAGTCACTTTAGAAGCACTAGTTTGTACCCTTTGAAAGCAATACATTATCTTAATGCTATGATGAGTCTAACAATCCCAGATGTAAAATTCCAGCGACCAGTACCAATGTCCAAAAGCCTTAAAATAGAGTGCAAAGGAGATTAAAACCAAAGCTGAAATTTGCTCGAGAAATCTAGTATTTGCAGCTGTCGAAGACCAATGCCACAGAGAAAAGCAACTTAACATGTGTGTGTGTGTGGGGGAGGAGGGGGGGGGGGAAGAGATCAAATGCAATGCTTCTGCTAGAAGACCAGAAGGACTGGTGGCTGGTCATTCTTCCCAGCCAGCATGAAAGACGCAGTGTTTCCCTGACGGATACATTCACACAGCTCCGACTGTCGCCGAGAATTCATTTTAGGCCTAACCGAGGTCTTTAATGCACTCAAAAAACACGTCCACGCCTCAGCCTCAATGAGATGCATGTCAACAAGCCACACAGCCATCTGAAGAGATACGACCGGGAGCCCTATTACCTCATTTACATATTGGTCATTAAAATGCAAGGCCTTTTGTGACCATTTTTGCTGCATGACTGAAAGGATGAGCCTCTTAAACCCATACCCATTCTTTTTTGTTTTCTCCCAGCCATGAGAGGTTAAAGGTAACTGAAAAATGCCGGGGGAGGAGACAATCGGCAGTCGCCTCGGACATGCTCGGCTGCTCCCGAGACAGTTACAAGCAGTTCAGCAGACAGGGGCGGGGGAAGCTGACTCCACTCAGCAGTCTCCTCATGCGCTACGCGAGGGGGGGGGTGCAGTCAGAGCGGGGGAAGGAAATTTACATGGCGTGATGAATTTTTGCTATTCATATTCATGACTGGCTGGAACTGGGAAAAGAGCACAGCAATGGGCCATTGACATGGTCCTTGCCCCCTGTCCCCCCCCTCCAAGAAAAACAAAACCCAAAACACTCCTCCCCACAAACACAACTATAAAATGGGACAGTCTACGCTTTCATTACAAAAAGGGTGTGAAGGGAATTGCGGTTTATATGCAATTCTTCTTACAGTGTCTGATCATTTCTTTTTTTTTTTTTACAAGGTGCTCACTGAATCGGTTCTATATTTCTGTCTGACCTGTTCCAAGACCGGCTTGAAAATAAAGCAGTGAGCTTTGGTGCAGATTACAGGTACATTTATGTATAAGTTGGAGTATTCTAAATATTGAAGGGGGAGATACTAAATATTCCTCTGTGATATAACTATAATAATTTGCCAATTATCACAGCTCTTCGATTAATCATACAATACTGTGCCACCTTACTTTGTAAATAATCCACCACAGAATTTTTTGTGAAATGCTCAGACCCTACACCCCGGGTTCGGTGATAACTCCAAACTGGGGTTCAAAAGGGGAGTATTAACAGAATATCCAATACTCCAACTTATACATAAATGTACCTGTAATCTGCTCCAAAGGTCACTGTTTTATTTTCAAGCCGGTCTTGGAATAGGTCAGACAGAAATATAGAACCGATTCAGTGAGCACCTTGTAAAAAGAAAAAAGAAATGATCAGACACTGTAAGAAGAATTGCATATATTAAGGTGCTGGTGTCTTATTATTATTATTAGCATTGACCTTGCTGAAGGTTCTCCCTCCCCATTCGTGGGCTAAAAACGTGTGTTAAATAGAAAGATTCCCATTTTATTTCACAGTTACAACCCCCATATCATCAGGATCTGTGAAAATATAGTGGATATAGCAAGGCCTGCTGCTTATACATGTATTTTGAACCATTCCACCCCCCTCCTTTTCAACATTTACTTATTTTAATGAGTCAAGGGTTGAGACTGCCAGAATAAATGGCGAGTAACATTAAAGGCTAGAAGCTTTGCAAACAAGCAGGTCAGTATACAGCTGGGTCGGGTGGGCTGCAAGTACAAAAGCTCACCAGGAGAGTCCCAAGCTGAAATCACACCCTATGTGACACACCCCCTGTGGCATGGCCACTGCAGGGGAAACATTTGTGCACTCCCTTCTCCCTTGTGCCCAGAATGGCTACACTACTCTCACAGACAGGGGACTGGGGCTCAGATCCTCAAAACTTTAGGTTGCCTTAAACGCCCATACAGCCCACCATTAAAATACTGGGTGTAACTCTGGACCAATGCCTCACCATGAAAGATCAGGTGGACTCCCTAATCAAAAAGGGTTTTTCACCCTCTGGAAACTTAAATCCATTAAAGCATACTTTGATAACCCTGCCTTCAGAATCCTGGTACAATCCCTCGTATTAAGTCAACTCGACTACTGTAACATCGCATACTTAGCAATCCCCCAAAAGAATATGCGACGTTTACAACTAATGCAAAACACTGCGGTCTAAAGAAGTTCGATCACGTGATGCCATACTTCAAACAGCTACACTGGCTGCCGATGGAAGCTCGTGTAAAGTTTAAGTTCACCTGCCTCTGTTTTAAAGTTTTTTACGGTCTAACCCCTAAATACATCACTGACCTCTTCTCCTTCTCAGCCAACAAACACAAGAGAAGCTCCCACTTGCTCTTCGCTTCTCCCCCGGTTAGAGGATGCAAGCTAAAAAAACACCATGAGCATCTTCTCTCACATCAAGCAGCTCTATGGGTAAAGACCTAGAACAACTCCCTATTGCCCACCACTTATGAGGTATTCAGGAAACGCCTCAATACTCACCTATTCCTGAAATACCTAGACAGCTGACCCACTTCTCTCTTTCCCCTCTCTAACGGTGTTCCTGCCCTTTCTCCCTATTGTTCCCACATCCCTTAAGTTAACTCAACTTGTACGTCAACTCAACTTGTACTTCACTAATCTTTTGTAAACCGCATAGAACTTAACGGTACTGCGGTATATAAACTGTTATTATTATTATTATTATTAAACTGGTTCCACAAGGTTTAGCCTGCGTGCATTTTATTGACGGACTATCAAAACGGCTTATCACGGGCTTTAATGAGCTTTCTAGGAGTCTCTGACACAGCCTTGCAAATGGGCTCTTCAAAACTGAAATTACATTACATTACATTAGTGATTTCTATTCCGCCATTATCTTGCGGTTCAAGGCGGATTACATCCAAACTAAAACAAAAATTACATTCAAAATTTGAAGGAATAGAATAAGCGATGACATAGAAATTTTAAGGTAATATACGTTGGGTAAAGAGTTACCAAAGGGAAGTGGAGGTCTTTAGGAGATAAGAATAGGGTGAAATTATGAGTTTTAGATAAAAGAGTATTAGAGAGATCTAAGGGTAAATAGAGTGCTGGATATTGGGTTGGGATTGGTTGTGCTGGATAGGTTTCATGTGTTTTTTTGAAGAGTATGGTTTTAATATCTCTCCTGAAGGCTTTGTAGTCTGTAGTCCAAGATAACAGAGTGGTGATTTGTCTGTCCAGTTTAGCTGCTTTGGAGGCTATTAGGTTATCATAAAGCTTTTTTCGTTTGACATCTTTGGAAATGAGCTCTCCAGTGGATTCTTAAAAATCGCCGAGCCATTCTCCAAGAGTGGCATCAGCTTTTGGCGACAAAAATCAGTGACTGGTCCAGGGGTATCTTGTGGCATGTGTTTTAACTCTGGCTAATGAAAATTAAAAAAAAAAAAAAAAAAGTTACATGATTCTCATAAATTGTAGTTATTTATTTATTTTAGTGGGAGTGGTAAAAGCATGCTTCTTGAGTGCGTGTATTATAGCCCCCACCCCTTGGCAGCGGGAGAGATGCCCAGTCTCTCCCACCACCAACCAACACCCCCCCCCCCAGCAGAGGGAGAGATGCCCAATCTCTCTCGCCCAACCAACACACCCTACCCAGCAGTGGGACATGCCCGATCTCTCTCGCCCAACCAACACTTCCTCCCCAGCAGTAGGACAAGCCCAATCTCTCCCGCCGCCAACCAACCCCCCCCCCCCAAATCCCTCTCGGTAGCAAGAGAGATATCTACCAGTGCCGGGGAGGTATGTTGGTTGGCAGCAGGAGATTGGGCCTCTCTCCCACTGCCAGGGGATGTGTTGGTTGGCGACAGGAGCGTTTGGGCATTTCTCCCACTGCCGGAGGGGTGTATTGGTTGGCGTCAGGAGAGATTGGGCATCTCTCCCGCTGTTTTTTTTCTGTGCATGTGCCCATCACTATCACCAGCAAAGAGGCACATGCAGATTTTGCAAGTTTTTATCAACTCTCTGCCAACCTCATTTGCAAGAGCGGTTGTTTTTTTTTGTTTTTTTTAGAATGACTTGTTTTTTTGAGAATCTAGGCCTGGATGTTTAGACAGCCATGTTAAAATTTATAGCTACGAGTATATAGATATTAGGGAAGAGCTTAAGGTAGAACTATGCATGGTGTTCTCGTATACCGTATTTTCGCGGATATAACGCGCGCGTTATACGTGATTTTACGTACCGCGCATACCCCTCGCGCGTTATATGCCTGAGCGCGGTATACAAAAGTTTTTAAACATAGTTCCCACCCCGCCCGACGCCCGATTCACCCCCCCAGCAGGACCGCTCGCACCCCCACCCCGAACGACCGCTCGCACGCGCTCCCACCCGCACCCGCATCCACGATCGGAGCAAGAGGGAGCCCAAGCCCTCTTGCCCGGCCGACTCCCCGACGTCCGATACATCCCCCCCCCCGGCAGGACCACTCGCACCTCACCCCGAAGGACCGCCGACTCCCCAACAATATCGGGCCAGAAGGGAGCCCAAACCCTCCTGGCCACGGCGACCCCCTAACCCCACCCCGCACTACATTACGGGCAGGAGGGATCCCAGGCCCTCCTGCCCTCGACGCAAACCCCCCTCCCCCCCAGCCGACCCGCGACCCCCCTGGCCGACCCCCACGACCCCCCCACCCCCCTTCCCCGTACCTTTGGAAGTTGGCCGGACAGACGGGAGCCAAACCCGCCTGTCCAGCAGGCAGCCAACGAAGGAATGAGGCCGGATTGGCCCATCCGTCCTAAAGCTCCGCCTACTGGTGGGGCCGAAGGCGCGTGGGCCAATCAGAATAGGCCCTGGAGCCTTAGGTCCCACCTGGGGGCGCGGCCTGAGACACATGGTCGGGTTGGCCCATGTGCCTCAGGCCGCGCCCCCAGGTGGGACCTAAGGCTCCAGGGCCTATTCTGATTGGCCCACGCGCCTTAGGCCCCACCAGTAGGCGGAGCTTTAGGACGGATGGGCCAATCCGGCCTCATTCCTTCGTTGGCTGCCTGCCGGACAGGCGGGTTTGGCTCCCGTCTGTCCGGCCAACTTCCAAAGGTACGGGGAAGGGGGGTGGGGGGGTCGGCCAGGGGGGTCGCGGGTCGGCTGGGGGGGGAGGGGGGTTTGCGTCGAGGGCAGGAGGGCCTGGGATCCCTCCTGCCCGTAATGTAGTGCGGGGTGGGGTTAGGGGGTCGCCGTGGCCAGGAGGGTTTGGGCTCCCTTCTGGCCCAACTACACAAAGTACGGGGAAGGCGGGTGGGGGTGTCGTGGGGGTCGGCCAGGGGGGTCGCGGGTCGGCTGGGGGACGGGCGGAGGTTCTTGGGGGGGGGCGGTCGTTGGGGGGAGGGGGTTTGCGTCGAGGGCAGGAGGGCCTGGGATCCCTCCTGCCCGTAATGTAGTGCGGGGTGGGGTTAGGGGGTCGCCGTGGCCAGGAGGATTTGGGCTCCCTCCTGGCCCAATATTGTCGGGGAGTCGGCGGTCCTTCGGGGTGGGGGTGCGAGTGGTCCTGCCGAGGGGGGAGAAGAATCGGACGTCGAGGGGGGGCATCAGGCTTTCAGGATGGGGACAGGACTTCAAGGGGGGACAGGCAGATCTTCAAGGGGGACAGGCACGGAGAGGCGGGGCAGTGCACCGAAAGTCAGGGTGAGTCGGGGCAACCAGAGGAGAGTCGGGGAGGGCGAAAGGAGAGTCGGGGTGGCCAGAGGAGAGTCGGGCAGCATGCGCGTTATATGCCTGAGCGCGGTATAGAAAAGTTTTTGTACATATCATCGTGGTTTCTGCGCGCTATACCCCTGTGCGCGTTTTACAATGGTGCGCGTTATATCCGCGAAAATACGGTACTCATCTGGCTAAGGTACTGAGGTATATAAAAAATAACTCCTGTACAGAAAGAGAGATCTCCTAGGGCAGGAGTGTCCAACCTTTTGGCTTCCCTGGGCCACATTGACCGAAAAAAATGTTTCTGGGGCTGCACAAACACGTAAACGCTGCAGCAAGACAGAGGAGGGAGCCGGCAAGACGGTAAACACCCGGGAACAGAAGAGGAAAACACTGCATCGCCCTCGACCGGGGCCGCACAAAATACTTCACGGGGCCGCAGATTGGACACCCCTGTCCTAGGGAGTTACATTCCAGCCTAATAACTGGGCTATATGTCCTTGCAGTTGGGACATGAAAAAAAAAAAGGCAGAAAAAAAATAAATAAATAAAACCAGCTCAACACATCTGCCCAGTTATCTACGATTACTGTCCATCCATCTTCTAACCCTCACACCAAAACAGAACAATCACCAGACAAATCTTTGAGAACTGGAACGATATGAAAACGGGGTCATGGAACTAGGCTGGCAACCCTACACATAGACACACACACAACTCTTAAATAAAAAGATGCTCTTGGTTTCCAGTATTCCCTCAGGAACTGCGGGCTCCTTTTACAAAGCCGAGTTAGCGGTTTAATGCGCGTAATAGCGCGCGCTAATTTGCCAGCCGTGTTTGCCTCCTCTTGAGCAGGCGGTAGTTTTTCAGCTAGCACGGGGGGGGGGGGGGGGGTTAGCACGTGCTAAAAATGTGCGTGCGAAAAAGCCGCTAACGCGGCTTCGTA
The DNA here is from genome assembly GCF_902459505.1 of Geotrypetes seraphini. Lineage (NCBI taxonomy): Eukaryota > Metazoa > Chordata > Amphibia > Gymnophiona > Dermophiidae > Geotrypetes > Geotrypetes seraphini. The sequence goes on along the minus strand of NC_047094.1, from coordinate 101,732,316 downwards.
AAAGGAGCCCTGTGTCTTTGTCGAAACAGGCACAAGTTCAGGTGACTTATGAAAGGATGCCTGCAGTGACAAGTGCTAGAACAGCAAGAACCACTGAAACATCCAGACAGGGAAATTTACCTTATTACCTTTGGGGAGTCAGCTGAGGTAAAGAACTTAATTCTAGTCAAGACACTGACGCCAGTCAGAAAGGTAAGCAGCACAGTGACTAATACACTAAATCCTAAAAGAAGGCTATTGCACACGTGTTTTGTCTGCTTCCTGGAGATTAGGAATGGGTAGCTGGCTTTTAATGCACATGCTCAGTAGAGAACATACCGACATATCAACGTAGTAAATGTTGGCAGATAAAAAGACCCACTGCCCATCCAGTCTGCCCAATAAGATGTCCAGAGCCACTGTGCGGGTTCCACTTCTGGCATCATAAATAGGACAGTTAGCAACTTGCTCGATAGGTCTCAACAGGGCCTTCCAGCTCATTGTTACAGTCGCCCATCGAGACTAGCTCCCGGGCTGTCTTTCTGGACAGTCTGACAAAGGGAATGTAGTAAAACAGGGGTGCCCAACGCGTCGATCGCGATCGACAAGTTGTTCGCTCAGGCGACCCCAGTCGATCGCACAGCAGGTTCCCTTCTTCCCTTCTCTTTTTTTCCCCTCCTGACTGGCCCGCCTCTTAAAGAACGCTGGCCAATCAGAGTGCTGGAAGGGCGGGGTGAAGGTCGGTGGGGGACGGAGCTCAGCGCATCACAAGAAATAGAAGCGCCTGTAATGATTGAGGTAAGAGCGAGGCCTAATGCTGCCCTTTATACAATTTTAAACCCCCAAAATCGGCCTCCCAATCAGTGGCGTACCGAGGTGGGGCGGTCCGCCCCCGCCCCGGGTGCACGGCTTGGAGGGATGCACAGCCATCCGGGTCCTCCTGCCCTTCCTTTCCACCGGTCTGCTGTTGGTTATCGCGAGACTCGCGGGAGTTGACGGCACCATTCGAGCGTCAGCGCGGGACCAGGCAGGCGCAAGCCCCGAGCGCGGACCAGGGGAAAAGAAAGGCAGGATGACCCGGACCTGGCCGGCTGTGCACCTCTCCAAGCCGTGCACCCGGGCAGTTCGTCACCCTTCTAAATCCATTGTACTTGTCTTTTATTCAGTTCCACTAATGAGCATTGTGACAGGCAGTTCTTATGGGGCAGTTCTTGGAAGTATTTCTTTGTTTTTCTGTGCCTAAGTATTCTATTAATTTAACTTCCTTATTCCTGTGGGGATCTCCAAAGGGGACGAATGGGAGACGGCCGGTGGCAGGTGGTACTTTAGCAATTCTTACAGGTTGCCATAGGCCTCAGGAGCTGTCTTCCCTCTGCCGTGGTCCTGCCCCTCCTCTAAGTCAGAGACAGGCTTGGGGCAGAGGGAAGACAGCTCCTGAGGCCTATGATAACCTGCAAGGATCGCTAAAGTACCAGCGATCCTCTCTGCAGACTGCTGGAATTAGGTAAATGGATGTGGGGAGGGTAGGCCTTCGGGGGGGGGGGGGGAGTGCAGTCCTTCAAGGGGTAGTGCAGGCCTTCAGGGGGGGAGTCAACCTTTGAGGGGGAATGTGCAGACCTTCAGGGGGGGGTCAGGCCTTCGGGGGAGGGGGGCTGAATAATAAAAAAATATTTGAACATAAATACAAAGTACACTCGGTATGTATATATATATATATATATATATAAAATAAATAAATATATATATGTTTAGCATTTTTATTGTTGGTAGATCATTTTGACTTGGTCATTTTAAAAGTAGCTCGCAAGCCCAAAAAGTGTGGGCACCCCTGTAGTAAAAGGTCTTTGAGGGGGGATGGGGGAGGGGGCATCGGCAGACTAGCAGCAGGGGGAATTAGTGAAAGCTGAAAGGGGCGAGTAGCTTCCTGCCTGGCAAACTTCAATTTTATTGTGCAGAGGCAAGGGAGTAATGGGTTATAGGAAAGGGAGGGTGGGTGGTATAAAGGTTTTGCCTCCAAAGCACAGGACTCTTCAGTGGCTTTTCCACCCTCCCATGCCAGTAATTTGAGATTGGAAAAAGGTTGTATGGGGAGCTTGAGACTGTTGCAGCAGTGGCAATAATCCCAAACTACTGGGTAATGGACTCATCAGGTGATAAGCAGCTAATTGGAAGTAAGCTCACAGAGCAGATACAGTTTGGATCAGGTGACCCGGAAAGGCAGCAGGAAGGTCCATGACACCCCCAGGCTCTAGCTGACATGGCAGGGTCAGGGGACTATAATGTGGGTTCTTTTATGTTATACATGTTGGTAACTCTCCTTCACTGCTGTCAAGATACCTATACCCACTATAACCTCCCCTAAATTAGATTGTAAGCGCTTCTGAACAGGGACTGTCTATCGTATGTTAAAATGTATAGCGCTGCCTATGCCTTTCAGCGCTATAGAAATAACAGTAGTTTTTCTCGTTTGCACAAATTGTTTTAAACAGAGCTGCGGTCTGTTTTTTCCCATCAGAAAGTGTCTGTTGTCTTATTTACTGTAATTAACATGTTAAAAATGTTTGCCAATGTTTTTTTTTTTCACAATGTCAAGTGCAGAAGTAGGCGTGAGGATGAAATGGTAAGAAAGAGATGGGGGTGGGTCCAACTGGGCCATTCCAGATCCAGGTGTTACTTTAGTGAGCAGAGATACCACCACCTCTTAAAACAAAAGAAGCATTTTCAAAAGGGTAAGAAAATGCTTCCCCTGATCTTCAAACGTGTCATCAAGGAGTATCTAGTTAACAAAAGGCACATATCTGCAGCTTGCTGCTTACATTATTCTTTTGCAAATAAGCAAACTTATTAGGATGCCAACTGTTTGCTTAAGTGAGTCACCCACAGAGCTTTAGAATTTTCCCCCTCCTAGAAAATGCCTGAAACAAGAAAGTCCCGAGAAGCTGTTCTGCGAACCTGAAGACCATTCCAAAGTGAGCTCAGCAATGGATCTGTGAAGCAAGACTTACTAGGGTCACGGAGCTTGGGTGAACCTTTTGAAGATGTCTAGAGCCCAAAGCAATCTCTTAGGTGACTCTGTACACAGTAGCTGCAATTTTTTTTTTCTAATTTTTTGAAAATTAATTTGCCTAGGCTGATCTTAATTAAATGTACTCCTAATTCTATAAGTGAACAAAATTGTGGGTGTAAATTATACAGCAGTGTCAGTTGCACAAGTTAATTTAGGGCCAGATTCTATAAATGGTGCCTAATTCAGGAAGTGCCTATTAATCAGTTAGTTGATGTTTGTAGAATTACCCCTAGCAATGCCTAAATAGACTTAGGTGCCAGTAGGCATATTAACATTAGGCACTGGTATATTAAGTTTATTGATTTATTCAATTTTCTATACCGTTCTCCCAAGGGAGTACATTAATTTATTCAGGTACTCAAGCATTTTTCCCTGTCAGGGTTTTCTTGGCTTAATATACTGGTGCCTAATTCAATCCATGCCCAAACTCTGCCCCTAACTAGCAGTGTAGTAAGTGGGGGGGGAGGGGGGGGCAGTCCGCCCTGGGTGCCTTTTTGGTGGGGGTGCCAGCACCCATCCTCCTCTCTCTCCCCCCCCCCTTCTGTGCACACTCTTCCTTCATACCTCCCGGCGCAAATAGCAACCCCAACCTGCTTCTTGCGCCAGGGTCGGCTCTTCCTCCGACATCACTTCCTGGAATCGCACCAAGGAAGTGATGTCAGAGGAAGAGCAGACACTAGCGTGAGCAGCAGGTTGGGAGTTGCTGCTCGCGCCAGGAACATTAAGGAGGTACAGGGGAAGGTGCGTGCATGGCAGGAAGGAGCAGATGGGGATGGGGGAGTGGAGAAGAGGGCGGGGGCGCCACTGTCCCAGGTGCCTCTCACCCTCGCTACGCCACTGTCCCTAACCATGCCTACTTTCCACATAGGCACCAGTAAAGCACCTTGGGAACGACCCCCCTACTGCAAGATGGTAGGCGCCTACCGACTAATTTTTTTTAAAATTGGTTTTTATGGGAGCTTTCATTTATCAGTGCTAATTAAGCCGCTTTAAAAAAACAAGTTAGGCGCCTCGATCAGTAGGTGCCTTTTACAGAATCAGAGCCTTAGTTCTTAGATTAGCTACCGATTTCGCTAATTTGCACACACATCATTAGTCTGTATTCTACATGAGGACACAAAATCCATAGAGCACAACTTCAAGAGGGGATGGATCCAGGAGAGGCACAGGCAGGTCAGGGGCATGCCACGTATTTACACATGCAGGTGATGAGAATACTGTCCATTATGCATCTGAAAACAATTGGGCGGGAGCATTTAACACTAGTCATTGAGATTGTAAGTGCTCATGCCTAAAAAGTAAGATGCATAAGTGCAGACTTACTTAAATAACTCCCATTATAGAAGACTAGTGTAATTGCAATAAGCCAGTGGTTCCCAAACCTGTCCTGGGGGACCCCCAGCCAGTCGGGTTTTCAAGATATCCGTAATGAATATGCATGAGAGAGATTTGCATAGCTGTCACTTTCATTATATGCAAATCTTTCTCATGCATATTCATTAGGGATATCTTGAAAACCTGACTGGTTGGGGGTCCCCCAAGACAGGGTTGGGAACCACTGCTCTAGAAAGTGACCCCCTTAACTTTTATTGCCGTCGGGTTTTATACTGTGTCATCTATAGGAAATCAACAAAAAGTAAGCCAGAGGAGAAGCCATGGGTCAGCTGTGTTCCCATCCCAGTTTATTCTTGTACTGAGGACTGGCTTAACCAACAGGCAGACTAGGTAGCTACCCAGGACAGAAGCAGCTGAAAGGTTGGCAAAGAGCAACTGAAAACGGCCTGTATTGTGCCTAGAAGCCTAGTTTAATACTGGAAAGTAGCTTTAACTAGATCCATGCTGGGAACATGGAAGGATGATCAGATCCGAGTTTAATCATCTAAATCTCAGAGAGGGGGGTCCTATAAAACATGGAGCATAATGGGGGGGGGGAGGGAAAGGAAAGGCTGAAGTTCCTCCTAGGATGCTTAATACTCTTGCAGAGATGTCTAGGAAGGGAGGCATACAAACAAAATTTAAGGAAAGGCTGTCACTTGGAGAGGACAGGAAAGAAGTTTTCACAAAAAGGCTCCCTGTATGTAAGCCGGTCACATTCAGAATTCGATCAGTAGCTAGGATATTCTCCCATTCGGTCTCTATGGAAAAAACCCATTTCACTGAATCAGGCCTTCAGACTTTACACTAGTATATAGTGAACATGCACTCTTTGAAATAGTTATCTATTAGTTTCCAGTTAGGCCTCCCCTTAGTTTTGCTGCTTCATATTTCCTTCAGCAGATGAGACGAGCGTATTGCAGTCCAGAGAAGCAGACCAGTGCAACAAATGGAAGGCTACTAAATGAAGCAGTCATTTTTAATCCTGAATAAAATCTCACACCTAGGGTTACCAGATTTTCCAAAATTCGGACCCCCTAGATCCACCCCCAGGCCCTCCCAGTTCCACCCATCCCCGTAAAACCTCACTCCTACCCTAGCCCCCCCCCCCCCCCGCTGCCTGCCCTCATCAGGCAGGAAGGCAACCGCGCATGCACAAATGCCCTCCTGCCGACGGCGATTTGTTGGAAGCTTTTCAAAAACCGGACAAAGTGCCAGGTTTTGAAAAGCTGTCCGGGGAAATCCAGACATCTAGTAACCTTACTCACACCAGAATGATGGTATAGATTTCTTTGTTGCCATTTTTTGGCAAAAATTTTGCCCACCCCTCCACACATACACACAGATGCTTCTATTTCCATGCATAATATGTACATGCAAATCTGATCCACCATCTAAACATCTATAAACATATGACTATGATTTAGAATATTCATTCATTAGTAATATTTTCAAACCAATTTAGATTATTAAATAACCATTCAAACCCTAAAATCATCACCGTATTCAAGATATAATACAGCTGTAGCTCCAGATACAAAGGAATAGATATATTTAAAAAATAAACATCTGACAATTTTGAACAGACCAGAAAAATATAGTCCACTGAATCTTTCTTTGTCAGATAAGGTGCTTTACTTAAGTAATGCATTATTAAACATAACAAAATAGAAACCCCTTTCACCTATATGCGGATGCTTCCAGCATGCCTAGGAGATGCCTAACTGTGGCCTATCTAGCACCCAACTCACAAACAAAAGTAGACCTGCTTTTGCAAGCAGTCCTCTTACTAAAAAAAAAAAAAATAGAGGATTTAGTATGCAATATATAGAGATAGATTTTTTTTTTTTAATGTACTTTGAGGAACATAGAGGCCAAAAGAGGAACTGGACAATTGTTGAAGGTACTTGTTTGATATTTATCCAAGAGAAATGACTGCTTGTAAATCAAGAGGATATAAGCTTGGCTTTGGAATTGACATGTGGTTTCCTATCTGAGTGTGTGTGGTTAGAGCTACAGCCTTGGCACCCTGACGTTGGTTCAAAACTCCCACTTCTCCTTGTGACCCTGGGCAACTAGAACAGAAGAGAAATTTGACAATGAAGCTAAATGTAAATACTACATAGGATATAACCGGTATAGAAATAATTAAAAGACAAATAAATAAAATATAATAGTTACTGCATACAATTTTAATGTAAAAAAAAAAAACAGCATAAAATTGCCATTCTAATAACATCATAACGCTAACACATGATAACATTATAGAAGTTATGAGGACGCCTAGAGAAATAGTAGTAGTAGTAGAATCATAGAAATATGGACTATAAAAGGTCAAGCCCCTTCCCTTCCATTGTTTAAAAGCAGACTAAAACCCACCTTTTTGATATAGCCTTCAATCCTTAACCCTACTCCTCTGCCTTCCAGCCCAGCCCACTGATTAACTGTTCCCCTTAACTGTATCCATGACCTCCTGTTTGTCTTTGGGAAGCAGAGCTGAGATTGTGATGTCATAATGCCTCATTCCACCAACAAGAGTCAACCTCATCAGTGATGTCACAATGGCTTCATTGTCCTGTACTTCCCTCTGCCCTCCAACCCAGCCAGCTGATTAAATGTTCCCCTTAACTGTATCCATGACATTTTGTTTGTCTGTCTTGCCTGTTTAGATTGTAAGCTCTTTCGAGCAGGGACCGTTTTCTTTGTGACTCCGTGCAGTGTTGGGTGCATCTGGTAGCGCTATAGAAATAATTAATAGTAGTAGATTCCGGAAAGGACGTCCAACAATATAGATGTACTTAGATTCACTCAGTGCTGCTGAGTGCAATTCTCTATAATGCGTCTATGCACTATAGAATCGCGCTCATTATTCTACTGCTGGACGTCTAAACAATGCCTAAATTTTAGATGTCCTTTACAGAGTCTGGCCCTTGGGGCCAGATTCTCAACGTGGCGTGTTAAGTTAGCCGCCTAACTTAACTTGTTTAATTGGTTGCACCATTAAAACCCAACTAAAAACTTGTTTTAAAATACCTGGCTCTGCTATGTGGCCTTCCTGACCAATACCTTGGTCTGTGGCACCTAGCGATGCCGAAGGCCGGTAGTGGGTTTGGTTAGGGGTGGTGCCGGCCTTCAGCGTCACTAGGAGACGCTGGACGCAATTCAAGAAGGACCCTAGGCACAGAAATGTAGGCCTGTGAAATTCTGGCCTATATTTCTGGTGCCTAGGGTCTTTATCAGGAGCCGGTATGCCCGATCTATACACGGCGCCTGTCGATGATTGACATGTAGCAGGCGCCTTGTATAGAATGAGCCTCTTAGATTCCCTTTTACAAAGCTGCGGTAGCGAGTCCTGACGCGGCCCATAGGAATTGAATGGGCTGCATTGCATTTGTCGCACAGGAATCACTACCGCAACTTTGTAAAAAGAAAAAAAAAAGGCCCTTATTTATTTCTATAGCGCTACCAGATATACACAGTGCTGTACAGAGCCACAAAGAAGACTGTAAGCTCCTTCGAGCAGGGACTATCTACACAGGCAAGACAGGCAAACAAAATCCCATGGATACAGTTAAGGGGTACGTTTAATCTGCTGGCTGGGTTGGAGGGCAGTGGGGAGTAGGGTTATGGATTGGAGGCTGTATCAAAAAAATGGGTTTTCAGTCTGCTTTTAAACAAGGGAAGGGGTGTGGTGTGGCAGACAAACTCAGGTAGTTTATTCCAGGTAAAGGGGGCAGCTAGATGGAAGGAACGAAGTCTGGAATTGGCAGTGGAGGAGAAGGGTACAGCTAAGAGCAGCTTATCTGAGGAATGAAGTTCTCTGGTTGGTGTATAAGGAGAGAGGAGAGATATTGAGGGGCAGCCAAATAAACACACTAGAAGTATTTACACTATTACACTAGTAAATATTACACTAGTAAGCATTTTCCCTAACTGTCCCAGTAGTCTTACAATCTAACTATGGTATATGGTAGTGCTGCCCTATTCAGGAAAAAAATTTGATTCGATTCAGCCTACTGAATTGATTTTTCGATTCAATTTTCCTGCCCAATTGGGTGTTTTTTTCAAACATCCTGGTGTGTTTATTTTATAGCCTCTTCACCCCCTTTGCCCTCTCCTACTCACACTGATGCTGTGGTGTAAACAAAATAAACAAACAAAAAAGACTTTTCCTCTCTCTTCTAGGTCCTAGATCATGGCGAAATTGGGCTACACTCATCTGTTGCACTTGAGGCCTGAACTCTTAGGTCACTGTCCTAGACCCTGCATTCAAGACTCACCTCTACAATGAGCTTGGATAAACTATTATTCCCCTTTGCCTTTGGGATCCAGCTAAAAATAAGGTGTGTGCCTTAATCTGGCACTTATGTTGTGTTATATTGCTATGAGTCACCAGCCAGTGTGAAAACTATGATTCCATAAATATAGAGAACAATTGCGACAGGATTATTCTGGAGATAATGCAGTATGATTTCGTGTCTCATTAGTTTCAGTTCTTAAAGAATATATAGATGATGCATTTCTACAGCAAGTCCTCAGTAAGATGGCTCTGCAAAGCTTTCTTCGGGCTTGTTTAATTAGAAAAACAAAAAACCAAAAAAACTCTGTGGAGTGACGATGTTCCTAAATGGACTTTATTTGAAAGTGTCAAAGTTCCAAAGGTACACTGAAATCATCCACATAAAATAATTCCATCCACATAAAAATAAATCATCCACATAAAAGTCTTAAAGGACCTAGTCCGCTAGGGATACAGGACCCAACACGGTCCGTGTTTCGCTTAAAAGTCTTCTTCAGGGGTCCTATAAAGGTGAATACGCGGGAAACAACTGTGTGGTGAACGTATTCACCTTTATAGGACCCCCAGGGACTCCTGAAGAAGACTTTTTGTATTCCTAGCGGACTAGGTCCTTTAAGGCTTTTATGTGGATGTTTTATTTTTATGTGGATGGAATTATTTTATGTGGATGATTTCAGTGTACCTTTGGAACTTTGACACTTTCAAATAAAGTCCATTTAGGAACATCGTCACTCCACAGAGTTTTTTGTGTTTTCTCTGGATTTTCTTCTTTGTGGATATTTTGGGGTCAATTCCTTTTGGTTTTTGCTTGTTTAATTAGAAAACCAGATCCATCTATTCCTATCTACACAAATCCTTGGAATAGCATTGACTGAGTTTTAAAAATGGTCTCATTGGAATTTCTTCAGCGTGTTTTTCTTTTCCTTCCAATATTTTGAAATACTTCCTGTTCTTATTTAGGTTATGCAGACGACATCACCATTCTCCTTCCTTTTGACCAACCAACGTCCTCCATGACAGACACACTACACAGGACACTTGAAGCAGTAGCAACATGGATGAAAAATCACAAACTGAAACTGAACCCAGACAAGACAAAATTTATTCTCCTCGAAAATAATAAAACCCCAACCATAACAAATCTAAAAATAAACTCAATCACATATCCCTTACAACCCACTCTAAAACTTCTAGGAATGACGATAGACAGATGCTGTACTATGTAACCACAAATCAGCAAAACAATACAAAAATCATTCGCAGTCATGAGAAACTTGAGGCAAGTTCGAAAATTCTTCGAAAGAACACAATTCCAGCTCTTGGTCCAGTCCCTAGTCCTAGGTCTTCTAGACTACTGCAATATACTCCCATCTCCCCTGCCCCGCAACCATGATAAAACAACTACAAACAGTTCAAAACACAGCGCTAAGACTTATCTATTCACTGAGGAAGTACGACCACATCACGGCGGCATACCTCGACTCACACTGGCTCCCAATACAAGCAAGAGTGCAATTCAAATTCTACTGCCTACTATTTAAAACCATAAATGGGGACAGCCCAGCCTACCTTAACAACTGCCTAATCCAAACTACCTCAACCAGACATAGGAGAACCCACAAACTGTTCACGCATCCCCCAATCAGAGCAGCAAAACTGGACCACTAACTCTCCAATTTACTGATAACGACCCCCAGACTACAAATCGTTCAGAAAAGAAATAAAAACCATGCTATTCAAGAAATCCTTAAGACAAACTTACACTGCAAGACTCTTCCCAATTCTCTGAAACAACTTGCTCTTCTCTTCAATTCCTCTGGAAATGGCCAGATAACTTCTTTTGTAATCCGTCTTGAACCGCAAGGTATTGGCAGAATAGAAATCACTAATGTAATGTAATGCCTACTTCTCCAGTCTTGAGTACCTGAAAAAAGCCTATGTTCCGTTCCTGTCGCTGCAGGGAACAATGTGACATCAAAGTAATAAAAATAGACTAAGCAACAAATATTAAAGCAGGGGAACAGAAAAAAAAAACCTCCCAATGTAATCTAATCAAATCTTCCATTTGTGTGTCGCTCATACCTGAGCGAGCACTAGGCGATTTGCAAGAGAAAGGGTTGAGGGAGGCCTAGAGGGAGTGGCCTAAAAGGATAAGGGAGGGGTAAAGGAGGACTATAGGGAGAGCCTAAATTGAGAAGCATAAAGGTTCAGTTGTCAAAGAGAATAGTTTTAGCATATATGTGTTCAGTTGTCGAGAAAAGTTTTCAGCTTCTTCCGGAATAAGGCGTAGCTAGTTTCTTTTCCGATTGTTTCAGGGAGGTCATCTTGCTCATTAAACAGGACGTACCTAAAACAGAGGTTGATACCAGAGTTGAAAAAATGCTTATTGTAGTGGAGGCCAGTGGAGGAGTGGCCTGGTGATTACAGCAGCTGCCTCAGCACCCTGAGGTTGGGAGTTCAATTCCCACCACAGCTCCTTATGACTCTGGGCAAGTCACTTAACACCTCATTGCCTGTCTAAAATAATGTCAATTGCTTTGATTATAAACCACACAGAAAAAGCAATATACAAATCCCATCCCCTTTACCTATTTAAATTCATTTATGAAAGAAGTGAATGTAATGTATAAAGAACATGAAAAGTCATCTAAAAGCTAAAAGAATATAATTTATCCTTTCAACCAAGCAGGATTTCCTGAAATGACCAAGTTATTTTTACAACACACAGTTAGTAACGTTACTAAGGAGATTTCAAAGTTATTGTTATCGATCATTGTCTCAGGTACAAAACTTAGATTGTAAGCCCTTTGGGGACAGGGAAATAAATACCTTGAATTTAACTCACCTTGAACTAGCAATGAAAAAGAAGTAACTAAGTAAATAAATCTTTAGTACAGTAAAGCCCTCCTTTTAAGAGAGAAGCCAATATCTTCTCCTTCTTATGAACATTAATCTCTCATGTTGATGTGTTATTTCCCTATCCAATGAAATTGGAATCACATTTGGCTCTTCTAGCAGACTGGACTGCATTTCACTTGTTACTTGTTAAGGGGCTGGAGGAGTTGCCGTACAGTGAGAGATTAGAGAAACTGGGCATCTTCTCCCTTGAAAAGAGAAGACAGAGAGGACATGATCAAAACATTCAAGATAATGAAGGGAATTGACTTAGTAGATAAAGACAGGTTTGTGCACCCTCTCCAAGGTAGAGAGAGCGAGAGGGAACTCTCTAAAGTTGAAAGGGGATAGATTCCGTACAAACGTAAGGAAGTTCTTCTTCACCCAGAGAGTGGTAGAAAACTGGAATGTTCTTCCGGAGGCTGTTATAGGGGAAAATACCCTCCAGGGATTCAAGACAAAGTTAGATAAGTTCCTGCTGAACCAGAACGTACGCAGGTAAGGCTAGACTCGGGGCACTGGTCTTTGACCTAAGGGCCACCGTGTGAGCAGGCTGCTGGGCACGATGGACCACTGGTCTGACCCAGCAGCGGCAATTCTTATGTTCTTATGTACTCATTTTCGTATCTTTCAGACAGGGTTGGTCCAAACTATTCTACAGACTTGCACTTGTTTAGGCACACAATCCAAATCAAGAGAGTAGATCATTTTTCTTCTCGTGACCCTTCCACTATCTGCAGGCTGGTAAGATGGATGTTGAGGTTTTGAGCTTTTTTACAGAAGTTCTGGAAAATACCTTATCTAGATACCAACCATTCATGTTTTTTCAAATTATGCAAATAACCTTACATAGTCAGCAAAATAGCAGGAAACAAGAGAGACAAGCAACAAAACACGACTTTAAATTTTGTGTTTTTAATGTTACTATGTTCATTTAATATTTTTATGCATGTATGGCTGTAATCAGCTTAGTTTTTAGGTGGACTACAAGTTTTTTTAAATACATGAAGAGGCATGGGCTCAAAATTGGCAGCACACCATTCACAAGTAAAAAGGAACTATGGTCACAAATTTCTTCACTGTCTCATTTCTCCTTTTTTGTTTAGTTTCTATATTTTCTTATACAGTCCAACAAAGTCCAAAAATAAAGAGAAGCACGTCTCAAAAATCACTCCACAGAAAAACCCAGATATTACAAAATGTAAAGGACGTTCCAATGCTTTCCTCCAATATTCAAAACTCCTTTTCAGTCCCTCACAAACTCCTTGGCTCAAAGCACCAAGGCGGCCAGTAGTTTCACCTCTTCTGGATTCAGCAGGGAGTTTGCTATTAAACTCGGTTAGTGTCATGAACCCAGGAATCGTATTTTAAGAATCAATATTGTATGATTCCCACAGGGTGAGTATTATATTACTCCCCGCCCCCTTTTTACAAAACCGCGCAAGAGGTTTTTAGCACAGGCTGGCACGCTGAATGCTCCATAAAGTTCCAATGAGTGTCGGAGCAGTACAATACACTTCACCCTCCCCATTCGCGGTTTCTGCACTCACGATTTCACAATCGTGATTTTTTTCTGGGGAGGGGGAAAATTAAAAAAAACATATTTTTTACCTCCCTGCCGCCTTCCCGGCCTTACCTGGTGGTCTAGCGGGCTTTCGGGGCAGGAGCGATCTTCCTACGCTCCTGCCCCGTGCAGATCGCCATGAGAAAATGGCTGTAGGGAGTTCCCGTCGTAGTCTCGAGAGACTACGGGAACTCACAGCAGCCATTTCCTCATGGCGATCTGCACGGGGCAGGAGCATAGGAAGATCGATTCTGCCCCAAAAGCCCTCTAGACCACCAGGTAAGGCCGGGAAGGCGGCAGGGAGGTGGGGGTGGGTCAAAGCCAGATAATTGCAGTTTTTCGCCATTCACAGTCCGGCTCTGCCCGTATCCCCCGCGAATAACGAGGGAGAAGTGTACATTCAGCGTGCTGACTGGCACTAAAAACCTTTTGCGTGGTTTTGTAAAATTAAATATTTTTTTACTTTATACATCAATTAAAGTACATAAGCATCATCGTACTGGGATAGACCAAGGGTAGGCAATTCCGGTCCTCGAGAGCCAGAACCAGGTCAGGTTTTCAGGATATCCACAATAAATATGCATGAGTTAGATTTGCATCTCAAGGAGGTAGTGAATGCAGATCAATCTCATACATATTCATTGTGGATATCCTGAAAGCCTGACCTGGCTACTGCTCTTGAGGACCGGAATTGCCTACCCCTGGTTTAGACCAAAGGTCCATCAAGTCCAGCATCTTAACAGTGGCCAATCCAGATCACAAGTACCTGGCAAAATCCAGACAGATTTCTTTAATGTCCATATATTTTTTAATCTGTTGTAGGAAATAAAAAAGGAATAGAAACAGTATATACCAGTGGTTCCCAACCCTGTCCTGGAGGACCACCAGGCCAATTGGGTTTTCAGGCTAGCCTTAATGAATATGCATGAGAGAGATTTGCATATAATGGAAGTGACAGACATGCAAATCTGCTCCATGCATATTCATTAGGGCTAGCCTGAAAACCCGATTGGCCTGGTGGTCCTCCAGGACAGGGTTGGGAACCACTGGTATATACTATTCTACATAGAAAACTTGAAATGTTCAGGCCTATGTAGAGCAGGTGGCAATTTTCAGCTGTTCCAATATCCACTCTTACGTTTACTCATGTACATAAGAATAGCCATACTGGATCAGACCAATAGTCCATCTAGCCAATTCAGGTCACAAGTACCTGGCAGAAACCCAAATAGCAGCAACATTCCATGTTACTGGTCCCAAGGCAAGTGGCTTCCCCCAAGTCTATCTCAATAGCAGACTATGGACTTTTCCTCCAGAAACTTGTCCAAACCTTTTTAAAACCCAGTCGCACTACATCCTCTGATAATGAGTTCCATACTTAACTATTCTTAGAAGGAAATATTTTTTCACTCTATTTGTTTTAAAGGTATCTCCATAAAACTTCATCGTGTCCCCTAGTTTTTGTAATTTTTGAAAAAGAGTAAAAATGTCTCTCTTCCAAGCTGAAGAGCCTTAAACTTTTTAGTTTTTCCCTCATATGAGAGAAGTTCCATCCTCTTTATCATTTTGATCACTCTTCTTTGAATCTTTTCTGATTCTACTATATCTTTTTTGAGATATGGTGACCAGAACTGAATTCAATAGTCAAGGCGAGGTCATACTTTGGTCACGTGGCGTGATTTCAGTTCTGGTTACAAATGTGCATGAAAAGAATGAGCAGCAGAAAAACCATCTGAACAAGAACTTGACTTACTAGTTTCTTTGTTCTCTTTCCTCAGATACTGAGCACTAAAAACCTACCCCTACTGCTATACTCCAGCTCACATAAACAATGAAGCATGGGGATAAGCTTCCTCACTCCGATCCATCTCTTCTTCCTCTTGAAACCTATTCAGGTTTTTCATGCACTGAAAAGATATGATATCCTTTACTTTCAACAGACTTGATTTAACTACTTAAGCAGCAGTTGAACTTCACAACAAAATGCTGATCTAAGGGCTATAAATATTTCTGTTCTTGCTAAAAGCCTTTTTGGATTCTAGATTCCAGCATGAGCAGAGCTGCTTGAAATGAATGCTTCTAGCCAGGGCTGGCTTAAAACTATGGACCAAGTGAGGCTCTGGTCCAGGACGCCAAATGCCCAGGTCCGTGATGTCACTGCTGTCCCATACCAACCTACCTTACCTGACAAGCACAGCGCTCCATCCGATGAGGTCCTGTCCTACCGATGGCAGAAAAAAAAAAGTGCAGCGGCTTCAGGAGCAGCACTCTGGCCACGTTTCTCCTCCCAAACGATGTGGTCTTGAGGCCTTACCCCTTCTTGAGCCAGCCCTGCTTCTAGCTATGAAAATACATGTGTCTAGCTGTGGACATGTTCTTGCCAAAAAGGAGTTCATCTGTGCTAGACTATACTTTCAAAAATGAAGCCCGATAAAGCTTATAAAAGGGAAGTTAGATGGTCTTCAACGTGCGTGGGGAAAAGAGCAGGATGCTACATAGCCCAGATTCAACACAATAGTATTTTAGGTTTCTGATAACTTTTGTTGTTGTTGTTGTTACAGATCCCAGCTAAATTTTTCCATTAGTGCATGAGACTTGCAAAAAGTTAACACATAAGCACTTACAGCCTCTTATTCACTGCCCCAGGTACATTAGATAGATTGTGAACCCACTGGGACAGAAAGGAAAAAAGCTTGAAGCAGCTGTTATGTAAACTGCTTTGAGTGTGGTTGTAAAGGTACAAAAAGGTTGTATACAAGTTCCAAACCCTTTCCCTTATTCAGGAGGCGCTATCCCTCAGATCAGGGGTGTAGCCAGACAGCCAATTTTGGTTGGGCCTGCCTACCCCCAACTCTTCAAACCTCCTTCAGCAACCTCACAACTCAAAATAAATCCTTTAGCTAATGAGGATCCCCACGCTTTGTCAGCTGAAAACTTTCATAATGCTCTTTTATCAAATTTACCGATGAAAACAAAAACAAAAACTGTGAATACAGATGTTCTGGAGATAATTTATTAAGCACTGACATATAAAACCATGAAAATTCAATTAAAAAAGTACAATGATAAAAAATACTGTGATAAAAATCCAACCGGACCCTACACGGTCCGTGTTTCGGCAAACACACCTTCCTCAGGGGTCTAATGGTTTGCAAACTCACATATAAAGAATTGGACTGAAAACAGTCTATTGTGTTTAAACATGTGAGCAAAGAACACCGCAGACAAGGAACATTATTTTGCTACTTCAGCTTGTCTGCGGTATTCTTTGCTCACATATCTAATAAGTAACCCTTTTTTTCTCCCCCACGTGCAGCATCTCTTTCCTTCCCTTCCCTCCCCCCCTAGGCATTTTTCTACCAGTCTGAATATCTCCCACCCCCCTCCTGTCTACCTTCACAGAAGTTTGTGTCAAAAGGTTGATAGCTGTGGCAGTGATTTCTAAACACTGTTTGCGGCTAACCCGGAAACCTCCCCTCTGCTGCCTATCATCCCCTCCTGATGCAATACTGTTTGTTTGTTGTTGTTGTTTTTTGCCTGGGCAGAACATGCAGGCGGTGTGAGAGAATCAGTGCTGCAGCCAGCAAACCTCTAACAGTGTGGTGCAGTAGTTAAAGCTATACCCTCAACATCCCGAGATTGTGGGTTCAAACCCACACTGCTCCTTGTGACCCTGGGAAAGGAATTTTGGTAAACTAATACAGGATTCTAATTATCATCAGGTTTTTAGAAAGGTATTGAAGACTTACTTGTTTGATAAATTTTATAAATGAGTTTATAATCTGTTATGCTTACTTTCTTACTTTGTGAACCTCTTTGAACTGAAAGGCACAGTGGTATATAAGTGCATTTTTATGTTATGTTATGTCATTTAATCCCCCCATTGCCACAGGTACATTAGATAGATTGTGAACCCACCGGGACAGACAGGGAAAAATGCTTGAATACCTGAATAAATTCATGTAAACTGTTCTGAGCTCTCCTGGGAGAATGGTATAGAAAACTGTATAAATAAATAAATAGTGTGAAAAGCTTCAGCCTCTGATAACCAGAGCTGGTTTTGTGACATCATAATGCCTCAGGGAGAGGGGGAGACATGATAGAGACATTAAAATATCTTACAGGCCGTATCGAGGTAGAGGAAGATATCCTTTTTCTTACAGGTCCCACGGCAACAAGAAGGCATCCGCTCAAACCCAAGGGTGGGAGATTTCATGGTGACATCAGGAAGTACTTGTTCACCGAAAAGGTGGTTGATCTTTGGTATGGCCTTCCACTTCAGGTAGTTGAGGCCAGCAACGTGCTCGACTTCAAGAAACGATGGGATAAACATGTGGGTTCACTTCGGGCAATTGCTTAGAGGGAGTGTTCTTTTTAAGGGGAGGGTTCTTCTGAGTGGGCAGACGTGTTGGGCCGACGGCCCTTTTCTGCTGTCATATTCTATGTTTCATTTCACCAATGCCTAAGAGCCAGCCTCATCAGTGATGTCACAATGGCTTGATTGTCCTGTACTTGGCTCACTTTTACTACTTTTTGATTTCTAGAGTGGCGCAGTGGTTAAAGCTACAGCCTCAACACCCTGAGGTTGAAGGTTCAAATCCACGCTGCTCTTGTGACCCTGGGCAAGTCATTTAATCCCCCCATTGCTCCAGGACAGACAGAGAAAAATGCTTGAGTACCGCTCTGAGCTTTCCTGGGAGAACGGTATAGAAAATTGAATGAATGAATAAATAAAAACGTTTGTTAAGGAAGGAAAGAAGAGAGGGAGATGCAGGATTGGAGCCGTGGAGACCAGCATGCTCAGTAAATGTATCTGAAACAGGAACTCATCTGTAAGAAAGTTAAAGAATACTACTTTTTGTCTAACAACCTTAATTCCATATTTCCTGAATGGTGACTATGACAGAGAACAATCAACATGGGAAAACAAATGGCTATATATTTTTAGGAAATGCTAATTACATACATTTCAAAAAGCTCTTTACATAGAAATAGTGTTAAGTATATATGTCAAAGCCCAAGTTGGCATAATTATCTTTAATTATGTTAGGCAGAGTCGTTTATTATGACATGTTTCTGCTCGCTTGAGGCTATTAGAAGTTACCCATCAAGGCATTTTGTATAGCCTATAGAAAAATCATTTGTTTTTCACTTCCAATTGCTACTTGAATGAGAGTGAGTTCACAGTATACTAAAGTGTACTTGTAAAACTTTCAAGCAATTTGGTCTCTGAAAATCAAGGCTTTTATTGTTGTTTTTTCTATACCAGGGTTCTTCCTACTTCTGTTCTTACACTGTTGCTTTCACCTTCTAGGAGAAATCCACAGAGGAATTCCAGAAGACAAATAACAATATTACCACTGATAAACAGGGTTATTGAAAGATGTACTTTATCAAAAACCTCACATATTCATGTTTCGTCCTCAGACTTCATCAGGGGTACAAAGATACAGCAAATCCCAGTGTCAAACTGATTCATGCCATGATGCTGTTTGAGAGATACTGTGACAGCAGTCCGATACTGCTTGTGAGGAGAGGCAGGATATTAAATAAAAACTATAACCAAAGAAAAGAATTCTTACGTCCCATGTTTATCTCCCAACCAGGACCCTGGTGATCTTCTGAAAACAACATTGGAAAAATGTATTTTCAGAGCTGTTCTAAATTTAACATAAGAAAGATTCAGAACTTAGGGATAGTAGAAAATCATTCCAAAAGAGGAGACAGAAAGAAAAATTGGGTTTTCTTGTGGATTCCCAGCTCATTTGGGACAATTCTATTAGTAAGTGCATTCTTTTAAGTGCCCTGATGCCTTATGGAGGTGAGTGGCGGCCAAGAGGTAGACCTGCTGCCTCATTGCCCTGAGGTCGTGGAATCAATCACAGTGCTGCTCCTTGGGCAAGTTATTTAATCCTCCATTGCCCCAGGCACAAAATAAGTGCCTGTATATATGTAAATGTGTAACCACAAAAAGGCAGTATACAAGTCCCATTCCTTTTCCCTATGAAGAAAAAGCCTATTTAATTAACGTCATCCCGATTTCATCACTGAACCCTAGGTGGTGTGGTTTTGTTGAACCTTACCATCTGGGTGACCATAGTTATACAACCCAAATAATGTTGTGTATAAGGATATATCAAGGAACAACACGAGACATCTTCAAATGCTATAAAACGCAGCTGTACATTTGCTTAGTGAGGCAAAGCTGATCACATAACCCTGCTGTCAAAAACATTTCACCGGTTGTCCGTTTAAGATTTTTAGCTCTTACTTTAAAGGGCCTGAGGCTGAAGTTCCAGATTATCTAGCTGGTTAATTATTATAATCTAGGTTCCTTCAGTCCTTAAATGACCCTAGATTTGCCAAGCTAGGCCCTAGATTTGCCAAGCTAGAGTTGGCTAGACTTTGTGCTTTTTTTTTCTTTATAGCACCTTCCCATTGCAAAAGTCTTCAGGTTTTACTACAGGGAGGGCTCTCTGAAAGGCTTTAAAGCTCAACACACTATTTTTTTTTTTTTAGACAGGCATATAAGGCAGCAATGGTTTAGGCCAGGGGTAGGCAAATTCCGGTCCTCGAGAGCCAGAGCCAGGTCAGGTTTTCAGGATATCCACAATGAATATGTACGAGATAACATAAGAACATAAGCAATGCCTCTGCTGGGTCAGACCTGAGGTCCATCTTGCCCAGCAGTCCGCTCACGCGGCGGCCCAACAGGTCCAGGACCTGAGCAGTAATCCTCTATTTATACCCTTCTATTCCCTTTTCCAGCAGGAAAATGTCCAATCCTCTCTTAAATCTCAGTACTGTATTCTGCCCTATAACGTCCTCTGGAAGCGCATTCCAAGTGTCCACCACACGTTGGGTAAAGAAGAACTTCCTGGCATTTGTATTGAATCTGTCCCCTTTCAACTTTTCCGAATGCCCTCTTGTTCTTTTATTTTTTGAAAGTTTGAAGAATCTGTCCCTCTCTACTCTCTCTATGCCCCTCATGATCTTATAAGTCTCTATCATATCCCCTCTAAGCCCCCTTGAGATGCAAATCTATCTCGTGGATATCCTGAAAACCTGACCTGGATCCGGCTCTCGAGGACTGAAATTGCCTATCCCTGGTTTAGGCAACTGTGAGCTTTTTCTACAAAATTGAGCTTGTTTTTATAGTTTGCAACTATTCATTGACTGGCTTTTATGTATTTTTGCTGTTATGACTAATGTGATCTTATCTATTGTTTATATTGGGATTCTTTCCTTTTATATTATTGTTTTAGATTGTACACTGCCAGACCTAGTATTACAGTATAAAGTTGCATGCCTAATTGCATGCCCCCCTTACAGTTGCACACTATATATTTTTTTTTTTTAACTTTTTTTGTGGTGGGACAGGGCAGTGCGAGAGCTGAAAGGGCAGATTATTTAAACCAACTGCTTCTGAGTTGCAGGATCCTTTTCCTGTTCCTCGGAGGCAGTTTACCCACCTTCCCAACCTAGGATAGGGCAATGATGGGTAGATATATTTGGTGGGCTTAGTTGGGTTTGTGGTAACAGCATGGACACTCAAGATACAGAGCAGTTTGCCCATCAGGGGATTAGCGATGATACTAAAAGCTCTACGAGTGGCTGATCACCCAATGAGGGGCATACAGAAGGGGCCATGGAGAGATAGGGAAAGGGGGCTGCTTTGGGGGGAGGTGTGCTGGGGGCATACAGCTTTGCTCTTTTTTTGTATATATACTAGTCTTTAAGCCCATTACATTAACGGATGCTAGAATAGATGTGTCTGTCTGTCTGTGTTTCTTTATCTCTCTCCTTGGCCGCTGTCTGTATCCTTCTGTCTCCCCCTCCCCCCGAGCAAAGCTGTATGCCCCCAGCACCCACCTCCCCCCCAAATGTCTCTCCATGGCCCTCTTCTGTCTTCCCCCCCACCCAGAGCAAAGCTGTCTGTCCCCAGCACACCTCCCCCCAAAGCAGCCCCCTTTCCCTATCTCTCCATGGCCCCTTCTGTCTTCCCCCCCAAAGCAAAGCTGTTTGCCCCAAGCACACCTCTCCCCCAAAGCAGCCCCCTTTCCTTCTCCCGATGACTCTCTCTCTGGCCCCCTTTCTCTGTCTGTCTTTCTGTCCCTCTCCCTGTCCCTGTGTCTTTCTTTCTTTCTGTCTCCCTCCCTCTCGCTGTCTGTCTGTCATTTTTCCCCATTTCCCTGTGCAGCAGCATTTCCATCCCACTTCCCTATGCAGCAGCAACAGCATTTCCTTCCTATCCCCCCCTTTTCCTGTGTAGAAGCAGTAGCAGCATTTTCCCCCACTTCCCCTTTCCCTTCTCTTACCTTCTCTTCCCTGCTCCGTTCGGCCCCTCCCCCTTCTTTTACTGCTGTTGTCGATCCAGCCTGCTTCTGACCCTCCCACCGCCGACAAACCTCGGGGCTCCAGCCGCGTAGGCAGCACTTTAAACACGCTGCTTCGCAGCCTTCTACTGGTGATTTCCTCTGCCGCGTCTGTCTCTGATGATGTCATCAGAGATGAGGCAGAGGAAATCAGCAGAGAAGGGCACGAAGCAGCGTGTTTATAGTGCTGCCTACGCTGCTGGAGCCGGGAGGCGACGGAGAGGGCAGGGGGTGCTAGCGGCTGGCAGCTGCCACTCCGCAGGTGGAGAGCAGGGAAGGGCGCACATGCGCACTTGTCTTGCCTCGCGTGAGGCCAGACCGTAAGCCGTGCATGCGCACTTCCTATGGATTGCTACAGCTCACGGAAAACGGACACACGCATAGGAAGTGCGCATGCGCGGCTTACCGTTTTATTATATAAGATATATATATATATATCCATTTCCGCTTTTCTTCATTAGCCCTCTCTATTGTTTTTTGTATTATGTGACTTTTCACTTATCCAACAATGGGTCAGTCCCAGTTATGTCCGATAATCGAGACTATACTGTATGTATTTTTTTAAGGAATGTGCATAAAACATGACTCCACCTGTGCTCTGCATAAACACAACCCCTGAACATGCCTACTATATTCAAGTTGCATAAAAGCACAACCTCTCATCACTATATGCATTTTTACATGCATTTCCCATATGTACCGTATTTTCACGCATATAATGCGCACCCGTGTAAAACGCGCACACGGGTATAGCGCGCGGGAAAACAACATTTATGTTAAAAAATTCCCGTATAGCGCGCACACAGGTACAGCGTGCATTGAATTACCGGTAAAACCTCCTCCTGCCTTGCCGCCCGACTCTCCTCTTGCCGCTCTGGGCCGAATCGCTGCCCTGATCCTGCCTTGCTGCCCGACTCTCCTCTTGCCGCTCTGCCCCGAATCGCTGCCCTGCTCCTGCCTTGCCGCCCGACTCTCCTCTTGCCGCTCTGCCCCGAATCGCTGCCCTGCTCCTGCCTTGCCGCCCGACTCTCCTCTTGCCGCTCTGGGCCGAATCGCTGCCCTGATCCTGCCTTGCCGCCTGACTCTCCTCTCGCTGCCCTGCTCCCAGCTCTGTAAGCTCTGATGTCAGAGAAAGGGCGGGACCGCGGCAGAGGAAGCAGCGCAGGGCTCAGAGAAGGGGCGGGACCGCCGGCAGAGGAAGCAGCAGGGCTCACTGGTATCGTGAACCCACAGTAGGCTGCTTCTCCGTGCGGGGAGGGGGTAGGGGGATGAATCTGACGTCGGGGGGGGTGCGAGCAGTCCTTCAGGGTGGGGGTGCGAGCGGTCATTCAGGGTATGGCATCAGGCTTTCAGGGCTGGGGGATGAATCAGACGTCGGGGGAGGGGGGGAACCATGTAAAAAAAAATTGTACAACGCGCTCACGCATATAACGCGCATGGTTATGCTCGGTTTGTAAAATCGTGTATAACGCGTGCGTTATATGCGTGAAAATACGGTAAGTCTTTAAAAAGATTCTAAGTGCAGTTTGACCAAAAAGAACAAAATCTTCCGAATCACAGTAGCAAAACAGAACGAAGCAGACATTTGTGCAGCCTGTGCAAAACGAAGGTATTGCAGAGAAAGCTAAGCTAGAGGCTGGGTTGACCTGCGCCTTTCACTTTAGCAGCCGGTTCCGTTTACACCCTCCCGACGAAGCAACATGTAAGCGAAACTCGAGTCGAGGGTTTTAGACATTAAATGAGGCTACACAGTTAAACGCCACAGATAAGCACAGGACAGCAGAAGTTTGGCAATCTGCCCCACAAAGCAGTTAAGTTGGTGTTTACGTTAAGCATATGGTCTTTTATTGATGGCAGCGGTACAGGACCGGATACGTGCTGTGAAGGTCCCGTTGACAACCTCTACTTAGTTCACAATTATAGCACTAAGGTTGTGGGTCTGCGCACTTTTACAGTGAATATTAATTAGATTCTGTTATGTGTTTTTTATGCGGATATGTTTTGATGATACGGTGCGGTGATTGCTTGAATCCTGTGTCTGGTATTAGGTAATGCAGAGATGCCATAAACTTAAGGGTATTCCACTTCAAGCCTCCAAAAATATGGCTCTGGTACTGCTTAGTTCTACCAGTCCTCAAATACTAGTATAAGCAAATTAAAGATTGGACTAGTGTTATCAGTTTTACTTGTCGTTCATGAGTATGCCTCAGCCCCACCACTCCACCGCCATATTAACTTATAACTGCGTGGAGATTTAAGTGGTGCATCATCACTGGCTGCTCATATTTTTTGTGTGTAATATTCTATGCATTTTTTCAATTTTTGAAAAGTGTTATCTCGTTTGTAAAGTGCTCTAAATACTTATGAGTCGGGTGACAAGCACGTTCTCGGGAGACCCTTGATACAGCGCCGGTAGGCGTGAAACATGTCGGGTTAAGACTCCCAGACGTTGGCTGACAAGCTAAGTATTTAGAGCACTTTACAATTGAGATAACACTTTTCAAAAATTGAAAAAATGCATAGAATATTACACACAAAAAATATGAGCAGCCAGTGATGATGCACCACTTAAATCTCCACAGCAGTTATAAGTTAATACGGCGGTGGAGTGGTGGGGCTGAGGCATACTCATGAACGACAAGTAAAACTGATAACACTAGTCCAATCTTTAATTTACATAAACTTAAGGGTAGGCACCCCATATGCGTGTGGGTAATCAGGGATGGCAGTAAATATACAGCCCATGTGTGGTAACAATGTTCTGTAGAAGTAAAAACAAAAGATAACCCCAATGAGAATGTCACGAGTGCTGCTACCATTAAAGCTCTGTTTAAAGGAGACTGTTCCACGGTGCCCTCTGCCAGTTTTGAGTGACAGCAATGGGGGTGGAGGGGGGACCCCTCCCACAACAACCAGTCCCCCTCCTCAGTCTATTTAACAGCCCAGCAGGGGCTGAATAGGATTATCAGCAAATCACATTTGCATACGAAAACCCCAAACCCGTTCAGTCATGGTAATATTTTCTTTCAGCCAATCCAGAGGCTTCTTGGTAATTCTTCCTACCTAATTAATGCAAACATTTAAAAAGAAAAAAATCTGCATATAACAGCTGACTAAACAAAACCTCCCCTTACCCTGATAAGTTCAAGGAAATTTAAGCCTATATGCTAAAATAAATTTTGTTTTCCTTCTACAGAGCAATTTTTTTTTTTTTCTTTAATAAGGCAATAATAATAAAAACACCACCCAAATGTTTGGAAATCTTTGTGGTTACTATAGTATAACCAGAGGGGAAACCCATCTTTCACCACAAACCTACATCTGCATGCTGTCTAGACAGTCAAAGACAGGACATTTCAAGCCATGAGCTGCAGACTGCAACTTCCACAGCTTCAATGCACCGGAGCTACTTGGTTTAAAATAAACCCCAGTTTATGAGAAAACGTGTCTTGAAATTCAGATTTAAACAGACTTGGAAATAAGCTCAGTCTTGTCACCCTATCCTGAGCACGTACAACCCCCTTCCCCCCAAATATTAATTTTGCATCCCTGTCTAGACTAGAACAAAGGGGTGTTTTTAAAGAACGGAGATGCACAAAGTAGCCATTTATAGAAGCAGCACTGCTTTCTCGGGTGGCTGTTAATTTGCGGCTTATTTAAAGCTCACAAGGCCAGCTTCTCAAAACCTGTAAAAAAAAAATTATCTATACTACATCTCTCTTATACTATTCTTGTTACAATACAAGAAAAACTTAAGTACAGACAAAATTCAATAATGTATTGATCTGGAATGGCCAAGTTATGGCCATATACACCCCCCCCACACACACCCACACCCACCCTTAAAATTTCCGATGCTCCTTCTGCACTTAACACATAAAAGCCTTAGACAAACCTTAATAATAGTGAATACAGTAATTAGGCAACAGACACTTTATTGTTGGGTAAATCAGGCCACAGTTTTATTTATTGAGAAACCACCATTGAATAAATAATTAACAATGCAACACTTCCCCAAGTTGCAAACATAGTGCAACCTGAAAATACTCATTTATAGTCCCTGGCCCCACCAGGTCAACTAGGGCCTGGGGGTGCCCCACTTCTGGATCACCTGACCCAAAGTGTATCCGCTCACCTGAGCACACTTCCAAATAATCGCTCATCACCTGACGAGCCAAATACCCTGTAGCTCGGGATTACCGTGGTTGCAACAACCTGAAGCCCCTGCATCTCCCTCAACACTAAACTCCAACACCAAGGAACGGGTGGGAGGGGGAAGGAAGGCTCCTATGCCTCAGAGACAAGGGGTCTTTATAGCCCAACCCATAATTTCCTGCTCTTCTCTCACTGCCCAATCATTTTAAGCCTACTGACAGGAAGCCAAATTTCCAATGGCTTCTCATCCACCTCTTCTGCAATCCCGCCCCCCCCCCAACCTAGCCTCCCCCTCCTGAAAGATTTCCAACTCATTGTTAATGTCACCCATCAACACCAGCTCTCAGGTTCTTTAATATTCCACAGCTAACAAATTTCAGTTTCTAGATCCATGCAGCCCTTTTGAATCTTAGGAAGTGCCACTGTGAAAAAGGATTATTGCAAGGTATTTCAGTCTAGTCTAAGGTTATTTAACTTCAAATTATGTTCAGCTCTGGTGCAACCAAAGCATTTTACATCTTATCACACTCCCTCTGTCCTATTATGCAAAGCTGATACATTTGGTGACTGTCTAGACTCTAAGCTCCTTTACCTAACAAAGAGCAATCGTCTGGATGAAGCATCAGCAAGTTCAAAGCCCTCATTAAATCAGGAAGTATCTTTCTAGTTCTACCAGCTGTTTCAGGCTCTGAGATCATGTACTAACCGCAGTAAGCTAAGCTATATTTTGGAGGCATTAAATGTAAAATATAAATTTTACAGTATATCCACTAAATGGTGGTAAGGTGTTATAGTTATCATCACATGGTAATCAACAATATTAACATGCAGCAATGGGGGGGGGGGGGGGGGGGGGGGAGTGTTGCAGTTTCCAGCATCTTGCCATACAGTTAAAAGGAAATTCTATAATCTAGCCACTCATTTCCATAACTTTTGCGCATGTAAATGTTTAGAATACTTGTCTAAGTTCTATTCTGTAAGTGAAGTGGATGGGGGCCTTATTGATATGATATTCAAAAATGATTTTGGACGTTTTGCAAAAAAAAAAAAAAAAAAAGTCTAGAAATCCAGTGCCTAAGAAGGTCTTTTCCAAACCAGAAAAATGACTTTTTTGGATTCAAAATGCATCCTATTTTAGATGTTTTTGCGTTCAGTTTGTCTTTCTTTAAGGGCTATTTTCAAACAAAAATGTCCCAAGGGAAAACCACACAAAAACAAGCTCTTGGATGTCTGGGAGCCAGAAGTCTTACTAGACTGGCTGCACAGACATCGAGTCAATTTGTACATGCAAC
This sequence comes from Geotrypetes seraphini, assembly GCF_902459505.1. Classification (NCBI taxonomy): domain Eukaryota; kingdom Metazoa; phylum Chordata; class Amphibia; order Gymnophiona; family Dermophiidae; genus Geotrypetes; species Geotrypetes seraphini. The sequence continues at coordinate 101,705,315 of NC_047094.1, read as the reverse complement.
TTGTTTAACAAGACCAACTGATAACTGGAAATTAACACCTCCTAATTGACACTTTTTTAATTTATTGATTGATTTATTATACTTACAAAGCAAAAACACAAGTATATCCAATTCAAACATAGCATATAATGCTCAAATAAAAGTCAAAGGCAATAGTTTATCAATGATTAAGTAAATGGCTGAGAGTGCCAAAGCTTAAAAAAGGGTAAAATAACAAAGTTTAACATCTTGGCAGACTAAGAGATGTGGCACATTCTTTAAATCATCAATCCATTCTCCAGCAAAACAAATAATAATTTAAGAAACTATCTGCAAAGGTTTATTTCTAAGAGAAACACATATTTTGTCACTTGCAAATGAAATAAGGCATTTACAAGGAAATTTTAAGAAGAAGGTCGCGCCCACCACTAAGGCTTTAGGCCTAAGCAATAGAAACTGCATCCTAATTGACACCAATTGGCACCAATTAGAAGTTACGCAAACAACTTGGTTGGTGCATTCTATAAAGTGCTACATGTCAATTCTAGTGCTCGAATCTCAAATGGAGGAATGGGGAGGAGCATGGGTGGATCATGGGCATTCCTAAAAATTAAGTGCCGTTACAGAATACGCCTGATCTGCACACAACTTAAGCACAGATATTTAAGCCTGGCTTTTCTTGGCCTAAATGGATGCACCTGTACAGATAATAATCTGTGCTGGTTTTCTAGGCATTACACATAGAATAGGCCTTAACTGTGGGAGTCATGCTCAGTATGTTTCCCTATAGTTACTACACAGGAAAAACTAAACACGCAGAGTGTACGGAAAAAAAAAATCATATTGTGTGCACCAGTACAGAGCATAGTATTTCATGCAGGGCTCAGCCCAGCAAAGCTCAAACTGAGGAGAAGATTCTCAAAACTTTAACGTGGTCACTAAACGGGTTCCAATCGGTTTAGCGTTCATGTATTTTAGCAGCGGATCATCAAAATGTCTTACCGTAGTCTTTTCCGAGCTTCCTAGCAGTTTACAGACTCTGCCATGCAAATGTATTACAAGGTTGTTAATATTTACATGAGCACTCCAGGTGATTCTCTATTAATCGCCAAGTGATTGATTCCCTAACCTCGCTGTCCTACATTTGCGAGCAAAAGTTTCCATTAGGTGTGAGCTGTTCTAGCTTTACTTTTTGGTGATTAGCTTAGGCATTGACAGAAAAGTAAGGCTTGATAGCTCAGACCAGCCAGAAAATTTTGCCTCCGTCATGCAACTCCCTCCCCCCCCCCCCCCCGCAGGAGGGATGTCCACTTCCTCCTGCCGCTGCTGTTAAGCAAACCCCCACCCCCTGGAAGTGGGAGAGATGCCCACTCCCTCCAGCCACCAAGAAAACCCCCTCTGTCCGATACCCTCCTCGGCAGTGGGAGGGATGCCCACTCCCTCCCACCACTGCCTTTATATCCCCGACAACCCCCTACCCCCCTTATCTTGTTTACGAAGACCAGCCAGCAGGCCCGCCTCTTCAAAATGGTGGGCCTTCCCCTCCCTGGTGCATCCTGGGATGTGCAGGAGAGGGGCCTAAGGCTCCGACTGGTCCAGGTTGGTTAAGGCTCCTCTAATGGAAGGGGCCTTAGGCTTCTGGGCTAATCAGATTCCTCCCCAGCATATCCCAGGATGCACCGGGGAGGGGAAGACCTGCCATTTTGAAGAGGCGGGCCTGTTGACCAGAGGTAGGAGGGGCAGGGGGGTTGTCAGAGGCATGGGGGGGGGTGTTCGGGTCATCAGGGGTATGACAGTGGCAGTGAGTGGGCGTACCTCCCACTACTGGGGGGGAGGGTCGGTGGCTTGTTTGGTGGCAGAAGAGAGTGGGCATCTTTCCCACTGCCGGAGAAGGGGGTATTGCTTTACAGCGGTGGCAGGAAGGAATGGACATCCCTCCTGCCAATCTTCGATTTGGAGTCTTTGTGTTTATTCTGCACACGTGCCAATCGATAGCGCCAGCAATCGGTACGTGCAAATTTAGTGACCCTACATGACTCTCCGCCAACTTCATTTGCATGCATGGTTTTATTAAGAATGACTCGTCTTTTTAAAATTGTTACAGTAGCGGTCGTGACAGCGGGCCATCAGATTTTTACCACTAACATTTGAGAATCTTCCCCTCAGTCAGAAAGCTGTTCTAGGGTCTAGGCTGACTATCTTACTGAATTTAATTCAAAATCTTAAACTTTAGCACATACTCCAACCAGGGCCCTGCAATCTACTCAAAATGGTCATTTAACCATTCCCTTCACTTGCAGGGTCCAGTTGGAATTGACTCATTGTTCTTATGATATTCTTTAGCTGTAAACCTCCTTCACATGCAGAGAGCACAGTATATCTCTTTTTAGACTAGCAATCGGAAGCATTTGCATGGTATTATAGAAGCAGTGGTTCTCAACGTAGTCCTTGTGGGACACTCAACCAATTGGGTTATCAGGATATCAACAATAAATAGGCATGAGAGATTTCCATACTAAGGAAGCAGTGCATGTAAATTATCTCATGCATGTTCAATGTGGATATCCTGAAAGCCGACTGGCTAACTGTGACTTGAGGACTGGGTTGAGAAGGTTTTCAGGTTTCAGGTTTATTTAAAAATTTGATATACTGCCTTATCAAAATTCAAAGCGGTTTTACATAATGTAAAAACAAAGAATAAAAAGGGCATGAGTTAAAAACAAATTACAATTAATATTACAAACAATCAAACGCACAGACAAACATTAACATACCGATACAAAATGGAGAAGGGTAGAAATACATTTGTATAATGAGAAAGAGAGGGAGAAGGATCAAAACAAAAAGGGAGGGGAACAAATAAATAAATAGTCTGGTACTTTGTAAAATAGGTTAAAATGATTAAAAAATGGCAAGGAACAAGTTTCCATTGCCATCCTTAAAAGGACTGTTATACTCCAAATGCGTCTTTAAAAAGAAAGGCCTTCAAGTTACTTTTAAATCTATCAAGTGATGAAATTTCTCTTATATAATTTGGTGTTGAGTTTCTGATGGTGGGGGCCGTAACAGATAAGATACTAGTGCGCATAGTATTAATGTGTCTTAAAGAGGGAATGGATAGTAGGTTTTGATTAGATGAACGTAATGTATGATGGGGGGTGTGGGGGATTAATAACTTGTTGATGAAATCAAGTTGGCCGGAAGTTATGGTCTTATATGTCAAGTAACATTATTTTATAGGAAATTCGATGATCTATGGGAAGCCAATGGATGTTGATCAAAAGTGGTGTGACGATCGAATTTTTGAACTTTTGAAATAATTTTAATGACAGTATTTTGAATAATTTGAAGACGTTTTATTTCTTTCTTAGTGATTCCTTTGTATAATGCATTGCTGTAGTCTAAACATGAAATGACAAGTGAATGAATAAGAATATTTAATGAAGATTGATCTAATAAAATGGTGAGTGATCTAATCATTCGGAGGCAGTAGAAACATTTCTTGACTACTGAACTTATTTGTTCATGGAACGAGAATTTTCCATCGAAGGTAACACCAAGAAGTTTAATAGAAGTGACTATCTGAACAGGAACTGATTTTATTATTATAGGGTAGGAAAAGGAGAAACCATTCTTAACTGGGAAAATCATTGCTTTAGTTTTGCTGATGTTGAGGGTTAACATATTTGTGCTTAACTAGTGGCTGATTTGTTTCAGTTTCAAATGGATAGAAGAAATATCTGTGGGGTTGTCCAGATCAACGGGGTGAGTAAGTTGAATATCATCCGCATAAGCGAAGATAGCGAACCCTATTGATTGCCCTAGTGTGATAAGTGGAGCGAGGAAGATATTAAACAACATAGGGGAAAGAATGGAACCTTGTGGGATCCAATAACTGTTAGAAAAAGTATTAAAGGTAGAACCGTTAAACTGGACTTTCGAGGAATGATCTTTAAAATATGATTTAAACCAATCTAATACTTGATCAGAGATCCCTATGTCACAGAGCCTATGGATTAACAGTTGATGATCTATAGTATCTATAGTATCAAAGGCCGATGATAAATCCAATGAGACAAGTAAGACTGATTTTTGATGATCTAATTGGTACATGATGTTAGTGGTTAACCCTATCAAGGATAATTCAGTCGAAAGGTGATTACAGAAACCCGCCTGAATAGGATGGAGGACATTTGTTCGACGAAATCAGAGAGTTGAATAAAGACAATTTTTTTCTGTAAGTTTAGCAAAATGGAATATTGGAAAAAGGCCGATAGTTAGAAATCTCTGCTGCACTGACTTTATTGTCTTTAATAGTGGGAAAGATGATTGCTTCTTTCCATTGTTTAGGTACTTGTGAGACTAGTTTCAATAAATTTGCATATTTGGGGGCCAAATATTGAAAAATAACGCTTAAGAATAAGAGGGGGAATGACTTCAACAGAAGAACCCTTACAATTCAGAGTATTGTTGTATCTCTAATAATGAGGGAATCCTGAACCCAGAACATTTTGAATTCCAAGTATTTGAAAATGTGATATTTGAAGAAGATAAGCTCTCAAATTTTGCTTGGTCTGATGACTGAATGGTTGATCTAATTTTTAAGCACAGAAAGAAATGCATACTGTACCATTATTTATTATTGTGTATATATGTACCGTATTTTTCACTCCATAAGATGTACTTTTTCCACCTCTACAAAGAGGGTGGAAATAAGGGTGCATCTTAAAGAGCAAATATAAAAAAACAAAACAAAAGGCCCCCATACCTTTTTTCTCATTAGGGCGGTCCAGCGCGCTTTCCACGCTTCTGCCTCAGTTCCCCTACTCTCTTCCGGTCTACTTCTCTCCCCTCCGAGTTGGATGTTAGAGAGTCGGAGGCTCCGACTCGCTAACATCGTGGAAGTTGATTAGTTGGCTTTTCGCCCGCCCTCCGATTGGTCCGTTTCTCCTGCAGCTTCCCCGCACCCACGATGACCTAGAAACGGCGCTGCAGACGGCGAGGAGGCAGGAAAGGGAGACGATATTGGGGGGTGGAATTTGCAGTGGTAGCAGTGTCTGGCTTGCCATGGGAGCCACACGCAGAAGCCCCTCCACAGGCCCGGCGAATGGAGCGCTATGTTGATGCGCACCGTGACACTGCTCTTCATTAACCTGGGTGGGGTGGGGAGATGCTCTACATTCTTGACCAGCGGCTCCGGGCCCAGAGCTTCCCTGCCGATAAGGCCAAGAAAGATGATGGGGCGGGGCCTTTTTTTTATCTCATGCGCCTCTGGGGTGCAGGGCGCACTGACATTACATGAGCGCAGCCTCTGTTTCTCCTGTTTAAAAGCCTTGGGGGGGGGGGCTCTTTTTGTTTCAAATATTTATTAAATGTATTTGCATTACCAAAAGATTCATAAACAGAGAGAGAGAGAGATAACAGTGCACAGGAGCCAGCAATATGGGTGCTTGACCACTCCCTACTATTGAACAAATTCTTTGACTGTGTCCAGGGAAGGAAAATTTCTGTTGAGTTTGGTTTGGGGCTAGCTGGCTTGGGGTTGGATGGTTGCCTTGAGGCTAGCTGGCTGGCTTGGGACTAGCTGGCTGCCACTACACGTGCCTACCATTAGGCGGTATAATAAATTTTTTAATAAACTTGAAACTACCACTTATATCCTATTTGCACAATGAAGGATCAAACTGATCTGGTCTTGGTTTTTTCCAGTCTATCTATGGATTTAAGTTCCAACTTCTCTAAAGGCAGATCAGACCAACAGGGCAACTCAACCCACTCCTTACATGAAATTGCCTTGCAACCTTAACTGCCCTGATCATATCATTTGTCTTTCCTGAATACATAGAAAACTTTGGCTTTCAAAACTGTTAAAACCAACACTTTTGAGTGCTAACATTCCAGGTAAAGATTTAAATACTGCAAACCAGGACAAAATTAGGGCCAAGTTGAGCTCGCTTCCAACTCTAAGAAGATCCAACGTGCTTGATCAGCTGTGATTCAGCAAATATGAACCAAATCACCATCAGCTGAAAAATCTGATTTATATTGTACTTCATTTCTGTACCACGAACTTGGATTCAGTCAGCATTCCATATTAAAATGCATTGGCACACTGTAGAAAGAATTTTTAAATTGTCTCAGCTGAGCATCTGTGCATGTAAGAACTGGAGTGGGAGTAATTCTTGACTATTTCAGCAGCAAATTTCTGTTAGAATCTACCTTAATTAAAATCTGAATATATTTAAAAAGAGAACATAATAATTTCCATACTGGGACAGACCAAAGGTCCATCAAGCCCAGTATCCTGTTTTCCTGTTTCTAACAGTGGCCAACCCAGGACACAAGTACCTGGCAAGATCCCAAGAAGTAAAACAGATTTTATTCTGCTTATCCTAGGAACAAGCAGTGGCTTTCCCCAAGTAGCTTGACATCTCATGATTAACACACATCTAAACTAAACTAAACCTTAGGTTTGTATACCGCGCCATCTCCACAAGCGTAGAGCTCGGCACGGTTTACAGGGTTAGGTTGAAAAGGAGCTACAATGAAGGGTTATAGGAAAGGAGCTAGGAAGATAAAGAGGGACAGGGAGCCAAAAAGCGGGAAGTGTTAGGTTTTTGAAAAGAGCCAAGTTTTCAGGTGTTTGCGGAAGGATTGGAGGGAGCTTGAAATTCTGAGCGGGGATGTGAGGTTGTTCCAGAGTTCTGTGGTTCTAAAGGGGAGGGATGTTCCTAGTTTTCCTACGCAGGATATACCTTTTGTAGAGGGGAATGATAGTTTCAGTTTTTGGGAGGATCTAGTGGAATTAGGGTTAGAGGAATTCCAGAAGAGTGGGATAACGGGAGGGAGGATGCCATGTAGGATCTTGAAGGCTAAACAGGCACTTTTAAAGAGGACTCTGGAGTGAACTGGGAGCCAGTGAAGTTTGGACAGGAGTGGGGAGACGTGGTCGAACTTGCCTTTTGCGAAAATAAGCTTGGCCGCGGCGTTCTGGATTAGCTGAAGTCTATGGAGTTTTTTTTTTTAGTTAGGCTTAAATAGATGGAGTTGCAATAATCCAGTCTAGAGAGGATGGTGGATTGAACAAGGACAGTGAAGTGAGAATGATGAAAGTACGATCTATCTTTCTGGTGCTTCAGAAACAAAACAAACAAAAAAGTGGTAACAGTTATTTACTGAAGATTATAATAATAGTTTATTGGCTTTCTATTTTAATTCAATACTTGTTTCTTCCTCCATTACTAAAAAAAAACAACTTGGAAGACGTCAAAATAAAACTTCCAATAAAAAAAATTGAAAAAAAAGCTAGGATTCCCCTTGTTCATCTTAACAGCTACAAGAGATTTAGAAAGAGGACTATAGATGAATTAAATTAACAATGCAGTCTACTTAGTCACTGGAATAGCTAAGTGGGAGCCACTGTCCCCCTTCACCCCCACCCCCAGTCCACCAACCTGCCACTGTTTTACCTTCTCAGACCTTATGACTGGAATGATGAGCTTCCAGCAAGTGATCAAGGCCATGAAGAAAAAAAGATAAGAAGGAGACTCACCATTCAGTTAAAGATGGTTTATTTTACATACACTGTTAGAAAGCTTCACACCACCCATACTGACAACTTTTCTTATATCTGCAATTGGAAGGCAGTCTCAAAGTGATTCTTATATCAAGGCTCAACTTCCGGGCACTAGGCCACCTACACTTTCACTTATCATCCAGATGTTGTGGTATCTGCTTCCCACTGGTTACCAGCACGGAAACAAGAGCTTTTCTGCATCAGAATGTATAAAGGGGATGGGACTTGAAATACCGCTTTTTCTGTGTGTTGTTACAATCAAAGCGGCTTACATATTTTAGACCAGTGGTCTCAAACTCGCGGCCCCCCAGGTACTATTTTGAGGCCCTCGGTATGTTTATCATAATCACAAAAGTAAAATAAAACAGTTTCTTGATCATATGTCTCTTTATCTGTAAATTACAATATTATTATTAAGACTTAACCAAAAGGAAAGATTCATAAACTATAAAGAGTTTTACCTCATACAAAACTGTTATTTCTTTAATAAGACATTAACTATTTTTTCTGCGGCCCTCCATGTACCTACAAATTCAAAATGTGGCCCTGCAAAGGGTTTGAGTTTGAGACCACTGGTTTAGACAGATGCTTATTTTGTACCTGGGACAATGAAGTGTTAAGCGACTTGCTCAGTCACAAGCAGCGGCAGTGGGAATCGAATTCCTCACCTCAGGGTGCCGAGGCAGCTGCTCTAACCACCAGGCTACCCTTCCCTTCATTTGATTTAACCAGCCTAGTGCAAGTCTCAGCTTTTGCAAGAGTAGCGCTGGGCTTCCTATGCTGTCAGGCTTAAACCTAACCAGAGCCACGTATGCTGATGTTACAAAAGCTATCACTTGGCTTCCATGACAGAACTAAAATGACAAATCTGTTTTAGTGAGCACAAAGTACTCAAGCCAGGGTCAGCTTTTAAGGCAGAGTGAGTAGGGTAGTCACCTGGGACCCAATGGAACAAGCAGCCATCACTGGGAGCCCACATGTGCCCAGAAGCTGGTGTCTGCATACTCTCCTGTCACCCAAACCTGTACTAAGCTCAGGCAAAGAAGAACAGCATCTTAACACATCCTTTGCTCTCTCTCTTTCTTGGACAGGTGATTTTTTATTTTTTTTTTGGGGGGGGGGGGACACAAACAACATTACTGTTCAGAGTGTTTGACCATCCCAGAGCCAGTCCTTCATTCAACATGTTTGAACAGGTTTAACATAAAAAAAAAAATGGTATGGGGGATAGAGAACTGCAAAAAAATTCATATAAAATAAGCTGACCTTTAAAAATTAGTAGTGGCCTAGTGGTTAGAGCTGGTGCCTCAGCACCCCGAGGTTGCGAATTCAATCCCAGCCTGTTCCCTGTGACTCTGGGCAAGTCACTTAAGATTGTGAGCCTTCCAGGACAGATAGAGAAAAATACTTAAGAGTACCAGAGAGTGGTAGAAAACTGGAACGCTCTTCTGGAGTCTGTTATAGGGGAAAACACCCTCCAGGGATTCAAGACAAAGTTGGACAAGTTCCTGCGCAACTGGAACGTACGCAGCTGAGGCTGGACTCATTTAGAGCGCTGGTCTTTGACCTGGGGGACGCCACGTGAGCGGACTGCTGGGCAAGATGGACCACTGGTCTGACCCAGCAGCGGCAGTTCTTATGTTTACTATTCAATGTATTGTAAACCACTTTGGAAGAATAATGAAAAGTAGAAAGAAAGTAAATAAATTAAATTCTTGAAAGATCACATCTTTACTTGACCATTTATTTATTTTATTATTTATATACCACTTATATTCTAAGTGGTTTAAATTCAGGTACTTTCCCATATTTCCCTTTCTGTCCCAGTGGGCTCAAACTCTATCTAGTGTACCAGGAGCAATGAGAGGATTAAGTGACTTGCCCAGCATCACAAGGAGCAGCGAGGGATTTGAACCCACAGCCTCAGAGCGCTGAGGCCGTAGCTCTAACCCCTGCACCACACACTCCATCATATTTGCTTAGAACAATCTTTTATTCAATTTAAAATTCTTTTGAAAACTTTCTTTTTATTGGGTTTTTCCCACTGTTTAGCATTTACTGATTGGTGCTAGGGGGGAACAGCAGGTGGGTCTGTCATGTACTTATTTTCTGTGTGACCGATATGACGTTTGTGATCTTTCCTGTCAATTTTGGAGTTCTGCTTCTAAAGTTTAAAAATTTTAGCTTTGTAAACTGTTTAGATTCTCCGAGGTACAGGCGGTATTGAAAGTATAATAAATACGAGGAGCCACTGAAAAGTTCTCAGCCCAGCCAACAAAGCTGGGGCAGTCTCCTTCAAGGGCTATACACTTTAGTCCAGTGATTTCCCACTTTTTTTTTTTTGTTCTGTCAGAAAAATACAGGACAAAAAAAAAAAGTAGAAAAATCGCTGGACTAAGTGTATAGCCTTCGATGGAGACTGCCCCAACTATGTTGGCTGGGCTGAGAACTTTTCAACAGCCCCTCGTAACAATAATAGCCTTTTACCCAAGGATTTAATATTTTGCAACTATAAAAATGAAAAGGGAGAGGGAGAAGAAATGCAGGAAATAAAGTTCATTAAAAAAACAAACAAAAAAAAGTGCCTTGGTACTTCTAGGCCAAGGAGGTGTGGCCTACTGATTACATCTGCTGTCTCAGCACCCTGAGGTTGCGAGTTTGATCCCAGCCAGTTTCTTGTGACTCTGGGCAAGTCATTTAGCACTCCATTGCCCCAAGGTACCAAAGGTAGCTTGTGAGCCTGCTGGGACAGATAAGGATAATGATAAGATAGGAGTACTTGACTACTATTCAGTGTATTGTAAATTGCTTTGGGTGAAGCTTCATGAAAAAGGCCGTTAATAAATCCCCATAAATAAATATTTAAGAACCAGGCTGAAGCTCCACAATATTTTCTAGACACTACATGCTGAAATTTAAATCCTTCAAGCGAAAGCAACTTATAGCTTCTTTGTATTATTTTGCCCTCTGCCTGCAACTTAAAATCAGTCAGTTGCATTTTGAGGTCTAAAGCCCTTCTGAATAATGCTCAAACCAGGCAGGACTGCCGAGCACAACAGACAATGGCAAACAAAAACCACAGGAGTCGGCATAATTGAGGGATCAGCTCAAACATGGCCGACCGATAAATTCTGAAGGTGCCGTCAAGCTCAGAAGCAGTCTCTTCAATAATTACTTTCTTAATCACTGATGCAAAGTGTCATTCAAGAGCAGGGTTTACAATCTGTCAACCTGAAAATCTGAGAAAAGTGTTACGCATCAATGCCCTTTCATGGGAACTTGTGTTTATAGGTCTTTTTACATGATTTCAAAGAACAAGCTTTAGATCTATGATTTTGGTTTGCGCAATGGCCAAGGGATAAGGTTCTTCTGTGTATTCCCTCCCTTCCCCCCCCACCAAATTTGAGTGTGGAACTGAATGGGCTCTGAAGAATCTAAATAAGATGTTTACTGGGCACTGTTCATACGCCACTGGGATTCCTTAAAAATGCATCCAGTCTATTAACAAAAAGGTATCCGTTTGAAACTCTTCCACTTGAGTTCAAGGATAGCTTAAGCATACCATCTTAATATTTGAGACCGGCTGTAGGAAACATAACTAAAGTTGCAGATGGAGATCCAAAATGTTGAATATAGCCAATGTTCACATAGGACCAAAAAAAAAAGAAATTACCGAGTTCTACACTTAAATCTGTTACCGAATTCAATTTTCTAATCCCCTATCCAATACAAATGAGCTCAAAGTGGTTTTATTAAGTACTTTCAGAGAGGCTGTCTGTAGTGACTTTAGTCATGTTTCCCCAGACGTGACACATTTGTTTGTATTTTTGAAAGCAAGATTTTAAGCTTCCCTGCTTTAGACTCTGGATCAGTCAAGTAGGACTCTTTTCAAGGTCTAGCCTTAGCTGTCATTTAGCAGAGCGTGAGATAAGTTATTCAGACCTGGGAGCTGTGCAGCTGGGAAGGTCAGAAAAAGGGCTGTCACCAGTCTGCAGCGACTGGAGGTCATGGGGAAGGGGAGGCTGGATGGCGACAGCAGCTGCCACCTCTGATAAAGCCCTCCCCCCAGCTATTCTAATGCAAAAGATGATGCTTCCAGGAGTCTGCTTCTTCAGCTAATCCAGGAAACAAAGACCAGAGCCTTCTTGGCAAGGAGCACAAAAGGAGATGCTGTGTGGCTTTTGCCCACATGAGTGTTGCTGTATTCAGATAAGAGCATCAGCAAAAGGCACCCAGCTCCTGTGATCTCAGAGCTCAGGGAACTGAAGGCTGCACTAAAGGAGTTACTAGGGGGAAAAAAAAAACCCCCAACGTCAAACTATTAAAGATTCATGTATCAATAACTGAAGTTTAAGTTTCAATTAAAATGGGATTTAAAAAGAAGGCGCTAAAAGTAAAACTTCTTCCTTCTATTTGGAATCTAAAGGTAACTGCCAAACTCAGAAAAAAAAAAAGAAGCCGTTTACGTAGCCCTCTGCTGGAGGAAGGAGGGAATGGAAATGTTTTTGAACTGCAATATTTGCAAAGAGGTTACTATGAAACACTAAACTCTTTCCTGGTTTACATAAAAGGGACTGCAATGGACAAAGCTCTTGCAGTTTATTTTCTGGAGCCATATGAGGTCATAAGAGCCAGGGGTATAGCCAGACACCCAATTCTGGGTGGGCAATCTATCTCCTGCCTGGGTACTTTGTCCCCCCCTCCCCGGCACCCCGTTTGTCTCAAGCCCACCACCACCGCATGCCACTTAGAGAGTCGATCTTCGCTGGCAACATGACCGATTTGTGCTGCTCGTGCCGGACCCACAGTCTGCCTTCGGATGTAACTTTCTGTTTCTGCAAGAGAGAAAGAAGGCATTCAGGCTGGCGTGAGCCTTATGCATCGGTCATGCTGCTCGCTGCCGGCAAAGTTCGACTCTTTAAAAGGTCCATGACAGGAGAGATTTCAGGAGTTTTTAGCTGGCGGGGCTTGGGGATCCCCACCAGCTATATCGTAGATGTGCTGCTGCTGGGTGAGCCTGGTCCCACTCACGGCTACGCCACCAATAAGATCTGGATAGTATCTAGGGCGATTTAAAATGCATATGTAACAGTGGGCTTATAGGGGAGATTTTTTTATAAATGGGTCTTAAAATTTGGCGCTGGAAATAAAAAATATTAGCGCAAAACGCAGTGTGCAGCGCTAGGAGGACATTTCTGGAGGCCGGTTATTTTCTAGCCATCGGCATACATCTAATTTTATACAGAAATAAGTCTTGAAGGTCAGAACATTCTTATTACAGTCATCTCCTGAGGCAGCTCCGTTAGGGCCGAAACACGATTGTGTCGAGTCTTTTTACTCAATAAACAAGATCGAGTCACCTTCGCTGTTTTTTCTGTCACATTCTGGACACCAGATGGTGCTTAGAGCTCCATTTCTGAGACTTTTTCCACCCCAAGAAATAAAATTAAAAAATTTAAAAAAAAATCAGAAATAAGTTATAAAAATAAGCTGGGCATCATAGGTCACTCAGAAGTGGGTTTGGTTAATTATTTAATATAAAATTAGCACTTGGCCATTAATTTAAGAAAAATAGGGGAAAAAAATCTGCCATTTTGTAACTGCAGTAAAAATGCCCTTAGCATACAGGAAAGAGCCACATAAGCTTGAAACGGAACAATAAAAAACTAACACCCCCTTTTACAAAGCCACGGTAGTGGCTGCCGCATGGCAAACGCTTCAATGCCCACTAAGGGTCATATCCTATAAATGGTGCCTTAAGTTAGGGGTCTGGAAGGCACCCTGCTGGCATCTAAAGTGGCAAAGCCATTTTAAAATGGTTAAAAAACAACAAAAAAATGTAGGCGCCTAGAGGCGCCTATAAAACTGGCACCTAGATCACGTTTATGGGAATACCTTAGGTCAAAGTAGGCGTGGTTAATGCTAGAAACAACCTTAGGCGTACTTTGGTGCTTCCGTAGATGCAATTCACAAACATAGATGCTGTAAATGTACACCAGGGTTTTTAAGGCTTACATTTCCGGTGCCTATATTTGAGATAGCCGCAATTCTAAAAACGGCACTGTTGCATGATTGGCACATGGTTGGCGGCTGTGTTTTAGGCTGCCGCCGATACCGGCATAGTTTGTAGAATCCGGCCCTAAATCCCTATGGGTGTCAGAGTGATTACCACAGCAGCGGCAGCTACCGTGGCTTTGAAAAAGGAGCCCTATGATCTGGAACAGAAAAGATAATTCATGGGAAACTTCTTTTTGATATATAATCTGAGTTACAGATTAGAGTCCACATTGAAAATGTTAGGTATTATAAAAACATAAGAATAGCCTTACTGGGTCAGAACAATGATCCATAAAGCCCAGAAGCCCGTTCTCATGTTGGCCAATCCAGGTCACTAGTACCTGGCCAAAACCCAAGGTGTAGCAATATTCCATCCAGGGCAAGCAGTGACTTCTCCCATGTCTTTCTCAATAACAGACTATGGACTTTCCTCCAGGAACTTGTCCAAACCTTTCTTAAAACCAGCTACACTATCAGAATTTTTCTATGCTTGCTCATGGACTATGTGAAAAACTCCGAAGATTTAGGAAATACTTCTCTTTGGACAAATTTCAAATTGTTATTCAGGTACTAAATAATATCCAGGTTGGATTATTGCAATTTAGTGTATTTGGGTTGTTCTAGTAAATTGCTAAGGAAGCTACAAATGACAGAAAATACAGCTATTTGCTTAATTTGTTCTCTTGGAAAATTTGATAGGGTTACACCATGTTACATTAAGCTTCATTGGCTGCCAATACATGGTCTAGCTCAGGGGTAGGCAATTTCCGGTCCTCGAGAGCCGGAGCCAGGTCAGATTTTCAGGATATCCATAATAAATATGCATGAGATGGATTTGCATCTCCAGGAAGCAGTGCATGCAAATCCATCTCGTACATATCCTGAAAACCTGACCTGGCTCCGGCTCTCGAGGACCGGAATTGCCTACCCCTGGTCTAGCCCCATCATATATGCTAGAAAATAATGTTTTAATTAATCCCAAGTATGAATAAATTGAGGCTAGTAGTTCCATTATGTAAAAGTACAAAATTTAAAGACGGAGTTTTCAGCTAATTTTTCATATTGAAAACCTAAGGTATAGAATAAACCACCAGTATATATTCCTAAAATCACAAATTATAATATCTTCTGTTCTGCACTTAAAACAATCTTGTTTAGGAAACATGTACCATCTAAAGCAAGGATGTCAAAGTCCCTCTTCCTCAAGGGCCGCAATCCAGTCGGGTTTTCAGGATTTCCGCAATGAATATGCATGAGATCTATTAGCATACAATGAAAGCAGTGCATGCAAATAGATCTCATGCATATTCATTGGGGAAATCCTGAAAACCCGACTGGATTGCGGCCCTCGAGGAAGGACTTTGACACCTCTGATCTAAAGGATTGAATTTCAGCTTCAGTCTACTGTTTTGTAATTCCTGGAATGATTAAATCCAGCTTTTTAGTCTGTGAACCATCTTGGTCTATAACTGGTATGGGCGGGATAGTAATATTAAATAAAGTGGGTGAGATGGGGGCTGGAAAAATATTTTTAATTTGAGTGCAATTTTTGAATATGAAGATCGGGGGAGTGATATATGTATTTGTCATGGATTACAATTTTGATTGAATTTAGGTGCTATTATAGTGTAATATAATTGTATAATATTATTGCACTATTTTTGGCTTCAAAATGAATAAAGATATTAAAAAAAAAAAAAAAAGAAATATTAAATATTAAATAAAGTAACATATAAAAGGGTGTGCTAAGGCTACTTTTTACCGCAGCTTAGTAAAAATACCCCCCGAGTTATTCCAGAACTGTGTTCTTATACATAGGCAAGAAAAAGTAACCCGATATATGCACCTCTGTCTAACTCATTCAGAGCTCATTGGGGGAGAACGGGATAGAAAACAAATGAAATAAATATTCTTTACTAGTTTTTTAGCCCGTTACATTAACGGGTGCTAGAATAGATGTGTAGACTTAGGCATTTCTTTCTTTCTCTCTGCCCTCTCTGTCTTTTTTTTCTTTCTTTCTGCCTGCCCCCTGTTTGTCTTCCCTTCTCCATTCCTTTTACCTACCCACTGTCCAGCAGTAGCCCTTCTCCCTTATCTGCTCACTGTCCAGCATCCGCTAGGCCGGGCAGCCTCGGGGCTTTTGCTAGGCCAGCCCGCCTCGCATTATTGAAGTGGGCCGGCCTAGTAAATGCCCCGCGGCTGCTGCCGCTGCTGGTCCAGGGGTGAGAAGGATAAGCATCATCAGAAGTCAGCCGGCATAGGAGATCGGGGCAGGAACATTGCTGGGGAAACCGCCACACGTGTCGCAAACCGCCTAAGGCTCTTACTGTGCATGCAGCGACATGGAGCCATGGATCAGGGATCACAGCCGCATGGAGTTTCAACTGCACATGCACGCTAAGGGTTTTATTATAGAGGATTATTTTTAAAAAGCCAATACAAAGTGCAACAGATAAACAATCAACTGATACAATAAACAGCACTCATTACCATCAAATGATAAAATAAGTACATATCACCCCCCCCCCTCTTCCTGTATGTGTATAACATTAAGAGCTCCTTTTACAAAGGTGTGCTAGCGGTTTTAGCACGCGTGCTAAAATGCCGCACGCGCTAGCTGCTACCACCTCCTTTTAAGCAGGCGGTAATTTTTCGGCTAGCGCACACTCTCATACGTGCGCTAAAAACGCTAGCGCACCTTTATAAAAGGAGCCCTAAATCAGACATCAAAGGGTAATACTAATAATTAAGTCGCACAAAATTTTGTTAATGGATCCCAAATTTATTATAATGTCCCAATTGTATCAAATTCATACGTTCAAGCTTATAAACTTGACATAAGATTTACAAATTAAATAAATATGGTATAAATAAAAGCAGATACCTACTAAAATAACCAGGTAGATATGCATGCTTGCCCTTAGGCATGAGTAATGCATTTGGGGATTAATAATCGGAAGGAGCCATATATACTGGGAGGGGGAGAGGCTGATATGCACGGATGGGGAGAGGGACCTTGGGGTGATAGTGTCCGAAGATCTAAAGGTGAAAAAACAGTGTGACAAGGCGGTGGCTGCTGCCAGAAGGATGCTGGGCTGTATAAAGAGGCTTAACCAGTAGAAGAACAAAGGTGTTGATGCCCCTGTACATGTCGTTGGTGAGGCTCCACTTGGAGTATTGTGTTCAGTTTTGGAAACCGTATCTGGCGAAGGACACAAAAGGGCTTGAAGCAGTCCAGAGGAGGGTGACGAAAACGATAGGAGGTTTGCGCCAAAAGACGTACGAGGAGAAACTGGAAGCCCTGAATATGTATACACTAGAGTAGGGGTCTCAAAGTCCCTCCTTGAGAGCCGCAATCCAGATGGGGTTTCAGGATTTCCCCAATGAATATGCATTGAAAGCAGTGCATGCACATAGATCTCATGCATATTCATTGAGGAAATCCTGAAAACCTGACTGGATTGCAGCCCTCAAGGAGGGACTTTGAGACCCCTGCACTAGAGGAAAGGAGGGACAGGGGAGATATGATTCAAATACTTGAAGGGTATTAACGAAGAACAAAATCTTTTCCAGAGAAAGGAAAATGGTAAAACCAGAGGACATAATTTAAGGTTGAGGGATGGTAGATTCAAGAGCAATGTTAAGTTCTACATTACGGAGAGGGTGGTAGATGCCTGGAATGCGCTTCCGAGAGAGGTGACGGAGAGGAAAACGGTGACGGAGTTCAAAGAAATGTGGGATGAACACAGAGGATCTAGAATCAGAAAATAATAGTAAATATTGAAGAACTAAGGCCAGTACTGGGCAGACTTGCACGGTCTATATATGGCCATTTTGGGGAGGATGGGCTGGAGAGGGCTTCAATGGCAGGGAGGGTGTAGATGGACTGGAGTGAGCTTTGACGGAAACTTCAGTAGTTGGAACCTAAGAACAGTACTGGGCAGAGCTTTAGATTCTTGCCCAGAAATAGCTAAGAAGAAGAAGAAAAAAAAACAAAACAACCCAACAAATTTTTAGATTGAATCAGGATGGGCAGACTAGATGGACCATTCATGTCGTTTTCTGCCATCATCTACTATGTTAATTAATACCAGCTGTATAGCTGGCACGAATGGGTGTGCCTAGCTGCTGGAGACAAGATACAAATGCAATTTACAGAGCACTTTTGTGTGTAACTTGTGCTCTGCCTGTATGTTCACTTGCAAGCTATGCACTCTCAAAGATATGCACATAGATATAGGATAATGCTTAGGAATGTATGCACATGGATGCACCCACACACACGCTAGTATATGTTAGTATGACCGACCTTTGGTTATCTAATCCTCTGGATTAATCAACAGTGATTCATAGGGCTCTGTCCATTCCTTTCCTCCCAGCAGCCCCAGCTTAAAACAAATGCCAGTGGAGAATCTCTTTGGCTGGTGGGGCTTAGGGAACCCCACCAGCCATAACAGCAGATGCTCAGTGAGTGGGAAGGAACTCAAGTGAGGGGGTCTGGGAGCAGGGAAGCTGATGTGGACAATGTGTAATATAGATACAGTACAGTCTTGGATTATCTTACTTTTCGGTTAATAAAAAGGACACAAAGCAAAACCAAAATACTAAAAAGTCACTAAATAAAATGTGTTTTATTGATCTCTCTCTCCACTCATCCTGTTTTTCACGCCTATTAAGTATCTCAAACTATTTTAAAAAGCAAGTCTTAAGTTGTTAGCACATCCTCCACGAGCTCTCCAATGCAACTTTAAAAATACTACTTTCAACCTAAAGTGGCAATATTTACCTTTAAAAGGAGAAAGAAACAATTAAGGGCAGAGTTTCACAGTGATTTATTGCAGTACCTATCCCAGATTCAGTCTGAGCTTTCTAAACATGGTGTAACCCTGCCTGCAGTAGTTTATTTTAGCTCTACTCAGAGCCATTAAGATTTACAGGTCAAAAATATGCTCAAAATTAGATAACATTTTCTGTGGTCTGAGCAACTGCAAAAAGAGTGTCGAGTGTCCTAGGTGAACCTTCAGCCTCCTCCCTCCTTTCAATTAAATCTCAGGTCTATAACCCTCCCTGGGATTTTGATAAACTTACGATCATTCTACAATAATTCTATAAAATACATAAATTGGACATCATACCCTCATTAAATATTAAAATATGCTATTCTTACATAAGAACATAAGAATTGCCGCTGCTGGGTCAGACCAGTGGTCCATCGTGTCCAGCAGTCTGCTCATGCGGTGGCCCTTAGGTCAAAGACCAGTGCCCTGAGTCTAGCCTTACCTGCGTACGTTCTGGTTCAGCAGGAACTTGTCTAACTTTGTCTTGAATCCCTGGAGGGTGTTTTCCCCTATAACAGCCTCCGGAGAATGTTCCAGTTTTCTACCATTCTCTGGGTGAAGAATTTCCTTACGCTTGTACAGAATCTATCCCCTTTTAACTTTAGAGAGTGCCCTCTCGTTCTCTCTACCTTGGAGAGGGTGAACAACCTGTCTTTATCTACTAAGTCTATTCCCTTCATTATCTTGAATGTTTCGATCATGTCCCCTCTCAGTCTCCTCTTTTCAAGGCCCAATTTCTCTAATCTCTCACTGTACGGAAACTCCTCCAGCCCCTTAACCATTTTAGTCGCTCTTCCCTGGACCCTTTCGAGTCGTACCATGTCCTTCTTCATGTACGGCGACCAATGCTGGACACAGTATTCCAGGTGAGGGCGTACCATGGCCCGGTACAGCGGCATGATAACCTTCTCCGATCTGTTCATGATCCCCTTCTTAATCATTCCTAGTATTCTGTTCGCTCTTTTCGCCGCCGCCACACATTGTGCGAACGGCTTCATTGACTTCTCAACCGGTACTCCCAAGTCTTTTTCCTGGGGGGTCTCTCCAAGGACTGCACCGGATATCCTGTATTTGTGTATAAGATTTTTGTTACCGAAATGCAACACCTTACACTTATCCACGTTAAACCTTATTTGCCATGTCGCGGCCCATTTCTCGAGCTCTTGCCCTAGGTGACTGCTTAGTCTTGCTAAACTGTTGACTGCCTTGGCTTTAGAAAGAGATCTGAAAAATGGAGTACCTCAGTTTTCATTTCTTATTTATTTATCCAATTTTAATCTATACCGTCATAGTAACATAAGTAGATGACGGCAGATAAAGACCCGAATGGTCCATCCAGTCTGCACAACCTGATTCAATTTAATTTTTTTAATTTTTTCTTCTTAGCTATTTCTGGGCAAGAATCCAAAGCTCTACCCGGTACTGTGCTTGGGTTCCTACTGCCGAAATCTCCGTTAAAAACTATTCCAGCCTATCTACACCCTCCCAGCCATTGAAGCCCTCCCCAGCCCATCCTCCAACAAATGGCCATATACAGTCACAGACCGTGCAAGTCTGCCCAGTACTGGCCTTAGTTCAATTTTTAATATTATTTTCTGATTCTAGATCCTCCCATGGGAGCTCAGAATGGTTTACATGAATTTATTCAGGTACTCAAGCATTTTTCCCCATCTGTCCTGGCAGACTCACAATCTATCTAATGAAGCAATGAGGGGATTAAGGGGTCCTTTTACTAAGGCACGCTAACTGATTTAGCATGAGCTAAATGCTAAGGTGCCCATAAAATATAATGGGTGCATTAGCACTGAGCGCACGCTAAATCGGTTGTACGCCTTAGTAAAAGGACCTTTAAGTGACTTGCCCAGGATCAAAAGGAGCAGCATGGGTTTGAGGCTGTTTTGGCTATAGCTTTAACCACTGTGCCACACACTCCTCCTCCTTGTTTGTTATTTCAAGCTAAACTGTGGTTGGCATGGGGGAGCTAAAGAGAAAATGCTGTGTTGCTAGTAGAGATTCTATTTAGCTTTTAGGAAGGTACAAATCTGTAGGTCAAACATGACAGATTTAACCTCTGGTAAGCTGTAGGCTATGGTCTTCTTCCCCCACCCCCAACACACACATATTGGAGTCAGGCCCATTCAGTCAGTGGCAGCACATGCCAATGAGAAGCTACCTAAGGTGATGTCAACATCAACACTGCCTTGTGCTCACCCATGTTAACTTTAGCGCCCACTAAAATATCAGTTCTGGCAAACATCACACCATTTTCTATTGCCTCTTTCCAAATAAGAGAAATATGTTGTAATCTACTAAGGATTAAGGTAGCTGACCTGTTTCCTACAGATCTGCTTCCTAATACCACGATAGATCGATTTCCACGGAAGTTTCCACAAGAATTCAAGAACACAATAAATGAACAATTACATTTAAGGAGCTAGTCTGATTACACTGCAATATATTCAGACAAGTCAACAAATTAAAAAAAGGATTTTTTTTTACTAAATATTATTCTCCCATTTTTTGTCTATAAGAAAAATGTTTAGTAGGTAAGACCTAAAACTAACTTAAGAAATTAGAAACAGAGTATGATGACAGGTGAGACCCTACGGGTCTAATTTGCAGGGCTGTGGAGTCGGTAGATAAATGTTCCGACTCAGACTCCTCAGTTTTTTGTACTTCAGACTCCGACTCCAGGTACCCGAAATTTCCTCCGACTCCCACAGCACTGGTTAATTTTCAGATCGTTAAAATGGAATGTCAAGTTGAGAGAAATGAGCATTTTCGACACCACCTTCTTTTTGCTTTTAATCAAGGTTCTAAGGCCGCAGAAGCTGCTCGCAACATTTGTGCTGTATATATAGTGGGTGCTATAGCTGAAAGAATCGCTCGTGATTGGTATGCCAAGTTCAAAAATGGAGTCGGTAGATAAATGTTCCGACTCCAACTCCTCAGTTTTTTGTACTTCAGACTCCGACTCCAGGTACCCGAAATTTCCTCCGACTCCGACTCCTCGACTCCAACTC
Source organism: Geotrypetes seraphini (assembly GCF_902459505.1). Lineage (NCBI taxonomy): Eukaryota > Metazoa > Chordata > Amphibia > Gymnophiona > Dermophiidae > Geotrypetes > Geotrypetes seraphini. Next base: position 101,683,842 of record NC_047094.1, on the reverse strand, counting down.
CACAGCCCTGCTAATTTGTCCACCATCTTTGATGGTATAATATCATGGATGCTATACTTTGAAGTTCTCTGGATCCAGATGGACTCTTAAAATTAGAGCTAGTCATTTGACCCATCTGGAATCTGGTTCCCATCATGGCAAACCCCCCCCAACCCCCCTCCCCTTACTTATTTTCTTGTAAAACCTTTGAGGGAATGAAAGTAAAATGGGGCCTCAGTTTGACATGCACTATGCTGGGTGCTGCAAAGATATACTCATTAAAATGTTTTGTGTTTTCATTGGCAATCTTTAAAAAGCATAAGATATGGGAGTGGAATGATGGCCACATGTTTTCTTGTTCTCTTGATTTCACAACCAAAAATACATACTGTTCTTCTTTCAATATGTTCTTTCTGGTCTCATCTGCAACAGAACAACTCGTACAAGCAAGAGGACGTCTTTTTATAGTCCAAAGTCCTTTTTCCATGATCTTCTCTCCTGAAGATGAGACGTTCGGAAACGTATTTCATTTGTCTCTTGAAGAGGGTCTTCCACATCAGATCCTGACAAAATCACAGTGCTGATATCAGCAGATGAGTCCCCTGCAGTTCTGGACAGGTAGTGAATACAACTAGAAAGGGAAGAACGTTTATCTATTGTATATCCTCTACAACAGAAATGTTGTTCTAATGTAGGTACAGTGTACAAGCAAAGGTGTAGGAAGTTTCAAACTAATGTTAGCACAACAAATGAATTGTTTATAAATATTAAACCTTTAACACTAACAAATGTGCACCTAGGGGCGAAACAGAACTCAAGACGTTTCCTGGAGCCCAGTAATTGAAGAGAAAATAATTAAAAAAAAAAACTTTTAAAACAAATTTTAAGTTGAATTATTATTATTCTATTCTCCACCTTGAACCAAATGTCTAGGTCAACACAGTAAATAACGGCAGATAAAGACCTGAATGGTCTATCCCAGACATGGGCAATAGAGAATGACACGGTGACAAAATTCATACCGTTCCCGTCCCAGCGGATAACCGCGGGAAATAATCCCATGTCATTTTCTAGTGTCTGTTTCAACCTCAGTCCTTCTACACCAGCATTCTTCAAAGCAAAGCTTGAGGATCAGTGGCTGAGCCCATTCATACTCCGATTCTTATAGGAGCCAAGGATAATGAAGTCATTGTGACATCACTGATGTGATTGGCTCTTAGGCACTTTCGGAATGAGGCATTATGACATCACAATATCTGCTCCGGATACCAGAGACTGTCATTCTGTAGTGTCTGTTTCAACCTCAGTCCTTCTACACCAGCATTCTTCAAAGCAAAGCTTGCGGGTCAGTGGTTGTGGCCATTCATCCTCTGATTCTTATGTGAGCCAAGGATAATGAAGCCATTGTGACATCACTGATGTGATTGGCTCTTAGGCACTTTCAGAATGAGGCATTATGACATCACAATATCTGCTCCGGATACCAGAGACTGTCATTCTGTAGTGTCTGTTTCAACCTCAGTCCTTCTACACCAGCATTCTTCAAAGCAAAGCTTGCAGGTCAGTGGTTGTGGCCATTCATCCTCTGATTCTTATGTGAGCCAAGGATAATGAAGCCATTGTGACATCACTGATGTGATTGGCTCTTAGGCACTTTCGGAATGAGGCATTATGACATCACAATATCTGCTCTGGATACCAGAGACTGTCATTCTGTAGTGTCTATTTCAACCTCAGTCCTTCTACACCAGCATTCTTCAATGCAAAGCTTGCGGGTCAATGGTTGCGCCCAATTATACTCTGATTCTTCCCTCTCTCCTTAAAGAATGACATGAAGATGGTTTCCCACGGTTATCCGCAGGGACGGGAACGGTGATGAATTTTGTCACAGTGTCATTCTCTAATGGGCAACTCCGGTCCTAGAGGGCCAGAATCCAATCGGGTTTTCAGGATTTCCCCAATGAATATGCATTGAAAGCAGTGCATGCAAACAGATCCCATGCATATTCATTGGGGAAATCCTGAAAACCTGATTGGATTCCAGCCCTCGAGGACTGGAGTTGCCTATGTCTGGTCCATCCAGTCCAGTGGTGTAGTAAGGGGGTGGGGGTGGGGCAGACCTTCCTGGGCACCGTCTTGGTAGGGGCACAGGCAACTCTCTTCTCTCCACCACCCCCGCATGCCTTCACTCCCCCCCCCCCACTCTACCTCTGACTCTTCACCAGTGCGAGCAGCAGCTCCAACCTGCTGCTCAAGCTGGCCTCGGCGCTCCCCTCCGACGTTACTTCTGGGTCTCGTGACTAGTAAGTGATGTCAAAGGGAGAGCCGATGTCGGCACAGGCAGCTAGAGGGAGAGGCTGCTCGTGCCGGAGAAGCTAAACGGGTACGGGAGAAGGGAAGGGGCACGCACCTGGCAGAAGGAGAAGAGGGGGGAGGGGCCACCACCCTGGGTCTCTCTCACCCTCGCTACCCAGTGATCCAGTCTGCCCAGTGGTTAACATGTATTATAAATTCATGATTAAATTGTCTTATATTACTGGGCCATAGACTATAGAAGTCTGCCCCGTACAGTACTTGGGTTCCAACTACTGGGATTGCTGTTGATGCTCACTTCAGCCTATCCAAATCATCCCAAATGAATGGAATTTCCAAAGCCCCCCCCCCAGCATATCCCAAATCAGATGAGCCATATACAGGACGCAAACTGTAAATCTGCCCAGTTCCGGCTCTAGTTCTTCCATTTATACCCTTCACTTTCTGATTAGAGATACACTGTGTCTGTCCCACGCCTTTTTGAATTCTATCACCATTTTACAGAAGAACATAATAGCCTTACTGGGTCCATCAAGCCCAGTGGCCAATCCAGGTCACTAGTACCTGGCCAAAACCCAAGGGGTAGCAATAGTCCATGTTAATGATCCACTACCTCTCTAGGGAGTGCATTCCAGGCATCCACCACCCTTTTTGTGGAAAAAAAAATTTCCTAACATTACTTTTACGTCTACCAATCCTCAATCTCAGTTCATGTCCTCTAGTTTTGTCCTTCTCTGGAAAAGATTGAGTTCTGTACACCTTTTAAGTATTTAAACATCTGTATCCTATCTCCCCTGTCCCTCCACATTCAGATCTTCCAATCTCTTCTTGTATGCCTTTTGCCTCAAACCCCTTACCATTTTTGTCAACTTTCTCAGGACTGTTCCAAGTCTTCTATCCTTCACCACTTGAACACAGTACTTCCAAGTGGGCCTTACCAATGACCTGTACAGGGGTATCAAAACCTCCTTTCTTCTGCTGGTTATGCCCCTCTATATACAGCCCAGCATCCTTTTGGCTACAGCCACCACCTTGTCACACTGCTTCATCACCTTCAGATCCTCGAACACTATCACTCCAAAGTCCCGCTCCCCATCCGTGCATGTCAGCCTCTTGTTTCCCCGTACAAACTGCTCCCTCTGATTTCTATCCCCCAAACGCATCACTCTGCATTTCTTTGCATTGAATTTTAGTTGCCAGACATGATTAGACCATTCTTGTAAATTTTGCAGATCCTTTTTCATATTTAAACATTTCTTCAGGAGTGTCTGCTCCATTACAAATGCATACTGTAGTTGGGCCAAGACTGGAGGGAAGGAAAAACAAGACGTTTTAGCATGAGTTTGCTTAGGCAGCTAAAAATGCACTGCCCTGTCCCTGCTTTTGAGGAAAGAACAGAACAGCAGCCCTGCCAGGAGAAAAAAGCAGAGTCATGGACAGAAAGAGAAACAAGTTCTGAAAAGGCCTTGGGCCAGGAAGAGCAAAAGGCACCTTGGGTTGCCATGAAAGGGCCAATGAATCCTATGAAAGGGGCAATAAATCCCCTTTCCTAAACCAACATCTAAATGCCTGGTGCCTCAGTTTTCTAAAATTATTTTCCATCCCAAGTTGATCTTTCATTCATAGAAACCCTTTTTCTTGTTGCTGAGCCTGAAAATCACAGAAGCTCACTGCAAAAATAGATTTTAATGCTGGATTTCCAAATGATCCTGTTTTAAAAATTAAAGGTGTTAAGCTGGAAATGAGATTCTTGAAATCTAGGATAAACCCCCAAAGTGGAGGGGGGAGGGGTTCCTGTTTGTTGAGATAAAAAATATACAAGAAAGACTGTGGGTGGGTTTACTTACACCCAATAACCACAGAATACAATCTTATCAGAGAAAGATATGTGAATAATATCAACTTTTAACATACTATTATAGACCCCCACCCACCACAAGCTACAGAAAACCACAAGGAAAGCATTCAACCAAGCCAGCTACATAAAAAGAATAGTTAACCTAAAACTTGTCCATTTTGAGAGAGAGAGAAAGAGAAAGGGAAAGAAAAAGACAGAGACACAGACAGAGACAGAGCCAATTAGGCTCCCAAACTGATTTAAATTTCTGCCATTGAAGTCCATCCTTAGTCCACACATTCATTCACTCCAGCATGAGCAAAGACACCACTTACAGTCTCTATTGAGCAATAGTGGGAGATGTAGGCGATGCCTAAAGCAATAAGATGCACTTACAAGTCAACAAATTTGCTTTTCTAAGAAAAAGTTTAGAAACCAAATAGACTTTTCTCAGATAATGTTTAAAAACCTTAAAAGCGGAACATGTTGCCACTCTGGCTTAGAAATCAAAGTCAGTCTTGTAATAACTGGGAACAATAAATATAAAAGGTCCAGCCAAAAACAATAAACTGATACAAAGGTCCAAAACTTGACTTAAGTCTGGTTTAGGTGCAACACATTTTAAATATTTATCTGCGTCTACACCATGTACTCTATAGGCTCAATAGAACAAGAAAAGCCCCAAAAATATCAGAAGTGGAACAACCAAATCATTCATTATCAAATGTGTCAAATACTGGACATAAAACAAATCAGTGGAGATTTTAAGGGACTTACTGAGACTTTCTTACCGTTCACTATCAATGGAAAAAAAATTTCTTTAAACTAGCATTCACTTTATGCAAATCTAAACCTCCCCCCCCCCCCCACACACACACTTACATGTACTTTTATCCAGCTGCATTAGGGTTTATTTATCGTAGGCTGTGGCAGTAAAATCTCACTCATAGAATTCCTATGAGCGTCAGAGCTTTTACCGCAGTGGCTGGCGATAGAAAAAACCCTAACAAGGCTTTATAAAAGGGGGCCTAAGTTAACTGTCATCTACAATGTGCTTTTGCTTTAAAACAGACATTATAAAAAAAAAACCCAACAACTTCCACTTTAGATATTAGCAGAAACATTCTGTATGACATTAACAGTCGCTAACCATTTGTGAAAGAAAATTCACACACTTAACAAGAAAAATAAAGATGAGATTCCATAATACCAGCATTTAAAACGCACAACCCAGAGGAACTAATATTTGAATTGAGAAAGACGACAGGGAGAGACGAAGAGCACCATTAACATTCATTCCATTGCAAATCTACTTATGACAGCAATCCCAAAATCAGTACAATCGCGTAACATTTTCATTCTCGGTAATAAAGTTCACAAGAGCCATCTTCATTTGTATTTTAGCAAAACCCTGACATTTGCAGTGTGTCTCATTTTACTCATCGTGTGATGAAGGTGGACACAGTAAATCTTTGGACATATTGTAAGTGCCAAGAGGACTTCCCTTTATAAATTTCTGAACAGAAGAAACAGATAGAAAAAAAATAATTCCTGGCACTCTGGAAATGATTTAGTTCTGTATGCCTTTTAAGTATTTAAACATCTGTATCCTATCTCCTCTGTCCCTCCTGTCCTCTAGAGAGGCATACAATAGTCAGAAACCATTAACTCTTATAATTTAATAAACTGGTGGGAATGGGAAGATATCTGAAATGAATTGCTTTCAATAAGCCAATAAGCCTTCAATTAGACAGTCACACGGGTATAAAGTTTGTCTTGTCCCCACCGGCTCTGTCCCCATCCCCACCCTGTCCTCGCAGGCTTTCTTGGTCCCTACCCCATCTCCACAAGCTCTGTCCTCATCTGCACAAGCCTCAAACACTTATGATTTAAATCTTTTTATTAAAGTATAAAAAGGGACAGCGGTTTATAAATCACAATTAGAGCCTTCCATTTCGATCTGGTTTTGTTGCAACCTTCTCAAAGATTCAGTTGTCTATGTTTTCACATCATCTGAGAAGGTAATTGGATTGTTTTCAGACATAGGTGTAGAAGAGAACCAAACTGTGTAGTGGATAAACAGGAAAATAAGTGTCTATTAAATATTGGAAATGTTCCTTGATGCCAACAATGATGGATGAATCTGTTGCAGTAACATTAAGATGTTTGAGCAGCTGAGCACATGATGGGAAAATGTTGCAAATGGTAGGAGTCTGATCAGCAAACAAGACTCTTGTTGCCACATCAAAGGCAGACAAGGCACAAATTATGGGCCAGATTCACTAAGCTGACCGATCATGTCCCGACCGGTTTGCGAGCAGTTTGCAACCCAGACCCGATTCACTAACCTTCTGACCGATCCTGTCCGCACCCGATCCAAACATGCAAATGAGGGGAAATGCATTCCTGCAGCGATTCACTAAACACACCAATTGGACTGGCCGATCCAAACGTGAGCGACTGCTGAGGGCTAATGTCCTTGCCGACTGTCCTGCTCTCTGTCATCCTGAAAAAAAAAACCCAATCAAAAGTGCCCTGCTCTCTGCTTCCTCAGTTCTCTGCCACCCTGCTCTGTAAGCCCACTGCAAAGCCAGTATTATATCAGGGAAGCCAATGCTGGCTGCATGGTCATAGCAAGGAGGAGTAATGGAAGAAAAGAAGGATTCCCTCTGGAGGCCGAACTCCGCTGCCTGCTCTATTGTTTGGGGCTATAAGCAGGACTTCTCGGGGGCTTTTGTAGCTTTTCCCCATTGTTTTCTTTCTTCCTGCTACAAGGCTGGAGGGGGACCGGTTTGTTCAAACAGCATATCCACTGGATTGCTATGCAGGCTAGGCAAAATTAGCAGGCCACATTTTTTTGCAGCTGATTTTATTTTTCTTCTGTTTCGTGCTGTCAGAGGGAAGTCAGGAGAGCAAGCGCATGCACAGACCGTCTACAGGCAGTCGCTGTGGAGTGTGCCACCGATCGAGATCATTTGAATGTTGAGGCTTATTGAATCGGTCGGCTGGGACAACTCGGACACGGATCGGAAAGGTAAAGGGGGGGTTTAGTGAATCTAGCCCTATGTCATTTAACAGTAGTTCATTTAAATTCAAAAAGTAGCTTTTGTAGTTTTTTTAGTCATTGAATTCAGTTGCCAATTGTCTAAGATGTGTTACGTTTTTAAAGAATGACACTTTGACAAAGTTTGACCCTGCTCTGCGAGCTCTGTCCCCACCCCCATGTCATTCTTTACCATCAACGTCATCATCTTTAGTTGCAAGTATTATATTGAGCACTAAAAACAAACCAAAGTTCTGTTTTTTGACTGTACTGCTCTAGTCTGCGACACTATAAAACCCACAGGCGACATCGGAAGCAAACATTGTTTGAATTTTGCTGCAGTGTTGCACCACAGGCTTATACCCAAAGAGCGAGACCAGCTCCTTATAGCATCCAGCCATTCTTACTTCCAGTGTTTACCCGATGAGGTTCTTCCACACTATCTCCTTGAGAAGCTCCATTGGAACCCTCCCCAGTAAGGTTTTAATCATGGCAGAAATCTAAGGATCACAGACATGCCAGATTCAATATTAAAGAATGACACAGGGGGAAATTTTTCCCTGTCCCTGCAGGAACTCAATTTTCCCATCCCCGCGAGTTTTGTCCCTTCCCCATTCCTGTAAGCTCTGCCTTAACCACATGATTTTAAAGCATTTGAGGCTTGTGCAGATGATGACAGAGCTTGCTGGAATTAGGAAGGGACAGGAAAAAAACTTGCCAGGATGGAAAAATGAGTTAACCTAAGCATTGCCTCTGCCGGGTCAGACCAGGGGTCCATCGTGCCCAGCAGTCCGCTCCCGCGGTGGCCCCCCAGGTCCTTGACCTTTAAGTTCCCACCAGAGAAAGGGAAAAAATTTGTCCCCATGTCATTCTCTGCCATTCTTTATTCTCCAATATCTCTGAAAGTAGAGTTGTGGAATGCCAGATCCAAAATGTTAAATTATAATTTAATTGTTCATGAGCTCAGTCTCTTGTTCATGACTGAGACCTGGCTGAAGATGTCAAATTTGCTTACTTACATCAACGCTCCCTACCAAATGTGATCTCTCTCAAGAAATAAGTTATGTAAGGTTCTTCTCAGTGGTACAGATATTATTTTTTTTGGGGGGGAGGAGTTATGCTCTCAGTCTCAACAGACTATTGGTCTTACACAATCTGAAGCATTAATAGTGCATATTGATAGGACTTCAGCTTTTTTCATCTCTTGTTTCTCTTGTGGGCTATCCCCTATTCTTAGCCTTACCTTCTGGGAGGACACATTCTCTGCTATATTCAGACATCCTAGTGGTTTTGTGAGTTACCAATTTTCATCGACTTCAGTGTTTATGTCATAATCCTCAATCTAAGGATAAGTATTTCTGGCTTTTAGAGAAATCTTAGACTAACTTGCATGTGTGGTCTCCCATTTCACTTTTCCAGTCATATTTTAGATTTGATGTTTTCTTCAGACTCTTCCATCTTCTCCAGATCACCTTCAGACTCTTCCATCTTCTTCAGACCACCATCTGATTAACTTTCACTTGAATTAATCTCAAAGTCAGCATCAAGTGAACTGGCTGGTCTTGGAGTCTCTCAAATGAACTCAATCTATCATAAGATCAGCATCAAGTGAACTGGTGATCTTGGGAGTCTCTCAGACAGAGTTTATCTTGAATTTCTGATGTTCTGCTTGATCTGATGATTTTGTCATTCAGCTGATGATTGAGGGTACCTCCTTATTGCCATCATCCGCTTTATATAAAATTACAGTTTGGTTTTCTTTCATGTAGTGCATAATAAAGTTCTGAATATGTTGCCAGAGGATGTGGTCAAGGTGACTAACACAGTAGTGTTCAAAGGAGCTTCGACACGTTCTTGGAGAATACAAAAAAAAAGAAAGAAAGAAAAGATTTTAGCCAGCTAGATCTGGGAGAGCCATTGCTCAACCCTGGAAATGAGCCAGGAGAAATGTCAACATTTTCGGATTTGCAGGGTACTTCTCTCCCAGACTGGCCTCTTTTGGAGACAGGGCACTGGGCTTTAAAGGCTTCTATGGCTTTTCTTCCATTCTTATCAGCCGTTACAAGGACCCGTTTCTAAGCTTTAAGGAGCATTTGTTCTAGTAAATATTTTTTAGTACTTTTCAATCTTGATGTATACTTTGATTCTGTCCATCTCTAACAAACTCCCCACTGAAGAACTGCCACAAGGACAGATCTGCTGAGTTACCATTCTAAACGAAAGAGAAAGCCTCAGGTACTGGGTGAGTAAATATATGCCCTACCAACCACATCGTCATAAAAAACTTTTGTTTGAATGGTTAACCCCTAAGAGAAAAATGCACAATTCTTTTTCAATAAGTGAAACCACCACCCCTTATGGCCATTACAAAGTCTAAATGTTCATACACCAACGTTTCACGGTATTCCAACTCCTGTCCTATTTTCCAATACCCTTACCCTCCCTCCCTCCCACCCACCACACACTTACTAGATTCATCACCAAGCTAGTACCCCTTTCAGCTCTTCCCTCCCCCCCAAAAAAAAAAAAAAAAATACCAAGCTTAATACCATGTTTCCCAGAAAATAAAACAGTGTCATATTAATTTTGGGCCCAAGAAAAGCACAAGGTCCTATTTTGGGAGTAGGTCTTATTTTTTTCATGTACAATGATCATCTCTCCCTTCCTCTCCTCCACCCCAATTCTTCCTCTTTCCTTTCTCTCCCCCACATGTGCAGCATCTTTCATGCCTTCTCACCAATCCCCTTGTGCCATCCCTCTGTAGCATCTTTCTATCTCTCCTTCCCATCCTCCAGTGCAGCAGAACCATTGCCCTGCTTCTATCCCTCCCTTCTGTGTAACAGAACCCTTGAACAGCCCTCCCCTCCGCCACGCAGCCAAACCCCTACTGACCATCCCATCCATCTGAACCCCACCAACCATGAGACCTACATACCTCCCCTCCACAGAGCAGCGTCGGCAGCACTCTAAAAAGGCTACTTCGCAACCTTCTCCTGCCGGGGCCTTCCGGGCGCCACATTGCCAATGACATCAGTGATATGGCAAAGGGAATGTCCCGGCCGGAGAAGGCCATGAAGCAGCCCATTTGAAGTACTGCTGACGCTGCTCTATGGAGGGAGGTAGTAGCCTCGCGGTCGGCGGGGCTTGGATGGAGGGAGAGATGGAGGAGTCAGTGGGGGCCCGGCTGTGCAGCAGGGGCAGGAGGGGATGGAGGGAGCAGGGGAAGTGCTGCTACCGGCAAATTCAGGGACTAGGGCTTATTTTTGGGATAGGGCTTATATTAAGACCTACCCTGAAAATCACGCTAGGGCTTATTTTTGGGGTAGGTCTTATTTTCAGGGAAACACGGTACCATCTCCAGCTCCTGCTCTGCCTTTAGCCTCACACCTCTTCTACTAAGCCAGCACTTCAGGTGCCAATCTACTCATTGGCTCCTCCTCTTATCCCTTGACTGGGCCCCAGAGCCTTGTTCAGGTGCCATGGTCACACATCACACAGCTGTCTCTGCTCCTCCCCTTCCCACAAGCTCATGGAGCAAACTTCCTGTAAATACTGCACAAATTCTGCATTGAGCAGTAGCACAGAATTCCCTCAGGAGGAATGCTGGAGCAATGCTTGGTGGCTGAGACATTTTTCCTTATACTTTCTTATAAACACATTAAACATATTTACAGTTAATAGTTTATTGAATTTATTATACCACTAGGTTCTGTCAGATCACAGTAGTTTACATTATGAATAAAAACACAAACAACTAAAAAGGAACTCCAATCTATTCAAAATTCAGAAGGCAATTTTTACAACAGGAAACTGCCTGTATTATAAAGGAACATAAGTGCTTAATTTTTTTTTTATATACTTAGAAATCCTGCAGAAATTATACCTAGACTAAAAGCGCAGACATGCCTGCCCAAGAGCAGGTATACATGCAATGCATGTTTATATACAATATGGTCTTGATCCTATAAATTACATCTAAGTCCTAGGTGCCATTTGGTGCAGTTGTCAATCAAACGCTCAGCGCTGTTTCTAGAATCAGGCCAAGGTTTTCTTGGCCTACATGAGTACGCCTAAGATAGGCACCCAAGTCATTCCACGCTAAAGCAGCGCCCCAGCCATGCCTAATTGCCACGCAGATGTCTACTTCAAAGTGGTAGGCACCTACCGGCAAATTAATTTAATCATTTTTTTACTTGGCTTTTAATGGCATTTTCAATTGTCAATGCTGATTAAGTCAAGTTTTTGTATGTATATTTATAGAGAGACTAATAAGTAAGTATAATGAAGGGATATAGGGTTATAGTACTCTTTATTGTTGAGTCAATCAAAGGATAGACTAGGTCAGTGGTAGGCAATTCCAGTCCTCAAGAGCCGGAGCCAGGTCAGGTTTTCAGGATATCCACTATAAATATGCATGAGATAGATTTGCATCTCAAGGAGGCAGTGCATGCAAATCCATCTCATACATATTAGTTGTGGATATCCTGAAAACCTGACCTGGCTCTGATTCTCGAAGACTGGAATTGCCTACCCCTGGACTAGGTAAATGATTTGTACATGTATATATATGCTGGACATCTCAGAAACAATCTAATTCTGTATGTAACACCATTACTAAGCTATTTTATCATAACTCCAGCAGTGTAGGGTTACTATTTGAGTATAGTTAATATATTGTAACTCATGTATTGTACCATCATTATTGAAGTTAATGTTCATATTTCCATCAAAGCTGCTCATGTAAACCCCTCTGAATTGACTTCATAGTCATTAGTTAGCGGTATAGAAGCTTTAAACAAACAATTAAAAAAATTAAGTTGGGCAATCAACTAGACATGCCGATCTTAGGCATCTAACTTCTGGCACCTTTGCGCCAAGATCAATGACTTTATCCATGCTCCACCCTAACTCCTCCACAGTATGTAATTTCAGAAAAGTTCTTCCTCCAAGGGGGGGGGAAGGGGGGAAAAATTAGCATTTTGCATTTGGAGAAAAGTTTACCAAATGACCTACTTATTGCAAGATCTCTTTGGAGTAAGCACATGCAGCAAACGAGACACAGACCATAGGAACTGAATGGGTTGCATCGCATTTGCCGCATGGGAATCACTACCGCAGCTTTGTAAAAGCAGCCCAAAGTGATTAAACTTAAGCTAAACCCTTCCCCCAAACCCCCCCCCAAAAAAAAAAAAATAATCCAGAACAAATTAATGCATAATGCAGTTCGATACCTGAGTGAAATGCCTGTTCCTTGATCCTAATCTCAGGAGGGACAGATGAGTTTAGACACAAGACATTTGTCACAGGAGAGATGCAGCTTCCGTCCAGACCCAAGAAACTGATATACTACACAGACAAGATAACTATTCAACTATGATCTAATACAGGGGTCCTAATTCAATCTTCAACTCACTCAAAAGATCTACAATGTACAGTACATACACATTATCTTATATCCCCTATGTGAATGTACATTCATTAGACATGGTTCAAGGATGAGCCACCGATTTAAAAGGTAATGATCACAGATAAGAAGTAGAACATAGTTTTTAGGAGGGTTAACATAACTGGCATTTTCCCCTCCATCTTTTTATTATACTTTAATAAAGCCAGAAAAGTTTTTGCATCAGACCTGATCCCATTTGGCCACAAACAAAATCATGCCTGGTTTGCTGTGGTCCTGAAAATCTAGAGCTAACCAGGTGGCGTAGATACCAATAAATGAATCACGCCTTCCACAAAACTTAGCCTTGGGGCTTTTACAGACACAATTACTTAGTAATATTAAGAACAGAAAAATTGCTCAGTGTATTTGTACAGTCATGCAAAGCTGATTCAGAGGTTTTCAGAACTGTTACTAACGTGATCCCCCCACCCCACCCTTTGGTCACGCTAAAACAAAACTCGGTGAGAAATGTCTATTAAAGACATCTGAAAAGAGCAACTTTTGGCTTCAAATTCTTGCCTGTCTCAGTTATTTTGAATCATATTCTGGAAAAGAACAGAAGACGTTTAACCAACGTGGAACTAATTTAAAAGTCATCTATACAGGGAAAGATTCTGCATACGTAGTACTAATGAAAAAATAACCACCTGAAAAATGAGTATTACCTATAAATCATTCAGGAAAATCCCCCGGGCCCCGACTATAAAGATCAGCACACCACAAAAAAAAATTACTAAGTGCCATAATAAGTCAAGGAAAATGAACAAAACTATGACAGATAGTTAGGCATTCCATGTAATGTTGGTAAGAAAAGACTTTTTGCACATTACCTCATTAGCATCACAGGACTTCCCCCCCACTTCAGAATATAACTGTAGAAGTCATTGTTTTCTTTTTTCATGGCTTACCGACAACCATGTTTAAGTTTATTCAACATGGACTGAAGGTCAACTGCTTTTCTCTGAAGTTCTCTCAATTCCCATCCCCTGGCTGGAAGATATGGCTCACTGGTAGAGCTGCTGCCTCTGCCCCCAGAGGTTGCGAGATCAAATCCCAGTGGTGCTCCTTGTGACCTTGGAAAAGTCACTTAATCCTCCAGTGCCAACTGCTTTGAATGCCAAAGCCAGTCCCCATTCCCCTTCCCCTATTAAAATCCTGGGCTACAAACTAGAAGTGCTTTTGCAATACAGCCAAAATGTTACCTTGAGCTAGTCAGCAGACACCACCAATGGTCCCTCTAAGCTTGTACAAACTTTTCTTCATGTGAGCAACAAGTTCTAAAAACCAATGATTTTTGATCCCAGTATTAGAAATGCATTCCTCTACATAGCACAAAAAACCATCACACATTATGGTAATTGATTTAGTTTAACTAAACATGTTTATAGTTTAATTTTGGTTGAAAGTTGGGTTAGTATTTTTGTGAGCTACCATGTAAAATGTATGAGCGATTGCTCATGTGCTCCGCTTAGAGGGAACATAGGACACCACCATAAGAACGGAAGAGTTGCCATACTGAGACAGACCAAAAGGTCCATCAAGCCCAATATCCTGTTACTGACAATGGTCAATCCAGGCCAAATGTACCTAGCAAGATCCCATATCCCTCTACTACTACTTCTGACTGCAGGACTCAAGGACCGCAATATCATAAACCTTATTTCTATTCCTCTCCTTCCCCCCACCCCACCCCTTCTCTGTTCCCAACAAGCTTGCCTACATCCATGACTTCTTCATCTCTCAATCTCTCCAACTGTGCCCATCTCCTCCACTACCAACTCCAGACTCCGTCCCTTCTGTTTTCCTGCACCATATGCCTGGAACAAACTGCCTGAATCCCTACGATGGGCTCGGTCTCTGGCAGTGTTCAAGTCCAAGTTAAAAGCCCACCACTTTGAGACTGCTTTCATCTCCTAACTCCAACCACCTTGGGTTCTACATCCCCCAATCCTATACATCATATATGTCTGTCCAAGTTAGACTGTAAACTCTTCCAAGCAGGGACCATCTATTAAATGTCAATGTACAGAGTTGTGTACATCTTACTATGCTGCTCTACTACTATTCATTGTTTCTATAGCATTGAAAGGGGGGCAGGGGGTGGTACACCCCAGGCGCGGTCTTGGTAAGGGCACCGTTACCCATCCTCTCCACCACCCCCGCTCCTACCTGATCCCCCTGCCCCCCCTTCCTGCTCAGCATGTGCGCCCCTTCCTTCACACCTTTTTAATTTTCCCTGCGTGAGCAGCATTATGAATTTGCTACCTGCATCGGTGTCGCCTCTCTCTGACGTCTATTCCGGGTCCCATCCCTAGGAAGTGACATCAAAGGGACAGCCAACATGATGTGGGCAGCAAGTTATGATATTGCTTGCGTCTGGAAAATTAAAAAGGTATGAAGGAAGAGAAAGAGGGCGTACACACAACAGAGGGGGCAGGAAGGGGGGAGGGCAGAGAAGAGGATGGGGAGGAGCACCACCATCCTGAGCGCCACTCACCCTCACTACGCCACCCACTAGTAGTAAGGATCAGAGTAGCACAGCTGGACTTCCTGTTCTGATCAAAAGCATAGAAAACCCCAAAAACTCTGTGGAGTGACGATGTTCCAAAATGGACTTTATTAGAAAGTGTCAAAGTTCCAAAGGTACACTGAAATCATCCACATAAAATAATTTCATCCACATAAGAGCCTTAAAGGACTTAGTCCGCTAGGGATACAGGACCCAACACGGTCTGCGTTTCGACAAAAAGTCTTCTTCAGGGGTCCCTGGGGGTCCTATAAAGGTGAGTATGTGGGAAACAACTGTGCGGTGAGCCGGAAGTCAGACCCCTGAAGAAGACTTTTTGTCGAAACGCGGACCATGTTGGGTCCTGTATCCCTAGCGGACTAGGTCCTTTAAAGCTCTTAAGTGGATGATTTACTTTTATGTGGATGGAATTATTTTATGTGGATGATTTCAGTGTACCTTTGGAACTTTGACACTTTCTAATAAAGTCCATTTTGGAACATCGTCACTCCACAGAGTTTTTGGGGTTTTCTCTGGATTTTCTTCTTTGTGGATATTTTGGGGTCAATTCCTTTTGCTTTCTGCTCAAAAGCATGCTACACCAGCAGAACTATTTCTGCCTAAATGGGGCAAAGTTATTGAAGCCCTGGTTCAGAATTCCATTATTACTTGAGGTGATGTTGATAGATGCATAGCAGACAAATGGTTAAATCAATCTAAAGTGTAAAGGATAAAGGACCAATTCCAGAAGCGAGTTCTTTTGGTCGTGTTTTGGGATGTTGGAAAACATCCAAGCCATGGTTGGGGTTCCTCAGATGTTTGAATATTTTCACATACAGTTATGGCTCCTAAAGACTCAGCACTATACTATCTCGTAGGACAGCAGGTCTGAATCAGACAAAAGGTAGGTCACACACTGCTATGGTAAATTATAAATTTAAAGACACAAAGAAGACTGTCTGATTTCAAGAAAGCCTGGGATAGTCAAGTGGAATCTCAGAGACAGGAAGAGCCAATGGTTACTGCGGATGGGCAGACTGGATGGGCCATTTGGCCTTTATCTGCCATCATGATTCTAAATGCAGCCAACATGTACATTTTAAAGATATGACGACACACAGCCTCAATACTATATAAAAAGCACACTGCTATGACAGCATCTTTTGTCAGAACTTCCAACTCTGTAGTTCGATAGTTAGGAATAGTATGCACAAACACAGATGATATCTACATTGGACACGAAAGGGGAGATACCCTGAGAAAGCGTAAACGCTACGTTCAACACCCAACACCATCCAAACAAATGAAGAAACATTTTTAAATCAATCTTCTAATACAGAAAAGTACAGAATAAAAGTGATTTAATAAATGGGAGAGTAAGGAGCTCCAGAAACGAGGCAAAGAAGGGGGCCTTCCAATCAAGTATTCAAGTTCTCCATTAGTGAGCTGCTGCACAGGAACTTGCGGTCTGCTACCTGTTATCATATAGTTCAACTGAGTGACTTAGTCAAGGTCACCCAAAGTCATTAGTGACTCAGGGTGACTACTGTCTTCCTTTGTGTTTATAACAGGGGGGGGGAGGGGGTTCTAGACTTGAGTATTTCTTACAGTTTTGTGATTTAGTGTTGTGGGCAGAATAAATTAGTTTTTGCATCTCCACAGGGAGCTACCATGTTCACACTGCAGTTTTGTCTGACATGTTTTTATCACTTGCTGCGGGACTCTTTCGTCAGACTCTGCAAAGGATGTGTAAGGAATTGGTTTATCTTTGTAGTGGTGGCAAATCCTACCGCTGCTTAGCGGTCTTGTGCTAAACTAGCATGAGGGGAAAACACATCAACAATATACAACATGAATTGAACACCAAACTTAATTTTACTAACAAAACTATGGAAAGGACTGTTCAGCTAGCATATTAAATAGTCATGAATATTGTACCCTTCCTGTTTTTCCCACTCCCCCCCCCTCCCTCCCCCTCAATCTACTACGCCTCTGATACTTTTCAAGTTTCCATTTTTCCCTCAGTGAGGTATCCATATATGCACCATGAAAACAAAAACATGACATCCCCAGCACAGCCCTGAGGAATTATTTAAGCATCTAGAGGAAAATGACTGGTATACAACAGTATTTCTATTACCTCAGGGTGTATACCTATCTAAAATATACGAAGGGTTGCTATATTTCCAAATATTCTGGTCATAAATCAGAAATGAGCACCTCTGATATTCAGATTGTTGATATTGTGATTTCATCTTCAATAGGTTAACAGACTACCATGCCATATTCAAGTCTAGCCACCAGATTTGCACAAAGAAAAAAATCCTGGAGACTGTCTGGAGAATGTCTGGAGACTGAAGCTGGGGAGGAGTTAGAAGAACCGAAAATCTCATATTTAAAAAAAAAGGAGAAAATAAAAATACAAAACAGACATTCCATGAATGACTCTCATGGTGTGGTTAGAGCAAGATTCTGAGAACCAGGAAGCTAGAGTTCAAATTCCACCTCTCCCACTGATGTGCTACCTGTGACCTTGAGCAAGTCACCTCAGCTACAAAAGACTAGATTATAAGTCATTTTGGCCAAAGACTAGTACTATTCCTGAACTATAATTCTCTTCAGCTTACATTTGAAAGGGAAATTAAAAAAAAAACAACAACCAACAACTCCAGTCATGACAAACTGCTTAAGATAATGCCCACGAAAACAGGGATGACAACCATAAATGCAGTATAGTAGCATTCATGTTAACTTATTTGACTCAAAAAGAGTGGAGGGAGGAGCCTAATAAGGAAAGCAATGGCCTGAGAACCAAGCCTGGTTCAAATCCCACCGTGGCTCCTTGTGGTCTTGGACAAAGTATTTAACCCTCCACTTGCTTCAGGTATGAACTGACTGCTAGTCCTCTAGGGACAGGGAAATCCTTACTCTACCTGAATATCACTCACCTTGAGATACAACTCGCAGGTATGAGCTAGATCTAAAATGCCCTCTTCTTCCCCCCTCTGGGTATGCCAAAGGAAAAACTGGGGCAGTATTTAAATGTGATATCTGGTAATCTTGGTTCCAATTGTCGGCACATTAATTGAAGCAGGAAGGAATCTCAACAGGACTAATAAAAACATGAATATCTGTAGCATCTTCTGGCAGACAATTCACTTCCAAGCTATATGTTCTTAAGGCACAAAAATAAAAAAATGAACAGAAAACTAAAGGAAACCTCCCAGACATTCCAGTTCATTAGTATGGCCTACTTCCTTCAGTGGGCATAATATAGTTTCTGACTCACTACTGTAGCAATTCAGAATTGGTTTTATAACACAAAATGTAAAATGTTCACTGAAGCTCCAGAACTTGAGAGAATTTGGCTCCAAATTATAAAAGAAAAGAATACAAAATAAACATATGTACTTGAAAAAGTTTTTACTTCAATTAAGATATACAGAGCCACAAGCAACAGCAGTGGGATCTGGACAGGCCTGGTTGTCCCCATTACCCCCACTCCTCGTCCCCCCCCTACTTCCCTTGCTACAGACAACCATTCCCCCTTTAACAGATATACAAATTGCCACACAACTCTCTTCATGGGTGAATAGTCGCAGCTCTGTTTAATGGCTACCATAAAAATTAAAAACATAACTGCAAACACAAACAGTTACCAAAATTAACCTTATAATATTTATGGCCCCTGAACCTGGCATGTTAGCAAGGGTCTGGGGGTGGCATATCCCTCCATGCCCCATTGTCCAGGGTCATCTGACCTGAAGGCACAGCCTCCAGGCAGCCCGCCGCTCATCCCCAGCAACTAGCAGTTCAGGAAAACCGCCCTCCTGATCTACCAAGTGACCACCCCGAAAAGGGGTGAGCGGGCAGGAAAAGCCACCTCCAAGGACCCAGGTAAGCCCCAAGTCATAGAAACATAGAAGATGACAGCAGAAAAGGGCCACAGCCCAACAAGTCTGCCTACTCTAATGACCCTCCCCCCTAATTTCTTCCCACATGCTTATCCCATTTTCTCTTAAAATCCAGCACGCTGCTGGTCTCAATTACCTGCAGTGGAAGACTATTCCAATGATCAACCACCCTTTCGGTGAAGAAATACTTCCTGGCGTCACTATGAAATCTCCCACCCCTGAGTTTCAACGGATGTCCTCTTGTCGCTGTAGGTCCTTTAAGAAAAAAAGATATCCTCTTCTACCTTCAAGGTCCCAGCTTTTTACCTCACCCTGGCACCCCTCGCAGCTGCGCCCCCAGCCAGTAATTTTAAATGTTCACAGCGGGAGTGATCCACCAGCCAATCCAAACCCCTGGTGGATCCCCCACCCCACCATGCCTAATTTTGCACGCGTCAATGGGCATACGCAGCACTTCTACTCAAACGAGTGTCTTTTAACATCAGAAAGTTATTTTGAAAGAAAGAAAACATCAAAAATGATTTGTTCTAAGTTAAATTCCTTGTATAATGTACAAACATGGGAGTATAAGAACTTATTTGAACAAGTTGATGCGTTAGCCAGAGGAAGAGAGCTCTAGAAGACTTATTTGGATGTGTTCAAGCAGTGTCATCCAAACCTTTTCCCACAGTTATGCGACAAGGAGAAGATTTAGAACCAGCAAGCGTCCAATGGGGTCTTCGTCTAATACTGTACACAGCTTACCTTATTTTTTTGGATGTTGCTAACACCCTTTCAGTATAGGCACAAGGTGATTTACAATCTGGTATGCTAGATATATTCCCATGTCCCTGGAAGGCTCACAATCTAATTTTGCCCAAGATCACAAAGGACAACAGTGGAGCTTGAACCCATTCCTGGTAGAAAAGTTAGAGACCGTTGTGTTAAAAAGGACACTGTTGTGCTGATCAGATCTATTAATGGTGGTGAAGTCTTCACTGGAAATGGTTCATAGACAATGGCGCGAAAGACAAAAGTGCGCGCCGACAATTGAGCGCAGCGCGTGCCGCCGCACCACTCTAAATTACAGTTTTTAGGTGCTCCAACGGGGGGTTTTGTTGGGGAACCCCCCCAGTTTACTTAATAGACATTGCGCCGGCGTTATGGGGGGCTTGGGGGGTTGTAACCCTACACATTTTACTGTAAACTGAACTTTTTCCCTAAAAACAGGGAAAAAGTGAAGTTTTCAGTAAAATGTGGGGGGTTACAACCCCCCACACCCCCCCCCGTCGGAGCACTAAAAACAGTAATTTAGAGCGGCGAGATGGCGCGCGCTGCACTCAATTGTCTAGGCGCGCCTTTGTCCCGGCGCGCTTTTGACCTGACATCACTGGAAATGATACAGAGGGTAAATATTACACGAGTCCCATCACCACCATAAAAAGAAAGAGCTATTAATGATTTCACCGAGAACATAAGCAAAAGACTCATCTCCGTACCGAACTAGAAAGCTGAGTACAAAATGCTGTGCAAAATAAACTAAACTAAACCTTAGGTTTATATACTGCATCATCTCCACAATCATAGAGCTCGGCACGGTTTATAGGAGTTGAGAGAGAAAGGAACTCCAATGAAGGTTAAAGGGTATAGAGAAAGGATGTTTGGGGGGCTTACGATGCCAAAGATGGGGTAAGTATTACATTTTTGAAAACAGCCAGGTTTTCAGATGTTTGCGGAAGAGTTGGAGAGAGCTCAGGGTCTGGAGGAGGGAGGTAAGGTTGTTCCAGAGCTCAGTGAGTCTGAAGGGGAGGGAGGTCCCTAGTTTTCCTGCGCGGGAAATGCCTTTAATGAGTGAATTAAATCAGTTATTTATGGACTTAGGGGAACTTTTACTTAAATTTGTTAAGCAGTTAATAAACAAGTTAGTGTACACTTTTTATCGCATGAGTAAGGTAACTTACTGTGGTGGCATGATAACATGCAAATTATTGTGTGCTAACTGCATAATGACGGGCAGGAATGGGTGCATTACGGGCATGTGCTGTGCAGTGCAGTTACCATAGAGTACTTACCGCATGCTGTCACTTATGCACTTAGCGTCTCAAGCGAGAGTGTGGCACAGTGGTTAAAGCTACACCCTCAGCCCCCTGGGGTTGTGGGTTCAAACCCACGCTGCTCTTTGTGACCCTGGGCAAGTCACTTAACCCCCCCATTGCCCCAGGTGCATTAGATAGATCATGAGCCCGTTGGGACAGACAGGGGAAAATGCTCGAGTACCTGAATAAATTCATGTAAACCTGAACTGCCCTGGGAGAACGATATAGAAAATTAAATAAATACATAAAACTGCATGAATTGTGGATAGTTTAAGTATAAGGGTCGTAATGTGATTTTAAGTAGGATCTCTTAATTGGGCTTTTTATTAAGTCAAATGAAGAGAGTATCATTAGGTGAGAAGGGGTGGGTGTGGACAGGGATGGTAAAGGTTCAAACTCATATAGATAAGTGGGGGTTTTATTGATTTTGGAATTTGTCTTTTATTATGTTTATTAATAATTGATGCATTATCGATGTCCTTTGATGCTGTTTTTATTGTATTCGATGATATTTGCATCAATAAAACTGTTTGAATCTAAGTATGGTAAAAAAAAAAAAAAAAGTGTGGCAACTGCAGATTGTAAATCCCCAAGTTACTACTGTTGTTAATTTTTGCTAATCAGTTTGATAAAAGGGTCCCTTAGTAACCCGAAAGCTCTCCCTGACCCTCCTTCTCTCAGCTGGGCTGATTAGGGTTTACATTAAAGGGGTCTGCCTGGCTCAATGTCATCCTTCTATGCAGGGCTGTGGAGTCGGAGTCGGAGGAAATTTCAGGTACCTGGAGTCGGAGTCGGAGTCAGAAGTACAAAAAACTGAGGAGTCGGAGTCGGAACATTTATCTACCGACTCCATTTTTGAACTTGGCATACCAATCAAGAGCGATTCTTTCAGCTATAGCACCTACTATATACACAGCACAAATGTTGCGAGCAGCTTCTGTGGCCTTAGAACCTTGATTAAAAGCAAAAAGAAGGTGGTGTCGAAAATGCTCATTTCTCTCAACTTGACATTCCATTTTAACGATCTGAAAATTAACCAGTGCTGTGGAGTCGGAGTCGGAGTCGAGGAGTCGGAGGAAATTTCGGGTACCTGGAGTCGGAGTCTGAAGTACAAAAAACTGAGGAGTCGGAGTCGGAACATTTATCTACCGACTCCACAGCCCTGCTTCTATGTACAGGGAAATACAGTAGTTCGGTCGGCTCCCTTTGACTAATAAAAGCAAATCAGACTTTTCACCCTTAAATCTTCTTCAGATACTTTCTGTAATGCCAAATCTCAGGGCTCCCTTTTACTAAGCTGCGTTAGGGCATTAACGCGCGGAATAGCGCACGCTACAATGCCCCGCACGCTAGACGCTAGTGCCAACATTGAGCTGGCGTTAGTTCTAGCCGCGTAGCGCGGGGGTCAGCGCGCGCTAATCTGCTGCGTGCGCTAAAAACACTAGCGCACCTCAGTAAAAGGAGCCCCCAAGTGTGTGCGTACAGAAAATAGTTCCTTAAATCTTTACAAATTAAAGTCTTGGAAATAAAGAAAACGGATATAGAAAAATCATGTCGGCTATATGAGAAAGAAAATATATGTCATTGTAATGTATATTCATGTCCTATGTACCGTATACAGTTGTCTAGAAAGGTTAAACCATTTCAGAGTAAACCTCATTAGCAGCTTTCTAACATAAATGTGAAATGATACTTGAAAAGCCAGGCTAAGAGAAAATCTATGCAGAGATCCTGAAAATTAGGTTTGCTTCTTTAAACACCACACTTCAGAAGCACTGTTTAATTCAGTTTTTATGATTAATGTACTTCTAAAATAATTCACCATAATAAAACAGGGATGAAATTTAATTTTATTGATGTAGCTGTAGAGTCTGTTCTTTTTAAATGAATAAAATAAGTATCTATTTAAATACTGAAATCTGCATCTTATTCTCACCAATAAAGACGAAGCCGACAACTCTAGTTCAAAAGCTATTAGTTTTCTCCACATTTTAAATCCCAAGTCGGATAATAGCTTTTCAAATCCTACTTTAAAATAAGGAATTAGGCACATTTTCCCCAAAGAGTACATATCTATCTATACACTGGCCAGTTTATGTTTAAAAACAGAAGCCAGGGTCAGAAACTTTTCAGAGTGGACAGAATTAGATCAGTGTTTTGCAAACTTGGACCTTCAACTAGGTCTGCGTTTCATGATAAATTATTCAAATTCACATTCCTAGATGGAACATATGCAAATAAAGCACATGAACAGGCATTGTGAATTCTCTAAAAACCTTACTAGGAGGGTCCCAAGGACACTGTTTGGCGGGGGGGGGGGGGGGGGAAGGGGGGGGGGGGGGAGGGGGGAAGAGATTATTGTACTGCTGGATACCATGGGAAGCACTATAGTGTGAGCAGGACTGCAGCAAAGGAATACTTGTCAAACGATGAACTATTTTTACTCCTTGCCCTTGCTTAACATTTAATATCTTTTTTTCTATCCTGTATAACAGAAAAACAGAATTTTTACCTACAAGTACAGTCTATTAAAAGCACAAAGAAATTAGTATAAAGAGATTACATTTCCAGCTGTGTAAAGGGGGGGGGGGGGAACCCTCAGAACTACATCTCTGAACAGTGGCACTGACTGCAAAATGAATAATGATCTATCGAGTGTTATAGTGTTAATAAAGCCAGACAAATCTAAATTAGCTTCCTCTGAGTATAACCGAGGTTAAATAGTGCTTAAATATGCATATTGTACAGCTCACCTTAAAAGTTCAAGATGAGCAAGTATTTTAAATAGTCACTCTATTTCCAGTCCTCTTGAAAATACATTGGAGAGGAGAATGAAAAGCCTAGACTTTTTCCCCAGGCTCAAGACAAGCAAAGTATTGGTGACAAACACCTGCCTGAGGAATTCCAAAATGAATCCTTATTTTAACAGTCAAGGTACCAGAATCAAGTGAACATCAATCTCTTTCTTTACAAAAAAAAAATGCATACTTTGCTCTAAGACCGCCTTAAAAAGCATGCCAAGGTGATCATCCTCAGCACTGCTTTGGGAATAATATTATACTCATTAAATAAAAATGTAAGAGGGGTGATGGGATTATTTTAGCTACACAGAACAGCTATCATACAGTAACTAGAACTAGCTTATGCAGTTCTGGACAAGTGTCAAGTGGAATTATAACATAAGCTACCTGCAGACGTTGTTTGGATAGCCGAGTGGGATGATAATATAGGAGTCGTTTGTTAGCCTAATATATGCTATTGTGTGATATTCGATTGAAGGTTTATCTGTGAAATCAGCAGCTGGATTGTCAAACCTCTCAGACATGTATGAAAGGTTTCATGATTCAGAGCCCTGTCAAGTAATGCTACTGGCTTCAGTTTTACACAGCGGACTGCTTCCAGCCGAAAGACAGAAAAAGTTCTTGTAAGGAAAACTGCAAGCATAACCCCTGCCAATCTATAATAAGTAGATCCAAATACCCCACTTGAATGCCCATATTTATGGCACCACAGTCCTGTCAAAATAGTTTTCTTGTGGTTAATTTGCAGGGAAGTGAACCTGGTAGCATGACGGGCACTAACACGAGTTTTTCTGCTTTAATTCTTGCTTTGCAGTTTTACATGGAACTTTTTAAAACAGTTGTTACTATGTTCAGGACTCCTGTGACAAAATACCCTGACTAACAACAAGCCAGCAGTACTAATTATGCTGTCTTTGATATTTAAGGTAGGCAGGCAGGAAATCTTCTGACTGAAAAGGACAAGGCTGCTGCTTCTTTTTCTTGTTACCGTACTGATTATGTGAAGCAGGTAATTTTTGAAGGTTTTTAAGTGTCATCTTCACAATGTGCTAATATCACTTTGCTATTTAAGCCTATGTTTTATTTCTGTTTCTCCTGTACTAATCAGCCATCAGGATATTTTGACTGACACGAGGCAAGCCAGTCTGCCTTTTCAAGAGACTAAAGTTGTCACTTCTGGACACAGGAGATTTTGACTTACAAAGTCATCATGACTAAGGTATAACCCTTTTGTGTTAGCAAATTGAAAGCCATGGTGCTCAATTCAAGTGTTTTATTTTTCCTTAAGAAGGACCATGAATATATATTTTTTTCATGAATAGAAAAGGGATGCATAAGATTAAGAAATCTAGAGGGGAGATTTTATATTAAGCAAGTTGAAAATAATTTGTAGTTTATTAGAAAAGCCAATCTGATCTCCTTGTCAAATGTACTGATTATTTAACAGTTCCAAATGTTAAATCATTTATCTCCTCGAGACAAGAGATCAATCAATTGCTGCAGTTGGTCTTTTGGATAAAGAGTTGTCTGTACCCAGTTTTTGGGATCTGCACCATGCCATACCGATATGTTAGCTGACTAAATATAGCATAACGATTACCAGTTTCACTGTACTTTACAAAGTACAAATCAAGAAGGATGAAGTGTGTTATGTCTACAAAGGCATCCTCTTGGAAGTTAAAAAAAAAATCATGCTGCCAGTATTGAATAATGCAATAGGTTTTGTTTGTTTAATCTGGGGAATGTTTTATTGCCAGGGGCTGAAGGAAATGGTGCAATGTTTAGCATGGAGAGGATAACCCTTGGGAATCTGTTCCAGTTCCTGGGAGCTGGAGGACTCAGAAGCCGCCGTCCTATGTAAATGCGCTTTAAATAGCTTTTTAGTGTTTCTGTGTCTGGCCCTGGTTACACACAGGCAGAGCTGCCAAAAGCAAAGAGGAACTGGCGGAGCTGCAACCGAAAGAAACAACCCAAATGCCCTCCAACAACCCCCCCCCCCCCCCCACCCCCCTGGCATGGCCTTGCGGCAAGAAATTAAGGACCACCACCAGCACCCTGGGAAAGAAATTCGACATCCTCACTACTTCAAGGGGGAAACAAAAAACACAGGCAGTTTTGGGAGAGGTTAAACTAATACTGTAAAAAAGAAACGAGATGCCCCCCCCCCCCCCCACTTCCTCCACCATACTGTTGATATGGCAGCAACCCGATTGTCAAAAACCAGGCACTGAAATATATGTTTTCAAAGTCTACAATCGAATGCTTTAAAGCTGTACAAATGTTCTCCCTGGCACTGCAGTTCCCCCTTTCCGGTGCTTAGAAGCGACTGTTTTAACTAAAAGGACTCCAGAGTGGCACGAAATAAGTTCAGAAAGTTTTTCAGAGCTGCTGGCCAAGTTCCACCGAGCCGACAGGAGCGTCTCCACCGAAGTCGTTCGAGCAGCTTTGCCTACCTAGAAAAATCGTAAACTCGCAAACAATAATCATTTAAAAAAAAAAAAACACACAACAAAAAAAAGAATCAATACTCACTGATCTCCATGCTCTGGAACATAGACCGCTTGCAGTTGCATGTACAGGAGACATTGGGCTGAATGGCTGCGCTTGTGCTGTTCAAACCCATCAAGTCGTACATTTAAAAATAATAATAAAAAGAAACGAAAGAGCAAAGTCTGTCCCCTCCACCGTCTCTAGAGGCACCTACGCGTGGACTTCAAAACGAAAAGCTGCTCTCAGAGGGCGCAGCCGGGCTCTCCCGCCAGCGGGCTGCCGGAGAGCCCCTGCATAGCCCGTGCGCCAAGGACAGCGAAGGCGAAGTGAAATGTGGCGAGGGGAAGGGGGGAGGGAGGGAGGAAGGAAGGAGGGAAGTCCCCGGGAGAGGCTCTGCCCCCTCCTCCTTCAACGCCGGGGCCCAGGGGGATAAGGTGGCTGCGGCGGCTGCACCGAGGTATCATCGAGTCCCGTCCCCCCCCTTTTTTGTTTTGCAGGGCTATAACTGCCCTCCGCCCCTGCTCCTCCCCTTTTTCCAAAAAGCAACCTGGAAGAAATCCCTCCCAGGGAAGAGGGAGAGTACGAACTAGGGTTTGACAGACATAGGACGTTTTCCTAGAGGGGGTTGGAAAGGACAAAGGAAAAGCCAGAATGGTCAGGGGGGGGAGGGCTGAGACAGAGGATAAAATGAGAGTGAATGAAATAGGAACTGGACCGGAGAGCTTCCTTAGCAGCTCCCAAGCCAGGTATATGGGGATGGGGGGCGGCCCATACGGTGAAACTCTGCAATTTGTGCAATACTGGAGGCAAGGGGCAGCGACCGAGGGGAAACCGTCACCTTAAACCTCTAGCTGAGAGGAAAAGCCAAGTGCAAAAAAACGCCCTCGGTCTCACAGCTGGTCTCCCTCCCTAAGCCGGCAAGTTGGGAGGAGTGATTTGACTTCCTCCCCTCGTGCCCGGGGATGAGGGACCAGCTGTGCACCCGCGGCTACTAGGAGACGAAATACAGGGGGGGGGGAGAGAGAGAGACCCCGCTTCCCCCGCACTAATCCAGCGAGACCAGACAAGCTCCAGGGCTCGAGCTCGCACTGCTTCCCACGAGCCTGAAGCCCCGCCGCAAAGCTTCCTCATTGGCTGCTGCCTCGGCCGGCTCCTCCCTCCCTACTTTTTCACTCTTTGTCCTGCGGGGAAGGAAATCAGACGAACTTGAGCTGAGACGCCGACGGGTCGCCGCCCCTCCCCCTGGACAGGGACAACACAGCCAGCTCTGCCCGAGAAGGCAAAAGAGCCAACCCGACGCCGTATGATAGGCGCCTTCTGATTGGCTGCTCTGTCTCCGTTGATTGGCTGAGCTCAGTGACCAAGTGTACGGCTTTTTTGCCATTGGTTGGTGAAAGTAAACTTTGGGTGCTACAGTACATTAAAAGAGGAAGGTGGGTGCGCAGAAGTGGTGTATGGGGAGAGGGTTGACAAGGGTGACAAAAGCATAACTGTCTTATACGCCTAAAACAATAATCGTATCTGAAAAAAAAAAAATCCCCAAAAAGCTTACCTGGGGAGGGGAGTCAAGAGCTAAGACAGAGGATTCTCAACCCAGTCAAGTTCTCAGGATACACATAGTGACTACAAGGGGGGGGGGGGTTGCTGAAAAGTTCTCAGCCCAATCATGATGTGGAGCCTTGAAACTTACAAGCAGTGGCATAGCAAGAGAGGTTGGTACCCAAGGCGGTGGCACCTGGCATCGCCATGCCATACCCCCCCCTCCCATTCTCCACTGCTTGGGAGCCCTCCCCCTGCTCCCACATACCTTTTGAAATTGGTACCCGCATCCCTCATGAAGACAGCACCTGGGGCAGTCTGTCCCCCTTCCTCCCCTTATACACCACTGCTTATAAGTGATTCCACATATTAACACTTGGCACATTTTGTCTGAAGTTTCTGTAACCCTTTCAAAAAAAATACTCTAATGTCTGGTCACTGAACTACTGTTCTGCTTCTGCAATCACCTCCAAATCACTCAAAGGTTGTCACCCTTTCAAACCCTTTTTAAGGTTCGGAAACAGAAAATAGATGGATCTGATAAGTATGCACTGAAACCCCAACTGTGTTGTTTTGACACAGTTGGGGTTTCAGCATTGTTTAAAGCATTGTTTTGCCAGCCTTGTAAGCAGGTGCAAATAAATGCTGTGCCTGAGCCACTCCCCTCCTCCTTGCACTGCGTACTAATTGCAGACGTTGGTGGTTGAAGCATGCTGCTGACTTCTGCATTAAGGAAGCAATGCAAGGAGAAGGGAAGAGGCTTGGGCTCTGTATTTATTTGGCTGGTGGGGCTTCGGCATCTCCACCAACATAGGGAAAATGGTGCTACAGTTCTGGAGGGGGCCTAAGCCCAAAGTGGGAGGGCCCAGGCCCCCAAGCATTTACACACACTGATCAGTAGACAACACAACATGGTAGTTTGTTGAAATTCAGGAACCTACATTGCCTGGAACATGATCTTATGTTTACAGTGGCAGATCCCCAGTTTGCTGCTGTTTACTGGTCACCTGGTCTTTCAATATTTAACAGATGCTCAAGAAAATTTATCAGATACTCTCAGTTACCACCTGGTTTCATAAGTTCCTTTTCTGTCAAAATTGACTGAGAAAATAGTAGCTCAGCAGCTCCAAACATACCTTGACCATGCATGCACTTCATCCTTACCAGACTGGATTATCCAAGGTTACTGTTCAAACGTTATCTTTTAGCACTATTAAACTATATTCATATGACTCTTGATAGTTCAGTTAAGAGGTGATGAAGTCCTCTTGTTCCTAGACCTCATTGTCCAACATTCAATTCTCATACATCATCTTGAGGATTTAAGTATCTTGGAGGTCAGTGTTTTCTTGACTTCATCTTGGTTTCATTCTTATTTACAGGTCCAATGGTTGAAATCTCTATCCAAGGGTGAGTCCCTCGAGACTCAGTATATTTAGTACTATTAACATAAAAACATAAGAATAGCCTTACTGGGTCAGACCAATGGTCTATCAAGCCCAGTAGCCCGTTCTCACGGTGGCCAATCCAGGTCACTAGTACCTGGCCAAAACCCAAGGAGTAGCAATATTCCATACTACCGATCCAGGGCACGCAGAGGCTTCCCCTATGTCTTAATAACAGACTATGGACTTTTCCTCCAGGAATTTGTCCAAACCTTTATTATTTTCAATATCTTTTTGGCTCCCTTAGCAAATTGGCTTTTAGATAATGGTTTAAAACTGAACACTTTCAAGACAATTGCCATCTTATTTCTATTCTGTGTTCCATTGACATATGTAATGTTTAAATCCCTTTAAGAGACTGTTAAAATCTTAGGAATTAATATAGATAACCACCTTGTATTCTCAAATTATATTTCCACCATTGTTCAAAAATCATTCTATGTGCTTAGTCAAATCCGTGCCATACGCTCCCTGCATGATCACCAATTAATTTGATTGTTAATCCAAACTTTATGACCTGACTCAATGTAATTTTCTATCACAAAGATTATTGCAGTATCAAGTGTGAAGATTGCAATGTCCAAAACACTGCAGACAAACTATTCTATAGAGCTAAGAATATATGATAGAGCATCAGAATTATTGATTAAGGAATATTGGCTCCCTCTCTCATACCGAATTATGTTTAAAGTAGTTCTGGCCCATCAAATACTTCGTTCTGAGATGCAGTTGTTCCTATTCAGCTTTCTCATACCCTATACAAGTTTCAAGTTTATTTCAGTTTGATATGCCGCTTAAATGTATAGCCTAAGCGGTTTACATAAAATTTAGCTACAATATAAATATAAAGGGATACTAACACAGACTATTTAAAATAAAGAGGAAGACTACACCAGATACAAAAGGAAGACAGTAAGGGTTACATTATATAAAAATGGTCAGGGAAGAGGTAAAAACAAAAGGGAGAACAGAAGGGGTGATATGATGCTGAAATCAGAGTCTGGACCTACTTCAAAGGCATCTTTAAAACGAAAGGTTTTAAGGCCTGATTTAAATTTGGAGGCACAAGTTTCTTGTCTAAGATTCATAGGGAGGGAGTTCCACAGTGTGGGTGCTATGACCCAAAAAATTGTTTTACAAGTCCTGTCATAGACTATCTGGCGAATTCTCCTTCAAGGATCTCTTTGTTCTGTACAGTTAGCACCTACTTGTGACTCCCACTCACAGATTTGCTCTCATGGGGCCAGGACTGCTTGTTTCATTATGAAGGTCCTTACTTTGTGGAATCCTTTGCCACTGGAGATCTCATTGAAGAAATTTAAAATAATGCTTAAGACCCCTTATTTTAGTTAGGCCTATCCAAGTTCAACTAACGTTAAAGTATAAGATCTACACCCCTGCTCATCCCAGTATGACTTCATCACCAATTTCTTTGCGATATTTTGAACAACCTACCATTCTTCTGTATCTTAGTTGAATTAGTTTATTCCATACTATCTTCCTTTCCTTTAAAAATATGTAATTTGTACCTTGCTTCCTTATGTTTCCATTCCTGCTTTTCTTTTTCCTTCTCGTTTATTCTCGTTTATTAGGATTGTAACTCACATAACTGTTTTTAACTATTTGCAGTATAACAAATAAAGTGAAATATGCTGACAACTCCCAGATCTACCTCTCTGCACCAAATATCTGTACTGAAACCCAGACTAGATTCTCAGCCTGCCTGTCTGACATTGCCACTTGGATGTCTTCCTGTCATCTAAAATTGAATATGGCTAAAACAGAGCTGCTCATCTTCCCGCCCAAACCCACCTCTCCACTTCCCTCATTCTCAGTCTCTGTGGACAACACTCTCACCCTTCCTGTTTTGTCTGCTCGTAATCTTGGGGTCATCTTTGACTCCTCTCTCTCCTTTACCTCCCAGATATAACATATCGCTAAAACCTGCCGCTTCTTCCTCTATAATATTACCAAAATCCGACCCGTCCTCTCTGAGTACACTACCAAAACACTTATCCATGCCCTCATCACCTCGTACTTAGATTACTGCAAATTGCTACTCTCAGGCCTTTCGCTTAGCCATCTTGCTCCCTTCCAATCCATCCAGAATTTGGCTGCACAGCTCATATTCCGGGAGAGCCACTATATTCATGTTACCCCTCTCATAAAGTCACTTCATTGGCTTCCCATCCATTTCAGACTACAGTTCTAATTCCTTTTACTGACCTACAAATGCACTCACTCGGCTGCCCCTCACTATCTAGCTTCACTTATCTCCCCCGTAAGCTCCTCAGCTGGTAAGTCCCTCCTATCTGTGCCCTTCTCTTCAACTGCCAACTCCAGACTCCGTCCTTTCTGCCTTGCTGTGCCATATGCTTGGAACACGCTGCCCAAATCCCTATGGCGGGCTCCATCTCTGGCATTGTTCAAGGCCCAGTTAAAAGCCCACCTCTGAGAGTGCTTTCAACTCCTAATTTCTTTCACCTTGGGTTCTGCATCCTCAACCCTATATATTGTGTCTGTCTGTCCAAGTTAGATTGTAAGCTCTTCTGAGCAGGGACTGTCTATAAATGTCAAAATGTACAGCGCTGTTTACGCCTTTCGACGCTATATAAGTGATAAGTAGTAGTAGTATGTAACACGGATTGACTATGGCCCTCGCCAGGCCATGTTTTCAGGATTTCTGCAATGAATATGCATGAGATCAATATGCATACAATGGAAGCAGTGCAGGCAAATAGATCTCATGCAAATTCACTGGGAAAATCCTGAAAACCCTTGAGGGCCAGAGTTGTGCATCCCTGGACTAAGGGATCCATTGCCTTGTGATCGGGGGAGCTGGATATGGTGTGTCTAAAAAATTTTAAACTTTAGTAGGGGTGTATGTAGGAAGGGCTACAGTCTGGCAACAAGGAAGCATAGATCCTCCTACAAAAAGGACAGGAAGATGGAGGAATCTGAAAAATCTAAGGCAACTCAAATTCCTGGTGGGCCGTGATGTGAATAGACATATTTCCACTGAAGCTTTCTCCCTCTGGAGATTATAGTCTCCTGCTAGATGGTGTCCGGATAGAAAATGAATGCACAGCATCCACACTGAGTGAATACAAAAGTACCTCAACACAGAGCAAAAAAAGGAAAAAGGACAGTATTGTCATGAGAAGACTCAGGTTTAATAGAATTTGCTGATGTGGAGGCTTGTAAAATAAAGATGGATGAGGGCCTTTGTTCTGCATAACTCCCTGAAGAAAGTTGCTATTGCTTGGAGGACAAACACACTTGATTTCTTGGAGTGAGTGATAGGTGTCATGAGCGGTTGCCAGACCCCACAATGAAGGCTAGCAGTTCAAGTGTCACTCCCTAGATCAGGGGTAGGGAACTCCGGACCTCGAGAGCCGTATTCCAGTTGGGTTTTCAGGATTTTCCTAACGAATATACATGAGACCTATTTGTATGCACTGATTTCAATGCATATTCATTAGGGAAATCCTGAAAATCCGACTGGAATACGGCTCTCGAGGACCAGAGTTCCCTACCCCTGCCCTAGATCATAAACCCTAGTAATGGCAGTGGATGCAAACTGATTTCATGAATATTCATTGTGGATATCCTGAAAACCTGGCTGTGTTACCTCAGATTAAACACACACAAAAAAATAGTAGATCAGAAGAAAATAGCTTCATATAGAATTTATTCCCCTCCCCCCCTCCACTTACCAAGCCCAATAGTGCAGGTCAGTGTGGTAAATGCTCAAATGCCCATAGGAATTTAATGGGCATCGGAGAATTTACCATGTGGCACTCAGCTGTACAGTTTAGTAAAAGGTGGGGGGCCTATAAAACAAAGATCAACATGGCCATGTTTCACTTTGTTTTGGCATGCAGTCTGTGATCTTATGACCTGATTATTATGTATTTTATACTTCTTTTGAAATGATTCCCCTCCCAATGTTTTTTCCACGCCTATATTCTCTCGAGGAGCGCAAAGAAAGGGGGGACATGATAGAAACATTCAAATACATCACGGGTCGTATTAAGGTGGAGGAAGAAATCTTTTTTCTTACAGGTCCCACGGTGTCAAGAGGGCATCTCCTAAAACTTAAGGGGGGAAGATTTCATAGTGACACCAGGAAATACTTCTTCACCGAACGGGTGATTGATCGTTGGAATAAACTTCCACGCCAGGTGGTCGAGGCCAGTAGTGTACCAGACTTCAAAAGTCGCTGTGCCAAACAGGTGGGAGTGCTACAAAGTTATGCATGAAAGAGGGGTACACCAGGGAGGGAGGGTTCTTAGTGGGCAATCTTGTTGGGCCGTCGGCCCTCTTCTGCCTTCACACTCTAAGTTTCTATGTTCCCATTTCCCGTCCTTTTTTTACTTCGATGCATTTTAAATATCCTTGCCCTCCTCTACTCTCCTTCCGTCTCATGTACATTAATCCAAATTCTTCTAGTATTATTTTTAAATATATGATAAAATATTGCTTTTATTTACTTATTTTAACTGTCCCTCATAATCTTTTTATATTGTACACCGTCTAGACATTTGTTTTGATAGACGGTATATCAAAAATAAAGAAACTTGAACTTGATTTATACTAATTCAATGTTTATATGTTTTAGCCCTTGATGCAGCCCTGGTGGGCTTTCAAATATTTATTTCTTTATCTGGTGCAAAAATTCTGCATGAAGCAATTTTTCTTCTGATCTCCTCTTTTGTTTGTTTAAATCTGGATCTTGTGGATCAGCTGCCTGTTTGTTACCTGGGGTCACCTCAGGACAGGTTTTAGAAACACTGCCCTAAAGGAACCTTAAGCTAGTCACCTCCACCCCATAGTCCAGCATTTCCCCTTTCCTTGTTCCCCTTCCTCCAGGTGACTAGTATATTCCCTTCCCTACTCCTCCCCTCCCAAGCATCTAGCATCTCTCCTTCCCTCCCACTCCTACTCCTGTCCTGGGGTCACCATGTTATAAAATGGGAGTGCCTGATCTTTAATGGTACACTGGAACAAAGCACTAGGGCTTATACTGCCAAATAAGAGTCCTCTTAGATGGAAAATTAAGAGACAGAGATGCAAAACCTACTCATTCCTTTTTGCTGACAGGAATTGGGGGGACCATCAGCAGCAGCACCAGGTTCTTTTAGCAAAATCAGTATGTGGATCCTTGTTTACTCTTCCATAACTGGAACTGCTGCCAGTGGAGTAGTGGGGATCCTCATCATCTCTTCCATTCATGGTGTCATGGGTCTGGGTTGATCTGTAGTCGGCTCCCCCATACGCTTGACTACCAGCTCCTTCAAGCTGTGAGGACCAGCCTCCCATGTACTTTTGGTTAACTCTTTATGCATCTGTTTGCATATGCACAGGCGAGCTGACAGTTAGTCAGACTGACCGTCAACAATAGGTGCTATTGTCAATGTCTGTTACAACACATGCCTAAAAAAAGGTACATTGTTTATAGCAGCTAGCTGATGTGAGGTAGAAAATCATTGGAAGTCACCTGAGGTGTGAGACATTGCTTCCCTGCAGAGAAGATTGTGGAATTCAATTCCATCAGGAGAGGCATACTTGGGGAGTTAAAAAAAATATGTGGCCTCTATACCTAATGTGGAGCAGTTCCTCAACAGTGGATAAGGGGGAGAGGAAAAGGTGGACATGTGAGGGGAAGACAAGATGGAACAGCAATGTATGTTATGCTATTCAGTATAAAGTCTGACTGTGCTCTGGGACTGGTTTCTAGTAACTGGTTCTATGTGGGAAGGATGTAGTTTTGGACTTGATGAGGTAGGGGAAGGTAGGCTCAGGATTTCTTATTTCCAGTTTTTTGTTGTTTTTTTTTTTTTTACTTCCTTTTATATATTGTTGAGACCGAGAAAAATGTTTTATTGTTATATGTTAAAAATTAGAAAAATAGAATTTAAAAAAGAACCATGGGTATCAAATGGCTCTGAAGAAAAGCTGTCTTAGTGTAGCTCTCCTGCCTTCTGATCAATAGAATACAGCCATTTGACAACCTGGAAAGTTACTTAACAGAAATAATAGAGAAAAAAAAAATCAACTCAAGTGGCAATATGAAGTGAGTAGAATTAAAATCAAGGGGGAGAAAATGAAATATTGAAGAAAGAATGTCACACCATACTTACAGAACATGAAGCAAAGCCACTGAAAACACCAGGCCAGCTGTCAGAACTGAGGCTTAATTTGCAAAGGTCCAGCAACTCCAACTGTGTTCAGACTGCACATCTCAGGCTTCATTCAAAAGGACTTTTCCCTGTTCAGGGAGTTATATAAGTCTCCGAAAAGTTCTCCCTACAAACTTCAAGGTAGCAGTAATTTTTTGGTCAATCGTTCTATGGCGGTATACATAAGAACAGTGGAAGGAATGGTAGTGATTAAAAAAAAAATTTTGCTTTTATTGTTAAAAAGGAAAGGTAGACTAGCTAAAATCCCTAATTTAGTACAATTATTGTGCTTCTTCAATGGACTGGTTTACAGTCAGACGATCCCAACGGCTGATGGGGTGGAAGCAGATTGAAATGTTTGCTTGGACAAAAACTTTTTAAAATTATTTTTACTTTAAGTCCAACATAAAAATCACACCATATCCAGTTCTGAGTCTTTATATTTCACAATCAAATTCAAACCTACTACTACTAGTAATCTGTTATAACCGGAACTTCCCTTGTTCCTAGTAGTTTCTTGGACCTAAACTTTAAAAAAGTTAATTTTATCATTTTAGCAGCAGTGGAGCAAGGCCAAATAT
This sequence comes from Geotrypetes seraphini, assembly GCF_902459505.1. Taxonomy (NCBI): domain Eukaryota; kingdom Metazoa; phylum Chordata; class Amphibia; order Gymnophiona; family Dermophiidae; genus Geotrypetes; species Geotrypetes seraphini. Next base: position 101,647,691 of record NC_047094.1, on the reverse strand, counting down.
ACATATTACATGCTGTGTAATCTAAAAGGTCTGAAGCCTTTGGGTTGCACATCAAGCCCTATTATTATCCAGGATGAAAGCTGGGAAGAAACAGCAAAGGATGGGTGAGGGCATGATCAGCAGAAAAGTGATAGGAACAGAAGGAAGAAGAAACAGGGACACCCAGAAAGTAGATGTGGCTCAAGAGACAGAGGGGTGAATAAGAGCAGGGACTGAAAAGGATGGTGCCAAACAAGTCAGACAAGTGGTAACCAAAATGGACCATGAAAATGTCTATAAATAAGTCCTGCCCCTAAAGATTAAAAATCTAGACTGTGCATATTAATACAATAAACTGGGAGATGCTTTGTTTCCAGGGATAAAATGGTGCAATCTGTGATATGAACGAAGAGGTGGCCATGAGTGAAAAGTAAGAGGGATTATTCTACCACTCTCCCCATCCTCATCATGTTTTAATCATTGGGTGTTTTGTTGGGTTTTTCTGTAACTGTCTCTATGATTTTGTCTTCCTGCATTCCGTTTTTTGTTCGTTTTTGTTATGCCCCACTACTCTGCAGAAAAAAAACCCAAAACACCCTCTTTGGCAGGCACTTGACCTCTGGGAAAATCTGTTCCCGGGACTCAGAAGCCACATCCCATATGTAAATGTGCTTTAAATAGCTTAGTGTGTCTGTGACTGACTCTGGTACACACAGACAGAGCTGCCAAAAGCCAGCGAGGAACCAGCTGAGCTGCAGCTGAGGAGAAATAACCCCTCCAACAAAAGACCACTGGGCATAGCCTTACTTTTTTATTTTTTTAATTCCTGCAGCAAGAAATAAATAGGACTAGTGCAAGTTCCCCACCCCCACCCTAGGAAAGAAGTTCAACCTTCTCGCTGCTTCAGAAAAGGAAATCCAAATAAAAGCAATAACAGCAAAGAGAATTTAGGAAAGGTTATGACACCAGGATCTGAGAAAGCCCCTAAATCCTAGACCTGCTCTCATCCAACCTACCTAACACCCCCAAGCTCACTGCCACTCTTATCCCTTCTTTACACCATGAGCACCAGAACAAATACTCATAGGCTTGCATTACTTGTCAAGAAGAACACGTTTACAGCAAGAACAAGCCATAGCTTCATTTATTGTTCAGTGAATTCAAAAGAAACTCTGCTATCAGATAAAATCACACCAGAACTGACTTAGAAAACAATAGTAATTTCACAATAAGCACCCCCCCCTTACAATTAAGAGTTACATTAATCATCCCTTGCTCTTCAGGGCCCTGCAATGCCACAGTTACAGCCCAAGAGAGCTGGAGTGGTCCTGCATGCCATAACACCAATCAAATGACTTCAAATAAGGCAACAATTTTGCACTATTTAGTGCAAATCGATGCCTTTGCCTCAGTGACATCACCCTAAATAACCCCAAAACTCCTCCCCCCCCAAAAAAAACAACCTGTGACACCATGGGCTCCTTTTATGAAGGTGCGCTAGCATTTTTAGTGCACACACTGGATTAGCACATGACAGCCGAAAAACTACCACCTGCTTGAGGAGGCGGTAGCGGCTAGCACGCATGGCATTTTAGCATGCGCTATTCCGTGCGTTAAGGCCCTAACGCGCCTTCGTAAAAGGAGCTCTATGTCCCCCAAACACTTTAACTGTACAGGTATCTACAGTATTTACTGCCATTCCTCTAATATTAGGGAGGGTGGGTGGGAGGGACACCTCTAAAGAATAGGAAAAAGCCTAGGCCTCACTGGCAAATTTGTTTTTTTGCTAAGCTTAACCAGTTCCTCCAAGCCCTCTCCCTATCAATCTGGGCCAGGAAATTCATGCCCCTTTAAATAAAAACAAGTCAATCGGACTTTTCCACAGGGGCAGCCGCACAAAGAAGCCTGCAGAAGTAGCCCCACGTTAATGTGCTCGAGACCGAGGCCCTCACACTGCTGTGCTCAGCTTCTATGTTTTCCACACTGTTTAGTATGACAACATGATTGTCAAGACAAGACTTGAACATATCTTTTAAAAGTATGCAATCTAATTTTTGTTCCAGCTGTTAAGCTCCTGGCATTGCAGTTTCCTATTTGGCACTGAGAAGCAATTGTGCTTTATAAAGACTCCAGGCTGACAAGAGCAAGTCAGAAATTTTTTTCCAGAGCTGTTGGCCAAGTTTCGCTCAGCAAACAGAGCAGAAGGGGGAGCATCCCTGCCAGAGCCATTTTAACAGGGAAAACAATTATTAGCATAGGAAATACTGAACTGTTTTCTTTTAATTTATTTTCTTTCTAGTGAAAAGAAATGGTAATCAATGGTCTCCACAATCTGAAGCAAAGACAGTTTGCAGACACATTAGACACAGGAACTACTGCATCTGTACTTTTCGAACCCATCAAGTTAGAACATTTTTCTGCGCACACATACAATATTTTAAAGTTAAATCTGTTTTATTTGTCCAGTAGCAGAAATCCAAATATTAGGACACATCATGAACGTTTTCTGATATCATAGAATGCATAAAACTATGTAGGACAATTCTATAAACTGGTGACCCATCAAATGCGTGCAGGACAAGATGTACCACTAGGATGACCTGTCAAATGCACGCAGATCATTGGCGTGCTGACAATCCCACCCCGACATTTGCACACAGGACAAATGTGTGCCGACCCCTCGCCACCCCCTATGCCTTCCCGTTAGAGCTCTGAGGGGGGAATTTGGGGGACTCCACCCAACACACTCACGCTCTTGTTGAGGGGGAATGTGAAGGGAACCTCTCCACTACGCTTAAAACTCCAATTTTCCTCCCAAAGCCCTCCTGTTTCCGCTTTTCCACTCTGAGGTGTATGAGGGGGAACCCCCCCTCACTGCAACTATGCTCTCGTTCAGGAGGATGCCGATGTTGAAGATTTCAGCTAACCCCCCCCCCACTACACTTACAATTCCACCCTGAAAATCCCACTCCCTTCATGCGCACACTTGTCGGTGCGCGCATTTGACCGAGCGGAATTGTCAGGGCGCGATTGTCCTGTGCGCTATTGACGGTGTACCAGCAACTAGAGGTGCACCCTGCTTAGGTACATCAGGGGCCATTACTTAATTGTTAGGGTCCTGATTCTATAAATGATGCCTAAAGTTAGGCACCTAGGTTGGTGCACCTAGCTGATCTAGGTATCTAACTTAATTGGTGCTGATAATTGAAAGCACCATTAAAAACAATAAAAAAAAAAACATTAAAAAATTAATTATCTGGTAGGCACCTAATTTGGTAAACGCCTACCACTTCATTTCATGTTTAAAAAAAATATCAAAGGAATGCATATCTTTCATATGAGATAATATGTGATTCTTAGTAGGGCCAGCATAACCTATGGACCAGGTGAGGCTCTGGCCCATGGTGCTGGTGCTAAAGGGCGCCGAATGCCCAGGGCTGTGATGTCACTGGTCCATAAGTTAAGCTACCTTGTGGCTTGAATACATCCCTCTTCCTCCTTTTTCTGAAGCTGTTGCCCCATACAAAGCTATATGACGAACTACTAGCCACCAGAGCAGTGAAAATAGACCGCCACCTCTCCAAGCTACTGACCAAGACGACCAATTAAAAAACATTCAGGAAAGAACTGAAAACTATTCTCTTCAAAAAATTTGTCAAATGATCTAACTAAAACCTTACAAACCCTTCCCCAGATCCAATCGCTCATGCTATCCATCAGCTCTTGTAAGATCATTCTATCTATCAACTTTGTAAGCTCCCTGGGAATGCCCAGATCAGTTCTTTTTTGTAAACCGCCTAGAACTGAAAGGTATTGGCGGGATAGAAACCAATAATATAATGTAATGTTCTGGTAGAGTGCAGCTTCATAGGCCAGCTGCTGCATGTGGGGAGGGCTGGCGTTAGAGAAAGGAAGTGCAGCATTTCCCTTTTCCCTGATCATGTAGGAATGAGGGGAGAGAAGAGAGGGGAGATGTTGAACCATGGGGGGAGGGGGGGGAGGGCGAATGAAAGGAAATGCTGGATTGTAACCCTCCATGCCAAGGGGCCAGGAGTCCTCTCACTATGGCCCTAGAATCTCAGCCATATCTGCCACATCAGGTCATGGGACAAGAGGTAGGAGGAGGGATTTTCTTTGGGGGGGGGGCATCCCACTCTCTGATGACCAAAATGCTCAGTCTCTTCAATGACCTGAAAGGTTCAGTGTGGGCCTTGGCCTAGAAGTCGCAAGATTGTTGGCGGTATATAAGAATAAAGTTATTATTATTATTATTATTAAAATGTTCAGGGACCCCTATTGTAGCCCTAAATACCCCTTCAGTAAACATATTCCCCATGCATGTCCACTTCACTGATCATGTTGATTCAGTTTCATATGCCAAGCTGCTGGGAACAACTTCCATGTATTTCCTCTGTAAACTCTGAAAGCCAGTCTGCTCCCTCAGGCCTGTAGGTTCAGAAGAGAACTCATTATTTACAATGTCTGATTATTTTTTTACAGTGACTACCTGTGGGTCAGAGGACAGTGTTTCAGCCCCTGATGGTAGGGCTTCCTGCTCAAGACCCATCAGTGCTTTTGCCTTCACAATTCTATGCCCTAATGTCTGAAAATTCAATAATAATTTAGTTATGAAAATATATTACCTATAAAAATTATAACAAGGAGTGAAGGAGTAACCTGTTTAGTGCAGGGGTCTGAGAAACAAGGGAACTAGGTTTGATTCCCACTGCAGCTCCTTATGACTCTGGGCAAGTCACTTAACCCTCTATTACCCCAGATATAACCCCCCCATCCCCCAAACATAGATTGTGAGCCCACCAAGTACAGAAAATACAGTTGTATATAATATATAAACTGCTTTGATTGTAACCAGTATATCAAATCGCATCCCCTTCCCAATGATCAGATATTAGCATACACTATTGCATTACCATTTGTATTGCCTTCATTAACATATGCTAACACACTTTAGTAAATCTAACCCTCAGGATTGTGTACCGGTACTTGACAACTATCTCTAGAGATTATTCTCATTTTAGAGCTTCTAGTGCTTTTTGTTTTACAGTATTGGTCGCCGTATCTCAAGAAGGACATGGCAATACTTGAAGGGGTCCAGAGAAGAGTGACGAAAATGATAAGAGGTATGGAAAACTTCTCATATGCTGACAGGTTAGAAAAGCTGGGGCTGTTCTCCCTGGAAAAGCGGAGACTTAGAGGAGACATGATAGAAACCTTCAAAATCCTGAAAGGCATAGATAAGGTAGACAGGGACAGATTCTTCAGACTGTGGGGAACCACAAGTACAAGGGGGCACTCAGAGAAACTGAAAGGGGACAGATTTAGAACCAATGCCAGGAAGTTCTTTTTCACCCAGAGAGTGGTGGACACATGGAACGCACTCCCGGAGGTTGTGCTAGGGCAGAACACGCTACAGGGATTCAAAGAAGGTTTGGATAAATTCCTGAAGGATAAGGGGATTGAAGGGTATGGATAGAAGTAGAGATAGGTTATAGGAAGAGTCATGGACCACTTGACAGGTCATGGACCTGATGGGCCGCTGCAGGTGTGGACTGCTGGGCGTGATGGACCTTTGGTCTGACCCAGTGGAGGCAACTTCTTATGTTCTTACTGGTTTGCAATTATAAACAAAGGGACAGTTGAACCACAGATCCAAATACGAGGAGCTGCTGTAAAGTTTTCAGCCCAACCAACAAAGTTGAGGCAGTCTTCATCAAAGGCTAAACAATTAAGGGCAAATTCTATAAGAAGCGCTCAAAAGTTAGGCACCGCATTAGGCACAGAAACGGGAAACGAACAAGATCCGTTTCTGGCACCATTCAGCGCAATTCAAGTAAAACTGGGTGCTGTTTAGTGAATCATGCTGAGCATCACCTATTGTGGAGATGCCCAATACATAAGCCAGCTCTAGGCACAACTAAACGTTAGGCGCCCATGCGAGCGCTTAAGCATGCTTTAAGCGCAGTGATTCTGTAACAAGGCGCCTAAGACGAAGCCACGCCCATGCCTAACATGCATAGTGCCTATTTTTTTGAAGGCCGCCTAAATTTTTAGAGGCGCCTTGTTACAGAATTGCTCTTTCTTGATAGATGCCTAAGTTTCAATTAGTGATGATTAAAAAGCTAAATTGAGCTTTTTATTCAATTTAGATAGGCGCCTATCTAGTTGGGCGCCTCCAAAATAGGTGCCTAACATTAGGCACCAGTTACAGAATTTGGGCCTAAGTCCAGTGATTTTCCACTTTTTTCATGCCGTATTTTATCACACTGTACACATTCTCATAATTTCTCAAATAAAATATTTAGGCATTTGGATTAAAAATACATTGGAAGAAACAATAAAAATAAATGAAAAATCGTTATTACAGAAGGTCACAGAAATGTGTGAGCAATGGAATCCTTTACATCTTTCATGGTGGGGGAGAGTCCAAACTATTAAGATGATGATCTTGCCTATGGTTTGTTATCAGAAGGGTATGTTGCCGGTTTATTTTCAAGGGTCCTTTTATAAAAAATTAAATAGTATTCTCATAAAATTTATTTGGCTGGGTAAAACTCCCAGAGTAGCCTTGGTATCTTTACAAAGGCCAATTTCAGAGGGAGGGGTAAATTTTCCCAATTTTTATAGGTATCATCAAGCCTTTATTTTGCACCAGGGTATGTATTGGGTCCTCCCAGAGCTCATGGAAAAACTCCCAGATTGGTTGTGGCTTGAATGGCAACTCATGTCTCCTTTGCGCCTTTGTCATGTGCTCAGTATCAAAATGCCTAGTTACAGTAAAGATAACAGAATATTAGCGGATACATGGAAAACATTGCGTTATGTAAGTAATTTAACAACAATTCCAATTCACAAATCTACAAATCAATCTATATGGCTAAACTCCAAGATTCAAATTGGCGGAGAAAGGCTCGCCTGGAAGCATTGGATGATAGCAGAAATACTTTTATTAGATGATGTTATCTCTAGTGGTAAAATGCTTGAATTTTCACAGTTGCAACATAAATATGCCCTTAATAAATCAGAAAGTTTTAGATGGTTGCAACTGAAGCATGCCATTCAGACGGGGTTCCCTGACTGGAAAAACCTTAATAATCAATATAGTATGGAGTTCTTATGCTTTCAGGCGGACTTCTTGGGTCACCAGGCCACCCAGTGATATAAATTGCTGACTGGATTTATTAAAAAGAAACCAAACACTGGTCTGAGAGACATTTGGAGCATTGAGATCAAGCATCAAATTACTGCATCTCAATGGCCACGAATTTGGACTTGGAGGATGAGATGTACAGTGTCGGCATCTATGAGACAAACTTGTTTTTTTCTGTTACATAGAGCATTATGGACCCCTGTTCGGTTACAAAAATTGGATAGCTCTACGTCTAATAAATGTTGGCACTGTCATCTCGAAGCAGGGACTTTAGATCATTTATTATTCTATTGTCCATTTATTATGAATTTCTGGAAATCAATTTGGGACCAAATTAATTGTTTATTAGATAACCCAGTGGCATTATCATATGATACTGTGCTATTTGGTATGGCAATGAGAGCAAAAAGTCAAAGTTCTACAAATAATAACAAATTACTACTTATAATGACTGGGGTTGCCATTCAACAAATTACATATAATTGGAAAAATTGGAGTAGATTAAATTATAATTTCTTGTGGAATTCCTTATGTCATGTTTATAAAATGGTAAGATTTATTGCAATATAGCGCGGTTTTTTCAGGAAATTTCAGGATGTGTGGGAGCCATTTACAAAGTATTGTACCAATTAGATGACATTTTATTTATTTTTTTTCCCTTAAATTTACAAGTTTGATTGTGAGGGGGGAGGGTAAATTTATTGTTACATATTGTATAAGATATTGATTATATGATAAGAAAGGGTGGGAAGGGTGGGAGATAAGAGCATATTATTTGTACCATTGATGATTATTAAGTGTTATATTTATTGTTAATTTGTTTGGATATATTGTTACACTTATTGTAAATTTGAAAATGAATAAAGAATTTTAAAAAAATAATAATTTCTTAAAGTTTTCCAATCTGCGATGTCAAAAAGATTTTCAATGGTGATGCCAAGAAGGAATATGCAAATACATTCCAGGTCTTCTTTCCTGTTTTTGGTGTTCCAGTGTTTAATGATGAATCCTAGGGTTTGGCACCTTAGGGTGTATCTTTTGTTGAAGTAGAAAAAATAGTTACAAATAGGACAGCACTCAAGTCGAAAATCTTCCAGACATACCAAAGAACTGTGTCAACTAAACTTTTATGTGTGAGATGTGTGACAGAAAAAAAGGACCTCAGGCATAACACACACAATTATTCTGCTGCTGAATGTGTTAGTAACTATAATCTTAGTCTTTGCAAAAAAAAAAAAAAAAGATAAAGATTTTCAGTGAGCTTTTTTATACTAAGGACAATAATGCTTATGAATATACATTTTCAAAACTTTAAAGCTTCATCTTCCACATAACATATGTACTAGTCAATTAAAACACCCACTTCTCTGCTCAAAGAACAATGAATCCTTACATAATTGCCAGTTTCCTTGAGTTGTGTTTTTTTAAAATACAAATAGGATCTGCCAGCCTGGCTATTCCTTTTCTGGTACTATGGAGCCTACTATACCCAGCTTCAGGCTGTCTACTCTTATCATAAATGCACAGGAGGCAGGTTTCTTGCAACTGAAAGGAAGTTCTGGAATGAGAGACTCTTAAGGTGACGCAGAAGGGGGATAGACTCAAAGGTAAAATAAGGAAATACTTCTTTACAGAAAAGGTGGTAGATGCATGGAATGACCTCTCAGCGGGGATGGTGGAGATGAAGACTGTCTGAATTCAAGAAAGCATAGGACAGACATGTGGGATTTCTTAGGGGAGGAGGACATAGCAGATGATATGGACAGGCAGATTAGATGGGCCATTTGGCCTTTATCTGCTGTTTCCTTCTAAAAGGCAAAAAATATTTCTTGTATAGTATTTGCATCTTTAAGGTATTTAAATGATTCTGCTGTATCACTCCACTTTCCTTGCATGGTATACAATTAATTTAAATCTTTAAATCCCATTTTATAAATTTGTTGTGCGACTGGTTTCCTAAGCACAGAATTGTAGTTGCCAAGTTAAAAAAAAGGAGGAAGGAAGACCAAATGGCAACTGGCATGGTTAACAAGTGAGATAAAGGAAGATATTATGGCTAATAGAAAACCTTTCAGAGAATGAAAGAAGGATCTGACTGAAGATAGGAGGGAACAGCATAAGGAATGGAAAGTCAAATGCAAGGCGCTGATAAAGAAGGCAAAGAGGGACCTTGAAAAGAAAATTGCATCAGAGGCAAAAACAAATTTGAACAGTGGTGTAGCGAGAGTGAGTGGCATACGGGGCGGTAGCGCCCCTTCCCTGCCCTCTTCTCCGCCCCCCCGCTCCTTCCTAGTCCCCCCTGCCGCACACATGCCCCTTCCCTTCCCCCGTACCTCTTTCATTTTCCCAGCATGAGCAACATCACAAAACTTACTGCCCACGTCGTGCTGGCTCTTTTCCTAGGGGCTTCCTAGGTGTGGGAACCGGAAGTGATGTCAGAGAGAGCCAACACCAAACACGGGCAGCAAGTTCATGATACTTCTCATGCCAGGAAAATTAAAGCAGTATGAAGTAAGGGAAGGGGTGCCCACGCCCGGCACTGGGGGGTCAGGAAGGAGCAGGGGCAGAGAAAAGGATGGATGCTGGTGCCTCCAGCAAGATGGCACCTGGGGGCAGACTGCCTTCTCCCCCCCCACCTTATTATGCCACTTCATAGGAGGGATCTTCAAAAGGTTTCTGCACTTTTATTTTTTAAAACACTATTTATTAATTATCTCAAAAGCATATTACAGTGTTCCCCCAGTCATTCGCGGATCGCAGTCCTGGTCATTCACGGTATTCTCTGACTGGGACTTCCTGTGCTAAAGTCGGGCTTCACCAATCAGGAGCTGCGTGTCAAAGTGATTTCCTTCAATCGCTGGTGCTCCAGCTGCCCTCTCCTGCCTCCTCAGGTGAAAAACTGTATTCGCGATTTTTCGATATTCGCGGGGATTCCTGGAACGGAACCCCCACGAATATCGGGGGAGTACTGTATATCACTTCTCCACATAATTGCCCTGTTTTGTGATATATTTTTCCCAGTGCCCTACTAACTTCTTAATACAGTGGTGCCTCACACAACGAACTTAATTGGTTCCAGGAGCAAGTTTGTTATGTGAAACGTTCGTTATGTGAAACGCGTTTTCCCATAGGAATACATGTAAAAAAAAATAATTCGTTCTGCAGCATAAAATATGCTAAGATGACATAAAAAAGATAAATTTTTTGTTATTATTTTTATTTAGATACATCTAAAAACATACATCTCCCTGTCCTTTTACTTCCACTATCTTCCTATCCCATCTCTATTCCCTTTTGTCCCTCTCCCCATGATCAATCATCTCACCACCTCTCTCTGCCCTCACCCTCAGGGTTCAAGATTGCTTCCACTCTTTTTCCTGTTGTTCTCTCTGCCTGTCACCCTATGATTTAGCATCCCTTCTGCCCTTGTCCAATATTTCCCCTTCTCTCCCTCCCTCTCATCCCCTGCTCCAACATGTGCTTTCAGCGGCCTTCTCCCCCCTTAAGCGTCTATTCTTCTCCACTCCACCTTTCCTCCCTCCCTGCCTCCACCTTTGTGGCGCTTTTGCACCCGACCGACAACAGAACAGGCCCGGTCGGACAAATCTCCCTGTCCTGTAGCCGCGAATCTAAATTACCTTCTTACAGCAGCTGGATTATTGAAGCTGCTGTAAGAGGTAATTTAGATTCGCGGCTACAGGGCAGGGAGGTTTGTCGGCCGGGCCTGTTGTCGGTCGATCGGGGGACCTGACCAGCTGTGCACATTCTTCGGGGCGGACCGCCCCCTCCCCCCTCTTTCGTTCGCCATTGCCTTCTTCCTACCTGCCCTGCCGCAGCCGCACACAGCCGAACGGAAGTCTTCCTGATGTCAGCGCTGACGTCGGAGGAAGGGAGGGCTTTGCTTAAGCCCTCCCTCCGACGTCAGCGCTGACATCGGGAAGATTTCCGTTCGGCTGTGTGCTGCGACAGGGCAGGTAAGGAGAAGGAGACTACCCTCGCGGCTCGACCAACCCCGCTGCGATCCAACCCCGCAGGAACCCCGGACTTCGTTGTGTGAAACGAAGTCCGTTGTACGAATCAAGACATAAAGTTCGTTGTGCGCAGCGTTCGCTGTGCGAGGCGTTCGCTGTGCGAGGCACCACTGTACCATTATAAAAGAATGCTTATGGTTGAGCGCAAAAATATGAAAATGGAGAAACCTTTTGAAGAACCCTCATAGTAAAAACCTTTTTAGGTACAGTATATTGAGAGCAAGATGCCGGGACTAGAATCAGTTGAACTTCTAGATGATAAAAGGAGTGCTCAGGAAAGAGAAGGCCATAGCGGAGAGATTAAATGAATTCTTCAGTCCTCACCAAGGAAGATGTGGGGGAGATACTGGTGCCAGAAATGGTATTGATTGCTGATGAGTAGGAAAAACTTAAACAAGTCTCTATAACACTGGAAGATGTAATGGGGTAATTTGACAAATTGAAGATTAGCAAAATCACTTGGACTGGATGGTATACATCCCAGAATACTAATAGAACTGAAAAAAATAAACTTGTAGAGCTATTGTTAGTAATTTGCAATTTTTCTTTAAAATCCAGCATGATACCTGAGGACTGGAGGGTGACCAATGTAATGCAGATTTTAAAAAAGGATTGCAGAGGTGATCTGGGAAATTTAGATAAGTAATTCTGACATTGGTGCATTGCAATATAGTAGAGACTATTATAAAGAACAAAATGACAGAACATATAAACATGGATTGATTAGACCAGGGGTGTCCAATGTCGGTCCTCGAGGGCCGCAGTCCAGTTGGATTTTCAGGATTTCCCCAATGAATATACATGAGGTCTATTTGCATGCACTGCTTTCATTGTATGCTAATAGATCTCATGCATATTCATTGGGGAAATCCTGAAAACCCGACTGGATTGTGGCCCTCGAGGACCGACATTGGACACCCCTGGATTAGACAAAGCCAACATGGATTTAATCAGGGGAAATCATGCCTCATCAATCTACTACATTTCTTCAAAGGGATGAATAAAATGTAGATAAAGGTGAGCTGGTTGATATTTGTTATCTGGATTTTCAAAAAACATTTGACAAAGTATCTCATGAAAAACTCCTAAGGAAATTAGAATGTCATGGGATAGGAGGTAATATGGTCCTATTATGGATTAAAAAGATAGAAAACAGAAAGTAGGGTTAAATGGCCAATATTTTCAATGAAGAAGAGTAAATAGTGGGGTTCAACAGGTGTCTTGCTGGGACTGCTGCTTTTTAATATACTTATCAAAGGTCTAGAGACAGGAATAACTAATGAGATCATTAAATTGACTGAAGACACAAAAGTTGCTAAAAGTCGATACATTGCAAGAGGATTATTGCAAGAGGACCTTGTAGACTGGATATCAAAATGGCAGATGTTTAATATGAGCAAATACAAAATTATGCATGTGGGAAAGAGGAATCCAAAATATAGCTATATGATGCAGGGTTCCATGTTAGGAGTTACTACCCTGGAAAAGGATCTAGGTGTTATCCTTAAGGACTCAACGAAACCCTCAGCTTAATGTGTGGTGGTGACTACGAAAGCAAATAGGTTAGGAATTATCATAAAAGGAATGGAAAACAAAGATGAAATTGTTATATAATGCCTTTGTATTGCTCCATAGTGCAACTGCACCTTGAATACTGTGTGCAACTCTGGTTACTGCATCTCAAAAAATATACAGTAAAACCTTGGATTGCAAGTAACATTGTTGTTATGCAAGTGTTTTGCAAGTCAAGCAAAACATTTTATTAAATTTTAACTTGATAAACAAGCAATGGCTTGCAATACAAGTACATATAGTATACACATCATCACAATTGAGCCGATGGTTCTTCTCTCTCTGACACTTACTGACTGTTCTAAACGAGCGAGGTCTTGCAATACAAGTACGTATAGTATTTTGTATTAAAGTTTTTGGGTTGTGGAACGAATCATAAGAACATAAGAAGTCGCCTCTGCTGTGTCAGACCGGTGGTCCATCGCGCCCAGCAGTCCGCATCCGCGGCGGCCCATCAGGTCCATAACCTGTATGTGATCCCTTGAAATTCGCCTTGATACCCTTTCTGTATCCTATCTTTACCCATATCTGTATCCCTCAATTCCTTTATCTGTCAGGAATTTATCCAATCCTTTGAAACCCCTTAGTGTAATCTGTCCTATCACAACCTCCGGCAGTGCATTCCAGGTGCCCACCACCCTCTGAGTGAAAAAGAACTTTCTGGCATTGGTTCTAAACTGGTCCCCCTTCAGTTTCTCCGAGTGCCCCCTTGTTCTGAGTTTCCATTATTTCTTATGGGGAAATTCGCTTTGATAGAGTGTTTTGGATTACAAGTATGGTTTTGGAATGAATTATGCTCGCAAATCAAGGTTTTATGGTATAGTGGAATTTGAAAAGCACAGAGGAGGGCAACAAGAATGATCAAAAGAATGGGATAATATCCCTATGACGAAAGGTTAAAGCAGCTAAGGCTCTTCAGCCCGGAAAAAAGAAGGCTCAGGGGACAATACTGAGTGGAGTGGGTAGATGTGTGGCTTGTTCACTCTTTCCAAAAATACTAGAGCCAGGGGGCATGTAATGAAGCTGCTAAGTAGTAGATTTAAAACAAACAGGAGAAAATATTGCTTCACTCAATATGTAATTAAACTCTGGAATTCATTGCTGGAGAATGTAAAGCAGTTTTTAAGAAAGGTCTGGATAACTTCCTAAAAGAGAAGTCCATAAGCCATTATTAAGATGGATTTGGGGGAAAATCCGTAGCTTATTCCTAGGATAAGCAGCATAAAAAGTATTATCTAGAATTTGTTTGTTGACACTTATATAGAACTTCACGGTCCTGCGGTATATAAACTGTTATTATGATGATTATTATTATATTCACCTATCATCACTTTAACATTGTTGGTTCACTCCTCTGATTTAAATCTTAAAAGGCATTTTGATAGCAATAGGGATTAAAGTTTTTGGGCAAATTAAAGTTTTGCCTGAAGGTTGCTAATCAAATATGTTAGTAGTCCATTGAAAAGTATCACCTAGAGCAGTGTTTCCGAAGTCGTTCTTAAGTACCTCCTTGTCAGTCAGGTTTTTAGGATATCCATAATGAAAATGCATGAGATTGATTTGCATACATTGCCTTCATTGTATGCAAACCTCTTCTTTGCGGATATCCTGAAAACCTGACTGGCAAGGGGAAACACTGACATATAACTTGTTTATTTACCCTTACATGAGACATTTTTGAGGGACTAGGTATAATAATTTATTGTTGCAAGCCCTCGAGATTTTGCCCTGCCTTTATAAGGAATTCTCAAGCCTTTATATTTAATACCACACCACATTACATTATCTATCAGCTTGAATAATTATTTCGCCTCTTGTTTTACCACGGGTTGCTTCTGCTGAAGTATTTTTCCAAATTCCCAAGTGAATTCACCTTCTTGTTTTACCACCGTGTATGACAGCCCTATTGCTATAGAAACAAATAATTTGACAACAGCGGTTTAAAGTTAGAGCTCATTTAAACATAGCAAGGATGCAAGTTTACTAGCAGTGCAACTCTAAAATAACTTATAGTCAGAGAAAGCAGCTATTGTGTAAGTGTTCGGCCTGGAACAATTACAGCTACGCTGGTCCTTTAAAATTCTGCATGCTCAGCCAGACGTAGACCCAGACTTATTTATGATGTCTCAGACAAGGCGTAAGCGTAGGCGAGCGGCGTGATTGACAACCAGAACTGCTAATCACCACCGGGGTCTCACAGGACGAGCTTTCGATTGGCTGCGATTGAGGGCACAGCGTTAGCTCGAAAGGAAGGGGCGGGGTGAGCCGGGGACGCACGTGAGTCAAGATCCACGTGGTGGCGGTGGCTGGGGCGCGGCGGGTTGTCTGAGCTCCCAGACACAATTCATTACCCAGGCTGAACTGAGTGTGACCTCGCTCTGTCACAAAAGGATAAACAAGCATTCTCCTCCCGCTGCCAGATGCATTAAAGGGACCGTACGCCCCTCCTTCTCCCCCCCCCTCTCCGTGAAATAAACAAGTGAAAAGCTGCTGCCATGGAGCTGAATCTTTGAAAAGGTTGAGTCACGTCTAACGAAGGAGAGGAGGCAACTTAAAAGATTAGTGTTGGCTTTTTTTTAAGTTGCAGTTAAAAAAAAAATTAGATTGCTCCCTGGCTAATCGTAAGTACAGACGGAAAATAAAAACCTTTAAAGGTTGGCAAATCCAAGTCGCATAAGGGATTAATCCTTTGGAGGCTGCACTAAACAGATAGAAGCAGGCAATTATCATCCTTTGCAAACGCATCTTATTTTCAGATTTGAGCAAACTGGCTTTGCTAACCCAAATACTATTTCACGCCGTAATTGGCTGAGGAATGCAAATAGCTCTTCAGAATATTCAGTAGTCTGTTAGTCACATTTTCAGCTTCCTTTTCTTCCCCCCCCCTGCAAGCTCATCCACTTCTTACTCTCACTCCATCAGGCTTTTGAAAGTCTGGAAATCTCATTATAGACCTAGGTCTTGGTCTGGATTGGTGTCTGAGAGCAGCTGATAGAAAAGTGTTAAAAAGAGCAGATTGCGAAGTCCGCTGGCAAAGGCTTGTTTTGTATTGCAGACTTTGGCCTCACGCTTGACTGCTCGCGGCTTTTGGTGGCAATCAGCTGAATAGCGAGGCCGGATGGGCAGCTGAACTTGCACTCAATTTGTTCAGTCTCCTTGAGATAGCACATTTTGTTCTATCCTGAATAGATTCCTGCGGTTAGGGATGTATGATGCTACACAGTAGGGTGGGATAACAAGGGATTCAAGGACAGATTTGCTAAAACCTTCTCGTCCCCACTCCTCTCCATTCTTTCTTTATGGGAAAAAGTACAGTGACATATACTATTGGAGAAATACTCATAGTAGGATATACAGGATCTGAACTGGATTTTGGAAAAATTGCTCAGTAACATCAAACTCATAGTTTTAAAAACATAAACACATGCTCCAGTTAACAAAATAAGGAGCCTCTGTAGCACATATTTTCCATTATTTTGTGTTTGTGGGAAAATGGCAAAAAGAATATACAGGATACAACTTACCCCCTTCCATCATATTGGACAACATAAATGCAATAATTGCAAGTAAGAAAAAATAGCCAACTAAGTGGAATAAAAAAAAAAACAGGCCACAGCTGTTTATTGTTGAAGATTAAGTAACCATAGCAAATCTGTAAACTTTATTTAAGGCAAACCCAAAGGGGACTGTCCACTATTATCAGCAAGGAGTCCTTGTAAACAAAGAAATCATAAGTATGTCTACCCAAAAACAGCTAGAACAAAGCCAAGCCTGGACCTCCAGGACAAAATAATGAGCTTAGGCTTAAGGTTCACTGCCTAGTGAATGTTAATGCCTTATTCAAAGGATCTCCTGTGAACCACACCTATGTTGGGTACCCCTCCCAATCCCCAAGCTGCGAGAAATTACCAGAAACACAGCTAGCCATGATACATAAACAAAGAGAGGATGGGTGAGCTCTCTACCTCCAAGGAGCAGAAAGGAATCCTGCACCTCAGAGTCAATTACCTCTTAAGCCCTCAGTCCAAACCCCTCATTATAGGCAGAGGGAAAATTCTTATTGGAGGAGACCAGTGATGTGTGGTGAAGGCTTTCAGGGGATTCAGTGAATCTCTAGCCTTGCAGTTTTATTTTTTTGTTTACTTTTTGCTTGATCCAGATTTGTTGAGTAGGCAACCTGCTAACCAGTCAAACTGCATCAAACAAAAAGTAAACCAGAAAACAAAAAGCAGGGCTCGTGGGTTGGGGATTCTCTGAACCACCTGAAGGCCCTGACAGTACTAATCTGAATTTGATTGGCTGAGCAGCTTCTGCCTGTTGCCTGCTCAGCCAATCAAATTCAGAGCAGTACCCTCAGGGCCTTTAGGGGTGGGGCAAATCCTCTGAAGGCCCTGACCCCACGCCACTGGAGGAGTCCTTCCTGTTACAAGATTTAAAAGTTTCTGCCTAACTGAGCAGAGGCACGGGGCAGAAGAAACTTATGAATCTTTACTCACTCAACTCTCCCCCCCCACCACCCCATGGGCCTTTGTAAGCAAGGCTCACTACAGCCTTCCACTTTGCCAAGTCTCAACCTCTGGGTGAAGGTCACCCTTCTTCCCTATTGAGAGTCAGGCTCTGTACAAGCTGGTCACCCTTGGGATCATACGAGCAAATAGATGAGCCAAAATGAAAATACATTAAAAAGAAAGGTCAACAAGAAAGTTGTGATTTTTTTAAAATTGACCTGTAAATAAAGGCCTCATCTGTTGAACTTTATTGATACATATCCAAATAACCACAAAATATTGTCCACATGTAAACAAATGAGAAAGCAAATTATTCACACAGCAGCAAAAAGGAAGTAGAAAGAGGACACGCTGAAAATGGCTGACCTGCTGTCATTTTAACATGGCTTTTAAGCATCAGCAAGATTTATGTTTCTTGATGTGTTTTAGGGGATGCTAAAGCATTTTCAGCAGATGCGTGAAAGCCACAGGGGAAGAACACTAGTGAGCGCAGCCATGTTTGCATGTGTTCCATCATGGTCAGAAAAGAAATGAAAGCTAAAGCCTGAGCTATGCATGCCCAAAAAAGCAAGCAGAACGTTGGGATGGCAGTACAATAAAACCTTGGATTGCAAGTAATTTGGTTTCCAAGTGTTTTGCAAGACAAGCAAAACATTTTATTAAATTTTAACTTGATATACAAGCAGTGTCTTGCAATACAAGTACATACAGTATACACACATCACAACAGAGCCAGTGGTTCTCTCTCTGTTATTGCAAGAGTGTAGTGACTGTTCTAAATGAGCAAAGTCTTGCAATACGAGTACATACAGTATACATGCGTCACATTATCACAACTGAGCTGATGGTTTTTCTCTCTCTGATGCTGCAGGAGTGTAGTGACTGTTCTAAACGAGCGAGGTCTTGCAATCCAAGTATGTATAGCACAGTGGTACCTCGGTTTGCGAGTGTACCGGTTTGCGAGTATTTTGCAAGAGAAGCAAAACATTCACAAAATTGGCGCCTCAGAAACCGAGCGTGCCTCGATTTATGAGCGCCCCCCCATGCAATCTGGCACCCTCCCTCCCACGGTCCGGCACCCTCCGCTTGCGTCGCACCTCCTCCCCGCTGCAATCCGGCATCAAAAAGGCACCCACCCGATCACATTTCATACCCCCCCATTTGGCACCGGCACCAACGCACAGGACATGCCAGTGCCTGAAGATCTGCCTCCTTCTGCGCTGGGCCTTGAGCATCTGCGCATGCTCAAGGCCTTCGTGTTCCCGTTCTCTCTCTGAGAATCTCGGAGAGAATGGGAACACGAAGGCCTTGGCACCGGCACTGGCATGTCCTGTGCGTTGGTGCCGGTGCCAAATGGGGGGTAAGAAATGTGATCGGGTGCGTGGGTGGGTGCCTTTTTGATGCCGGATCGCGGCGGGGAGGGGTTGTGATGTGAGCGGAGGGTGCCGGATCGTGGGGGGGGGGGCACTACGAATGGGGGGGCCAAATGAGTGGGGGGTGGCGGATCACGCGGGGGGTGCCTTCATGAGCGGGGGGAGCAATGCCGGTTCTTGGGGGGGGGGGGTAGAGCAACGCCGCTGGCCTCGGGGGATGGGGGTGGGTGAGAACGAATCAAGCGAGTTTCCCTTAGTTCCTATAGGGAAACTCGCTTTGATATACGAGTATTGTGGTTTGCGAGCATGCTTCTGGAACGAATTATGCTCGTAAACCAAGGTACCACTGTATTTTGTATTAAAGTTTTGGGGTTGTGGAACGAATCGTCTTGAGTTTCCATTATTTCCTATGGGGAAATTTGCTTTGATATACGAGTGCTTTGGATTGCAAGCAAGCTTCTGGAACGAATCATGCTCGCAAACCAAGGTTTTACTGTGTTTGAAAAGATGGAGACTAAAACTGAGAATAGAATTATGGATCTGGCTAGAACCCTACTGCGCCTGCACTTTCAGTACTGGGGGGGGGGGGAGATGTAATAAGCCTCATGATACAGCTGCAGCTTTACCATAAAATACCACACACTAAATACTGCAGCATGCAAATGACTGTAGCTCGTTGATAAATTTCACCTTTCCTGTTGGTGCTTCAGCGGTGATTGGCTCAGGCACTGACAGGAAGGGTGATTAAAAAAAAAAAGAATACAGTACAACAAAACATATCAGCATCTCCTTTCTCTCCATCCTGTGTAGACTGGGCCCCCCCTCCCTCTGCTCTCCTCCCTGACCTGACTCCCCCCCCAAACCCCTTCAAACCAAAAAAAAAAAAAAAAATCCACAGTGGCAGTCTTCTACCCGCAATCCCTAGGATAGGGCTCTTCTGCTTGGAGAAGAGACAGCTCATGGGTTATATGATAGAGGTCTGTAAAATACGCTTGCTCACTCTTTCCAAAAAATACTAGAACTAGGGGGCCTGCAATGAAGCTATTAAGTAGTATAAAACAGACCAAATAAAATATTTCTTCACATAACGTGTAATTAAACTCTGGAATTTGTTGCCAGAGAATGTGATGAAATCAGTTAGCTTAGCGGGGTTTTAAAAAGGCTTGGATAACTTCCTAAAAGAGAAGTCCATAAACCATTATTGAGATGGCTTGGGGAAATCCACTGCTTATTCCTAGGATAAGTAGCACAAAATCTGTTTTATTCTTTGGGATCTAACTAGGTACTTGTGGCTTTTCCTTCTCAAAAAAGATATAATGCAACCAGAAAAATGTTCAGAGAAGGATAACAAAAATGTTAAAGGGATAGAATACTTCCCTTGCCAAGACAGGCTAAACAGATTAGGGTTTTTAACTTGGAGAAAAGTTGACTGAGGAGCCAGTGCAGAAGGCTCTCTTACCCTTCAGCCCAGTGGTTTACTCTTGATTTTTTTTTTTCTTGCTAATGTTACTCCTGATGCTGGAAGAAAGATTAATATTGCTGAAGGATAGCATAATGAGCATGCAAAACACATTCAAATCAATGAATAAAATATTTCTCTTGATGTAAAATCTATTACAGGGTTCTGTTTTACCAGTTAATACAAAGGTGCAATGCAGGAGCAAAGTGCAGTACTTCATCTCAACCAGAACTGGAAGCCCAAATGGCCCTTAGACCCCTGAAGATATACTTGGTGGGCCAAGTGGCTTCTTGTATCTGACCTCCCTACCCTGTAGATTTCTCTGTTGGCCCAACCAGCCCCGGATCCTTGAGACCACTCCCCAGCCTTCACCCATAATATTAATCTGGTGGCCCAAATGGATCCCATGCACCTCATACCACATCCCCTGATCCGATCAAAAATATTCTGGGGCCTCGAATGTACTTCCAAGACTTCCTGCAGAGTTAGGAGGCAGGTACAAAACCTATTCACTCCTGCCTCCATGCCCCCATCTTGGAAAGTGGCTGCCTGACACTGCATGCTAGGATATACCTCACAGGGTCAGTCTGCCAAATTGGGAAACCAGAGAAGAATCCAACAGCAATCTTTGCTTGTCCCATCATTAACATGACAGTGGGTGACCAGCTCTCCTCTTGCATTCATCTGCTTCCCCTGTTACCCAGGTTTTGTGTGTGTGTGTGTGTGTGGGGGGGGGGGGAGTAAAAGCCTGACATGAATGTTACCACATGCATGGTTGCTTCATGCAAGCTATGGACTGAGAAGGGGGAGGGGCCTCAATGATTTAAAAAGTGTCCCTGGTGGCTTGTAACCATTTTTGGCATCACAACAGGCCACCAGGTCCCACTTCTACCCACTTTGATTCGCAATAGACTAAACCCAATGCTGGATCAATCCTGTTGGGTGACTCTTGATCCAGTTGGCAATTCAAATTGGACTCTGAATCTTTGATACCTTTCATTAGCTCTATATAAGAAATGTGTTTCATCACTTTTCTCTACAGTTGGCGAGTTAGATATCCAGAGTCTGCCCTCGTTCAGATTACCACAGGTTCCCTTAGTGTGCACAAAATTGATTTAAAGCACATTAACCTACTACAGTAAATTAATGCACGTACAATTGATTTGCATGCATTCAAAAGTTCTGTTTGTTATTATTTTATTAATCTGAATAGGTGAAATGAACTAAAAAAGCCCACCCAAAAATCTGGAACATTTCCAAGAATTCTGGAAGTGAACCAAACAATGAGGCTTTGCACATTCCTTTTGGCTGAGAGTAGGAGGCAGATCATTTCATTTCTAGGGCAACACCCTCATTTGAGCTTGGTTAGAAATTTACCTACACCATTTGTCACCATGAGTTTCAATCCTATTAGCTTAACCTTATTACTGACAATGATGTTTATGTACTTGATTCATTCATGGAAAGTAAAAATTATTTTTTCCCCATTAATTTTATGACCGTTTCCAGCTGTTGTGCTCCTGGCTGTCCTCTCAAATGCCTGCTGGACTCTAGTAGAGAGCAGAAGTGGGCTGTACCAACAGCCAGTAGTTTCAGGATAAAATTTGTACTCCCCTCTCTGTATACGGAGACAAAAAGGGCTAGATGCTGTAAATGCTGCCCAAAGATAGGCACCAAAATATGCTCACCAAGCTAGTATTCTTTAAAAAGCACTCTATGCAGAATGACCTTTACAGAATACCAGGGCCATATTCTACTATATATATGACACCCAAAAAAACAACACCAACTAGAATGGCACTTAGTGTGGTTCTATAAAAGGTACATACACCTTATGGAATCACACTAAGTGCCAGTGCGTGTCACAACTTATAGGCAACCCCCAAGGAAAACCAGGCCTAAATCACTGCACTTAACTTGTACACACATTAGGTGTATTTTTTAACAGTGCTCATAAATTCTAGGCACACCAATGGTCCACCCTTGCTGCTCCCCTGGCCACACCCCCTTTTTAGATTCAGGCACTAGAACTGGCGCGCAGCACTTTATAGATTACGCCAAATTGCTTGCTTAGCTTTTAATTAGTGTCAATTAGCATCAGTTACAAGGTGTTAATTGTCAGTTATCAGTGCCGATTAGGCTTATTAAACAATTATGGTGTGCCTGCAAATTAGCTGTGCTCACCAATTTGAACACACAACGTAAGGTGCCATATAAAGAATATGAGGTTAATGCCTAATTTGGAGTATAAGCATTTATGTTTGCCAAAGGCTGGTGCAAGCACTTGTACCCAACTCATATCCCATTAGGCATGCAAATGCAAGAATTTTATAATGCACCTAATTTCTAGGAATGCCCCTGACCTGCCATGCTGCTGCAATGGCCACATCCCCTTTGAAGTGGCATGCTATGAAATTTAGGTGCACATGGCTGCATGTTATAGAAATAAAGTGTAGGGCAGATCTACATGTGACTTATAATTACTGCCTCTTAAGTGCTTGTTAACACCTATAATTGATGGTTAGAGACTAATTCGTTTGTATGCAGATCTATGATTCGCATTCAAAATTGCATATCCAACTTTGGATGACCTTTACAGAATCTGGAGGAAAGTGTTTCAATAAACAGAGGTCCTATCATTCTTTTGCATAGTATAATATTACTTACAAACTCACTCAAAAGGCATTTCAACATGGCCTTGTTCAGGTCAGCTAGGATGACCTCATCCTTTGATATGAGAATTACTGTACTCTATTGTAATGGTGACTTGGCATTTTTTTCTCTTTAAAAATCATTATCAAAGCCTCCCCAATTATTGATGAATCACCACTTTGAGAAAGCTTTGCTGAGGCCAATAAAGGCTCGCTTTGTGGTATGAAAACATTTGAGGAATCTCTACTGCTTGATGAACTATATGGGCAGGAGTGAACCATTTGAGTAGGAGGTGAGGGGGTGTGGCACAGTCAGAAAGTTAATGCCCTACTTGGAAAGTTGTATTCCAGTTAGTAAACAGCGGGCAAAGCGTACAGTGTAGGGAGCAGATTCAACATGAGGAGCTAATGTGAAATAGGGATGTTATAAGAGACCACTGTACCGCAAAGCCTCTGATAGGCATTATTCTGGTTTATGAAACTCATTTTTGTGAAAAGCCTAAATGTGTCTTCTGAGAGGCAGTTGGAAGTTGCCATTCTCAGTATCTCACTTCTCACAGGCATGACTTCACTGTCCCTATTCTGAAGAGACAAATTTGGAGTTGTAGATGATTTTTTTACAGAAACATTTTAATTTTACTGTGAGAGAGATGAAAGAGAAAACATTGCCTTCCAAAGACTAGGACAATTAATTCTTAAATGAATAGAGTTCTCTCAGTTAAGACCTGGGGCTTAGTTCTCAGAATGTGTTTTTGGGTTTTTTTTAAATTTTGTACAGCTAATGAATAGCTAATGTTTCCAAGGAAACCAGCACACTCTGAGAAAGCTGAATTGAATCTTAATGTTAAAACAATTAGAAATGTAATTTGGGTTTTACTTTGTACAGGGCATCACACTTTTCTAAACCCTTCTGTTCACTGACTCCACGGTAAGTGCACATTTTTGATACAAGGTGCTGTAAATCCTGTTAGGTTGTGTTCACTTGCTTCTGTCAATTAATGGTAATAAAATGATAATAATACATTTTCAAAAGTCAACCGAACATAAGAAATGGAAATGCAGATTTATATACCATATATACTCGAATATAAGTCAATCTGAATATAAGTTGAGACCCCCATTTTCCCCCCCAAAAAGGAGGAAAAATGGTTGACTCGAATATAAGACAGGGGCTTAATATTCAAGTGCCCTCCCCTGCCAGGCTCTGCACCCAGGCTCTTCCCTCCCTGCCAAACTCTGAACTAGAGAATGACAAGGGGAAAAAATTTGTCCCTGTCACCGCCCCATCCCCACAACCACCATCCTAACGCAAATTTTTTTTAAATAAATAAATAAATAAATAAATAAATAAATATCTTTGTTGTCTGGTTTCTGCAAGGAGTTGCTGAACCTCGGCACATGGAAGGGAGGGTTCAAGCTGCAGATGGCCACTACCACTGGGCATTTTGCTGGGCTCGGTCAATAGTATCCCCTGACATCCAGGTTACAGAAAAGTGCTCCGATTGAGAAATTCTCCACTGGCAGGAGTAAAGAAAAAAAGGAATAGATAATTACAAACAAATGTAGTGGGATTTGAACAGGCAACCTTTGCTCTAATTATTAGGCTTCTTTTCCACGTGGATGTCTGTGTGGCCATTTTATAACAAGCACAAAAATATCCCCTATAAGTCAATCCAACAATCGAACAGTAACTGTAATATAACTTTGGGTTACTCAATTTGGATACCGTTGGGAGAAACGGCATAATACAATACAGTGTAGGTCCCCCGTTACTGAAATCTCTCAGTACAAAATATAACTGTTTAACATCTATGAGACAATTTATTTATAATTGGATAGTTGGATATATTTGATAGTTGGATTAGCTTATAGGGGATATTTTTGTGCTTAGGGGGGAAGGTTGCTTCAGCTTATATCCTTTCATATTTATTTATATATTTTTGAGTTTTGTTGTCACATTTTATAACAAAGACATTCCCATGCTGTCCCAAAGATGTCCATGTCCCTTGCTTTGCCTCTTTCATATTTTTCTACACTTCTGTACATAACATGGATGTTCATGCTGGATGTAGCCAGCACTTGGAGGTCCATTTCTCACGTATTTTAGAATGGGCTGAATGTCATCAGACCCCGTTCTAGACTACATGTCC
Source organism: Geotrypetes seraphini (assembly GCF_902459505.1). Classification (NCBI taxonomy): domain Eukaryota; kingdom Metazoa; phylum Chordata; class Amphibia; order Gymnophiona; family Dermophiidae; genus Geotrypetes; species Geotrypetes seraphini. Next base: position 101,622,800 of record NC_047094.1, on the reverse strand, counting down.
GATGTAGAGACTTGGGCATCTGTGATGGGGAGTATGTCCCATCACGGGGGCAGGAAGCTCCCCAGATAATAATCCCCAGGAAGATGTGGGTATGAGGGTAGCCTTTTTATCGAACCCCTGGTTTAGGAGGTACTAGTCGTTAGCGAGGACTAGGTAGGTGGTGATGGGGACAGGCTACCGGATACATCTCCTGAACTTTGTGTATAAACAATAGGAAAAGTGGCGAGCATCCAGAGGGACTTAATGGCCTGATTTGCATATTTATTTACATATATTTTAAATTGCAGAGAAAAGGGAACTTTTGAAGTGGAGAACAGACTCCTAGAGACCTGGACTTCAGCCCTACTACTACTACTTATCACTTATATAGCGCTGAAAGGCACTATATAAGTGATACACTGTACATTTTTCCATATATAGACAGTCCCTGCTCGGAAGAGCTTACAATCTAACTTGGACAGACAGACATGACATAGGGTTGAGGATGCAGAACCCAAGGTGAAAGAAGTTAGGAGTTGAAAGCACTCTCAGAGGTGGGCTTTTAACTGGGCCTTGAACACTGCCAGAGATGGAGCCCGCCATAGGGATTTGGGCAGCGTGTTCCAAGTATACGGCACAGCAAGGCAGAAAGGACGGAGTCTAGAGTTGGCGGTTGAAGAGAAGGGCACAGATAGGAGGGACTTACCAGCTCTTTCATGGGAGAGATCATAGGGGGAGATAAGTGAAGCTAGATAGTGAGGGGCAGCCAAGTGAGTGCATTTGTAGGTCAGTAAGAGGAATTAGAACTGTAGTCTGAAATGGATGGGAAGCCAATGAAGTGACTTTAGGAGAGGGGTAATATGAATATAGCGGCTCTCCCTGGAATCCCAACAAGGACAGCGTATCAAGGAGTAGGCTATAATCAACAGTATCAAAGGTGGCAGACAGATCGAGAAGGATGAGGATAGAGTAGAGTAGAGACCTTTGGATCTGGCTAAGAACAGGTTTTTGGAAACTATAGTAAATGCAGTTTCCGTGGAATGCAGCGGGCAAAAGCCTGATTGATGCAGATCCAGAATAGCATGGGATGAGAGGAAGTCAAGGCAATGTTCAAGCACGTTCAAGTAACTTGGATAAGAAGTGGAGGAGGGAGATGGGGGCGATAGTTGGAAGGACACATGGGATCCAGTGAGAGTTTCTTGAGGAGGGGTTTGATAAGGGCATGTTTGAAGGCATCAGGGACAATTACAGTGGCGAGCGATAAGTTGAGGTTATGACAGATAGGAAGGATGACAGAGGGCGAGATAGCACAGAGTAGGTGAGTGGGAATCGGATCGGAGGAGCAGGTAGTGGGTTTGGAGGATGAGAGAAGATGTGTGGTTTCCTCCTCAGTGATCTCGGAGAAAGAGGAGACAGTGGCAGGTGTTGAGGGGAGGTTAGTAGAAGGGGCAGATGGAGGGAGCGGAGGGGGAAGCAGGCTGTTTGAGAGCCCTAAGGGGAAAGAAGGGGTTCTCTTTCCACAACTGTTGAAAGGGGGTGGTTGTTCTGTTCTACCTAGGGTCTCATCCCAATTGTATGGGGGTCTGCTTTTAGGACTCTTAGGCAAGGAGTGACCGAGAGAGGAGTTCTTGGCTGGTGACTCTCGGGGGAATGAATTCTGGCTAACACTTAACTCCCGGTAAACCTGTAAAAAGATGATCAGAGCGACCAGAGGTGTCCACAACACCCTTATTCTGAGTTTTCTAAAATCTGCCTCTAGAGGTTTACCATATGATACTTCATAGTTTGTCAAATACAACCACGAAATAAGAAATGAAACTGCTTTCCAATCATTGATGTTTCTGAATGTTTCCTTTTTAAAAGAGATCACAAAATCACAGCCGGCCCATCTGTCCTAGAAAATATTTAGAATGCATTCCATTTTCCTAATGATCATATAACAGCAGGGCACAGAGGAGACGAGAAAAGTCTTCCTAATGAAAAACAAATGAATTTAAGACTCAGATCTCCAGCACTCCAGATTATGTAACACATTGTTGTGATTAATGCAGACAGAGCCAGTGACATGGTTTATATGGAAACTAACAGACAGCCTGGCAAGCAAGGAGCAGTAAACAAACCTGCCAAAAGTTAGGTTTATTTAAAATGCATTTTCAAACTATTTCAGTCATTTATTAGAATATACAAATGCATCCGCTTCCTTCAATTTATTCGTCTGTTTCGTATTTCATTCATCATAAACATAAAATAGATCCTAAAACCAGCTTCTTATGATGGGTGATGCTGTGGATGGTTATAATAACAAAAGCTGGGACTTTCACCTTTCTTATAGGTCTTTGCTCTTCACTCCCAGTCCCTGAGAACCAGTGGCACAGCTAGGTGGCTGATTTTGGATGGGCCTAAGCCCAAAGTGGGTAGGCACAAAATTTTCTCTCTACTCCTGTCCCCATTTCTGCCTATCTTCCCCTCTATCTTCTACCTCTCACCCTGCTGGCAACCCCTCTTCTCCCCTCCCTTTCCTCCCACTGATGGATCAAGTATCTCCTTTCCCTTTCCCTCTCCTGTTGGCAATCCAGGATCTCTCCCTGCCTCTCAAACTTCAACCTCCCTCAGAATACTTTTTAAAACTTCTCTTCATTTTGGGCAGCAAGCAGTGATCCACAAGCTGCTCATGTTAGCCTCAGAGCCTTCTCTCTGGCCCATCTTCCCCATGCAAGCAGAACCATGCAAGAGGGAAGAGTTGGTTTGGTGCAAGCAGCTTTTGTGAATTGCTGTTCATTGCCTGCGACTTCTGGAAGTGAAGTTTTAAAATGTACATGGGGGAGAGTGGACGTTTGAGAGACTGAGATTTAGGTGAGTGTGTGTTGGGGGGGGATGCAGGGGAGGAGAGAGCAAGAGTCTTCAGTTGATGGGGCAAAGGGATCCCTGCCAACCACAGCAAGGTGACCCACTACTGGGTGGCCCCAGCCAATCCAGGCCCACCAGTGGCTATGCCACTGCCAAAAGTGGTATAGTGAAAAGGAGCTGGAACAAACAAAAGACAGTCCAATACAGTGAGGCATAGAGTCAAATTTAATGAAGTTCTAAACTGATCCAGGTAATATCAGCCAGATTAGTTTTACAAATCTGCCCCTCAAGATTATCCCACCTCCTGAACCACACCCCTAGGATTAGGCCCCTCTCCTGAAGATCCCCTGTCACCCAAGGTCAGGCCTCTCTCCAAAGGTACCCCCACAAGAGCATTCCCTCTTCCAACCCCTTTGTAGGCCTCCCCCAGCCTAACTGAAGTTGTCCCTGGTGGTATGATGAGGTACTCAAGAGTCGGAGCAATCCTGTCACCTGTGCTGGCTCCAGGTTCAAAATGACTGCTAAAACCTTTAATGGTAGTCTTGTGATACTATTGGAGTGTATTTTCAGGAGGAGGGGATTGATTTTGGAGGGGTTTTTAGGAGAGGGGCTGAATCTGGGGGCAGGGTTTCAGGAGGGGGCATGGTCTTGGAAGAGGGCTGGGGATGATTAGCAAAACTAATGGTTCTTCTTGATATTGAGCTCGCTGCCCAGTTAGTTAACTGGCAAGTGGGCTGAATATCACCACTATCCAGTTAATTGTTGGCTTCTCCCCCAACTCCACCCCTAGACCACCCTGACAATACCTGTATAGTGCCGCAGCAGTCAGAGGGCAAATTCAGTGGTACTACCTGAGTCAGTGCCTCTGAATATCCTCCGACAGCTGGCTATAGAGGATTAAGGGAGGTTGATAGAAGAGAAAGACATCTCTTTTAATTATATATGGTCTGGTGACCTAAATGTAAACCCTGAATAGTTGGACTGGAAATCATTATGGACACACTCTGCAAAGACCACTATGGGCTCCTTTTACTAAGGTGCGCTAGCGTTTTTAGCACGCGCTAACCCCCGCGCTACACAAAAATACTAACGCCAGCTCTATGGAGGTGTTAGCGTGTAGTGCGCGCAGCAATGTAGCACGTGCTAAAACTGCTAGCATAGCTTAATAAAAGGAGCCCTATGTCAGCATCTATTTGCCAATCCACCTATTTTACTTTACATAAAGCTTATTGGACCCCCACTAAAATGGCTAGAGGATTACATTTGTCTTCAGATGTGTGTTGGTCTAAGAACTAGAGCATGACACAAGGACAAATTTTCCCCCTTCCCCACGGGAATTCATTTTCCCATCCCATCCCGGTGAGTTCTTTTCCTGCCCCTGCCCCATTCCTACAAGTTCTATCCTCTTCTGCACAAGCCACAAGTACTTTAAAATCATAAGTAGCAACATTCCACTGCTCAGATTGTGATGTCATAATGCCTCATTCTATCAATGCTTAAGCTCCGTCCTCATCTGCAAAAGCCTCAAACACTTTAAAATCATAAGCAGCAACATTCTAGAGCTCAGACTGTGATGTCATAATGCCTCATTCCACCAATGCCTAAGCTCCGTCCTCATCTGCACAAGCCTCAAACACTTTAAAATCATAAGCAGCAACATTTTAGAGCTCAGACTGTGATGTCATAATGCCTCATTCCACCAATGCCTAAGCTCCATCCTCATCTGCACAACCCTCAAACACTTTAAAATCATAAGTGTTCGAGGCTTGTGCAGTTAAGGTAGAGCTTATAGGAATGGGGCAGGGACAGTGACTAAACTCGCAGGGACGGGGACAAAATTGTCTCCTTGTCATTCATTATTAGGAACCACTCCTCCCTAGTTAGTTCATTTTGAATATTGACTGCTGTATTTTTAAGGTAAAGAGAAATTGTTGTTTGGATAAAAAAAAAAAAAAAAAAGAACTAGAATTAAGACATGAAGGAGATGTACAGGTCTTTCCTCTCCTTTCTGCAGTTGCTTCCTACTGTGGCTTTATGTTTAAAATAATTGTTGAAATCCATTCATCCCACCTTGCTTTATTACTAATTTGTAGGTGTTGTTTAGTCTGTGAGGTTTCTAGAATTGTCTCACCCAACTGCAACTACAATCCTCCTGACAATAAGCAAAAAGCAAAGATCTACAGAATTATCTTGCCTTCTGGGTACATTATTAGGAATCTAATATTAATATGGGTTTTTTTGTTTTTAAGGGTGCATAAGAACATAAGAATTGTCGCTGCTGGGTCAGACAAGAGTCCATTGCGCCCAGCAGTCAAAGACCTGTGCCCTAACCGAGACCAGCCCTACCTGCATTCGTTCTGGTTCAGCAGGAACTTGTCCAACCTTGTCTTGAATCCCTGGAGGGCATTTTCCCTTATAACAGACTCCGGAAGAGCATTCTAGTTCTCTACCACTCTCTGGGTGAAGAAGAACTTCCTTACATTTGTACAGATCTATCCCCTTTTAATTTCAGAGAGTGCCCTCTCGTTCTCTCTACCTTGGAGAGGGTGAACAACCTACAAAGTCTATTCCCTTCATTATCTTGAATGTCTCGATCATGTCCCCTCTCAGTCTCCTCTTTTCAAGGGAGAAGAGGCCCAGTTTTTCTAATCTCTCACTGTACGGCAACTCCTCCAGCCCCTTAACCATTTTAGTCGCTCTTCTCTGGACCCTTTCGAGTAGTACCATGTCCTTCTTCATGTACGGAGACCAGTTCTGGTACAGGGCATACCATTGCCCGGTACAGCGGCATGCTAACTTTCCCCGATCTGTTCGTGATCTCTTTCTTAATCATTCCTAGCATTCTGTTCGCCCTTTTCGCCGCCACCACGCAATGCGCAGACGGCTTCATTGATTTGTCGACATTAAACTTCATTGACTTGTCGACGTTAAAGCAAAATATTCCATTGGTCTCATGCATAGAACAATCTACCTCTTCCAAAAGTAACCAAAGAGAAGCCTGACAAGTGGATATTCCACATAAAGGCCAGCTATATCACAAGTTTTGATGTCTGTGCACTTCTTGGGCACCTCATGGCTAGCTTGGAGGGCACAGTTTCAAAGCATCTCGATTTACAGCAGTCTCTTAGTCTAGTAGTCCAAAACACAACAAGGAGAGATCACCAAGTGGTTCCACAGTAAGGAGGAGAAAGCCAAAAGCAAAACAGAACTGGGCAAACAATGATCTCAATAACCAGTTCAGTATAAACAGTTAAAAGTCTTCACAAGTAAAAGCAAAGCAAATACTTAACACATCCAAATCATACCCCATAAGTCTGTAGCATGTCCATGTTTTGATATAAAACAACCTTCTTCCGGGGTCCGTTCTGCATGATAAAATCGGAACGCAGCCAGCGCAGAGAGTCAGGCAATCGTGGCAATCTGATTTTACGACATATAGAACCGTATGCCACGAGAGTTGAGATTAGAGGCAAATTTAAAATCTTTCAAAATTAGGCTAAACAGAGTTTTCTTTAAAGAAGCATTCGGGCAAGATTTAAATCAATCTGAAATTACTCGCTAAGGGCTCCTTTTACAAAGGTGCACTAGCAGTTTTAGTGCGCACTTAGCACGGGCTAAAATGCAATGCGCACTAGCCGCTACCGCCTCCTTTTAAGCAGGCGGTAATTTTTCAGCTAGCGCGCGCTAATCTGGTACGTGCGTTAAAAACCCTAAATGGAGCCCTAAATGTTCTAGATCTTCAGTCAGCAGTCTGGTGAAATTTTAAAACCTCAATGGTATTTTTATGATTTTATTTAGGAGTGAATGCTTTTTGCTATGTTTGTTGTTTCTATGGTTAGTTTTATCTTAGTGTGTTTGCTGTTTGTATGGGCCAGGTCTATCCTATCTAATAATGGAGTTCTTTTATATATATTTCTATTTTTTATTTTACTTTTATTATATTCTGTAAACCGCTTGGACCAGTGAAATGAACGACCAGTATAACAAGATTAATAAACCATAAAACTTAAACCACACATATGCCCCTTTCCATTCCCCCATCTACCTCTAGTTGAAATTGTAGCTTGCAGCGGTCAAGAATATGCTCTTCGTGACCCCATCGGCTCTCCCACTGATGTCACTTCTGGGTGCTGTGCATAGGATGTGATGTCAGAGGGAGAGCCGACAGGGTCGCGAGGAGCATGTTTTTGACTGCTGCTAGCTACAACTTCAACTAGAAGTACGGGGAAAGTGAAGGGAAGGGGCGTATGCATGATGGGGGGGGGGGGGTGTGTGTGTCACACACAGCAGGTGAGATTGTGGAAGGTTTGAGGGGTGGAGGCGAGGGTGGGGAGGGGCACCATTGTCCCAGGCGCCTCTCACCCTCGCTACTCCATTGCACTAAGGAGTTAATTCTTTTTTTTTTTTTTTTTCCAAAATTTTTATTGAATTTTAAGATTACAGACAATGGTCAAGAATAAAATGCAAAATGTAACAAAACAAGAGATGCATGAAAATTGAACAGGAATATATGCATCTGGGAGAGAATAAAACTCTGCTACAATAAAAGTATGCAAATAACCCAGTATCAATGTAGGATGAAAGGAAGAAGGTGGCAAGCGGTCTGGACACCTCATCGTATGTGGAAGGCGAAACTGAGACCAGATCCTAATTGCTGGCACTGTATATCCGCCGAAGGAACTTTAGACCATATGTTATATCATTGCACCGCACTTCAACCTTTCTGGTCTCGAGTATGGAAAACTATAAAAGCTATTACCTTGTGTTCACATGATCTTCATTTTGATATGATTATACTACGCTCACAACATCCACATTTCGCTCATTCGATCTGTCCTCCTAAGCTGATCGACACGATGTTTGCCACGGCCCTTATGCACATTCTCAAAAATTGGAAATCAGCCTCTCTTCTGGACTATACTTTTTGGTGGAACTCACTTTGCTTATATCACCGATATGAACAATATGCATCTGAAAAACTAAATATAACAAGACTATCGAGACTTGCTACTTCGTCCTCCACTTTACATTCTTCTTGGCAATACTTGGACACCTTTATGCAATCTTATTCTCAACCTCTCCCTTGACTGTTCAAATTCTGCTGATTCAATTACTTCCCACCTACACTTCTCTTCCCTCTCTTCATTTCCTTTCTTTCTTCTTCCTTTCATCCTACATTGATACTGGGTTATTTGCATACTAAGGAGTTAATTCTAAAAAAACAATTTTCATCATCTCTCTTCTTTTCTTTGGTTTATTTATCTTTACACATTCAGGGGGGTGGGGGGTTGGAGGGAGGGGAATAAATATTGATAGTGATATTTGGGTAACTTTATTCTTTATTTGTATTGTATATTAGGATATATTATGATATTATTATATGCAGGAAAATGAAATTATTGAATGATATTTATGTTACCTGTATAGATAATAGTGTAATATGTGGAATATCTTTTGTATGACACTGTTTTTGATTAAAAATCAATAAAGAATTTTAAAAAAACCCAAAACAGGCAGCAATCTATCACCTAAGAGCAGGTAGGCCTAGGCATGACAGCATTTTGGCAAAGCATGAAGGCTGCCAAACAAGTGGAGAAGACCTCATCCAAGGCAAGGCAAATGATGGGATGTATCAATAGAAGCTTCGTCAGCCGGAAACCTGAAGTTCTAATGCCACTGTACAGAACCATGGTGAGACCTCATCTGGAATACTGTGTGCAATTCTGGAGACCACACTACCGTAAAGACGTGCTTAGAGCTGAGTCGGTTCAGCGGATGGCCACTAGGATGATCTCCGGGCTCAAGGGTCTCTCGTACGAAGAAAGACTAAACAAATTGCAGCTCTACACTCTGGAAGAGCGCAGGGAAAGGGGAGACATGATTGAGACATTTAAATACATCACAGGACGTGTTGAGGTGGAGGACGACATCTTCTTTCTCAAGGTCACAAGAGGGCATCCGCTCAAACTCAGAGGAGGGAAATTTAATGGGGACACCAGAAAGTATTTCTTCATGGAAAGAGTGGTGGATCACTGGAACAAGCTTCCAGTGCAGGTGATCGAAGCCACCAGCGTGCTTGACTTTAAGAACAAATGGGACATCCATGTGGGATCCCTACGGAAGTCGAGTCAAGGATTTAGGTCATTATCCACTCAGACTTAACGGGGTGGGTCAGTAGAGTGGGCAGACTTGATAGGCTATAGCCCTTTTCTGCCGTCATCTTTCTATGTTTCTATGTTTCTATAAGCCTGGATTTTATATTGTGCGACCCAAGTTGCAAATCTAATAAGCTCATCAGCACCAATAATTGACAATTAACTCCTAATAATTGCTGCTAATGGCACTAATTAAAAGTGCGTACAACTTCCTAAGAGGTGGTGCATGTAAATGCACGTGCGCAAATCTCAAAAGGGGGCATGGCCAGGGAAGAAGCATGGGCAGATTTTGGGTGCTTCTAAAAGTTAGGCGCACGGTGACAGAATACGCCCAATCCACGCACCACTTAGGCACTTAGGTATTTAGGTCTTGTTTTCAATGGCCTAAATGGGTAAGCCTAAATGTTGGTCACGCATATGGGTGCTAAGTGTGATTCCATATATGGCGAGTACCTTTTCTAGAATTGCACTAAGCGCCATTCTGATCTGGGCTGATTTTTTAGATGTCGTACATAGAATTTGGGGGGATAAATGACAAAATGTGTGCATATACTGCAGCTCCATGGCTGGCCTAAATGAGTGACTGTGTGTATACCCTGTTAAGTTAGTATTCTATAAAGAAAAAGTGCCAATCAAGTACCTGCTGGGTGCCTAAAAGCACACTGTTACAGAATTGTCCTCTAAATGAGGAGGTGGTATTTGAAGCAGGGATAAAGTACAAAAAAAATAAATTCATTTCCAATTAGTAGTTGATGGAGATGAATTTGGCTTGCCAGTGAGTAATATAAGAGGATCACAGTAGATTAGTGATGGGGGAAAGAGTTTTTGAGCCAGAGTCATAACATTCCAACTACCTAGAGTTATTAGGTTGTTGGGTGGTCAGTGTCAGTGGAATTTCATTTTCAGTACGCAGTTGGGTAACTATATCAGGAATGACTGAAGTAAGGGATAGAGTGCAGAAATGTGCTGCATCTCCTATGCATGGACTTCAGCAGTCCAGCGGGGATTGAGTTCCAAGACAGAGGTTTCTAGATCTTTCATGTGTCCACAGTGCAAGAAAGACTATAGGGCCCTTCCTGATGCTGTTCTTCCCTCAATGTTTTTTTTTTTTTTTTTAAACAATTGTAATTTATCCCCACCTTCCTTATGTATCGCCAATTCACTATGGATATGATTGTATGTTTATTGTTTTAAATGGTTTTATTTGTCCCCCCCCCCAAATTATTATTGTTATACGCATTGAAAATACTTGATTTTGCGTTCAAATCAAAATTTCAATAAACTTGAAACTTGATCAGACAGGAGTCCGAGATTCAGGAGAAAGGTTCTAGGATCAGGCAGGAGTCCGAGATTCAGGAGAAAGGTTCTAGGATCAGTTAGGAGTCCGAGATTCAGGAGAAAGGTTCTAGGATCAGGCAGGAGTCTGAGATTCAGGAGAAAGGTTCTAGGATCAGGCAGGAGTCCGAGATTCAGGAGAAAGGTTCTAGGATCAGTTAGGAGTCCAAGATTCAGGAGAAAGGTTCTAGGATCAGGTAGGAGTCCGAGATTCAGGAGAAAGGTTCTAGGATCAGGTAGGAGTCTGAGATTCAGGAGAAAGGTTCTAGGATCAGGTAGGAGTCCGAGATTCAGGAGAAAGGTTCTAGGATCAGGCAGGAGTCTGAGATTCAGGAGAAAGGTTCTAGGATCAGGCAGGAGTCCGAGATTCAGGAGAAAGGTTCTAGGATCAGGTAGGAGTCCGAGATTTAGGAGAAAAAGTTCTAGGATCAGGCAGGTATCTGAGGTTAAGAGGAAAGTTCTAGGATCAGGCAGATGTCTAAGATTAAAGAGGAAGGTTCTAGGATCAGGAAGGACAAACTGATGGAGATCAGAAGTTCTCAGGAGTTGCTGAGTTTTAATTCTGACCTAGGTCATGGCTGAACCTTAACATGTCAATCTCTTTAATGTGCACCATTTCAGAACTTTCATTTGCTGTTAACTTCACAAAAAGGGGAGGGGGGGGGGAAATACCTTGAAAAAAATGTGCCAGAAAATATGTGCTATTCCAGCACAGAACTTTGATGCAGTCCTGCGCTTAATAGTTTGCAAAGCTCAAGTTGAGCTGAGATTTTTTTTCATAATAAACATGTTTTAATGAAACTACCTCTATTTGTATAAGATGATAAAATATGACAGTTCCTGTATAAAATGGAGTACGCAGGATACAGTGTAGCACTCTAGTCCATTGTACCCAGTCCCTGGTACCTGCCTGTCCAGATGCATGCAGAACTTGTGAACCTTTACTTGGAGAGATCAGATATATTTTTCCATTAGTGACAAGAAGATGAAGGTGGTATTTTTGTGAGCATGAAGCATCATGTAATTTGTAGCCAGTGTGAGTTATTGCAGGGTCTCAGGCAAAATGAACAAACATCTGTAATCCATTCTCATCGGCAGTGACTTAAACACAAGACAACTGGCACGGCTCCAGAAGAGGATGTCTAGCTGGAAGGGTTTAAAGTCTGCAGTAATGTGCTGGGACTTTGTACTGTGGATAAAAAGACAATTTGACCCCTCACAGAAAGAGATGAGGTGGGTTGTTTTTTTTTTTTTTTTTGGATTACAAGAATCACAATCCACCTTAATTTCTTCTGAGGTGTAGTGACATTGACTGTTTTTGGCTTGAATTTTGCAGTTGAATTGGACTGCATAGGAAAACATGCAAACCTTTAGGGGCTGTCCCATGTTTCAAAGACTGAAAAAAAATCAAGCCTGGGGTCTGCTCCAAGTTTTGCAAAAGTTAACAAGAGCAGATGTTTTTCAGATAAATACATCCTCTGTTTTTAATATTTCCAGGACAGGATGCCGTTTGTGATTTTTTATTTTCTTACTGGGGGAGAGGGGGGGGGGGTTAAGTTTATGTGCATTTTACTAGAGCAGTAAAGCCTACTGGTGAGGTTGCATTACGTAGTCTCTCTGTCCGTCCATCCATTTGCAAGCATGTTGCAGAGGCCTTCTCTGTAGATAAATTTTGATAGAATTTACTGAAATGTCACTGTTTTTTTGGCAAATCTTAGCCATATCTGTCTAGTGAAAGGACTGCTAATGTATCTGGAGAGTTAGCTCAGCAGAATGACACGGGGACAAATTTGTCCCTGTCCCCGCAGGATCTTACTGTGAGTTCTGTCCCTGCCCCATTCCTGCAAGCTCTGCCTTAACTGCACAAGCCTCCAACACTTATGATTTTAAAGTGTTTGAGGTTTGTGCACATGAGGACAGAGCTTACAGGAATGGGGCAGGGATAGGGACAGAGCTTACAGGGACAGGTTGGAGATAGAGAGATCCCATGAGGACAGGAAAAATTTGTCCCCTTGTCAATCAGAAGGTGCTGATATGCATCTTCCGTGTGTTATTCCAGGGGTTCTCAACCCAGTCCCTGGGACTCACCCAGCCAGTCTGGTTTTCGGGATACCCACAGCAAACATGCATAAGATAAATTTGCGTGTGCTACCTCCATTGTATATCTTTTTTGTAGATTTTTACCACAAGGCTTACCATAATGTGACCTTTTATATTGCATTTTCAGAAATGTTTGAACTGGATACAAAAAGCACCAAAGGTCTTCAAAGTTGGAGACAATCAGGGTGTTTATAGCTGAACTTGGCATGGGCTGTGTTTCGGCTTAAAATGCCTGCATCAGGGGTCATCTGATGAGAGAACTCAACACCTCACTCCAACTCCCAGAGAACTATTTTTGAGTTCCTATTATTTCATCAGATGACCCCTGATGCAGGCGTGTCACACCAAAACATGGCCCATGTTAGGTCCAACAATAAACACCCTGATTGTTTCCAACCCTGAAGGCCTTCGGTACTTTTTGTATCCAGTTTATATGGTGTGCTTTGATCCTCTTCTACATTCTTCATAAATGTTTGAAAGCATATCTGTTCAGTCAAGTGTTTTAGCTATTCTGGTCAGTATTTTGACATTTATTTTGGCTTATTTCTTATGCTTAGTTTAATTTCATGTTATTGTCTGTTGTCCCCCACCTGATTGTGTATGTTATTTTGTCAGCCGCCTAGAATTGCTTAGATAGAGCGGGTTATAAATGGTTAAAATAAAATAAATAAACTACAGCTTCAGACATATTCATCAGTCCAGTCCTCTAGGGTACTTTGGGTCAGTCTTTTTTTCTATTAAGTTGGCTTCTAAACCCAAATCCCTGACTGCTCAGAGAAAGAAATAGCCAGGACACATTTTCTCTGTTGATAGCTTGGATTTGAACTTATGTAATCACATGTGGCTTATCTAAGGCCTTCCAGCTGTATTTACTGACAAGGAGAGCTTTATTAACATCTTCCTACGTTCAAAAGTTTTTCTATTCAATACAATTCATTTTTTGCTCCTCCATGCCCCCTCCCACGTTTCTGGATCTAACTTTTTTCTGCATCACATTTATGACTTTAAAATAAAAAGCTGATTATGGGGAGGGTATTTTGAGCTGGAATCATGCCCTGTGCAACACACTCCCTAGCACTATGGCTCTGCTCACTGTCCCACAGCCACCAGAGGCCACACAATGGAAAGTGAGTGGGTTTTTTTTCCCCGTCCCTGTGAGTTATGTTGCTGTCCTTGTCCCTTCCCCATTCCTGTAAGCTCTGCCTTAATCACACAAGCATCAAACACTTATGATTGTAAAGTGTTTGAGGCTTATGCAGATGAGGACGGAGCTTAGGCGTTGGTGGAATGAGGCATTAAGACATCACAGTCTGAGCTCTAGAATGTTGCTACTTATGATTTTAAAGGGTTTGAGGTTTGTGCAGATGAGGATGGAGCTTGCAGGAATGGGACAGGATAGGAAAAGAGCGGGTTGGGATGGGAAAATGAGTTCCCGTGGGGACGGTGAAAAAATTGTCCCCATGTCATTCTCTATTTCTACCATGATGTACTTCTAAAACACTTTCAGGAAAAATTGATTAATCTTACCATGTTAATGTAATTTTGAAAGTTTTTTGTAATATCGCCATCTGTATACAGTCTCTTCCTCTGTAAGCCACTCTGAACTGTTTGTGGTATTGCGGTATATAAAAATAAAGTTATTATTATTATTTTTGTGCCCTTGTCTTCCTTTCATCCTGTGTGACTATATCACTTGAATAGCCTTTGGAACATTCCTGATTGTGGAGTTTCTCAAGAACAATGCAGAAATATAACAGCATCTGGGGCTAGAAAGGCCCGGTTCTTTGCCCTAAACCCCATTTAAGTCCCATCCCCCATTTTTCTTTCTTATACTCTTAATCTATAAATTAATCTAATGCCAATTTAACATCAAATAACACAATGACACCAGAATTGATGGTAAACTGAGTGGCAGCTCTGTTTATTAGAATATAACAATAACAACAAAAACAACATAACCTTAAAAGTATACTCGAGCTACCCTTACAGTACCCAACAGCAGCTTACGAGTCCCTAGACCCCATCCCTGCCCAGCAAGGGTCTGGGGGGATGGCAGGTACCTCCCTGCCCCTTCGAACGGGTTGCCAGCCCACCTGGTGCCCACTTCGAACTCGCTGCTCTCCAACCACTCATCTTCCGATGAGCCCCAAGGTTTGGTAGCTCGAGACCCCCACTTCTGCGACCCCCCCCTGCCAGGAACAGTACCCCACAAGGGAGGGAGGGCAGGAAGCGCCGCCGAAGGCACAAGAAAATACATTCCTCAGCGTTCCCACGCTTTTATACCTCCCTCCCCAAATCCCTCCTGCAGCCAATCTCTTTAGGGCGCTGCGGCGGGAACCATCCCTGACCTAGCCCCTTCCCTCTAGCCCGCTATGAGAACCAATCCCAGCGGGCTGCCCAATGCGGGCTTTCCAGCCCCGTGTTAAAGGCGCCCGTCGAGACTAGCTCTTGGGCTTAACCTTGTAAAAAATACACTGTCTAGGCAAGAGCATTTCTACAAGGCTGACTCATCCCATACTTCAGGAACAGTGTAGAAAAATATCCTTCCAATGTTCAAAGCTAATGGCATTCAAATTATATGTGCACTATGAGACTGAAAGGGAAGGAATGTGCATGGTACATACACACAAGTGTTTCGTAGTAAATGCATCTCTTGTACACATGTGCCAGGCCAACCCTGAAGTGAAGCATACATCAGCGTTGTTTCCTGCACTTTTAAATATAAGCTTTTTGAAATTTTTAACTTGAAACAGATGTGCTTTCACTGTTAGATTTGTTCAGACTCGCATACATTTCTTTCTCAGTACCAGTGCTTAGACGCTTGAACTAACCTTCCTCCCGATCCGATCATGCAAATGAGAGAAATGACATGCAAATTTTGGAAGACAATAATTCACTCAACAATTTCTCCAACACCGATTGGGCTTGCCAATCAGAAAAGAAGCGACTGCTGAAGACCAGTTGCTTCTATCTTTGCCGACTCTCTTGCCCTTTAAAACCACGGGCTCGCAATGCTTCTACAAAATGCATTGCGAGCCCGTGGTTTTAACCCGACAGTGCCCCCCTCCCTGAACCAACCCCCCCCCGCACTGAAATTTCATCCCCCCACACCGATGCCCGCCGCCACTGCCCACCCACCCCCTCCCCGTACCTTTAGCTAGGCATGCAAACTTGATAGTGAATCAATCGCTGTTTTAAAATCGGCCAGGAATCGGCAACAGCGATTGACTCACTATCCTTTAGTGAATCTAGCCCAAAGAGGCTTCCACACACTGTTTTTCACTTGACCCTGAATTACTGTGCATGATATTACATCAAATCAGCTCGTTAATTCAAAATTTAAGTAAATTTTGCACAATGCAGATCACTACTAGTGAAGTTGGAAATTAGTGAAATTTTTTTGTAAAAAGAGCCAATGGAAGAAAAAATATGCAAAATGCTGAAATTTCAGTGTTTTTGCTTGTTTTGGGATATTTTGCAGGCTTTTTCACTCACTGGTTTCGTGAAAGAATTTTGCCTTTTCATTCCAAAGCTTTATAATCCTCTTTGGGATTCTGCCAGGCCTTGTGATCTGAACTGGCCACGGTTGGAAGCAGTTAGACCATCAATCTGATCCAATATGGCGATTCTTGTGTTCCTATGCTAGGGGCAACCAAATAGCCTCCTTCAGTCCCAGTTTCAACCCATTAAGACATGGACTTGCTACTGCTGATTTCCCCAATGCCTTCTCTAAGGAAATAAAAGCTACAAGTCCCATTATGAAGTAGGGTCAACCCTTTGGTGAATCTGGATCGACACAGCCACCCACTTTCTGTAGGAAGACAATTACCACTTACTTTAAGCTAAAATGTGCACGTATCCCAAAAAAAGATCAGTAACGTGATCTGTTAAAAGTAGGCAAATTCATACAAAGGCCCTGTGCTGTATATTGCAGAGACCCATGTAGAAAACACAGAGAATTAATAAGATCTCCATAAATGACTGCAGGGGTTTATGGTTCAATGATGAGAATGGAAAAAGACTCCACATTCCGTCAATTAACTTTGCATTCTGTTGCAGTGTTCAGATTAATCCCGGCTTCTTTGCCAATTGTGTATTCACTATTTGTTATGGAATCAAAAGTACATAAAGCCCCGATGCAGTGGAGGTAAAGCAAGCCGTAGGCTTCAGAAGTGAAATGTTTGTCAGTGTTTGGCAGGAACCTATTAATACAAAGTTAAAAAAATATTTTCTCATCATTCTTCAAATGTTTGGTAACCATTTCATCAATTCTGGCTCTTGTTTAGGTTTCTTTGGTAAAACCCTACCCAAATGTCACTTTAAGCGTTGCTAGGCATCTTAAGAGTTTCACGCTGAACTCTTAATTGGTTATTTTAATTTTTTTTGGATTGGCAGAAAATTACCATGCCAATTAAGCCAAATTTTTTAAAAAGTTGAGCACGGATTCCAAAGTTAGGCGTTGCTAGGCGTCCTCAATTAGAATGCTTAGCTGGACCTAATGTAGGCGTCCTATACAGAATCTGGCCCCTCTTGTAGAATTTAGGCATAAGCAGTTTGCTTGCTTAAATTCTAGAATTGCACTGAGCATTCTCTATCACATATGTGGAAGTGTATATTTAGGCATATAGATGCTAATATTCTATAAATTTAAGCATGCAAATAGTGCTTAAATTTAAGTACCCTGTTACAGAATGAGAGGGATAGTAAATATATTCATTCAGAGTAATGGCTAAATACCATGCACTTAGGGGGGGAATTCATTAAGCAGGGTTAGGGTTTAGTGTTAGGGTTTAACGCACCTTAATAATTAACATAGGCAGGCTGCACCACCTCGTTCGCCCCGGCCCCCAGGCCTATAACAGAAGTCGCAGAGACATAACATTGGGAATAACAGGCCACAACTTTATTAGCATTATGTAGGAAATAACTCCTTAGGAAGCACCCGAGCCATAATCTCTCTCTAGGCCCGCTCCCCACCCTGCCTTCCAGCGGGAGAGCATGCACATTTTTTCGCTTCCGTGACATGCCCTCCTCGTTTTCCAGCGGGGCCACCGTCTCACTCCATCAGTCCACCTGCCATGCAAGCCAGCGAGGCGGACATGCCTTGACGGTAGGCCTAGTATGCTCTCTCCGCGAGAGTTCATTCTCAAACTTGGCCAGAATTTTCAGGGCTCGGGTGCATCCGCCGATGTGACAACATTAGTGGAAAGAGTACAACAATTTGGCACACTTTGTAACATTCTCATGCCTACTTAGTCAAGTACAATCCAAGAGCACAAGATAAAGGCACTTGCTGCAATGAAATCTCAGAGGCGGGTAGACGGGAGCAGTCTGAGCGCCGGGAGCCCAAAAGAAAAGGCTTCTGCTGCTCCCGGTGCTCGGTATTTGAATCCCCTGCTGGGGGGAAGCTCCGCCCCATTCCCCGACTCACCAAATGAGGGCATGGCCCTTGCCTCTGACGTCGGGGGTGACGTCCAAGGGACCCGTGGGAAGTCGGGAAATGGAGCAGAGTGAAGGGCCGAGCTCCCTCCGGACAGCCACCATGTTATCAGCGGCATGTTCGGAGGACCGTTGCTACCGGCATTAACATATGTTAAACACTAGGTTCTGTGCCTAGCGGTGCCTAGTCAAATTCCATGCACAACTCCAAATTGCTTAATTGACTTTAATTGGTGTTTTAATTAAAAATGCCTAAAAGTCAATTTAAAAACAATTAACACTAATTGAAACTGCACGCATGGCGCCTAATCATTGGTGTAGCAAGGGTGAGAGGCGCCCGGGGCGGTAGTGCCCTTCCTCCCACCTTTGTTTCCGCCCCCCTCCCTGCTCCTTCCCCGCTCCTGCCTGCTGCGTGCGCCCCCCACTCCGATTCCGCCCTCCGCGCGCGCCCCCTTTCGCTTCCCCCGTACCTCTAGCTGAAGTTGTTGCTTGCAGCGGTCAACAACATGCTCCTCGCGATTCCGTCGGCTCTCCCTCCGACGTCACTTCCTATGCGCGGCACCCGGTAGTGATGTCAGTGGGAGAGCCGATGGGGTCATGAAGAGCACGTTGTTGACCGCCGCTAACAGCTTCAACTAGAGGTATGGGGGGAGGGGGGGCGCGCATGTGGAAGGGAGGAATGGGAAGAGGCAGGGGAGGAGAAGGGGCGCTGGGCCCCCCTCCCCCCAACATGATGACCAGGGCGAACTGCCCTGCTCGTCTTCCCCTTACTACGCCACTGTGCCTAATGACCTCTCCCTGAAAAGTGGGCATGGCCAGGGACAAATAATAGGTGTAGTTTGACTGTGTTAGGTGCTAGTAAATTAGGCCAGTAAATTGCCTATTTTGCTGGCATCTAACATTATGATGCCTTCTGGTGCCAAAGTTGAGTTAGGCACCGACAAGTGCGATTCTATAAATGGTACCTGGTGGTTGATTGACCACTGAGTTAGGCGTTGCTAGGTGCCGTTTATACAATCAGGCCCCAGGGCCCGATATTCAGCCCACAGGAAGCTGCCTGAATACCTCTGCAGGCTGTGGCAAACCTGGATATTACATTACATTACATTAGTGATTTCTATTCCGCCATTACCTTGCGGTTCAAGGCGGATTACATCCAAACTAAAAACAAGAATTACATTTCAACTTTGAAGTAATAGAATAAACGATGAGATAAAATTTTAAGGGATAATTATGGGTTTTAGATAATGTTTGGTAATTAGAAAAAAATTAGAGAGTACTAAGGGTTTATAGAGTGTTGGATGTTGGGTTGGGATTGTTGTGCTGGATAGGTTTAACGTGTTTTTTGAAGAGTATGGTTTTAATTTCTTTCTTGAAGGTTTTGTAATCTGTGGATGAAGATAACAGAGTGGTGAGTTGTTTGTCCAACTTAGCTGCTTTGGAGGCTATTAAGTTGTCATAGAGTTTTTTTCGTTTGACATTATTGGATGGTGGGTAATAGAATAGTGAATGGGTTCTTCTGTGTCTGATTGAGGAGGATTGATTTAGTCTGTTATTCCAGTAACATCCAGGACAAAGTTCGGAGGCTTGCACCTAGTCAGTCAAGTCGATTTTCATCAGCTTGCTAAGGCAAAATGACTGCGTTAGTGGTCTTAGGGTCCTGGCGGGATGCAAACTGCCCTTTCCTTAAACAGGTCTTAATGGAAGAGAAAATCTGATCCCACAATATTCCTCTCCCGAATCACTTTATTTACTAAATAGTAAAAAGATCTATTTGGTTATAGACTGCTTATTTTTTACGGGGAAAAGCCTCAGATCCCCGCACGCTACTTCATAGGCTCAAAAACCCCTCAGAATGTTATTCTTGAATTTTTGGCAAAATAAATGCAGTCAAAACTTCTTAACTGAACACTTTTATTTTTATTTTTTAAACCAGTAAACTTATCTGGCTATGCTGTACTGCCGGGTACACACTGCTGTGGCCCTGTGCGTGATTTCAGTCTTCCTTGCCGACGAGGCACGCCACCGTTTCGCTCTATGGCTGCGTCAGGGCAGGAAGTCCTGTGGAAGAACAATTAGGAAAAATTGAAAATCAGAACTCCAAAAATAGCAGCATTGTAGCGTGTGTGCAGTCTGTTTCATAGTTACTCACAATCCGGCATTTAAGCTCCGCGCTCACACCACAGCTGTGATGGCTGCGGGGCAGAGACGCTGTGTTTTGAAAGGTAGCATCTGACGTCTTCGGATGACGCATTTGGTCAGCAGTTGACTGACAGACAACTGTAATTAACCAGTCATCCTAGAAGTGTTTGAGTGTTGAGAAAATGTGAAAGAACGTTAGAAGTTGAAAAGAGAATGTTAGATGCTCAAAAAATATTAGATGCTCAAAAAATATTAGATGCTCAAAAAATGCAGCATGTAGGGATGGCTTTTCCCCATACAAATAAGCAGTCTATAATCAAATAGATCTTTTTACTATTTAGTAAATAAAGTGATTTGGGAGAGGTATATTGTGGGATGCAAACTGCCCCAAGTGCCATTTTTTTTTTTGGGGGGGGGGAGGGGGCACCAGCACTTCTCTGCCCACCTTCATGACACTCCCTCCCTTCCCCCACCCCTCTTTAAATCTTCACCAGCACGAGCAACTTCTCTGGCCTGCTGTTCACGCTGGCCTGTCTCCCTTCTGAAATCACTTTCTGGTCACAGGGCCAGGAAGTGACATCAGAGGGAAAGCCAAGGCCAGCACGGGCAGTAGGCCGAGGAAGCTGCTCGCGCTGGCAAAGATTTAAAGAGGTACGGTGGGAAGAGAAGGGCGCAAGTGTGGCATGGGGAGCGGGGAGGTGTGCAGAAGGAGCAGTGGGGGCAGAGAAGAGGGTGCGGGGGCGCCACTGCCCCGGGTACCTCCTACCCTCATGACACCACCTGCATTTTAGGCAGGTTTGTCTGGCTGCATGCCATAGCCAGCCAGCCAATGAAAATTGGCAGTGAATGGTTATGTCATGTGGCAAGCCCAATAGTCAACAAGAAATAGCTGGCTTTCTCCTACTGAATTTCATTGGTCAGTCAGCCAAATGGGACTTAGGGCTAGATTCACAAAGCAAGCCAATTTCCCTCGGGCCCCATTCACTAACCTCTCCTGTGATCTGATTCGAATCCGTGCATGCAAGTGAGGATAAACACATGCAAAGTAGGCAGGGATGTGATTCACAACACAAATTTTCTGGGCTGGCCGATCATCCCAAGAAGCAACTGCTGGGGACCAATCGAAAACGTCTTTCCGACTCTCCAGCTCCATAGAAGCCCTGCTCTGCCCCAATCTATCTCCTGCCTGCTCTCCCCGAATGTTGCCCTCCTCTGCCCTGATGTGTCTCCTGCCTGCTCTCCCCGAATGTCACCTTGCTCTGCCCTGATCTGTCTCCTGCCTGCTCTCCCCGAATGTCGCCTTGCTCTGCCCTGATCTGTCTCCTGTCTGCTCTCCCCAAATGTCGCCCTGCTCTTCCCCCATCTCTCCGACCTGCTCCTGCTCTTCCCTGCACTGCAAGCCCTTGGTTGTAACCCGTGGGTTTAAAGCTGGTCTACAAAAGTAAAAAATAAAAGTTAAAACAAACAAAATAAAAGTCACGGCCACAAACACGTCTGCCTGCTCTGATCACCTGCCTGGCTCAACTCTCCCACCCTTCCCCGCAGTGCACGGGTTCCTTAAAAAAAAGAAAAAAAAAAAAAATCTATGCAGGGCTCAGAGGTCCAGTGCATGCGCAGACCATCTACAGATAGTCTGCGCATGCGCTGGGATCACTATCGAGCAATCCGGCCAGGCAGATGGGGGCGTTCCTCTGATCGCCCCATCTGCATATTAGGGTTTCCTGAATTAATCGGACCTGCCCGGATCAGGCAGGTTCATGAATCTAGCCCTTAGCCGGCTGGGAACTGTTCCAGTCTAGTCAAGTCCCACTGAATATCAAGGGGTAAAAGCCCTTAGGTATAAAATAGGCTTTAGAATTTAGCATGCGATAATTCCCTTTACGTACGTTAAAGGTATATTAAGCCCTAAAGCTGCTTGATGAATTCCCCCCTAAATCACATTTATATGCTTTAAGGTGCATTAAAACATTTTTTTACATATTAACACAGGTTAATAGATGAGGCTATAGATCTGTAGTGCCTTTTGTAAGGAAAGAAGGCGTGATGGGGTAGAGTTGCTATCACCCCAATTACCTTTCTTAGTCTTGGATGGAATTTAGCTAAGAGTCATTAAGAACTTGATAAATTATCTTGTTAAACACCATTATAGATTAATCTTAGAACTAGCACCTCTCATTTGGGCAGCCACAAGCAAAGTCTTTGCAGGATATTGCTGCGTTAATCCATTAGGTATGTGGAAGTAAAGATTAGGAAGCAAGCTGCAGGAAATGCATTTTTATTAGACTAACTTAATTTCATGTATGACTAATTTTACTCTTTTGATCAGGAACTGTGTCACCAGAAAGATATTTATCACGTACGGTTGGAAGAAAGAATATTGGAAAAATTCCAGATCAGTTTTTTTTGGTAGTTCTGAAGCATGATAAGCTTTTCGTAAAGTGCAAGAGACTCATGGAAGCATATTAGTTATGATTCAGCAGGTCAAAATGGGGCAGGTTGCGTCAATCAAACCAATGGGTCAGGATCAAAGTTAAGTGATAAATGCCATCCCCGCGGGATCTATATCCATCCCTGTCCTGTCCCTGCCCCATCCCTGCAAGCTGTGCCCTCATCTGAAAAAGCCTTGAACACTTTAAAATCATAAGTGGTTGAGGCTTGTGCAGACGAGGACAGAGCTTAGGCAATGGTGGAATGAGGCATTATGACATCACAGTCTGAGCTCTAGAATGTTGCTACTTATGATTTTAAAGTGTTTGAGGCTTGTGCAGATAAGGACGGAGCTTAGGCATTGGTGAAATGAGGCATTATGACATCACAGTCTGAGCTCTAGAATGTTGCTACTTATGATTTTAAAGTGTTTGAGGCTTGTGCAGATAAGGACGGAGCTTAGGCATTGGTGGAATGAGGCATTATGACATCACAGTCTGAGCTCTAGAATGTTGCTACTTATGATTTTAAAGTGTTTGAGGCTTGTGCAGATAAGGACGGAGCTTAGGCAATGGTGGAATGAGGCATTATGACATCACAGTCTGAGCTCTAGAATGTTGCTACTTATGATTTTAAAGTGTTTGAGGCTTGTGCAGATAAGGACGGAGCTTAGGCATTGGTGGAATGAGGCATTATGACATCACAGTCTGAGCTCTAGAATGTTGCTGCTTATGATTTTAAAGTGTTTGAGGCTTGTGCAGACAAGGGCAGAGTTTGCAAGAATGGGGAAGGGATAGGGACATAACTTGCGGGGACAGGACGGGGATGGAGATAGATCCTGTGGGGACAGGGCCAAATTTGTCCGTGTCATTCTCTAGCCACAACCTTACATGATCTTTAGCTGTAGAATAACATCCAATATCCACATTGATCAATAAGCCTTTATTTTATGATTCTGATCAATGATCATTGCCTGATCTCTGTTTCCTGATGTTCAACATAAAATAGGATTTGGCAGTCACATGATTGTTTTCAAAAGTTTCAAACATGGTGGATTTTAGACATGACACACACATCAGAAGTGAGACATCCATGTCAAGATGTCTAAAATTCTGCTACTATTTTAGAACAGAAATCTACCAACGTTGAGGCTGTTCTTATGTGCCAGAAATCAGTGTTTATGTATGTGCCAGTTAAGTGCAGTAGAAGCGTCCATTTTGCTGTAGCATCATGGGAGGCCATTTTTGATATGATGTCTAAATAAAAGCCAGGTTATTCAAGAAATATATCAAGACAAACTCCTGATACAACCAATAACCTCACTCCATCACCAGACTATAAATTTTCCAACCAATAGCTTCCCTGTAATCTTCTAGATAAGGAACGAAAAACAGGAGAACCAAATCCACAAAGAAAACAGGTAAGGGTGGAAATGTCCAATGAAAAACCTGGTGAGCTAAATCTTCATTAAAAGTCCTTTATTCATCCAGAAGGTAAATGACCCGACATGTACATGTTTCGGCCCAAATGTCCTGCTTCAGGAGTCTCAAAATTCTTCGGAATTCTTCGTTGTGGAAAAACTACCGAACGTCAGCATGCCCAAGATGTGCTTGGGCATGCTGACGTTCGGTAGTTTTTCCACAATGAGTTAGAATACAAAATGAATGATTAGGAAGTCCTTGTTAGGCGTTTTTCATTCTGAAGAATTTTGAGACTCCTGAAGCAGACCATTTGGGCCGAAACATGTACATGTCGGGTCATTTACCTTCTGGATGAATAAAGGACTTTTAATGAAGATTTAGCTCACCAGGTTTTTCATTGGACATTTCCACCCTTATCTATCTTCTAGATATGACCAGAATCTCATCCTTTTGTAATCCACTTAGAACCGCAATGTAAATCTGAGTTTAGACATTTTAGGTAGTGCATCCAAAAATCAGGTAGAGAAAATTGCAGTTTTCAAAACAGTAAAATGTCTTTTATTTATTTTTTAAATGACCGTTTCTAGATGTGTTCACCCTTAGTGCGTTTATCTTTTTTGAAAATTTTTGAGAAAAAAAAAAGTCCAAAAGAAAAACACACAAAACAAGCCATTGGGATGTAGGAAGGGCCAGCATTTATAGTAGACAACACCATTACCCCTGCTTTTATAGATAAATATCTAATCCCCTATGCTTCGACTAGCACACTACGCTCAAATTATCAAGATCTACTCGTTGTCCCCTCCATCCTAGAAATCTTCTATGACACCACCAGAAAGTCCATCTTCTCAGTCATGGTGCCCACACTCTGGAACACTCATAAGAACATAAAAATTGCCGCTGCTGGATCAGACCAGTGGTCCATCGTGCCCAGCAGTCCGCTCACGCGGCGGCCCCTAGGTCAAAGACCAGTGCTTTAAATGAGCCCAGCCTCACCTGCATACTTTCAAGTTGAGCAGGAACTTGTCCAACTTTGTCTTGAATCCCTGGAGGGTGTATTCCCCCACGACAGACTCCGGAAGAGCGTTTCAGTTTTCTACCACTCTCTGGGCGAAGAAGAACTTTCTTACGTTTGTATGGAATCTATCCCCTTTCAACTTTAGAGAGTGCCCTCTCGTTCTCCCTTCCTTGGAGAGGGTGAACAACCTGTCTTTATCTACTAAGTCTATTCCCTTCAGTATCGTGAATGTTTCGATCATATCCCCTCTTAATCTCCTCTTTTCGAGGGAGAAGAGGCCTAGTTTCTCTAATCTCTCGCTGTACGGCAACTCCTCCAGCCCCTTAACCATTGTCGTCGCTCTTCTCTGGACCCTTTTGAGTAGTACCCCTGCATATAAAGCAAGAGTCTTCTCTCTCATTATTCAAGATAAAACTCAAAACTTTCTTATTCAAGGATGCTTACGATACCTAATTTAGATCCCATTTTTCTTTCCCTGAAATGATATTCATCTCAGGTTCTCAACTCCAAACGCCTCTCGTGAGGCAAACTAACTCCTAATGTTCTATCCACCCCTCTCCTTTCATTTATATTTTTTATCTCGATGTATTTTTTGCCACATCTTGTACCTTCCTCCCCTGTCATGTCAGTCTTAAGTAAGATTATATAACCTCCCCTCTCCCCCTCGCTTAATTATTTTGTGATGTATTTTTTTCCCCCTTTTGGTTTTAAATAATTTTTATTAACTGTAAACCATATAGATATGTTTTGATGGACGGTTATATCAAAGAAATAATAAACTTGGAAACATACAGACATCCCAGCAGAGCAGTGGAGCATCTCAGGAGCACTGCAGTGAACTTCACATAAAAGGTCCCAGGTATGTATCTCACCATAATTCCCTGATTGTGTTAAGCCCTCCAAAACCCATCCAAAACCTACTGCACCCAACTGTGCACCACACCAATAATGCTTATGCCTGCACGTGTCACTTATATGTAGCTACAGTGGAATCTGGGTGGGTTTTGGTGGGCTCACACTCCCCACCACAAGTGTGATAGTTATAGTGGGATGCAGACCTAAGTCTCCCTTCACTGCACTGAGCACTGACCACTGGGGGAGTGTTGGGTTTTCATACCTTCAACCATCCAGTGGTCATCTGGTCAGTTTGGGCACCTTTTTGGCACTTATTTGTTATTAAGAACATAAGAATTGCCATACTGGGACAGCTCAAAGGTCCATCAAGCCCAGTCCCCTGTTTCCAATAGTGGCCAACCCAAGACACAAGTACCTGGCAAGATCCCAAGGAGTAAAACAGACTTTATGCTGCTTATCCTAGGAATGAGCAGTGGATTTCCTCAAGCCATTTCAATAATTGCTTATGGACTTTTAGGAAACTATCCAAACCGTTTTAAAACCCTGCTAAGCTAGCTGATTTTACCATATGTTCCTGCAATGAATTCCAGAATTTAATTACACGTTAAGTGAAGAACTATTAGTTTTAATTCTGCTACTTAGTAGCTTCATCGGAAGCCCCTAGTTCTATTATTTTTGGAAAGAGTAAACACTCCACTCAGTATTTTATAGACCTCTATCATATAGAAACACAGAAACATGATGGCAGATAAAGACCAAATGGCCCATCTGGTCTGCCCATTCGCAGTAACTATTATCTCTTTCTCTGTCTGAGAGATCCCACGTGCCTATCCCACGCCTTCTTGAGTTCAGACACAGTCTCTGTCTCCACCACTTCTTCCGGGAGACTTTTCCACACATCTACCACCCTTTCTGTAAAAAAAGTATTTCCTTTCATTACTCCAGAGCCTATCACCTCTTAACTTCATCCTGTGCCCTCTCATTCCAGAGTTTCCTTTTAATTGAAAGAGACTCAACTCAGGCACATTTATGCCACGTAGGCATTTAAACGTCTGTATCATATCTCCCCTCTCTCCTCTAAAGTATACAAATTGAGATCTTTAAGTCTGTCCTTATATGCCTTATGATGAAGACCATGCACCAAAAATGCTAGGACTAGGGGTCATGCAATGAAGCTCCTAAGTAGATATAAAACAGACCGGAAAAAATATTTCTTCACACAACATATAATTAAACTCTGGAATTCATTGCCAGATAATGTGGTGAAATCAGTTAGCTTAGCAGGGTTTAAAAAAGATTTGGATAACTTCCTAAAAGGGAAGTCCATAGGCCACTATTGAGATGACTTGGGGAAATCCACTGCTTATTCTTATAATAAACAGCATAAAATCTGTTTTACTACTTGGGATCTAGCTAGGCGCTTGGGACCTGGGTTGGCTACTGTTGGAAACAGGATACTGGGCTTGATGGTCTGTCCCAGTACAGCAATTCTTATGTTCTTATTCTATAAACAGCACCAGCTTGGAGCATCATTTATAGAATTACACCCAGTGCACATCTGTTTCAGTGCCCAGTTTGGAATGCCATTTACTGAATCTAGTCCCATGTGAGTTGGCTACTTATCTCTAAAAATACTACAATTTATTTTATGCTAAAAATTACACTAAATATTTCTGCAAGACTTTTCTCCAACATCTTCATTTTATCTTTGTCAGAGGCACTTGTAGCCTTCATGTTACTGCTCTGTTTCCTGTGCTGTTTGACTTGATCAAAAATCTTAAAAACCATTTAGCTCCAGCCTGGAGCTTCGCTCCTGATTTGCAGAAAAAGCTGAAAAAGACCTTCTATTCAACCAGGTTGAGAAGAAGCCGTTATTATTTTCTGTTGGTCGCAGGATTCATATCTTTCAAGATCTGTCCTAGGCAATGCATAATGTAATATAACGTAACATTTGTATACCGCAAAACCATGTGGAGCCTTGCGGTTTACGATTAGTTAAAAAAAAAAAGCTGGACATCAAACAGTGAATTATAAATTGAACATAACGTAAGTTACCAGTTATACAAATTTATCATATAAATAAGCTTTTAACAATTTTCTGAAGTTCACATAAGATATGGAAGTGGAAAATAGTCGACAAAAGACATAATCCCAAATGGCTACTTGATACGAAAGCAATCTGTTATGAAATCTTTTGGAACCGCATCCCCTAACCAATGGAAAATCAAATATAGTTGATATACACGAGGAACGTCGATAGCTAGAGAGATTAAAATGCTCACGTACCGTATATACTTGAATATAAACCGGGATTTTGGGCAGCACCCCCCTCCCAGACTTATTGCAGGCTGCTGCCAGGCTCTGCATCCTGCCCCCTTCCTACCCTATCCGTCGTACCTCCTCTGCCGATCCCTGGGAGCCAAGTCAGGAAGCCGTTCAGCTCCGAGCAGCAGTGCCAAAGCATGCTCCTGCATGGTGCCGCTCAGTGGCTAAAGAAACCAGAACTCGCGACGGCCACGGCAGCGACCAACTGACCAGGTTAGTAGCGGGGCAGGAGCACAGAAAGCTCATTCCTGCCTGCTACACCTCTGGACCACCAGGGATTGTCAGAGGAGGTACGACCAATGGACAGGGCAAGGTGTAGAAGGAGGGAGGGAGGGAAGGGAAGGAAGGAAGGAAGGGGGCTGGGTGCATAGCTTGACAAAGGAAGGAGGGAGGCAGGGAAGGAAGGAAGAGGGCTAGGTGCAGAGCCTGAAAGGGGAGGGAGGGAAGGGGGCTGGGTGCAGTGCCTGGCAGGGAGGGGGCTGTGTGCAGAGCCTGACAGGGGATGGAGGGAATGGGGTTGGGTGTAGAGCCTGACAGGGGAGGGAGGGTGCGCTGGGTGCAGATCTGGGCAGGGCACTTGAATATTAAGCTGCCCGACTTATATTCAAGTCAACCATTTTTCCTCCTTTTTGGGGGGAAAATGGGGGTCTTGACTTATATTCGGATCAACATATATTTGAGTATATATGGTAGGTACCCTGGAGCCATGCCATGCACTACCTTATAACATAAACATCCAAACTTAAAACAGCACCCTGGTCTCAAAAGGTAGCCAGTGTAACTCTCTATAATAGAAAGTTATGTGATCTGCCTTTTTCAATCTAAAGATTAAACGTACTGTGGTGTTTTGTATCAATCTGAGTCGATACCGAAGAGGTATGAGGTACATCATCAAAGAAGAGCTTTTGATGTGAGATTTATGCTAAAGCCAAGATAATATTTCTTTTATGCTGCAAAATATTTGTTTTACGATTACGACAAGGTAGGTTATTCATGGATAAGGAACAAGAAAAGATGGAGAGTGATGATGAAACTCTGCTTCCTTGAAAGATGAATTGGCCGACAAGCCTCTCATCGGAATGTTTTGGAAAGCAGTTTTCAAAGGATTATATTTGAGTAACTAAGTAACTACCTGGATACAATCTTCAGCCTATGGAAATGGGTCTGGATTGCTGGTGAAACTTCTGGTGTAGAGAGATAACTGGGAGTCACCAGTTTAAAGACAGTACTGAAAATCAAAAGAACAGATACAAATCTTATACAAAATTACACTGGTATGGGCCTTAAACAACCTGGGTCAATAAGAGCCTTAGGCTGCTTGGGAGGGGAAGGCCCACCATTTTGAAGAAGCGGGCCTGCTGGCATCCCACTGGCCAGCTATCATTAACAATGTAAGGGGAAGGGGGTGGGGACCATCTGAGGCACAAGGTAAGGGGGGGCATTGGAGGCACTGGGGGGGGGGTTGGGGAGGTGTTGCTTGGTGGCAGAAGGGAGTGGGAGGGGAGGAAAGATGTTGTACATGTGGGGGAAAGCAAAGAGGAAGAATTGGGGTGAAGGAGAGGAAGAGAGAGATGATCATGTATATGAAAAAAATAACCCCTACCTGAAAATAAGACCAAGTGCCTTTTTTGGGCCCCAAATGAATATAAGGTATTGTCTTATTTTCGGGGAAACACGGTATTTAGGAATCCTTTGTGCCTATCCCATGCATTTTTGAACTCCATCATTATTCTTGTCTCCACCACCTCCGCAGGAAGAGCATCTCCAATATCTTTGCATTATACACAGCACAGGAGGACATATATTTTTTGCTTCCATTTCTCTAGCATTACATTGAGTAGAGCCTGGTTTCTTGGGATTTTCACTTATTTCTGCATGATTATCTGTTTCTAGCAAGTCTTGTACATATATTCTGTATTTGATGAAGGTCTTTCTGTGTTTTGCAACTATGAATGAACTACACTCATTACATGTCTGTTTGCTCACTCACTATGCAAAGCGAAGCCGATTGATATGCTGTTGTCTGAGGGTTTACAAGTTTTGTTAAACTGAAAATCTGCCTCAAGATTGAACTATTCTTTCTGGTGGAATTCAGTTTGTATGTATAAACGATTGGAACAAAATGCTACTGTAAAACACTTACCATTGGTTAATAACCCACAGAGTAAACTATGATCTCCCATTGACGATTTTATAAAATGATCACTGAGTATAATATGTAACCTATTACTACCCATGATTCTACATTACTTACCTGGTTGTCCAGTTTAAACCCTATCTACTTCAGAAATAGTTATTTCATTTAATTATGTTTCTGATTTAGAGATTCTGGTAGAGACCCATTTACAAATAAGCAAAGATACTTCATTCATTTGGAAATATTAAACTGGAAGAATACATACTTGGTAAATGGGTCTCTGTCAGAGCCTCTAATGTAAGTATAAAATATAAATACTCCAGCTGATGAGGGCCCTCAAGTTATGTCAGCTGAAGACTTCCTCTGAAGGTGCCCCAAAATCCTTTTTACTAGGCTTGGCAGGCAGCAGCAAAGTCCCTCACAGATGCTGGCACCTCAGTGGCTCAAGGATGCTACCAGCGACTGCTACACTTGGTAGAAGGGAATTCTGGCCAGCTTTGGAGGAGGTCTTCAGCTGGCGGTGCTTGGGGATCCCCCAACAGCTACAGCAAACACTTCAACACTGGAGAAATAAAACCAGAAATGTATTTCTTTTTCTGTCAAGCACAATGCAAAGACAGTAAAGAAATTCCTTTTTTGTTGTTGTTGTCTTAGATTTATTTTCCCATCACTTTAGTTCCAGTTTCTCTTTCCTGCTTTCCTGCCTTCTGCAAATTCTTCTTCAAGCAGTTGCTGTCCATTGGTTCCTCCTACCAAGGTCCAGCATTTCTCACTCTCTATTCCCTCTCTCCTCCCTCTCTCCCACTGTACATCCTCACTCTCTTCTGCTGCTGGACCCATCACCCTCTTTTCCCCTCCCCATTCCTGCACAGCATTTCTTCCTCTCTTCTCCATCCCCATGCCTCCCTCTCTCACTGTTCACCACCTCTCTTCCTCTCATTTCCACCCTTGTTGCAAAGGGAATGGGAAAAGAGAGAGAGAGGGATCCAGGGTGCATCTCTCTCACCCGCTCTACAGCCACATCCAACATTTCCTGCTCTCTCATCCCCTGGCCCTTGGGCAGTATCTTTTGGAGGAGAGTGTGGTGCAGTGGTTAGAACTACAGCCTCAGCACCCTGCGGTTGTGGGTTCAAACCCCCACGCTTCTCCCTGTGACTCTAGGCAAGTCATTTAATCCTCCACTGCCCCAGGTACATTAGATAGATTGTGAGCCCATCAGGACCAATAGGGAAAATGCTTGAAGTACATGTATGTAAATTACTTTGAGTGTGGTTATATAACTACAAAAAGGCAGTATGCAAGTCCCAATCCCCCCCTTTTTCCCCTCCCTACCAGCCCCATGCCCAGCATTTCTCCTTCTACCACCCCTCTCCAGCATCATGCCGCATTTCTCCCAACATTCCCTCCACCACCATGTCCAACATTCCTCCCTCTTGCATCCCTTTCCATCTGTCCCAACCCTCTCTCTCCACCACAACATCCAATAGTTCCCCCTCGTCTCCGCCACCATGTCCAACAATTCACTCTCTTTCTTCCTTTCCCCATGTCCAGCCATTCTCCCTTTCTCTTCCCTCGCCCACCAGCAGCCTCTCTTTCACTTACTTCCCATCCCTCAGCCCTTTCAGGGTTTTCTTGGCCTTAATGTCTGTGTCTAAGTTGTGTGCACATCAGCACATAAGTGAAAAACTTTTGCATAGCTTGAAAAAAACACCCATGATCCCTCCCTAACCACGCCCACTTTTAGGTACACGCATTTGACAAGGTGCCTACCTTTTATAGAATCACTCTTAACAAGTTTTGTGCTTTCAATTAACTCCAATTAACATCAATTATGAGTTGTTAGTTGCCAATTATCAGTGCCAATTAAGTCTATTAATTAAGCTTTGTGCATTCATTGGCTACATGCACCATTTTAGATGTATTATACAGAATTTGTGGGGGGTGGGTTTCTTTCCAAGCCAACTTTTTTTGGTGCCATATATAAATTTTATTCCATGATCTATATAAGAACATAAGAGTTGCCATACTGGGACAGACTGAAGGTCTATCAAGCCCAGTAACCTGTTTCCAACAGTGGCCAATGCAAGTCCCATGTACCTAGCTAGATCCCAAGTAGTAAAACAGATTTTATGCCACTTTTCCTAGGAATAAGGAATGGATTTTCCCAAGCCATCTCAATAATGGCCTATGAACTCCTCTTTTAGGAAATTATCCAAACCTTTTTTAAACCCTCCAGCAATGAATTTCAGTTTAATAATACGTTGAGTAAAGCAATATTTTTTTCCAGTTTGTTTTAAATCTACTACTTAGTAGCTTCATTGCATGTCCCCTGGTCCTAGTATTTTTGGAAGAAGCAAACAAGCAATTCACATCTACCCTTTCCACCTCCACTCGGTATTTTATAGACCTCTATCATACCACCCCTGAGCTGTCTCTTCTCCAGGCTGAAGAACCCTAGCCGCTTTAGCCCTTCCTCATAGAGAAGTCGTCCCACTCCTTTTATCATTTTTGTCGCCCTTTTCTGTACCTTTTCTTATTCCGCAATATATAGCAAAAAGAACTCGGATATGTGAAATATCAATAGTATAATAAATCACACTTTCACAAAAAAGAAGAAAAATGATAATGTCATATATAAATGTAGGCAGTGCTGCTTCAGTTCAAAAGGGGTGTATTTCCAAAAAAATGGAGGAAAAAGCCTCAGACAAATGCCCTCCCACCACCACAATGGTGGATAAAGGTGGTTAGGTGATAACCTCACTGGCAAAAAACCTCCATTGCACTCCCAAATGAAAAAACTTTAAGCAGGATTGTCTGTGCGTAGATCGGTGTACCGATCAACAGAGATAAGTTGAAAGTTTTTTCTTCTATCAACGCATAGACAGCCCTGCTTATAGTTTTTTCATTTGGGAGTGCAATGGAGGTTTTTTGCCAGTGATGTTATCACCTAACCACCTTTATCCACCATTGTGGTGGTGGGAGGGCATTTGTCTGAGGCTTTTTCCTCCATTTTTTTGGAAATACACCCCTTTTCTTATTCCGCTACATCTTTTTTTGAGACACGGTATTTTCCGGTATGGCCATACCATAGAGCAATACAAAGGCATCATAACATTTCTTAACATTCTATTTGCTTTCTGTGCTGCCACACACTGAGCATGTGCTTGTTCCAGGCTTCTGGTATGTTTTTATTTTCCAAGAAATAGGGAAAATGATATTAAACTTCAGATGAGTCGGTTCAAGCACAAGTCAAAGGCTGTGATGTGGTAAAACTCCCTCATCTCCAGTTGCAATCTGATCCATTATTCACTAAGCAATGATCTGAGCCTCTCAGCATCCAAGAACTGCCAATTGGACCTCAACCAGAATTTCAAAGGTGAAATTTTACCTCTCGTACTCACAAAACACAGGGGAAACACAGATGGTTCTTCTTAAGCGCTGCATGAAACAGCCAAAGTAGATAAGCCAAAAATAATGTAACTGAACCCTTTTTAGTAGGAAGTAGCCATGAGATCAGAAGGAGAGGCACAACAAAGAATAACAAGCTGCCTGAAAAATATTGGATTTCTGTCTATCTCCAGATAAAGTCTGACACAGTTTAAATTTCAATGCTGAACAGACAAATGAGACAGTAACGTCCTGAACTGGAACCTAACGGAAATTTGTGTTATGGATTTTGCATGTCGTGACATATTTCCTGTGTTGCATAAAACCCTCTGCTGAAATTATTCTCGGCTGCTAATTAGTACTAGCAGAAATTTATTAGTGATAAATGTAAAAGAAGGTCTGACAGAGTTTCTCATCTCCCTAAATAGCATTGTACAATCCATCCATCTATTATTCAGTCTCAAAGCTTGTGTTTTTCAGATGAGAACCCATTTTGCTGTTTTTCGAAGGAATTTAAGTTTCAGGGATTAAGATCACTGTTCCATTTTCAAATGGAAGGGCAGAACATCATAATATGATGCAGGGGAAAGTCTGTTTCTGACAGAGCTGAGATCTTTACTTTCCTGAACGTACAGTTTTATTCTGAGTGGTCGATCTAGCCCAGTCTCCTGTTTCCAACCAGGACAATAATACCTGACAGAAACTCAAAGACTAGCAACATTCTATGCTACCGATCCAGGACAAGCGGTGGTTTCCCCCATGTCTGTCTCAATAGCATGCTATGGACTTTTCCTCCAGGAACTTGTCCAAACCTTTCTTAAACCCAGTTATGCTAACCACTGTACTCACCATCTCTGGCAATGAGTTCCAGAGCTTAACTATTCTTAAGTTAAAAACAAAAAAATATTTCCTCCTATTTGTTTTAAAAAGTATTCCTATGTAATTTCATTATGTGTCCCCTGGTTTTGGTACTTTTGGAAGAGATGTAAAATCAATTCTACACCACTCAGGTTTTTGTAGACTTCAATCTCAACTATCTTTTTTGCAGGTTGAAGAGCCCCACCTTCTTTAGTCTTTTCTCATTCAAGAGGAGTTCCATCCCCTTTATCATATTGGTCACTCTTCTTTGAACCTTTTCTCACTCCACTCAGTGGCATAGTAGGGAGGAGGGGTGGAGAGGGTAGACCACCCCGGGCACCATCTTGATAGGGGCACTGGTACCTCTCCCCTTCTCCATCTCACGTTCCTTCCTTGCCCCTCCCTCACTGCATGCGCACTTTCCCTCCCCGTATCTCCAACTCTGCTGTTCATACCAGCTTTGGCCCTCCCTCTGAAGTCACTTTCTGGTCGTGACTGAGGCTGGCATGTGCAGCAGATTGGTGATGCTGCTTGTGCTGGTGAAGTTAGAGAGATATGGGCAAAGGGAAGGGGTGTGCATGCATGGCAGGGGTGGGGAAGTGGCAGGCATGGAGAAGAGGGTGATGGTGCCACTGCCCTGGGCGCCTCCTACCTTCGCGACTAAAACTGTGCACAATACTCAAGGTGAGGATGCCCCATAGCATGATACAGAGGCATTATAATATTCTCTGACTTATTTACCATTCTTTATGTAATAATTCCTAGCATCCTGTTTTCCTTGTATACCGCACACTGGGTGAAATCAAGAACTAAGTTGCCAGAAAGCATGGGATTCAAGTTGAAGACAATAAAAGCATTATAAAACCTACGTGGCGTAAATGCGCACGAGTCAAATCTCTTTCGTTTGAAAAGAAGCTCTGGAATGAAAGGGCATAGGATGAAGTTAAGAGGTTCAGGAGTAATCTAAGGAAATACTTTTTTATAGAAAGGGTGGTAGATATGTGGAACAGTCTCCCGGTATAGGTGGTGGAGACAAAGTCTGTGTCTGAATTCAAGCAAGCGTGGGACAGATACGTGGGATCTCTTAGGGAGAGGAGGAGATAGCAGATGCTGCGGATGGGCAGAATAGATGGGCTATTTGGCCTTTACCTGCCATCATGTTTCTATGTTTCTAAATAGATCCAACAGCAGACATATTTCAGTATTTCAGTTTCACACCTACATCAGGGGCCATATTCTGAATGAATTGCAAATATAGTACAACAACCAATCTTTATGCAAGAGCTTAGTGCAAAATAATGTCAAATATTCATGGGTAGAATGTGAAACAGCCTTTGGCAGTTTCCACAAAACATAGTGCAGGTGTCATCCGAAAACATGGTCATTGCTCAGTTTTTTAAAAAAAAAATACTTGTTTAATAAAGATTTTTTCCACGATATTCAAAGCAATTTCACTGGCCAAAAATGGCCGCTGACCAGTTAAATACTGTTTAGGCACCTAATCACAAGCATTCAGTATGAGGAAACTGGTTATCTTCACTAAATATTTGCAGTCAGCTCCAAAAGGTTAACTGGTAATATTCAGTGCTGACTGACTAGTTTAGTGAGCAAATCAGGCCACATAATTAGCTGGCCTATCTTTGCCTGCTATTAACTTAACCAACATATTTATAAACAACCTGGAAATTGGAAAGACAAGCGAGGTGATTAAATTTGTAGACGCTACGAAGTTATTCAGAGTAGTGAAGACGCAGGACGATTGCGAAGAACTGCAACAGGACATAAACATGGTCGAGAAATGGGCTGTGACATGGCAAATGAAGTTTAACATGGATAAGTGTAAGGTGATGCATATCATAACAAAAATCTTGTACACGAATACAGGATGTCTGGTGCAGGACTCGGAGAGACGCCCCAAAAAGGAAACTTGGGAGTACTGGTCGACAAGTCGATGAAGCCGTCCACGCAATGTGCGGTGGTGGCGAAAAGTGCAAACAGAATGCTTGGAATGATTAAGAAGGGGATCACAAACAGATCGGAGAAGGTTATCATGCCGCTGTACTGTACCATGGTGTGACCCCACCTGGAATACTGCATCCAGCACTGGTCGCCGTAGTTGAAGAAGGACACGGTACTATTCGAAAGGATCCAGAGAAGAGCGGCTAAAATGGTTAAGGGGCTGAAGGAGTTGCCGTACAGTGAGAGATTAGAGAAACTGGGCCTCTTCTCCCTTGAAAAGAAGAGACTGAGAGGGGACAAGATTGAAACATTCAAGATAATGAAGGGAATAGACTTAGTAGATAAAGACAGGTTGTTCACCCTCTCCAAGGTAGGGAGAACAAGAGGGCACTCTCTAAAGTTAAAAGGGGATAGATTCCGTACAAATGTAAGGAAGTTCTTTTTCCCCCAGAGAGTGGTGGAAAACTGGAACGCTCTTCCGGAGTCTGTCATTGGGGAAAACACCCTCCAGGGATTCAAGATAAAGTTAGACAAGTTCCTGCTAGACCAGAACGTATGCAGGTAAGGCTAGACTTAGTTAGAGCTCAGGTCCTTGGCCTAGGGGCCGCCGCGGGAGCGGGCTGCTGGGCACGATGGACTAATGGTCTGACCCAGAAGCGGCAATTCTTATGTTCTTAACCAGCACTGAGTATTTGCATAGCTAATTAAGTTAGCACCAGCCAAACCCCCCCCCCCCACCCGATATTTGATGCCAGTTACTGGAAACAGCCTGACACTGAATATTCAGGGTTAGCGCTGCCTGTGGCACTTATGTGGGCTGCCTCCTGCTGGATGAATATTGACCCTTTTGGCTTCAACTCATATTCCTTGCCTTCAGACACCTTCACTCTTTGATTTGTTTTTTTCATTGTTTGTGGAGTTTGCCTTATTTTCTTCCCAACTTGTAGAGCGAAACAAACAAATCTGGTCTTTCAGTGTAAATGCATGAGCTGTGGGCTCTTTTTTTTTTTTTTTAAGTTAATGGACGACTGGTGAGAGAAAGGGCTAGATTCACTAAGCAAACCGATTGTGTACCAATTGGTTTGCGACCTTTGTGACCCAATTTTACTCCGGCTCAATTCACTTACCTCTCTGCCGAACCGCGCATGCAAATGAGGGGAACAGTGTGCAAAGTAGGCAGGGACGCGATTCACTTAAGAAATCTTGCAAACCGACTGGGCTGGCCGATCAACACAAGAAGCGATTGCTGGGGACCAGTCGCAAACATCCTTTCCAACTCTCCAGCTCCATTGTCGCCCTGCTCTCTGCACGCCCTTCTCTCTGCTACCCTGACAAAAATATATCTCTCTGCACTGCTCTCAGTTCTCTACCCCATCTTGCCCTGCTCTCGGCTGCCCCGACTCTGGATCTCGGCCGCCTTCCCTGCAGGGTGAGCCCGCGGGTTTAAAGCGGGGCTGCACTACGGAGTGTTCCAGAACACACCGCAGTGCAGCCCCGCTTTACATCCGCGGGCTCGCACTGCAAGGAAGGCGGCAGAGAGCAGGAGAGTCGGGTGGGTTGAAAAACAGAGAGGCAGTCTCTACAGGGCTGTGCTCTTTTTCGCTTTTCTTTGGGAGCCCTATTCTTTCTCCAGCTCAGGGAGTTATCTGCAAGTTTGTATAACTACTGAGGACTGACAGCGACTCCCTTAAAGTGTCTTCAATGCTCGGTTCCATGCTCGTCTGGCCACAGCTGCTCTGGGCGAGCCATTCAATGGAAAAGGAGGCTCTGGCCATGCCGCCTCTCAGCTCTCATCCTGTAAGCGGCGTGATTTCATCGAAAGCCAAACTCCTGGGCTGAGACGTTTAAGAGGCTGCGTTTTGGCTGATTGCACCCTCCCTGCCTGCCTGCCTCCCTCCCTCCCTGCAGTCTTCTTGTGTGGCGACAAGGCAAAGAGATGGCCTGTGCATGCGTCGGGACCGCATACTAGCGATCCATGTGGTCGGAGGGGGGCGGGGGCCTTCCTCCGATCGCCCTCATTTTTATTTTTTTGTTTTGTGAATTGGTCGGGCCTGCAGGGATCGGGCACGGAAGTCAGGTTAGTACACGCTAGACGCTAACGCCTCCATTGAGCTGGCATTAGTTTCTCCACGTAGCACGGGGGTTAGTGTGCGCTAATCTGCAGCGCGCGCTAAAAACGCTACCGCAGCTTAGTAAAAGGAGCCCTAAGTTTTATAACCAGTTTTTTTTTATTGCTTACTTTCTTTCCAGGTTAAAACTGCCTCAGACACACAGAGATTGTCATTTCTCTCCTTGTCTTTTTCTGTATGGAGAACGGCTTTTCAAAATGTTTAACAGGGGTAAATTTATTTACCCGTATAAAATGGGCTTCTATAAACTGCTCACTGCAATGAAATGTACAAGTGTGATTAAAAAAAAAAAAAAAAAGCAGAATAGTAAGTTCTCCATGAACAAAACAATAAACATACTTTTACTTGTAGGGAATAGGAGCATTCTCAGGGGCAAGGGGAGGTCAGGGGAATGAATGTATCCATGGATGCCAAATACAGTGCAGACACCAGTCGTCTGGAGTCACTAGAATTGACAAATCATCCATTGTACCATCTAACCACATTCCAAAGGGCAGCTGAACCACAAGATATGGTCCCCCGACCTTGAAAATTGATCTTTTCATTATGTGAGACTTCCTGCTTAAGGATGATTATCAGATGCAATACTTTGTGAGGGTGGGGCGATCACTCACCTCTAGATCATTCTCCTTTTATGAACTCAAGTGGGTATTTCACTGATGAACAAACTCATTTGGAATACTCCAAAAGGGTGTGAACGTCCTTCAACTTAGTCAACAAGTCCCATAAGACTAACCTAGTAGTGCCTCTGAAGGTAAAAGACCAAATTTCTCAACTAAAAAATAAAACAAACTTGTACAATCAAGAGAGACTGTTGAAGGACAAAATTAACCTTAAGTGCATTATGGATGAGCCCGAACAATGGCTCATTTACCAAAGTTCATGCTTCACTGCTTCTTCTTGTGACCCAGTTATAGAATAGGGTCTGTTAGGTGATTTCAACATGCCAGATGTAGATTGGGATGTCCCTGTTAAGAGCTTATCTAAAAGTACAAAGATCTTGGATTCTCTACGGGGAGAGCTGTTTTAACAGCTAGTGATGAAACCCACACGAGATGGGGGCCATACTGGACTTCATGTTCACAAATTGGGAGAATATTTCTGACATTACATTTGGTGATGATTTGGCATCTAGAGAGCACCGGATGGTGTGGTTCAAAATTAAGACATGTGTTGAGAGGATTTATTCGAAACTGAAGGTTTTAGACTTTAAAAAAACCATAATTTTGTCAAGATGGAGGAATACCTAAAGAAACTAGCTGAATGGGAACAACTTGGGAAAGTAGAAAACCAATGGGCAAAACTGAAAGGAAATATTTTAGGGGAACAAACCTCTTTATTTAATTATAATACAATATGTTTTTACACATATCAACAAGCAAATCAGATAACTCAAAATTTATTGTTCCTATTCTCCGTTGCCTCCTGAATAAAAATTATATATACATACATATTGTGAAACAGTTTACATCATGAGAGGTAAGGAGAAAGTAGATCAACAACAGAAAGAAATATAGAGGATAATACAATCCTATCTATTAGTTCCATATTATCTATTCAACCTTTAATAAACCCTCCCATCTCTTTGCTGAGAAGATTATTTCCTCCCAAAAGAAGATTTTCCAATTGATCAGGTTAAAAAAATATATAACTCTTACAAGGAAACTTCAAATAAAAAATGTTCCACCTTTTGAAATTAGCTGAGTTTTCAGAGCCAAAAAGGCCTTACGTCTCAACTGAGTAGCAAAAGCTACATTAGGAAAGAGTTGAATTTTTTGACCACAAAAATTAGCATCCTTATTACGAAAATATGCCTTCATCACCAAAGTTTTTAAAAATCTAAATCAGATAAGAAAGTCACCATTAATGTAGCCCTTTTAGAGATAATCTTCTACAAATGTGCGATTAGGGTTTTCACGACCACTCAGAACATCTGTGGTTCCTTCAACACCCACTATTCTAGTCTTTAAGGAAATATAATATATTCTAGAAATCACTATTTCTCCAGCATTTGGAAATTTAAGGATATGAGGAAAATATAGTCTCAATAACACTTCAGAGGATAATAAA
Organism: Geotrypetes seraphini; assembly: GCF_902459505.1. NCBI lineage: Eukaryota > Metazoa > Chordata > Amphibia > Gymnophiona > Dermophiidae > Geotrypetes > Geotrypetes seraphini. The sequence continues at coordinate 101,582,217 of NC_047094.1, read as the reverse complement.
CGAGTCCTAGGAAAGTTAAAAAAACATACATTTTTTACTCTAATTTGATTTTCCATAATTTCAAGCTTCCTATGAACTAATAAACTATCTTTTATAGCAGACTGACTGGTAGCTTTCAAATTCCTAACCTGTGTTTCTAAACCACAAGTATGTTCCTCTAATTTCTTTGATTTAAGATCTAACTCAGTAAACTTCTCAGCTGCTACCTTGGTGAAGGAGCATAATTGGGATACATTGCATTTTAGCATGGTTTCAAATTTAGAAACAATAGACCAAATTTCCTGCTGCCGGAGGGTGGGTCGCTTGACTTCAGCGGCTCGATTTTTTGAAAATTTTTTGCATTTATTCTGCGCATGTGCCCATCGCTATCACCAGCGATGGGCGCATGCAAATGTGCCAAACTATCGCTACTCTCTACCAACCTCATTTAAATGAGCATTCTTAGGAGAACGACTCGCTTTTTAAAAAATTGCTACAATAATGGCTGTGACAGAGGCGTGGTAGGAGTGTTCCGAGTATTCCTGTTCATACTTTTTAGAATACTGTAGAATTTATGTGTCCAGCTGCTGCTTTGAGTTGCCAGCATTTACACCAGCCATAGACATGGCATTAAGTAGTCGCACCAAAAGTTTGGCATGATGCTCTAAACTTACACTAGCATTCTACATATTTTCTGACTAGTAGGCATCCAGTTTGTGGTGGTCATTGGCACTCAAGCACTAAAGAGAGGGGGTTATTTAAAGTAACTTTTGCCCAGGGTGATTTGCCATCCAGCAACTGTCCTGGTCATTGGGATTGCTAATGGTTTCATTAGAACAACATACGGATTTATTGTTTAAGAAATGTATCTTTGTGCTTTGGAAGCTTCGTACCCTTAAAAAGTGTTTTGATAAAACTTCCTTTCGTTTATTGGTACAGTCTTCTATCTTAAGTATTCTCGATTACTGTAACATTATATACCTAGGTGCTTACAAGAAAATTTTCAAAAAAACTGAGAGCGATTCAGAATACTGCCGTTCGCCTCATTTCTGGTTTAAAAAAAATGGGAGCATATCACTCCTTTTTATTTGAAACTCCATTGGCTGCCGATAAAGTTGAGAATTCTGTTCAAATTTTCTTGTATTTGTTATAAATCAGTTTCGGGTTTGTTACCAGGTTATCTTGTATCTCATTTTTCTTTGAGTCACACCAAAAAGACCACATGTAGAGTGCACTTGTTTTCATATCCTAGAGAACCCTCTCATTTCAAGCCGCTAAATTGAATGTATGGCTTGGAAAAATTATGTTAGAGGTCTCCTTCTATCTTGATTTTAGAAAATTGTTAAAGACTCAACTCTTTGATAGGCTGGTATCTTAATGCATTCTGCTTCATTTTTTCAATCAAGTTCCTTATATTCAACTTGATGTATTTTATCTGTTCTATGTATTACTTCTTTCCCTGCCATGCTGGTATTTTCTGCATTATATTGTAAATGCTTTCTGTCTTCATCTGTTTTTAAGTCCATTATTCTAATTTGTATTTTATCTGTATCCCATGTATTAGCTTACCTTGTTGTGAACCGCCTGGAACTTTTTCGGTATGGCGGTATATAAGAATAAAATTATTATTATTATTATTAGAAGGGGTTTGTAGGACACATGGGTCAGACATGGGAAGAAGCTTTCTTATTTCATTTTGTAAAGTGCATTATGAGAACAATAACATCTGATAATATCCAAACTTTTTTTTTAAAGCATCATTTTCTCTTGTTCAAAATGTAGACTGGACTCCTTTTTCTCTGGGAGCTTTTTTTTTGTCTTTTAAAACTCTAGTCTCGCATTTTTTTGACATCAAGGTTGCCAGGACCATTTCTCATTATTAATGCTTTTGGGGACAAAACAAATAGAATTTGCTTCCAACTTATTTAACTTACTTCATTTACTATTTATTAGTTCTATCATCCTCTTTCAGATCCTGGCAGGAAGAAATATCAATAATATTCTATTTCCTTTTTTTCTTTTTTTTTTTGTTATATATAAGTTTCGTCTTCTCTGGAAATCTCATTAAAACTGCTGCCAGAGATTCATCTGCAGGCCACATTGCACCTCAAGCTACCCACCTTGCTGATTTCAAACTCTGCAGTTTCATCCACTAATCCCAAGCATTCCTTCTCTGCTGGCAGAGGACAATGACGTCTTCCATCTCAGGCTCTACGGACAGATAGCTCCTTTTCAATGAATTTCTCTTTTTTTGATGGATCTCTCTTCTGCATTCAACATATCTGAAAGTAGCACAAATGCCACTAATTCTGGTGGGTACCCTGAGCAACAGACACAACATACTCCAAGATATTTGTGTATTTGGCTCATAAAAGAGGTGAAGGTGGGAGGTGGTGAAAACAAATATGGTGGCAGAATTCAAGAACGCAGCTCTTCCAGGCTCCTACACTTCACCGTGAGTTGTGATTTATTTGTATGTTGTTTATGTGGCCCTGTCAGGAACCCATTGGACCCCCTGAGGAAGGTGTTAGTCGAAACACGGACCGTGTTCTTTTATCACATAGGTGTACCACATTTCTACAACGGTTTTTTTTCCCCAATAAAGACTTGCTATCTAATACATCAGTTCTGCAGTATTTTTCTTTGGTTTTCTGTTATTCCACGCCTACTGCAGTGTTGTTGGATCGTTTTTTTGTGAAGACAAATGTGGTGGCAGAATCCAAGAATGGGTGGAATGAACACAGAGTATCCTTATATAGAAAAGGATAGAATCAAAATAAAACTTACCCCCTCTTTTACTAAGCTCAAGAGCGCAGGCCAACGCCTTAAATGCTCCGATGCCCATTGGGATTGAATGGACATTGGAGCATTTGCTGCGCGCCACTCACTCCCACAGCTTAGTGGAAGATGGTCTTAATGACTTCTAAATGTCAAACAAGTAATGACTAATATAGTCAGCTTTGTAGCCTCAAGAGGGACTAAAGGTGTTCAAGGTACCCAGAAGAGGATACAAGAAGTAGTTTTATTTTAATTCGATTCCATCTTCCAGTGCTTTTTCCATTCTTCTAGTTGGTCAAGAAGAGACACTTTATAGCGCTATTCATTTACTATGCAATGAACCTTGGCAAAAGAAGATATCCGTCAGCAAGAAACAACAGGACACAGAAGATTGCCCATCACTATGAGCATTTATTCACCACATAAATAAAAACACATTAACCCTCCCCTTTTACAAAACAGTGATAGTGGTTTTTAGCGCAGGCCGGCACGCTGAATGCTCTGCACTGCTCCCAACGCTCATCGAAACTCTATGAGCAATGCAGAGCATTCAGCGTGCCGGCCTGCGCTAAAAACCACTATCACTGTTTTGTAATGGAGGGGGGGGGGGTAAAAGTTCAACACGGCCATCTTTTGACCATTTCTGGGTTGCGTCAGGGGCTCATGAATAACTAAGCAGTGTCTTCTCGAGGTGTCATCTATTTAGTTCAATTACACCATAAAAAAAAGTGTACAAGCCTGTAGAACTGGGACGTTGAAGCCGGTGTTATTTCAAATTGGGACAACTTTTTCTATAGGAAAATCGTATGACAGACAAAAGACCCCTGATGCAGGCCAAAACACTGACAGTGTTGGGCCATTGTTGAATAAAGAACATTCTGTCCCAGTTCTACAGGCTTGTGCACTTTTTTTTTTAATGGTGTAATTGACTCTGTGTATTTGTTGGTTCCCTTTCTTTGTGCTGGCATTTGATCTATTTCGTTCAAAGCAGCACTTTCTTCAACACACACTCACATGCTGTTTGTTGGCGAAAGCACTGTCTTGAACTAAGTAGGTGATACTTCTAAAAGGCACTGTTTAGTTATTCATGAGCCCCTGATGCAGCCCATAAATGGTCGAAACATGTTGGGCTTTTAATGTGTTTTATGTATGTGGTGAATGGACAATCTTCTGTGTACTGCTGCTTCTTGGTGATTGATATTAGAGAATGACACGGTGACAAAATTCATCACCGTTCCCATCCCCGCGGATAACCGCGGGAAATAATCCCATGTCATTTTCTAGTGTCTATTTGAACCTCAGTCCTTCTACACCAGCATTCTTCAAAGCAAAGCTTGCGGGTCAGTGGTTGTGGCCATTCATACTCTGATTCTTCCCTCTCTCCTTAAAGAATGACATGAAGATGGTTTCCCGCGGTTATCCGCAGGGACGGGAACGGTGATGAATTTTGTCACCATGTCATTCTCTAATGGATATCTTCTATCGATCAGCTTTTCTTCTGCTTATGGACCTTCTGTCTTGCTGATTTCATGAACCTTAGCAGTCCACTTCAACTTAGTAAGGGGATCAGAGTGCTTCAAATTTGCAAGGATGACCAAATGAACTGTCAACAACATAAATAATGAGTTCTAATTGTACCAACACCATTGAACCTCCCCAAAAATTAAAGTGTTAAAAGAAACCCTTAAATGACTTCATAGCTGAAGTGAGCTTTGACAGTAGCTCCAGAGGTTGGGAAATAGGACAAATGTTGGGGAGACTTCTATGGTCTGGGTTAGTGTTGCCAAATGTCTGGATTTCCCCGGACATGTCCTCCTTTTGAGGATATATCCAGGGCTCCTGGCGGCTTTTCAAAACCCGGCACTTTGTCCGGGTTTTGAAAAGCTTCAAACAAATCCCCTTCGGGTAGGAGGGCATCCGTCATGTACGAGTGACATCATCGTGTGTCGCATCTGCGCATGCGCGGATGCCCTCCTGCCCGACAAGAGCATGCGGCGTGGCTAGGGCTGGATTGGGGCGTGGATGGGTGGAACTGGGTGAGCATGGGGGGCGGGTCTAGGGATCCGGAATTTCCATTTGGAAAATCTGGTAACCATAGTCTATGGTTCATCGGCAACTCTAGTAGTTGGAAAGTAGAGCCAGTGTCAGGCAGATGTCTATTGTCTGTGCCCCAAAATTGGCATGGATAAACAACGCGAGCCAGATTCTATAAACCGCATCTAACTGGGTAGGGGCCTAGAAAAGTGTCACCTAATGTATGTCAATCAAAGTTAGGCACCATTTATAGAATCGTGCCTAGTGACGCCTCAGTTGACTTAGGCACCGGTAGGAATTAAAATCTTGGGCATCAGCATATTAAAACAGGGTTTTCTTGATTTAAAATACCGATGCCTAAGTCAATCCATGCCCAAACTCCGTCCCAAATCTATCCCTAACCAAGCCTACTTTATGATAGGCACTAGTATGCACCTCGCTGTAGATGCCTACGTTGAAGTGCCAGGCTAATTAATTTTTTAAGCATCTTTAACTGGTTTTTAAATGCCCCTTTCAATTCTTAGTGCCAATTAAGCCAATAAAAAAAAAAAAAGTAAGTTAGACACCTAGTTTGGCTAGGCGCGTCGATCTAGGTGTCTAACTGCAGGCATCTTTTATAGAATCAGGATCCTCATGAGTATATTGTATCATTTGCAAAGCAAACAAAATGGACTTTGCATGCATAAAACCATTAAATTAATGCACATTAGGTTGATTCACAGGCTTAAAAAATTTTAGACATATTAATCAAATTTTATATGCTGTCATGATTGCAAGTGCTGCATATCGCTATGGGGGAAGCCATAGAATCATGAAGTTGATATTAGGAAATAAATGATGCTAGTTAGCAGAGGGTGAGGGAAAGATAATCTTGATAATGTGTTTACAAAGCTGCATTAGGTTTTTGTTTTGTTTTTTTAAATCGCCAGCCATGTCGGAGCTAATACCACCACGGCCAGCGATAAAAGAGCCTAACACAGCTTTGTAAAAGTGAAGGAGGGGAGGTAGGGTTGAAAGCCATAGTATTGTGGCATTATTCCCTTCTTTTACTAAGCCGCGCTAGCCGATTTAGCGCACGCTAAACGCATCCATAGAATATAATGGATGCGTTAGCGTTTAGCATGCGCTAAAATCGGCTAGCGCGGCTTAGTTCAAGTTCAAGTTTATTAATATTTGATGAATCGCTTAATCAAACTAGTCAAAGGTATGGAGAATTTGAGCTACGAAGAACGTCTCAGGAAACTGGGACTGTTCGCCCTAGAGAAGAGAAGACTGCGAGGGGATTTGATAAAATAGACCAGGAGGCAGCATTGTTAACATTTTCGGAAGTCACACGGTCACGGGGTCACAGCCTGAAACTGAGTGGCAGCAGGTTCAGGACAAACGTCAGAAAGTTCTGTTTCTCACAGCGAGTGGTTGGCGCTTTGAATGCTCTCCCGGAGGAGGTTGTGGCGGAGACTACTGTTCTGGGTTTCAAGCGCAAGTTGGATGCACATCTTCTTGAAAACCATATTGAGGGATACGGGATATCCGGGTCTCCTAAAAGGTGTACTTAAATGGGCCACCGCGTGCGCGGATCGCCGGACAGGATGGACCTCGGTCTGGTCTGGTGAAGGCATTTCTTATGTTTCTTATGTTAATCGGTTTGCTAAGCGACGTACAAAATTATAAAAAAAAGAATAGAAATACAAAACAAAACTAATCAAATAACAAATATCTAACAGCAAGACAAATGACAAATATTTAACAACAAGACAAACTTGAATTGAGAGGAGAGGAGGGGAAAGTTACAACTTTTTCATTGCGGAGAAAGAACAAAAAAGGGGAAGAACAAAGGGGACGGGGGAGTTAAAAAGTCTAAGTATAAAAAATGAAGCTAAAATTTAAATGTTAAAAGCATCTTTAAAAAGATGAATTTTCAGACATTTTTTAAAGGAAGTGGGATCTTTTTCATTTTTAATATATTGTGGTAATGAGTTCCACCATTGGGGGCCCATTACGGAAAACATGTCGGATCTTCTGGTACCAATTATTTTCAAGGATGGTATAGTTAAGAGATTCTGGGTGGATGATCTAAGAGGTCGCGTGGTATTATGGAGTGTTAACATTCCGGCTATAAATTGAGGTTTGTTGTAGATTAGGGTTTTAAATGTTAAAAACATGACCTTAAAGAAGATGCGGTGACTAATGGGAAGCCAGTGGGAGTCGATCAAGAGTGGAGTAACATGATCATATTTCTTGGCATTGTATGGCATTATGGCTGTGTTTTGGATAATTTGGAGTCTTCTTTATGCAACCAAGATTATAGGAATTGAATTTGGGTTCGTCATATTTGTCGTACAAGAATTATTACCACAGCTTTGTAAAAGGAGCCTTTACTATGTTACTATGATTAGGCTAAAAGAGAGCTTAGAAGAAAATACTACAGAGAATGAGGCACAATCTATAAATGCATCTTTTCAGTTTTATAAAATATATATGTAGTTTACAGATATGTTAATATTTACTGACTTTTAAGTCGATATCATTTCCTGTAAGCAGGCTATTTGAGGATGAAGGCATCAAAGTGCATTATTATTTTGTAAGCTTTTAAATACGATAGTAGCCCCATTAATGCAATTTTAATTTAATTTAATTTATTCATATCCATTTTGCATGCATCCAAAATATGAATCTTGTTAGAGGCAGATTACATAGCGATTCAAACATTCATGAATATAAATCTCATATAGCAGTAAACCCCCCCCCCCAAAAAAAAACCTACTCCTCACAAATCTAAATAAATACAAAACAAACATCATTGGCATTTGCAAACTAATTAACAATAATTAAAACGGATGCATTCAAAACAACAAACTTAAGATGATTATTCTGTTCAAACTTTTAAAATGGTAATATATCGATAGAGAATATGGGCTAATGCTCAGAGCCCTCTTTATATGAGACAAATAGCACTATCTGGTTATGCTTGGGCCGGACATGACCAGGCGCTCCCTCTGATGTCACTTCTGGTTCCCGTGCCTAGGAAATAGAGAGTTGCGCGGGGACAGAAATCCTACCCATCCCCGCCTGTCCCCGCCAGGATCCTCTCCGTCCCCACCAGGATCCTCTCCGTCCCCACCCATCCCTGCCAGGATCCTCTCCGTCCCCACCCGTCCCCGTCAGGATCCTCTCCGTCCCCACCCATCCCCGCAAGGAATTACCTCCATCCCCGCCCGTCCCCATAAAAAGCAGCAATTACTTCTGACAGGATCATCAATTCCACAGTTTCTTTTGTGTTTGCATTGCTGTTTTCCTTGTGGAATCTCTTTGGTGGAACCCTTTTTTTGTTTTCTGTTCAGGTAATTAACTTATAACCCCCCCTCTTTTATTAAGGTTGACATGTCCATTATATTATATGGATGAACCCTGCTTCCAAAGCCTTCCATCCCCGTGGGAGTCCCGTTGGCTAGAGGGGGGTCCCCGTGGGAGTCCCATTGGCTAGAAGGGGTCCCCGTGGGAGTCCTGTGGGCCAGAGGGGGGTCCCTGTGAGAATCCCGTGGGTTAGGGGGGATTCCCGTGGGACTCCCGCGGGACTCGTGGGATTCCCGCGATCCCCGTTCCCATGCAGACCTCTACTAGGAAATGACATCGGAGGGAGAGCCAATGCTGGCGCAGGCAGCAAGTTGGTGATGTGCTTGCACTGGGGAAGTTAAAGAGATATGGGGGAGGGGAGGGGAAGGGAAGGGAAAGGAGCGCACATGCATGGGGGGGGAAGGGACACCACTGCCCCGGGTGTCTCTCGCAAATTTACACATTCATATAGTAACAGCTTCCAAGTCCTACTTTCAAAGAGTATTTCTGCTAAAAGCAATGAAGATAATAACCAGACATTTTTAGAGAAACAGGAAAGGTATTTTGAATCTCTAACAAAGGAGTTAACAATTTTGCAAAATCAGCCCGAGACAATAATTCTGTGGGAAACAAAAGAGCGTTCCTAATGTGCAAATGGTTACCAAGGAAAAGCATAGCAATTATTCCACTGTACTTGCAGAGCTCTTTTAATGAGCAGCAGGAGAGGTGCTGGCAACTCAGTGGCAATATCAGCTTTTATTATCCAAGGGTATTAACTCAAACAGGCAAATCTGAAAGTGAGAGCACCTCCTCTGGCCAGCAATGAATTAGCAGTCATGCTCCACGCTAATTTGCAAGCGAGTCAAATCTGCCCTTTAGAGGATTGCACAGGGACTGAAATTTCACTCATCCCTGTCCATCCCCAATGGAATCTAACCCATACCCACCCATGCCCGCTAAAATCCATTCCATTTCCATTCATCCCCACAATTAATCTCCTCCATCCTCACCCATACCTGCAGGAGTTGACGCTATTATTTACTTCCTATACTCCTGCCCCGCATCACCGCTAGACCACCAGGTAAGGTTCGGAGGTGGGTCAGAGTCGGTCAAAAAGTTATTTGTGAATTTTCCTTATTCGCAGGCCGGCTCTGTCCCTAACATCCGCGAATAAGGAGGGAGATGTGTATGTCAAATTTAACCTGTACAAATCCTTCTTTAATATGTCAGTCATAGACTATGTAACCCATCAGTGTATGGGAGCTCAGGTGGTTATGTTCTTCAGTAGCCTAGGCTAAAATTTGCCCCTAGGCTAATAAAAAATTTAACCTGAAAACTGTATATTATGTATATTGGTATTAGATCCCTAGTATGTGCTGAGTTAGGATAAAAGCTTATATAAAAAATTATTGTACCGTAACTGTTAATTGTATATTATGTGTATTAACCTGTAACCCATCCTGAGCTTTTTGGAGAGAATGGGATAGAAAATAAAATAAACAGTTGATAACCTTCCATAACATAACATCTTTTATTTCTATCCCATAATACCTTGCAGTTCAGTGCAGGTAATAAACAATAAAAGAAACTGCTCATGTCCAGTGAATTAAAAACATAACTCACACAATTAATAAAGCGGCAATCATGATTGAATAGTCAAATGCTATACAGTACATATAAACTCTTAATAAATGAAACCCCCATCTTCATACAAGGCATGGAGGACTCGGCCCAGCCAGGAAAGATTTATCTCGGAGCAGACTGATCAATATAACCCAGATCAAGCAGAGTGTTCATCCTTTAGTTGATTAAATTGTCCTGAAACCAAGTTTTCTGAAAAGGTCTTATTGCCTTCTCCAGTGATAAACTTGAGCTATAGGCTGGGGAAGAGTAGAGTTGTTGCATTTACAGTAGAAAGTGCTAATGAGATAAGTTGTAAAGGAAAGACAAGACGCCAACTGTGCTGCAAACTAGGAGATGAAATTCAAGATTCAGGGTTTAGCACCAAGGGATAATTCTGGAGCTGGTCACCTCCATTTAGATTCCCTGATGATGGACAGTAGAATCCTATTATAATAAGAGCATAAGCATTGCCACACTGGGACAGATTGAAGATCCATCAAGCCCGGTATCCTGTTTCTGACAGTGGCCAATCGGGGGTCACAAGTACCTGGCAAGGTCCCAACAAATAAAATAGATTTTACACGGCACATCTTAGAAATAAGCCCAACCAGAGGAGGTGGAGACAAAGACAGTGATGCAAAAGATCCCTAAATAGAAAGAGGATAGTTATCAAAACATAACTTGAAAGATCAACCACCGTCACTTCATTTTTGATGTGGAGGAGTGGTGCTTAAATGGGGCAGCTCCAGTGGTGAGGAAGTGAAGCTAATGCTGGATGGACTTCTATGATCTGTGTCCCGAATGTGGGAAGAGAGATCAGGAGGGGCTGGAGCAGGTTTTGATGGCACCTCGATAAGTAAGGCCAATGCAGGGCAGATTTTTTTTTTTTAATGGGACTGAGCCCTGAAAATGGCATGGATGGATCAGGAGCATGTATTGGCCGAGTACAGGTCTTGCATATCTTGAGGGGGTAGGGAAGACATCTTATAGTGGAACTTAGAAGATAAAAATGTAATAATATACTGGATTATTGGTTCAATGTTGCCTTGATAATGAAAGTGACTGCTGGACAGACTGAATAGAACATGCAGGTTTTTATTTGCTGTCGTTTACCACACTACTACGAGGGTAAATAAAAAAGTGAAGGCAAAATACATTTTACGGCTGTGTTAGAAGTAACTGTGAGCAATTGAACATATCACTTTTCCACATAATCCCCACGCAAAACGACACATTTGTTATATTGTTCAACTAGCTTCTGCATTTCTGCAGAGAAGTTTTTTGGCTGCTCCTGAAGCCAGATGGTCACCGCTTCCTTTACTTCCTCATGCGTTGTCTTTTGCTCTCCAGATCACAGTGGCGCACCCATGTCTCTTCACTGGTGATAATTCTCTTCAGAATACTCGGATATTCTTCGTACCGTTTCAGCAACTGGGTACCAACTTCCGCACGCTGTTGCTTGCGCTGATCAGTAAGCTGTTTGGGAACCCATCGTTCGCAGACTTTCCTGTATCCCAAGTCATTACGCATTATGGTAAATGCAGATCTATAGCCGATATCCAAATTTGCAGCCAATTGGGACACTGTTACCCGTCGGTCTTCTCTAATCAAGGCATCTTGTGCGAGCGATGTTGATGGACGGCCAGAACGACCTTTTTTACCCCCTCATAAACCTTTTGTTGATTCCTGGTGCTATGTCCATACTGAGTCAATATCCAATGGTGAATTTCCACAGGTTTCACTCCCTCTGCCCACAGAAAGTGCACTAGTGCATAGTGCTCTTCGATGCTGCAATCTTGCAATGGGATCGTCCATGTTTCTGACCTGTGGCTGCCACACGACGAAAGGTCAAGCGCTGCACTGTGCACGGATGTACTATCCAACAGGCAATATACGAGTACATATTTTGCATTTCGCTAGCTCTGTTCTGATTATCGCATCATTTTACAATTGACTTTAATTTTTGAGAAAGTGTAAATGTTCATTGGACCTTTTTCCGTCATATCTTTTTCTCAATATTCCTTCTCAGGTCATAACTTGGTTAACCATTTTATTAAATTATTCACTGGAAAATGGATACTTTACATAATTTATGGGGCAAATAACTCTCCTTCCCCTTCTGAAAAAAAAATCAGACCTAGACCCCCATTATCCCCTCACATTAGAAACATAGAAACATAGAAATAGACGGCAGATAAGGGCCACGGCCCATCTAGTCTGCCCACCCCAATGACCCTCCCCTACCTTTCTCTGTGAATAGATCCCACGTGTCTATCCCATTTGGCCTTAAAATCAGGCACGCTGCTGGCCTCAATAACCTGAAGTGGAAGACTATTCCAGCGATCAACCACCTTTTCAGTGAAAAAGAATTTCCTGGTGTCCCTGTCCCTGTGCAGTTTCCTGCCCCTGATTGTTGACAAAGTTGTTAGAATCAATTGTAGCGAGTCACTAATTATCTGGAGAAATTTTCATTACTTCAACCTTTTCAATAGGGGTTTCTTTCTAATTTTAGTACCAAAACTTTAATGATCTCTCTTTCTAAAATCCAACAACTATGACTTCAAAATAAATGTTCAATTTTGCTTCAGTTTGATTTGTCCGCAGCGTTTGATGTAGTACATCATGACATTTTGCTCCAATTACTTTCAGATATCGGTCTTAATCAGGTTGTTCTTGTTTGGTTTTCTAAATTTTTATTGTCCCAATCTTATTCAGTTAATATTGATGGTAATATTTCTACACTTCTCCCTCGTCATTCGTGGGGGATACGGGCAGAGCTGGACCGCGAATGTCTAAAAACCGCGATTATCTGGCTCTGACCCACCCCCACCTCCCTGCTGCCTTCCCGGCCTTACCTGGTGGTCTAGAAGGCTTTCGGGACAGGAGCGATCTTCCTACGCTCCTGCCCCGTGCAGATCGCCATCAGGAAATGGCTGTAAGGAGTTCCCAACGTAGTCTCGAGAGACTACGGGAACCCCCAGCAGCCATTTCCTCATGGCGATCTGCACGGGACAGGAGCGTAGGAAGATTGCTCCTGCCCTGAAAGCCCTCTAGACCACCAAGTAAGGCCGGGAAGGCGACAGGGAGGAAAGAAAGATGAATTTTTGTTACATTTTTTATTTTCCCCCTCCCCAGAAAAAAATCGCGATTATATGAAACCGCGAGTGCAGGAACCGCGAATGGGGAGGGGGAAGTGTAATTCCTGCCAACCTCCTTGCGGAGTTCCCCAGGGCTCTCCGCTTTCCCCAATTTTGTTCAATCTTTATATGACAACTTTGAATATTTATAAGCTGTCGGCATGGAAAATGCTTTTTACTTATGCAGATGACATTTTTATACTGATTGAGATTGACCCAAATATTACCAATTTAACTTCTAAAATAAATCACTGTATCTCTAAACTTCAAACTTGGGCTATGTCTGTCCAGATAAAGCTAAATGCAGCTAAAACTAAACTTCTATGGTTAGGCCCAAAATTGGATCATCTTCCTTCCACTGTACTTTTGGATTCTGGAGCCTCCCTATAAATTGAGTTCTCCTTTAAGATTTTGGGAATACTTTTTTATTCTTCTCTTACTTTTAAGGATCAAATAAACTCTCTGGTTAAGAAATGTTTTTTCAGCTTACGAATGTTGACGAAGGTCAGATCTCTTTTCCATCAACGTCAGTTTTCTGTTTTGGTCCAATCTATTATCCCAGTTAGATTGTTTTAACGCCATTTATCTTGGCATCACTAAGAACTGCCTTCAAAGACTACAATTGATTCAGAATACAGCCATGAAGTTGATCTATAGAAAGAGCAAATTCGACCATGTGACTCCTTTGCTTTTCTCTCTCCATTGGCTCCCAGTTTATTTTAGAATTCAGTTTAAGTGTTTATGCATTGTTTTTAAGATTTTACATGGTATCTTTGCTCCTCTTGATCCTCTGCTATGGAATGTTCATAGATTTTCATATGTGAGAGGCATTCATCGTTTTAAACTATCTCTTCCTTCTAGGAATTCAAGGAGTTAAGAATTTTAGCAGCTCTCTGGCGTTTAAATTTCCCCCAACTATGGAACGAACATCCCCTAATTTTGAAGTGTCCCAGTTCCTTCCAACTCTTCCGTAAACTTCTAAAAACTTTTTTTTATTTGCTAAACATTTTGAAAACTAACTCTTGCATTTCAGTTTACTTTGGGCTCTTTTTACCAAGGTGCGCTAGCGTTTTTAGCGCACACAGGAAATTACCGCATGCTACGCTTCTAGAACTAACGCCAGCTCACTGCTGGCTTTAAAGTCTAGCGCGCATGGCAATGTAGCGCGCGTTATTCCACGCGTTAAAGCCCTAGCATACTTTAGTAAAAGGAGCTCTTTAAAAAAAAAAAAAAAAAAATTATTGTTAACCGTGTCGAACTTCCTTTGGTTGAAACCCGGTATATAAGGTTAAGTTTTAGTTTAGATTCCGCCTCATATATCAACAACAACGATGCCTATATTCTTTTCCTGGGCAGTGGCACCTTTCATCACATAGCTACAGTTTCGCTTTCTCTTTCCTTCATGCCTAGGTTCGATTAATGTTACCATAACCTGGAATTGATGTGCCAAACATTTAGGCACTCACCAACCGTAGAGCTGATATATGTGCACGCACCTAAAATGCAACAGGAATGCATGTAACTTACAATATTCTGTAATTTATATGTATAAAAGGGAGCCCTACCTATGTCCCACCCACCTGTATGGCCCCCCTTGAAAATACACACTATGGAAGATAGCTATCTACAGTATAACCCCACCCACTCAAATTCACGGACTCAGTCATTCGCGATATTTTCAGACCGCCTCTTCAGGAAGAGGCGGTCAGAAAATACCGCGACCCATGGAAAAGCAACTTTCATTTTGAAGTTATGTTACCGGCTCGGCCAAAATAAAGTCCGGGGGAAATTCACAAACCGCACTCTTCTGCCTCTGATCGTCACCAGTAGAGCTACCGAGGAAAGACATGGCAGTTGATCGCCCACCGCCACAGCAGCAGAAGCAGCGAAGTTCTCGCCAAAACTGCCGACTCCGAGATTGCGGCCACATTGGCAATCAGGGTCGCCCCAAGTGAAATCTGCCTGCTGCAGAAAGGTACTTTTTTGGGTTTTTTTTGTTTATCTTTTCTTCCAGCACCCGCCGCTGCCCCTGCAGCCCTCTCCCGATCTGCTCCTAAACCGCGTCCTGGAATGGAACCCCTGCAAATTTCTGGGGAGCACTGTATTTACGGAACAGGTCTTAGGTAGCATACTGGCATATATGAATTCAAGTACACACATGTGCACTATCATGCCACAGTGGTAAGAGTTACTACCTCAGTACCCTGAGGTTGTGGCTTCAAACCCCACGCTGCTCCTTGCAACCCTGGGCAAATCACTTAATCCTTCACCACCCCAAGTTAGGGGTACCATATGGCTCCAGAAAAAAAACAGATTGAGACATCTGGGTTTTACTTCCATTGCTTTCAACAGAAGTAAAACCCGGATGTCTCAATCCGTCTTCCTTTTTCTGGAGCCATATGGTAACCCTACCCCATGTACATTAAATAGACCAGGGATCTCAAAGTCCCTCCTTGAGGGCCGCAATCCAGTCAGGTTTTCAGGATTTCCCCAATGAATATGCATTGAAAGCAGTGCATGCACATAGATGTCATGCATATTCATTGGGGAAATCCTGAAAACCCGACTGGATGGCGGCCCTCAAGGAAGAACTTTAAGACCCTTGAAATAGACTGTGAGCCTGCCAGGGACAAATAGGGAAAATGCTTGAGTACCTGGTTTGTAACCTGTTCTGAGCTGCTTGGGGAGGACAGGCTTAAAAAAAAAAAAAATCAAATCAAATCAAATCTGTCCTTAGAAGTCAGTTTATAGCAGTGATTCCCAACCCTGTCCTGGAGGAACGCCAGGCCAATCGGGTTTTCAGGCTAGCCCTAATGAATATGCATGAGAGAGATTTGCATATGATGGAAGTGATAGGCATGCAAATTTGCTTCATGCATATTCATTAGGGCTAGCCTGAAAACCCAATTGGCCTGGTGTTCCTCCAGGACAGGGTTGGGAACCACTGGTTTATAGAATTGCTCTTCTATTTTCTAGGCCAGGGGAGAGCAACTCCGGTCTTCGAGGGCCAGATTCCAGTCGGATTTTCAGGATTTCTCCAATGAATATGCATTGAAAGCAGTGCATGCAAATAGATCTCATGCATATTCATTGGGGAACTCTTGAAAACCCGACTGGATTCCAGCCTCGAGGACCGGATTTGCCCATTCCTGTTCTAGGCAAACAGACCACATGGAGCACATTTACAGCTAAAATGCATAGCATGTAATCCAGATATCTGCACAAAATTCTGTATTTTTGCCATTCAGATGATGACTCCTTCCACCAAAGCACCATTTAAGTTGGCAAATGAAGATGGCTTGCTTAAAAATCTGGCCAGGTATTTAATAAAGGGGCCACAATTGTTTATCCTTCATTATTTATTTAGAATCTTTGGATTTGCCCCAGCATCAATCGTCTGGGGGCCATTATGACATATTAATATTCTATTCCGTTCACATTATCTCTTCCATTCATACTGAATACACCTGATAAGAGAAGCCATTAGCACAATCAGATCCATTTAAAAACCAAACCTGTCAGTAGGCCAAGATGCAGTAAGCAGCGCATCGTTCCTTCATTCCAGAAGGGTTTGTGAGTGATTGCTTCAACTTTGCTTTTTATTCACAGTGTTCATTTAAATGATCGCAAAGCCTCAATCCATTAAGTAAATGGGATTTTTATTTTGTCTGTGCTGCTCTGATGCAATTATTGTATTCCAGTGACGCTGATGTCAGCTGTTTCTCTGTGCTGAGGTACTTCTGTGGGATCTCAGATTCTTCCAGTGTGTGTCTTCTAGGCTATAAATCCTCTGTAGTCCTTTTTTCAACTTTATTTTCAAAGTAACTGTAATTTCATGGCCTAGCTGTTAGTTATCCCCTGTGGGCATGGATTCTTGCATCTAAGTGAGACAAAAAGAGTGTGCTGGGATATACTGTTTTCCAAATTAATTTATCTTCGTTCCCTTCTTAAAATGAATTATGGCTGTCACCATAGAAGCCAGCTCTATGGATGCTGTGGGAGCTTGAGCACCCCCATTTGAGCAGACTCCTTGTGTGTGTTCAGAGAAGAGTAATTTCTAATGGATTTAGCACCTTCAATTGTTTTGAAAAGTTGGCCCCTTTGGCTAGCACTCCAAGGGAAGAGAAGGGGTTGAGATATGAATCCATAGGATTTTCAGATGTATTTCTTTATTGAGAGGGTGGTGGGTACCTGGAATAACTGACCAGGAAAGGTACTGCAACCCAGGACTGCGACAGAATTTAAGTCTGCTTGGCACAAGATAGTGATAAGAACTGCCTTGAGAGATTGGCTAAAATATGCCAGGACCTGGATGTGGGTTTAAGAACTTGGGGGCTCAGAATGTTAGAAACCCAAACAGAAAAGATAACAAACTCATCTGCAAGTAGCACCTCTGCACCCTGCTAGACAGACCTAGCTGTTAGTTTATTCTGTCCAGTGGCGTAGCGAGAGTAGGAGGCGTCCAGGGCAGAGGCACACTTCCGTGCCCCCCCTCGCCAAAACTGGGACCCCCCTGACATCCCCCCAACACCAAGCCCCCCTGCCTTCCAATCACCCCACCCCCTCCCACAAAATCCTGGGACCTTAGGCCTTTTCCAGTGCAACCAGGCAGGAGGGAGTGGGCGGTGGGGCAGGGGTACAGGGTTCTCAAGATGGGGGGATCTAATCTGAACCCCCCCAGCCCACTAGACCACCATGATTTTGTGTGTGTGTGTGTGGGGGGGGGGGGGGTCGGGGAGATCGGAAGGCAGGGGGAGCGCTTGGTGTCTGTGGTATCAGAGGAAGGGGTCGGCAAAGGGTCAGAGAGGAGGAAAGGTGCCCGTGATAGACTGCCCCTCCCCCCTTACTATGCCATATAAGTGGCTCCTGCAGCCATAAGGGCTATTGGGGTTGAAGATAAGTGAGTATAGTACGTTTTGGGGGGAGGCTCACCATGACCTAATAATTTTTCCATGCAGTTGGTATGCTGCTAATGCATGCATGTCACTTACATTCAACAGGTTGCCAGCTTTTATCTTCAGTTCTGTGAAGCGTTCTTCATTCAGAAAAATGTGTAATAAGACATTAACCCCCAAAGCAGTGCCATCATAAAGCTCACAGTTTCACAGACATGCTGTGGATTCACGTCATGTGGTTGGGACCAGCTAAATAACTGCAGAACGCCTGAACATGTCCCATGGTAGGCCATTTTAAGCTGCAGTAAGCATGCACTAGCGCAAACTTTCTCGAGCCAGGTCACCTAGCGTCCCCGGCTCGAGACACCCAGAAGTGCGCTGGCAAAAGCGCAATGATGTCATGCGCATGCGTGACGTCAGCATGCCGCCGTTAGCGCATGGGCAAAGGCCCTTCAAATGGGCCTTGCGCAGAAAGACCTGTGCTGGAGAGAAGACCGGCAGAAAGACCCGCTGGAAAGAAGGCCGGCAGAAAGACCTGCACTGGAGAGAAGGGCCGGCAGAGAGAAGAGGGGCCGGCGTCGTGAGATTGCTTACAGGCCTCCGCGAGAGGCACATCCCATAGACAGTTATCCGGTGCTGGCACCTCTCCTCTTCCCCAGTGTACCATAGCACACCAGAAATCTCAGGTGCCGCGACGCACAGTTTGCGATAGACTGCACTAGCATTTACCACAGCTTAGCAAAAACGGCCCTTATGTGTCTTATAAGGCTGTATATGTTCTGTCTGGTTTGTAACCTGCATGCGTCTCTGAAAAACTATAAAATGTGCATTTTGGGAGACAGTCCGTGCTCTAGGGACCTTATAGTCTCTTCAAGACACAGAATAGATTTCGGTAGCAGAAGCGGAGTGGGTGGGAGAAGGGGGTGAATGTAGAGACCACAGAAGGGAAAAAGCAGCTAAGTAGAAGGTGTTTTTCTTGAATAATAATAAGAATTCTAACCATTCTGTGCTGTGTAAAGAATTAAAATCCCTGTAGAGATCTTCCTGTCTGTAGACACTTAACAGCATTCCAAAATAGTTGTATAGAACATTGTCTTATGAGTTAAAAAAAAAAAAAAAAAGCTGATAAGTAAGCAGTGGCAATGCTGTTAACTTCACAGAGGAACAGGGAAGTGCTGTTCCCATAGGATGAGTCATTCTTTCCAAATATATAGAGTATAAAACTCCACAAATATCTCTTCTCTGTCTCTGTTCATCTCTTCCACCGTCTTAAGAATGAAGCTGAGGATTTATACTGTAGGAAAATAATATATGGTGGCTGGTCATTTTTTTTTTTTTTTTTTTTTCAATGTGGTTGTGGCAGGCCTGGGCCCTTAGACTATAACCACACTGATTGTGGAGGATCTTTAGTTGGTGGTGGTGATGGACTCAGGCCTTCCATTTTGATTTGGTTTTGGTATGACCTTTTCAAAAATTCAGTTGCCTGTGGGTTGTTGTTTTTTGTTTTTTTACATCATCTGGGAAGGTAATTGGATTGTCTTTCAGACATGGGTGTAAAACAGAACCTACACTGTGGCAGTGGATGAACAGGGACCAAAGTGTCTATTAAATGTTGGAAATGCTCCTTGATGCCAGCAACAATGGAAGAATCTGCTGAAGTAACATGGGGGAAGTCACTGCTTGCCCTGGATTGATAGCATGGAATGCCAATACTCTTTGGGTTTTTGCCAGGTACTAGTGACCAAGATTAGCTACCGTGAGTTTCAAGTTTTACTAGTTTTAATATACCGACCATTGACGTGCATCTAGCCAGTTTATAATGCTAAAAAAATTTAAAGATTTAAAAAAATATATATAATAAGGGACAGGCTAGTGCGCTTGATGGACCATTGGTCTGACCCAGTAAAGCTATTCTTATGTTTAAGCACGTGATGGAAGGATGTTGCAGGTGGTAGGAGTCTGATCAGCAGAGAAGGCATAAATGATGTCATTTAACAGTGCTTCATTTAAATCCAAAAGCTTCTGCAGTTTTTTTTTTTTGTTTTTAAATTAACAGTGAATTCAGTTGCCATTTGTCTAATATGTGTTAAGGTTTTACATATTGATACTAGCACTTTATAAATGCTATTCTATCTATTTGGAGCAGCCTATTTAAGGCTAGTCTCAAGCTTAAATTAGAGAATAACATGGGAACAAAGTTTGTCTCTGACCCTGTGGGCTCTGTCCTCATCTTCTTGGTTACCCATGTATCCCCATTCTCTAGTCTGGCTCCAAAAAGACATCATAAACAGGTGGTCTCTGGCTTGGAGTCCCAAAGTTAAAGTTCTGTCCTTCAAAATTCAGTCAGGCTTAACCTAGCTCTAAAATCCAAAATTACACTTTTCAGCAGGATTCCAAGATAAAACTCGGCCTACCTACTTAGGTGGTGGAGGCATAGGGTAGACGACTTTTCTCCTCTGGGCCTCCTTGTTCTGACCTGCCAGAGGCCTTTTAACTTCCTGTTCTCTCTGAGCCCCACCTCCCTTGACTCAGCAAGATACCTAAGCTATTTCCTGCCTTAAGGTAGGTCAGTTCTCGCCTCAATGAGGAAGTGACCTTGAGGAAACTTGCCTTGTACCACCCACTACCTCACAGTGCGTCATAGTGAAAACTATTGGGATGGTCTGCAATATTAGGGAACCTCTGGTTGAAATCTGATTTGGGAGTGTGAGTAAGAATAGAACATTGGAGCTCGTGAATATGGACCTGGGAGGAATTATCACCATGTGCAGTTTCCCAGAGGATTTAGGGTGGGGGTGCATTTATGAGCATGCATTTGATTTGTATAGACACCTAAAAAATTTGAAGTTCACACAAAATATGTCTGCATGGGTATACCTACAAATTAACACATACACAGGGAGCTAAAACTTTGTTTATAATAAGAACTAACCAAACCTTTTTTTTTTCACCATGTTAAATGCCATCGACTCGTGTTTGAGTCCTAGCGACCTGATGAACAGAATACAGAAGTAGATTGCCGGGCCTTTCAACTACTACTACAATTAATTATTTCTATAGAGCTACCAGATGCACGCAGCTCTGCACAGAGTCACAAAGAAAAAGAAAACAGTCCCTGCTCGAAAGAGCTTACAATCTAAACAGCCAAGACAGACAAACAGGACATCATGTACACAGTTAAGGGGAACGATTAATGGAAAGATCCACCTAGTTATAGGCATTGGAGGAATCAATTTCATCGTTTAATTTTATTTGAGGTTTGGGAGGTTCATAAATTTCCTAGAAGAACTTGGTTATTTTTGAAAATTTGGGACCCTTATATACATAAATTATCCTCTAGAGCAAGCAGTATGATTCTTAATACTTTACATTGAAACTTTGGAATCGTTCTTTGCATTTTTAGTATATGGTAATTGATGTCACCTTTCATTCTAAGGTCGAGGTGGTAATAGGGGATGATAGTAATGTATGTGGAATTATTTGAATTGTATTTTGTTTAATTCATTTATTACAATGTTATAATTAAAAATTATGGGGGGATGGGGGAGAGGTGAAAAGGGAAGGGGGAAGGAAATAGGGGGAGGGTATTGAGAGATGTAATGGGTAATTTGGAAATATATTTTGAAGAAATGAAAGATATTTGATAGAAATTAATATCATGAATTTTAATGTAATGACTATTTTATTGTATTATATTATTGTATATTTACTGGATTTCTTCAATAAAATGTTATAAATTAACAACCAATAAATAAGAATACTGAGGTGAACCTAGTACAAAGTGGCAAAGTCATAAATATATAAGCTTTCCTATACTGGGACAAACCAAGATCCACCAAGCCCAGTATTCTGCTTCTAATAGTAATCACAAGTACCTGGCAAAATCCCAAAAGAGTAAAATAGATTTCACGATGCTTATCTGGAGAATAAGCAGTAGATTTTCCCAAGTCCATCTTAATAATGGCTTATGAACTATTCTTTTGGGATCTCATCGAAACCTTTTAAAACTCTGCTAAGCTAACTCCTATTATCACATTCTCTGGCAATAAATTTCAGAGCTTAATTACACATCAAATGATTAAATATTTTCTCTCATTTGTTTTAAATGTATTACATAGTAGCTTCATTGTGTGTCTCCTAGTCCTTGTA
This sequence comes from Geotrypetes seraphini, assembly GCF_902459505.1. NCBI lineage: Eukaryota > Metazoa > Chordata > Amphibia > Gymnophiona > Dermophiidae > Geotrypetes > Geotrypetes seraphini. The sequence continues at coordinate 101,560,289 of NC_047094.1, read as the reverse complement.
TTTTTAGTATGAGGTAATGAAAGGAAATGTTTTAAATTTTTAAATGAACATCTGTCTACAAAGTTGTAACTGTATGATTTGTTGTTGGACTTTTGATTAATAAAAACAAAACAAGGAAACTAAAAAAAAAAAAAATCAGCTGGCAGAGGGGAGAACAGGACAATCAAGCCTTTGTGACATCACTAATGAGGTTGGCTCTTATTGGTGGAATGAGGCATTATGACATCACAATCTCAGCTCTGCTTCCCAAAGACAAACAGGAGGTCATGGATACAGTTAAGGGGAACGGTTAATCAGTGGGCTGGGTTGGAAGGCAGAGGAGTAGGGTTAAGGATTGAAGGCTATATCAAAAAGGTGGATTTTCAGTCTGCTTTTTAAACATGGGAAGAGAAGGGGCTTGACGGACAAACTCAGGTAATTTATTCCAGGCATAGGGGGCAGCTAGATGAAGGGAACAAAGTCTGGAATTGGCAGTGGAGGAGAAGGGTACAGTTATGAGCGACTTATCTGGGCAAAATATAAATTCAATGTTGGCACCATTGTCGCATCAAACTTAATTCTCTATTACCCCAGGTGCAAAATAAGTACCCATATATATGTAAGTCACTTTGAATAAGTAACCACAAAAAGGCAGTATATAAGTCCCGTCCCATCCCCCTATTTGCATTCAGTGGTGCATTTGGGGAATAATAACAGTATTCTAGCTTGATTCACATAGCAATAAGCACCCCAGTGTTCCTTGAATTGTATGACATTATCAAAATTCTGAAATATTCCCTTAAAGAGGAACTAGGTCAGGGGTGGGCAACTCCAATCCTCGAGGGCTGGAATCCAGTCGGGTTTTCAGGATTTCCCCAATGACTATGCATGAGATCTATTTGCATGCACTGCTTTCAATGCATAGTCATTGGGGGAAATCCTGAAAACCAGACTGGATTCTGGCACCTCGAGCACCAGAGTTGCCCACCCCTGAACTAGGTGAAACTGAAATTCATATTTAAACTAAGATACACTAACAAAATAAATCAAAGAGATATTTGCAAAATTCCTTTACCCTTTTTTCCTCTTGTAATTTTTCCTATCAAAATATTGTAGTTCTTCCAGGCTCCCTCACCCTTTTACCTTATTGTATCTTTCTCTTTCTTATTATGTCTACCTTTATGCATTTTAATATAATTTTATGTAATTTATGTTTGTGACGAGCCAGGTCATTTCCCCTTCACATTGCCAGGCCTTGCAGTGCTCCAGGCCAGATTTCCTAACAACCCTTTCTGTATTTGCACACATATACACTTCTAGACACTCTTGAAGGTATAATGAACACTTTTATTGGTGTACAGGACCCGAGTCTGTTTCTTCACAAGCTCGGAGAAACCAAAACTCTATACTTTTAAGTTCAGCCTCTTAGTCCAGTGTAACCGTTTGTTTTAAAGACAGTATCAATTCCCATTCAGTGCTTAATCAGCTCTTAGCAATTTCAAAACCTCAGCCACATCAGACATTAGCTGTTCCTTTCACATCAGTGTTATGATCTTCAGCAGACAACCTTAAATAATTGGCTTACCTTAGCCAGTACCTTTACTGTCTAAGCTTCCAAAATATTCAGCCGGCTTCTCATCCAGCCAAGCACACCATCACTCACCATACCAGCTCTTCCAAGCAATCCTTATCAGGGTTCTCCTTAACCCACAGCTTCTGAGCCTTCTCTGTTCAGGGAAGTTTATTTGTGGAGGCTCTCACTTTCCCACAGGTACCCTCTCCTAGGGACCTCTCACGGGTGACCTCCCAGGAGGAACTCCAGACTGGGCAAATGAAGCTCTTCCTGCCTGGGTTCCACCCCATGACTCAGCAGGGTAGCCTGTTCATGCCGTTCAGCGCCACCTGCTGGATGAGGGTTGAACTCTGAACTACAGAGCTCAATGCATTCTGGACCCTGTAGTTTACCCACTAATTGGCCAGCACCCTCTACTGCCCATCAACATAACAACATCACTTGTGAGGGAGAATCCCCGACTCCATCACAATGTTGTTGTAGTTTTTTGTACACTTTGGCCCAGATTCTCTAAAAGTGCGTCCCGATTTTAGGCAGCTGTAGGCGTCCTACAGCTGTCTAATCAGCCAATCGGGATGCACGTTTTTAAAAAAAAAATGCTCCCCAGGCAGGCCTGAAGGCGCCTCCGGGAGCCTAGGGAGACCCGCAAGATGCCTAAGCTCGTCTAAGGGCCTTAGGCGGGCCTTAGGCTGAACCTAGGCGGCCCTACGCATCTCCCTAGTAGATGAGAAGCTTAAAAATGTAGGCCAGCAAAATGCTGGTCTACATTGTAAGTAAACGCGGCTGCTATACTTATCGCGGCAAGGGTTCTCTCTGCCGCTATAAGTATAGCGGGCCGTGGCCCCTGACCGATCACTGGCAGGAGGGTGCCCAAACCCTCCTGCCCAAAGACGCACCCCCCTCTCTGACACTACCGACCGCCCCCCCCCGACACTACCGACCGCCCCCCCCACGACATTACTGATCCCCCCTCCGACAATATCGGTCACTGGCAGGAGGGTGCCCAATCCCTCCTGCCCGAAGATGCACCCCCCCCGGCGCTAACAACCCCCACTCCACCAAACCTGTTCTTACAGATGGGTCTTGCACGTCGAGCAAGCAGGCACGCCTCGTCGAAATGAGGCGGGCCCGCCCCTTCCCGGCCCATCCCGCCGAAGCCTAAGGCCTGATTGGCCCAGGCTCTAGAAGCCTGGACCAATCAGGCCTTAGGTATAGCGGGTCCGCCCATCCCCACTTAATCTAAGGCCTGATTGGCCAATCAGACCTTAGACTTAGCCTCTCCCGGGCGTCCTATACAGAATCAGAGCCTAGGTGTCTTGCGGGCCTCGCCTTCAATATAGGCGGCCTGCCTGGGGAGCATTTTTTTTAAAAAAACGTGCATCCCGATTGGCTGATTAGACAGCTGTAGGACGCCTATAGCTGCCTAAAATCGGGACGCACTTTTAGAGAATCTGGGCCTTTGTGTATGCATTTGTATTGCCTGTTTGCCTTCTTGCTAATAAAAATGTTTCAAACCAAAAGAATTTAAGCAATTTTATGTAATGCTTTTTCTTTTTACTCCCAACTAATTTTTTGTAAACTGCTTAGTCTTACAATGAGCGGTATATCATAACCTTAATAAACTTGAAACTTGAAATTCTACTCAAGGGATTATGAGCTAGATTCACTAAGCCCACCGATGAAGTCCCGACCACTTAGCGACCTGATTTCCTTCCGACACGATTCACTAACCTCATGGCCAATCATCCTCCAATCCGATCCGATCCGCGCATGTAAATGAAGGGAAATGGCAGGTAAAGTAGGAAGGCAGCGATTCACTAACCAAAAACTGGAACACCGAGAGGGCTGGCCGATCAACAAACAAGCGACTGCTGGGGACCAGTCACTTGCATCATTTCCGACTGCATCTCCTGCTCTCTGCCCCTACTTTCCTGCTCTCTGCCCCGATCACCGCCCTGCTTCTGCCCCGACTCTCCTGCTCTCCTATTCTCTCTGCCGTGACTTTCCAGCTCTATCTCTGCCCCCGACTCTCCTGCTTTCTGCCCCGATCGCTGCTCTGCTTCTGCCCCAAATCTCCTGTTCTCTCAGCCGTACCTTTCCAGCTCTCTCTGCCCCGACTCTCCTACTCTCTGCCTCGATCGCCGCCCTGCTTCTGCCCCAACTCTCCTGCTCTCTCTGCCCCGACTTTCCAGCTCTCTCTCTCTGCCCCTGACTTGCCTGCTCTCTGGTCCGATCGCCACCCTGCGAGTCAGGGGCAGAGAGAGAGAGCTGGAAAGTTGGGGCAGAGAGAGCAGGAGAGTTGGGGCAGAAGCAGGGCGGCGATCGGGGCAGAGAGTAGGAGAGTACCATCCGACAAGAGAGTCAAGGTCAGAATATGCAATGAGATTGACCGTTGATAGGGTGAGGACTATGCCACATGTGTGAATAGGGTTTTCAGTCATGGGTGTTAAGCTTTGGAATGGTCTGAGTGGACAAATGCGATTGTGTAAGCCCAGGGATGTTTTTAAGAAAATTCTGAAGACAAATGTGTCAGCTTTGATGTGAAGATTGTGGTATTCTGTACATTATGAGGTCCTTTTATTAAGCCATGCTAACCAATTTGGCACACGCTAAAGATTAACGTGAGATAAATGCTAAGGCGCTCATAGAATATAATGGATGCCTTAGCATTTAGCGTACACTAAATAGGTTAGTGCGCCTTAATAAAGGACCCCTATGTTTCGGAAGAGTTGATTACATGATGTATGTTTTTTGTATATTTTCCACATCGATTGTACACTGCTTTGGTTTAAAGCGGTATATACATTTTAATTAATAACATTTTATTGAAGAAATGCAATAAGTATATAATAATATAATCCAGTAAAATAGTCATTACATTTAAATTTACCATATTAACTTCTAATAAATGTTTATCATTCCTTCAAAATAAATTTTTCAAATTACCTAATACATTTCTCAATATATTCCCTCAATTTCCAACCCCCTTTATCCTCTACCCCCCATATTCCATCCCCCCCCATTGTTTTAAAATTATTACAACATTATAATAAATGAATTAAACAGAAATACAGTTCAAGTAATTTAACACATATTAAAATCATCCTTCCTATTTCCCCCCTACCCTAGAATGAAAGGTGACATGAAATACCAAGTATATAAAAATGCAAAGAACATTTACATAGCTTTAATATAAAGTATTAAGAATCATACTTCTTGCTTTCGAGGATAATTTTTGTATATAAGGGTCCCAAATTTTTTAAAAAATAAACGTGTTCTTCTAGGAAATTTACGAACCTCCCAAACCTCAAATAAAATTAAAAAGATTTAAAAATAAATTTTATAGAATTGCCTCTTCGGGCTCATGCTCGTCCCTTGTCGTTCCCTGTCTGGCCCAAATCAAGTCACTTGGAAAGAGGTTTGTGAATATGTTGACAGCCATTTATTGCAGTGCCACAGACCCTACTGAAACTCTTGCTTTGACCCTTGCTTGGCAAGTTAACTCTATTAGACTGCATGCTAAGTGGCCATGATTTCCCTGTCCTTTACTGCTTAAAGCTATAGACACACCTCATTTCTCACTTCTTTTTTAGTTCCAGAAAACTCATTAGGAATTCACTTAGCTGAGTGTTTACAGATAGATCAGTTGCTATCATCTTCTCAGACGATGATCCACATACACAAGAGCTTCTATCTGAACCAATCTGTTGCATAAAAGAGAAATGTACAGTGTCTGAAACTGCAACATGGTATCATTAATAGCTACAACGGCGCGATAACACCAGAGCCCAGTTAGCAGGGCAGGCAGAAGCAAGTCGGGAGGCAGGCGAAGAGGAGCTGAGAGAGGAGAAAAGAAGGTAGAAGGAAGGAATCGGAGAAGCAGGGCAGGCGAGAGTGAGGGGCAGAGGCGAGAGCTAGCTCCGCCCACCCCTCTGACGTCAGCCAGGCACCGATCCGAAGCTCCCCCTTAAAAGGGGAGGAGCCAACGGCGCGATAACACCAGAGCCCAGTTAGCAGGGCAGGCAGAAGCAAGTCGGGAGGCAGGCGAAGAGGAGCTGAGAGAGGAGAAAAGAAGGTAGAAGGAAGGAATCGGAGAAGCAGGGCAGGCGAGAGTGAGGGGCAGAGGCGAGAGCTAGCTCCGCCCACCCCTCTGACGTCAGCCAGGCACCGATCCGAAGCTCCCCCTTAAAAGGGGAGGAGCCAACGGCGCCCAGCCGTTCGGCGCGCGGCGAAGGCGAGCGGTAAAGGCGCTCGCCTTAGCGAGAGCGCCTTTGCGAAGGGCCTTGCAAGGGACGAGTATCTACTATCAAGAACACCGAGGAGGACTGAACAGTAAGGAAGCGACAAACACAGAAGGTAAGGAAGAGACAGACGCCAAGGGAATAAACCCACACATACAATCAAGGTGAGGTAGAGCGGAGACAGCACACACAAAAGTGAGAGCAAGGCAAGCAACATAAGGAAGCAGCAGGCAAGGGACACAAGCACACACGAGGGAAGCAAGAAATGGAAGCCCAAGGAAGTCAGAAGGTGAGCTTTCCGGTCTTCTGTATCGGCTGCAATATGTATGACTACCTCCCTTTGGGGATCCAGGCATACATTTGCAATCGATGCATGGAGATGGATAGCTTGAAATGTCAGGTAAGACTATTGGAAGGAACAGTGATGGAACTTGAAGACAGAATCCGAGCACAGGAGAAGATTCTAGTGGAGTACAGCCCAAACGACGAGGTCAAGGAACTAGAAATGTTCATAGAGGAAGCTCATCAGCACCATGTAGAGATCCCAGGGCTGGAAAACTGTACTCAGGAAACCCATGTGAGGAGAGAAGACACCCATGCAAACACAGAAGAAACCGAAGACGAGGTAGGAGACAACCGCACACCAGGAGGAATAGTGAGAGCACAGGAAGACATCCCCCCACCCAAAGAACAGGAAACAATTTCAAGAGTATCATTGGAGGAAGAAGACTGGCCCTACTCCAAGGACGTGGACCTACGCCCCCCAAGGAACTCCCGAATAAAGAAGATGGGGATCATCGTAGGCGACTCCATTATACGACATGTGGACAGCCACACCGCAGGAGGAAGAGAGGACAGAGTTGTCACCTGTCTGCCTGGAGCAAGAGTGAAGGATGTGACCAACAGGATCTCCAGGATCATAGATGGCGCAGGGGGAGAGGACACCGCTGTGCTTATCCACATGGGAACAAATGATGTGAGCGGGCGGAAGTATGACAGGGAAGAGCTGAAGGGCCAGCTCCGCTCACTCGGAAGACAACTGAAGATCAGGGAGGTGAAGGTGGCCTTCTCTGAGATCCTCCCAGTACCAAGAGCAGATGGAAAGAGACAAGGGGAATTGCAAGTAATCAACGCCTGGATGAGACGATGGTGCGAAGAAGAAGGCTTCGACTTCGTGCGCAACTGGACGGCGTTCTGGGGAAAAAGCAAGTACTACAGAAGGGACGGACTACACCTCAACAAGGAAGGAGCAAGAGTTTTGGCAGGCAACATGAAGAAGGCAATCGAGAAGGCTTTAAACTGAAAGATAGGGGAAAGCCGACAGTCGACCACCGGTCGATGGCACGGATAGCAGGATGCCCCGACGAAGAAGCCAAGGACTACTACTCCTACACAAGAGAAGACGACCTCACAGCCAATAAGGGAGAAAAAGCAGGAAGGGACAACTCAGACACAGGAGGGGACGACCACACAGCAAACAAGGGTGATAACACAGGAGCAGTAAAGGATACCGTAATTGAAACTATAGGGACGGCCAAGAGTAGAAGGTCCAAAAAGGTAACACGAAGGGAACTTAGATGTATGTATACGAATGCTAGAAGTCTAGGTAACAAAATGGGGGAACTAGAGACAATAGCAAGACATGACATATTGGATATCATTGGCATAACAGAAACATGGTGGAATGAAGAAAACAAATGGGACACAGTACTACAAGGATACAAACTGTATAGAAGAGATCGAGTAGGGCAGAAAGGTGGAGGTATTGCTCTATATGTTAAGGAGGGAATAGATTCTGTTGAAATGGTTACAACAGAAATGAAAGAGAAGCTTGAGTCACTCTGGATCAAAATTCCTGGTCAATATGGCGCAGATACGAAAATTGGCCTTTACTATCGTCCCCCAGGACAGGCGGAGGAAACTGACTCAGAAATGATGGAGGAAATCAAACAAGAATGCAAGACAGGAAATGTAATTATATTGGGAGACTTCAATTTCCCAGGGATAGACTGGAAACTAGCAACCTCCAACTGCGGCAAGGAGGCCAAGTTCCTGGAGGTGCTAGGGGATTGCTTCCTGGAACAAATGGTAAAAGAGCCGACAAGAGGCAACGCCACCTTGGATTTGGTCCTAAATGGCCTCACGGGACCGATAACAGAAGTGGAAGTCGTGGTTCCACTGGGAACGAGTGATCACAATGTAATCAACTTTAAACTTGACATCGGGAAAGGGAAACATGCCAAAACCTTAACCACCACCTTAAACTTTAAAAAGGGTAAATACGATCGCATGAGAGCCATGGTAGAAAAACGACTCGAGAAGATGGTGGACAAACTTGAAACGGTAGATCAGGCATGGTCCCTACTGAAAAATACTATCACAGAAGCACAAGATCTCTACATTCCGAGGATTTCCAAAGATCGGAGAACAAAGAGCAAAAGAGAACCGGCATGGCTTACCATACAGGTGAAGGAAGCCATAAAAGAAAAGAAGGACTCTTTCAAAAAATGGAAATGCATAAAGACAACCGAAGCCTGGAACAAACATAAAGATGATCAGAAGAAATGTCACAAGGCGGTGAGGGATGCCAAACAGGAGTATGAGGAAAAAATAGCCCAGGAGGCCAAAAACTTCAAGCCCTTCTTTAGATACGTGAAAGGGAAAAAACCTGCAAAAGAGGCAGTGGGACCCCTGGACGACCAGGGAAGAAAAGGGTACATCAAGGAAGATAAACAAATCGCAGACAAACTAAATTCCTTCTTTGCGTCCGTCTTTACGAAGGAGGACACCTCAACAATACCTGAAGCGGAGAAAGTGTTTGCAGGAGAAATAGAAGACAGCCTCACCACAGTTGAAGTGGACTTAGACCAGATATACTATCAGATCGACAAACTTAAAAGTGACAAATCCCCTGGACCGGATGGAATTCACCCGAGAGTCTTAAAGGAATTGAAGGTTGAAATCGGAGAGTTATTGCAAAAACTTGCAAACCTGACAATCAGAACTGGACAGATACCGGACGACTGGAGGATAGCGAACGTCACGCCAATTTTTAAAAAAGGATCGAGAGGGGAACCGGGCAACTATAGGCCTGTGAGTCTTACGTCTGTCCCCGGCAAGATGGTTGAAGCACTGATCAAGGATAGCATAGTCTGGCACTTGGACGCACACGACTTGATGAAACCCAGTCAACATGGATTCAGGAAAGGGAAATCATGTTTGACGAATTTACTCCAATTTTTTGAGACTGTGAACGAGCAAATTGATAGTGGGAAGCCGGTGGACATAATATACTTGGACTTCCAGAAAGCGTTCGACAAAGTTCCACACGAAAGACTTCTCAGGAAACTACAAAGCCATGGCATAGAGGGGGATATACAAAGGTGGATAGGCAAATGGCTGGAAAACCGAAAGCAGAGAGTGGGCATAAATGGGAAGTTCTCCGACTGGGAGAAAGTGACTAGTGGTGTACCACAGGGCTCAGTACTTGGGCCGATCCTTTTTAATATTTATATCAATGACCTGGAGGAAGGAACAACCAGTGAGATCATCAAGTTTGCAGATGATACAAAACTATGCCGGGCAATCAGATCGCAGGAGGATAGAGAGGAACTCCAGAGCGACTTGTGTCGGTTAGAAACATGGGCGGAGAAATGGCAGATGAAGTTCAATGTGGAGAAATGCAAGGTAATGCATTTAGGCAATAAGAATAAGGAATACGAGTATACAATGTCAGGTGCAACTCTGGGGAAGAGTGAACAAGAAAAGGACCTGGGTGTACTGATAGATAGGACCCTGAAGCCGTCGGCACAATGCGCGGCAGCGGCAAAGAAGGCAAATAGAATGTTGGGCATGATAAAGAAAGGAATCTCGAGTAGATCGGAGAAAGTTATAATGCCGCTTTATAGGGCAATGGTCAGACCACACTTGGAATACTGCGTCCAACATTGGTCTCCCTACCTAAAGAAGGATATAAAACTGCTGGAGAGGGTGCAGAGACGAGCAACAAAACTGGTGAAGGGTATGGAGAAACTGGAATACGAGGATAGACTTATAACACTAGGATTGTTCTCCCTAGAGAAAAGGAGACTGCGTGGGGATATGATCGAGACCTTCAAAATACTGAAAGGAATCGACAAAATAGAGCAGAGAAGATTATTTACATTGTCCAATTTGACACGGACTAGAGGACATGAAATGAAGCTAAGGGGGGACAGGTTCAGGACTAATGTCAGGAAGTTCTGCTTCACTCAGAGAGTGGTTGACGCCTGGAATGCCCTCCCAGAGGAGATTATTGCGGAATCGACCGTCCTAGGCTTCAAGAGCAAACTAGATGCATATCTCCTTAAGAGAGGCATATAAAGATATGATGGACTATAAATTACGCCAGGGTACACCTGGCAGGGCCTCCGCGTGCGCGGATCGCCGGACTTGATGGACCAAAGGTCTGATCCGGAGATGGCAGTTCTTATGTTCTTATGTTCTTATGTTACAACCATTTTCATTTTCATGTTGTTTTATGTATAACAATTTTTATTGAACAAATCAAATAATCAGTACAATAGGATAATACAAAAATACATTCAGTACAATAAGAATCACCAATAATAATATTTCAAACAAATTTAAATCATTCTTTCAAACATATGAATTAATTCAATCTTATCTACACCCCCCTTAATTCCATACCCTACCCCCTATCTTCCCCTAAATGAAATCCCTCACCTTGGATGAAAGTTGACAAAAATAAAGAATTAAAATAAATAACTAGAATGTAATTATTAAACCTAATTTTCATAATAAATCATTGATAACCAAACTTCGTATTTTTGGTGAAAGATTCTGAATATAAGGATCCCAAACCTCCATATAAAGATGAGTTTTTTTAACTGAACCTCAAACCTCCCATTTCTTGTTGTTTTGTCATATTGACATAGTAGGGTATAGACCAGGGATAGGCAAGTCCAGTCCTCGAGGGCCGGAATCCAGTCGAGTTTTCAGGATTTCCTCAATGAATATGCATGTGATCTATTTGCATGCACTGCTTTCAATGCATATTCATTGGAGAAATCTTGAAAACCTGACTGGATTCCGGCCCTCAAGGATTGGAGCTGCCCATCCCTGGTATAGACAGTCCTTAAAGCAGTGGTTCTTAACCCTGTCCTAGGGGACCCCCCGCCAGTCGGGCTTTCAAGATATCCCTAATGAATATGCATGAGAGAGATTTGCATATAATGGAGGAGACAGGCATGCAAATATGACTTATGCATATTCATTAGGGATATCTTGAAAACCCAACTGGCTGGGGGTCCCCCAGGACAGGGTTGAGAACCACTGCCTTAGAGTGTGCTTCATGATTTGTCTAGAACAGGGCTCTCAAAGTCCCTCCTTGAGGGCCCCAATCCAGTCGGGTTTTCAAAGTCCCTCCTTGAGGGCCGCAATCCATTCGGGTTTTCAGGATTTCCCTCAATGAATATGCATGATATCTATGTGCATGCACTGCTTTCAATGCATATTCATTGGGGAAATCTTGAAATCCCGACTGGATTGCGACCCTCAAGGAGGGACTTTGAGATCCCTGGTCTTTACGACGGAGGACATTACATCAATACCTGAAACAGTGAAAGTGTTCAAGGGAGAAATAGAGGACAGCCTCACCACATTAGAAGTGGATTTGGACCAGATATACTACCAGATCGACAAACTTAAAAGCAACAAATTCCCTGGACCGGATGGAATTCATCCGAGAGTATTAAAGGAGCTGAAGGTGGAAATTGGTGAACTACTTCAAAACCTTGCCAACCTGTCAATTAGAACTGGACAGATACCGGACGGCTGGAAGATAGCGAACGTCACCCCAATTTTCAAAAAAGGATCAAGAGGAGAACCAGGCAACTACAGACCGGTGAGTCTTACGTCTGTCTCTGGAAAGATGGTTGAGGCACTGATTAAAGATAGCTTAGTCCGGCACTTAGATACACACGACCTGATGAGAGCCAGTCAACATGGCTTCAGGAAAGGGAAGTCATGCTTGATGAATTTACTACAATTCTTTGAAACAGTAAACAAACAAATCGATAACGGGGAACCAGTGGACATAATATGCCTGGACTTCCAGAAAGCGTTCGACAAAGTTCCACTCAAAAGACTTCTCAGGAAATTACAAACCTACGGAATAGAGGGAGACATACTAAAGTGGATAGGCAAATGGCTGGAAAACAGAATGCAGAGGGTAGGCATAAATGGGAAGCTCTCAGACTGGGAGAAAGTGGCTAGCGGTGTGCCCCAGGGCTCGGTTCTTGGGCCCATCTTATTTAATATTTTCATCAATGATCTAGAACAGTGATGGCTAACCTTTTTGAGCCCGAGTGCCCAAACTGCCGCACAAAACCAAATAATTTCCTCAAAGTGCCAGCACGTCAATTAAACCTTAATAACAAGATTTTAGTATCTAAAAACTCTTTATAAAGTTGCCTGAACTATGTAACATCATTTTTAAAGGTTGGAATCTTTGTATTGTCAGCGAATTAATTTGATTCACAATCCTTTGGTTTTCATTTCAATTTATTGGCAATTTATAATGTTTTAATGATTTCATTCAATTTAATGAATTTAGGAAGAATTTGATTCAGTTACACAATATATTTTAAATGTATTATTCACATAACATGTCAAATGTATCCTGAGTAAAAAAAAAGATAAACTTCTTAAAACTGTTAACTGTGTCAAGACTCTGTGTGCATTCCCAAAGAGTCTATACATGTTTTTTTGTAAAATTTACAATCAAATTAGAAAATAGTTAAACCATTACATTTCTAATAATATGATGTAAAGAAAACAAAAGAGCTTTCAATTAAACCAACCGTTTTTATTGGAAATTCCAGATTGGAATACAACAGGGCCATGTAAAGTCCCTTTTTTAAATAACATCTTTAAATAATATTTAAATAACTTAGAAAGTGTCTTAACTGCAAACTGAAATCACTGCTTCATGTAAACATATGCATTGGGCATGCTCTGAAAAAAATTAATGTGATTTTTGTTGTTGCATGCATGCTGATAACTTGTCAATCCTTGGCTCATAGTGCGTTAATTTCAGAGCAACACATGCAGCACTCATGTCATCCGTTAATCTGTTTCTAGCATCAGATTTTATATGATTCAAAGCCGAAAACAGCTGCTCACAAGCATAGGATGACCCAAACAAAGTAAGAAGAGAAATCCCAAGTGCTTTCATGGACTTAAAATTGTCTGGCAGAGAATTCCACGCTTTTAGGATTTCATTTTCAGAACTGCTAGCAGTGATTTCATTTGTCACCCTTTCACGCTCAATATGTTCAAGAGCCGCAAGCAGGTCATTGAATTTACTTTTCCAGATAGAGCTTTCTTGAAATTCCAGTAGCTCCATTTCCAAATTTTGAATATCCAACCACTGTAAGCAGGAAAGATCAAGATCTTCAAATGTGGACTTTTATGGGGAAGTTATAAATGAAAGGGTTGTCTCCATCTTACGGAACTGAGAAAATCTTTTACTAAAATTCTCCTTTGCTTCGGCTACAATGGTGGAATATGCTTTGTGGATTCCCTGGTGTTTTTTATGACTGTCCACAAATGTTGTAGAATTATCCAAATGTATTTTTAGGTTGGGAAAATATTTTAGCTGTCCACTCGCAAGGTCTTTTTCAAAAACATGCAATTTTCTCTCAAAAGCTTTGATGTCACTAAACATGCTTTCTGCTGTTTTTCCCATGCCTTGTAATTTTTTGTTTAGTACATTAAAGTGGTTAGTAAAATCTGTAAAGAACATGAGGTTGGTAAGCCAGGCCATGTTGGTGAGTTGAGGATAGTCTTCCCCGTTTTCGTTCATAAATAGCCTAACTTCTTCCAAGCAGGCCACAAATCTCTCTAACACTCGTCCTCTGCTCAGCCACCGGACATTATTGTACATCAGTAAAGTGTTATATTGTGCCTGAACCTCATCAAGAAGGGCTTGAAATTGTCGAAAATTAAGAGCACGCGCCATGATGAAGTTCACCATTTTTGTTACATCTTTGAGGACATCGTCAAGTTTTTTGCTGCTTGCTTTGGCGCAGAGAGCCTCTTGATGTATTATGCAGTGAAATTGAATCAGTGGATGTTTTGCTTCCTTAGCAAAGGAATGAATGAATCCTGATGTTGTCCCCACCATGCTAGGTGCTCCATCGCTAGTAACTGAAACTACTTTTTCTGGACTTATGTCTAGTGATGAAAAAGCCTCCATCACAGCATTGTGGATATCTATCCCTTGTGTTCTTCCAGGCAAAGACAGCAGTTTTACCAGCTCTTCTCTCATGATGTCACCAATAGCATAACGCAAAATGAGCGCTAGTCTTGCATGGTTAGTAATATCTGTACTTTCATCCAAGCACATGGAGTAGAAGGGTGCTTTTTGTAAGTCGCAAGTAAGCTGTTGACTAACATCAGCAGCCATTCGCAGAACCCTATCTTTTGCAGTATTTCTGCTTAGTGGCATCTCAGAGATGCGCTGCACAATTTTATCCTTGTTTTGGAAATCATGGATGAGTGAATTACTCCCAGCCAAAATTGCCTTTTTGATAAAATCTCCATCAGAGAGGGGCTTACCATGTTTTGCCATGCACAGTGAAATTTGAAAGCTGGCAACTGTAAGATGATTAGTTTTTGAAAGATAGTTGCTAAAACTAAGAGACTGGGAGTGGTATTTCTTTAATTTTCCTACAAGGAACTCTTTTCTTTGAGCTAAACCAAGTTCAGCAACACTGTTATGGTTGGTCTCAAAGTGACGTTTGACACTTGATGTGCGAGACACAACACTTTCATTACACATAATACACAATGCTTTCCCACTGCGTTAAATCACTCCATATGTACTCTGTCCAGGCCTCTTGGAATGGTCTTCCACTATCTGTTTTTGCTTTTTTGCTGTACTCATTTTCTTTGTTCAAGACTTCAAGTCTACAAAAAGATAAAATTTGTATAATAAAAAAAAATCTAATGAAGTGCTGTATATAAATCCGTCCCCATAAAAAAATATGTGATTGGGGAATTTTACTAATTGTAGACATCCGTTTTGGTCAAAAAATATACTGTCCGGGTGAAAAACGGACTTGTGCAACCTGAGTGTATGGGAAAAGGATTTTTATTTTTCATTATTGGAGCCTTTGTTATTTTATTATGATGTTTACAAAAGCACTGTGAAGGGCCACATATACACTTTACTGTTTTTTGCTATATTGAGTTTTCCATAAGGTACAGCGCAGAGGATTAGTGTGTTGGTTGTTCACAGAGAGCCCAGCCCTCCTCTCAGCTTACTGAACTTCTCTATGCAATCATCATAAGCAGCTTTTTTATTTCCTCGAATTTAGCATGTCCCCCATGGAAGATACAGAGGCTTTTACAGAGGAGCACATTATTAGACACATTAACTTCCCCCCATATCCTCACCTCTCTAGCATGGGAGCACTAGGAACTGTTCCTGATTACAGATGTCACATGTGGAGTCACACTACAGCCTCACTGAGTTCCTGTGACAGACTCAGTGTGAAGCTTCTCTTCCTCCCCCCACTTCCCCCTCACACACTGCCTGGCTCATAGGATACTAAGGGGAAGACAGGCAGGCTAAACATCCACTCACAGGACTGCAGCCAGCACAGGAGGATGGGCCGCGGCCCACCGGGACAATGCCCGGTCCTCCCAATGGCCAGTCCGGCCCTGTTGCCAGGTGAGCTGCAAAGCAGACACCGGCACACTGGTCTCCCGCCGCGCCGCATATCTTAATTGCGGACTAGAGAGTCCCCACCCGTCCCCGCCAAAGTCTCACCCGTCCCCACCCGTCTCCGTGAGGAATCCCACCCGTCCCCGTGAGGAATCCCTCCGTCCCCACCCGTCCCCGCGAGGAATGTCCTCCGTCCCCACCCGTCCCCGTGAGGAATCCTCTCTGTCCCCGCACGTCCCTGTAAACTTCAGAAATAGTTATTTCATTTAATTATGCTACTGAATTAAAGGCTCTGGTAGAAACTCATTTACAAATAAGCAAAAAGACTTTATTAATTTGGAAATATTAATTGGGAAGAATACACACTTTGTAAACGGGTTTCTACCAGAGCCTCTTTTGTTTATAAATTTTTATCAACACAACTAATATACTACTTTATCCTGAAGCAAAAAAAAAAGAAAAAAAGAAATAGAATTCTTTTCCTACCTTTGTTGCCTGGTTTCTGCTTTCCTCATGTTCTCATTCAGTTCCTTCCATCCACTGTCTCTCTTCCTTCTGCGTCTTCCATTTGCTCTGTTACTGTGCCTCTCCCTTTCTCCCCCCTTCCAAATTGGTCTGGCACCCATCTTCTTCCCTCCTCTCCCCCCATAGTCTGGCATCTCTGTCTTCTTCCCTGCCAGCTTCTTCTTCCCACTCTCTCTTCCCCATTTCCTTTCAGCGTCCTTCTCCCCCCCCCATCTTCCCCATGTCCTGTCAGCGTCCTTCTCCCCCCTCTGTCTTCCCCATGGCCTTTCAGCATCCTTCTCCACCCCCCCGTCTTCCCCATGGCCTTTCAGCGTCCTTCTCCACCCCATCCCCCATCTTCCACATGTCCTTTCAGCGTCCTTCTCCACCCCTTTGTCTTTCCCATGTGCTTTCAGCGTCCTTCTCCCCCCCGTCTTCCCCATGTCCTGTCAGCGTCCTTCTCCCCCTTCTGTCTTCCACAAATGCTTTCAGTGTTCTTTCCCCCCACCCCGTCTTCCCCATGGCCTTTCAGCGTCCTTCTTCACCCCTTTGTCTTCCCCATGTGCTTTCAGCGTCCTTCTCCCCCCCCCGTCTTCCCCATGTCCTGTCAGCGTCCTTCTCTCCCTTCTGTCTTCCACAAATGCTTTCAGTGTCCTTCCTCCCCACCCCGTCTTCCCCATGGCCTTTCAGCGTCCTTCTTCACCCCTTTGTCTTCCCCATGTGCTTTCAGCGTCCTTCTCCCCCCCCGTCTTCCCCATGTCCTGTCAGCGTCCTTCTTCCCCTTCTGTCTTCCACAAATGCTTTCAGTGTCCTTCCCCCCCACCCCGTCTTCCCCATGGCCTTTCAGTGTCCTTCTTCACCCCTTTGTCTTCCCCAGTGCTTTCAGCGTCCTTCTCCCCCCTCCTTCTCTCCCGCCCCGGGTGCAGCACAGCCGGCCAGGTCCCCTTACTTTTGTGGCGCTTCCGCGACCGACAGACCGACAACAGCCCCGGTCTGACAAACCTCCCTGCCCTTAACCGCGAATCTAAATTTCCTTCTTACAGCTGCTGTAAGAAGGTAATTTAGATTCGCGGTTAAGGGCAGGGAGGTTTGTCGGACCAGGGCTGTTGTCGGTCGGTCGGGTTAGCTCCACAAAAGTAAGGGGACCTGGCCGGCTGTGCTGCACACAGGGCGGGGTGGGGCAGGGCGGACCGCCCCCCTCCCTTGGTAGCCACTCGAGCCGCGAGGCTACTCCTCCTTACCTACCCTGCCTGCAGCACAGAGCCAAACGGAAGTCTTCCCAACGTCAGCGCAGACGTCGGAGGGAGGGAGGGCTTTGTTTACCGACGTCAGCACTGACGTCGGGAAGACTTCCGTTCGGCTCTGTGCTGCAAGCAGAGCAGCTAGGGAGAAAAGCCATGCGACTTAGTACATCCAGCCCCGCAGGAACCCCGCGACCCTCGGAGGCGTCCCCACGGGATCCCAGCGACCCGTGCAGCTCTCTATTGCGGACCTTCCCACGTGCCAGCTGCAAGGCCTTCGCGTGCCACAGCTGGCACGCGTGCCATAGGTTCGCCATCGCTGATCTAGAAGAAGGAACGTCCAATGAAATCATCAAGTTTGCAGACGATACCAAGCTATGTCAGACAATCAGATCACAAAAGGACAGCGAGGAACTACAGAGAGACTTGAGCCAGTTAGAGAGATGGGCAGAGAAATGGCAGATGAAGTTTAATGTGGAAAAGTGCAAGGTAATGCATTTGGGCAGAAAGAACAAGGAGTACGGGTACAGCATGTCAGGTGCAACTCTGAGTAAGAGTGAACAAGAAAAAGACCTGTGGGTACTGATAGATAGGACCCTGAAACCATCAGCACAATGTGCGGTGGTAGCAAAGAAAGCAAATAGAATGTTGGGCATGATAAAGAAGGGAATCACGAGTAGATCGTAGAGGGTCATAATGCCGCTTTATAAAGCAATGGTCAGACCATACTTGGAATACTGTGTCCAACACTGGTTACCCTATCTAAAGAAGGATATGAAACTGCTCGAGAAGGTGCAGAGGCGAGCAACGAAGCTGGTAAAAGGTATGGAGAACTTGAACTACGAAGAACGACTTAGAAAACTAGGACTGTTCTCCCTCGAGAAGAGGAGACTGAGAGGGGATCTGATAGAGACTTTTAAAATAATAAAAGGAATCGACAAGATAGAGCAGGACAAAAAGTTATTTACGATGTCAAATGTGACTAGGACAAGAGGTCATGGACTGAAGCTGAGGGGGGGACAAGCTCAGGACAAATGCCAGAAAGTTCTGCTTCACACAGCAATGTGGTGGACACCTGGAACGCTCTCCCAGTAGAGATTGCTGCGGAAACCACCGTTCTAGGATTTAAGGGCAAATTAGATGCACATCTCCTCGAAAGGCGCATAGAGGGATACAGGTGACTAAGTTACACCTGGCTGGGCCTCCGTGTGAGTGGATCACCGAACTTGATGGACCCAGGGTCTGTTCCGGAGATGGCAGTTCTTATGTTCTTATGAAGAGTTTTATGTTTTGCAATACCCCTTCTTTCCCTTCTCCTGGTGTCTCAGGAAGTTCCCCACTGTCAGTCAGGATAGAGTTAACAGGTGTAGTAACTTGGCACTTGATTCTGCTACGAATCCGCCATTCCTTTGTGCTTTCCTAACATCCCCCATTACTCTCGTTTGGAAGTATGATTCTCATCTGGTTTGGGGTGTGGACTTTGTTCCCAGACCAGTTGAGGCTGATAGACTGCAAGGCTCAGGCATTCTTTATCGGGGACTCAGCATACCAGCACCAGCTGTGTCTCTTGATGTACAGAGCTGCCTGTGTTTTAACTATAGAAGAGATCTCAAAGAGGTGATCTAATGGCACTTAGGTATATGAAAGCTTCACCTTATTCCATTAGAAGCTCAGACTGTAATCGCATGTATAACACACCCTACAAGGGGCCACTGAAAAGTTCTCAGCCCAACCATGAAGAGAATGATTTGGAGCCATGAAACTCACAAGTTATGCCACACTTTTCTTGACACTTTTTTGATTCATTTCATATCTTTTTTTTTTATTTATGCTTTTGAATACATTTACAATATCCAATTATTCAAGGAAAAAAAGAAAACATCTCTCAAAACAATTCATAATCATTCATTCTTACAAAATTCTTTTTAAGCCCACATTATGGGGAATCATTTCATATCATTGAAATGAAATGTGTCAAGTAAAGTGTGGAATAACTTGTGAGTTTCATGGCTCCACATCATTCTCTTCTTGGCTGGGCTAAGAACTTTTCAGCGGCCCTTCCTATTGTGATGTCATAATGCCTCATTCCACTAATGCCTAAGAGCCAACCTCATCTGTGATGCCACAATGGCTTGGTTTCTCTATAGTTGTGCCCATTTATTATATGCATTTGCCTCATTGAAACGAAAAGTGTCAAGAAAAGTGTGGAATAACTTGCTTCATGGCTCCGGTCATTCTCTTCTTGGCTGGGCTGAGAACTTTCCAGCGGCCCCCTCATAATGTCAATAACTGTCTCTGCGTGTCAAAGCAGCTCCTGATTGGTGAGGCCCGACTTTAATGCAGGAAGATTTCCTTCACTCGCTGGCACTCCAGCTGCCCTCTCCTGCCTCTCCGGCTGCTCTCTCCTGCCCGGTCATTCGCAGTCGGAAAATACCCCGAATGATTGGGACCGCGAATCGTTGACCGCGAATGACCAGGGAAGCACTGTACTCGGGAATTAAGCCTGTTAGTGCCTTAAAACAAATACAGCCGTGCCTCAACTGTAAGCCATTGCAATCTACGATAAAAATCAGTGACATGATCATACTTCTTTAAGTTGAAAATCAATCTGACTGCTGCATTCTGAATTATGCGCAGCCTATGAAAGTTTTTCTGAGTACCAGCAAGATGAACAATGTTACAATAGTCCAACTGACTAAGGACAAGTGATTGAACCAACAATCGAAAGGAGTTAATATCAAAGTATGCTCTAATAGTTCTTAGTTTCCATAAAGTATAGAAACCCTTTCGAACCAACGAGTCAGCCTGATTTTTCATAGTAAATTTACACCAAGTATCTTTATGGTTGACTGGATACTATAGATTGCTCATTTAGAACAGTCACTACACTCATGCAGTGTCAGAGAGAGAAGAACCATTAGCTCAGCTGTGATGTGTGTATACTGTATGTCAGGGGTGTCCAACCTGGGGCCCAAGGGCCCCGTGCGGCCCCGTGAAGTATTTTGTGTGGCTCCGGTCGAAGACGATGCAGTGTTTTCCTCTGCTGCTCCCCAGGTGTTTACTGTCTTGCTGGCTCCCTCCTCTATCTTACTGCAGCGTATGCGCGGCCCCAGAAATTTTTTTTTTCGGCCAATGCGGCCCAGGGAAGCCAAAAGGTTGGACACCCCTGCTGTATGTACTTGTATTGCAAGACCTTGCTTGTATATCAAATTAAAATTTAATAAAATGTTTTGCTTGTCGATGAAAACACTTGCGGACCAAGTTACTTGCAATCCAAGGTTTTACTGTACTTGTATATACACAAAACAATATTAAATGTGAAACCACAAAGAGGCAGTATACGTATAAGACCCATTCCCTTTCCTTTTCCCCTACCTTGATTACACCCCATTTAGTTTGGCTCTTCCGAATCAGTTTCTTTGTTCTAAATCTCAGCCTCTTCTTTGCTTTATGTTGAATATTTTGTTAGTCTGTTTTGACTAAGCTGTATGCTCCCAGCGACAGGGACTATGCATTCAGTGGTCATATATGTCGGTGTAAAGCTTGCTAAGGGATGATAAGCCTTGAAAAAACCTTCTGTTGGTGAAATATGTTGGCTCCTATTTCCCTCAAAAGAAGACCACAATTAAAAGCTAAATACCCTTGAAATATGCTAGAAGGGTTGTTAAATAAAAATTTAAAAATAAAGTTTGTGAGTAAAAATTGATAACGGCTCCAGTGAGGAGGTAGTACATAAAGCCTAGGGCTGTGAAAGTTTTTGATCCCACATGGTACTTCTGAGGAGCTAGGGATTACCGTATTTTCACGTAGATAACGTGCACCCGTGTAAAACGCGCACACGGGTATAGCGCGTGGGGAACACAAATTTATGTATTAAAATGTTAATATAGCGCGCACACGCATATACCGCGCATGCTAAAACCTCCTCCCGCCTACTCCAAACTGGCATCCTCCCCCCCCCGCTCGCGTCACCCCCCTCCCCCTCTGATCCGAGATAATCTGATCCGGCATTCCCCCTGCGAACCGGCATCCTTTCCCCCCCCGCTCGCATCACCCCCCCTCGTGTCACCTCCCCTCCCCCGTGATCCTACATCCCCCCCAGCACCGCAAATACAACTCTTACCCGATTAGGCACCGGCACCGGCACCAGCAAATGCTCAAAGCCTAGTCCAGCCCGGCAGAGGAAGAAGGAGGATCTCTCTCGCACCGCCCGGCCCAGCCCAGCCCAGCCCAACAAAGGAGGATCTTCGGGCACTGGCACTGGCACATGCTGTGCATTGGTGCTGGTGCCGGTGCCCAATCGGGTAAGAGTTGTATTTGCGGTGCTGGGGGGGATGTAGGATCGCGGGGGAGGGGGGGCAACGCGAGTGGGGGGGGGGGGAGGATGCCGGTTCGCAGGGGAATGCCGGATCAGAATGTAAAATAAAAATTGTAAAACGCGCTCACACGTATAACGCGCATGGTTATGCACGGTTTGTAAAATCGTGTATAACGCGTGCGTTATATGCGTGAAAATACGGTATCCATTAGAGGTGAGGCGTTTGAGATATATATTGAGCTTGATATATATCTTGGTGAGAGTGTCTGTAAAAGGTTGCATATACTTAATACATTCTTAAAAATTACACAAGAAACTGAGTTTATTCATATTCTTAGCATCAACAAAAGAGTCTTTGCAGTTTTACTTGCTAGGCTTGCCATCACGTTCCAATGCCTCAAAGACTAGTTGTATACCTCCACACAAGCGCCTCCATTTTCGATAATTTTCAGCCACCTTCGGACACAAGCCTCCCCTACGTTTTGCAGCATCCCTTCCCCAACCTCGCTGCAGGCTGTGCGTATTCTTTCCTCAAGCTGTGACAGGTTACGGGGCTTATTCTTTTGCTGATGGCCTCAAGTCTCTCCGAATGATACCTGGAACGAAATAGAAAAAAAAAAAAAGGTTGCTAGTGACTTTTGGAACACCCTGTATATATGCATGTTTGTTAAAGGTGTATATACACTTCTCCCTCCGAATCTGTGGGTTTAGTACCTGCAAATTTGGTTATTCGTGATTTTTTTTGCCCCGGACCTCCCCCTAGTTTTTAAAGGCTGAATCAATGCGTCCTAGACCTCCCCAGACCTTACCTGGTGGTCTAGCGGTGACGTGGGGTAGGAGCGATCTTCCTACGCTCCTGCCCCATGCAGAGCTGTCATCAAAAATGGCTGCCGTGAGTTCCCGTGGTCTCACGAGACTACAACAGGAACTCACAGCAGACTTTTTGATGATGACTCTGCACAGGGCAGGAGCGTAGGAAGATCGCTGCTACCATAATCTCTTTGCTTTTTTGGCAGTCCTATCAGAGAACTTTTCCTCAATTCCCATAGGAATTCTTCATTCTCTGTTATGGCTCCTACTCTCTGCGATCTTCAAGGTGCAATTAAAGGCATACTACTTCTCCTTGGCCTTTAGCTCTTAATTTACATCCTTTTGATGGTTACTTTTTTCAAAAGTTGCATTCTTGGCTTTATGAAATTAGTGTGGGCAGAACTAAATTCTCTGTTTCCTCCCCTACCATATTGTTCATCCCTTTCCCCAACCTTTTTATTTTTATTGTAATCTGCCGATTCCCTCTTTCCTTATGTTTTCAATTGTTTCTTACGTTTTGTTTTATTTTTTTTGTTTGCAACTCGCTTTAATTTTAAGTATGATTCTTAATGTTTTATATTGAAGCTTTGGAAACATTCATTGCATCCCAATACCTGGTAATTTGTGTCACCTTCCATTTGGGGGGGGGGGGGAGGGAACAGGGGTTGTAGGGTAGGATGGAATAGGTCATGTGGAAATATATTTTGTAGGAATGATAGAAATATGTATGGAAATATCATAATTTATCATAATTTGCTTAATTCCTTCAATACAATGTTATAAATTGGAAATAAAGAGAATAGGGGGGAAGGGGGAAGGGAACGGGGGGGGGGGGGGGTGTAGGAAGGGATGAAATAGGTCATATGAAAATATATTTTGGAGGAATGATAGAAATATGTATGGAAATATTATAATTGTGAATCTAATTGTAATGAATATCTCTTTGTTTTTGTTTTTTTATTTATATCTTTTATTATTTTCAATTTAAATTCCAAGTATTACGCTTGTACAGAAAGCAAGAATAGAGTAGATATCAAATACAATACAAATGTAAATACTAAATTAACAAATATACTATTTATGCTCAAGTCCTCAAATTGAGATCCAAGAATTAAAGAAAATTGGCGAAATTATAAAGAAAAATAATAATAATATTTAAGAAACTGAGAGCTATAGCAATGAGATGAGGTCATAATATCCATGAATATCTCTTTGTATTATATTATTGTATATTTACTTGATTCCTTCAATAAAATGTTATAAATCAGTTTTAAATTTTTTGTTGTAAACTACTTAGGCCCTCTTCTATCAAACTGCGATAGCAGATTTTAGTTCGGGGGTTCAGGCGCAGGATGCCCGTAGGAGCCACTGCCCATGGCTTTGTGCACTGAATCAGTTAGGAAGAGGGAGCTGGCTCGAAGATAACGCCGCATCGATCGCACCATGGACTGGCGGTTGAAGAACACTATTTTGGGCTTGATGCACATGCTGGCCCTGTGGACCGGCAGGAAATTTCTGTGGACCGGCACTGGCCAATGGACCGGTGGTTGAAGAACACTGGACTAGCAGATTTAATATTTTTATTTATTCGCTGTTTTTTTTCAGAATCTCATCGCTTTCCCTAACATATAGTTGTTCTCCAGGATTGTTCCTTGACCACCCTATCCCCAGTGATGCTGATTCCCTGTGTGTCACTGTAAGCTCAAGAATAGAACTGGTGGAACAGCTGGTGAAAACGAATTCCCCGTAGTCCAAAACCACAGGGATGTGGACAGGAAGTGACCCAACTTGCTATATTTAAATGATGCCATAATTAGGTTGGTAAATGCAGTCCTTGGCTGGCACTGAGGAGGACATTAAATATAACTAAGTTTTTCCAAGAGCAGCTAGTGTTGTCAGAGCTCTGGATTTTCCTGTATGAAATAATCTCAAGCAGTTTCTCTTTTTTTGGGGCAGCCATATTTTACATTGAGATGTTGGCTGTTCGCTCATGGGAGGCAGTTTAATAAAATAGGAGATTTTTATTAAAATAATTTACCCCCCTTCCCCACCACTTTCTACTAAGCCATGGCACCGCTGCTACTGCTATAGTGCTGAAAGGTGTACGCAGCGCTGTACATTTTGAGATTTAGAAACGGGCCCTGCTCGGAAGAGCTTACACTCTAACTTGGACAGACAGACATAACATAGAGGTTTCTACCGCGGCCCAGAATGCTAAATGCTCAGACGCTGCTCCGAAGCTCATAGAATTCCTCTACCATGGCTTCGTAAGAGGGCCTGTTCATTTGTACTGAAGCAAAATATTTACTTCATAAACATAAGAGCAAATGTTGATTGTTCTGGGATTTTCTGTATATATCATACCCTCAAGACAGCCTGCGTTTTATTTCCCCCCTCACCCTATCTCATCCTCTCCCACCCCTGCCATGTGGAATCCTCTTCACACGGTTTATCAAAGCTGCTCATGCCGTACCAAACCCCATAGCTTTCATGCTTTACTTGTAAATGATATTCAGAAATTCCCCCTTTCCTTGATCATTCTCATTGCCTATATGTCTTTTCACCCAGCTCTCATAGCTAGGCCAAAAGACTCAGATCTCCAAATTCCCAAATGGAAGTGTCATATGTGTTCCAAAGTAATAGAATATTAGCATTTAATGTGTGAAATAACATTCAAGTAAATCTATGGTGAGAACCGAAGTCAAAGCTAAAAATGACTCCCTTCCTGGCTGAATACGTGCACCACCATGCCCTTACTCTCAACCCATAGAAAACAGGTCACGCTACTACCCCTCTAGCAGAGACCTGCCTCCCCACCAGCTGTATGACCACCCTTTAGACCCTCCTTGAGCCTTCTTTAACAAACTCTGCTGGTCTAGTGGCTTCTTCAGGAGCAGAAATGGAGCCCTCTCGTTCCTTCCCACTGCTGCTGCTGAGACTTCCTGCATATGGTGGGTGAAAATCTCAGAATGACTGCTAGGACCTCACACAGCAGTCTTGGCAGCCATCTTGATTCAGTGGAGGCCCTGAAGAGGTCACTAGACCACCAGGGGTTGTTTAGGTAGGCTTGGGGAGGGCCTACAGGGTGGTCAGACAGTCTGGGGGACCAAGTATATGCCAGGCAGCGGCTTGATCTATTTTATGCAGTGGGGGCATGGCGATAACAGAAAGTAATTGAAGGGAAGGGAGATAATTTCGGTTTCTGCTGAAAATGGAAAACTCAGACCCAAATCTAACATCCGGTCAGCCTCTAGAGTGCATACACTTATTGATGCATTTGTAATATCAAGAATTGATTATTGTAATTCAGTTTACTGTGGAATTTCTTTATCTAATCTGTGCCGTTTTCAAACTCTTCCG
Organism: Geotrypetes seraphini; assembly: GCF_902459505.1. Lineage (NCBI taxonomy): Eukaryota > Metazoa > Chordata > Amphibia > Gymnophiona > Dermophiidae > Geotrypetes > Geotrypetes seraphini. Next base: position 101,534,530 of record NC_047094.1, on the reverse strand, counting down.
AATTCTGCAGCGAGGCTATTATGTAAAGCAAAGCTATTTGATCATGTTGCTCTACTTATAATACAATTACACTGGCTTCCTGTACAATCTAGATGTCAGTTTAAAATTTTGTGTCTAATATTTAAGGGCAAATTTTATAAGAAGCGCCCAAAAGTTAGGCGATTCAAGTCAGCGCGATTCAAGTAAAATTGGATGCTGTTTAATGAATCATGCTGAGCGGAACCTATTTTGGAGGTGCCCAAGAAATTGGCCAGCTCTAGGAACAACTAAAATTAGGCGTCTAACTGAACACTTAAGCACGGCAGGAGGGTGTCCTTTGAGGTGCTGCGAGGCGTCCGGCTGCTACTGCTGCACAGGGAAGTGGAAGGGGAGAGGGAAAAGGGGCTGCTTTGTGGGGAGGGGTGTGCTGGGGGGCAGGCAGCAATCTTGGTTTGCTCGGGGGGTTAGAGAGAGATAGCCAGGGGGCCAGGGAGAGAGACAGAAAGACAGACAGAAAGAAAGACAGACAGACAAAGGGCCAGGGAGAGACACAGACAGAAAGAATGACAAGCAGACAGGAGGGCCAGGGAGAGACACAGACAGAAAGAATTACAGCCAGATAGGGGGCCAGAGAGACAGACAGACAGACAGCCAGTGGCCAAAGAGAGAGAGACAAAGAAAAAAAGACAGACAGACAGCGGCCAAGGAGAGAGAGAGACAGAAAGAAAGAAAGACAGACAGATACATCTATTCTAGCACCCGTTAATGTAACGGGCTTAAAGACTAGTATGTTATAATCCAATTTGTAAACTTGTTTATTTGTATAATTCCTTTAATAAAATGTTATTCATTGAAAAGGGGAGGGGGAAAAGGGGGGGAATGAGGGGGGAAGGGAGGTGAGGGGTAGTAGGGGGGTTGATTGGGATCATAAGAAAATTTATTTTGAAAGAATGCTAGAAATATTTATGTAAATATGATATTTGTAATTTTAATTGAAATGGAATCTATTTGTATTATATTATTTCCTTCAATAAAATGTTATAAATTAAAACTGAATAAATAAAGAATTAAAAAAAAATTAACCAAAAACATAAACATACTAAATTAAAGAACATATATTTATACTTCCTGTTGACAGAGTAAATGGGTATGCTTAAATGTTAGCATGTAAATGCTAAATTAAGCTAGAATTCTATAATGGAATTTGGGTGCTCAGATTTCATTGTAGAATGTATGCTTAGCATGCTGTTTTTGGTGCTTCATAGAATTCACTCCAAATGTGCTCCAACCGTCTCCTCCGCAACACTGTCAATCTAATCAAGATGTAAAGGTTTCCCATTCAACTTACATCTGAATGTCTTCTACTACTACTTATTATTTCTATAGCGCTGAATGGCGTACGACGTGCTGTGCATTTTAACATACAATAGACAGTCCCTGCTCAGAAGAGCTTACAATCTAATTTAGACAGGACATTTCAGGGTTGGGGAGGTTATAGTGGGTCTAGGTATCTGACAGCAGTGAGGGGGAGTTAAGAGTTGAAAGCAGTTTCAAAAATGTGGGCCTTTAGCTTGGATTTGAACACTGCCAGGGACGGAGCACGACGTATTGATTCAGGCAGCCTGTTCCAGCTTGTATCAATTGTGACGCTCTTCCTCTTGTCTCGGAAATTCCAAGATTCAGTGTGTTGCAATGGTCCAACCTGGAGAAAACCATCCCTTATACAGCAGTTCTAAAACCATAGGTCGAGATCAATGGTTTAAGGTGATGAAGCATACGACGTTGACCAAAACATGCCTTTACAGTCTTGACAATCTATAATTTCATGGTTAGACGCATAGGATACAAAAGAACCAGAAAGACATCTAAAAAGTCAGTTTTGAAAATGCCTACTTGGATGTTTTGATGAGTAAGACTTCCAAGCGCTGGTTTATGTCCCTTTTTTTTTTTAGACATCTTATCTTTTTTGAAAAATGAGCCCCTTAGGCTTCTAGTTCTACAGGAACCAGCCACTGTCAGGCTATGGTGTCCTATGTCTTCACTGAAACTTACCTGGAGATTTTTAAAATCTATTTGCTGCCCTTTCATGACTCACACCAGTTATAACAGTGTCAACCCCCAAGTTCCAGATTCATGAAGCCATGTAACTATGGGCAAAGGGGAGGCCGAGGGGGTTGTGCCCTAGGTGCCATGTTGGTGGGGGTGCTGGTACCCATCCTCCTCCGAGAACCCCACCTCTTTCCACTCCTCCCCTCGCCATGTACCCCCCCCACCCTTCCCTTCACTCATATCTCTAGTTGTTCACCACCATGAGCAAGAACTTCAGAGGGCTCCAACATGCTCCTGCGTTGGCTCTCCCACTGATGTCACTTCCAGGTGCCGCTCACAGGAAGTGATGTCAGAGGGAGAGCCAACCAGGTCGCGAGGAGCACACTGAAGTTGTTACTCATGGCGGTGAACAACTAGAGGTATGGGGGAAGGGAAGGGGAGCGGGGGGCAGAGACAAGGGTGGGGGAGGGGCACCACCACCACCCCCCGGCCACCTCTTAACCTCGCTACGCCACTGACTATGGGTTCTAAGTCTGGAGTCACCTCTCCACAAGGATTATGAGTGCTACTTCTGTGACACCCTCAGCCTCAGGAGCCAGCTCTGTGGGTGCTTGAGCACCCCTAGTATTAAAAAAACTCTTTGACTCTGTCCAGGGAGAGGTAATTTTTATTGGGTTTAGCATCCCCAATAATTCTGGAAAGTTGGCTCCTATGCCCCCAGCCTTACATGGCCTGGGAACTGAACCCAGAACCTTCACATGGTAGCGTTAAGTACCCCTGAGTATTGCACCCACCCAAAGAAAGTTACTGTTATGTAGAGTTTGTTTAGAAAATTGCAGGGTGAAACTGAGATCACAAACTCTCCCACTATTTGGGGAAATTCCTGTCAAGTGGAGTCTTGTGCATTACAGGCTCAAAAAGTAGAAAAGCAATCCGTTCAACAGGACGATCGGGAAACTATGTCCTTATGTTTTTCCTTTCATTTTTGGGGTCAAACTCATTGAGTCTTGACAATTTGGTCGGCGATTGCAGAGGGAAGTGATTGCTCATTTCCATAGCCCATTTCCTCCCTTACCTAACTCTGCCACAGAGTTCACTCGACACTGGAAAAACCTGTATCCTTCCTTTTCATGAATGATGCATGTAATCTGCATTCAGAAATAAGTGAAAAAGCAATCCACCCACATATATTTCTGTTTAATCAGTTTGGTTCAACATATTTATAACTATCCTTCATACCTAAATGATTGAAAAAAGCTTTTTGCATTGATAAGTAGTCTGGAAGATTCGGGGTAAGCAAGTCACATTCACAGATAAAGGAGTTATTAGCAGGGAGGCCAGCAACACTTCTTATGTCAGTTTGAGATGAATGCCAGATTTTTCAAATCCTGCTATATTACTCTAATTATTGCATGAAATGACCAAAAGAACTTCTTCATATTGTAGTAAAATGATGGGACTGAAAACAGAATATGTGAAAGATTGTGCTTTAATCATTTGTGCTTTGGGTTTCTAGCAATTTTGCTAGTAATTTCCCATTCTTATTTAATTCTTGCAGTTCAGCCCCATTTTCTGCCAAAATCTGGAGTTTTGAGCAGCAGGTCATAGTCTAGGACGGTTTATGAATTCTGTGCCAGGCTGGTACTAATTTACTAAGGAAAATATTAACAAAAATTCTGCAGCAAAAAAACTTTGCAAGAGTCTGTTTGCATTTCAGGGCAAATAAAGCAAAATGATGGCTTGAGCATGAGTTGCAGTACCATGAAACTACCACTAGCATCATTTTGAACCTGGTGCCAGCAGGGGTAGGACTACCAGGTAGGAGTGGAGGAAGGAGCCTACAGGAAGGTTCCCTTTCTAAGAGGTAGGAGTGGGAGAAGGGGCCTATGGGAAGGTGCAGATATTTGGGAGGGTGTCTTTTCAGGAAGGCTTCTATGAGGGAGGAGGTCTTTGGGGGATGGCTCTATGGGGAAGGAGGCCTTTCTCTATAGAAAGGTGTTTTTGTATGGGTCTCTGCAGGGGCTAAGGAGGGAGCCCTTGAGGGTTGTCTCTACAGAAGGTCTTGTAGGGGAGATGTCTCTGAGGGGGAGTCTTTGGGGGTGGGGGAAGAAGATCCAGCTCCAATACCCAAGATACTTCTGGACAGGAAAAGTAATGCCAGCTTTGAGCAGTGTTCACTGTAAGCTGTATTATTCTCTTTTCAAAAGAATGAAGTTTCCATATTTTACATCTCATTATTATGTTTCCTGCAATGACTTAAACCAGTGTTTCTCAACTTCTTCATGTCAACTACCTCCTAAGTCTAATAAGTTTCAAGTGTGTACCTCTGAGTTCTTATCAGCAGAGATTTTGAAAGGGACATTCCAAAAGCTAACATAATCTAACCGTGAAATAGAAAATCAAATGACTGTTTCTACTTTTGTTGGCCAGTCTTTTTTTTTCTAATTAGGTTGGTTTCTGTTTTCCTCCATCTTCTCTCTCTCTCTCTCTCTTTTTTTCCCTCTCTTCCTTTTACTTTCAGCTTTCTTCACTTTATTTTTCTTCCTTTCTGTCCAGATTTAACTCATTTTTCTCATATCTAGTCTTCAATTTCCTTCTTTTTATGGATTCTATCTATATCTTTCCTTCTCTTTTTTGTTTCTGTTCCATCCAGCATCTCCCTCCTTTCTCTATCTCTTTCCCTTCCCAGCTTCTCAGCTCTTCTGTTTCCCAGCTGTTGCTGCTGCTTCTTTAGACCAGCAACGCAGCAAAACAACAGAAAGCAGTTGTGCTTTTGGCTCTGTCAGTCCCCTACCCTGGAACAGGAAGTTGATGTCATAAATGGCAGGGGACCAGCAGAGCCAACAGTAACTGCATGAATACTGCTGCCCCCACAATTGCTTTTTGTGGTTTTGTCACCTATGCTGCTACTGTTGGTCTGGAGAAACAGCACCAATGGAGGGAGGGGGGCAGAGTAAATGGGGGGAAAGTCATGGCTGAGGCTGCAGAGGCTTAGCCTCACCAAGCCTCATATTGGGCATTGCATACCTCCTGCTAGGGTCTGTATGTGTACCATGTGTTACCTATGACTTAAACTAACACGTGCTATGGTAATATAACACATGATATGATATAACACATGATATAGTGGAAATCAATGTCATCTATGAATGTAGGCAGAGCTGCTTTAGTTCAAAGGAGAAAGTTCAAACTGAACTGGAGGAAAAGCCTCAGACAAAAGCCCTCCCACCACCACAATGGTGGATAGAGGTGGTCGGGTGGTAACCTCACTGGCAAAAACCTCCGTTTTACTCCCAAAATAGAAAGCTATAAGCAGGGCTGTCTGTGCATGGTATATAGAAGAAAAAACTTTCCACTTATCTCTGTTGATCGGTACACCGACGATGGCCAGCGTTTCACTAACTTGCTGCCTCAGGGTGTATCAAAGTCAGATCAAAACTTATAAGCAGAACGCCGTAACGTCTCAACTAAAGCAGCTCTGCCTACATTCATAGATGACATTGATTTCTTCTTTTTTGTGAAAGTGTGTTCCATTATATTATTGATTTATCACATATCCGAGTATCTTGTGCTATAACACATGATATAGCACATGGGGTGTTCTTTATATGGGGTTTTGTGAGTTTGATCAAGCATTGACTGTTGTCTCCTTTAATAATACCATTTCTTCTTCAATTCAAAACAGTTTTGGTGTCTCCCAAGGATCTATACTGTCCCCCCTACTCTTTTAATACCTCCTTTATTAACACTCTGTCAATCTATCGGTCTTACTGCTTACGCAGACGACATTCAGATTATTTATCCTATCAATGCCTCCAGTCCTGATGACATCAATCTTTTCAGCGCTAAATTAGACAAAATTTCACAGTGGCTCAGTTAAAACATGATGTCACTAAGGGCTCCTTTTACAAAGGTGCGCTAGCGTTTTTAGCGCATGCACCGGATTAGCTCGCTTTAGCGTGTGCTACCTGAAAAACTACCGCCTGTTCAAGAGGAGGCAGTAGCGGCTAGCGTGCGCTATTCTGTGCGTTAATACCCTAACTTACCTTTGTAAAAGGAGCCCTTAGTATAGCCAAATCCAAATGTCTTCTTTTTCCGTGGAAAGATAATATACAGCTTAGATCTCCCATTACAATAAATGATATCCCTATTATTTCTATGTCTGTAACAAAAATTTTGGGTGTAATAATAGATATCAAATTAACTCACCGCCCGCAAATTAGCTCTATAGTAAAAAATTGCAAGCGATCGGATCATCCGTAGCCTAATGAAGCAAACATTCTAGATCCTCAATCTCTTAATATTTTAATACTTTCACTAATTATATCTAAGCTCGATTACTATAATGCATTGTATAAGGGTAGCTATCAAAAAGATAGCCGCCATTTACAATTGATACAAAACACATCCATAAAAATTATCACAAGCAAAAAGAAATTTGATCATGTTACTCCTGTATTAAAATCAGCTCACGGGTTGCCAATTCCACACCGTATTATGTATAAAATAGCTATCCTTTCATTCAAAACTCAAAGCACTAAAGAACCAGCCTTTATCCATTAACTTCATATTCCACATGATCTTATAAGAGCTCTAAGTTCCTCTTCTTAGCATCTGCTTCACACGCCATCCTTGAAAATTATTAGCACACATCGGGCTACCTCGTTCACAATTATGGCCCCTACAATATGGAATTCCCTACCTCTTCATATCAGGGCGGAAAAAAACTTAGATAAGTTCAAGGGAAATCTAAAGGCTTACCTTTTCCAAGATGCATTCACCTGTTAAACAGATTAGGTTATAGCCAGAGTTATTTCATAATCTTTATTCCCCAGCTTTCCCATCGTGGGTTACCTTTCATGTATTCTTTATTGTTAATTTGTAGTTCTCCCTATTTTCCTATTATTTCTAGTTGGTCAAGATTTGTTATGCGAGTACTTCCTCGTTTATTGTCTCTACCCTTCATAATTACAAATTGTAAAATGCTTAGAAGTTTTGATTTGCGTTTTATCAAAATTTTTAATAAACTTGAAACTTGAAAGCATTGTTGAAAAGGAATGTCTTTAGATTAGCTTTGAATTTGTCGAGGGAGGATTCAAGTCTTAGGTGTGAGGGAAGATTGCTCCCAAAAAATGAGCCGGTTACTGAAAAGATGTCGCATGCCGAGTGTGAATCCTGTAATGGCAATGGCATTGGTGGCGTATTAAGGGGCGGTGGCGCCCCTGCCCCTTCCCTCGTACCTTTTTAACTTCTCCGGCATAAGCGGCATGCCCATGTTTGTGTCTATTCGCAATTTGACATCACTTCCTAGGCGTGGGTCCCGGAAGTGATGTCAGAGTGCAGATGCCGACGCGGGCAGAAACCTTATGCTGGGGAAGTAAAAAAGGTATGGGGGGGGAGGCAAGAGGCATGAGCACGTGGCAAGGAGAGGAGCGGGGGAGGGGAGAAGAGGAGGGGTGCTGTGTCCTTAGGATGACTGCGCCTGGAGCAGACTCCCCCCCCCACCGCACCCCCTCTTACTATGCCACTGAATGGCAAGTCCATAATTGCACATCTAACTTTAGGTGCAAGCATTTACAAAAGACAAATATGGCTGGTGTAAGTACATGAGCTTACCCAATTCATGAGGATCCAGTGTACTCATTCTTTTCCGGCATCCCGGACGTTTCTTTGAGGTTTTTGGCATCTTCAAGGTGGTGAATAGAAAAGTTGTAATGGAGAGTTGTAGAAAGTCTGACTGATGGAAATGGGCGGAGGCTAAAGACTGGGGATTAGGGGGAAGCAGGGGGAAATGGGTAGTGCTTGGGCACTGCACGTGCTCAGAGAGAGAGAAAAAAAAATCTCTCTGAGCTATTGGAGAGCTAATCCGCAAATTGGGAGCTGTTGGGACATCACCCATATGTGGCTGACTCATCCTGCTTGTCCTAGGAGAAGTGAGTGACTGTTAGCATTCTCTAATATGTGTAAACAATTCCTGGGCCCCATCTTTCCCTGCACCCCCCCTTTGCAATTGTGTGCTATGGATTTTATAGCCACATTTTACAGAATATTGACTATACTTTGTGCCTGGCTGCTAATTAGTGCCAATTAACACCAATTGGGGGTCAATAACTGGTTGATAATGCTAATTAAGAGTAAGGGAATTATATTTGATACTAGCTGATGCCCCGGTGTTGCACAGGTATTTAATTATAGCAATAACACTGTAAATGGATTCAAATAAAGATACTTTATAGTGGTGGATGAAATTATTTTTTTACAGCTTTATAAAAAGTACAATATTCAAATTATAAAGTGAAATATTTGACAAAATGAATACAATACAACTAACACAAAACTTGATTATAAACAACATTTTTAGTTTCACCTCCAGGAGCAAGAACATATACATTCTTGGGTGAACCCACCCTTGAGCAAGCAACATAGAGTTGTCCATGGGAAAAACAGGGGGATGTTAAATCCACTCCACAGTATGTAATAGTCTGTCCTTGTGATTTGTTGATTGTGATAGAGAATGCAAGTCTCACTGGAATTTGCAATCTCTTAAACTGAAAAGGAAGATCTGTTGGAATAAGTGGTATCCGCGGGATAAATACGGTTTCACCTTGTCCCTTTCCGGTTAAGATAGTTGCTTCAATTACATTGGACAGTAACCTCTTTACACAAAGCCTTGTGCCATTGCAAAGTTTTGGTGGGTCAAGGTTGCTAAGTAAAATAACTGGAGATCCCACAGCTTTTTACATTTTTTTCCATTGACTTGAATGGGTGAAATCAGATTTTCTGTTTGTATCTCCGCCCATGTGTGCAGGTGGGCCGTGAGACCCCCAGAACATATCACCCCAGGTAGTGAGGGATCTGCATACCAAGTTTCGTTCAAATCGGTCCCACAGCTTTTTACATTTTTTCCATTGACTTGAATGGGTGAAATCTGATTTTCTGTTTGTAGCTCCACCCACGTGTGTAAGTGGGCCGCAAGACCCCCAGAACATATCACCCCAGGTAGTGAGGGATCTGCATACCAATTTTCGTTCAAATCGGTCCCACAGCTTTTTACATTTTTTCATTGACTTGAATGGGTGAAATCTGATTTTCTGTTTGTAGCTCCGCCCACGTGTGCAGGTGGGCCGCGAGACCTCTAGAACATATCACCCCAGGTAGTGAGGGATCTGCATACCAAGTTTCGTTCAAATCGGTCCCACAGCTTTTTACATTTTTTCCATTGACTTGAATGGGTGAAATCTGATTTTCTGTTTGTAGCTCCACCCACGTGTGTAAGTGGGCCGCGAGATCCCCAGAACATATCACCCCAGGTAGTGAGGGATCTGCATACCAATTTTCGTTCAAATCGGTCCCACAGCTTTTTACATTTTTTCCATTGACTTGAATGGGTGAAATCTGATTTTCTGTTTGTAGCTCCGCCCACATGTGCAGGTGGGCCGCGAGACCCCCAGAACATATCACCCCAGGTAGTAAGAGATCTGCATACCAATTTTCGTTCAAATCGGTCCCACAGCTTTTTACATTTTTTCCATTGACTTGAATGGGTGAAATCTGATTTTCTGTTTGTAGCTCCGCCCACGTGTGCAGGTGGGCCGCGAGACCCCCAGAACATATCACCCCAGGTAGTGAGGGATCTGCATACCAAGTTTCATTCAAATCGGTCCCACAGCTTTTTACATTTTTTCCATTGACTTGAATGGGTGAAATCTGATTTTCTGTTTGTAGCTCCGCCCACGTGTGCAGGTGGGCCGCGAGACCCCCAGAACATATCACCCCAGGTAGTGAAGGATCTGCATACCAATTTTCGTTCAAATCGGTCCCACAGCTTTTTACATTTTTTCCATTGACTTGAATGGGTGAAATCTGATTTTCTGTTTGTAGCTCCGCCCACGTGTGCAGGTGGGCCGCGAGACCCCCAGAACATATCACCCCAGGTAGTGAGGGATCTGCATACCAAGTTTCGTTCAAATCGGTCCCACAGCTTTTTACATTTTTTCCATTGACTTGAATGGGTGAAATCTGATTTTCTGTTTGTAGCTCCGCCCACGTGTGTAAGTGGGCCGCGAGACCCCAAGAACATATCACCCCAGGTAGTGAGGGATCTGCATACCAATTTTCGTTCAAATCGGTCCCACAGCTTTTTACATTTTTTCCATTGACTTGAATGGGTGAAATCTGATTTTCTGTTTGTAGCTCCGCCCATGTGTGCAGGTGGGCCGCGAGACCCCCAGAACATATCACCCCAGGCAGTGAGGGATCTGCATACCAAGTTTCGTTCAAATCGGTCCCACAGCTTTTTACATTTTTTCCATTGACTTGAATGGGTGAAATCTGATTTTCTGTTTGTAGCTCCACCCACGTGTGTAAGTGGGCTGTGAGACCCCCAGAACATATCACCCCAGGTAGTGAGGGATCTGCATACCAATTTTCGTTCAAATCGGTCCCACAGCTTTTTACATTTTTTCCATTGACTTGAATGGGTGAAATCTGATTTTCTGTTTGTAGCTCCGCCCACGTGTGCAGGTGGGCCGCGAGACCTCCAGAACATATCACCCCAGGTAGTGAGGGATCTGCATACCAAGTTTCGTTCAAATCGGTCCCACAGCTTTTTACATTTTTTCCATTGACTTGAATGGGTGAAATCTGATTTTCTGTTTGTAGCTCCACCCACGTGTGTAAGTGGGCCGCGAGACCCCCAGAACATATCACCCCAGGTAGTGAGGGATCTGCATACCAATTTTCGTTCAAATCGGTCCCACAGCTTTTTACATTTTTTCATTGACTTGAATGGGTGAAATCTGATTTTCTGTTTGTAGCTCCGCCCACGTGTGCAGGTGGGCCGCGAGACCTCCAGAACATATCACCCCAGGTAGTGAGGGATCTGCATACCAAGTTTCGTTCAAATCGGTCCCACAGCTTTTTACATTTTTTCCATTGACTTGAATGGGTGAAATCTGATTTTCTGTTTGTAGCTCCACCCACGTGTGTAAGTGGGCCGCGAGACCCCCAGAACATATCACCCCAGGTAGTGAGGGATCTGCATACCAATTTTCGTTCAAATCGGTCCCACAGCTTTTTACATTTTTTCCATTGACTTGAATGGGTGAAATCTGATTTTCTGTTTGTAGCTCCGCCCACATGTGCAGGTGGGCCGCGAGACCCCCAGAACATATCACCCCAGGTAGTAAGAGATCTGCATACCAATTTTCGTTCAAATCGGTCCCACAGCTTTTTATATTTTTTCCATTGACTTGAATGGGTGAAATCTGATTTTCTGTTTGTAGCTCCGCCCACGTGTGCAGGTGGGCCGCAAGACCCCCAGAACATATCACCCCAGGTAGTGAGGGATCTGCATTCCAATTTTCGTTCAAATCGGTCCCACAGCTTTTTACATTTTTTCCATTGACTTGAATGGGTGAAATCTGATTTTCTGTTTGTAGCTCCGCCCACGTGTGCAGGTGGGCCGCGAGACCCCCAGAACATATCACCCCAGGTAGTGAGGGATCTGCATACCAATTTTCGTTCAAATCGGTCCCACAGCTTTTTACATTTTTTCCATTGACTTGAATGGGTGAAATCTGATTTTCTGTTTGTAGCTCCGCCCACGTGTGCAGGTGGGCTGCGAGACCCCCAGAACATATCACCCCAGGTAGTGAGGGATCTGCATACCAAGTTTCGTTCAAATCGGTCAAGCCGTTTTTGCGTGATCGCGGCACATACACACACACATACATACACACATACCTCCGATTTTATATATATACAGATACTGCCCTTCTTTAGTTACAATCAAAGGGGTTTACATATTATAGAGAGACACTTATTTTGTACCTGGGGCAAACAAGGGTTAAGTGACGTGCCCAGAGTCACAAGGAGCTACAGTTGGAATTGAACTCACAGCCTCAGGGTGCTGAGGTAGCTGCTCTAGCCACTGGGCCACTCCCAATGGTCTAAGTTGCCAATTTCCCCCCCTTATTGTGAAGAGGTTTAGTCTATGCTTCATTCCACCAACAAGAGTCAACCTCATTAATGATGTCACAATCGCTTGATTTGCAAAGGGTAAAGGACTTGATATCCTGCTTTTTCTGTGTGGTTATAATCAAAGGAGTTTACATATTTTAGACAGGTACTTATTTTGTACCCGGGGCAAAGGAGGGTTAAGTGACGTGCCCAGAGTCACAAGGAGCTGCAGTGGGAATCGAACCCAGTTCCCCAGGTTCTCAGACCACTGCCTTAACCATTAGGAAGGGACGTGTGCATAACTGACGTATTTTATAAGGTCCATGGGAACCCCACTCATGCTTTGGGGCTCATTTTCAAAATAGAAAAACATCTAAAAGTGGTAAAAAGGAGCAGATGGATGTTTTTCTTGCCAAACCCTTTCAGTTCGCTATTTTTGAAACCTATTTTCTAGATAGATTTTTATGCTACTTGTCAACAGAGAATCTCTGTATCATTTATGTACCTCATTTTACAGTGGCAGCCGAAGAATACTTGACTCCAACCTGTCGCTCTCCAACCATATCTCTCAAGTGGTACTACCTGTGACAACTCCAAAAAATAAGGAACTACTTATCAGAGTTAAAGGGCTGGAGGAGTTGCCATACAGTGAGAGATTGGAGAAACTGGGCCTCTTTTCCCTTGAAACAAGGAGACTGAGAGGGGACATGATCGAAACATTCAAGATACTGAAGGGCATAGACTTAGTAGAGAAAGAGAGATTGTTCACCCTCTCCAAGATGGAGAGAAAGAGAGGGCACTCTCTAAAGTTAAAAGGGGATAGATTCCGTACAATCATAAGGAAGTTCTTTTTCACCCAGAGAGAGGTAGAAATCTGGAATGCTCTTCCGGAGGCTGTTATAGGGGAAAACACCCTCCAGCGATTCAAGACAAAGTTGGACAAGTTCCTGCTAAACTGGAACGTACGCAGTTGAGGCTGGACTCATTTAGAGCACTGGTCTTTGACCTATGGGCCCCGCGTGAGTGGACTGCTGGGCAGATGGACCACTGGTCTGACCCAGCAGCGGCAATTCTTATGTTCTTATGAGTCTGACTTTACCCAACTACTCTATGCCTTAGTACTCTCCCACTTGGATTACTGCAATGCGCTATTCAACGGTCTCATGGCGAAGAATGTACAATGTCTCCACCGTGTACAAAATGCGGCAATCAGACTTCTAAAAAAAAAAAAAAAACCCCACGCCCACGACCCTGTCTCCCAGGCTCTATTGGCAGCTCACTGGTTGCACATAGCCAAACGTTGTGTCTTCAAGGGCCTGATGCGTGCATTCAAATCCTTGCATGACATGCCACCAGGCTACATGGCAACCAAGATCCTTCCATATGTGCCGAACAGGTCCCTCCGCTCCCAGGATGAAATAAGCCTCAAAAAGCCCCCTGGTCGTGCCCTTCAATTGCAAACTGCCAAACGACGTTCCTACTTCCATTTCACACCGAGCCACTAGCATCGACTACCCCAGTGGATCAGATCCCTTGAAGGACTCTTCAACTTTAGGAAAGCAATAAAAACAGACCTCTTCATCTAACTCCTCTGCTCATGACTAGAGAGTTGCGTAGGGACAGAAAACCCACACATTCCCGCCCGTCCTCATCAGGATCCTCTCCATCCCCACCCATCCCCGCCAGGATCCTTTCCATCCCCACCCGTCCCCGTTAGAATCCTCTCCGTCCCCACCCATCCCCGCAAGGAATTACCTCCATCCCCGCCCGTCCCCATAAAAAGCAGCAATTACTTCTGATAGGATCATCAATTCCACAGTTTCTTTTGCTGTTTTCCTTGTGGAATCTCTTTGGTGGAACCCTTATTTTGTTTTCTGTTCAGGTAATTAACTTATAAACCCCCTCTTTTACTAAGGCTGACGTGTCCATTATATTATATGGACGAACCCTGTTTCCAAAGCCTTCCATCCCCATGGGAGTCCCGTTGGCTAGAGGGGGGTCCCCATGGGAGTCCCGTGGGTTATGGAGGGAAACCCGCGGGATTCCCGTGATTCCCGTTCCCGTGCAGACCTGTACTCATGACCCATGGATTACAAAGAAATGTACATTGGTACTAGATCTTGGTGTGTGTCACATTAAGATAAAAACTTTTATCGTAAAATTTGTACTGGATCTAAGGCAAATCTTAACCTGTTAATTGTATCTATACATTATGTATGTTTAACCCGCGACCCATTTACATTGAAGCGAAGGTTGTTTAAATTACATTCCAGTTCTTTATTTTTCTTTATTTTTTTGTCAGCTTTCATCTGGGGAGGGGGAATTGATTATGGGATGGAAGGGATAGAATTTTTTTAAAAATAATATATGGATTAGAATTTTAACAATTGTGAATTATTTATTATTTGTAAAGAATAGTTTTTTAAATATAATTTATATGTATTTTTACTCTATTCCTTTAATAAAATGTTTGAACATAAATAAGGGGGGTTGGGAAGGGGGAAATGGGAATGGGGGAATGTATAGAGGTATGAGGTGGTAATATGGAAATATATTTTGGAGGAATGATAGAAATATGTATGAAAATTAGTATTGTGAATATAATTGTAATGAACATCTTATTGTATTATATTATTATATACTTATTTGATTCCTTCAATAAAATGTTATAAACTAACCCGCAACCCGCTCTGAGCTTTTTGAGGAAAATGCGATAGAAAACAAATCAATTAAATAAATAAATATTTAATAGTGCATGTCCACCCTCATGAAATCACCTTAGATAATTTACTGAGTGCTAATTTTAGAAAGCAGAAGTATCACATCCCTCAATTTAGGTGCTGCACACATTTCAATTTCAGTGACAGTTTTCCTTCTTTATAATGTCTCTCAGACACCACTGTCCACCATTAAAAGATAAGCGACATGAGGTTTTTTTTTAATGCCCAAATGCAGCAGACACAGAGGAAGCCATTTTGTAAGCTCACACTGTCAATCATAGCATTGCGTCTGGTACCATCACACCTTCCCGATGTTGTGATCATCTTACACATTCTTAACAATTAATTTGCAACATTAGAGGCTGCTGTGAGTTTAAACCCCTTTGACAATAAAATCTCAGCTCTTCCTTTCCTCCTCAAAATACAGAACAGCTGAGTTAAAATGAGTATTTACCCTGCTCTAGAATGTATGGGAAGATGTGTACATTGTAGCATAATCCTCATTTCCTGCAAATTTGCTCATTTTTCCTAAAGACTTTTTTATTTGCAGAATCATTTCACAGTTCAGCTGCTCTTCCCGGTTGAGTAGTTTATACAATACGCTTCTAGAAAATAATTCTCTGACATTAATCTATAATGATACTATGCTGTTCCCAAGTCTTTTTTTTAATGTAAACTAATAGAATTCCTGTATATACATTAAATGTTACAGAGTTCTGTATGTTTTCATGCATAAGCACCCAAACGGGGTTAATTTGAGGACAGTTGGCTTGATAGATTCTTAGATCTGGTGCTGACCTAGTTAATCAAGTCACTTTTTCCTTCAGGTGTTTTGCTTGCTATATGATCAATATATTTCATTTCATTTCATTCCATCATTTATTTATTGACTGGGGTTTATTAACTCTCTTTATGAAAAGATTCACCCATTTCTTTTCTGCCTGCACCTTTACAGTTCAAAGTGGATTATAATTGTAACCCTGGCCCCACACACATAGTCTCAGGGCACCAGCTCTTGGGGTCATGTACCCACAACTAGGGCATACAAAAAGAAAAGTCAAGTTCCAGCTGGGCATGGGTCAGGTCTGGACTTACTGTGGTAGGCCATTACTTCAATACAATGTGAATAGAAGGGGAAAAAAGGGGAGAGGGGAAGTGGGGGGAAGGAGGGAAGGGAGTTGGGGAGTAGTAAGGGGGTTGATTTAGGTCATATGGAAATATATTTTGAAGGAATGATAGAAATATGTATGTAAATATTATAATTGTGAATCTATTTAAAATGAAATCTATTTGTATTATATTATATTTAATTATTTCCTTCAATAAAATGCTATAAATTACTCCGGTAGGCCAAAGGATAACTTTCCCCAAGGTTCAACTACTTCATACAATCTTTCACTTAATTGGAAAAAAAAAATCAAGCTGAGATTGATGAATAATTAATAACTCCAACTTTACTTAGATTTTGATAGCAGTTCCAAACTTTCAACTACAGTATTTACATCTAGGCCTTTCAGAGTACAGACACTGGTCACAGTTCTCTTAATAAATGTCAATCCAGATATTCATCATAGGGTTTTCCAATCTCTTCATGCAGCTCCTTTAATACTTGTGGTGAGACACTCTGGGTCCCACCCTCTTCCTTCATCCTGGGACCATGCTATCGTCCTGACAACACAATGGCCAATCAGGGACTTCCTTAGGCTTCACCCTAAAGAAGTCCCTGATTGGCTCAGGTGCCACAGGCTCCTCCCTGAGGTGCCTGAGCCAATGAGGGACTTCCTTAGGGAGGAGCGTAAAGAAGTCCCTGATTGGCCATTGTTAATTTCAACTTTACTTAGATTTTGATAGCAGTTCCAAACTTTCAACTATTTACAGAAACTGGTCACAATTCTCTTATAAGTGTCAATCCAGATATTCATCATAGTGTTTTCCAATCTCTTCAGGAAGCTCCTTTAATACTCAGACACTCTGGGTCCTACCCTCTTCCCTCATCCTGGGACCATGCTTTCCTGGGTTGTGGGTTGTGTGGCTGACTATCCTGCTGTCCACGGAGAACCTACGTTACAGTTAAGTAACTACACTTTCTCCTAGGACAAGCAGGATGAGTCAGCCACATATGAGTGACTCCCTAGCCGAGGGATGTACCGACTGGACCTGCGCCTTAGCGCTCTGTGCATCCCTCGTCTGGATGTGGAGGCCAAGCCGGGCAGGGTAATCAGGCGAAGCAGGTGAAGTTGTGGAAACAAGGTTTTTGATAAAGTGCTGTGTTAACTGAGCAATAATACTCATAGAACAGTGAAACTGGTCAATAACAATCAATGAACAGTGAGAAACCAACTGGTCAACAGTGACAATTCGCAGTTGCATGTGACAATTCATACTTGCATATTCCACATTCAGTCTAGACAGGTAGTGCTGGAAAACCTACTTAATCGATATCTATAACACCCTACTTGATCAGTGTTTGTCAATATTTATAACACCCTACTTGGTTGCTGTCTCTTCCGGGAGGGAAGGGCCACTTGCAAGACTGTTCGGCCGAATATGTCGAGGCAGTAGTGCTTGGTGAAGGTGTGCATGGAGGACCAAGTGGCTGCATTGCAGATGTCCCCTATTGGTGTGTGGTGCAGATGAGCCGGAGTGGTGACTATGGCTCTGAGCTGGTGGGCATGGACTCCCATCGGCGGTTCACACTGCGCTCTGCTATAGGTGAAGGAGATGCACTGGGATATCCAGCGCGAGAGCCTGCATTTGGTGGCTGGCAGTCCTGGTCTGTTTTGGTCGTAGGAGACGAACAATTGTGAGGCTTGTCTGGTCTGTTGCGTAGTCAGGGCCCGCACACAGTCCAGGAGGTGTCGCTGAGGTGGCTGTGTGCCTCCCTGTGGGGGGATGTAGAGTGCCAGGAGGATGATAGACTGGTTGATGTGGAATGCTGAGGCCACCTTCGGCATGAATCGGGGGTGGGTTTTGAGTACCACCCTGTTCTCATGGAGGAGTGTGTCGGGGGGTGATGGACCAGGGCCTGGATCTCGCTCATACATCTGACCGCCGCGATGGAGGTCAGAATGCAGGTCGTGGTGGAGGGTAAGGCTCCCGTGCTGTGTTATGAGAACGGCACTGATTGGGAGGTGGAGAGGTGGGTGAATCGCTATCCATTGCCGGAACGGGAACCATGGTTGCTGGGACGCAAACAGGGAAAACATGATCATCGTTGCTCTGTCCTGAAGGATCTTCTGCAGGACTTAGGGTATGAGAGGTGTTGGCGGGTAGGCGTATAAGAGTCTGTGGTTCCAACTCACAGACAGACCGTCGGGGCTGAGACGGCGATGGGTCGATCTCTTTGAGCAGAAGGTCGGTATCCACACAGTGCAGTTTCTGTTCTCTCCTGGGAACAAATCCTCAGGGATAGGGTCCCTATTCATTTCTCTTGATGAGCCACTTCTGGTCCCACCCTCGCTCCACAGTCCGCTCTGCTAGCAAACCCTCTCAGACTTTTACCCAACAAGCTGTCAGCACATCCAAGAGTCTCTCTCAGTACTTGGGCTCTGGTGGGAGTTCAGGATACAAAAACACCCACACATATACAGTCAAATCTCAGTTTACGAGCAAAACATTCTCGCAAATCGTGACTTTCAAAGTTGCAAACGAGCATTGACTTGATTTGCGAGTCCCCCCGCCCGCTAACCAGCATCGCCCCCCCGCCCACAAACACTGCCCCCCCCGCGAACCGGCATCACCCCCCCCTTGCGAACGCCTGCCCCCCCCCTGCGTGAACTGGCATCCCCCACCCACCCAAACTGAAAGCTTACCCCCCCAATGTGGCACTGGCACGCAGCACCAACCCACAGGAAGTGCCAATGCCCGAACATCGTGCCTCTCCTCCGACTGGGCCTTGAGCATCTGTGCTCTCGGAATCTTGGAGAGAGGTGTGAGCCAGAAGGCCTTGAGCATGCGCAGATGCTCAAGGCCCAGTTGGACGAGAGGAATGATCTTCAGGCACCGGCACCTCCTGTGGGTTGGTGTTAGTGCCAGTACCACATTGGGGGGTAAGCTTTCAGTTTGGGCGGGCGGGGGATGCCAGTTCGCAAGAGGGGGCGATGCTGGTTCACGGGGGGGGGGGGGGGAGATGTGTAAGCGCACCAGTGGCCTCGGGGGTGGAGGGTCAGCGCCGTTGGCCGGAAGGGGGGGGGGAATGGGAGGTGGAACGAATCAAGTGAGTTTCCCTTACTTTCTATGGGGAAACTCGCTTTGATATACGAGAAAATTTGTTTATGAGCATATTTCTAGAACGAATTCGATTTCCAGTGGGGACAGGCAGGGATGGGTTTGATTGCAGTGGAGATGGACAGGGACGGGTTTGATTTCTGTCCCCATGCAACTCTCTAATCCACAGTGAATATCCACGAGATAGATTTACATGCACTGGCTCCTGGATATTGAAATCTATCTCATGCCTATTCATAGACACTATCCTGAAAACCTGACTGTGTCCCAAGAACTAACTTGAGGAGCACTGCAATAGAGGTCTATAAAATCCAGAGTGGAACCACAGCTCTATCATATCTCCCCTCAGCCATCTCTTCTCCAAGTGGAAGAGCCCCAACCTCTCTAGCCTTTCCACAGAGGAGAGAGATGCCATCTATTTAATCATTTTGGTCACCCTTCTCTGTAAGTTTCAAGTTTATCAGGTTTTGATATGCTGCCTATCAAGGTTATCTAAGCGGTTTTTACAATCAGGTACTCAAGCATTTTCCCTATCTGTCCCGGTGGGCTCACAATCTCTCTAGCGTACATGGGGCTATGGAGGACTGAGTGACTTGCCCAAGGTCACAAGGAGCAGCGCCGGGTTTGAATCCACGACCCCAGGGTGCTGAGGCCGTAGCTCCAACCACTGCGCCACACACTCCTGCCCATACCAGGGTTTGTCAAGCACACAAATGAAAAACACACATACCCTGGGTTTCCTGATCTACCTTTTCTTTTTAAATTTCTGTTTGATCTGGTTTGTTCTTTGTGCAATATCCATTGATTCTTTACTTCCCTGCAGCTCTTTAAGCATTTCCAGTGACATCAAGGAGTAGAGCACAATGTGTTAATTTGATGAGTACCTTCATGCGGTGTCTCTTCTAAAACAGTACAGAAGTAAAATCAATTTAGCATATTTTTGAATGTGGAGCGTAGGAGGGAAAAGTGAATTCAGCTACTGCGTGATCTTCAGACTCAACATAACAACATATCTGAGCCGTTTATTTGGCATTGTTGCTCAGAAGCAATGTGCGTTTTCTGTGGCTCTTCTGGGAGATCTTCATCTCCGAATGTACACTCCTTCAACATCAGGTTACTTAAAGCAGCCGTTTCACCATCTGCCAATTAAAAGGGTTGAACGAGGCAAAACTGTGGCCTGTCGGCTCACCGGCGCTCTACCCGAGCCATCTGAGCCTATTATGCTTCCAGGGAATAAAATTAGATCTGTTGAAAAATTCTGTTACTTGGGAATAACTCTGGACTCACAATTAACATTTTTACCTCAGATTTCTAATTTATGTACATCAAGTTTCTTTATATTTAGACACCTGCGCACTAGAAGACATCTTTTTGATCACAATACGATGCATAATCTATCCTCCTTACTTCCATTGCCGCTCAGCTACAAAGAGCAGGAGCAAAGTGCACTGAGCGGCTTCTTGATTGGCTCCCGCGAATTTGTGCAAGAATTCGCGGGAGCCAATCAAGAAGCTGCTCGGTGCCAAGCAGGCACGTCAAAGCGCACTCCTGCTTTATGCAGCTCAGCGGCAGAAGAAACACTTTTACTCGAGCGAAGACAGAGCCTGACTGGAGTTGGGAGGGAAGGGGGCTGGGGCAGTGCTCGTTGAAAAACCCAATTCCGAGGGTGAAGAGCCTGACCGGGGGGGGGGGGAGAGAAGGGGGCTGGAACAGTGCCAATTTGGGGGGAGGTCATGGCCCCTGTGGCCTTCCCCGTTCTGACGCCTATGGTTCCGCGCATCTACCACCCGTTCTGCAAAAAAGTATTTCCTTAGATTACTCCTGAGTCTATCACCTCTTAACTTCATCCTATGCCCTCTCATTCTAGAGCTTCCTTTCAAATGAAAGAGACTCGACTCATGCACATTTACGTCATGTGGGTATTTAAATGTCTATCATATCTCTCTTCTCCCACCTTTCCCCTAAAGTATACATTTAAGTCTGTCCCCATACGTCTTATGATGAAGACCACTGAACATTTTAGTAGCCTCTATCCTTTTGATATCTTTTTGAAGGTGTGGCCTCCAGAATTGTACACAATATTCTAAATGAGGTCTCACCAGAGTCTTATACAGGGACATCAATACTTCCTTTTTCCCACTGTGACCAAACCTCTCCCTATGTACCCTAGCATCTTTCTAGCTTTTGCTGTCACCTTTTCAACCTGTTTGGTCACCTTAAGCTCATCACAAACTATCAAACCCAAGTCCTGTTCCTCTTTCGTGCACAAAAGTTCTTCACCCCCTAAATTGTACTGTTCCCTATGGATTTTGCAGCCCAAATGCATGACCTTGCATTTCCTAACAACCATGGTCATTTTTGTAGATACACTTCTTGGAAATTAAAAAATTAATTAAATCTGGAAAGATCTCAACTTTGTCACTCCTTTCTGAGCAAGTGCAGATCATGAGGCACAGATGAAGTTTACTTGTATTGTCTGGTTTCAGTTTTCCCTTTCAAAAAACTCCAAATTTGACAGGAAAGTTAAACAACGAGGAGGTGACTCCCTTCTTCCTTAGGATCTGGTGTCAAAGGGCTCAAGACAGGGATATAATAAATGCAATGCAACTTATACTTAAAGCTTGAATAGGTTAGGCTTAAAGGCTCCCAAAATATCTTTGTGCCCAGATGGGTTCCCCCCCCACCTCTCAGTAATGGAGTCAATAGTTTCTCACATTAAGGAAAGCTGCAGCTTGCATAGGTCAACTTGGGATTTTTGTATGTAAGTGAAATGAAAACAAGCAGGGTCTGTCAGGACTTTAAGGCTTTAAAAACCACTATTCATTTACTATGCTTAGGACATCTTTTTTCAAGCAGTAACTTGGGAGGGGGGGGGGTTTATAGAACACAGTGATGTTATTACTGCAATTAGCATGGAAGGATTTTTTTTTTTTTTTTTAATGCGAATCAATCATAATAGTAATGAAAAAAAAACACAAAAAACCACCTGGCAAGAAATGTTTGTGAACGCTTCCCCAGGCATTAATAAATGATATTTTTAAGCCGGTTGACACAGCACAAAAAAAAAAAAAAAAGAAGAAGAAATTACTAAAGGTTTGTTTCCCTCTCCCATCATCATTTCTTCGACTTTGACCTCAATCCTCTGTCCCAAAGATAACAAGAATACAGGCAACAAATATTATCCTTTGCCAACGTCTTTTTTTTCGGATCTCACTCAAACCGCCTCCCCCTCCCCCCCAAACACAGGCTCGTTTGCACAAAGGAGCAGTGACTATCTGCTCAGCAGCCCACCTTTAACAAAAACCCTGCAGGACTCTGGAAATGGCCCGAGTGCTAATGAAGGAGCCACTGCGCCGTGTGTTCCTGCAGTGGTTGCCTGGCACAGAAAGCTGCTGTCTGGCCGCAGCTATGAGGTAACGTCTAGCTTCTCTGCCAAGCTGCAGAACTAGTCAGACACTCCCTGGAACAACATTTCTTCAGAAAAGAGAAAAACTTAGGCAAGGAATGATCTTCCAGAAGCTTCGGAGCATTTTTTTGTTCTTTTTTTTTTGGTGGGTTATATAACTGAATTACTGTAGCCAGACTGCGACAGATTTGAAAAGGTTGGGAGTGGGTGGGGTATATCTCAGGAAAAAAAAAGAAAATACTGATTCACAATGAACCAAGACGGAGAAACATGAAATAGTGAGCTTCCTTTTTATGAAACTGCAGTTTTGGTGTGCTGGCTGAAAGTCAGAATATTAGGAAGCTCACCTCCATCTGCAGCTTCCCCCCCCCCTTACTCCCCTTCTCAACAACGGAGCAATCTCATTAATTTAATTAAGCAAACTGTTTATATTGCCTTTTTTACGACAACAATGCTTTGCGGTTGGCACATTCGGACCCCGCCAATGACGTGCGCGATTAAACCCCGCCCCATTTCTACCCAGTGAAGTCCTAAGAGCTAGCGCATGCGTTATGTGCTTCAAAACCAACATGGTTTCTGTGCACGTCGATCGATGTTACAGCAATACGTGAGTGTGAATGGGGGGCGTGCTTACGATCATATCATTTGCATGGACAAGCTTTACTGAATCGATCGGCCAGAATGACTAGGAAACGGATAGGACACGAAATGGATCGAATTGTGGACTTTAGTGAATCTAGCCCATTGTTATTACTTAACTAGCTGATGCCCCGGCGTTGCACGGGTATTTAATTATAGCAATAACACTGTAAATGGATTCAAATAAAGATACTTTATAGTGGTGAATGAAATTATTTTTTTACAGCTTTATAAAAAGTACAATATTCAAATTATAAAGTGAAATATTTGACAAAATGAATACAATACAACTAACACAAAACTTGATTATAAACAACATTTTTAGTTTCACCTCCAGGAGCAAGAACATATACATTCTTGGGTGAACCCACCCTTGAGCAAGCAACATAGAGTTGTCCATGGGAAAAACAGGGGGATGTTAAATCCACTCCACAGTATGTAATAGTCTGTCCTTGTGATTTGTTGATTGTGATAGAGAATGCAAGTCTCACTGGAATTTGCAATCTCTTAAACTGAAAAGGAAGATCTGTTGGAATAAGTGGTATCCGCGGGATAAATACGGTTTCACCTTGTCCCTTTCCGGTTAAGATAGTCGCTTCAATTACATTGGCCAGTAACCTCTTTACACAAAGCCTTGTACCATTGCAAAGTTTTGGTGGGTCAAGGTTGCTAAGTAAAATAACTGGAGATCCCACAGCTTTTTACATTTTTTCCATTGACTTGAATGGGTGAAATCAGATTTTCTGTTTGTAGCTCCGCCCACGTGTGCAGGTGGGCCGCGAGACCCCCAGAACATATCACCCCAGGTAGTGAGGGATCTGCATACCAAGTTTTGTTCAAATCGGTCCCACAGCTTTTTACATATTTTCCATTGACTTGAATGGGTGAAATCAGATTTTCTGTTTGTAGCTCCGCCCACGTGTGCAGGTGGGCCACGAGACCCCCAGAACATATCACCCCAGGTAGTTGGAATTACTGTGAGAATGGCAGTTTTTTACATTTTTTCCATTGACATGAATGGGTGAAATCTGATTTTCTGTTTGTAGCTCCGCCCATGTGTGCAGGTGGGCCGCGAGACCCCCAGAACATATCACCCCAGGTAGTGAGGGATCTGCATACCAAGTTTCGTTCAAATCGGTCCCACAGCTTTTTACATTTTTTCCATTGACTTGAATGGGTGAAATATGATTTTCTGTTTGTAGCTCCGCCCACGTGTGCAGGTGGGCCACGAGACCCCCAGAACATATCACCCCAGGTAGTGAGGGATCTGCATACCAATTTTCGTTCAAATCGGTCCCACAGCTTTTTACATTTTTTCCATTGACTTGAATGGGTGAAATCTGATTTTCTGTTTGTAGCTCCGCCCACGTGTGCAGGTGGGCCGCGAGACCCCCAGAACATATCACCCCAGGTAGTGAGGGATCTGCATACCAAGTTTCGTTCAAATCGGTCAAGCCGTTTTTGTGTGATCGCGGCACATACACACACACATACATACACACATACCTCCGATTTTATATATATAGATTAATTTCACTTTGGGAAGCTTGGCGTCCCCAATTCTGTGTGATCTCCCCCTTGAATCAGTGCTCCCGGTTTCTTTACATTTATGGCAGTCTCTCTCCTGCTTGTCCTGTCTGTCACATATGATTACAAAAATAACAAAGGAATTATTTCCTTTCTCAAAATAGTAAATCACCTCTTGTACGCCTGTTTGTTCCCCCTTTATCGTTGCAAAACATTCTGTCCATGTAGCACTACTTATAAATCTCAGGTTTGCTTTTAGCATTTTCTGATTTTCATCACTAATCTTTGCTCACATAGAAACGAAATAATTATAATAGTGAGTACTTAGTCTGAGTGTACGAAGTGGTAAAAATCCTGCCATCTGGGTGGAGTTAAATCAGGGGGGGGAGGGGGAATATTGCCAGCTGAGACAGGAATAATAGCAGGTGGAGAGTCTGTTTTGCACTGAAGGCTGCACAGATATCTCGACCAAGTTATAATATTTGCCAAGTCAGGGTCAAAATAGATTTGACCGGGATTAAATGATACTATGAGATCTGTTTCTTATGAACTTTCCAGCATGTTCTGCCAAGTATCTGTCAGTCATAAACCGAATATCCATTTTGTCAATGTTTCCACAAATATCCTAAATTATGATTTGGAAAGGATCCCCAATACTGCATGTCGGTCAACAATCAAGAGCTATGGGTTTACTAATTACTAAAAAATGAAAATTGTGACCACAAAATTATAGCTCTTAGAAAGAGAACATTAAGATCAAAATTACTATGGATCGCTACAGTTCTGTGTTGTAGGATTGATCCAATTAAAGAGTGACTGTTTAAAAAAACGAATAATAATGGAAAGATAAATATATTTGAAAAAGTAAGAGGGTTCTTCACAAAATGTCTGCACTTTCATATTTTTGTGGGAAACGGTTGAGGCGGAAGAAGTGGTAAGAGGGTGTGTCTCAGAATGTCATGTGAAAAATGTATCACAAAATAGGGTGATCATGTGGAAACAGTGTAGTTACTTACCTGTAACGTAGGTTCTCCGTGGACAGCAGGATAGTCAGCCACATATGGGTGTTGTCCCAACAGCTCCCAATTTACGGATAAGCTCTTCAATAGCTCAGAGAGATTTTTTTTTTTTTTTCTCTGAGCATGTGCAGTCGTGATGTTATTTGCATTAGAAATATTTAATAAATAGTGCTTAAAAAAATAAAAGCGTGGTAACCTTTTGATGATCCCTGTATTTGTTAAAAATAGAATCTGAATACTGTACATTGTTTTGTTTTGGAATTAAAAAACAAATCTAGTTTGTAATCAAGTTTTTTTTTTCTACATAAAGGCATTTCTTATATAAACTCTTAGATACAAAGTTAGTTATAAATGTGCATCACTTATTTAGAGATAGTATGACATTGTACATGTCGGCAGATAAAAAAAGACCTGCATGGTTCATCCAGTCTGCCCAACAAGGTGGGCAGAGTTGAATCTGGCACTCTGAAAAGGTTTCACGTCTTGATTAACAATACATTTCTCTTTGGTTAACTCTTCTAAACATACCTTACCAAACTTGAAGCAACCAATGAAGAGCCTCCATTCTTCTTTGCCATTTTAAATATTTTGAATTAATTTTTTCATTGTGTGGGAAAAGATGTTCACATGAGTTGGGTCTGCTTTGTTGGAATCTATGCGAAAGAGAACCATTTAATACAATTTTGATCGGCAATTTACCACAGAACAAATATATAATAGGACGATCCAGGTAATAGGGAACAAAAGATTTCTAAATAATAGCTTATTTTCTTCTGTTAGATTGAATCCTTTGCTCCTTTACTTTATGGGGGGACCTCAGAAAAGTTCACAGCCCAACCAACAAAGTTGGGGCAATTTTCATCCAGGGCTAAACACTTCGTCCAGTGATTTTCTACTATTTTTTGTTCCATCAAAAAAATACGGAATGAAAAAAGTGGAAAATTACTGGACTAAGGGCTAGATCAATGATTCCCAAACCTGTCCTGGAGGACCCCCAGGCCAGTCGGGTTTTCAGGATAACCCTAATGAATATGCATGAGAGCGATCTGCATTTAATGGAGGTGCCAAGCATGCAAATCTGCTCCATGCATATTCATTAGGGCTATCCTGAAAACCCGACTGGCCTGGGGGTCCTCCAGGACAGGTTTGGGAACCACTGGGCTAGATTCACTAACGATAGCGACTCAATCGCTGTTGGCCAATTCTCTGGCCAATTTTCTAACAGCGATTGATTCGCTGTTAAGTTTGCATGCAAATAATTTGCATGGAGGTGAAAACAGATGTAGCGCCGATTGCTGACTTGTGTGAATCTAGCCCTGAGTGTATAGCCCTTGATGGAGACCGCTCTCTGGCCTGAAAACTTTTCAGCAGTCCCTCGTAAGCTATTTGGAGATCTTAGCAGAAATGCACATCTGTGGACGGAACTGCTTGAGTGAACTATCCTTTCCAAAACAGTGTGGTACTTCTGCTTATGGGGATTCTTGGCGCTTACTTTTTGTCATGCACAAAGATTTTGGACGTGCCCATGATGAAAGAAGCAGCTCATTGTTGACTTTACTCCCCCTTATTCTTCGTGGGCCAAATTCTGTGTAGTGCGACCAAAGTTGCATGCACAAATCTGTGCCTATTTCCAATTTGCACACACAGCTTAATTGCTTAACAAGCCAATCAGCACCAATAATTGGCGATTAAGTAATAATTGGCACTAATTAGAATTTTGCGTGAACAACTAAGCGCATTCTGTAAAGAGGTGTGTACTTTTTCTAGCGCATGTCTCTCAAAAGGGGGCATGGCTAGGGAAGGCCCCTGGGTGGGTTGTGGACATTCCTAAATGTTATGCACATTAGAGAATGACACGGTGACTGTTACCCGCGGCTAGCTGCAGGTAACCTGCTGAAATGGGGACGTAAAAAAAAAAAAAAAAAAGTCGCTGCGGGTATAGGGAGAAGGCCATTCACCGCCCTGTGGAGCA
This sequence comes from Geotrypetes seraphini, assembly GCF_902459505.1. NCBI lineage: Eukaryota > Metazoa > Chordata > Amphibia > Gymnophiona > Dermophiidae > Geotrypetes > Geotrypetes seraphini. Next base: position 101,507,032 of record NC_047094.1, on the reverse strand, counting down.
GTGAATGGCCTTGTCCCTCGCAGTTAATTGAGGATAGAAACATAGAAACATAGAAAATGACGGCAGAAAAGGGCCACGGCCCATCTAGTCTGCCCACACAAATGGCCCACCCCCTAACTACCTCCATGACGAGATCCCACATGCCAGTCCCATCTTTTCTTAAAATCTGGCATGCTGCTGGCCTCAATTACCTGTTGTGGAAGATTATTCCAGCGGTCAACCACCCTTTCGGTGAAGAAATATTTTCTGGTGTCGCCATGAAATTTCTCACCCCTGATTTTCAATGGATGCCCTCTTGTTGCCGTGGGTCCTTTAAGGAAAAAGAGATCCTCTTCCACCTCGATACGGCCCGTGACATATTTAAACGTCTCGATCATGTCTCCCCTCTCTCTGCGTTCCTCGAGTGAGTACAGCTGCAACTTACCCAGTTGTTCCTCATACGGGAGATCCTTGAGTCCTGAGACCATCCTGGTGGCCATTCGCTGAACCGACTCAACTCTCCGCACATCTTTTTGATAATGCGGCCTCCGGAATTGTACACAGTATTCCAGATGGGGTCTCACCATGGATCTGGACAACGGCATTATGACCTCGGGCTTACGGCTGATGAAACTTCTAGGGATACAGCCCATGATTTGGCTAGCCCTGGATGAAGCTTTCTCCACTTGATTGGCAGTCTTCATGTCTTCGCTAATAATCACCCCCAAGTCACGTTCTGCTACACTCCTTGCTAAGATCGCACGGTCCAGCAGCCGCCTCCATCCTTCCTCCCAATCGCGGTCCGGCCATCTCCCTCCCTCCTTCCCTTCCCCTGGCTTACTTTAATTTTTTCTTAACAAGCAGCTGGAACCTTGAAGTCGTGTGTAGCTGCCAGAAAGCCCTCCTCTGACACAACTTCCTGTTTCCAGTTGCGTTATGAACAGTTTCCGATTGCATCAGAGGAGGACTTTCTGGCAGCCTCAAGTGACTTCAAGGCCAGCGAGGGTAATGGGAAGGAAGGGAGGGAGCTGCTAGATCGCGGTGGGAGGGAGGGAGGGGGCTGCTGGACTGGGCGAAGGGTGTTGAAGGGGGTGGAGAGGAACAGACGTTATACACTGGTGGTGAATATATGTGGGGGCAGGGATGGGGATCGAACTCACGGTGACGGAACGGGTATGGAGCTCGTAGTGACGGGATGGAGACAGGGACGAGCTCACGGGGGCAGAGACTGGGACAAATTTTTTTACCCGTGTCATTCTCTAATGTACATTATTATAGAATATGCCTGATCCACGCACAACTTAGGGCAGGTATTTAGGCCTGGTTTTCATTGACATAAATGGTAACTCCTAAATGTTAGTCATATGGATGGATGCCATGCATTTTATAGCATCACATTGTCATCCTTTTCAGTGCCAATTTTTTAGGCATCATATATAGAATATGGGGCTCATTGTAAAAAAAAAAAAACCATCTAAAAAGTGGCCTAAATGGGTACTTGGACGATCAAAAAGCCTGATCGACCAAGTACCCATAATCAAAGTTGGTTTTAGACATATCTAAAACCAGCTTAGGCCTTTCCCCTGCCTCTAAACACATAGAGCAAAAAGAGGCGTTTGTAGAGGAGGGGAAAGGGCGGGCGGTGAGCCGACCTACACCTAGGCGTACAGCAGGTATAACCAAAACTTTAGGCAGGCTGCCTAGTCGGCACTTATATGTTTTGACTTAGACCAAGTGAAAACAGGTATAAATGCCGAAAAGGGGCCGCTGAGCTGATCGCTGCAGCTCAGCGGTCCAAGCAACCTCCCTACTCCCCCTACTGCAACGTTCTCTGCAGGAGAGATGGCTCATCTCTCCTGCCGCGATGGAGATCACCCACCCCCCTCCGAACCACAGCACTTTGGGGTGAGCATCGGGCAGGGCATCTCTCCAGCCGGCGATCCTCACCCCGAAGTGCCATGGTTCGGAGGGGGTGGGCGATCACCATTGCTGGCAGGAGAGATGAGCCATCTCTCCTGCAGAGATTAGCCCTCCCACGGCTATTACGATCAGGCAGGAGGGGGCCCAAGCCCTCCTGTCTGGCAACACCCCGAACCCCCGACAGCATCGGGGCAAGAGGGAGCCCAAGCCCTCTTGCCCCGCCGACTCCCCGACAGCATCGGGGCAAGAGGGAGCTCAAGCCCTCTTGCCCCGCGATCCCTAACCCCATCCCCCTTCCCCCCGCCGAGTCCTATAGGGCCAGGCCCAAGCCCTCCTGGCCCAGCGATCTCCAACCCCCCTCCCCCCCTGATCCGGCCAGGAGGGAGCCCAAGACCTCCTGGCCTGGCGACACCCCCTAACCCCCACCCCCCACTAAAATACAGGCAGGAGGGATCCCAGGCCCTCCTGCCCTCGACGCAACCCCCCCACGACCGCCCCCCTGGAACCCCTGATCGCCCCCCGCCAATAAACAGGTAAAAGTGCCAAAATGGTCTTCAAAGTGACTAGATAATCACTGCAGAGACAAAGTAAAGACCCCCACACACTCCCCCAGTGTTCACTGACTCCTTCACACTTCCACAAAGATCAGAATAAAAAAGTACATACCTGTCTCCAGAACATCAGCACCTGGTATAGGAAAGCCTAGTAGAGCTGCACAAAGGTGTCTTAAATAGCCTGGGGGGTGGGATAGTGAACCATAGAGAGGAGGACCCAGGCCCATAAGCCACTCTAATCAGTACATTTATGGTAGAATATGTGCATCCACCAAAACCCTCCCAAACCCTACTCTACTGCCATATAGGTGCCACCTGCAGCCATAAGGTCTGTTGGGGTTGTATACAGGTGGGTTTAGTGGTTTTTGGGGGGGCTCACCCATAACCTATAAGGGAGTTCAGGTGAGATGTTTATCTGGCATCCTTTTTGTGACGTTCACAGAAGTGCCACTGCTCTGTTGTCATATCTGGGTAGCCAGTCCATTACAAGATTGGCCCCTCCCCCATCCAAATGGTCTTGTTCTGGGTATTTGGGACTTGGATGAAATTTTGGTTGACAATGTGGTATAAAGATAGACGTCTTGGCGGACTGGACGAACAATAGCCTGGACGTTCAGATAGACATTTTTCGAAAATGGGCATTTTCCCACTGCCGACTTCGGGCGTCTAGCGCCATATGCTCAAATCAGACTTAGATGTTTGTTTTGATTATACCCCCCCACTAGCCTAAGTGCCAAAATATAAGCACCATTTGTATACTGAGATTATAGATTACTAGCATTAGTGAATAAATATAATATTCATATGTGTAAGTGTTATGTGTGTGCTTAACAGAGTTCTATAATGTAAGCACGCTAGTCATATACTGCTCCATTCTGTATAGGTCACCCCAAGTTGGGTGCTCAAATGTAGGTGCCAGTCACAGATCCATGTGCAAGCTAGCTAATGAAGCATCAACAATGTTAACTGGCAACCAATTGGAGTTATGCATGTATCTGCCCTAGGCATTTCTCTATAAAATCCATACCTAAATCTCATAACGTGCAACTCCAAAGGGGTGTGGCCATGGGAGGAAGATGGGCGGATCGAGGGGAGTGCTATCAGAAGTCATCCAAAATGTAGAATGCTATCAGTTGTGCGCCCAACTGCTGTAGATTGGATGTCAGCATTTATACCAGGTTTTGACACACATAAATGCTGATGCTCAAAGTTACGGTAGGTACAAAATGCACACTAGGCTAGTATTTTATAAAAGGCACTTGGCAAAGAGTGCTCTTTGTAGAATATTAGCTTAGCACAGATCATCCTAGCATCTAACCTTGGGCGTGATTTACTGAATTCACCCACAGCATGGAAATGCAAAGGGGCAGGGCATGTGCATGTCACAATTTTATGCACAGAGATTATAGAATACTGTCATTTACATGCTAAAAGGCAATATTTAAGTGCACACATTTATGTGTGCAATTGCCATGGTGTAAGTGGCCGTGGCTAAATATTGGTACATAAATGCTGACTTACCCTATTATTCTACAAGAGAGTCTGGGCATCCAGACACCATTATAGAATTGACACTCAGCATACTGCATTTTGATGCTCTTTACAGATTTCCCTCTGGGTGAGTTTGTCACATAATCATCCAGCTATTGTTCAGTAAGACAAGGTTACTACTGTCTAAATCCAATCCACAAAAAAAAAGATATATATCTCCATTTCTGTTCCAGACTGTTCCAGAAGCTAATGCGGCTTCGTAAAAGGTGCCCTATATTAATCATAACTACAAATGAAAACATAACAGAAATGTAAATAATCAGAACAGGAGCATTATTTTTTATATCATAAACCAAGAGAAGAATATTATATATTCTTAAATATATATATATATTTAAGAATACAAATGTACACATTTATAGCATTCCTGAAGATCTGTGACAATGTACAACCACAGACAACAAGAACAAAAAAAGTGTAACAATAAATCACTGTTAAAAAAGATGACGGAGACCATCAGGAGTTGGGAGGCAATGCAATAAAGGAAAAAGATGAAAGAAAAGCAGAAGGAAAAGAAGGAAAGGAAAGAAAAAGGAATATTAATGTCCAAGAAGATAGATGGGGGGGGGGGAAGAAAAGAAAAAGGGAGGAAATGGGGAAAATAAGGGAGTGGAATGGGAGAGAGGAAAGAAAAAGAGGGAAGGGAGGAGGAGAGGAAGAAAGAAGAATAAACGGGGGAAGAAGGAAGAGGAGGGAAGAGAAAAAATGGAAAGGAAGGAAAAGAGAGAGGGGAAGGGATAGGATGAGGGAAAGATAAGGAGGGAAAGAAAGATAAGGAAGGGAGAAAATAGATCAAAATGGAGAAAAAAGGGGAACAGAGGGGGTGTTTGGGGTGAGGAGGTGGAGTGGGGGGTAGGAGGAGGGATGGGAGAGAGGGGAATTGGGATAAGGAAGGGGAGGGCAGAAAAGGAGAAGAGGAAACAAAAAAGAAAGAAAAGGGAACAGAAAGAAAAAAGAAGAAATGAAGGGGGAGGGGGGCATAAAAGTGTAACCAGGAATCATCCTCCTACTATCTTCTTCCTTGCCAAATCCCCCAGAGCTGGCAGACAGCATGGAAAGATTTTGTCTAGGGTGCCGACTTTACGCTTACAGTAAAGAAATACTCATGGGATTAGGAGTTTGTTTTTGAACAGAAAGCCCGAGAGCCCGTCTTAACGGGTGACTTTAACACCGAGCTGTGAGGCCTGCAAGGTTACCCGTTGGGGGGGGGGGGTTGGGGTTAGACTAGGGGAGGGTGGATAGTATTAGAGTGGGGGGGGTGTCTTTTCTGCCGAGGAAAAGATCCCGGATTGGCGGGAGGCCGCGGCCGAAGGGTGCGATGGGAGGGGTTATTAAAGTTCGGTGCTCGGAGGACTCAAACGGTTACTTGGTCTTCCGAGGCAGCTTTCCCGCCCCGCGATACAGCTTGGGAGTGGGTTGGGTAGCTCGGGTGGCGGTATCCCAAGCCACTAGCTGCTGGGCTCATCAAGGGATGAGCGGTGGGCCGGCTGGGAGTCGTGGCTGGTGGGTCAGATGACCCTGGACAGTGGGGAATGTGGGGTCATACCACCCCTCGAACTCTTGCTAGCACGGCGGGGTTGGGGGCCATTAAATTGTTACAGTAGCTCAGGAACAAGGTGTTGTTATTATTATACAATCAGTGTTTGTTAAATAAGTGTTATTAATACATTTAAGTTATATATTTTATTTTCAATAAACAGGGCTGCGGCCAGGTTTCACCATTAATGGAGTTGAGTGTCTTAGTGGTGAATGGGCAAGGGGGTACGGGTTAGGGGTGAGAGGAGGTGTTTGGGGGGAGCAGGCTGCTCCAGGTTCCGCTGTTAAATGCTTTTGCAGACCTGCAGTCACAAAGCAGTGTGGCCCATTTAAAATCTGCCTCCTACATTATAGGATACAACAGTCACTGAAGTGATTATACTAAATTCCTCCCAAAATTCAGCATATAATACCTTACTGTACTCTTTTCAAAGTGAGGTCTAAGCATCAGTGGCTTAAGACTATTAGCCCTGCTCAAAGAAGGAAGACAGGCTTCGCATAGCAAATTTCAGTCAGAGAACAAAGAAGTTAGAATAATATCAGAGGCATTCATTTGTGAACTGGGTTGACATTTTTTGGGATGGAGGACGTCACTAAAAGATACAGTTCCCAGCCAGAAAGAAAGGCTCTTACAGTCATTTTTCTGCATGTTTTGACTGCAAAAAAGTTGATGATTGACAAACCTTGGTGTCAAGAGAATTTATAGCACTAAACATATTAAGGATCTTAGCAGAAACGTCAGGATGCCTTTGGAGGACTTTTTTTTTTTTTTTTCCATCCTTTAAATAGTCTGCAAGATATTTTCGACATCACACAGGTCAGATGAAAAAATGACACAGTTAACCAACTAGCATTGATTAGAAAATGCCAGTAAAAAAAAAAAAAAAAAGGTGATGGTCAAGGAAAAGCTAAAGGGACATCTACTGTTTTTCCTCATTTGCAAATGATCTTGTTCAGTTTACATGATATTTTTTCCAGTTATAAACCATGCCTGAAACCTGCATTAAGAGTGTTTTTAAAAAATTCTGTTTGAATAGCTGGATGTTTCACATGTTCATGACATTACCATACTAGAATATAAACTGTTGCTTGCAAGAACTTGGGAGTTCCCGTCACTTTAAAATTGAAAATAACTGGTTAACGTATTTCAATTTTCCCATTTTATACCCTTAGGGACAAACCCCTTGATTCTCTAAATGGCACCCATGTCAGTGGCTGCCATAAAAGTGTCCACCGATCACATGTCAATCACATGACAGTGGCAGTTAGAAAATCACACCTGCAACATGGCCGGTTAGAGAATCACGCCTGAGTGTAGAGCAGCCCCGGTAAGAGGGAGGAACTGTGCCTAGCACCTGCTCAGAAAAGCAATCGCTAGACACAGCTCCTCCCCTCATCCCTCCTGTCAAAATTTTAAAAGCTTTCTTCTGCCCACCTCTGCTGCTCTCACTGCCGGCTGAGCTGATGCAGTAGGGGAATCCCCGATCAGCTGAACCATCAGGACTTCCCGAAGCCACTGGCTATGGGGCTTCCCCCGTGCTTAGCTATTTGGGTCTTCCCTTGCCAGCTCATCAGCTGAGCCGGCAGGGAAAAACCCAAACAGCTAAGCCGGCAGGGAAGGAAGTCCTTCCTGCTCAGCTGATCGGGGATTCCCCTGCAATCAGCTCAGTTGGCAGGGAAAGCAGCAGTGGCAGGCAAAAGACCCCCCCCCAAATTGGAAAGGATGCTCCCTCCCTCCTACCTGAACAACACTTCTGATCCCCAGCTCTCCAAAAAACCCCATACCTTTACTGGAAGACTGGCAAAAGGGATGGGCCTTCCCTTTCCTGGTGCATCCTGGAATGCACTGGGAGTGGCCTAAGGCCCTGATTGGCCCTGGTACTTAAGGCCACTCCTATGCTGAGAGTGGGAGTGTGTGGCGCAGTGGTTAAAGCTACAGCCTCAGCACCCTGGGGTTGTGGGTTCAAACCCAAACTGCTCCTTGTGACCCTGTGCAAGTCACTTAATCCCCCCATTGCCCCAGGTACATTAGATAGAATGCTTGAGTACCTGAATAAATTCATGTAAACTGTTCTGAGCTCCCTTGGGAGAACGGTATAGAAAAATAAATAAATATAATATCACACATGCCAGGGATGGTGTTAGGCCAAGGAGTGCAATTAGAGCAACTGCCCCCTGGCTAGAGAAAGCCCTAAGTCTGCTGGAAGCTGAAGATGGCACAGGCTTGTAGAGGGCTTTGGGGTCCCCTCCCAAATTTCTGCCATGTCTAATACCAGCACTGGCAGGATAAACATTTCAGTTAATATATATTCTAATAACAAAATAGAAATTAAAGTTATTTTTCTACCTTTTGTTATCTGGTCATTATTCAAATCATGTTGGTCCCAGGCTCTGGTTTCTGTTTGTCTTGTGATAACTTGCTTGCCAGGGTCTCCTGCCCATTTGATGTTTTCTTCTTTCTCCATGCTTACCATGTTTACTTCACTCACACTGACGGCGGCCCGAACAATGAAAGAGCAGCTGTAGCGATGGATCCCACCATCCCAGATCCACCATCTCTCCTTTTCTCAACTACCCTTTTACCCAGCATCTCTCCCTCCTTCCCCACCACCCCAGGGTCTATCATCCCATCCCTTTCTCTTCCCAACTGCCCTCCTAACCAGTATCTTGATCCCCCCCTCCCTGCACACCACCACTGGGGTCCAATTCTCTCCCTTTCTTTTCCCTCCCTCCATCCCATTGTTCACCATCGCTTTCCCTCAGTTCTATTTTCAGATCCATTAATACTTCCCCTCCACCTCCCCCCCTCAGTCCAGCACATGCCCTCTCTTTGGGCCCCCCTCCTTCCTTGTACTTCTAATAGCTACACCACGGGGCTCCCCAAAGGCCAGCATGCTTCCCCCTTCTCCCCTTTTCACTTCTTTGCCCTATATCGCGCAAGAGCACTAACAGCTATTCACGGTTGTTTCCAGTTTTTATTCAGTTGTTATCCATCAGGTTCTTTTGTTTTGACACATTAGGACCCCTGAGGAAGAAGTGTTTCTTCGAAACACGGACTGTGTTAGGTCTGATCTCATCAGTCCTTCTGGAAACAAACTTGTTTTATGATTGTTTATTAAAGACTTGACGTCCTGTACATCATTGCAGTTTCTGTTTTTGTTCTCCCCCTTCTCTCCACCATCATCTGGTGTGTACCTTGTCTCCCGGTCTCACTTTAAAAATGAATTATGGTCTGCAGAGGATCGCCAGTTCACTTTCCCTCTGCCGCAGTCCACCCCAGAGCAAAACAGGACGTTAGGTCAGAGGAGGGGTGGGACCGCAGCAGAGGGAAAGTGCACTAGCGATCCTCCACAGGCTGTAATTAGTTTTTAAAGGGAGACTGAGAGGCGAATCAGGCAGCACTAGCTCGTGGGTCTAGCGGATCCAGACAGATTCCCTCCCACCCTGCCGCAGGCACAAACCTTGCAGAGCGAGCCATCAAACACAGGCTTGCTTGACAATGCTCATGGCCTTTACTCTGTTGGGCTCCTCCTTTCTTTGCGAAAAAAGGAAGTTGCATCATAAGGAGAAGCCCGGCAGAGGGAAAGCCATGAGCATCGTTGAGCAAGCCTGTGTAGAGCTTGGCTCACTCTGCAAAGTGTGTACCAGCGGTACAGAGGAAGGGAAGCCAGCTAGAGCCACCGGACCCATGAGCGAGGGGGGTGGGCTGGAGCGGCTGGATCTATGAGGGGAGGGCCTGGAACCACCGGAGCCACGATGGTGGGATATCGGGGAGCTGTGGTGGGTGGGGTTCGTCTGCGAGAACTTAAAAAATGCATTATTACCTCCATTTTCTTACTGGCCATTCATTAAGGTGTCACCTCTCCAAATAAATCTTCATCACTAGGTGATTATTAGATAGGAGAACATTAGACGGCATACAAGCTATGTATCCAAGTCAACCTTATGCAGTTGGTGTACACCATGACTGAAGACAGTCAGGATCTTAAATCAGGTATGTGTGATTGGAGAATGTTTTTTACTGCTTTTTGGAAGGGTAACAAGCTGACTATCATTCTGATGGGATAGGAAGTTGATTTCATCATTTGGCTATTTTTAAGTGGAGATGATTCGCTGGTGGAGTGCATTGCCGTAGTTCCAGTTGGGATCGGAGTGGCCTTGTTGGATGGTACATGGGAAGTTTTCCCACCATATGGTGTGGGGGAGTCAAGCCTTGGAGTTGTCTGAAGGCTATCACCGGCAGTTTGAAGATGGCCCGCTTCTTTATTGGTAGCCAGTGCATTTCATTCAGTGTGGAGGAGATGTGGTCAAAAAGGGCCGAGGTTTTTTAACAGTCTCACCATGGCATTTTGGACTTTGTAATCGATGTTGGTCTTTGTCTGGTAGGCCGGCAGGCATACAGGCCATTACAGTTGTCCAAGCAGGACAGCACAAAGGCATACAATAACCGGCTAAAGTCTGTTTCAGAGAAGTATCGTCAGAGATGTTTCATTTGTCGCAGATAGTACAAGGAAGTGGACACTACCTTAGAGATTTGAGCTGATAAGGACCAATTAATATCTAATACAATGCCCAAGCTACATACCTGGTCGGTTTTTCTGTGTGATAAGTTTGTATTTTTCAAATACAGTGATTGTATTAGGCCGATGTAGCAAAGAAATGGTTGTTGGAGCCTAATTTTTGTTTATATTGTAATAATTTTTATTATGTTATTCATTTTTAAGTGTAAACCACTTCAACTCATGAATGTACTTAGTGGTATATCAGGCAAATCAAATCAAATACAAAATGGCTGCCTACGTACCACATATGCCTTGAACCAACTAGAAACCAAGACTCAGGCCCTATTCCCTTTGGTCCTGCTTTGATTGGCTCTGTTGTTCATGCACTGTGGCAAGCAAAACAAGGCACGTGGGAATCAAGGCAAACCACATACAGAGGTGATTACATAAAATGCTCTTTATTATGACTTCTCCTATGATGGGCTCAACACAAGCTGTGTTTCGGCTAATTGCCTTCATCAGGAGTCCCACTTGCCTTGTTTTGCTTATCTTCTTTGAGTATAGTGGACTTCGTGCATTATGTACGCATTTCCCCAACTCACTCTTAGCATGAACAAGACCCAAATGAATTACATGGCACACAAGCACCTGAGGGCCCATGGATTTATCAGAATGTGCAAAGATCTCTCTCCACTGTGATAAGAATGTGGGTTTTTTTTTTAATTTTAAATCACAAAAGCCAATTTAAAGCAAGTTCATTAAAAACCAACAAACAATGGAGAAGTGCAGGCTTGAATGCTTAACTGGAGGTCTTCTCCTAAATTCTCAGAGGCATGTTCTCCTAATTCTTAAAACCACTGACTTCTTAGTTTTTAAGCTCATCTGCACAGCTTCCAGTCCCGAGAGAATGGAACATTATTCTGAAGCCCTGAGCAGGGCATTACTTTATTCTCCATTAACTACTAGACCTAATTAAATAGCACTGTTTCATCAGAGCAGATGATAGCCATATAGGCTGAATACAAATTGAAAGTCAAGTTCTGTTAGCATTCAAGTCAGTTAGTCAGAATAAACCTCTTTTTAAAAAAAACAAAAAACGTTAAAGTGATTTCAATGTTAGCCATGCTGGCTCTTTAAATCTATAAAGTTCTAACTTCAGATGGTAACTTGTGTATATATATATATATATATATATATATATATATATATATATATATATGTATATGTATATATACACAAGGAGACCAGCTCTTTTCTTATTCTCTTACTGCATTTAGGAGGTGCTGAGCGGTTTTAGCTGACCCGAAGCACGTGGAGAGAAGGTGCAAGCCGAGCGGGGATAGCGAGGAGCTGCAGGGAGAGAGGCAGTTTGAGCGCTGAGAGGCAACAGGGAGGAGCGGAGAGCGGAGAGGAAAGAGTTAAGAGAAGCGGAGAGAGAGGCAGACTGTGCGGAGGGGGTCAATAAGAAGGAGAGGAGAGCTGAGTGGAAACAGGCAGAGGAGAAAGCAGCAGGACAGGAACAGACCGACCAGAGTCGAGGGCAAAGAGGCGAGAGATAGCTCCGCCTACCCCCCGACGTCACCAGCTGACTCCCCCATAAAAGGGGTCGAGCCAACGGTGCGCAGCCGTTCGGCGCGCGGCGAAGGCGAGCGGCAAAGGCGCTCGCCTTAGCGAGAGCGCCTTTGCGAAGGGCCTTTGCAAAGGGCCTCAAGAGAAGAACCTTCAACTTTAAATCTGTACTTGAGCTTCTACAACTACTAATTACCAAATTAACTTCAATTTAACACCCAACTTCCTACCGAATCTTTCCATTCTCTACCAAACCACCAAGCACCTACAACCTTCACACTAAGCAGGCAGACCTCACCAGTCACTTTCCTCAAACCATTCTCTACCAAACCACCAAGCACCTACAACCTCCACACTAAGCAGGCAGACCTCACCAGTCACTTTCCTCAAACCATTTAAATCAGGCAGACCTCCCTAGCCCACTAAGAAATAGACAGTCTTAACTAACAATTATCTGACTACTAACTACCTCTATCTCTCATACCTCTACACTAGCTAACCTATAACCTCAACACTATCTAACCTATAACAAATTAACTATAACTAATTATCTAAATAAAAAAAAAATATATATATATATATATATTAAATAAAAAAAAAAAAATAAAAAAAAGGGGGATTGCATAATAATTTACACCTTCTAAAATGGCAGGTAGAACCAGAAACAGCAAGACTTCAATCAAGACAGACAGTACAGTCACCGGGGGTATCCAGGGGGTGGCTACGGCACATGTGCAGATGGAGGGAAAACCAGGACGGAGTACTGAGATCTCTGTACAGACTGAGGCCATCCCCTCGAAAATGTCTACAGTCGCTACACAGACGGATGCAATGAATCAGCTAGACGAAAACCTTCTACTGGAGCTGAGGAACCTGAGAGAGGAGGTCCAGCACTTAAGAAGCATTCGAGACGATGAGACCTTCATCGACGGCGTCATTCAGGAACTGTCCCAAATCACCAAACAGGAACCTAACGGGACCATACCCACGACACCCAGACAAACTACCAATCCCGATACCTCCAGACTAACCATTGGAATACAGGAGGAGGCTGGAGACTGGTAACTTCCTCCACAGGAAAACGCAGAAAACCTTCCTCATCTTCTGTCTCTTTCTCTCACACACAGGGCTGTTCTACATCGACCCCGCAGATCACCTTGAAGAACAGATTCCAACTGCTACAGGTCGGACCTGACAACGAGGTACAGAGAGATGATCAACAGGAGATTCCAGTACCAGAGACAACAGGACGACCCACCCCTAAGAAGCGCAGAGTGGTTGTCATTGGAGATTCGCTACTGAGGGGCACCGAGGGACCAATCTGCAGACCAGACTTGCAATCAAGAGAGGTTTGCTGTTTGCCAGGGGCCAGGATCCGGGATGTAACCGCTTGCCTGGATAGACTCTTCAAACCTCAGGATCACTTCCCCTTGATCCTCATACACGTCGGAACAAACGACACAGCCAGGAGCACCCAGGATAGCATACCGGCAGACTTCAGAGCCCTGGGTGAGAAGCTGAGGAGGATGGATGCACAGGTGGTCTTCTCCTCGATCCTCCCTGTAAGGGGCAAGGGCAGAGCCAGGGAGGATCGCATCCAGAGGAATAACGACTGGCTGCGAGATTGGTGCAAGGAGATGAACTTCGGGTTCCTGCAACATGGAGAGACACTACTAGGACTACAGGGACCAGATGGGCTACACCTGACTAGAAGAGGGAAGAACGTCCTTGGACACCGACTGGCACGCCTACTTCACAAGGCTTTAAACTAGGTATGATGGGGGAGGGTACAAGCACAAACAACCTATCTGACGAGCTATGCCATCAATACTTTTCTGAGACTGGGGTAAACAAACAGCACAATTCTGGGTCTGGGACTGGGACGAGTAAACACATTTCTAAGTATGGGGCGAGTACACACATTTCTAAGTCTAAGGTAGGTTTACATTGTAATTCTGGGTCTAGGGAGGATACACACATTGCAAGCTATACTGAAAGAATTAAGGTAGCTCAAACAGGTATTCCACCACAGGGTACGAACACTTTCAAACAAAGGGTAGGTACACATTGCTATACTGGGTCTAGGGAAGGTACACAAACTCCAAGTAGTACTGAAAAGGTCCATGCAGCTCAAGCGGGAACAGCCCCAGGGAGGCATAGCAAACATACTACATGGAGGGCTATGTACGTCAACGCTCATAGTCTGGGCAACAAGATCCTGGAACTTGAGACTGAAATGAGAAACGCTGACCTGGATGTGGTGGCGATAACTGAGACCTGGCTCACTGACTCCCACGGGTGGGACATGGTGATACCAGGATACAACCTTCTTCACCAAGACAGGGAGGGCAGAATGGGAGGAGGTGTAGCAATATACAGTAAGGATGATATTAAAGTCACCAGAATCACAGATATCAGGTACACAGGGGAATCCCTTTGGGTAAATTTGGCCAGGGGGAATGACAAATGCCTGTATCTTGGCATAGTATACAGACCCCCAAGGCAACAGGATGACATAGATATAGAATTAATAGGTGACATAGAGAATATCACCTTACGTGGGGATACAGTGTTATTAGGAGACTTCAATATGCCTGATGTGGATTGGAACACACTTTCCTCTGCATCAAGCAGCAGCAGGAGACTATTGAACTCTATGAAGGGAGCTAAACTGAGGCAACTGGTATTGGAGCCAACAAGGGAACAGGCAATACTGGACCTATTGCTTACCAATGGCGAAAGTGTCACTGAGGTCTCAGTGGGAGATAAGTTGGCCTCCAGCGACCACAACATGATATGGTTCAAACTCAGGAAGGGTTTCGCCAAAACTAACACATCGACCAGGGTCCTTAGCTTCAAGAACGCCAACTTTGAGGGTATGGGGGATTTCATCCATCAAGCACTACAAAACCGAGCAGGAACAGATATTGTAGAGGAATTGTGGTCGACTCTGAAAACTACCATTCAGGAGGCGACCAATCGCTATATAAAATCAGTGAGTAAACGGCGCAGGAACAATAAGCCACAATGGTTCTCAGCGGAGATCTCGGACCTCATAAAAGAGAAGAAAAAAGCGTTCATCTCCTACAAACATACAGGATCTCAGGACTCTAGAGAAGTCTATTTGACTAGGGCAAGAGCTGTCAAAACAGCAGTTAGAGAGGCCAAATTCTGAATGGAGGAAACTTTAGCAAAGAACATCAAGAAGGGCGATAAATCCTTCTTCAGGTATATTAGCGACAGAAACCGCAGCACAAGTGGGATAGTACGCCTTAGGAAACCAGACGGGAACTTTGTAGAAGCAGACTCGGAAAAAGCTGAATTGTTAAACGAATACTTCTGTTCGGTCTTCATCCGCGAGGCGCCGGGTTCCGGCCCTCAGCTACAGAAAAAGGATGGCTCAGTGGACCCGTTTAGTAATTTCAAGTTTACAACAAGCAGTGTCTACTGTGAACTGACTAAACTCAAGGTTAACAAAGCAATGGGGCCTGACAACCTACACCCCAGGGTGCTCAGGGAGTTAGGGGACGTCCTGGCGGAACCAATATCCGCTCTCTTCAATCTCTCCCTTAGTACAGGTAGAGTCCCGTTGGACTGGAAAACGGCTAACATCATTCCACTCCACAAAAAAGGTTGCAGAACAGAGGCTGAGAACTACAGACCAGTGAGTCTCACATCTATAGTGAGCAAACTAATGGAAACCCTAATCAAACACCAATTAGATAAGATCCTGGATGAGGAGAATCTACGGGATCCCCGTCAACATGGATTTACCAAGGGGAAATCCTGCCAATCCAACTTGATCAGCTTCTTTGACTGGGTGACGGGGAAGCTTGATATTGGAGAGTCCTTGGACATTGTATACTTGGATTTCAGCAAAGCATTTGATAGTGTCCCACACCGCAGGTTGTTGTGCAAAATGAGTTCTATGGGATTAGGTGACACTTTGACAAAATGGGTTGGGGACTGGCTTGGTGGTAGGCGTCAGAGGGTGGTGGTGAACGGCACCCCCTCCGTAATGACGGCAGTGATCAGCAGGGTGCCACAGGGCTCGGTCTTAGGCCCGATCCTTTTCAATATCTTTATAAGGGACCTGGCTGAGGGGCTTCGTGGTAAAATAACGTTATTCGCCGATGACGCTAAACTGTGTAATATAACAAGCAAGAGCACAACGGACAATATGAAACACGACCTACTCCTATTGGAGCAATGGTCAAAGACCTGGCAACTGAGTTTTAATGCCAAGAAATGCAAAGTCATGCACCTTGGCAGTCAAAATCCATGCGAGACTTACACCCTAAATGGCGAGATCCTAGCAAGGACGGTTGCAGAACGGGACCTAGGGGTGATCATCAGTGAAGACATGAAGACTGCCAACCAAGTGGAGCGGGATTCATCTAAGGCTAGGCAGATCATAGGATGTATACGTAGGAGTTTCGTCAGCCGTAAGCCTGAAGTCATTATGCCGTTGTATAGATCTATGGTGAGGCCCCATCTGGAATATTGCGTGCAATTCTGGAGGCCTCATTATCGCAAGGATGTACTGAGGCTTGAGTCAGTCCAGCGAATGGCCACTCGGATGGTCTCAGGACTCAAGGATCTCCCGTACGAGGAACGGCTGGACAAATTACGGCTATACTCACTCGAGGAACGCAGAGAGAGGGGAGACATGATCGAGACGTTCAAATACCTCACGGGCCGTATCGAGGTAGAAGAAGATATCTTCTTCTTCAGGGGTCCAACGGCAACAAGAGGACATCCATGGAAAATCAGGGGGGGGGGGAAATTGCATGGCGACACCAGGAAATACTTTTTCACCGAAAGAGTGGTTGATCGCTGGAATAGACTTCCACTTCAGGTGATCGAGGCAAGCAGCATGCCTGATTTTAAGAAGAAATGGGATCGTCACGTGGGATCTCTGCACAGAGTTAAATAGGGGAAGGTTATTAGGGTGGGCAGACTAGATGGGCCGCGGCCCTTATCTGCCGTCTTTTTCTATGTTTCTATGTTTCTATATATTAAATATTCGGATAATCATGAATAAGTTATATTAAATCCAAGTATATTTAAGCATAATATAGCTCAAAATTCATCATTTTTAAAGACTTATAACTGATTCTTATAAGATTAAGGCCTCAGAAACACCTCCCTCCGCCTATGATAATGAATGTGTATCAGGCAGGAATTTCGGTGTATATATATCCTCACTGGCCTTAATTCATATTTACCAAAGTATTTACTTTATCTTGATTCATTTATTAGAGACTTGTTTTCTTTATAGAATATATAAATATATAAATATTAATCCGATGAATTTCATACTCAACTTAAATTCATCTTGACTTAAATTTAGCCTGAGAAATAGTGATCTGACATGTTTCGCAATAACATTGCTTTATCAAGGATCTCCCTATAAAACAATAAAGAAACATTTAGGTTCTCTTATATTTTTATAAATAAATGTTAAAACTTCAAATCCCTAAAGGTTAGTGAACTAAATAATTAACAACTCTCTGCTTACCAGTGCCGCTCCTGCCATCTGACTCATCCTTGTTCTCAAGTAAGATGGTGGCGGCGTTCTTCCTATTCATTTTATATGAATTCAAATGTCAGCTGATCACCCCATCAAACTTTGTAGGAGTGGCTAAAACAATGTAGCCCATTCAACCTCCGCATTTAGGCCATTAGGAGCTACCATATCTAAACGGTATATCCAGCCCCGTTCCTTATAATTCAAGACTCGTTCTAGGCGGAGGGAGGTATTTTTGAGGCCTTATTCTTATAAGAATCAGTTATAAGTCTTTAATAATGATTAATTTTTAGCTATATTATGCTTAAATATACTTGGCTCTGCTTAAATATACTTGGCTCTTTAAATCTGCCATTTACAGCGATGCCTCTTCATTAGTTGATTTGGGAGCTGGTAATTTTCAGATAACCCTGATTATGAGGGTAATTTGATGAGGACACCTAACTTGTTTGGAAGGTATGCACATAAGCTGCACCATATTTTCAAAAGGAAGGTATGAGCACACTTTCTCTGTGAAAATTACCCTACAGAAAGCACACACATACCTGTACACACACAAATTTCCTGGCTTATTTTATGAATTAGGTCTGACGAATGAGGAGGTCTGAGGAACGGCAGTAAGAGAACCTACAGAGGAATACAACTGAATTTAAGTAGTTGCCAAAGAATTACCCCGACGCAGTGGGAGATTTTGTAACCCCGTGAAACGCTGACAACGTCGGTTACAGCTCTACTGCACAGTGTATTCCTTTCAACAAACAACTGATTAAAAAGCTTACGACAGATAAGTAATTTTGCTGTCATAAATTTTGGAAGTTGCTGGTTGACATATTTATGATCTGCTAAGGTTACCTGAAACAAGTTTTCTTGGAAATTGATTGCAAGAATTTATATTGACAGCTTGATAAGTACTTTCTATTGATTTTATTTTATTTTTATATCAATGTGAATCTATAAGAAATTGATGCACAACACACTTTAGTAAAAGAAGATAAGTAAATAATTTATTTAAAAAAAGAGATAAAAAATAAGTGATTTATCTATTTTTGATTAATAGGAAGAAAGGGGGTGTTTTGCCTATGATCTAAACGGGAGCAAGTGAATTGTTCATGCTTGAAACCCAGTTGGATTAATTGCTCCATACTCTGAGGCTTTTCACCCCATTTTATTCACATTTATATTCAAATAATATATAGATTTCCAAATAATTGTCAGTAATAAAATAAAATAATCATCTTAGCAGTAAATAATTCCACCATGGGTGTTTTTTCTAGTATTTATTATGAATTATATATGCCCTATTTTATTAAGTATACATCTATCCACAATCATTCCCCTGTTGACACCCCTGGGAAAACATCCACTCAGGTTGGATAAATTTCTGTGCATACAGGAAATATTCATACTGAGAAGAATGAATATAAATTCTATTTTCACATTTATATAAATATAAATGTGAAAATAGTTAAAGATTAACACCATCCCACAGGGATTCTATTACTGCCAATTATTTGGGAAATCTATATATTATTTGAATATAAATGTGAATAAAATGGGGTGAAAAATGTTGTTCAAAGGTGTGTTTTTATGGTTGATATCTTTCAAATGTATACATTTGTATTGTACTGTTCAAATTGGAAAATAATAAAAAATTTACAAAGGAAAAAAAAGATTAACACCATCCCATACTGGCAATGGTGTAATCACACATATCATAGCACTCCCTACCTATCACCCTAAGATATTCACAAGATGATACTTATCTTATTTGATATTGTAGATTGAATCCCAGCCGAGAGATGATGGTGTAGAATTCTGCTACAGCACACTGCCAATATCTGAGCCATCTCCAAATTCACGACTCCCTTAGAAACATGATGGCAGATAAAGGCCAAATGGCCCATCTAGTCTGCCCATCCGCAGTAACCATTATCTCTTTCTCTCTCCGAGATCCCACGTGCCTATCCCAGGCCCTTTTGAATTCAGACACAGTTTTGTTCGCCGTACCTTAAGAAGGATATGGCGTTACTCGAGAGGGTTCAGAGAAGAGCGACACATCTGATAAAGGGATGGAAAACCTTTCATACGCTGAGAGATTGGAGAAACTGGGTCTCTTTTCCCTGGAGAAGAGGAGACTTAGAGGGGATATGATAGAGACTTATATGACATGAGGGGCATAGAGAGAGTAGAGAGGGACAGATTCTTCAAATTTTCAAAAAATAAAAGAACAAGAGGGCATTCGGAAAAATTGAAAGGGGACAGATTCAATACAAATGCCAGGAAGTTCTTCTTTACCCAAGGTGTGGTGGACACCTGGAATGCGCTTCCAGAGGACGTTATAAGACAGAGTACGGTAATGGGTTTTAAGAAAGGATTGGACAATTTCCTGCAGGAAAAGGGAATAGAAGGGTATAAATAGAGGATTACTGCCCAGGTCCTTCCGTGGAGAGGATGCGGTATATAAACTTAAGGTTTAGTTTAGTTTAGTTTAGCTTAGATTACTCCAGAGCCTATCACCTCTTAACTTCATCCTATACCCTCTCATTGCAGAGTTTCCTTTCAAATTAAAGAGCTTTGATTCATGTGCATTTACATCACGTAGGTATTTAAACATCTTATCATATCTCACCTCTCCTGCCTTTCCTCCAAAGTATTCAGATTGAGATCTTTAAGTCTGTCACCTTATGATGAAGACCACACACCATTTTAGTAGCCTTCCTCTTGACCGATTCCATCCTTTTTATATCTTTTTGAAGTTGCGGCCTCCAGAATTGTACAATATTCTAAATGAGGTCTCACCAGAGTCTTATACAGACAGAGGCGTCAATACCTTCTTTTGCCTACTAGCCATATCTCTCCCTATGCAACTCAGTATCCTTCTAGCTTTTGCCGTCACCTTTTCAACCTGTTTGGCCACCTTAAGATCATCACATACAATCACACCCAAGTCCCGCACTTCTGTCGTGCACATAAGTTCTTCACCCCCTAAACTGTACCGTTCTCTCGAGTTTTTGCAGCCCAAATGCCTGACCAAATAAACTTGTGAAAGAAATCCAAAAAAAGATCACCAAAATAAGTCCATGTGACTCCCAAAGTCCAAAATCAGCCAATTCAATCCCACAAACATATAAACTCAGTCTTGCTATGATGTGTGTGATTGCGTCACTGCCAGTATGGGATGGTGTTAATCTTTAACTGAGCACTGTTTTCACATTTATATATTTATGAGTTTGAAATTCTTTATATGTTTAAGAGTATGATCTTCTCAGTATGAGTATTTAACTTTATGAAGCTCCAAAGGTACATTTGATTTTCTCCAGACAGTATTTTTGTCTTAGTCAAATAATCAATGGGGAAAACCAATCAAGAAATATATCTGATTGAGGGTGAACCAGATTAGTTGGATATCAAGAATAAAGGTCACTCCTCTACAAGAAATCTTTTATAAGTATTGAATTTCTCATATATTCGAATCCAGAGTCTTATTCAAATTCGCCTTCTTCTGCTACAAAACAGTATTGGGCTTATCGCCAAGCTACATCAACCCTCACTTCAATCTGAATTGCACCAATAAGAAATCCCGCAGAATTCAGCTATTCGCCTTCCCCTCTCTAATACTATGTCATCTCAAAAGATTCCTAGACAAAACCTTTGCCTTCCAGGCGGCTAAGCTGAACCCATGGCTAGCCCAAATGGTACTCGAGGCTCCTACCTACCTCGGCTTCAGAAAATTACTCAAAACTCACCTATTCCGCGAACAGGACCCTTTCCCCCCCTCCTCCCACAATAAAATCTCTCCCCCCCTCTTACTGCTCCTCTCCTTCCTACCTGATCTTTCTCTCTCTCTCCTCCCTTCTAACCTCACCCTCATCTCTGCCTGTAACTCTGCTAAATGTTGTAAATCCGCGTGTCATCGCGGATCTTAATTAATTGATGTGAACCGCCTAGAACTCGCTGGGTATGGCGGTATACAAAAATAAATAATTATTATTATATATAATTCATATTTGAAAAAACTGAATATGCTCAGAGACATGGAGGCAAAAACAAGGGGCGAACCCCGAGAATATCGCCTCACCACCACCAGTCATCGCATATGCTATTAGTGCCTTCAAAAACTTTATATCCGCTGTGTATCACAGTCAAATAATTTCAAATAAGTCATATATCTTAATGACTAGACACTTAGGCCCTGATTCTCTAAAAGTGCGTCCCGATTTTAGGCAGCTGTAGGCGTCCTACAGCTGTCTAATCAGCCAATCGGGATGCACATTTTTTTTAAAAAAATGCTCCCCAGGCAGGCCGCCTATATTGAAGGCGAGGCCCGCAAGACACCTAGGCCCTGATTCTGTATAGGACGCCCGGGAGAGGCGTCCTATTCAGAATCGGCCTAAACTAAACCCCGATTCTGTAACCGGCGTCCATGTTACAGACGCGGGTTAGAGAATCGGGTTAGATTAGACATGGCCCGCTACACTTATCGCGGCAAGGGATCTCTCTGCCGCTATAAGTATAGCGGGCCGTGGCCCCCTGACCGATCACTGGCAGGAGGGTGCCCAAACCCTCCTGCCCGAAGACGCACCCCCCTCCCCGACACTACCGATCGCCCCCCCCTGACAATATCGGTCGCTGGCAGGAGGGTGCCCAATCCCTCCTGCCCGAAGACGCACACACCCCCCCCCGGCGCTAACAACCCCCACTCCAACAAACCTGTTCTTACAGATGGGTCTTGCACGTTGAGCAAGCAGGCACGCCTCGTCGAAATGAGGCGGGCCCGCCCCTTCCCGGCCCATCCCGCCGAAGCCTAAGGCCTGATTGGCCCAGGCTCTAAAAGCCTGGACCAATCAGACCTTAGGAATAGCGGGTCCGCCCATCCCTACTAAGTCTAAGGTCTGATTGGCCAATGTAATGTAATGTCGGGGGGGGCGGTTGGTAGTGTCGGGGGGGGCGGTCGGTAGTGTCGGGGAGGGGGGTGCGTCTTCGGGCAGGAGGGTTTGGGCACCCTCCTGTCAGTGATCGGTCAGGGGCCACGGCCCACTATACTTATAGCGGCAGAGAGATCCCTTGCCGCGATAAGTATAGCAGCCGCGTCTACTTACAATGTAGACCAGCATTTTGCTGGCCTACATTTTTAAGCTTCTCATCTACTAGGGAGACGCGTAGGGCTGCCTAGGTTCAGCCTAAGGCCCGCCTAAGGCCCTTAGACGAGCTTAGGCATCTTGCAGGTCTCCCTAGGCTCCCGGAGGCGCCTTCAGGCCTGCCTGGGGAGCATTTTTTTTTTTAAAAACGTGCATCCCGATTGGCTGATTAGACAGCTGTAGGACGTCTACAGCTGCCTAAAATCGGGACGCACTTTTAGAGAATCAGGGCCTTAGGGCTCCTTTTACTAAGGTGCCCTATCGTTTTTAGTGCATGCACGAAATTACCGCATGCTAATCTGCACGGTACGCTTCTAGAATAACACCAGCTCAATGCTGGCATTAAGGTGTAGTGCGCACAGCAATTTAGCGAACGTTAAGGCCCTAACGCACCTTAGTAAAAGGAGCCCTTAGCTTTGTCAAAGGTTCCGACAAGCTAAACCTGTTTCGCTCCTGCGTCAGGGAACCAAGATGGAAAGTTTTGTCAACTGAAAAGATGGTCTCTGATAGAGTGTCTCAGCAGCTTCATACAAAAAACAAAAGGAATTGACCCCAAAATATCCACAAAGAAGAAAATCCAGAGAAAACCAAAAAAACTCTGTAAAGTGACGATGTTCCCAAATGGACTTTATTTGAAAGTATCAAAGTTCCAAAGGTACACTATAATCATCCACATAAAATAATTCCATCCACATAAAAGTAAATCATCCACATAAGAGCCTTAAAGGACCTAGTCCGCTAGGGATACAGGACCCAACACGGTCCGCGTTTCGACAAAAAGTCAATTGTTTCTCACGTACTCACCCCTGAAGAAGACTTTTTGTCGAAACGCGGACCGTGTTGGGTCCTGTATCCCTAGCGGACTAGGTCCTTTAGGGCTCTTATGTGGATGATTTACTTTTATGTGGATGGAATTATTTTATGTGGATGATTTTAGTGTACCTTTGGAACTTTGATACTTTCAAATAAAGTCAATTTGGGAACATCGTCACTCCACAGAGTTTTTTTGGTTTTCACAGCAGCTTCATAACCAAAAGCTTTCCTCCAAGAGCTATATTTTTCTTGACATACAGGATATATGACATAAGTTTGTAAGCATATGGTTGGGTCAATTTTGTGAAATATGATTTTGGAGCATAAAATGTTATATTAACCACAGAAATGCCTTTTACAATTATGTTATGCTAGAGAAACACAAATTAAATCATATTTCTCCTTTGAAAATTAATAAAACTTTTTGAACAAAAAAAAATCATAACTATAGTCAGTACTACTAAAATATAACAACTATTATTCATATATTATTTCTTTTTTATGATAAAACAAAATCAGGTTGGATCCAGGAATAGCTGACATCTGGTGATGGTATAAGTCAGTTGTTCCAAAGTTGGTCCTGGCCAATCACAATGAATATGCATGACAAAGATTCGCATATAATGGAGGCAGTATATGCAGATCAATTTCATGCATATCCATTGGAGATATCCTGAAAACCTGACTGGCAAGGGATTAGTCCAGGACCAACTTGGAAAACACTGGCAAAGCTACAAGTGGATTAGCAATTGCTACAAGCATTCCTGGTTTTGTAAGGGTATTTCTCCTGTCTGATAAATCATGAATAGTGGGCACTCTACCCTTTGCCAATGGTGTATTTGGAAAATCCAAATACATAAAAATGCCAAAAAAGCATGGAAAATCCTATGAAAAACTCAGGTGAAATGAGTAATTCTTATGGTTAGCCTAAAAAAAAAGACTACCACAACATCCAGAGAACCCGCTTCTCCAGAGCTACGAGGTGGCCCAATTCAAGGAGGTAAACTTTTGGCCAGTTCTGGGTTTTGAACTTATATCCTAACGAATTGTGGTATTTTTAGTCCATGCTTCACATACCAGCATGAACTAGGATGGGATTCTCTGAATTCTAGGACAGGCTCATATAACACCTTCCTTGACCTGGTGGCTAGTCCTCCGTAGTTCTTACTAGAATGGAATAACTATGAAAGTTCTGCTCTCTCAGCTAATGGATCTGTAGACTCGCAATCCAGTATCCTTCTAGGAGTTGTCAGGTATCAGTTATCCGGGCAGTTTGTGGCACACTATCTCCAGAAGCCGATCCAGTGCCAACATAACTGGGACAACTTTCTTGGAGCACCCTGCCCTCCATTTTTTCCAATCTCATTTCATTTTCCAAAGGCACAATCAGAACCCAAGGTCTGGAACTGCTTCTAAATCATGGTATAGAACCCTTTTGCTTCAGGACTTGTCATGTAGGACGAAATAATGACTAGGTTTTGCATAACAATTGGAACCTTTTTAATCAAGCGGGCTAAGTAAATTCCAGGGAACTGAAAGCATTAGCAAGAAGTAAAGAATTAAAGTGTTGAACTGTACTTGCGAATATCGGAGCCTAAATCTAGACAAACTGAGAGTTTCATTGTGCCAGTTTCATTTTGGGAGAAGTGGAACTGAATCCTGCTGTATTGGTGCTATGTCAAGGCTCACGTTGTTCAGTTTGTAACAGGGAAGGGGGCACCCAGTAGCGTAGCGAGGGTGAGAGGTGCCCAGGGCAGAGATGGCCCTCCCTGCCCCCACCTCCACATGCTCAAGGTTTCAAGGTTTTATTAAAAATTTGATTAATCGTCTATTAACATTCTAGATGATGTACAATACAATTAAATTGAGGGTAAGTTAGGTGTTCGGCTAAGAAAATTCATGTTTATGGAAATTTGGGATCCATATATTTAGAATTTTTCAACTAAGGCAAGAAGTTTAATTCTTAATGATTTACACTGAATCTATGATTATATATTTAAAATTCCAGTTCTTTACTTATATTATTCTTTATTTTTGTTAACTTTCATTGGGTTTGGGGGGTTTAGTATGATTCTTTCAATAAAAAGTTATAAATTAAATTTTGGGGGACGATGGGGGAGGAGAGGTCAATAGGGAAAAGGGAAGGGGGGTAGGAATTAGGGGGAGGGTATTGAGAGATGTAATGTGTATTTTGGAAATATATTTTGAAGAAATGAAAGATATTTGATGGAAATTAATATGATGAATTTTAATTTAATGACTATTTTATTGTATTATATTATTGTATATTTACTGATTTCTTCAATAAAAATGTTATAAATTAAAAATAATAACGAGAAACCAAAACATGGACAAGACCCACAAACAAACGGAAAACAAGAGGGTAGAGGGTGAAATACAATATTTTAGAAAAGAAAACAGTTAAGGAGGGAGGGGAAAATTAGTTGAGAGCTGCCTTTTCATAGATTGTAAAAGAGTCCTGAATTATGGAGTAAAAGCATCTCTGTAGAGAACGCTTTTTAATGCTCCTTTAAATTTATCAATATTTGATTCTTCCCTCAGATAAGAGGGCAGGGAGTTCCAGATTTGGGGTGCTGTAACGGCAAATGAAGTGGTACGTCGCATATGAAAAGTTTTGAGAACATAAGAACATAAGAACATAAGCAATGCCTCTGCTGGGTCAGACCTGAGGTCCATCATGCCCAGCAGTCCGCTCACGCGGCGGCCCAACAGGTCCAGGACCTGTGCAGAAATCCTCTATTTATACCCCTCTATCCTCTTTTCCAGCAGGAAACCGTCCAATCCTTTCTTAAATCCCAGTACCGTACTCTGCCCTATTACATTCTCTGGAAGCGCATTCCAGGTGTCCACCACACGTTGGGTAAAGAAGAACTTCCTAGCATTTGTTTTGAATCTGTCCCCTTTCAACTTTTCCAGATGCCCTCTTGTTCTTTTATTTTTTGAAAGTGTGAAGAATCTGTCCCTCTCTACTCTCTCTATGCCCTTCATGATCTTATAAGTCTCTATCATATCCCCTCTAAGTCTCCTCTTCTCCAGGGAAAAGAGACCCAGTTTCTCCAATCTCTCAGCATATGGAAGGTTTTCCATCCCTTTTATCAGACGTGTCGCTCTCCTCTGAACCCTCTCGAGTATCGCCATATCCTTCTTAAGGTACGGCGACCAATATTGGACGCAGTATTCCAGATGTGGGCGCACCATCGCCCGATACAACGGCAGAATAACTTCTCTCGTCCTGGTTGAAATACCCTTCTTGATTATACCCAGCATTCTATTCGCTCTCTTAGCGGCCGCTGCGCACTGTGCCGTCGGCTTCATTGTCATGTCCACCATTACCCCTAAGTCCCTTTCCTGGGTACTCTCATTCAATAACATCCCTCCCATCGTATAGTTGTACCTCAGGTTTCTGCTTCCCACATGCAGTACTTTACATTTCTCAACGTTGAACTTCATCTGCCATCTCGTCGCCCATTCCCCTAGTTTATTCAGGTCCCTTTGTAATTCTTCGCAGTCCTCTTTAGTCCGAGCTCCACTGAATAGTTTGGTGTCGTCTGCAAATTTTATTATCTCACACGTCGTCCCTATTTCTAGATCATTTATGAATATATTAAATAGTAGTGGCCCGAGCACCGAGCCCTGCGGAACACCACTTGTGACCCTCTTCCAGTCCGAGTAGTGGCCCTTCACCCCTACCCTCTGTTTCCTACCCGCCAACCAGTTTCTGATCCATCTATGCACATCTCCGTTCACCCCATGGTTCTTCAGTTTCCGGGAGGGAGGGAGGGAACAAAAAGTAGATTTTGAGAAGAAGATCTTAGAATTCTAGCAGGAGCGTGCGGAATCAATAAAAGCTAGAAGTCTGGGTATGAGCGCTTTGAAAGTGAGAAGTGTGATTTTGAAAGTGATACGATGTGGAATGGGAAGCCAGTGTGCATTTTTCAATAACGGAGTGACGTGATCATATTTTTTGTGTTGCTAATAATTTTAATAGCGGTGCTTTGAATGAGTTGTAGCCGTCTGATTTCTTTTTGCGTAATTCCTTTATAGAGAGAGTTGCAATAATCAATTGTAGCACTAACTAGCGAGTGAATTAAAATTATTTAATGAAAAGGGCTCCAGGAAGCTAGAAAGAGATCTAATCAGTTGAATTTTAGAAAAACAGTTTCTGACCACGGCACTGATTTGCTGATGATAATTGAGCTTGCTGTCTATGCGTCTTCCCCTCCCTCTCCTGCCCTTAGCATCTTTTCACTTCCCTTCCCCCATACTTCTGTAACGTTCCTGGTGCGAGCAGCAACCCCCAAGCTGCTGTCGCACCAGCATCGGCTCTTCCTCTGATGTAACTTCCTAGGTGCAGGTCACATCCAAAGTGACCATCAAAACTGAGCTGTTCTGAGGAATATCAAGGGATGCCAACTCATCTATGTAATGTTATGAATCTCGAACACAGGACTTGGCCTGATCTACAGATTTTTTAAAAATAAAAATCTATATATTGAGACAATGGCTCAGTCACAGAGCCGCAACCCAAAACTATAGGGCGTCTTGGGGGGGGAACTAAGCTTTTGTGTATTTTAGGGATGAAATATATATAAGGAATTTGAGGATTTTTATTAAACAAAAATTTAAATTCTTTCACACTGATGACTTCTGTAGAATTGTAAAAAGTTAACATACTTAATATTTGTTCCAAAAGGAAAAGCCATAAAAGATGGTACCATCCCCCCCCTCCAGTCCTAAGCTATAGGAAAATTTATTTCTCAGTTTGGTAGGGGTAGGAAATGTAGTAGATTTCAAAGTTGAAAACTATATGCAAACTGACCACGTAACATTGATACAGAAAGTGAAAGAATTGAAAGCCACTTTTACAGCTGGAGAGTGATATTGAATCAATAGCAACATAAGGCTCAATAAATATGAAATAGAAAGAGCTCACTTAATCAGTCATTAACTTCCATTCTCTTTGACTGCACTAAGGGGCTCATAATCGAAACTTAAATATGTCTAAAAACCTGCCCAAGTTAGCACTTGGGCGATCTAAAAGACAGGTCGTCCAAGTTCTGATAATTGGAACGTCTTTTTGGACGTATCCAGGGACATTTTAGGCCCCTGAATGCTTCAGTGCACCCAGAGCTGAAAGGGGCGTTTTTGGAAGAGTAGTTAGGGTGGGATATGGGCCGACCTAGACTTAGACGTCCTGCAGGGATAACTGAATGTTTGACGCAACTGCTTAGGTGAAACTTATACGTTGTGAGTTAGACAATGTAAAGACAAGTATAAGTGCCCAAAAGATATCGAAAGTGACCAGATAACCACTGCAGAGACAAAGTAAAGATCCCCACACACTCTCCCAGTGTTCACTGATCCCCTCACACCCCCTCAAAGATCGGATTAAAAACATACATACCTATCTCCAGAACATCAACACCTAGTATAGGAAAGCATAGTAGAGCTGCACACAGATTTCTTAAATAGCCTGGGGTGGGCTAGTGAACCATAGAGAGTGACCCAGGCCCATAAGCCACTCTAACCACTACATTTATGGTGGAACATGTGTGCCCACCAAAAAAAACCCCAAACCCTACTGAACTACCATATAGATGACACCTGCAGCCATAAGGTCTATTGGGGTTGTAGACAGGTGGGTATAGTGGTGTTTGGGGGGGATCATCATAACCTATAAGGGAGTTCAGGTGAGATGTTTATATGGTACCCTTTTTGTGAAGGTCACAGCAGTGCCCTGTAAAGTGCCCCAAATCTCACACCAACTGGTGTGTTGCCATGTCTGGGTGACCAGTCCATCACAACACTGACACCTCCCACATTCAAAAGGTCTTGCTCTGGGTGCTTGGAATTTGGACAAATTTTTGGTTGAGAATGTGGTATAAAGATAGACATAGTGGCGGTCTGGATGATCAAACGGAATAGTTTAGACATACTTTTCGAGAATGGACTTTTTACTGGTGCTGACTATGGGCGACTAGCACCCTACATCCAAAACGGACTTAGATGTATGTTTTGATTATGGCTCTCTATGTATACTAAAAAAGACAAGTGTAACTATAAGTCTTCTAGCCAATTGAGACTACTTGAGTGAGACAAAGCCCTATTAGTGTATCTGATCATGTGAAGAGCCTAAAGCAATGGTTCCCAACCCTGTCCTGGAGGACCACCAGGCCAGTTGGGTTTTTGGAGTAGCCCTAATGAATATGCATGAGAGAGATTTGCATATAAAAGAGGTGACAGGCATGCAAATCTGCCCCATGCATATTCATTAGGGCTATCCCAAAAACCCGACTGGCTTGGTGATCCTCCAGGACAGGGTTGGGAACCATTGGAATGTTTCAAGACCCTTCAGCATAGGACAGTGGTTCTCAACCCTGTCCTTGGGGGACCTCCAACCAGTCGGGTTTTCAAGATATCCCTAATGAATATGCATGAAAGAGATTTGCATATAACGGAAGTAACAGGCATGCAAATCTCTCTCATGCATATTCATTAGGGATATCTTGACAACCCGACTGGCTAGAGGTCCCCCAGGACAGGATTGAGAACCACTGGCATAAGACAATAAGTAGGATTACCATATGGCTCCAGAAAAAGGAGGATGGATTGAGACATCCGGATTTTGCTTCTACTGACAGCAATGGAAGTAAAACCCGGATATCTCAATCCATCCTCCTTTTTCTGGAGCCATATGGTAACCCTGCCTATTGTCCTATGCCAGGGATCTCAAAGTCCCTCCTTGAGGGCCGCAGTCCAGTCGAGTTTTCAGGATTTCCCCAATGAATATGCATTGAAAGCAGTGCATGCACATAGATGTCATGCATATTCATTGGGGAAATCCTAAAAACCCGACTGGATTACGGCCCTCAAGGAGGGACTTTGAGACTCCTGTCCTATGCTGAAGGGTCTTGAAGCATTCCAGTGGTTCCCAACTCTGTCCTGGAGGACCACCAGGCCAGTCGGGTTTTTGGGATAGCCCCAATGAATATGTAAAACCTGGATGTTTCAATCCATCCTCCATTTTCTGGAGCCATATGGTAACCCTAACAATAGGCAAATAACACACTTCTCATGCTGCCTTGGCTGTTCGGATAAATGGATATGAATTACTTGTTTTGGTCAAAGAGGTAGGATCCTGAAATAATTCCCTTCAAAACACTATTTGAGTTTCTTTCTTAGAGTTTCCCATTGGTGCCTGTAACCCTTGCTCTTCCCCTGGTAACTCTCCAATCACAGGGTCAACTGCAGGTTTTGCTGTAGGTATTTGATCTCCTCCCCTGATTCAGCCAGAATAATTGACCACAGCTTCTCTCATGGAACAGAAATATTAACCTCCTTTCTCTCCAGCTCCACTCTCCTGGTATCATGTACCTCTCACTTGCACCCCAAAGTGCTCTATAACCTTTTTTTCCTTTGATTTTAAGCACCAGATTGGTTCTTTATTACCAGCTAGAATACTGGCTATCATCTCCTTTTCTTATGAAGCAGGAAGGTTGAATTCTTTCTCATCATCTCCCCCTACCTTTATTCCTTAGAAATTATATTCCATTGAAAATTCCTCCCTCCATTAGGATGAAGCAAATACACACACCGTTTTACAGAGATACTCTTAAAATAGATATACTGTATGCTATCAACAGAGAACCAGAAGGGCTCTTATATAAGAATAATATAAAATTAGTTAGACGTATCAATGAATGAAAGGAACAGCAAAAAAAAAAAAAAAAAAAGAAGACTTCTTTAAAAGAGATTTACAACTGAATTTGCTTCCTAGTATCTTGTTCCAGGGCACTGCTCTGCATGTTATATAATAAAGACATGTTCTTTCCGTGATTTTTACTCTCGAGGGCTTGGAGGACACGTTCTATACATGATTCATCAGGATAACTAACAGCCTTCTAACAGCATATGCCAGCTTGGGGGTGGAGGTGCGATGCAATTCAGAGACAGTCTACACAAAAAGATAAAGATAGAAGCAGATAGGATCTCAACTACTGTAAAATCTCTTCCCTTGCGAAATTCAAGCACTTTGCTTTTCCCTGCAGAATATGTTATACTTGTTCCCTTCCACAAATCCAATTATAATTACTCGCCTCACCAAGGGGCCCTTTTACTAAATTGTGGTCAATTTTTTACACATATGTTAACAGGAAAAAATAGCACACAGTGGGTACAAAGGTTGTGCCAAGCACGTCTCCTGCAGTTACCACACAGAAACGTCCATTATCCCATAGGCAGCGGAACGCTTTTTGGTTTGGGGGCCCCGCAAGCTCCGCCCCAGACCCCACCTAATCTCCGCCCCAGACCACGCCCCCATAATAGTACTAATTATAATACCATATTTTCCATTCATTTTTCATATATACACACAATATAATCTTATTAACAACACATAATGGTTAACCACAAAATTAAACCACAAAATTAAACAAAAGCAAAGCACACTGCTTCTCAACATTCATTCCTACCAGAACACCTGGCCTTGGTCACACATGCAGAACACAGATAACCCCTATGCAAATACAGGACCACAAACTAAAAGTATTAATATATACAAACAAAACCCTAAGATGCAAGACTCTGCATGCAGTACAATCCCCAGAGAAATAGAAACAAATGCATTTCTTCCTGAACAATGCAAAATATAGACAGCAGATGTAATTTCTCAAAACTAACATAATTCAATTACTAAATTGAAAGTAAAATCATTTCCCCTACCTTTGTTGCCTGGTGATTTTGGTTTTCAAACCATCTTTCCCAGTCTCTGGCTGCACTTCCTTCTGTCTGTGCTCTTAACTGTATATTCAGGGCCACCTTATCCATTTGCTGTTTTTCTCTCCTTCACTTTCTGCCACACATCCATCTTCATTCACTCTACACACAGGGAAAGATTATGACAAAAGTCAGTCAAAGTATGTATGATGACCAAAATAAGAACTGACTATGCTGAAAACTAGTGCACAGAGAGT
Source organism: Geotrypetes seraphini (assembly GCF_902459505.1). Lineage (NCBI taxonomy): Eukaryota > Metazoa > Chordata > Amphibia > Gymnophiona > Dermophiidae > Geotrypetes > Geotrypetes seraphini. The sequence goes on along the minus strand of NC_047094.1, from coordinate 101,474,947 downwards.
TTCACTTTTCTGAGCATACTTTATAAATCTTTCTCACTCTCTGTGCACTAGTTTTCAGCATAGTCAGTTCTTATTTACACATCCATCTTCAGCATTAACTTTTATCATTCAATTTTCTTCCATTTTTTTTGCTTTCTTCTCAAAATCTACTTTTCCATGCCTTCCCTTCCCATCTATCCATGTGCACCATTGCCTCCCTCTTTCTTCTAACCTACTCTCATCTATCCATAAGAAGCATTTCATCTTATCTCTTCCCTGCTGCACCCATTGCTGTGCACCATCTCCTCCCTCTGTCTCCCCTTCTCCTCCATCCCTATGCACCATCTCCTCCCTCTCCAATAGTCAGACATCTCTGTCTTCCCTTTCCCCCTTCAAATGGTCTGGCATCTTTCTCCTCTCCTTCCCATAGCCTGGAATCTCTCTCCTCTCTCATGGACTAGCATCTCTCTCTCCTTCCCTCCCTCTTCCCGAAGTCTAACATCTTTCTCCTCTCCTTTCTGCAGTCTGGCATCTCTATCTCCCTTCCTTCCTTCCATTCTGTGGTCTGACATCTCTCTCTTTCTCCTTTCCATTCCAGTGGTCTGACATCTATCCCTTCTTTGGGTCATCTCTCCTCCTTCCCAGTGTAACATTTCTCCCTCCCTCCTCTCCACCACTATTACGTCCAATAATTCTCCCTCTTTCTTCCTTTCCCCATATACATTATCTCTTTCCCACTCACGCCACACACCTTTGTCCAACAATTCTCCGTTCCTTTTCCCTCCCCCACTGGCAACATTTCTTTCTCTCCCTTCCCACTACTCCACCTGTGCAGCATCTCTCTTTTCCTCCTTTCCTACCCCCCAGCCTCTGCATTTGTCCTTCCCAACCCTCTCCCAGTATATGCAGTATTTGTCTTCCCAACCCCCTGAGCATCTGTCCTCCCTGCCTTCCCAACTCCCTATCCCCTGCACTCAGCCTCTCCCTGTCAGGCTCTGCACCCAGCCCCCTTCCTTCCCCCCTTCAAGCTCTGCACCCAGCCCCTTCCCTTCCCTCCCCCCTGTCAGACTCCAACCCCCTTCCCTCCCCTCCCCCCCTGTCTGGCACTTCACCCAGCCCCTTTTCCTCCCTCCCCTGTCAGGCTCTTCACCTGCGGAATTGGGTTTTTCAACGAGCACTGCCCCAGCCCCCTTCCCTCCCAACTCCAGTCAGGCTTTGTCTTCACTCGCGGAAAAGCGTTTCTTCTGCCGCTGAGCTGCAAAGAGCAGGGGTGTGCTTTGGCGCACCTGCTCGACGCTGAGCGGCTTCTTGATTGGCTCAAATTCGTGGGAGCCAATCAAGAAGCCGCTCAGCACCGAGCAGGCACACCAAAGCACGCACCTGCTTTTTGCAGCTCAGCAGTAGAAGAAACGCTTTTCAGCGTGTGAAGACAGAGCCTAACTGGAGTTGGAAGGGAAGGGGGCTTGGGCAGTGCTCATTGAAAAACCCAATTCTGCAGGTGAAAAGCCTGACAGGGAAAGGAAGGGGACTGGGGCCTTTTTGGAGAAGCCATGGCCCCTGTGGCCTCCCTTGTTCCGACGCCTATGCACTATCCCACATTATAAATATTCACAATTAGTTCAAATACATGGAGCACCTCCTCTTGACGTAGTGTTGCACCTCTGCAAATGGCAGAAGTGACAGTTAATGCATGGTAAGTTTTGCACTAACTGCAGTGTGCAGGCCATACCCATTATTTTTTTTACCCATAACCCACCCAGTTCTTATCCCTAGCAGTAAATGAGTCATAAAATCTGAAGTGGAAAATCTACAGAAGCTATATTACCTACCAGAGTCACAGGGACCATGGCCCTGCCAATTTATTTCTCTCTGTTTAGCATCTGGAAACATGGAGATGGGGGGCAGGGATAAAGGTGCTTGGACCCGTGCTCTTTAACATCTTTATAAATGATCTGGACATAGGTACGACGAGCGAGGTGATTAAATTTGCGGATGATTCGAAGTTATTCAGAGTAGTAATGACGCAGGAGGATTGCGAAGATCTGCAACGTGACATGATCATGCTCGAGGAATGGGCATCGACATGGCAGATGAGGTTCAACTTGGATAAGTGTAAAGTGATGCATATCGGTAACAAAAATCTCATGCATGAATACAGGATGTCCGGGGCGGTACTTGGAGAGACCTCCCAGGAAAGGGACTTGGGAGTTCTGATCAACAAGTCGATGATGCCCTCCACACAATGTGCAGCGGTGGCAAAAAGGGTGAACAGAATGCTAGGAATGATAAAGAAGGGGATCACGAACAGATCGGAGAAGGTTATCATGCCGCTGTACTGGGCCCTCACCTGGAGTACTGCGTATAGCACTGGTCGCCATACATGAAGAAAGACACGGTACTACTCGAAAAGATCCAGAGAAGAGCGACTAAGATGGTTAAGGGATTGGAGGAGCTGCCATACAGTGAAAGATTAGAGAAACTGGGCTTCTTCTCTCTCGAACAGAGGAGATTGAGAGGGGACATGATCGAAACATTCAAGGTACTGAAGGGGATAGACTTAGTAGATAAGGACAGGTTGTTCACCCTCTCCAAGGTAGAGAGAACAAGTGGGCACTCTCTAAAGTTGAAAGGGGATAGATTCCGTACAAATGTAAGGAAGTTCTTCTTCACCCAGAGAGTGGTAGAAAGCTGGAACGCCCTTCCAGAGGCTGTTATAGGGGAAAACACCCTCCAAGGATTCAAGACAAAGTTAGACAAGTTTCTATTGAACAAGAACGTGCGCTGGTAGGGCTAGTCTCAGTTAGGGTGCTGGTCTTAGACCAGAGGGCTGCCGCATGAGCGGACTGCTGGGCGTGATGGACCACTGGTCTGACTCAGCAGTGGAAGTCTTATGTTCTTATTGGGCTCTCAAGCAAAAAAGATGTTCCATTACCCCTATTATTCACAAAAGCATCGCCCACATCATACCCCCCGCTCCTGTCCTTATTGCTTCTTTCTCTTGTAGTAGTGAAGTCGTCTGTGCAACTATTTATTCTACATCAACAGTTGAAATATTTGATAAGAAAATGTATAACAAACCAGACAATTCAACTGGAGGGTGGAAGGTCACCTGTTTGTGGAATTACTTGTTTAGCACATTTGAAAGACACAGAAAATAGATTAGAGAGATGCTAAGACAACATGGAAACATCTATGATTTTTTTGTTGTTGTTGCGTTCTTTCCCATCTGAAAACACAAAAACCATGTCAGTTGTTTGTCGTGTTGATGTATTCCACTGCCTCTCAAACTTTTTTAGCTCCGGCACACTAAATGGAGCAAATGTTTTTTGTGGCACGTTATAATTGAAATTATAAAATTGCAAAACCAACAAAAAAAAAAATTGAGAGTTATTTATTTAAAGTTCTTTAAGCTATGTATGGGTAACTGAAACAACAGTGCAAATCCGAATAAATTGCTCCTCATCATGACAGGAGTAGCCGTGCAGCTGATAATGAAAAATTTGAAAAGTTGGGATAACTTAAATTATAGTTTCTGGTGGGAATCCTTATGTCAGATTTATAAGTTTGAAAACATTAATTCCATAAAGAGGGGACACCATAGCAAATTCAAGGAAATTTGGAGCCCGTTAACAAAATATTGTAAGTTATTAATTAGTAATATTATTTCCCTTTGATTCATGAAAGATTCCTGTCCTATTAACCCTCTTTCTTCCTCCCCTCTTAAAGTCAATCAATTTGTACCTTTGCTTAATCTTTGTAAACCGCATAGAACTTCACGGTATTGCGGTATGTAAGCTGTTATTATTATTATTTTTATACACATCCGGGAGGGGAGGGGGGAGGGAGGGTGGGGGGGGGGAGAGTTTTAATAGCTGTATATTATTTGTTGGAACAGAGTGCAGTATGTTACATTACTTGAGTGTTCATTTGTTTGCACTATGTATTTGATTTAAAAATGAATAAAGAATAATTTAAAAAAATGAAAAATGAAACAACGGTGCTTGTTTTTGACTGCAAATTAACTCAAAATGCGGTTCGATAAGTCGACAAGCAAACTCACATTTCATCATCCACTATCTGCAGTCATTCTCTTTTTTTTTTTCAATTTATTTCAATTATCTCTCCCTCCCCATTGTTTTTCCCCTTAAGTGCCTTATTTACTATCAAACAACTTGTATTTCTCTTCCCTTTCTTTCCTTTTGTTTTAATATGTTTGTAAGGTTAGTTTTTAATATGTCTTATAAGATCTAGTTTTTGTCGTTTGTTTTGTTGTCCCCTAAAAATCTGTAATTTTACTGATGTGTGCATCGCTTAGAATTTTGAATAAGCGATCAATCAAATTTATATTAAACTTGAAACTTGAAACTTTAATTTCTGTAAGAGCTGAATATCCAAATTCGCAAAGGTAAGAAGTTCCAAACGGTAACAAAGCCTTGATTGCTTTGATGCTTAAGTTAGGATAAATACTGCATAAAAAAAATATTATTTGCTGTTAGTTTTCAAGGACCAATCGCGTCAAGGAATGGTGCTTGTCTGGGCAGCTGTATCCTTACGCAAACAGATGCTCATAACATTGACAGACTCTTGCTCACGCAACATACATATCATCTATTCTAATGCATACTTATGAAGGGAATTTTAAAACTAAAGTACAATTCTGGACTCTCTTGTGGCACGCTCAGAATTTCTTCGGGACACACCACTGTGTCGTGGCACACAGTTTCAGAGACACTGAAGTATTCAAAATGTGCTTTATATATAGCAAAATCCCTTCACAACAAAAAGTCACCGACTAATCACTCAATCAAATGGTAGATAACAATAAGAAGGCAGAATACATTCAAATACAGTCAAATATTTCGATCTGGTATATCTGTTAATGTTGGAGAAGGGATACCTCAAGTGCTTGCAGATATACCAGATCGAAATATTAACAATAAGAAGGAGGAATATTCAAATATAGGGCTCCTTTTACAAAGGTGGGCTAGTGGTTTTTAGCGCGTGCTTAGCGCCTACCGTCTCCTTTTAAGCAGGCGGTAGTTTTACGGCTAGCGCGCGCTAATCGTATGCGTGCACTAAAAATGCTAGCGCACCTTCACAAAAGTCTTTATATATAGCACGCATCGCATTGAAAGAAACATGAAATGGAAGAGAACCAACAAGACAAAATGACATTTTCTTCTAGGTGCTATGGATGATGTCATCCAGTACTTTGGGATCTCACGCCACATATACTTAGAAAAGACTCCTCCAGATTACGGTCTGGCTGTTATTCCTTCCTACAGACAAGCCAGGGATGTGCAGGGCAAACATTTTTGCTTTGTTTAATCCGTTTGCTTTTCATTTTGGAGACTAGAGAATGTTATTAATAATGCTCGCTGTTTGCAGAAAACCACTTTTTCTTGCAAATACATATCCGTAGCACAGTCGTGGCACAGGCCGGGAGATGGACGATGTTGATGAATGATATTGAAATGAAAGCCGACAAGCAATTGTATCTGAAAGTGACCCTTTGATTGGGATTGTCGGCAGGGACGTGCAAGACAAAGCGCCTGACCGAGATGCCAATGCATCACACCATCACTGCTGTGCGGCTGGTGACAGTAACACCCCCCCCCCCCCACTCAATTCTATATATGGCACCTTAAAAATTGACACCGACTAGTACGGCATTTAAGTGTGATTCTATAAAAGATACGCGCACCTTATGGAATCGTGCGTAGCACCAGTGCGTGTCATAACTTTCAGGAGCACCCGTTTAGGACAGCTAAAACCAGGCTATAATCCATCCCTGGCCAAGACCCTTTTTAGATCCACGCACTGGATGTGGCGCATAACACTTTGTGCAATTCACCTACTGAGTTGTGCGTGTAACTTCTAATTGATGGCAATTAGTGTCAATTAACAGGTGTTAGTGGCCAATGATCAGCGCCGACTAAGCCAATTAATCAATTAAGTTGTGCTTGCACGTTGGCTATGTGCGCAGATTTGCGTGCACAACCATAGGCGCCATATATAGATTTGGGAATAAGTGCATTCGGAGGAGAAGCTAATTTCAATCGCTGAATTTTCCTTCTCCTGTACTGAGGCGGCTCCCCTCCCCTGATCCTGCCACTCAGGGCATCTTCTAACCCTGTTATGGTTCAATTCCTAATATCAGACTTCTAAAACGTATGCAAATGATTATGTACGCTAATTCTTCGAGGGCCCCTAGGCACACAAGTACACTGGGCCCCCCTGGCCCTGCCCTTCCCCTAACCCGCCCATGTCCCGCCCCCGCCTCGCCCATGTTCCGCCCAATTTATCTGTTTTCTTATTTACTTCTTTGTTTCCACTTGTATTTCTTTTTTTTTTTTTAATTCAAAACAAAACAAACAATGATTAGCATACCAGTGCACAGTTTTTCTTCTATGCAACTCTCAAATATCTCAGAACAAATCCCCCTTCCTTCCCTTCCCACCTACTTACCCAGGACTTTAACTCTGAATCCTCTCCATGCATATATAAAAGTGTTCAAATATTTGAAAAGCAGTAATACTATCCGAAATATAAGTTTATATTAATAACCAAGTTTACAACGCCTCTCAACTGCCTCACTCTACATCAACCAACTGTAACCCATATGTATGTATAAACAACCAAATCTGTAACTCCTCTAGCACGTTCCACTTCCTGTATGTTAATTTGCAATGAAACAACAAGGCAAGCAGTCTTCCAAAGAATCCAACATGAAACAAAAGAAGATTGGCAGAAAATAAGGATATTCAAATCAGGTTAATTCAAGGTGCTCCCAATAACCATGCCTGATGCATTTCGCCAAACAAGGCTAGTCAACGATAACAAAAAAAACATGTCTTTCATATAAACAGGTCATAGAAAACACCTTCACCTAGTAAGGAATATGTAATCACAAACTAACCTCTCCCCCTTTTACAAAACTGTAGTATGATTTTTAGCCACGGCCCGTGCTAAAAAAAATGCTCTACGGTTTTGTAAAAGGGGGTATAAAATAGACAAAGGTTAAATAAAACCACCAAGAAGCTGGACTCTGCATAAAATGCAACACCGCAGAAACAGCAATGCATGTCCCCTAAAGCAAAAAAAAAAAAAAAAAGAAATTTTTTTTCTACCTTTGTCTTGTCTGGTTTCTGCTCTCCTCATCTTCTTGTCAATATCTTCCTTTCATCTTTTGTCCTTCTGTGCCACTTCCAGAAACTGTATGCCTCCCCCTTTCATCTTTTCCTTCACCCTCATTGGTCTGGCATCCATCTTCTTCCATTCCCTCCTCCAGTGGTCTGGCATCTCTCTCCTCTCTTCTTCCCTTCCCTCTCCCACACCCCCATGGTCTAGCATTTCACTCTCTCCTCTCCCTTCCCCCCACTTCCATCAGCATCAGCCCCCTTTCTTTCCCTCCAACCCAATTCCATCCAGTATCCTTCCCTTTCCCTGCATACAATTCCATCAGCATCTGCTCCCTTTCTCTTCCTCCACCACCCTTCCATACCATCCTTCTCACAACCCTTCCATAGCACCATGCCTCCTTTCTCTTCCTCCACCACCCTTCCATACCATCCTTCTTACAACCCTTCCATACCACCCTACCCCCTTTCTCTTCCTCCACCATCCTTCCGTACTATCCTTCTCACAACCCTTCCATACCACCCTGCCCCCTTTCTCTCCCTCCACCACCCTTCCATACCACGCTGCCCCACTATCCTTACCACCACCCTTCCATACCACCCTGCCCCCTTTCTCTTCCTCCACCACCCTTCCATGATCCTTTCTCCCCCTCCAAACATTGCTGCTGGCTCTTCCCTCTGAGCTCCTTTGGCCTAAAGCAGCATTATAACAGCAACGGCCCCCACCGTGCAGCAACGCCCCCCCCCCCCCAGCAACAGCAACGGTCCCCCCCCCCCACAGCAATGGCAACGGGCCCCCCTCCCAGCAACAACCGCAATACAGCCGGATTTGTTACTGGAAGGTCCCACAATGACTGCTTCTGCTGGTCCATCCCCCTCTGACATCACTTACTTGCTCCGGAAGAAGTGACGTTGGAGGGGGATGGACCAGCAGAAGTAGTCATCGCGGGATCTTCCAGTAACAGATCCGGCTGTATTGCAGTTGCTGCCGGGAGGGGGGCCCGTTACGGATGCTGCCGGGAGGGGGGCCCGTTGCGGTTGCTGCCGGGAGGGGGGCCTGTTGCGGTTGATGCCGAGAGGGGGGGCCGTTGTGGTTGCTGCCGGGAGGGGGGGCCCATTGCGGTTGATATCAGGTGGGGGGGCCCATTGCGGTTGATGCCGGAAGGGGGGGCCTGTTGCGGTTGATGCCAGGAGGGGGGCCTTTTGCCGGCAAGGTGAGTCATCTTCCTTCAGCAGGCCCCCTTCATAGTTTCGGGCCCTATGCACGTGCCTAGTGTGCCTATTGATTAATCCGGCCCTGGGCGCATGTGCCCAAGAGCTGAGCTGTACATATGCAAAGTTCTGGCGTGCAGGCCCTGTGTAGTGCAGGGCTGTGATTGCGGACCAAGTCTTTTTTGCTTGGTGTGATTTGGACTCAGCTGTTGTGCTTGTGTGTCCCGTGCCTTTGGTCAGGACGCAGCTGTTTGTCGTCTGACACACATCTCCAAAAACCAAGCACAAACAACTCTTATTCATCCTAATGACAGTCCCAGACCTGCTGGAAAATTTTGTACCATAAGAGGTGAGCGTTCCCTGCTCTGCATTACAAGGAATGCTCATTATACTAATGAGCTCCTTGTAATGCATTTGCATAGGATTCTCTAAGGCTGCTACCTTGATTGGTAAAAGCCCCACATTATACAGAAAACTTAACTTTTCCCCTAAAAATAGGGAAAAAGTTAAGTTTAATCTATAATGGGGGGTTACAACCCCCCCAAAAAACCTCAGGAAGGACATACAACACTCCTAAAACTAATAGATTATGCCCTATTGGAAACCATAGGAGGGACCTACCTAGACACTACCAGGTCTACCCACTGCACTCGTACAGAGACCCACTCGGGTGGAAACCTATGTTAAAACTGTACTTTTTAAATATCAGCATAACCTTTCCACACACAACTACTTTCAAGTTTCAAAGTTTTTATTAAAATTTGATTCAATCGCTTATCTCGTTTCCTATGTGAGGTACAGTTTGATTAAAATTGGGTACCATACATATTAAAATGCAATAACAACATTAATAAAAGAAAAAAAACAACAACAATGACTAACTGGTACAAGAGGAAAGGAAGGGACGAAATACAAATCTTTAAAGAACAAGGAACATTTAAGGGGAGGGGACTGGATGAAGAAAAATGAAGTATCTGTCAGTAGCGAATTATAGATTACTAGTATTTAAGCCCGTTACATTAACGGGTGCTAGAATAGATGTCTGTCTGTCTTTCTTTTTTTCTGTCCCTCTCCCTGCCCAGATCCTCACTGAAGCCGCTTTCCAGCTGTGCCAGCTAAGGGATCCCTTGCCCTTTCCTCAATCCATCTGTGGCCAGCTGCCCGCACACACCTGCCCAGCTACACAACAGGCAAACGCATACACCTCCCCTCCGAACCCCGTTCTCTCACCCTTGGTGCTGGATCACCGCCTGATGTTTAAATCCGTTACATTAACGGGTGTTATACTAGATGTCTGTCTGTCTTTCTTTTTCTCTCTCTCCTTGCCCCTTCTATCTTTTTTCTTTCTTTCTCTCTCTCTCTCTCTCCCTGCCCCGTCTATCTTTTTTTCTTTCTCTTTCTCTCTCTCTCCCTGCCCCATCTATCTTTCTTTCTTTCTTTCTTTCTCCCTGCCCAGACCCTCACTGAAGCCGTCTTCTAGCTGTGCCAGCTAAGGGATCCCTTGCCCTATCCTCAATCCAGCTATGGCTTCCACTTTCCAGTGGCTATCCCATGTCTCTCTTCTCACCAAACCAGGCTCCAACTCCCAATTAGGCATCTCTTTCCTCCCCCACACAAATATCAGTAGCAGCGGCAGCATTCCTTACCCAAAGCAGCAGTGGCAGTGCTGTAAACAGGCTGTTCGCCGCCAGCCTCGACCAGGCCTTTCTTCTACTGCATCCGAAGTGATGAGGTAAAGGAAAGGCCCTGAAGGGCTTGCCGCAAACAGCCCATTTACAGCGCTGCCCCATTCTTTGGGTAAGGAATGGGGGGTTGGCAGGTCAGGACTGCTGCCACTGCGTTGACGCTTCCCTGGTCGGCGGTTCCTCCCTGCTTGGCGGCCTCCCTGCTCAGCGCATGCGGCCTCCTTTCCTCTACTGCGCATGTGGAGGCACGGCGTTTCAAGTGCGCATGCGCGGCTAGGGTTTTTTAAAGTTATTATAGATATAGAAATAAAAAAAACTTCAAGTTTCTTTTGAAATGATCAAAGTTTATTTTCTTCTCTTGTGTGTGTTGGCAAGGCATTACAAAGTTGGGAAGCAACGATGGAGAAGATGTCTCAATGTCATGTACTTATTATCTTTAATGACGGGACAGTCAGCAAGTGTTGGTCAATAGACCGAAGTAAGTGATGTAGTTTATTTATAAATTGTGGCTCTTTTGATGATAGTGTCTTAAAAGATAACAGTATGTATTATTTAGAATGAGATTCTATGAGTAATTGCTAGCCAGTGCGCTTTTTCTAGCAGCGGTGTCACATGGTCAAATTTTTTGGCGTTTGAGATAAGTTTAATGGCCGTGTTTTGAATTCAAATATTTTTATTGAAATTTTTAAACAAGTGGAACATATAGAACAAACATGGTAGTTGCCAGTGTTCGACAACATAAATGGCTGTGTTTTGGATTATTTATCTTGTTGTATATTATCAAAGCTACACCGTTGGTGAGATACTATTAAATAAACTCATCAGTTATGATATGGCTGAAGGTTCCAGGTTTGTCCACTACTCTTGTGGCACTTGCCAATGGTGCAGTAGTTCATTAACAGGTACTGACTGGGATTATCCCCTGACACAGTCAAGATATTATTCATGTGTGGACGCTGATTGTGTATTGACAAAATGTTATCTATGTAATCTTATGCCCATGTGACAAAGTTTATGTTAGTTTGCACCCAATAAAGAATAGATTGACGAAACACAAATCTCATATCCAGCATAAAGTACATTCCGCTCCTCTGTTGTCTCATTGGATTGGAAAATATCACAGTTCAACTGACATTGGATGAAAGGTGATCGATCACATACTAGTGGGGCAGGAGGGTGGTGACTACTATAGAGAATGACACGGGGACTGTTTACTGCGGTAAACCGTGGTCACCGCAGTAAATCCGCAGGAATGGAGATATTTGCAACTGGTTTACTGCAGGAATGGGGACAAGACATTTATGTGCCCCGCGGGAATGGGGACAAGACCTTTTACCGCCCCGTGGGAGTGGTGAAAAGTCTTGTTCCTGTGGAAAAAAATTTCTGCCTGTGTCAGACTCGCCATCTTCTCCCTAGCTCCTTTTACACCAGCCATGCCACAATGAAGACTGAAAGAACCTAAAACCAAAGCCTGAGACCATTGTGATTTGAAGAATAAAATTACCAGACAACAACAACAAAAAAAAAAGTATTTTATATTTTGTGATTAGAATATTTCAGATTTGAAATATGTATCCTGCTAGAGCTGGTATTAGACATAACTGGGGACCGCAAAGTCCAGGCTGTGCTTCTTTAGCCTCCAGCTAGCTTAGGGCTCTCTCTCTGATCAGGGGGCAGTTGCCCTAGTTGAACTCCCCTATGCTTGCCATGTGTGACTAAAGTATTCTGTTAGCTTGATTTTTCTATGTAGCATTCTGTAGTAATTTGATTTGTTGTTTTCACAATAGTGAAGGGGATATTTGTGAAAGGGAGGGGAGATGGGTTTTGTTGAACCTTGCTCTGTTTTATTTGTGTTTCTAAAATGACAATTATACCGAATATTGTCTCTTTATACTTTAATAAAATAAGTTCAGTTTAAAATCATAACTATTCGAGGCTTGTGTGGATGGGATCTGACAATTTGCAGAGTGGGGACAGAGACTGAGCTCGCAGGAACGGGGCAGGGATGGGGACTGAGCTCATGGGGACGGGGCAGGGACAGGGATGAGTACCCGGGGACGGGGTGGGAACGATGCTAAATTTTTTCCTCGTGTCATTCTCTAGACTACTACTAGATTATTGAACTATAAAGAACAGAGATAGAACTTTGGGAATTGTGACCACACAAGGATTGATCATGAAAATCAACTGGAGCTCTCTGTTTTGACATCATGTGACCTTTTGATAGCATTTTGAGTTTGAAGATGCCATTATTCATAAATGAATGTGAACGCATGTTTGAATAGTGATGGCAAGGGGATACTCCAGGACTGACTTGGGAAACACTGGTTTAGATCAAAGAACTTCTGACCCCTGTCTAGAGGCAAATCAGACAATAAAAGCAAACAAAGCACCTCTTTGAATAAGGGAACAAGAAAAAACAAGAGGAAAATAAACAAAGCATATCATTCAGTTCCTATTGGTCGATGAAGGCATCCATCAAACCAATATACATCACTACCCTCTGCAAGGTTCAAAGTCGCGTGTACACCTTAACAAGTTCAGATATCATGGGATACAAACAGCTTAATGAAGTTTGGGCACTTGCAAGCAGGGGTTCCCAACTCTGGGTCTCAACGCAGTCCATTTCTCGGAATATCCACCATGAATAGTCATCCAATGTTTTTGTATTTTTTTTTTTTTAATAAATCTTTATTGATTTTTAAACTTTGACAGTGCAATACAATCAATTGAACATAAACACTACATAAAACACACTATTAAATACACAATGCAGAAAGCAAATCATTTTCTCCTCCCTTCCTCCCAATTATTAATACAAGAAGACATATTATGGACATTATGTATTTTGGGATCCCATTCAGTTGCAACAATTTTTATTAGCTAGAGAACAGTAATGAATTTTTTCCTTTATTAAATATGTTTCACTACTGAGAAATTGGAGGATGTAAATAGTCCCTTCCATAGTAGGGATTGGTTTATGATTCACAAGGATGAATCAAGATCCAATTCTTTATTTTCTTCTTGCTATTTTTGTAGTTGAATTTGGTAGTATGTCTTCCCATGCTTGTGGGCTTGGAAAGGAATTTTGTTTATATGTTTAATTATTCTAAATAATGTGTATGAATCCTTTTTTTCCTGGTATCATCTGATATTGTAATTATTAAATGTGTAATAATAAAAAAAAAACCATTATATAATTACAATATTATAGTTAAGTAATTTTAATAATCAAAATATATTTCTCTCCCCCCTGGATGTGTAAGTAAATCTAATAAAAAGAAAGATACATGACAATTGCTGCGATGCAGTCAATGGGCTCCACACTCTATTAAATGTATTATTAAACCCTAAACATTCCACATTCATTCTCTCATACTTATAAGTGGTAGAAACCAAAATGTGTAATTCAGTCTGTCATACTTCTTCCAATGTGTAACCATTTGGATAGTTATTCTCGTCATGATCAAAAAAAGACGACTTTTATATTTATCCAAAGAAGGCTTAACGTGTAAAAGCGTACCACAAATTATGGCTTCATAGGTTAAGGGAATTGCTGATTCAAGAATAAGATTCATTTGTCCCCAAATTGACTTCCAGAAACTAAGTATCAATGGACAAAAAGTATAACAGATGATCCAAAGTCCCTATATCACTATGACAATGCCAGCATCTATTAGACTTAGAACTGTCTAGTTTTTGTAAACGAACTGGGGGGTCCAAAAAATCCTATGCAATAAAAATAACCAAGTTTTTCTCATAGATGCTGACATTGTACATTTCAACCTCCAAGTCCAAATTTGTGGCCAACGAGATACAGAAATATACTGTTTTATCTCGATGCTCCAAATGTCTCTAAGACTATTTTTGACTTCTTATTCAAAAAATTCAGAAATTAATTTGTACCATTGGGCGGCCTGATGTTTTTGTATACTTTAGATTTTAAAACTAGACTTATTTGCATAGCTTGCTTACCTTAAGAACTAGAGTGATTTGTGGCCCTCGGGTACCAAAGTTGAGACTCTCTGGTAAAATGGTTTCTGATAATGAGTGTGTACCCAATGGCTCAAAACATTTGCTATCAAGGGAACGTTTCTCCATAGAGCTCGCCATAAGGTATCTAGTTGAGCTGAGAGTTGTACTAGATGGGAAGAACTATCTGTTTTCTAAGTTAGAAGACAGGAAGGGCCTAATTGGATGCCAGCCTGTGTAAACCAAGAGAGCACAGTTCAGATGAGGATATGTTGTCAGCTAAAAATGATTCCCTGTTACCTGTATCTCCAGAGGTCTGAGTTTGTCTTTCCATAATGAAGTGATATTGATCTTAAAAGAGGCTCTGTTTGTTCTGAGTTTCTGATAAACTTCCTGGACGTGCTGAGGAATATGCCACTTTGAAATTAATAGCTCTGCTCAGTTCCATGCTTTTGCAGAAGTGAGTTTGCAGAAAACATAACTTAAATTGGGCATAAAAAAAAGAAGCAGTAAAGTGATCTTGTATGAAGGCAGTTGTTAAGTACTGTTATCTTGTTTAGCACTGCAGTTTTGTTATAACATAATTATTTTGTACGTATAACTTCCATGTGCGAGTTCTGTTGTACAATTCAGAACATAGAAAGATTAACAATATACAGTGCACGCTACCCCCTTCAATTCTATAAATGATGCACAAAATTGTGTGCATAATTTATCAGTTGTTGCAATAGGCACAATTTGGATTTGCATGCAAATCTTGCTAAGCGTTCTATAAAGAAGGGGGTGCAAATTTTTTAACATGTAACTGAAAGGGGGCATGGCCATGGGACGGGCATGAGCAGGCCAGGGACATTGTTATAGAATTTGGGAGACTGACACCTGATTTACGAGGGGGTGCTGAAACGTTCTCAGCACAACCAAGCAACTTCCTAAATTCTGAGCGTCATTTTGCCACTGCAGCTGAAAAGAGCGTTATCTTATTTCGGTAGGTGCCAATTTGCAGAAACGAAATTCTAGGCGTTTTGACATTGTTTCTGATCCTTGATTGAACCGCATCTACATCATTCTCTTCTTGGCTGGAATGAGAACTTTTCAGCACCCCCTCGTAGTGTGAAGACTTTCAGTCTCTAGTAACCAGAGCTGAGATTGTGATGTCATAATGCCTTATTCCACCAATAAGAGCCAGCCTCATCAGTGATGTCACAATGGCTTGATTGTCCTACACTTGGCTCACTTTTATTACATATGAGGGGGTGCTGGAAAGTTTTCTGCCCAACTTCCTAAATTTCGAGCATTATTTTGTCATTATAGCTGAAAAGAGTGTTATCTTATTTGGTTAAGTGCCAATTTGCAGAAACAAAATTCTATGATTTTTGATATTAATATATGATCAGACATTGATTGAACCATATTTACTTCATCCTCTTCTCATTTGGGCTGAAAAGTTTTCAGCATCCCTTTGTACACATGAGGATTTATACCATATTTCAGTAGGTGTAAATCCTTGCATGGATCCCGGCGCTATATGCTAATCCATAAACAGTGCTCAACTTGGAGTACCGTTTAAAGAAAATTACTGTGTCTAAATTGGGTGCCATTTACTTAGTCCTAAATGTAGAGCATTACCTAAATGGTGTACATTTCAAAACTTCTTGCAGCTCCAATAATATCACCTAGAAAAATACTACTACTACTCATTTCTATGGTGCTACTAGTCATACACAGTTTTGTGCACATTATATGCAGGCACTTTCTCTGTCCCTAGCTCATAGTCTAAGTTTTTAGTACCTGGGGCAAAGGAGGGTCAAGTGACTTGCCAAGGGTCACAAGGAGCTACAACGGGAAGTGAATCAGGAACAAAATCTGCTGTGCTAACCATTAGGACTCCTCTAAATGTGCTACCAGGTATTTGTGATCTGCCTGGCCACTGTTGGAACAGGATACTGGGCTAGATGGACCTTTGGTCTGACCCAGTAGGCAATTCTTGTGTTCTTATGTGAGCCAAGTCTAGGACAATTGAGCAACTGTGACATCACTGATGAGGTTGGCTCTTAGGCAGTGGTGGAATGAGGTATTATGACATCACAATCTCAGCTCTGGAATGTTGTTACTATTTGGGCTCCTGCCAGGTATGTGTGACCTGGATTGGCCACTGTTGGAAACAGGATACTGGGGTAGATGGACCTTTGGTCTGACCCAGTATGGCTATTCTTATGTTCTTATATACTCATGCAGTCATTTAATGGTGGAAAACCAAAAGAAGGAAAATAAAAGCCCTATGTTGATATGAAATCCTTCAGAGTAGGGATGGACCATAAGCCTTCCTAAGAGTAGGGATGTTGCTAATAAAAGGCTTGGAACTGCGACTTCTAGTGTCCTTGTATTTGTGGAAGGCTTCTGATCCATCCCAAGTCATTTGCTTATGCAGCATAGATATGGTTTTTCTCATGACTGACTGTGGATCCTGGACAAGTGACAGGAAGAGTTGTATCCTAGAAGTTATAATGGAAATCACTGTGAGATATTTAACAGCAGTGCAGAGGCAGGCAAATCAAAAGTACCACTGCACTTTTAGCATGATATGATTAGGGCCATCTGAACCTAAGAAAATTATAGCTAAGAATTATATAAATTAAGAACATAAGAAGCTGCCTCCACTGGGTCAGACCAGAGGTCCATCGTGCCCAGCGGTCCGCTCCCGTGGCGGCCCATCAGGTCCATGACCTGTGAAGTGGTTTCTGACTAATTCTATAACCTACCTCTACTTCTATCTGTACTCCTCAATCCCCTTTTCTTTTAGGAACCTATCTAGACCCTCCTTGAACCCCTGTAGCATGCTCTGGCCTATCACAGCCTCCGGGAGCGCGTTCCATGTGTCCACCACCCTCTGAGTGAAAAAGAACTTCCTGGCATTTGTTCTAAACCTGTCCTTTTTCAATTTCTCCGAGTGCCCCCTTGTACTTGTGGCTCCCCACAGCCTGAAGAATTTATCCCTGTCTACCTTCTCTATGCCCTTCAGGATTTTGAAGGTTTCTATCATGTCTCCTCTAAGTCTCCGCTTTTCCAGGGAGAATAGCCCCAGCATTTCCAATTATTTCTCAAGCTGACCTTTGAAAGCTTCTGAAGTCATCTGACTTCATACTATTGCAAACCGGAAACCAAGAAGTTAAGTACCCTTTTCAGTGAATATAAAAGCTAGCTGGGTTTGATACCAGTGTCAAACAGAACTTTACTCTGCAAGATAGGCACAGTAATAGAAGATGCAACAGTGTCAAACAGAATTCTATTCTCCAAGCTGTGAACAGCAATCAGAAATTGGAGTAGAACAAAAAGACACAGGGTTGGGAGCAAAATTGTTAATTACCTAAGCAATCAAAAGCTGAGATATAACAAAAGAGATAACAACTGCATGAAACTCCCAGACAAGGACTCTCGTAATCCTGTCAGTATCTGTTCATCAGGAAACAAGAAAAAACCAGTTTGATCTGAATTCTTGAATTGTGATTGCACATTATTCCTTAGTTGTGATTGGACCCGACCTCCAGGCTCTATGGTCCATAAAAAGGGGAGATTCATCTAAGCTCCTCCTCTTTGGATCACTGCTGGACATCTGTAACACGCCTTGCTGGAATCTCCTCTGCATCTAAGTCTCCATGTTCCACTCCCAGCTATTCTACAACTGAAGAACTTTTCTTCCAGCAAAAGACCATCATCTCCTCAAGCTATTCTCTGCAAACAGACCTCCTTCACCCTTCTAACCAGAAGCAACACGAAGAAGAAATAATAATTTTGGGACCTTTATCAGAGTGAGTTACTTTTAATCCAGTTTAACGATATTTTATCTTGTGGCACATTTCCCTTGTTTAAAGATCCCTAAATTGTAACAGAAATTTATTGCATGGCCTACATAGTATTGCAAATAAACTTGCTCTGTAAAATAAAATTCTAGTTTTTCCTTAAACGTTCTAAGTATTTGTTCTTAAATATTACACAGAGCTAAGTTATAAGCAGGTAGTGTCATTCCCAAAATTAACATCTATTTACACTGAGACACAAGACATTCACTACCAGTTCATAGTGCATTTCTGGCAGGGCAGGTAGAAGGGCTTTAGGTGCCCTAGGCCTTCTTCAGTTAACATTTAGGGCCCCCAACAATCATGATAATCACAAAACCATGCCTCCCAGAACATAAATAGGCTATTTGGAAACTGCATCCTATCTCCTGTTATTTCTTTCAGTTTGTGTGGTTGCCAGGATCTATTTTGCTTTTACTCCAAATCCTTTTGCCACCTCCCAGAAGCTGCTGCCCTGTGTGATGACCTAGTCCTGCTTAATGGTTGGGCCAGCTCTGATTTCTAAGGCCTGAGAATGCACACTAGAGTTGTCCAGAAGAACTTAAAGTTGGAAAAACGGTGCAAATTGACGTTCTTCCCATGAATTTGATTGTGCTTGATCAGAAAATATTTTTTAAAGTCCATTCTGGGGTCGTTCAAAGCAACTGATTACATAAAGCTCCAGTTTTCATAAAATTTGCTATTATTTTGGCTTAGTGAAGCAAATTTCTTGGTACTAGAGCTACTGTAGAACTTTTAGGTTTTCACACTCAGCAACAATATTTTATGCAGAATTTGCTATTCAGGAAGCTGCTTAGTGCCGAGCTGCAGCGCCAAAGCATGCTCCCGCTCGATACAGCTCAGCTGCTGAAGCCGGAACTTGTGGCAGCGACCCAGCCGGGTTAGCAGCGGGACAAGAGCACAGGAAGCTCACTCCTGCCCGCTACACCTCTGGACCACCAGGGATTCCAGCGGCGGTGGAGGTAAGATGGATAAGGCAGGGAGGGGGGATAGGGTGCAGAGCCTGGAGGCCTGCAATAAGTTTTGGGGGGGGCAGAAGTGCGCTGGACGCTGGCCCAAATATAAACTAGGACCCCCCATTTTTGGGCCCAAAATCCTGCTTTATTTTCTAATATATGCTCTGGTAAATGCTCCGGAGCTCATAGGAATTCTGGGGTCCTTTTATTAAAGGTGCACTAACTGATTTAGTGTACGCTAAAGATTAGTGCGCCTTAATAAAAGGACCCCTCTAAGAGTGGCCGGCGCTAAAAACCTCTAGTGTCATTTAGTAAAAAGAGCCCTTATTTGTAGCTGGGGTAATGTGACTTGCCCAGTAGTATTGACTACTGGAACCTCCAGAAGTTGTAATTTTAACAGTGCCTGGGAGGTTGCTTTTTCCTCTTTAGTGCCAGCATTTTCTCTCCTACGAATTTGCTCCCTTCCCTCAAAGTGGAAGATATGTTTGAGCTGCTTATCTCGGTGAGCATGCGCGTTGTTTTTTTTCTCTCTCTTGTTAACTAAAATAAAATACACCTTATCAGTGTGAAGCTTAAATCCTGTAGGATTGCCAGTCTGATTTAATAGAATCTCCAGACAGAAGAAGCATTCTTCTGTAAACTCTTTGGCACAGTGGGGTCTCTGCAACAAGCCTGGAGAAGGCAAATCCCACAGCAGGGGAGAACTGGCACATTTTTTTGACCCAAACAATGTCTAGACAGCCTGAAAACAGATAAATTAACAGGCAAGCGCAGGCAGCCGCATCACTCAGCGGCGGAGCCCTGGATATCTGTCACCTCAATGATGGCTGAAATGAAGATTCAAGGCCATGCTCCAGTCTCGATGAAACACAATTTACTCCGAGCTGCCTCCCTCCCACCTCTTATTTTGCCGGGTTAAAAGTTCCACGCAGAAAAGTATAGACTTGCTGAAATGGATCCACATTTCCTGGCTTCTCTGCTCTTCTGCAATGAACCAGCGAGATCAGAAGAAAATAAAATTAATTGCAGCATCTCTATTTTAAATCCGCCTTCGTGGCAGGTCAGATTCTGTCAACAGAGTGAAGTGGTGTCTGTGGACGCTGGAACTGTGTCTGTGGAGCAGCACAGATCTCTGATAGGGAATTAGATTGGAAGCCACAGATAGGTTACATTCTGCAGCTGTAAGAACTGTTTGATGGCTCCAACCTGGGAAGCGAAAGTGTCTAGAGGAAAAATGCTCACGACTTGTTTCAAACCTTGCACAACCTTGGAAATGACTTACAGGGAAGGAACAGCCCCATCAACTCATACTGGCCCAGCATCAAAGAGACCAGGATAACTTCCTAGCAAATACTGCAAGAAACAATTAACCTTGTGGTAGGGAGGACATTCCTCCACTTCCTCCAGGGACCCTGCTAGTGATATTCTGCTCACAGAAGCAGTAAGCACAGAAATATCCCGGAGGTAGGCACACAGAAAATGAAAAGTAAGCTATATGGCTGTCCAGACACTAACACTGTTTTTTGTAATTACACATATAAAGCAAAGTTTATAAAGGCGATTTCTTTTTTTTTTGTGGGTAAATGCAAGTCCATACACTAAAATGTAGCTTATAAAATTAACCCTTCCTCCTGCATATTTATTTAGTTATTTGAATTTAGCTCACACCTTTGCTTAGTAATGGGGTCCTTTTATTAAAGTGCGTTAACTGATTTAGTGCGTGCTAAATGCTAAGACGCTCATAGGATATAATGGACTAGTCATTAAGCCCGTTACATTAACGGATGCTAGAATATATGTCTGTCTGTCTTTCTGTCTCTCTCCCTCCCACTGTCTCTCTCTCTCCCTCTCCCTGGTCCCCTTTCTCTGTCTTTCTGTCCCTCTCCCTTCCCCTGTGTCTGTCCTCCTTCTTTCTGGCTCCCTCCCTCCTGCTGTCTGTCTGTCATTCTTTGCCTGCATGTTCCTGTGCAGCTGCAACAGCATTTCCCTCCCCCTTCCATGTGCAGCAGCAGCAGGTATTTCCCTTCCCCTCCAGATCCCTGTGCAGCAGTAGCAGCATTTTCCCCCACCCCCCTTCCCTACTCTTACCACGATGTGGCCTGCTCCTTTTGGCCCCTCCCCCTTCCTTCCCACGGTCTAGCCTGCTCCAAGGGCCCCCCCCTTCCCTTATTGCGTTTCGCGCAGGCAGGCCCAGCTTCTCCCTGCACGTTACCTTTTTTTTTTTCATTCTGCTTCCCTCCCTCGCGTGGCTGGCTGGCTGCCTGCCTGGTCCCATTGAGCGGCTCGCGGCTGGAGTCTGTTTTTCTCAGCGCTTCCCTGCCCGGCCCACGGTCTGGCCTGCTCTGGGCGAGTTTCGCAGCAGCTCCTCTCAATTCCCGCCGTCGGAAGCCTTCTCTGACGCTGGTGCGGCTCATGAGAGGAGCCGATACCGCGATCTGGAGAGCAGGGAGTCCAACGCTGGCGGCCAGTCCTTTGTAGGTAGGTGCTGGGAAGCAGTAAGGCTGGGGACTCGTGCATGCGCTCTCCTGCGGCCACGGACCTATATCTCACAAGATCAGAGATCATGGAAGCACGCAGATTTGAGTGCGCATGTGCGGCTAGGGTTTTATTATATAGGATGCCTTAGCATTTAGCGCACCTTAATAAAAGGCCCCCCGATGCAAGAAGGTTACAATTGAGTGCAATAAGTATTTTATTTATTTATTTTATGTCTTCCATTTGTGCGTCGCACATACCTATACAAGTTCTAGGCGACATTACAGAGGAAGGGGTTAGAAGAGGGTAGGAAGGACTGGAATATTTCAAAGAAATTTCTAACTTTGCAGATAGGAGCACCATCTATGTAAATGATAAGTAAATGAATTAAAGGAATATGTCAAAAGGAATAGAATTCAGTGAAATTCAATTAATAAAATAAAAAGAGCAGGGGTAAAAACAAAATCAAATCAGTCTGACAGAAGTCCAATCTCCTGAAGCAGCTCCGTTGCCTCGGCATATTTTAAATAATCCCAACAGCAAAAGTCCAGACGGGACAGATATCAGCTCGGGCTTTCCAGCTGCAGCAGCCCCAACTCCCATTCCCAGAAAGCTCCCAATCTAAGGCCCTCTCCGCGATAGAGGTTTTTACCACAGCCCGGAGCTCTATATGCTCCGGCACTGCTCTGACCCTCATCGAAATCCTATGAGCATCGGAGAAGCGTCAGAGCCCTTAAGGGGAAATTCTAAAAGCGGCGCCTAAACCTAGGCTCCTAAGTTAATCGAAGAACGCCTTTAGAAATGGCAAAAAGAAAACGGCCAGGTTGAAGCACCTACCAGCACCTAAATAAAAGGTGCCGGAATTGCGCCTAGGTAGGCGCTTTAGACTGCTCAGCGCCAAGGTAGGTATGGCCAAAGCTGGAAGTGGCATTAGGTGGCCTAAAACACCTACGCAGGTGTGATTCATGCAAATAAAGGCGCCGGAAATGTAGGCCTGGAAAACAATGGCCTACATTTCCAGCGCCTATCTTTCCTATAGGCGTAATGCTGAAACTGGCACCGACGCATGAGTGACACACGATCGTCGGCTGCTTTTAAGGTGGCCTATGATTTTGGTGCCGGTTACAGAAGCCGGGTAACAGCACCCTGGGCCAGGGGTGTCCAATGTCGGTCCTCGAGGGCCGCAATCCAGTCGGGTTTTCAGGATTTCCCCAATGAATATGCATTGAAAGCAGTGCATGCACACAGATCTCATGCATATTCATTGGGGAAATCCTGAAAACCCGACTGGATTGCGGCCCTCGAGGACCGACATTGGACACCCCTGCCCTGGGCAGTGGTAAAAACCTCTATCGCTGCTTAGTATTAGAGCAGGTGTAAGCAATTCCAGTCCTCGAGAGCCGGAGCCAGGTCAGGTTTTCAGGATATCCACAATGAATATGTATGAGATGGATTTGCATGCACTGCCTCCTTGAGATGCAAATCTATCTCATGCATATTTATTGTGGATATCCTTAAAACCTGACCTGGCTCCAGCTCTCGAGGACTGGCATTGCCTACCCCTGTATTAGAGGGTCTAATTTTGTACTGAGGCAATGGGGGGATTAAGTGCCCTTTTTACTAAGCAGTGGTAATGCACTAACACGTTCCTGTACCTTGGAATCACCAAAGCCAGGTGCAGGGCATTGCAGGTGGTACAAAATGTTGCAGCAAGATAACGGGAACATCGAGATAGGAGCATATTACGCCTTATCTTTGACAGTTGCACTGGTTGTCAGTTGCTTTTAGAATTCAATATAAAGCAATTATGATTTGCCATCAATTCTTAGATGGTACGATCCCCGAATTCATTAAGAATAAAATGTCTAGTTACCAACCAGGGAGATCTTTACGCTCTGAAAATTCTGCGCTGCCGAAGACAAATGTCAATCCAAAATGTGTGGAAACCAATGCAGTGACCCTTTCTTGTGCAGGAGTAAAACACAGGGGCATATTTGGTGGCATGCACTGACTGATTAGCTAAGGATTAGTGCAGGAGCCCCTTACTACCCAGTGTGGCACAGTGGTCAAAGCTACAGCCTCAGCACCCCGAGGTTGTGGGTTCAAACCCTGCACTGCTCCTTCTGACCCTGGGCAAGTCACTTAATCCCCCCATTGCCCCAGGTACATTAGATAGACTGTGAGCCCGCCGGCACAGACAGGGAAAAATGCTTCAGTACCTGAATTCATGTATACTGTTCTGAGCTCCCTTGGGAGAGCAGTATACAAAATTGAATAAATAGTCTGATAACCAGAGCTGGTATTGTGACATCATAATGCCTCATTCCACCAATGCCTAAGAGCCAACCTCATCAGTGATGTCACAATGGCTTCATTGTCCTATACTTGGCTCACTTCTGCTGCATTTTGATTTCTAGAGTGGCGCAGTGGTTATAGCTACAGCCTCAGCACCCTGAGGTTGTGGGTTCAAACCCACACTGCTCCTTGTGACCCTGGGCAAGTCACTTAATCCCCCCATTGCCCCAGGTACATTAAATAGATTGTGAGCCCACCAGGAGAGACAGGGAAAAATGCTTGAATATGTGACTAAATTCATGTAAACTGTTCTGAGCTTCCATAGGAGAGTGGTATAGAAAATTGAATAAATAAAATAAAAACAAGTGATGGTAAGAGCTTACATGCTAATTTTGCAATTAGATCATGGCCATTAATAGGAAAAGCGAAACTGTGGCTGTTTTAGAGTCAAAATGACCTGTCAGCGCAGCTTAGTAAAAGGGGTCCTAAGTGACTTGCTGAAGATCACGAGGCGCAACAGTGCAATTTATATGTAACTCAAGTGCAGGTGTATATGGGGGAGGATTTTGGGTGGAGCGCAGAGTGAGTCCCAAGTCACAAGCAGCTTTTATAAAATCAGTGTACTTATGCATTGTAGCCCCGAATCTCAAAGCAGCGCCATTTGGAAGGTGCCAGTAGGCACCCAAACGGCACCTAAGTATTTTAATTGGACATTAGTGCAGTAATTGACCACGCCATTAAAAACTAAAAGTTGGCGCTGCAAAGTACCTACAAAAACATCGCCAGCTACGCAATTGCTTGCTGGTGCTGAACGTGTAATTAAACTCTGGAATTCGTTGCCGGAGAATGTGGTAAAGTCAGTTAGCTTAGCAGGGTTTAAAAAAAGGTTTGGATAAATTCCTAAAAGAGAAGTCCATAGGTCATAATTGAGATGACTTGGGGAAATCCACTGCTTATTCCTAGAATAAGCAGCATAGAATCTGTTTTACTACTTGGGATCTAGCTAGGTACTTAGGACTTGGGTTGGCCACTGTTGGAAACAGGATGCTGGACTTGATGGACCTTCGGTCTGTCCCAGTATGGTAGTTATGTTCTTATCATCAAAAGAGGTGTGGTTAAGGGTGGGGTTGATGTTTTGCACCACTAAGCCTGATTCTGTGCCAAAGATAGGCATTGAAATGCAGGCCTGTAAAACCTTGGCCTTCATTTTCGGTGACTATCTTTGAAGCAGACTGCAATTCTCAACATGGCACCGTAGTTTGAGTGGCATGCGGCTGGTGCCCTTTTTCTGGTGCCGTTTGGAGAATCCAGGCCTCTGTATGTATATGTGCTTAGAGCCTGATTCTATAAATGGTACCTAATGGGGACCGACTTGTAGGTGCCACTCCTTATGATTGTCAATCCACCGCACGGCGCCATTTATAGAATCATGCCTAGCGGTTCTTAGGAATCGCTAGGCAATCTAGGAGGTAGGCGCTGGCATATTTAATTTTCTAGTGCCTACCTCAAACGCCTAGCGATGCCTACATCGACCACACCTATTCTCTGCCCCCAACCATGCCTATTTTCCAGATGCAGCGTGTAACCTTAATTGATGATTTTTTGTTTTTAAAAGGGTTTTTAATGGTGCAGTCAATTGCCATGCCATTTAACCCATTAACAAACACGTTGCATGCAGATTGAAGTCAGGCATCACAAGGTGTCTGGCTATTTCAGCCAACCCAGTTCAGCATGGCCATTTAACTGCGGTTGTTTCACTGTGGCCAAGCTGAAGCTGCAAAGTTTGTAAGGAGGAGGTAAAGCCACCCCCCACCCCCACCGATGGGTGCACTGCCTCCCATTGTATGCAAATGGATCTCATGCATATTCATTGGGGAAATCCTAAAAACCCGACTGGATTCCGGCCCTTATTGCCCATCCCTGATCTAGGCCATAGTCACTTAACCTATGCATATCGCAGTACGGATGGGTGGTGTGGACCCCACACGGTCCGTGTTTCGGCAACAACAACCTTCTTCGGGGTCCGATCGGATGGAACCATAGAGTGAGCTATGCTGAAAGCATCCAAAAATAACTGCGAGTTTGAAACTGGAGCTCTGACAATACACGAGAAACTGTGAAAAGAGCAAAGCAGTTCAGTTTTGAGCTCACTGATTGGCGTCACTTTTATGGCGAAGACTTTTCAGTGAACTTTTAGTCGAGATCGATTGCACAGTCCTGTTCCTTTTGCCTTATTGTGGAATATTTTGGTGTCTCTTTTGGTTTGCCTAGTCACTTAACCATCCATTGGCCCAGGTACAAGAAACTTAGACTGTGAGTCCACCAAGGACAGAGAAAATTCCTGTATATAATATGTAAACTGCCCTGGTTGTTCCATGGAACGACAGTGCAGTATATCAAATTCATGACTCATAAGTGTCATCAGATAACCAGACACACCAACAATAGTTTCAAGTTTAATTAAAGTTTGATATACTGCCTTCGAGGGAAACCTTTCTGAGCGTAATAAAATAAAATTTAAAGGAAAAAAAAAAATCCATTTTCAGACAGGACAGAAGGAGAGAGTTGGAATGTGCATTGTATATAGCAGACGCAGCACAGAGTACTCCACCATTTCTTGTGTTTGGTGGTCCAAAAATGACAGAAAACCTTGGTTTGTGAGCATAATTTGTTCCAGAAGCATGTTTGTAATCCAAAGCACTCATATCAAAGCAAATTTCCCCATAGGAAATAATGGAAACTCAGACGATTCGTTCCACAACCCAATAATTTTAATACAAAATGCTATACGTACTTGTATTGCAAGACCTCGCTCATTTAGAACAGTCAGTACACTTCTGCAGCATCAGAGAGAGAAGAACCATCGGCTCAGTTGTGATGATGCGACGCGTGTATATTGTACGTACTCGTATTGCAAGACTTTGCTCGTTTAGAACAGTCACTACACTCTTGCAGCGTCAGAGAGAGAGAAGAACCATCGGCTCAGTTGTGATGTGTGTATACTGTATGTACTTGTAATGCAAAACATTGCTTGTATATCAAGTTAAAATTTAATCAAATGTTTTGCTTGTCTTGCAAAACGTTTGCAAACCAAGTTACTTGCAATCCAAGGTTTTACTGTATTAGCTGGAGAAGGCCTCTGTAAAATGGAGTATTTTCAAATCTGCTGTATAAGGCCAACTTTCCTTACACTTGGACTTTTTATACCATGCATATCTACTTTTGTATGCCATTTCCCCTCATTTGCATGAGTGGATTGGACCGGATTGGAGATTGATTGGGCAGCAGTGTAGTGAATCAGGTCGGGGGGTCGGTGAATGATCGCAAAACCATTAAAACTGGTTTTGCGATCGTTGGGACAGGATCTGAAGGTTTAGTGGATCTAGCCCTATACACAGGACATGTTCTGTTTTCTTTTCTTTGAACAAGGGAGTTCAGTGGTAAAAAAAAGAAGCACCTTGGACAGATTAGCTACAGATCCACTAATAGTTTCTGATAGGTTCTGTAGCCTGGGAACCCAGTGTTATCAAGCAATTCGAAGGGTATCCAAATAGATTTAGGGCTAACCCCGTGCTACGCGCCAAGAACTAACACCAGCTCAATGGTGGTGTTAGTGTCTAGCGCACACAGCGATGCAGCATGCGCTAAAACCGCCAGCGCAGCTTAGTAAAAGGAACTCTTAGATTTAATTCCTGCCTCAGAAGAAAGTGAACATACTATTTTAATTTTCTCCTGCGAGGGGCTCTGTTTATTTGGATTTATATCCTGTTCTCCCCAAAGAGAGCTCTGAACAGGTTACAGTTACATTCATCCGGATTTTCCATTATCCGGACTGCTTTCTGCCGATGTTGGCCCAAATCATTTGCATCCAACTGTATATGGTGAGCGCCGTGGCTCGAATATGCTGATAAGAACTGCCATCAAGTCCGGTGATCCGCTCATGCGGAGGCCCAGCCAGGTGCGGCCTGGCGAAAACTTAGTTACCGGTATCCCTCTATTTGCCTTCTGAGAAGATGTGCATCTAACTTGCCCTTAAATCCTAGAATGGTCGGTTCCGCAGCAATCTCCACCGGGAGAGCGTTCCAGGTGTCCACCACATTATCAGATACGAGTCATAATAACTACAGATGGCTGTGCCTTGAGTTTTTAATTAGGTCCCCCAAATACAGTTTATGGCTGGTCCATTTTCATCAATTCCTTCTATTTTAAAGATGTAATTTATACTAACCTTGTTATTCTCAGCTTCATCAAGCACATATCATGTATGAGCTTGCCAGTATTTTTCATTTTCCTATATACAGTACATGGAAAAACGCAGCTGTATCTTGTTACTGGGAACGGGGTACAATTCTGTCAAAAACTAGGTCTGTTGCCTCGTGTAAATCACTGACAGGTAACACAGTAACATAGTAGATGATGGCAGATAAAGACCCGAAGGGTCCATCCAGTCTGCCCAACCTGATTCAATTTAAATTTTTTTAAATTTTTTCTTCTCAGCTATTTCTGGTCAAGGATCCAAAGCTCTACCCGCTACTGTGCTTGGGTTCCAACTGCTGAAATCTACTCCAGCCCATCTACACCCTCCCAGCCATTGAAGCCCTCTCCAGCCCATGCTGTTTCCAGAACCGCGGCTCCCAAAGAACCCTAAGGGTAGGCCAGGGTTTTACAGGCATTTCTGGAGCCCAGAATCCTTCCTGAATTGTGGCTAGCAGTGCTTAGTGACGGCAAATTCCGGTGCCACCCCTAACCATGCCCACTTCCGGGCTTCGGCGTCACTATGCGTCGTTAGCCACCAGGGACCTAGATGCTGGTCCCGGAAGCTGCATAGTGGCAGCTGGGGTGTTTTGTTTCTTTTTTTAAATGAGGGTTTAATTAGGTTTAAATGGTGCAACCAATTATTGCACCACTTAAACCCAATTAAACCAATGAAGTTAGGCGGCCGTAGGGCAGCTGCTGCGGCCTAACTTTTGACGGCTTGTGTAAAGTCTTGCCCCAAATGTATTGCCCTACATTTGGGCTCAGTGCATGGTAAAATCTTGTGTTAAGTCCAGTTCTAGTGCCGTTAAGTATAAGAGCCCAAAAGGGATCTGTGGATCCTTTCTCTCTTTGTTTTCCAGTACTGCACGTAATCTCAAAGCCACAGACACAGCCCTCTTAAGAAGAGATCTTCTGGCAGCGATAAAGAGACCGTTGTTGCTTTCAGACCGTCCGAAATGGACTGCTGGAAAGCCAGTGGCTGCCTGTCTCCGAGCTGTTGGGAAAACAGCAAAACTCGACCAATTTTCCTAAGTGCGCTGAAAGTGACAGACGTTTTTGCACAGGGCACTATTTAAAGCACAAGCCTGATGGTACTTCATTTCACAGATGTCTTGATTCAGTACAGTTTGTATATATAATCGCTTTCCAACACTCAGCTTGAAGATACATTGTTTTAATAATTGGAAGAGATTATTTACCACATGTCAGTAGCAAAGCAAACTCTCAGTTACTAAAGTGGGAGCTTGAGGGAAACTGAAGCATCCATTTTGCAATTAATGGTATGGCACGGGCAAGATGACTGCAGCTCTGCAGACCCTGCTGAATTCACTCTGCGTGCGCACTCCAGCCTGTTTTAGATCAGGGATAGTTGGCTGCATTTTCTCTAGGGAGGGAGAATGTGTGTATAGTCTGAGGACGGACTCGGAGTAAACAAAGATCCAATGTAACCCTCGGAGATTATGCAAGTCTAGGTCTATTTTCTATGGTCTTATTTACACTCAGGAAACACAGTGTATAATAATGCCTGTAATTTCCGCTCCTCAATTCTATGTATACTCCTCACTTGAAGCTTATGCCCTTTAAGAAAATAACTAAAGCACAATTATAGAAATGCTCCTTATAAGACACGAACAAAAACAATTCCTATAGGCATAGAATAGTAAACAATTCTGGCTCAATTATGCTCTTTGTATGTGTCGAAAACAAGGTTTCTGTGCATATAAATAGAGGGAAAAAGGTCTGAAATGTTTGGCTTAGGAAATCAGTTTGCTCTATACAAATAGTAAATGGCCTTTGAATAGCATGACTCGGTTTCTGTTTATGAACAGCCCAGCAACATCCAAATCTGTGGCAGATGAACCAGCAAAGTAAGCAATGTCTTGAGAAATGCTCAACCACTAATTTCATCTTAGAGGTAGGGCTGCCAGCCAGGTTCACTTTTTATTTATGGGCAGACCTGTTCTGATTTTTTCCCCACTGCAGCCGTATAGACATTTGGGGGGGGGGGGGGGGGGGGGGGGGGGGGCATCATTTGTGTGGATCATGGGTAGATCATATGCAGGGGATAAAATGCACCCCTACATGTGCACTTCAGCTGTGTACATTTGCACCTGCTCCCGAGCTGGTCTAAATGTACTAGCTGTATTTTAGCATTGATTCTAACATGTTTTGTGAAGCTATTTTAGAAAGAAATATAGACCATTGTATACAAACATATCTGAATGCGAACTGTGGCATTTACCTAAGTCTATAACATACACTAAGAGCGGCATTTTCCAAAAAAAAGGTCAAAGTCCAACGTGGATATTTCCAGCTGAACATCCAAAGCTGGAGGAACAAAAATGACCATTTTCGAACGGCAAACTGTTGGACATCCAAATATAATTTTTTAATCTTTTTTTTTTTAATCGTCTACTTAGACATGTTGGCCGCTGGGACTTTTAACTTTATACCCCATTTTCGATCAGCAAAACATCCAGGTCATAATCCTGACCATTTGGACATGGGTGGGGCCAGCATAGTAATGGACTGGCCACACAGACATCCTGACAGAGCAGTGGGACACCTTAGAAAACCCTGCTGTGAACTTCACATAAAGGGTGGCAGCTGTGTATATCACCATAACTCCCTTATAATTTGGGGTGAGCCCCCCCCCAAAACCTACTATACCCTCCTGTGTACCACCCCGACAGCACTTTTGGCTGCAGATGGTACCTATATGGCAATATAGTAGGTTTTGGGTGGGCTCACACGTTCTACCATAAATGTAGTGGTTAGAGTGGCTTATGGGCCTGGGTCCTCCTCTCTATGGTTCAACCTACCAGGCTACTTAAGACACCTGTGGGCAGCTCTTCTA
Organism: Geotrypetes seraphini; assembly: GCF_902459505.1. Classification (NCBI taxonomy): domain Eukaryota; kingdom Metazoa; phylum Chordata; class Amphibia; order Gymnophiona; family Dermophiidae; genus Geotrypetes; species Geotrypetes seraphini. The sequence continues at coordinate 101,444,266 of NC_047094.1, read as the reverse complement.
GACTTCCCCATACCAGATGCTGCTGTTTTAGAGATAGGTATGTACCTTTTTGTTCTCATTTTTGTGTGGTGGAAGGGGGGTCAGTAAGCACTGGGGGAGTGTGGGGTATCTTATCTTAATGAATACAATGGTCAGCTTGGAAAACTTTGCTTCTAAAACATCAAAGTTCTGCCCAGAATGTCTTGCAAAATGTTTGATTATTGCTGCAAGACCTCTATGTCTAACCCGCCCTTGGGAACATCCAAAGCCTGCCCATAGCATGCCTCCACCAAGCCCATCTCGTGCTCTGCACGCACAGAGACTGGAACACCTTGCTAGACATCCAGAATGATGGTTTCGATTATTGGCACTTGGACATTCTGGTGAACAGGATGTCTGAGTGCCGATTTAGGATGCTTTTTGGATGTCTTTGTTTTTTGATTATGAGTCTGTTAGGGGGATTTCATCAAGGCGGGGTAAAGGTTTGCCCTTCACTGCAGCTTGATGCCCTGTGGGTTTCAGCAACCTGCAGTATTCCATATTTCATTATATGGAAATATGACCCCTAGTGTTCATGTCGCAAAACAGCCACTAGGAGTACCATTTTCTTAAGGGACATTGGAGAGGCCAGGAATGATGGGGCATCGCTCCTTTATGCCCCTGAACCCCACCGGATCACACAGGATTCTCAAGGTAACCACCAAGGGGGTTTGGAGAACCAAAGAGGGCCACGGGATGGGGGGATTTTATCCCAGCAGCCCAGGAGCATTGGGCCCGATGCTCCCAGATGGTAAAGAGCTGGGGTTATTTTACCATCAGTTATAGGCACTAATGCGACCTGCGGTATATCATCACATGTTGTATTAGGCAATTTGCACAGTAATGAGATGCCATAGAATTACCCTCCACCTCTTAAGGAATGCAGTGGGGGTAAAAGCCAAAACCATATGTGGATGCCTGGAAATAAAAAAAGAAACCTTGCTGACATCATTATCTTGTCAGGGCAAAAAAAGTAAACCCAAAATGCTGCAAGAAGAAAGGAACGCTGCTTGGTGTACTTGTAATTGCCACCTCAGTTCTTCTTTCAAAGTATCTCTGTACTGCTCCCTTATACGAATCAAAATATTTTGCATCGCCCAGAGAGATAAGGTGAGTCTCAGTTTCAGTGGAAACAGTCAGTGCAGCTTCCTTATGCGTCAGGAATTGCAAACATGTACAAACAGAAGACTGGGTCGGAGCCTGTGATCTACTGATTGCCATACGAAAGGTAGTTCATCTTTGGAACCAGCCATTTCAGACATTCCTTGATTCCAGGGACACCTGAATCTCAAACCTTGCTGCTTTCTCTAGGCAGTGATTTGGTTGTCTGCGTGTGGAGGGTGTCCTGCACTTTTCTGTAACTGTGAAGCAGAAGACATTTCAAAGCGACAAGCAATGGGAAAGCCAAACCAAACCAAAAACAACCAGCAGGACAACATTTCTGTTTCTGGTAGCAAGCTGGGAATGAGCTCATCGAGGTGATCTCTCAGCAAAGATTTAAACTGAGGCTAGCTGGAATCAAAGCCTGAAGAAAAAGCAGAGGTTTAAATTCCTGGGTACATAAAAGTGTCACCCGAGATAGATTTGCAAAATTTAACAGCAGTTTTGGAGAATTCCCTTACAGATATTAAAGACAGAGTCACATTAATTGTAAATTTCATCTTCAAACAAGATCTTAACTCAATTATGAGCTATTCTGTGGTCAACGAATATGGTTATACTATGACGTCACCAAGCAAACACAGGAAAGGCGTAAACTATTCCTAGTAATGCGTGAAGAGACAAAGAAGTCGGGGCCACTTTTACTTTAGCTTATCTCTGTAAATATATTATTAAATATATGGGCTTAAAATGTGTGTTTTACACACCTAAACATAGAGTATGACGGCAGAAAAGGGCTGTCGGCCCAACAAGTCTGCCCACTCAAAGAACCCTCCCTCAACAAGAACCCTCCTTCTAAGCATTCCCCCGGAGTGAACCCACATGTTTATCCCATCGTCCCTTGAAGTCGAGCGCATTACTGGCCTCAACTACCTGACGCGGAAGACCATTCCATCAATCAACCACCCTTTCCGTGAAGGAGTATTTTCTGATGTCACCATAAAATCTCTCACCCATGAAATCTCTTGTTGCCGTGGGACTCGTAAGGAAAAAGATATCTTCCTCCACCTCAATACGGCCCATGAGATATTTGAATGTCTCTATCATGTCTCCCCTCTCTCTGCGTTCTTTGAGAGAATATAACTGCAGCCTGCTTAGACGTTCTTCATACGGGAGATCCTTAAGTCCTGAGACCATCTTGATGGCCATTCGCTGAACCGACTCCATTCTCTTCACATCCTTTTGATAATGTGGCCTCCAAAACTGAACACAGTACTCCAGATGAGGTCTCACCATGGACCTGTACAATGACATTATAACTTCAGGCTTTCGACTGATAAAACTTCTTCGGATGCAACTCAGCATTTGTCTAGCCTTGGCTGAAGCTTTCTCCACCTGATTGGCAGTTTTCATTTCTTCACTAATGATTATACCCAGGTCCCATTCTGCGACAGTTCTTGTTAAGTTTTCACCATTCAGGGTGTATGTTCTGCAGGGGTTACCTCTATCAAGGTGCATAACCTTACACTTTTTGGCATTAAAACTCAGTTGCCAAGTATTAGACCATTGTTCCGTAAACGTAGGTCCTGCCTCATAGTGTCGGGCTCGGTTGCACTGCCCACAACGTTGCATAGCTTAGCGTCATCGGCAAATAATGTAATTTTACCTCGAAGTCCCTGAGGCAGATCCCTTACAAAGATATTAAATAGTATCCCCCTAGCCAAGACCGAGCCCTGCGGCACTCCACTGGTCACTTCCGACGTTTCTGAGGGAGTGCCATTTACCACTACCCTTTGAAGTCTACCACTAAGCCAGTCTTTAACCCATGCAGTCAATGTTTCTCCTAGTCCCATCGTATTCATCTTGTTTAATATCCTACGGTGTGGGACACTTTCAAAAACCTTATTGAAGTCTAAATACACGATATCCAGGGACTCTCCCCCATCCAGTTGTTTTGTTACCCAGTCAAAGAAGCTTATCAGATTGGATTGACAAGACCTTCCCTTCGTAAATCCACGCTGATGGGGGATCCCTCAGTCTTTCGTCATCCAGAATCATATCCAATCTGTTTTTAATCAACGTTTCCATAAGTTTACACACTATTGATGTGAGACTCACTGGTCTGTAATTTTCAGCCTCTGAACTGCATCCCTTTTTGTGGAGCAGAATGACGTTAGCAGTTTTCCAGTCCAAGATCCCTTTTGGTCCTTAAGGGGTTAATCAGAGGTGGAGAATGTTAGCTCTTAAAATTTAAAGCCGGGGGTTTCAGACGTATGAAGCCTTGTCTTATTATTTCCTATTTTGAATATATCTCTCTGTATTTTTAATCACTTCTCCTGTTTAAAATTGAGGTCTAAGAAAGAGTCATATCCATTAAGATTTAATTTTGTGCTGTTATAGTAGCTTGAATGTTTTGTTTACCTTGGACTTTGATTCTGTATTACATTAACAAGTTGTTTTGTTTGTGATTAATATGATAATTAATAACAATAAAATTAAAAAAAAGAATTCCTGGGTATGAAAATCTGTTTATATCTGTGAGCAAAGGATGGGCAAATATTTGGAAAACGTCAGAATCATACCAGAGTTCTCTGGGGAAGTTTATGTTTTGGCAATGCTGACCTGGAGGCAACTTCACAGACCATGGGTGTAATGTGGGTGAACTTCTGTTAATTAAGCATAATCCAAAACACCGCCATCATGCTACTATTCAACTTGAAAAAAATCTGACCACATATCTCCTTATTATCTCAAACTTCATTGGCTGAAAATGGAAAACCGAGCTCTCTTCAAATTTGGCTGTCTCATTTACAAAGCACTCCACAGATTACTACCCTGCTTTGTTACTAACCAATTTTGCTTCTCCAGACCAGGTCGAACTACAAGACCTCACTCATTTTTTTTCCTTTCCACCAGTTAAAGGTAAGAATATAAGAACATTAGAAGTTGTACCACTGCACTTTTAGCATGATATGATTAGGGCCATCTGAACCTAAGAAAATTATAGCTAAGAATTATATAAATTAAGAACATAAGAAGCTGCCTCCACTGGGTCAGACCAGAGGTCCATCCTGCCCAGCGGTCCGCTCCCGCGGCGGCCCATCAGGTCCATGACCTGTGAAGTGGTTCCTGACCATTTCTATAACCTACTTCTGCTTCTATCTGTACCCCTCAATCCCCTTATCCTTTAGGAACCTATCTAAACCTTCCTTGAACCCCTGTACTGTGCTCTGGCCTATCACAACCTCTGGAAGCGCGTTCCATGTGTCCACCACCCTCTGGGTAAAAAAGAACTTCCTAGCATTTGTTCTAAAACTGTCCCCTTTCAATTTCTAGTACTTGTGGTTCCCCACAGTCTGAAGAATCTGTCCCTGTCTACCTTCTCTAAGTCTCCTCTTCTCTAGGAAGAACAGCCCCAGCATTTTCAACCTGTCAGCGTATGAAAAGTTTTCCATACCATTTATCAGTTTAGTTGCTCTTCTCTGGACCCCCTCAAGTACTGCCATGTCCTTCTTGAGGTATGGTGACCAGAACTGGACACAGTACTCCAGGTGCGGGCGCACCATTGCACGATACAGCGGCATGATGACTTCCTTAGTCCTGGTTGTGATACCCTTTTTAATGATACCCAACATTCTGTTCGCTTTCTTTGAGGCTATCGCACACTGTGCCGATGCTTTCAATGTTGTGTCCACCATCACCCCCAGGTCTCTTTCAAGGTTGCTCACCCCTAGCAATGATCCCTCCCATTTTGTAGCTGAACATTGGGTTCTTTTTCCCTACATGAATGACCTTGCATTTCTCTATGTTAAAACTCATTTGCCACTTTTTTTGCCCACTCTTTCAGTCTCGTTAGGTCCCTTTGTAGGTCTTCGCAGTCTTCCGTGGTTCTAACCCTGCCGCAGAGTTTGGTGTCATCAGCAAATTTAATAACCTCACATTTCGTCCCCGTCTCCAGGTTGTTAATAAATATAATGAATAGGAGCAGTCCCAGCACCGATCCCTGTGGAACTCCACTCATGACCCATTGCCAGTCTGAGTAATGGCCCTTTACTCTGACCCTCTGTTTCCTGCCTGCCAGCCAGTGTTTGATCCATCGGTGGACATCCCCTTGCACCCCGTGGTTCCACAGCTTCTTGAGCAGTCGTTTGTGAGGTACTTTGTCAAAGGCTTTTTGGAAGTCAAGGTAAATGATGTCTATGGATTCCCCTTTATCCATCTGGCTGTTTATTCCCTCAAAGAAGTACTGTAGGTTCGTGAGGCACGACCTTCCCTTGCAGAAGCCGTGCTGGCTCGCCTTCAGTTGTCCATTGTTTTCTATGTGTTCATAGATTGTGTCCTTAACCAGTGCTTCCATCATCTTTCCCGGGACCGAGGTCAAGCTCACCGGCCTGTAGTTTCCCGGGTCACCCCTTGATCCCTTCTTAAAGATGGGCGTGACATTTGCTATTTTCCAGTCCTCTGGGATCTCCCCAGTTTTTAAGGATAGGTTACATATTTGGTGAACTGTTTCCGCTATTTCGTTTCTCAGTTCTTTTAATACCCTTGGGTAGATGCCATCTGGACCAGGTGATTTGTCGCTCTTCAGTCTATCTACCTGTCGGAGGGCATCCTCTCGGCTTACCTCTAGTTGGACCAGCTTTTCATCATGGTCTCCGTTTATGATCTCCTTGGGTTCTGGGATATTGGATGTGTCCTCTCTCGTGAAGACTGACGAGAAGAACTTGTTTAACCTGTCAGCTATCTCTTTTTCCTCCTTTACCACTCCCTTCCTGTCTCCATCGTCCAATGGTCCCACTTCCTCCCTGGCTGGTTGTTTCCCCTTCACATACCTGAAGAATGGTTTAAAATTTCTTGCTTCCCCCGCCAGTCTCTCCTCATATTCTCTTTTTGCTTTTCTAACCACTTGGTGACAGTCTTTTTGTTGCCTTTTGTGCTCCTTCTGGTTGTCCTTTGTTGGCTCCTTTTTCCATTTTCTGAAAGATGTTTTCTTATCCCTTATCGCCTTTTTCACTGCATTTGTTATCCACGCTGGGTTTTTTGTTAGATTCTTTTGCACCCTTTCCTAAACCTGGGGACGTACATGTTTTGTGCTTCGTGCACTGTGCTCTTGAGTAGGGCCCAGGCTTCCTTTACGGTCTCCATCTTCCCTGAGCTATTGCTGAGCTTCTTTCCCAACATTTTCTTCATGGCCTCGTAATTTCCTTTTCTGAAATTGAGTGCTGTCGTTGTGATTCTTTTCACCTTTGATGTTCCTATTTTTAGCTTGCATTGGATCATGTTGTGATCGCTGTTTCCTAGTGGCGCTAGTACTATCACCTCCTTTGCGGGTCCCCCTAGCCCATTGAGGATTAGGTCAAGAGTGGCATCTCCTCATGTTGGTTCCGTGACCATCTGTTCCATGAAACAGTCCCTCACCGCAGTGGCGTACCAAGGGGAGAGCGGGGGGGGGGGGGGGCGGTGCGCCCCGGGTGCCAACCCTGAGGGGGTGCTCCCGGCCTTGCCGTTCAGTCCCCCCCATCCCCGAAGGACCGCTCGCCCCACTGACCTTCCTGCACCACCTGTGAAGCAGGATCGTGACGTCAACGATCCCTGAGCTGCTTGGGCGCTGCTTCCTGCGCCGCGGTCCTGCCCCTCCTCTGATATCAGAGGAGGGACGGGATGGCGGCGCAGGAAGCAGCGCCTAAGCAGCGCAGAGATCGCTGACGTCGTGATCCTGCTGCGGCTGCTTCATAGGTGGTGCGGGGAGGCCAGGGGGGCGAGCGGTCCTTCGGGGTGGGGCGGGGCATCAGGCCTTCAGGGTGGGGTGGGCGGGCAGGCAGGCAGGCAGGCTTTCAAGGGTGAGGGGGGGACAGGCAGGCAGGCAGGCCTTCAAGGGGGGGGACAGGCCTTCGGGGGGGTGTGCAGACCTTCAAGGGGTGCAGGCCTTCAAGGGGGAGGGACAGGCCTTCAAGGGGGGGACAGGCCTTCGGGAGGGTGCAAGCCTTCGGGGGGGTGCAGGCCTTCGGGGGGGGTGCAGACCTTCAAGGGGGTGCAGGCCTTCAAGGTGGGGACAGGCCTTCAAGGGGGGGACAGGCAGGCAGGCCTTCAAGGGGGGACAGGCCTACAAGAGGGAGGACAAGCTACAAGGGGGTGGGACAGGCCTTCAAGGGTGCAACAGGCCTTCAATGGGGGGACAGGCCTTCGGGGGGTGCAGGCCTTTGGGGGGGGTGCAGACCTTCAAGGGGGGACAGGCCTTCGGGGGGTGCAGGCCTTCGGGGGGGGGACAGACCTTCAAGGGGGGGACAGGCAGGCAGGCCTTCAAGAGGGGACAGGCCTACAAGGGGGGGACAAGCTACAAGGGGGTGGGACAGGCCTTCAAGGGGGGGACAGGCCTTCAAGGGGGGGACAGGCCTTTGGGGGGGTGCAGACCTTCAAGGGGGTGCAGGCCTTCAAGGGGGGGACAGGCCTTCAAGGGGGGGACAGGCCTACAAGGGGGGGGACAGGCCTACAAGGGGGTGGGACAGGCCTTCAAGGGGGGTGCAGGCCTTCAAGGGGGGACAGGCAGACCTTTAAGGGGGGACAGGCCTTTGGAGGGGACCCTGCTTTAGAAGTACATGGAGGGAAGGGGGTGTTCAAAGAGACGTGCATATGCCAAACTTTGGGGGGGAATAAATAATGGGTCTGAAAATAGAGGAGAGGGAGAGAGATGATGGACCATGGGATTTAGGGAGGGAAGGAACAGAAAGGGAGAGAAATTGGACAAAAGGGATGGTGTGGAGGAGGGATAGAGATACTGGATAGGAGGGTAATTAGGAAAAGAAAGGGAGAGATGGTGGACTCTGGGGTGGTGGGGAAGGAGTGAGAGATGCCGGATGAAAGGGTAGTTAAGAAAAGGTGGATCTGTGGAGTGAGATGAAAAAAAGGAAAGATACCAGACTTCCTGGGAAGGGAAGGGAAATGGAAAGGGAGGACAGAGTTGGCAGATGGATGGTTAGCATGCAGAAAGAAGGAGACCCTGGCAAGCAAGTTATCAGAAGAAAACCAGAGCCTTGGACCAACAAGATTTGAAATATAACCAGACAACAAAAGGTAGAAAAATTAATTTTATTTTCTGTTTTGTGATTATAATATGTCAGATTTGAAATGTGTATCCTGCCAGAGCTGGTGTTGGACTGCAAACCACAGCGCCAGTGTGGTTAGGAGAAGCCAAAGAGGGTGAAAAAGCTATAAAACCCACCAGGAGTTTTGAAAAAAATCATCCAACTGGGCAGGAAAATCGAATTGAAAAACCAATTCAATAGGCTGAATCGAATCGAAATTTTTTTTCCTAAATCTGGCAGCATTAGTTTGCGCTACTGTCTTAGACTTTAGGACCTGGGATTGGGGAGAGATGGCATCCTCAGTACTTTATAATGCAAGTGAAATGAGGATTTGGTCATATTTTTGAAGGGTCTGCACTCTGCAGAAGAAAAATATTGTATAGGCCGGGGACATGAGACAGCAGGAAATGGGAACTTTTCTTCTTTCTATTTTTGTGAATGGAAAGGCTGAGGATGTCAGAGAGTTCAGTTAAAATATGTGCTTTATAAGAAAATATAATAATGTGTTTTATAAAGTTTATAGCATAGCTGGCCTACCCAGTGAGGTGTTCCTAGTGGTGATGGTGGCAGCGTGTCAATGTGTTGAGAGGAAGAGTTGTTCTGGGAAATTCTGCTGAGCAAACTCCGGGCCCATTTCCACCCCCCAGTTAGTCCACTGCACTCAACTGGTTCACACACTGAGTGGGTCTTTGGGTGTTGTTTTGGGATCTCTTCCAGTGGTTTATCAATATCTCCTTCTGGTCCAAGGAAGGAAACTTTGTTATCCTTAGCATTGACCTACAGAATATGTTTATAACAGCACTGCTTGTGTGGCATTAGGCTATGTAGTGATCGAAAGAAAAAAACAGACCTTTGCACATTTTTGCACTATATGGTGGGTGTATGAGGAGATTCACATTTCCTTCACAGCTAAGTCCATGTGAAGTTATCTTGTGTTGTATTTGACATCTAGCAAGGTCTCTGTTTGAAAGGAAAGATCTAAACTTAAAAATGAAGTGGCCAGAAGTTATGGTAAAAGCAGATAGTGTAGCTGGTTTTAAGAAAGATTTGGACAAATTCCTGGAGGAAAAGTCCATAATCTGTTATTAAGACATGGGGAAAGTGTCTGCTTGCCCTGGATCGGTAGCATGGAATGTTGCTACTCTTTGGGTTTTGACCAGGTATTAGTGTCCTGGATTGGCTACCATGAGAATGGGCTACTGGGCATGATGGACCATTGGTCTGACCCAGTTAGGCTATTCTTATGTTATGTTCTCATCTGTAGGGGCCTTTGTTTTCACTTCTTATTTTAATGTATTTTTTTTCTGGGAACTTATCAGTGTTTTTTATAATGGAACCAAAATGGAAGAGAATTAATGTGTGTGGGATGAGGGGGTAACTAATTTCTTCAGCTAAATAATTCAATCCACTTCAAACAGACATAGGAGAACTCACGCACCATTCACACACCCTCCAACCAAAAACGTCAAAAGAAAAAAACTGTTCGACAACCTCCTAGCCATTCGAGCTGCAACACTCGACCCCCAATTCTACTACCAATTGACATCGACCACAGACTGCAAAACCTTCAAAAAGAAATAAAAACCCTTCTATTCAAAAAACACATAAAACCGAACTAACACAATCAGAACTGTCCCAAGCATCACCTGCAACTACTCCATATGTACTTCTGATGTCATGACAATTCAGACATAATTTATGTTATGTTATGTTTGGAATATAAGAAAATTTTCACTGCCTGTTTCTATTCTGACCATTTATTTCGTTTCATGGTCATTACAAAAAATATTTTTTTACATGGGGGGGGAGGGGGTGTCAAAAAATGATGGGCCCTGGGTGCCACATACCCTAGGTACGCCACTGCCTCACCGCCTCCAGGAATTTTGTTTCTCTCATGCAATTTGAGTGTCCAATGCTCCAGTCTATTCCAGGGTAGTTGAAATCCCCCATCACCACCACACTTCCGCTTTTGCATACCTGCCTCAGTTCAGCCTCCAGGTCCTGGTAGTTTGCTTTTGGTTGTCCTGGTGGGCGATAGTACAGTCCCAATTTTATGTCTGCTCCATTTCCTCCTGTCAGCTTAACCCATAGTGACTCCAAGCCGTCCGCCCTTACTGTTGTTTCCATCCTGGTTGAAGGGATGGAGTCCTTTATATATAGCACTATTCCTCCACCCTTCTTGTGTGTCCTGTCCCTCCTATAGAGTTTATACCCTGGTAGGACCACATCCCATTTGTTGTCTTCGGACCACCATGTTTCTGTGACTCCAATTATATCAAGGTCCTCCTTACTGGGTATAACTTCTAGCTCTCCCATTTTGGTTCTTAGGCTCCTAGCATTTGTGTATAGGCAAATTAAGTACCGGCTGTTTACCTTCTCTGTTGGTTTTCCTCGTGGTTTGGTGCTCCTGCCGACCCCTTAATGGGCTGCCAGTCCCCAAGCCTCTTACCGTTCATCCTCCTCCTGTGGTGTGTCTGTTTCGTTCTCATCCCCCTCCTGTGGTGTACCTTTCTCATCCTGCATCCCCATTTCTGGATGTCCCTCTGGCTCCGGCTGTTTCCTCCTTTTCCCGCTCTTTTGCTTCATTAGTTCCTTGGGCCCCTGCATTGCGTCTATGGGGTTTTTTTTTCAAAAAATGTCCACTCAGTCTCGGGCCCTCTACCGCCTTTTCCCAGTTCAGCATCCTTGTTTGATACTGTAGTCCGTTGTGTTGATGTCAGATCGACTATCGGCTTTCCCTTTGTCCTCAGATTAAAGCCATGTCTATGCTGGTCTGGATGTTACGTGCCAGCATCCTCGTCCCAGCCGCGCTCAGGTGCAGTCCGTCTCTCCTGTAAAGCTTGTTTTTCCCCAGGAAGGTTGTCCAGTTCCGTACAAAGTGGAAACCCTCCTCTTCGCACCATCTCCTCAGCCAACCGTTTATTGCTTGCAGCTCGGTCTGCCTCCTTGCATCCGCCCTCGGTACTGGCAGGATCTCTAAGAAGGCTATCTTCCTTGTCCTCAGCTTCAGTCTCTTCCCCAGGATCTTAAACTGCTCGGTCAGTGTAGTCCTGTTGTAGTTCCTTCTGCTGACTTCATTGGTTCCAACGTGGATTATCATTGCTGTCTCCTCCGTCTCAGCTCCTTTCAGGATTCTCTCGATTCTGTCAGAGATGTCCTTTGTCCTCGCCCCTGGGAGACATGTCACTAGTCGGTCTTCTCTGCCTCCTGCTATGTGACTGTCCACCTCTCTCAGGATTGAGTCTCCCACCACGATTGCCGATTTCCCTTTTCTCAGCTTCCTCTTGGGTCTCAGGTCAGTATCAGTGACTCGATCCTCCAATCCATCCTCCTGGTTTTGATGGGTCTCTGCCTCATCTGCCTGCTCAGTTCCTCCGCAAGGTCCTTCCCCCCTGGCGCCTGGTGGGTTCTGTCCTCCATCTGTTGGTTCCCTTCTGAATATCTGGTGATCCTGTGCCTCTACCATCTTGCAGGCCTCCTCGATGAATCTCTCGAGCTCTCTAACCTGCTCATTGATGTGGCTCTCTCTGGTGGTATCCTCAGTTGCCTCAGTTGCCCACGGTTCCTATACGGTGCGGAGTCCCTCCAGCTCCTGGACCTTGACCTGCAGTCTCCCGACCTCCTTCTTTAAGCTATCCAGTTCCTGACATCGACTGCATATGTACGCCTGTCTCCCGAAGGGGAGGTAGTCATACATATGACACTCGATGCAGTATACTGGGAAGCTTCGCTGGGCTTCTGCTTCCTCCATTTCTCTTTTCTCGTACCTAAAGTTCCTTGGTGTGTTGGAGTGTGCCCGGCGTGTAGCTAGCTGCTGCTGGTGTCGTCTCTCTCTCTGCCTACTACTGGTGTCCTCTCTGTCTCTCTTTCTCTGCCTGCTGCTGGTGTCCTCTCTGTCTCTCTCTGCTGGTGTCCTCTCTCTCTCTCTCTCTGCTGCTGGTGTCCTCTCTCTCCGCTGGTATCCTCACTCTCTCTTTGCTAGTGTCCTCTCGGTCTCTCTTTCTCTGCCTGCTGCTGTTGTCCTCTCTGTCTGCTACTGGTGTCCTCTCTCTCCGCTGGCGTCCTCACTCTCTCTTTGCTGGTGTCCTCTCTCTGCTGCTGTGTCCCCTCTGTCTCTCTCTCTCTGCTGGTGTCCTTTCTCTCTGTCTGCTGCTGGTGTCCTCTCTGTCTCTCTTTCTGCGCTGGTGTCCTTTCTGTCTCTCTCTCTGCTGCTGGTGTCCTCTCTGTCTCTCTCTCTCTGCTGGTGCCCTCTCAGTCTCTCTTTCTCTGCTGGTGTCGGAGGTAGGCGGAGCTATCTCTCGCCTCTTCCCCGACTCTGCTCTGCCCGTTCCGCCTCTGCTCCTCTCCTCTCCACGATTTCTCTCTGCACCCCGCTCTGCTTTTCCTGCTTCCTCCTCTCTGCTTTCACCTCCGATCTGCTCTCACTGCTCCTCCGCTGCCACGTGCTCGGCTCAGCCCGCCCAACCTCCTGGGTTTGGGGCTCTCTCTAAGCTGGCCTAGCTTCTTGGCTCCTTCTTGATGCTCCTTCGTAAAGGTGCTCTCGCTAAGGTGAGCGCCTTTGCCGCTCGCCTTCGCCGCGCACCGAACGGCTGCGCGCCATTGGCTTCCCCCTTTTAAGGGGGAGTCCGGGCGCTGTCGCCGCTGGTGACGCGGTGCGGGTGGGCGGAGCTTACTCTCGCCACTGCCCGCCCCTCGCCGCCGCTTCCTGCTTCCTCCCGATGTCCTCTCTTCCTCCTCCTTCAGCCGCTGCGCTGATTCTGTGACTGCTGCTTCTCCACGCGGTCTGCTGGGCCTTTGCGCCATTGGCTTCCCCCTTTTAAGGGGGAGTCCGGGCGCTGTCACCGCTGGTGACGCGGTCCAGGTGGGCAGAGCTTACTCTCGCCGCTGCCCGCCCCTCGCCGCCGCTTCCTGCTTCCTCCCGATGTCCTCTCTTCCTCCTCCTTCAGCCGCTGCGCTGATTCTGTGACCGCTGCTTCTCCACGCAAAAGACTGATGTCCAGACTCATTGCCTATCAAGCTTCTTGAAGAGATCCAGACTGGAGCCATTTAGTTCGTGCCTCAACCTCATATATGTATTTTAGAAAATCCTTAAAAACATTTCTTTTCTCAAAATAACAATCCTAATTTAAAATAACTCTCCCTGTTACAAAAAATTATTCAATTCTTTCATTCTTTTATCCCTATGTCACAAATTGTATTTGCTATATCCTTGTAAACCACTTAAAACTGCAAGGCTTATGCAGTATATAAATAAATAATTATGTTATGTTATGTTATATATACTGCCACCAGAAAACTAAACAAAAGAAATAAATCACAGGCAATATCAATTTATGTTTTTCCTTGAAAAACATTATAGCATAACAAGTATATGAAGCAATGGTGACATATAAATGGGAAAGCAGTTTAAAGGCCAGTCTCTTATTCAAACTGAATAATTTCCCACCCAGAAGGCTAAGTTTCCTACCTCTAGAAAAACATGTCTGCTGATGAACAGCACAAAGGCTGTTCCAGAACAAGACAGTGGAGAAACGGTCCAATCACAGCAAGTTTCAAGTTTCAAGTTTATTAGAATTTTAATATACCGACCATCAAGCAAATATCTAGCCAGTTTACATAATGTTTAAAAAATATTTTCTAAAAGAAATGGTACAAGTAATTAAAAGATTAAAAAAAAAAAAAAATTAAAATACGTAGTGAACATTAATGACTTTAACATGACAAACTAGATAGTGAGGGCAAAAGGGGAAGGACTTGTAAAGTTACATTGTAGAGAGAAAATGGAGATAGAAAGGTTGGGTTATAACAAATAGGGTGGGGAAAATGTATGTGATGTGGAATAGTATGTAAAAGCATAATAGTGAGGAGAAATTTAAACGGAAGAAAATGCGTCAAGAAATAGGAATGTTTTTAGGCTCTTCTTGAATTTATCGAGATGTTGTTCTTCTCGGAGTGGTTGTGGAAGGGAGTTCCACAGTGTCGGGGACGATACGGCAAAATTTATTTTTCGTGTGTAGTAAAATTCTTTTATAGACGGGATTAGCAGGAAGTTTTGATTAGTAGATCTCAGAATTCGAGGGGAGTATAGAGGAATGAGTAATTTGTAAAGAAATAATGGCAAGTGTGAAGATTTTATTTTGAATGTCAGTAAAATAATTTTGTAAGTGATACGATGTGTCACTGGAAGCCAATGGGCGCCTTTCAAAGCTGGTGTAACATGGTCATATTTGCCTAAGTTATAAATGAGCTTTATGGCCGAGTTTTGGATTAATTGAAGGCGTCAAATTTCTTTTTGCGGTAATCCATTGAAAAGGGAATTACAGTAGTCTAAATGTGAAATGATCAATGAGTGGACAAGAATTTTAATAGATTCGGTTTCTAATATTGAAGTCAGTGAGCGAATTAAGCGGAGTTTATAGAAACAAGTTTTTATTACTGAACTTAGATGGTCGTGGAATGATAGACTGTTATCAATGGTAATACCTAAAAGTTTTATTTTTGTCTCCATTTGGATTGGGATGGATTTGATGGAAATTTTTTCTGGAAGAGTTTCTAGCTTTTTTGTTGAAAAAACGAGACCGCGAGATTTTTCTTTATTGAGTGCAAGTTTATTGAGGTGAAGCCAGTCGTTTATTGAATCTAGTTTTTTGTTTATAGATTTGATATCAGAATTATTAGATGTAATAATAGGATGAAGTAATTGGATATCATCGGCGTAGGCAAAGATCGTGAATCCAATAGATTGTGCTAAGGTTAAGAGAGGCGATAGAAATATATTAAATAATAATGGGGAAAGAATAGAACCTTGTGGGACACCATACGTTAAAGATAATGAAGAAGAGATTTCATTGTTGGCAGAGACTTTGAAACTACGTTCTTGAAAATAGGATGAAAACCAGGATAGTGCGGCACCTGTGATACCGCATTCTTTAAGTCTGTTTAAGAGGAGGGAATGGTCTATGGTGTCAAAGGCTGCAGAAAGATCAAGTGAGATAAGAAGAACAGATTTTTGATGATCAAGATAGTAGTGAATGGTTGAAATTAAGCCTAACAGAGATAATTCTGTAGAATAGGAAGAACGGAAGCCGGTTTAACAGGGGTGTAAAGTAGAGGTTTTTTCAATAAATTCAGATAATTGTGTGTGAATGATTTTTTCTGTTAGTTTTGATATAAGTGGAAGGTTAGCAATAGGTCGATAGTTTGCTGGAATGACAGGATCTAAATTGTAATGTTTAATTTTTGGAAAGACAAGTGCAGTTTTCCATGTCGTAGCACAAAGGCTGTTCCAGAACAAGACAGTGGAGAAATGGTCCAATCACAGCAGTGCTCTGTAAAAAAAATAAAAATTCTGATGATAGGCAAAAATCAGTAGCTAGAATCCAAATTATAGAGACATAGCTGAGGTTTAAAAAAAGAAGTTTAAACTGCACACCTGCCTTGGGGGAATATAATTAAAAAGGCAGTAAATAAATCATAATAAATACGAAAAACACCATGCCACAGGCATGTCTATGTGGGGGAGCAGTCTTGGCAAATAGTTTCTCAGGGCCAGATTCTCAAAACTTTAACGCCGTTGCTAAACTGTTTACCAACGATTCAGGCTGTAAGCATTTTAGCGGCGGATTATCAAAACGGATTATCTCTGTCAATAGCTTTCTAGCAGTCTCCGACAATGACATGCAAATGGGCTCTTGAACACTGAAATGAGCCCTCCGGTGGATTCTTAAAAAATGCCAAGCCATTTTCTAAAAGTGGTGTTGGCTTTTGGCGACAAAATAAGCAACTGGTCCAGGGGTGCCGGTCAGTGTCAGAGACTGCTAGAAAGTCTGTGTTGTGATGCAGCGGGAGAGATGCCCATTCTCTCCCGCTGCATCACACACCCCTCCCCTGCAGTGGCAGCAACCCCCTCCCCCCCAAATGGCAGCAACACCTCTCCCTGCAGTGGGAAAGATGCCCACACTCTCCCGCTGCTAAGAAATCCCGGCCGCACCCCCCCAGCAGGAGAGATGACCACTCTCCCCATTGGCAAATTACCATCCTGCCATAGAACACCTCCCCCCTGCCTCCAATGCCCCCTCCCCCTTACCTCCAAATTGATGCATGGAGGATGTAGACTCCCTCCTCCCAGAAGTCCTACGTCATCGAAAATGGGCCTTCCCCTCCCATCTTGAGATGCACCGGGGAGGGGCCTGAGGCTCTGATTGGCCCGGATGCCTAAGGCCCCTCCTATGGGGCGTCCGGGCCAATCAGAGCCTTAAGCCCCTTCCCGGTGCATCTGGGGAGGGGCCCAAGGGTCTGATTGGCCCAGGGTGTTACATATGCTAGGTACGCCACTGCCTGGCTCCCCTCTGAAATCACTTCTGGGTCACGGGGCCAGGAAGTGATGTCAGAGGGAACCCCAACACAGGCGTGAGCAGCAGGCCAGAGAAGCTGCTCGCACTGGCGAAGATTTAAAGAAGTACGGGGGAAGGGAGGGTGCAAGTGTGACGTGGGGGTGGGGAAGGAGCAAGGGGTGGCAAGGAGGGCGCAGGGGCACCACTGTCCCAGGCACCCTACGCCACTGCTGCATCCCACAGTCTATTGGTCTCACTGTATCTAAAGCAGGGGTGGGCAATCCCAGCCCTCAAGGGCCACAGCCCAGTCAGGTTTTCAAGATTTCCACCATGAATAGGCCTGAGATCGATTGGCATGCACTGCTTCCGTTAGGTCTCAGGCCTGTTCATGGTAGAAAACTTGAAAATCCGACTGGGTTGTGACCATGACTGCCCACCCGAATCTAAAGAGATTTCCAAACCCAGGAGTCTGGCACCTCTTGCAAATTCTTCTCAAATAACTTCTCTGACATATTCTGGACTGTGACGATGTTCTTAAACCACATTTGTAAGTTACACATACTTAAAAGTACTGGGAGTCACCCTAGACAAACATCTATCCCTTGATAAACATACTGATATTACAGTCAGGAAATGCATCTCGGTGCTTGGTGCATAAAAAAATACTTCAAAGACACCTCATTCCGTCTTCAAGTACAATCCTCCATTCTCAGCATCCTTGACTACTGCAATTTCATTTACTTGGGCTCCACGAAGAAAACCACCAGAAGACTGAAACTGATCGAGAACACCGCCGTCCGCCTTATATTTGGCTTGAACAAATGGGAACACATCACTCCTTTCTACCACAAACTACACTGGCTACCTTTTGAATCTAGAATCCTATTCAAGTTTGCGTGCTTTTGCTACAAAACTTTATTTGGTCTATCTCCGAGCTACCTCATCCCTCATTTCAACCTGAACTGCAACAAAAAGAACTCCCGTAGAATCAATCTATTCGCCTTCCCCTCCCCAAAACTATGTCACCTCAAAAGGTTCTTCGACAAAACCTTCGCCTTCCAGACGTCCAAACAGAACCCATGGCTAGCCCAAATTATGCTCAAGGCCCCCACCTACCTCGATTTCAGAAAACTTCTCAAAACTCATTTATTCCACGGACAAAATCCCTAATCCCCCCTTCTCCCACTTCTCTCACCCCTCCCACCAACGATCTGAACTCTCCCTTTACTCCTTCTTATTGTTCTCTCCCAACCTAACTCCAATGACTTGTACAACCCCTTCATGCTTACCTCAACGACTTCGTTGCTTGTAAATGACGGTATACAAAAATAAAGTTATTATTATTATTATTATCTCTGGAATCATTTTTATTACGTTTCAAGAGGGGGCTTTAAAACTAAAGTCTTTATTAACTTACAAAATGTCCAGGGTTGCACTGACATCAGCAAGGTAGAATCTTTTCTTTAGTAAAAACAGATTGATTGAATGCACGTACCGAATGCGTAGTGAAAGCTCAGGTTGCAAAACATGGGAAGCAATTTCCACGCCGAATGACAAATGTCTGCAAAGCAGCTTAAATGCAATGTCTGGAACACAGAAAGCGTATTAAACACCAAGGTGAAATCTTTTTCTTGTCTGTTGGCCTAAAAGCAAAATAAAACGATAACCCTAGATCTTAGCCAGGTGACAGAGAAGGCCTGTCAGTTTCAACATTATCAGCGCTGTCAGAAGGGTGGATTCGTTTTGCTACTTTCCCAGCTGTTTCTCATTTTCTCTCCTCTAGCATTATCTGAACTCTTTGCATTCCTTTTAGGAAGAAAAAGATTAGTATTTTGATTATTTTATTTAAATGCATTGACCCAGAAAGGCAGATTATAAAAAATAACTGTATTACTTTTTAACAAACAGGATGCTGGGAATTATTTTAAAAAAGGATGGTTAACAAGACTAAAGATATTATAATGCCTCTGTATCGCTCCATGGTGCAACCTCACCTGGAGTATTGCATTCAATTCTGGTCTCCTTATCTCAAGGAAGATATAGTGGCGCTAGAATAGGTTCAAAGAAGAGCGACCAAGATGGTAAAGGAGATGAACTGCTCTCATGTGAGGAAAGACTAAAATGGTTAGGACTCTTCAGCTTGGAAAAGAGACGGCTGAGGGGAGATATGATTGAAGTCTACAAAATCCTGAGTGGAGTAGAATGGGTACAAGTGGTTCGGTTTTTCACTCCGTCAAAAATTACAAAGACTAGCAGACACTCGATGAAGTTACAGGGAAATACTCTTAAAACCAATAGGAGGAATTTTTTTTTCACTCAGAGAATAGTTAAGTTCTAGAACTCGTTGCCAGAGGATGTGGTAAGAGCGGATAGCGTAGCTGTTTTTAAGAAAGGTTTGGACAAGTTCCTGGAGGAAAAGTCATAAGAACATAAGAACATAAGCAGTGCCTCCGCCGGGTCAGACCATAGGTCCATCATGCCCAGCAGTCCGCTCCCGCGGCGGCCCAAACAGGTCACGACCTGTCTGAATCACCAGAAGGGGCCCCCTTGCCACCTTGGTTTCCCATTGAAGTCCTATCTTCCCATCGAAGTCCTAACCCTCCGGTCTTGCACATGCACGACCTGATTGGGTTTCTATACTTATTTCCTGGATACTTCTCCCAGTATCCCACGATCCCTTTATCCCTCAGGAATCCGTCCAATCCCTGTTTGAATCCCTGTACCGTACTCTGCCTGACCACTTCCTCCGGTAGCGCATTCCAAGTGTCCACGACCCTTTGGGTGAATAAAAAAACTTCCTTGCATTTGTTTTGAACCTATCTCCCTTCAATTTCTCCGAATGCCCCCTCGTACCTGTTGTCCCCTTCAGTCTGAAGAATCTGTCCCTATCCACCCTCTCTATGCCCCTCATGATCTTAAAGGTCTCTATCATATCTCCCCTGAGCCTCCTTTTTTCCAGAGTCCATAGTCCGTTATTGAGAAAGACATGGGGAAGCCACTGCTTGCCCTGTATCAGTAGCATGGAACATTGCTACACCTTGGGTTTTGGCTAGGTACTAGTGACCTGGATTGGCCACCGTGAAAACGGGCTACTGATCTTGATGGACCATTGGTTTGACCCAGTAAGGCTAGTCTTATGTTCTTATGATTGAATACAATATCTATTCAGAGCAGGAGTATCCCGAGTCAGAATCACACCCTGCCCTTCCCACTGCACAGGACACAATGAACAAGGAGTGATTTTTGCACTTCTGTCTCCCTTATAAGCTGTGTGGTCTCACCATCTGCACAGAACAGGCCTGGAGGCACCCAAAACAGACATTAAGACCATGTGGGTTGCCGTGGATCAATTGTTTGACTGATTTCAAAACAGCGATCGATGTTCGAATGCCTTACCATTCAAATGAGTTTTGTGGAGGTTTGCCGTAATCCCACCAGTCACTGGAAAAGCAACTTTCACAAATGCGCAGAACTGGCAGGGGAAGCCCAAACAGCTGAAAGGCAGGGGAAGCCCTGAAGTATCCTCCTGCCACTCAGCTGTTCAGGACAAGAAGACTTTTATTTAAAAATGGCACAGATGTCGTGCATGTGTTATACATGCACAATACCTATCCCCATTAAAAAAAAAAATCTGTGCCACTCCCCCCCCCCGATTAGGGCCGCCTCCGCCCCATTATGGCCCCTGAAAAAAGAGAGAGGCAGGTGAGATGCCCACCTGGACCCCCCACTTTTAAATCGTCCAGCAAGAGGTATACGCACTCCCTCCTATTGGCAGGCCCTGCCTCTGCAAAATGATGGGCCTTCCCAGTGCATCCTGGGATGCACTGGGAGGGGCCTAAAGTCCTGATTGGCACAGATACCTGGGCCAATCAGTCTTAGGCCCCCCTTCCAGTCATTGCAGTAAAAGCTCCAGTGTTTATAGAATTTCCAAAAGCATTGGAGCTTTTACCGCATCAGCTGGAGATTTAAAAATAAAACCCTAATGCGACTTGATAAAAAGGAACCTAGATAAATATGTAAAATTTCTCATTGAGATTCAAAGCAGTTCCTAAGAAAACTGCAAAAAAAACAAACAAACAAACAAAAACTACAGAAAAAACCTGTGGGGAGTTACTTTTTTTTGTCTCATCCTATATACGTTATATACTGTATTACAAGGGGGTGCTGAAAAGTTCTCAGCCCAGCCAAGAGGAAATGATGTAGATATGGCTCAATCAATGATCTGAAACAATGTCAAAAAACATAGAATTTCATTTCTGCAAATTGGCATTTAACAAAATAACACTCAGAATTTAGGAAGTTGGTTGGTTGGGCTCGGAACGTTTCAGCATCCCCTTGTATGCACACACACACACATAAAACAATCAATGATAGTTGATAATAAAAACCATAATTATGATTGTTTTATATTGCAATTTTTGCCCCCACCCCCTTTTATCAAGCTGCGTTAGGGTTTTTTTTTAATCACCGGCCGCTGCGGTAAAAGCTCCAACGCTCATAGAATTCCTATGAACGTCGGAGCTTTTACCGCAGCGGCCGGCAATCAAAAACCTTAACGCGGCTTGATAAAAAATGGGCCTTTATTTTTTTTATAAACACATTTCTTTCTTTCTTTTTTTATTTCTTTTAGCAACATGTGAGGCCTGGCCCTAAGTCAGGCCCTGCCTCTCTGTCTCTCTCTCTCTTTTTTTTTTTTAATGAGAAAACAATGAAGGACTTGTTTAGCACACTCTGGCACCCAGTGGATCTCTCCAGCCATGCATTAGGATGATCACTATACACACCTACCAAAACTATTCAACTATTTTTTTTTTTTTTTTTTGCATTTCTTTAGTGGAAGTAAAATGATCGTTTGTCTGTGTAATTCTGCTATCACTTGAAGCCTTGTTTCCTAGCAGAGCTCAGGAAGGTAACAGTGAAGCCTCTGTCAGCTGTAGGGCAATTAGTTATCTGCGTGCCAGACACAGAGCATGTGGGTCTTTTTGCAAAGTTCCCAGTTTTTGCCCTGCCAATGACCTGCTCCCTTCCCAGCACAGGTTACTCTCTGTGGGTGCCCAGCACAATGCAATTTCCATGCTAGCTTAAGAGGGGCCCCTGCAGTTACAAAAGCTGACGGTCAGACCACTTTTCCTTGAACAATGGGAGGCAGAGCTCTGAAATGCATTAATGGCACTTACTGTACAGTATAGCAAGGCCATGTGACAGTCTCGGACTGCTGGGCATCTCTCTGCCTGCTCTTCTCCAAGAAGAACGAGGCTGGGGTCTTCCTTGGAAAGTCACCCAGTTCACTTTCCTTTTTTCTTTTATTTGTTAAAGCTTTGACTTCAGACTAATACAGTAATACTTTGCAAACTAGGGGTAGGTTATCGTTTGAAACGGATGCTGTTCACCGACGAGAGTGCATATTATTTGCATACTGTGTTCTGAAAAAGTGGCATATATTTAAAAAAAGGTTGCCGTAAGTTAAGTGCCAAATATTTGGATGCTAATGATGGCCTTCCTCGCTTATAATTTATTTTTCTCAAGTACTTTAGCAAGAATGTGAGCCTTTGGGACAGTCAGGGAACTCTAAGTACTTTCTCTTCATCTTAATTAATCTTACTTAATGCATTTCTTCTATTTCTACTGTAAACCGCTTAGAACCTCACGGTACAGCGGTATATAAGAAATAAAATTATTAATTATTATTATTATTATTATAAACACACAAAGCATCCCCCTAGCACAAAGAACTACCTACAAACGTTATTTTTATTGCATGCATACCAACCTCTTTCTCTCCCATTTACGAGGCCTGTTCAAAAAGTTCCAGGACCGATTTTATAAAAATGTATTAAACAATCTTACAACTTATTCCATTGGGTCCCCTTCAAAGTACTCCCCTTCCCTACAAATTCACTTTCCCCCCCCAACGTCATTTCCACTTCTGGAAACAGTCCTTAAACACATCTTCAGGAATCGCCATAAGTTGCTGCATCAAATTTTGCTTTATGTCTTCAATGATGTCGAATCGCTTTTCTTTCAGCGTGGATTTAAGTTTAGGAAACAAGGAGAAGTCAGCAGGGGCCAAGTTAGGACAGCAAGGTGGCTGGGGACGAACTGTCATCGTGTGTTTTGCGCAAAATTCATAAATTTTGGTGCATTCAAAGCACCTTCCCACGACGTGTGACATGTTCCCCATAAGCCACTTTCAGCACTTCATAAGTTTCCGTAGCGGTCTTACCCAGTTTAAAACAGAACTTCAAGCTATAGCCCTGCTCATTGAGGTTGCACTTGATGAAAAACAGCCGATCGCGAAAACAGACTTTCACAAAAACTGCTGTAACTCAGAGACGAAAACAGATATCAACAAACTAAACTAAACTAAACCTTAAGTTTATATATAAACAAACAAAAAAGAAGGTTACTCGTGAGGTTTCAAGCTACTCAACACTGCCTAGTGTATCTCAAAAGAACTTCCCATTGGTGCGCAGTTCAAACTGTCCTGGAACTTTTTGGACAGAGCTCATGTACACAATTATACAGTAGCTTTTCCATCTCTCTATCTCACACATTATACAAATGCTTGTTGTTGCAAATCTGCGGAACAGCTGTTATAGAATACTAGCATAAGTCTGAACTGATGAACCTAACTTTAGGTGCAATCACTTAAGCCAGCTCAAAGGCTGTAAGGCCCTGGTTCTATAAAAGAAGAGCGACCAAGATGATAAAGGGGATGGAACTCCTCTCGTATAAGGAAAGACTAAAACGGTTAGGGCTCTTCAGCTTGGAAAAGAGACGGATGAGGGGAGATAGGATTGAGGTCTACAAATTCCTGAGTGGAGTAGAACGGGTACAAGTGGATCGATTTTTCACTCCGTCTAAAATTAAAAAGACTAGGGGATTCTCTATGAGGTTACAGGGAAATACTTTTAAAACCAAATAGGAGGAAATATTTTTTCACTCAGAGAATAGTTAAGTTCTGGAACACATTGCCAGAGGTTGTGAAAAGAGCAGATAGCGTAGTTGGTTTTATAAAGGGTTTGCCCAAGTTCCTGGAGGGAATGTCCATAGTCTGTTATTGAGACAGACATGGGGGAAGCCACTGATTGCCCTGGATCGGTACCATTGAATGTTGCTACTCATGGAGATTCTAGAATCTTGCTACACTTTAGGGATTCTGCATGGAATGTTGCTACTATTTGGGGTTCCGGAATCATGCTTATTCTTAGATAATGGAATGTTGCTGCTCTTGTCAGGTTTTTGTCAGGTACTAGTGACCTGGATTGGGATTCCTCCTGTGGAGCAGGCAGGGCAGACCATAGTTGGCCTTCCGGCTGCAGGGCTTGCCGGCAATTCTGCTCCTGGCAGTGCGGGTGGGACCTTCATCAGAGCCAGCCTTGGTGGTGCTCCAGGGATCGGTGGCCTGGTTTGGTGGGTCCTCAGGTGGGTTTGGAGCAAGGGTATTCCTCGACTCCCTCAGACCTTTGGTCCTCGTAGCTCCCAGGGCAGTGTGGGGGCCCACTTGGGGCCATCTCCCTGGCCTTCATTCGTATCCCTTCCTCTTTGTGGGGCTCCCTTCTTCCTGGGGTGGGATGGGTACAGCGGGTCATATGCAGGCCAGACTCTGGGGAACTTGGCCATGTTGGGGCAGGGGCAACCCCAGGGGGCAATTGCAGGGAGCGCTGTTCCAGTCGCTGCTCCTTTTTCAGTTGTTTCTTCACAGGACCCGGAAGCTGGAGCCATGGAGGAGTGTCATCATGTTCCAATCAGAGTGGCAAAGAAGGTGCCCTTCTCAGCATGTCTTGGAGCCCTTGGCACTGACACCTACTGGAGTTGTGGCTGGCGATGGCGAGCAATGTCAGACATTAGACATGGTGGCAGCTGGTGATGGCGCTACTGGAGGACCTTGCGGTAGAGTGGCCGGTTCAAGTGGAGCTGCTAGTACAGGTAACACGGCACCAGGTACTTCTTTGGGGGCAGAATGGGCTGGGAAGAAGGGCAAAGGGAAGCACAGGCAATGGGAGCATGCTTCTTCATCCTCTTCCTCCTTACCATCCACTTCCTCGCTATCTTCTGTTGCAGGGCCTATGACTGAAGTGGGTGGTGCGTAGGTGCAGGGGAAGCAGGCTAGGGGTGCTCTGGCGCTGGTGGCATTAACAGAGCTTTGGAAGAAGGTTCCCAAAGCTCTGCGATGCAGGTTCGGTAATGAGTCTATATGTTTATTTATATATATATATTTGTGTTCAAACATTCTATTAAAGGAATAGAGTAAAAATATATATAAATTATACAGAAAGATATTCTTTACAAATAATAAATAATTCACAAATGTTAAAATTCTGATCCATATATTATATAAAATTCTATCATTCCTTCAAACATTTTATATAATAAACCATAATCCCCCCCATCCATTCCCCCCTTTTCCTCCCTTCCATCCCATAATCAATTCCCCCTCCCCGGATGAAAGCTGACAAAAATAAATAACTGGAATGTAATTTAAACAACCTTAGTTTCAACATAAATCATTGAGAATTAAACTTCTTGCTCTAGGTCTGGGGTGTCAAAGTCCCTCCTCAGGGCCGCAATCCAATCGGGTTTTCAGGATTTCCCCAATGAATATGCATGAGATCTATTTGCATGCACTGCTTTCATTGTATATTAATAGATCGCATGCATATTCATTGGTGAAATCCTGAAAACCCGATTGGATTGCGGCCCTGAGGAGGGACTTAGACACCCCTGGTCTAGGTGAAAGGTTTTGAATATATGGATCCCAAACTTCCATAAAAAGACGAGTTCTTCTAGACCAGGGTTAGGGAACTCCGGTCCTCGAGAGCCGTATTCCGGTCGGGTTTTCAAGATTTCTCCAGTGAATATGCATTGAAAGCAGTGCATGCAAATAGATCTCATGCATGTTCATTGGGGAAATCCTGAAAACCCGACTGGAATACGGCTCTCGAGGACCGGAGTTCCCTACCCCTGTTCTAGATGATCGCCTAACTTCCCAAATCTTAAACAATGCAACTGGTTCCTCCAATGCCAGAAACTTGGAGATTCTTTCTGTAACCAAAATTGCATAATACATTTATACCCAATCATACACACCTTCTGAAATAATTATATTAATTGAATTTGTTTTCTATCTCATTGTCCCCAAAGAGGTCAGAACCGGTTACAGGTAAAAACATGCATAGTATACAGTTAACAGAATATGTACTGGATTTACCATAATTTCAGTACAAGTTTATGTTATAAGTTATTATTCTAACGTAACACATACTAAGGTCTAATACTAACTAGTATTTTAACCCGTTACATTAACAGGTGCTAGAATATATGTCTGTGTGCCTTTATTTCTGTCTCTCTCTCCCTCCCGCTGTCTGTCTCTCTCCCTGGCTCCCTTTGTCTGTCTGTCTTTCTGTGTCTCTCCCTGCCCATGTGTCTTTCTTTTTTTCTTTCTATCAATCTATCTCTTTCCCTGCCTCCTATGCAGCAGCATTTCTCTCCCACCACTTCCCTGTACAGCAGCCACAGCAGCATTCCCTCCCCCTCCATTTCCCTTCCCCCACACCACTTCCCTGTGCAGCAGCAGCATTTCCCCTAGCCCCCCTTTCCCTTCCCACGGTCTGGCCGGCTCCTTTAGCCCCCCTCCCTTCCCTTCCTGCGGTCCCGACAAACCTTCCGATTCCAGCAGCGTCTGCAGCACTCTACACACTGCTACTTTGGGGCCTTCTACTGCCCAGCAGATCAGGGCAGTAGAAGGCCCTGAAGCAGCGTGTGTAGACTGCTGCAGACGCTGCTTGAATCGGAAGGTTTCAGGACCCGCAGCCCTTGCCGGACCTGAAGCGAGGGGGAGGGGAGGAGGGAGGAGAGCAGCTCCTCTCCCTTCCAGCTCCGATCCGGCCCCCGCTGACGTCGCCCTGGCCAGTTCACATCCTTCAGACGGCAAGAGCCGCCTCAGCTGACAGGCTCTGCACTGCTGCACGCATGCGCACTCCTACCTGCAGGTCCCTACAGCGCACGGAAAATGGGAGCACGCAGGTGGGAGTGCGCATGCACGCTTAGGGCTTTATTATATTAGATATACAGTTTACGTCACAATTTCCTTACAGTGCAGGTTTTCCAGTACAAGTTTTATCCTAATTGACGCACAGACAGTTTACAGGTTGGATTTGCCATGGTTACAGTGCAAGATTTTACAATGTAAGTTTCCGCACGTGACACACGCCAGGTTCTGGTACCAGTATTCATTTCTTTGTGATCCATTGGTCAAGGGCAGGGGTTAGGCGAAGAGGTCTGTTTTTATTGCTTTCCTAAAGTTGAGGAGTCCTTCAAGGGATATGATCTGCGGGGGCAGGAATCGACGTTGTTGCTCCCGAGATGTAGCTACAACACGTCCGGCCGATGGGGGGCACCCAGAAGTGACGTCAGTGGGAGAGAGGACGGGGTCACGAGGATCACGTCAAAGTTGGTGCTTGCAGCAGTGAACAATTAAACCGGAACATAGGTTTGCCCACCAGAAAGTGTAATTCAGTCGATCAGTGCTAGCGCGGGATTGGAGAGAGCAAAGGGAGGGGGGGGGGGTGAAGAGGCTGCAAAATAAACCCCACCAATTAATTTTAAGGCTATATGATAGAAAGCAAATCAAGGAAAAATCGAATTGAAAATGTTTTTCTTGAATTGGACAGCTCTAGTCAGCACTTCCTGGGTCATTGGGAGAATTAGGAGGAGTATGTGGCACAGTGGTTGGAGCTACGGCCTCAGCACCCTGGGGTTGTGGGTTCAAACCCGGCGCTGCTCCTTGTGACCCTGGGCAAGTCACTCAGTCCTCCATAGCCCCAGGTACATTAGATAGATTGTGAGCCCACCGGGACAGATAGAGAAAAATGCTTGAGTACCCGATTGTAAAACCGCTTATATAAACCTTGAAAGGCGGTATATAAAAACCTAAACTTGATCAAAACTCTTCCAGTTACGTATAACCATCTGGATAGCTATTCCCGTCATTATCAAGAAAAGCCGGCTGAATGTTTAGTAACAAGATTCATGGGAAAGTAATTCATGTATTTTGTAAATTAACCTTTTCCCATCGTGTGTCCTGGATGACGGGACATTCCAAAAATGACATAGACAGTGGATAAACAGTCTGTATGGACTAATAAAGAGCCAGGAACACAAAATATTTGAATTTACAGACTTATGACTTATTTACATTATGTTTACAATAGCCGTAAATGATAACGGTGAATAATACAAAACTTTGCTAACATAATTACGATTGGAACCAGCCGTAACGTAAAATTTATTACGATAGGAAAAGGTTAATGATATAAATGTGAACAATATTTATACATATTGATTGATAAGGATTGATTAAAAATATTTATGAAAATTGACAAGTCTGTAAAAAAATAGCTTATGTGGCTTAGTAGCATAGACTATCATGGGCACGTTAGCATATATCTCGCCTTAGTAAAAGGACCCCTCAGTTTGGTATAAGAACACCTATGTTCTTTAATTACATTTTGATTTGGTTATGTGGTTATACGGCTATGCATGTTGACAGTCTGTGTGGAGAACAGGTCTCTTTTTTAAAATATACGAAAGTTTTTAAGTCCTGTGGCGGTTGCTTCTCCAATTTTACGGAGGGGACACAAATAGAGAGAGCTGCACTAGAAATCGAAATTCTGCAGCCCTGGGTAGAATCACAGGCTCTCCTCCCCTCCCCTCCCCCTCCCTCCACCCTAAAATGTACTCGAAAGACAATTACCGAGTTTAATGATTCAATTTGTGAAGACTTTGTCCCCCGGACAGTGAAAGCAGCCCGCGTAGGATGAAAGGGAACATAGCGGTGAACCTTGTTTTTATTGATTTGTCAGGAGATCAGTTGTCTAAGCCGGGGGAAAGCAGAGAAGCGCTGACATCACTCCTGGGTCCCGCTGGAGCACGCTGATAAGTGTCAGACTATTCCTCTCGCAGGCGATTTCTTTGCCGACACGATGGCAGGCTACAAATTCTAAGTAAATGGTATTTTATAACCTGGCTGGGAAATGCGACAAAGTCGGCTTTATTTGCAGTAGCATTTAAAATAATTTTGAGTCTGAAAAGTTCTCTGGTGTCTAGACAGATTGTATTACCTGCCTCATTGCCTTCGTAAAATATTAACATTTTTTACAGCGCTCCTGCTTATATGGGGAGTAAACATGCACATTGCATTTTACACGCGATCTGCTCTTTGTACCACACTATTATTCTTATGGTTCGTAGACCTGGCTTGAATTTAATCCCAGTAGTCAGTCAAATATACTTTTTTTACTTCCCTGTAGGTCATTTAAGCAATTATTTTAAACACTGGTTAAATAATGCTTTTGAACTGAAGCGTCTTTGTGTTTGATCACTACAGGCGGGGGGTGATGGGGGGAGGGGGGCTCTTCATTTTGAGTCTATGGGGAAAATGCTGGATACACTTTGTGCTCTTGACTACTACGATTGAAAAATTATTGAGACTCCATTCTACGTGTTTCTATTTGTAGTTTTTGTGGAGATTTTTTGGTTTTCTTTTCTGGATACAAAAGGCTCCCTAATATCTTATGATGAACAGAAATATAGCACAAACACGACAGAGAGACTATTGGAAATGGCTGCAAACAAGTTGCGAGGTGATTCCATCCAATAACCTTGCTTCGTGTGGGTCTTCTGCATAGCCATCTCTCTGCACGCCTCGCATTCCACTATTGCCGTTATGCTCACATTACCCCTCTCCTCAAGCCGTGTCATTGGCTCCCTTGTCTGCTTCTGCGTACAGTTCGAACTCCTCTTAAGAAGCGACGTCAGATCTCCTTACACATCCAGAGTGGGAGGAGGGGGTTGGGAAAACATTATAATTATTATTTATTATATCTATTTTATTGGAATTATGCATGTGGATTTATTTTCATTAGTTAAGGGGAGGGGGGGTGAAAATGTTTGTTTTTGAAATATTTGTATATTTAAAGTGCTTTTGTTTGATTTTATTATGTTTAAATTCACTGTATTGCACTGTTAATAATTGAACACCAATAAAAATTTTTTAAAAAAAAAAAAGAAAAGAAACAATGTCAGAGGAAGAGGACGTGGGTCACGAAGAGCATGCTGAGGTTGTTGGTCATGGCGGTGAACAACTAGAGGTACCGGGGAAAGGTAGGGGGGTGCGCACATGGCAGGGAGGTGGGGAAGGAGCAGGGAGCAGGGGGAGAAGCGCCACTGCCCTGGGTACCTCTCGCCCTCGCTATGCCACTTGGTGCTATCAAGAGAGACTTTGGAAAATTCAGAAATCACAGATGATTTGCATGATGCTCTAGATCGGTGTCCCACAAATTTTCTCGAGCCGCGGCATGCTAAAAGTAGTGGCCGTGGTTCGAGACACCTGGAAGTGCGTGGATATCGCCGTGATGACATCACGCGCATGTGTGACACCATCATGTTGATGTCCGCGTGTGTGTGAAGGGCCCCGAGACGCTAATGGGGGGGGGGGGGGGGGGAGGTGCCAGAAGAGAAGAGGGACAGAGAGAAGAATAGGTGCTGGTGCCCATCGATTACCTACAGGATGTGCCTCTCGCCACGAGAGGCCATGTCCTGTAGGCAGTCATCTAGCGACGGTGCTTCTCCTCCCCAGTGTACCGCAGCACAACTGAAATCTCAGGAGGCACTAATGTGTCTTGGCGCACAGTTTGAGATACACTGCACTAGATATTCCAGCCTTTTGTGCATGAATCCATTGTCTTTTACCAAAGATAGTCTATGATTCTGGATCTCCTGAACACTAACATCAAGAGTTCCAACCTTATCAACTTGCTGACCTGATGCCTGAGTCTGAGTGATCACAGCTTGTACAACTGCTGTTAAAATCCAGAGAGAAACTAGCAGAAAACTCCTTAAAAGAGTTAAAGCCATGAATCACATCCCATAAGGACTCTGCAGGCACGATGGCGGGTTTCCCCTCAGCTCGCTATTCCACCACAGAAGCCATTTTCTTAGCCCGATTGGTTATTAAATCAATCATAGAAATTGAAACATAGAAATTGACGGCAGAAAAGGGCCATAGCCCATCGAGTCTGCCCATACCAATGACCCACCCCCTGACTTTTACTCCCCTATAGATCCCACGTGAATATCCCATTTTCTCTTAAAATCTGACACGTCGTCTTAAAATCTGACACGTCGCCTTAAACGCAAGAGGAATCGGGACAGAAACTCTCTTAAAAGGTTCATACGGTGAAGAAACCACTGCTGGAGTTCCCTCCAACACTACCACTTCAGCCAACTCTGGGCTCTGCAGACGCCAACTCGCTGCAACAAAAAAACGCTTCTGGGTTGAGGAGATGCATTCCTTATGATGGGGCTGAGAGAGGCTCTGTCTATGCCGAAAGCTCAACGGGATGTGCCAAAACACAAGCTGTGGCTGGAACTGGTTTGGCCCTGAACTGGTGAAGAGCTGTTTATTGACTCACCGGGTTTACTGTGAAGGCTGAAGGAGTCCCTTGGACCTTTCTTCTCCTTTTCCCCCCATGTTAGGCATGAGAATCACTCGTCGGCAACGCAAAAACCCCAATGACCTCCTCAGAGCTTTTCCAGGTACATGCTAATCGATCGCTATTTTGGATCGACTCTCATGACAGATAATTCTTAATCTTAAATTTTATTTTGTTTTATGTCAATATTCAGCAAACAGACGTTGGTAGGCTATTTTTTTTTTTAAAGCTAGCAGCTGAGGCCTTTTTATACCTGCTTCCCGTCGCTTATTAATATTCAATGTAAACAGCTTACGCTATAAGCTTATAATGCAGCCACCGGCCTTGATCCAGGCACTGGAGATATTCCTTCCAGGACCCAGATAACTATCTGAATAACATTAGTAGAGTCCTTTTGCTTTCCTATCAAAGGGTTAGACAAAAGATCACATACAGGTCATGGACCTGATGGGCCACCGCGGGAGCGGACTGCTGGGCTCGATGGACCCTTGGTCTGACCCAGCAGAGGCAAATTCTTATGTTCTTTGGATAGTTGTCCCGTTAGTAGACCGAATATCAACTCCAACTGGGTAACTCTCAGCTCTGCCCAGACTCCGTCCACGGTGTTCCCCGGTACTGCTTGGAGATGGGTCAATTCTTTAAAGAGCACCAAAAATTATTTACCCAAAATATGTTTGCCCAGATGCCTAAGTTGGTATTTGAGCACCAACATTTAGACATTAATTTTTACCGCATATAAAAGGCAAGTGTAAATATTAGTACCTAAATGTTGGCTCTTAGGTACACAAATTGCAGTGATGTAATACCTAAGTGTGTGACCCGCCCATGCCCCGCCCACATGCATGTCCCCTTGCAATTAGTCGCTAAAGCACTCGGGTGCTCATTTATAGAATAACACCCGAGTGAAGTTAGGTGCCTAACTGCCATTCACCCATGTTTGAGTGTCTAACTCAGGGCTGCTCAATTCCGGTCCTCGAGATCTACAGGCAGGCCAGGTTTTCAGGATATCCACAATGAATTTGCATGAGAGAGATTTGCCTGCACTGCCTGCTTGGTATGCAAATCTCTCTCATGCATGTTCATTGTGGATATCCTGCCTGTAGATCTCGAGGACCGGAACTGGCCAGCCCTGGTTTAACAAATTATCTTTGAGTGTCTAAAGTTACAATAAGTGCTTAATTAGTGTCTAACTTCACTGTTTCAGCAGGCCTGTGGCTGAGATTGCCTTCTAAGCGCAGCGATTATCGTAATGAATCCACAAGTCTATCTATCGGACTGATAGGGACCCCTGAAGAAGACAATTACGTCGAAACACGGACCGTGTTGGGTCCATATGTTTCTAGTGGTTCAGTTCTTAGATGTTTTTATGTGGATTATTTATTTGTCTAAATAACGCCTTCATCTTAAATACCTATGTAATGTAAATGTGCATGAGTCGAGTCTCTTTCATTTGAAAGGAAACTCTGCAATGAGAGGGCATAGGATGAAGTTAAGAGGCGATAGGCTCCGGAGTAATCTAAGGAAATACTTTTTTACAGAAAGGGTGGTAGATGCATGGAACAGTCTCCCAGAAGAGGTGGTGGAGACAGAGACGGTGTCTGAATTCAAAAGGGCCTGGGATAGGTACGGGGGATCTCGGAGAGAGAATGAGATAATGGTTACTGCAGATGGGCAGACTAGATGGGCCATTTGGCCTTTATGAGCCATCATGTTTCTGTAATTATAAAGCTCTATGACATCACAAAGCAGGTGTAAAGAGCCATAGCTAATAGGAAGAGGAGATGCAAATTTTAAGAGTCTTGGCCAATAGGGAGAGGAGGAGACAGTGGGTGTTGTGGATGGGCAGATTTGGCCTTTATCTGCTGTCATGTTTCTATGTTTCTATCTTGGACATCAACTCTCCACAAGCTTTTTGTTTTTTAATGTAAGAAAAGGGCATTGGAGCAGTAGTAGAGAGATCAGAATTCTTGTGTTTTTGTTTTATACTCATTGTCTGAGAAGGATTTTTGTGTAGAGAGTTTTTTGTCTAATCAGTGGCGTAGAAAGGGTAGAAGGTGCCTGGGGTGGTGGCACCCTCCGCGTCCCTCTCTGCCCCCTATACTCCTTCCGTGCCCCCACACCTTTTTAAATCTTCGCCTGCCCACTATGCTCCTTCCGTGCCCCCACACCTTTTAAAATCTTCGCCACTCTGAGCAGCTTCTCTGGCCTGCTGATTGCACCGGCTTTGCCTCTGATGCCACTTCCTGGCTCCACGACCCAGAAGTGATTTCAGACGGAGCCAGACCAGCACAAGCAGCAGGCTAGAGTAGTTGCTTGTGCTGGTGGAGATTTTAAAGAGTTACAGGGAGGTGGGGGAAGGGAGGGCGTGAGCGTGGCATGGGGAAGCAGGGAGGCGTCGGCGCCTCCACCAAGACAGCACCCGTCTAATGTCACCAGGATTTATATTATCGATTTTAACTACGTGTGTATGATTTGTGAACCACTTATTTTAGATTAGAGTATATACACTTCCCCTCCGTATTTGCGGGGGTTCAGGGCAGAGCTGGCCCGCAAATATTAAAAAACCGCAAATAATATTTGGGCCGGTTCTGCCCCTATCCCCCGCTTCCCCTGGCTATTTTAAGCCCTGAAAGGCCAGCCTTACCTGGTGGTCTAGCGGGTTTTCGGGGCAGGAGCGATCTTCCTACGCTCCTGCCCTGTGCAGATATCTCACAGGAAATGGCTGCCTTGAGCTCCCATAGTCTCTTGAGCCATTTCCTGTGAGCGATCTGCACGGGGCAGGAGCGTAGGAAGATCGCTCCTGCCCTGAAAACCCGCTAGACCGCCAGGTAAAGCTTAAGGTGGGGGAGGGGCTTACAGGGCTTAAAATAGCCTGAAAAATGAAAATGTATTTTTGATCCAAAACTGCGAATAAGCGAATCCGTAGATACGGAATTCGCGAATACGGAGGGGGAAGTGTAAATATGAAAATCAAATCAAATCATGTGAACAATGTATAGAATTAGGGGGATATTGCCTAGGCAGTCTGACACAATTTTAAGCAGCACTTCCTGGATAACTAGTTGGTTTATTTGTCTTGATATACCCGCCTTTCAAAACAGGAATCAAAGACAATCTTAAAATAAACAGCATAATTAATCAGAAAGGAACTATAACAATTAGACAGGAAAGCAATCAGACAGAAATGAGGGGGTGGATTAAAGAAGAGAGGAAGAGGAGGAAATATGGAGGGGACCATGGGATCCCAGCTGCACGGCTTGTGAAGGCCCTTTGGTAAAGACCTTTTGGTAAAGGCAGGTCTTAAGCAGAACCTTAAGCTAAGAATATGAGTCTTCAGAGTGGGAAGAGAGTTCCACAGTGAAAGGCCTGTAAAGAAAAAAAGCTGAATTGGGTTTTGAATTGCGCACGGGACAAACAAGTAGGAGAAGTGGGAGTTGATTACTTGATTAAAGAATTAAAGAAGATAAATAAGACGCAATACCAGTGTAAAGAACCCCGTGTGTCAAGATGAGAAATTTATACTGGATTCTGAAGGAGGCCAGGAGCCAACGGTTTTAGTTTTAAAAAAGGAGAATGGTGAACAAAGTGACACGCGCCAGAAAGAACGCAGATTGCAGTGCTTTGTACTGTTTGAAGTTTCTTGATTAGCACATTTGGAAGTCCAGAATAAGCAATGTTGCAATAACCAAGCTTGGAAATCACGAGTGAATGAAGCAGTGTTGCACAAACCTCTGTATCAAGTTTCAAGTTTAATGGAGATTTGATTAATCGCTTAATCATAATTCTAAGCGATGTACATAATAATAAAATTACAAAATGTGGGGAACAATACAATAAATAACAAAAATCAGGTCTGACAAGACTTGACAAACGTAACAAAACTAAGAACATAAGGGAAGAGAGGGATAAGAACTACAAATTATTTAAAAGTTAAAGAGACATATAAGGGAGATACAGAAGGAAAGGGAAGTTAAAAATTACTTCAATAAAATTAGAGAGAAAAAGTAAAATTGGTTGGAAGACTAAATGGCTAATTTTCAAAGGCGTCTTTAAAAAGAAAGCTCTTTAGTTTACTTTTGAATTTTTCTAAGTTGTGTTCTTCCCTCAAGTGAATAGGAAGTGAATTCCAAGTTTGGGGGGTTGTAACAGAAAAAAATCAATTGCCGTCTAGTATTAATAATTCTTATGAGAGGGAATCGTCAGCAAGTGCTGTTCAGTAGATCTTAACGTTCTATTGGAAGTATATGGAATTAATAACTTATAAATGAAAGCTGGAGTTTTGTAAAGAAGGGATTTGAATGTGAGCAAACATAGTTTATATGTTATCCGGTGAGCAACTGGAAGCCAGTGCGCTTTATTGAGATATGGACGAAGGGCACGTACCGTGCATAATGATACGAAGCAGGAGCAAACTGCAGAGGAGACCTGAGGTAAAAAGGAGGGTTGTGAATCTAAATACCGGGACCAAAGTAAACGGGATACGACAGAGTGAAGGGACAGCGGAGGGGGAAGTGGACATACCGGTAATCCAAAGAGCTACTGATTTTGAGGGATCAAGAGCAGTGATTCCTGGTGATCTAAAGGTCGATAGCATTTAAACAGGAGCAAGAGGATCCTGCATAGATACCGATAAGATATCAACATAGATATAAAAATGAATGCGAAAAGACAAGATAGGATTAGCCGGAGGTAAAAGAAAGATATTAAAAAGAAGGGGAGATAGTATTGAGCCTTGAGGGTCTCCGTGACATGAGGGGAATAAGGCCAGTTTGGTTTCATGGTTGTGTACTGTATACTGTACTTCGATGCAACTTCATTCCGTTTACTGGTACAATCCTCCATTCTAAGCATGCTCGACTACTGCAACATAATTTATTTGGGGTCTTTCAAGAAAACCATTCAAAGACTCCAAATTATTCAAAACTCAACAGTACGATTGAATTTTGGTATTAAAAAAAAAATGGGATCACATAACCCCCTATTACCACATCACTCCTTTCTACCACCAACTGCATTGGCTGCCTTTCGAATCCAGAGTCGTCTTCAAATTCGCCTGCTTCTGCTACAAAACAGCTTTTGGCCTTTTACCTAGTTACCTCAATCAACATTTCACTCTGAATCTCACCAACAAGAACTCCCGCAGAATCCAGCTGTTCGTCTTCCCCTCCATAAAATTATGTCACCTCAAAAGATTCCTTGACAAAACATTTGCTTACCAGGCGGCTAAGCTGAACCCTTGGCTAGCCCAATTGGTACTCGAGGCCCCTACCTACCTTAGCTTCAGAAAACTACTCAAAATGCACCTTTTCCGCGAACAGGTCGTATAACCCCTTTCCCACTCTCACACCGCTCCTACTGCTCTCCCCCTTCCTCCTCCCCCTATACTTGGTCTCCTCTCTCGTTTTCTCTTACCTTCCATCCCTACCTTCGATGCTGCTTGCACTTTTGATAAAACTCTGTTAAAGCGTCCCCACGCTCCCTTCTTCGTTGCTTGTAACTTTGTCAAAATTTTGTAAATCCGTGTGTCATCGCGGATCTTAATTAACGGATGTGAACCGCCTTGAACTTCTTGGGTGTGGCGGTATACAAGAATAAATTATTATTATTATCAAAAAGTTCATTGGCCGCCCCTGGAGGCAAGGGTTCTGTTCAAATTTGCCTGTCTTTGTTTCAAATCTATTCTTGGTTCAGCCCCCACTTACTTGGCCTCTCATTCCAACTTGGATTGTTCCATTAGGCCTACACGCAGAGTTCACATGTTTACCCATCCAACAGTGAAGGCCTGCCGATATAAAAAGGTACCTGGACAGAACACTTGCTTTCCGAGCAGGTCATCTGAACAATTGGCTGGGTAACATTATTACGCCCTCCTCATCCCAACTAAGTTTTAGAAAACTAGTAAAAACAAACTTGTACAACAAATTTGTAACCTAAGAACTCTAAAAGCCCTTTCTCTTTATACTCTAACCGATTTGTAACCAAGAACTCTCAAGCCTTCTCAGTACTCTGCTTACATGTATTCAGTGACTTTTCATCGTGCCTATCATCGCTGATTGCCCAGCTCTGTAAACCGCCTCGAACTATTATGGCTTTGGCGGTATATAACAATAAAATTATTATTATTATTACAGTCACTAAGACAGGAAAGAGCCAAACCAAGAGAGGACAGTACCATAAATTCCAACTTAGGTAGAAGCATTTAAACCGAGAAAACCCTGGCCTAAATAGGGTACGACTAAATCTTAGGATATATAGCGACGCCTAACAATGTGCCTAACTTATATGGAATCGCGCGTAGTGTTGCACTAATTGGCATCGATATTTTTGGTGACATATACAGGTATAGTACTGAGCCCTTTGTGCCCAAAGTTGGGTGTGAAATGCACAAGAGCCCTGACGTCTGCCAAAGGCTGGTGTAAATACTCACGCTCAACAAAGAAAACACAGAAAAATGAAGGCAGATAAAGACCACATGGTCTATTTATTTTGCCTAACCATGACGTCTACTAAGCCATCCTCTCCCTTGGAGATATACAGTTTGGGAGAAGCATGTTGTAAGACTCTAGTGAGACATCAGTTAGACTATTGTGTACAATTCTGGAGGCCGCATCTTCAAACAGATATAAAAAGGATGGAGTTGGTCCAGAGGATGGCTACTAAAAATGGTATGTGGTCTTCGTCATAAGGCCTATGGGGACAGACTTAAATATCTCAATCTGTATACTTTGGAGGAAAGACGGGAGAGGGAGATATGATAGAGATGTTTAAATACCTATGTGGTGTAAATGTGCATGAGTCGAGTCTCTGTCATTTGAAAGGAAGCTCTAGAATGAGAGGGCATAGGATGAAATTAAGAGGTGATAGGCTCCGGAGTAATCTAAGGAAATAATTTTTTACAGAAAGGGTGGTCTCTCGGAACAGTCTCCCAGAAGAGGTGGTGGAAGCACAGACTGTGTCTGAATTCAAGAAAGCGTGGAATAGGCACATGCTACTCCTTGGGTTTGGGCCAGGTATTAGTGACCTGGATTGGCCACCGTGAGAACGGGCTACTGGTCCTGACGGACCATTGAACTGACCCAGTAAGGCTATTCTTATGTTCTTATGAGAGAGGTTACTGCAGATGGGCAGACTGGATCTGCCATTTGGCCTTTATCTGCCATCATGTTTCTATGTTTAATTTTCTATACCATTCTCCCAAGGGAGCTTAGAATGGTTTACATGAATTTATTCAGGTACTCAAGCATTTTTCCCTGTTTGTTCTGGTGGGCTCACATTCTATCTAATGTGCCTGGGGCAATGGGGGGAATTAAATGACTTGCCCGGGGTCTCAAGGAGCAGTGTGGGTTTGAACCCACAACCTCAAGATGCTGAAGCTATAGCATTTTTTTTATCACTGCGCCACACTCTCTTGAATTTAGATGCACATATGTTCTTCTCCACCTCGAAGCCATTCTAAGCATTCAACACCCTTTCCATGAAAAAGTATTTTCTGTGGTTATTTCTTAGTCTATCTCCTTTCACCTTCATCCTCTGCCCCCTCACAGAAACACAGAAAACTGATATGTTTGCGTTCTGTGTTAAGTACCTGTTTTGTTTTTGATGACAAGTAGAAGGGTGTTTGGTTATTGTCAATGCCTTTGACCCACCCATTCCCCTCCCATGGCCATGCCCCCTTTGGAGTTACATGGTACGAAATTTAGGTGCACATGTTGTGGTATAAAGCAGTGTTCTTCAACCTTTTTACACTTATGGACTGGCGGAAATAAAAGAATTATTTTGTGGACCGGCAAACTACTAAGACTGAAATTTAAAAAAACGTCTCCGCCCTCGCAAACCATCTGATCCCATCTGCACAAGCCTCACATAGTTATGATTTTATATTGAACATATTTTATTAAAGTATAAAAAAGAAACAATATTCTGTACAATTGTATATAAGAACATAAGAATTGCCACTGCTGGGTCAGACCAGTGGTCCATCATGCCCAGCAATCCGCTCACGAGGCTGCCCTTTGGTCAAAGACCAGCACCCTAACTGAAACTAGCCCTACCAGCGTACGTCCTTGTTCAGTAGGAACTTGTCTAACTTTGTCTTGAATCCCTGGAGGGTGTTTTCTTCTATGACAGACTCCGGAAGAGCTTTCCTGTCTTTTACCACTCTCTGGATGAAGAAGAGCTTCCTTGTATTAACATAGAAACATAGAAATAGACGGCAGATAAGGGCCCACGGCCCATCTAGTCTGCCCACCTTAATGTCCCTCCCCTACCTTTGCCCTGTGAATAGATCCCATGTGCCGATCCCATTTGGCCTTAAAATCAGGCACGCTGCTGGCCTCAATCACCTGTAGTGGAAGACTATTCCAGCGATCAACCACTCTTTCAGTGAAAAAGAATTTCCTGGTGTCACCTCGTAGTTTCCCGCCCCTGATTTTCAACGGATGCCCTCTTGTTGTCGTGGGACCCTTGAAAAAAAAGATATCTTCCTCCGCCTCGATGCGGCCCGTAAGATACTTGAACGTCTCGATCATGTCCCCCCTCTCTCTGTGCTCCTCGAGCGAGTATAGCTGTAATTTGTCAAGCCGTTTTTCATATGGTAGATCCTTGAGTCCCGAGACCATCCGGGTGGCCATTCTTTGCACCGACTCCAGTCTCAGCACATCCTTGCGATAATGCGGCCTCCAGAATTGCACACAGTATTCCAGGTGGGGCCTCACCATGGATCTATACAATGGCATAATGACTTCCGCCTTACGACTGACGAAACCCCTTCGTATGCAGCCCATGATTTGTCTTGCCTTGGACGAAGCCTGCTCCACTTGATTGGCAGACTTCATGTCCTCACTGATGATTACCCCCAAGTCTCGTTCTGCTACCGTTTTTGCTAGGATCTCGCCATTAAGGGTATAAGACTTGCATGGATTCTGGCTGCCCAGGTGCATAACTTTGCATTTTTTGGCATTGAAGTTGAGTTGCCATGTCCTAGACCATCGCTCCAGTAGGAGTAGGTCGTGCATCATGTTGTCGGGCACTGAATCTTCGTCTGTTGTGCATTTGCCCACTACATTACTCAGTTTGGCGTCATCGGCGAATAATGTTATTTTACCTCGAAGCCCTTCTGCCAAGTCTCTTATAAAGATGTTGAATAGGATTGGGCCCAAGACTGAGCCCTGTGGTACTCCACTAATCACCTCCGTCATTTCGGAGGGGGTGCCGTTCACCACCACCCTTTGGAGCCTACCTCCAAGCCAGCTCCCAACCCATTTTGTCAATGTGTTACCTAATCCTATAGAATTCATCTTGCTCAGTAACCTGCGGTGTGGTACGCTATCGAATGCTTTGCTAAAGTCCAGGTACACGATGTCCAGGGACTCCCCTATATCCAGCTTCCCCGTTACCCAGTCAAAGAAGCTGATCAGGTTGGATTGGCAGGATCTCCCCTTAGTAAATCCATGTTGTCGGGGATCCCGTAGATTCTCCTCATCCAGGATCTTATCTAATTGGTGTTTGATTAGAGTTTCCATTAGTTTGCTCACTATCGATGTTAGACTCACTGGTCTGTAGTTTGCTGTCTCCATCTTTGAGTCTTTCTTGTGGAGTGGAATGACGTTAGCCGTCCTCCAGTCCAACGGGACGCTGCCTGTACTAAGGGAGAGGTTGAAGAGCACGGACAGTGGCTCCGCCAAGACATCACTCAGCTCCCTAAGCACCCTGGGGTGCAGGTTGTCCGGCCCCATTGCTTTGTTAACCTTGAGCTTTGACAGCTCACCGTAGACACTGCTGGGCGTAAGCTCAAAGTTACTAAACGGGTCAACTGAGCCAACCCTTGTCTGTAGCTGAGGGCCGAGCCCTGGCGCTTCTCGGGTGAAGACTGAGCAGAAGTATTCATTTAATAGTTGGGCTTTTTCCGAATCCTTTTCCACATAGTCTCCGTCTGGTTTCCTAAGACGTACAATCCCGCCTGAGTTTTTTCTTCTATCACTGATATACCTGAAGAAGGATTTATCTCCCTTCTGGATGTTCTTTGCTAGAGACTCCTCCATGAGGAATTTAGCCTCCCTGACTGCTGTTTTGACGGCTTTTGATTTGGCCAGGTAGTCTGCTCTAGAGTCCTGCTTCCCTGATTGTTTGTAAGAGATGAATGCTTTTTTCTTCTCCTTGATCAGGTCTGAGATCTCCGCAGTAAACCACTGTGGCTTATTGTTCCTTCGCCGTTTACTTACTGATTTTACATAGCGGTTTGTTGCTTCTTATATGGTTGCTTTCAAAGACGACCACATGTCTTCCACGTTATCGGTTTCTTCTTGGCTTTGTAGCGCCTGGTGAACAAAGTCTCCCATTTCTTTGAAATTTGTGTCCTTGAATTTGAGGACTTTGGTTAGTGTAGTAGATTTAGTGAAACCTTTCCTGATATTGAACCATACCATGTTGTGGTCACTGGAGGCCAATGTGTCGCCCACCGAGATCTCTGTGACACTTTCTCCATTGGTAAGTATCAGGTCCAGTATTGCCTGATCCCTTGTCGGTTCCAACACCAGTTGCCTGAGGCTTGCTCCTTTCATAGAGTTTAATAGCCTCCTGCTGCTGCCGGAAGCAGAGATAAGTGTAACCCAATCCACATCAGGCATGTTGAAGTCACCTAGCAATACTGTGTCCCCACGCAAGGTGATATTTTCTATATCTTCGATTATTTCCATATCCAGGTCATCCTGTTGTCTTGGGGGTCTGTAAATTACGCCAAGATACAAGCATTTGTCCTTCCCTCTGGCCAAATTAACCCAAAGGGATTCCCCAGTATACTGGACATCTGAGATTCTCGTGACCTTAATGTCATCTTTAGTATATAATGCTACACCCCCTCCCTTTCTACCCTCTCTGTCCCGGCGAAGCAAGTTGTAACCCGGTATGACCATGTCCCACCCGTGGGAGTCTGTGAGCCAGGTTTCGGATATCGCCACCACATCCAGGTCGGCATTCCTTATTTCTGTTTCCAATTCCAGGATCTTGTTTCCTAAACTGTGTGCGTTGACGTACATAGCCCTCCATGTTATATTTTTGTTATGTCTCAGTGGGGATATTCCTGTTTGAGCTATTTGAACACCTTTAGCATTGTTTGTGTTATTTGTGCTTTCCTGAGGCTCAGAACCACAATGTGTACTCCCCATATACCCAGAACTACAGTGTGTACTCCCCCTAGACCCGGAATTACAATGAATTATTCGTACGGAATCTATCCCCTTTCAACTTTAGAGGGTGCCCTCTCGTTCTCCCTACCTTGGAGAGGGTGAACAACCTGTCATTATCTACTAAGTCTATCCCCTTCAGTACCTTGAGTGTTTCGATCATGTCCCCTCTCAATCTCCTCTGTTTGAGAGAGAAGAGGCCCAGTTTCTCTAATCTTTCGCTGTACGGCAGCTCATCCAACCCCTTAACCATCTTAGTCGCTTTTCTCTGGACCCTTTCGAGTAGTACCGTGTCCTTCTTCATGTACGGTGACCAGTGCTGGACACAGTACTCCAGGTGAGGGCACACCATGGCCCGGTACAGCGGCATGATAACCTTCTCCGATCTGTTCATGATCCCCTTTATCATGCCTAGCATTCTGTTCACCCTTTTCGCCGCCGCCACAGCACATTGTGTGGATGGCTTCATTGACTTGTTGATCAGAACTCCCAAGTCCCTTTCCTGGGAGGTCTCTCCAAGTACTGCCCCGGACATCCTATATTCGTGCATGAGATTTTTGTTACCTCATCTGCCATGTTGATGCCCATTCCTCGAGCCTGATTATTTCATGTTGCAGATCTTCACACTCCCCATGCATCTTCTCTACTCTGAATACAAATAATACAGAGCAAGTTTCAACAAAACCCTTGTCTCCCCTCCCCTTCACATATATCCCCTCTACTATCAAGAAAACTGAATAAGCCAAATTATTATAGAATGCTACACAGAAATATCATGCTAACAGAATACCGCAGTCACACATAGCAGGAATAGGGTAAGGGGAGTGCAACTAGGGCAACTGCCCCCATGGTCAAAGAGAGCCCTAAGCCACCAGCTCTAGCAAGATATATATTTCAAATCTGATATATTCTAATCACAAAATAGAAATAAAATTATTTTTTTCTACCTTTTGTCATCTCTGGTTTCTGCTTTCATCTTCTTTTCATTCTCTTCCTTCCAACGTCTGTCTCTTCAATCCAGCATCTGCCCCTTCTATCCACTGTCTGCCCTCTCCCCCTTCCATATGGTATCTGTCCTCTTTCTATGCCCCTCTCCCCTTTCCATCCAGCCTACGCCCCCTGTCTCCTTTTTATATGATTCATTCTACTTCACTGCTCTTGTTTTTATCTCTCCTATATCAGATCTAGCATCTTTGTCCCTCTCTCTTTATTTCTCTGCTGATCCCCTACCCAGCATCAATCTATCTCTACTTTCTCATTCCTCAGTCTCTCCCCTTCCCCTCATCTCATCTCTCCATTCCACCCTGACTCCTTTCCCACCTCTAATGTTCCTGCTGTTTTCTTCCTTTTTTCCTCCTCCCCTATCCAGCAGTAACTCTGTTCCCTTCCCCTCCTCCCCTCCCAGCAGCATCTCTCCTTCTTCCTCCCTCCAGTTCCAGTAGTAGCTCTCCCTTTATTTTCCCTTGCCTAGCAGCTTCCCAGCCTCCAACAGTGGCTTCCTCCCCTTCCCTCTGCTCCCCCTCCTGGCAGCTCTTAGTACTTGCCTGCAGCAGTGTAGTGATTCACTTAGGCAGCCTTGGATCCTTTAATGGGTTGCACCGCCTCTGAGGAAAGAGGAAGTTGCATCATCAGAGGCGGGCTGTGACTCAGCAAAAGCCCCAGGGCTGCCGAAGTGAATCGCTGCGCTGCTGCAGGCAAATACTGAATCGGACCTCCCAATCTCACCGGCCCTGCACGGATTGGAAGGAAATTTCTGCGGACCGGCAGTTGAAGAACACTGGTATAGTGTAGAAGGCATATCCACGTATAACGCCTAATTACTGCCAATTAAGTAATTAACACCAATTATTGATTGTTAGCACCTAATTAGCTAATTAAATTATGTGCAGGTTGGCAATCTACGCCCAAATTTGAGTATCCTACATAGAGTTGTGCATTGTCTTGTCCATTGATAAGACTAATCTGAATTTCCTTATCCACTGAAATATTAAAACTGAAATATTAATGGTGAATTTTAAATTTCCAATTTGTTAAATATGGATATTATAGCCACTGATAGTACAATTTGTAATAACTGGATGGAACATTTGTTCTTTATTAGAAATTGAAATTGTAATATGATGTAAATGTCTTTCGTTTTGGTTGCCTGCATTTTTTCTCTGGTGCTTGGATTTTTGTGTTTGTTTTTTCTGCAAAAAAAAAAAAGATTCTTTCTTCTGCTGGTTGTTTCTGGTTTAATCTCTTGAAATTTTTTTTATCCCAGACATTAATGACCAATATTCCTGGTGGGGAAGGCCATGAAGCAGCCTGTTCAGTGCTGCCGCCGCTGTTTGAAATGGAGGAATGTCGGCCTTGCGGTGGGAGGGTCAGTGGGGTTCTGTTGCACAGGATGGGAAGGAGGGATGGAAAGATTCTGCGCAAGGAGATGAGAGAGAGGGAAGGAAAGATGCTTCAGATGGAGGGGAGGGGGAGTGAGAAAGGGCTGCCGCCAGTGAATCGGGGAGCGTTGGGGACATTCGGGCGGGGCTTCGGGGATCGATCCAACTAGGGCTTATTTTAGGGAGTAGGGCTTATATTAGGACCTACCTCGAAAATCACACTAGGGTTTATTTTCGGGGAAACACAGTAGTTACTATATCAAATGAGCAAGACTGAAATAAAAGCATTTACAGGATTTGAAGAACGTTTCAGCCAACTGTTTGAGAGGAGGAC
Source organism: Geotrypetes seraphini (assembly GCF_902459505.1). NCBI lineage: Eukaryota > Metazoa > Chordata > Amphibia > Gymnophiona > Dermophiidae > Geotrypetes > Geotrypetes seraphini. Next base: position 101,399,345 of record NC_047094.1, on the reverse strand, counting down.
TTCGGGGCAGGGCCGCCATCAGAAATTTCTGGGCCCCTTACTGAGCAATCCTATTGGGCCCCCCCACGCACCCCTTCCCCCCGACCCCTCCCCCCTTCTTCCACGGGCCGAATACACACATACTTTTCTCTGTCGCCGCACTCTTTGACCAAAAGATTTGTAAGCCTGCAACCACATCAAGGTAGACTCTTTCAGCAGGGTCCTAACCTAAGCTAAACTAAACTAATCTATACCTATCTATTCTAAACTAACATATGTCTAATACTGAACTAATAACAAACTAACAAACATCTGCATAATAAATAACTAATAAATAATAGTGCTAGTAGCTATAATTCACTTTTGAATGTAAAATCTCAGTTAAGGATTTCTTTTGACCTTTGTAGGCCAGAAGTAGATCACAATTGCACAATATTTTTTGTAACAAGTATTAAATGTGTTTTTATAAATACTGTAAGCTTAATAAATATATCAGAAAAAACTACACATCTGAGCGCATATCTGAACATACACATCTGTATGATCCCATCCTCCTCAGCTTGCCTATAGCTGCGTTATGCATGTTAAAAATGTATGATATGTTGATATGTGCACCTTCCTTCCTTCCCATCCATCCTCCTCAGCCTGTCCTTACACATCCACAGCTGCATGTTAATGATGATGTATATGTTATGATGATAAATAAGTGCATATGAGCACATCATTAACATGCAGCTATGGATGAATATAAAAAAGAAACAATATTCTGTACATTTGTCAATTTATAAATCAGTGTTTTCTCCCCACTCTCTCTTCCCCATTTCCCTTCAGCGTCCTCAGCTCACTCTCTCTCCACTTTCCTTCAGCGCACGCACATAAAAACAAGCAAGTAATTTATATCATTTTCATTCTATTCATTCATAGAAATTAAAGTCTAAATAATGCCAGTCACATAACAAAACATGATTTTACAAAAATAATTCCCTGCACAGTCAAGCCTGCAAGGATTACTAGATGTCTTTCAGCAGCTCCCCTCCCTCCCCCTTACCTTTGTGGCCAAGTCAAAATGATCTACCAACAATAAAATTTTAAAAACACAAAGCACGCTGTACGCAGAGAAAATGTTAATTATCATTTATATTCCGTGGGTTTTCAAAGAGGTCAAGGCAGATGACTTTATGCAATGTCACCTCAGTAACAACTATACAAAAATAGACAAATTTTCCCCCTCCCTTTTTACTAAAACGCGATAGCGGTTTTTAGCGCAGGAAGCTGCGCTGAATGCCCCACGCTGCTCTCAACGCTCATAGGCTCCCTGCGCTAAAAAACGCTATTGTGGTTTAGTAAAAGGGGGCCATAGTGCAAAATATAGACAGCATATATAAATTCTCAAAGCAGACACATTTTCATCACTAAATTGAAAATAAAATCATTTTTCCTACCTTTGGTAATTTCATCAGTCTCTGGTTGCACTTTATTCTTCTGGCTGTGCATCCAATATTTCTTCCCTTCTTTCAGCCTCCTGTATGCTTCCTCTCCTCCAGACCTCATTCCCTCCCCAAACTTTTTCTTTGTTTCACCCTGCCCTTTCTTTCTTTTTCTCTCTCTCCATACCCTTTCTTTCTGTATGTCTGTTTTTCTCTCTCTCTCACCCTGCCCCCTTCTTTCTTTCTCTCTCCACACCCTCTTTCGTTCTGTATGTCTGTCTTTCTCTCTCTCTCCGTGCCCCATTTTTCTTTGTTTCACCCTTCCCCCTTTCTTTCTTTCTGGCTTCCTGTCCCCCCCCTTTCTTTCTTTCTCCCTGCCCTCCCCTATGCCACCACCATTGGGAAAATGCTGCCACCGCCACTGGGGAATAGGCTTCCACTGCCGCCATCGGGAACAGGCCGGCGCTGAGTTTGCCCTGCTTCTCTTCCCCGTGGGGCCGACCAACTCTCGCCACCCGACGTCAATTCTAATGTCGGAGAGGACGTTCTAGGCCATCCAGGCAGCGATTGGATGGCCCAGAACGTCCTCTCCGATGTCAGAATTGACGCGAGTGGCGAGAGTTGGTCGGCCCCACAGGGAAAAGCAGGGAGAACTCGGCGCCGGCCTGTTCCCGATTGCGGCGGTGGCACTCAAGTGGCTAAAGAGCCGCAGTTTGCCGGCCTAGGGAGAACACTGGAGGGTGGCCAGCTGTGCACCCCCTTGGGACATAAACCCGGGGTGGGGCAGGGTGGACCGCCCCCCCCACCCTTCCCCACCTTGGTATGCCACTATCTGTACCTCACTCCCTCCCTATGACCAAAAATTCTCCTTTCTTCTATTCCCCATGTACACTACCATCTCTTTCCCTCCCTTCCTCTCTCCCAAGTCCATGCCTTCTGTGTCCAAAAACCCATTCCCTCCCCCACCTCAGCATCTCTTTCCCTCCCTTCCTCTCTCCCAAGTCCATGCCTTCTGTGTCCAAAAACCCATTCCATCCCCCACCTCAGCATCTCTTTCCCTCCCTTCCTCTCTCCCAAGTCCATGCCTTCTGTGTCCAAAAACCCATTCCATCCCCCACCTCAGCATCTCTTTCCCTCCCTTCCTCTCTCCCAAGTCCATGCCTTCTGTGTCCAAATACCTATTCCCTCCCCATCTCAGCATCTCTTTCCCTCCCTTCCTCTCTCCCAAGTCCATGCCTTCTGTGTCCAAAAACACATTCCTTCCCCCACCTCAGCATCTCTTTCCCTCCCTTCCTCTCTCCCAAGTCCATGCCTTCTGTGTCCAAAAACACATTCCCTCCCCCACCTCAGCATCTCTTTCCCTCCTCTCCGCTTCCCGCTCCTCTCCTTGCCGCGCACCTCTTGCCTTCTCTGTACCTTTTCTTATTTCCCTGGGCGAGGTCGCTGCCCGCTTCGGCATTGGCACTCTCGCTGATGTCGCTTCCAGGACCCGTACCTAGGAAGGGATGTCCAAGGGTGAGCCGGCACCGACGTGAGCGAAGAAGTGAAAAAGGTACGGGGAAAGGAAGGGGGGGACGCATGAATGGCAGGGGGGTGGGAATGAATTTGTGGGAGGGGCGCCCCCGTCCCAGGCCCTGCTCACCTCGACTACGCCACTGCTTTTGCTTTATAGAATCGCGGTACAACATTTTCACAGGCACTATGAATGTTGCTCTGTGATAAACGAAGTAAACGGAAACAGATAAAATCCAAATCGGTGTATTCCGTTTAGTCTTTATAGGGCAGGGGTGTCAAAGTCCCTCCTTGAGGGCCGCAATCCAGTTGGGTTTTCAGGATTTCCCCAATGAATATGCATGAGATCTATTAGCATACCATGAAAGCAGTGCATGCAAATAGATGTCTTGCATATTCATTGGGGAAATCCTGAAAACCCGACTGGATTGCGGCCCTCAAGGAGGGACTATGAGATCCCTGTTATAGGGTATCCCTAATTCTGCTTAGAACTTTTAAACTTTAACAACAACAACAAAAAAACCCCTCTAAAGAATCTCATGCTTAGTCAACGGAATACAGTGGTACCTCGGTTTGCGAGTGTTTTGCAAGACGAGCAAAACACTCAGCAAACTTTTGACTCGCAAACCGAGCACTGCCCCGATCAACGAGCACTTACAGGGGATTCCTCTTCCGGCCAGCCTTTTACATCGGGTGCCTTCCGCAGGACCTCTGTCTGGGCCTGTGCAGTGGGTGCTGTCCCGCCTGCACTTTGTGTGTGACGCGGACAGCGTCATTCATCGGCGTTGTGCGTGGCGTGTGGGTGGGGTGGTGCTCGGCTGCGTGGGCTCGGGTGGGGGCTCTCCAGCATGCAAGGGGCATCTGACATGGAGGGCTGGCCGGCGGCTGGCATCCCCCACCCCCCCAAAGCGGCACTGCGAGGTTCTCCGGCAGCTGGCATCCCCCCTCCCCCCCGAAGTGGCACTGTGGGATTCTTCATCAGATGACCCACGGAGGAGGCAGATGGAGGAGATAGCGCTGCAGCACCCAACACCCGACAGGTATAGACCCCGGGTTCTAGAACAAATCATCTGAGTTTCCATTATCCCCAATGGGGAACTTTGTTTTGGTAAACGAGCATTTTGGATTACGAGCATGCTCCTGGAACGGATTATGCTCGTAATCCAAGGTACCACTGTACTAGAATGTTAGAGGCTCTTTTTGTCCCAGGCCTAGATAGAATGATTTTTATATGTATATACAAAGTAACAAAAAGTGCATTCTATTGCAGCCATGTGAGCTACACTGTATTCATTCATGTATTCAGCACATCCCTGACCTTCACTGATAGAACGAGGCCGTGAATGAAATATGCATTGTGCTAGGTTTTAGCTTTTCAGTTCAATGGATGCTGCTACACTGCTCTTCTTCTGGGGAAAGTCAAATTATGTCGTTCCCCCCCCCTCCCCAACACACACACACTCCTGTTTACATCTGGAGTTTGCTGATTTTCCTACGCACCATGTGCATCCTCTGATAATGGGCTGTGTGTTTCCTCTGGAACTGGAAAGTCAGGAAATGCTACCCCGCGAGTCAATTGTAAGATGCAATATGCAAGCTCTAACCTTCACAAAATCTTAAATGAGGAATATGAAGGAAGCGAGGTGGGAGAGGAAGGAGGGGGGGAGATAGGGAATAAGAGAAAGTGAAAAAGGGGCACAGACTTATGAGAAAATAAAGAGGCTGGTGGAAGACAAGATGGTTTGGCACCTTTTAATGTTCAGAACAGCCCCTGGAAAGATATCAGTCAAAGCAACAGGAGGAGAGGAACTGCCTCCCCCCCTCCTTTTTACAAAACTGTAGCGCAGTTTTTAGCGCCAGCCTTGGTGGTAACAGCTCCGACGCTCTTAGGAATTCCATGAGCGCTGGAGCTGCTACTGTCATGGCCGGTGCTTAAAACCGCGCTACATTTTTGTAAAAGGGAGGGGTGAGGTGCAAAACAAATGGAACCAGAGAAAAGGGTTTTTTTTTTGTTTAGTTTTTTAGCAGGAGAATGTTTAAAGGGGGGGGTGGGATAGAAACAGAGAAAAATGAAGGTAGATAAAGATCATATAAAATAGCATAAATTTTTATTTATATACCGCAAAAGCCTTTCGGTTCAATGCGGTGTACAAAAGAGATGGGCTGACCATTGTCATTGAGCCACAATAGATAGAATATTTGCATCAATGAGTTAACAATAGTTTCCCATCAGTATGCTGCTTTGAAGGGACTACAAGAATCTTGAGAACAGATGGGTTTTTAATATCTTTCTAAAATGCATATATGATGTTTATATTCTAATCATTCAGGATCCCTGGAAGCGGCTTGGTATGATAAGAGTCGGTTAATGAATCTTTTCCGAGTATAGCCTTTGACTGAAGGGTAGGTAAAAAATGATTGGGAACGTGTGGAGCGGCTTGGCGACAAGAACAAGAATCGAGCAGTTAGGTAGTTAGGCAGTAGGCCATGTAGGGCTTTGTAGACGAGGCATCCAAAACTCTTCCCTCGACAGGAAGCCAATGTAGTTTTTGGTAGAATGGAGTTATGTGTTCAAATTTTTTCAGGTTGAAGATAAATTTCACTGCCGGGTTTTGGATGATACTCAGTTATGGCCTATCTAGTCTCAGATATGGTTTCAGATATGGCCTATCTAGTCTGCCTTACCATGCGCCATCTACTGTCTCCTCCTCTCTCCTCTAAATCAAACAGACTTGTCCCAAGCGTTCTTGAATTTGGATACACTTTTTGCCTCCACTAGGAAAGTGTTTCAAGCATGTCGTTCTGAAGTTGTAATGAAATGTAATGTTATAATGAAGTTGTAATGAAGGAAGTTGTAATGCAATATGGAAATGAGAATATATATATAAATGAGGTAGATTCCCACAGAGATCAAGATATAAACCAAATCAGAAATCAAAAAGGATGATTCAATTATATGAACAGTTTAATTAAAAAAAGAACACTTTTTATGCTCCTAAATTTAATTGTAGTGAAATTTTGAGTAAAAATGTATATACTCAACTTTAATAAATTTTTGAAGAGCGCAGCTGGATTTAGACTGTTGGCTGTGCTCCGATTCTTTTCACACAGTCATCTGGATGTTTGTTAAGCATTTCTATTCTTTGTGGTTTTGACAGAATGGACCCCCAAGAAGAAGGTTGGAGTATTTCTTTTATGGATAGCAGCTCCACTATCATTTGCTTTGGGATTTCAGCTGAGTTTTTCGGGAGAAGCACTCTTGAGGGCATAGGCGGATCTGGCTTAGGCCATTTGGCTGTACCTGCCGCTGCAAAAGCTGCATCCAATCTGGTTTGCCTCCCGGATACCATAAAATTATTATTAAGTCATTGTTGAGCAAGTTCTTATGTTTTTAGGAGAAAACTCGATCTAACTCGCTGAAAAATTAACAGAATTGTGCACTTGAGGGAAGAGCTGTGAGATAACCCGTCCTTCTTACTCTGCAGCCAAGCCACGCCCCCATTTGGATGTTTATAAGCATTTCTATTGTTTGTGGTTTTGACTGAATGGACCCCCATGAAGAAGGTTGTTTCATAATGAAACACGGACCGTGTTGGGTCCATACCACATATCTGATACTGTGTACCATTTGGATTTGTCATGTGTACGCATCACTTTTGGCAGTGAAGACTTTCACAATAAATTGTTTGTCAAGATCATCGCCTCCACAGTTTTGTTTTGTTCTTAGTTTTGGAGGGGTTTATGGTGAGATGTACTTTTGGCACCCTTCGTGTGAAATTCACAGCACTGTCCTCTAAGGTGTCCCACAGCTCTGCTGGCATGTCTGCGTGGCTAATCCATCACTATGACGGCCTCCTCCACATTCAAATGCAGTGGCGCTGTAAGGGGGTGGGGCGGTCTGCCCTGTGTGCCATCTTGGTGAGGGCGCAGGCACCTGTCCCCCTCTCCGCAGGTGTCAAAGAGCAACTTCAGTTAAAGCAAATCAATAGGTCTTCACAACGACATAAAATTGAAGAAACAACAGGGTATACTTGAGCAGCGGAGAGGGTGGGCGGTTTTCAAATCACCCAGTTATTCAGGTTATTTTGGAGGGGTGGTGTTAGGATGATCATGATTGGGGGGGCAAGATGTCTGAAAGTTAATTGGTGTAGGGTAGAAGCATAGGAGCCAACTTTTCAGAATGATTGGGGTATGGAACTCAAACGAAATAACTCTTCATTTGACAAAGCAAAGGCGCTTGCTTGATATCAGACATGCTCAAGTACTCATAGAAATGACAGAGCTGCCACCTAGGGGTGGGAGGCTGAAAGTCTACTAATACAAGCACCTGCCCTATTGTCAGTTTTTCTGTTCCCTCATGCCATTAGGCCAGGTATCCTTCAATCTCTCCCCCCACCCCCTTTATGTGAGTTTTGAAAATACCAAGACTAGCTGTCAGAACTTTAGTTAACCTCAGACCGAAATCAAGTTGCTTTTAAATACACATAAAAACCTAGGAGAGAGAGAGGAAGTGACGTCACCGATGCGAACGGGAGCTTGATCTGAGAGCTCCGTTCGGGCCCGGCGCTAAATTTTCAAATAAGCTGTGAAAAAAGCGCAAAACTCTCTTTTCTGGCAGCGGGGTGGAGAGAGCAAGGAGCAGAGACCCCATGGCAACGAGCAAAAAACTCCCGACGGAGAAAACCGGCCACCGCACGCTGGAACAGGCGCTGAGCCGGACAGCACGTGGTGGCGCGGGCCTGGAGACCAGCAATGGTGAGGCGGCGCAATTGAGTGGGGCTATAGCGGCGGTGGCTGATATGATAATTGAACCGGTCCCGGAATGCTCCCCCGCGGACCCACTCACGAAGGGAGATATGCAGCGCTGGATTTCTGAAGTCAAAGCCGAGATTTCGGCTGTGGCGGTGCAGGTCCGGGAGGCGGTGCAGGAATTGCGCACGGACCTTGTGGAGGTGGGCACACGCGTGGAAGTGGTGGAAATGCGTATGGACAGTTGTGAGGAGACAGTGACCGGGGTACAGCGCTCCTTGGAAAGTGCCGCAGCGGATCATCAGCTACTTTTAGATAAGGTGGAAGACCTGGAGAATCGCACCCGGCGCAATAACCTGCGGGTGCGGGGCCTACCTGAATTGCCGGAATATAAAGATGTCCATGCTACCACTACTACTCTGCTTCGCTGGCTGTTGCAGAATGACACTCTGGAGCCAGGTCTGGAGCGTGCTCATCGGGCACTGGGGTCCCGCACCTCTGATCAACCTAAAGATATTGTGCTGTGTCTCCAGAGCTTTGTGCTTAAAGAACAGATCTTCCGTAGAGCCCGAGAGATGGGCACGGTGACCTGGGAGGGTCACCGGCTGGAATTCTATCAAGATCTGGCGGCAGGTACGCTCCAGTAGCGCAGGGCGTTCCGGGAAGTGACTAAGGCTTTGCAGCGTAGCAACCTGCGCTACCGTTGGACCTATCCATTTGGAGTGGTTATTACTATCAATGGAGTACACACTAGAGTTGCCACAGTTCGTGAAGCCCGGACTCTTCTGCAGCAAGCAGGCATTGAAGTCCCTGAGGAGCCTGCTCCTTCCGGGAGTGCGGTGTCCAGTCGAGTGGGGCTCCCTACTGCCTCTAGATGGCAGCGAGTGGATCGTGGACCCCGGAGTGGGAGGGGGGGCCGTGGTGGTGGCCCCAGGCCTCAGACTACTGCTTCCTCTTAGAGTGGTCTCCCTTGATGGAGGGCTGCTAGCTTTGACTTGATATTCATTCCCCCTTGTGATACTGAGGGGCTGTTCTGCCTGTTGGGGTGTAGTTTACCCCTGGTGACTGTGCTCATATGCTTTGGTTCTGGGGAGGAGTTCAGGGGGGGACATTTATGGAATGGACATGATGTGAAAATGTGGAGGGGAAGGGGGGAAAAGGGGGGGGGTCTGGTGGGGAAGTGAGTTAGAGGTGGGGAGAGGATTGTGAGTGGTGGAGGGTTGTTGGGTAGGTACGTTTGATCTGAGGTGGGTAGTGTGTGTTATTTGATGATTTTTGGTTAGCTGTGGGGTGGTGTGACAGGGGCCTCGGGGATTGTTACATTCCTTGTACGCTGGTGGGAGATCTGTGGACTCTCACATGGGGGAGAGGGGGGTGGAGGGGAGGGTGGGTGGGGGGAGGAGGGGGATGCAGGGGTGACAAAGGTTGGATAGGGTCTTTCTCGCTTTGCTGTTCCTTACAACATGGGGGGTTTTAGGTTGGTCTCTTACAATGTCCGGGGTCTCAATTCTCCCAATAAGAGGAGGGCCTTCTACAGGGAGCTGCTCCGCTTGAAAGCGGATGTTTGCTTTGTACAGGAAACACATCTGCTCCCGACTCATGAATATTTGGTTCAGGATTCCCGCTTCCCTCAGACATTCTGGGCCTCTAGGGTGGGCACATCTAAGAGGGGAGGGGTGGGGATTCTCATCCGTAAGGGACATCGGAGTGAAGTACAAAGGGTGGTTAGGGATCCTCAGGGGAGGTATATTATGTTGGAGATCCTTATTGAGGGATGTTTATATTCTTTGGTCAATGTCTATGCCCCCAATGAGGGACAGGGGGCCTTCATTCGTGATCTGGTGCCTCGCATTCTCCGATTTAAGGGGGGAGCTTTGGTTTTGGGTGGGGATTTTAACCTCACGGTGACTCCTCGTTTGGATAATTCGGGGAGGGCGGATCATTATGGGAGGAGGGAGTGCAAGGCTTTGAAGGAGGCGCTGGTTGCTCTGAATGTAGTTGACGGTTGGCGCTGGCTGCATCCCTCGGATAGGGATTACACGTACTTCTCTGGGTTGCACTCCACTTACTCTAGAATAGATGCTATATTTGTAGAGCGGGGGCTGCTTCGTCGGGTTGAGGCGACGGGGATAGAATCGATTACGTGGTCAGATCATGCTCCTGTGTGGACCAGATTCCGGGGGGAAGGGGGTAGCTCGGGACAGAAATTTTGGCGTCTGAATGATAGTCTCCTCGACGACCCAGAGGTTGTGGTTCAACTTGAGGGATGGATACGGGAGTATTTGGGGATGAATTTGGAGTGCGGGGCTTCGAAGGAGGCGGTTTGGGAGGGTTTGAAGGCTACGCTTAGGGGCAGATTAATTGCTTTGGCCTCAGCTCGGCAGCGTAAACGTAGGGAGGAAGCGGCGGTCTTGTTGCATACTGTTGGGAGTCTGGAGAGTCTCCATAAACGCCGACCTTGGGATGTAGTGTTGCGGGGACGTTTGTTCCAGGCACGCAGAGATCTCCAAGCGTTGGATTTGGAGCGCCTGCGCTTCAATTTGCAGTTATTGCAACAAAAATATTTTGAGTTTTCTAATAAGGCAAGCCGCCTAGTTGCCCATCGATTGAAGGTGAGGCAGACGCGCAATCAAATCCTGTCCGTTCGGGCGGCCTCAGGAGAATTATTGCGTAAAGATGATGATATACGAGCACGTTTTGTAGAATTCTACTCGCACCTCTATTCCCCGGAAGTGGCTGGGTCCTCGCCTGCTCTCAATGCTTATTTAACTTCAGTAGGGATGCCTCGGATTGCACTGGCTGATATAGCCCGGCTAGATCGTCCCCTCACGTTGATTGAGGCTCGGGGTGCTTTACGATCAATGAAACTTGGCAAGTCGCCTGGGCTGGATGGCTTTACTGTCCGCTATTACAAGCGGTTTCAGGACTTGTTGTTGCCTCCCCTGCTCAGCTTTCTCAACTCTCTGGAGGGTGACAGTGTGCTACCGTATTTCATGCGCTTGGCGGGGGTTACAGTGCTGGCCAAAGTGGGGAAGGATCCCCTTCATTGTGCTTCCTACCGACCGATATCTCTGCTAGGGGTGGATACCAAGCTATTTACACGGATTTTAGCGGACAGACTGATGAGTTGGATACCTCGGTTGATACATCCTGATCAATCGGGCTTTGTGGCGGGGAGGCAGGTGGGGGATAATACGCTTAGGGTTTATAACCTGTTTGAAAGAGCTAGGTGTGGTGGTCGGGAGGTGGTCTTCTTATCGGTTGACGCCGAGAAGGCTTTTGATAGGGTTTCCTGGCCCTTTTTGTTTCGGGTGTTAGATTATGTGGGTTTGGGACCCCGTATGCAGGAATGGATTCGGATCCTTTACACCTGTCCTCTTGGTTGTATTAAAGTGAATGGGGGTTATTCTAATACTTTTTCTTTGGGCCGGGGAACGCGTCAGGAGTGCCCTCTCTCCCCGCTACTCTTTGCATTGACAGTGGAACCTCTAGCGCAGCGGGTGCGGATGAATCAGGATATTAGGGGGGTTACGGTCCCGGACGGTAACTATAAGATGTCTTTGTTTGCGGACGATCTTCTCTTCACGGTGGAGGATCCCGAGAGTTCCTTGCCGGCTATTTTGAGGGAGTTGGAGGAGTTCGGAGGGGTGTCGGGATTTTGAGTCAATGTTGGGAAATCTGAGCTGCTTAACGTTAATTTACCCCCAGACAGAGTGGATTTTCTTCGTGCTCGGTTTCCATTTCGTTGGGTTCAGCAGTCCATGCGCTATCTAGGGATCTATTTTGGCCCGCCTGGAACGGACATTTATGATCTTAATTTTCCCCCACTTTTTCGCAGTATCCAGCGCGATTTGGCTAGTTGGAAGGTTCAATATTTCTCCTGGTTGGGTAGGGTGGAAATTGTGAAGATGATGATATTGCCCCGTCTTCTGTTCTTGTTTCAGGTGTTGCCGCTCTGGGTGAGTAGGCGTACGTTGGAAGTGGTGCAGCGGCACATTTTTTATTTTATTTGGGCTGGCAGGAGGTCTCGGGTAAGTAGATCGGTTATGTGCTTGGGCCGGGGAGATGGGGGGTTAGCTGTCCCTAATGTGGTGAAATATTACCAGGCTGCCCAGCTGCGAGCTCTGTTGGAGTGGCAAGCGCAAGACCCGAAGCTGTGGGTGGCGCTCGAGCAACGCTTATCTGTTGGAGTTCCCCTGTTGCATCGGCCTTGGGTGCCTGGGAGGATACGGCTCGAGCGAGTCTTGTCATCGGTAGATACCGTTTTACGGGTCTGGAATGCAACTCGGAGCTGTCTGTTGATGGGTAGGCGCCATTCTTGGTACACGCCGCTGCGATACAATGTAGCCTTTGAGCCTGGACGGGGAGCGGGTGCATTTGCTAGGTGGGAGTCTCATGGATTGGTGTGTGTGGGTCAATTGTGGGATCCGCTCTCAGGCAGTATTAGGTCTTTCGTTGAGCTTCAAGGTCGTTATGATCTTCTGGATCGGGATTTGTTCCATTACTTGCAGGTGGTTCACTATTTGCGGGCCTCGGGGGCCCTACGGGAATTGCGGGCGGGTAAGACCCCCTTTGAGTTGTTGTTGGGCCCGACTCTCCGGAAAGGTGCTTTGTCTGCTATATATCGGTGTCTTAATGGTCGGGGGGGTCCGACCCTTGCCTTACATGCTAGCCTGGGAAGGGGATTGGGAGTCTACTATTTCTTTGGATACTTGGGGGGATATTTGGAGAGAAGTCGCTTCGGCGGGCATTGCAGCTTTGTTGGTCGAGAATGGGTATAAAGTCCTATTCAGGTGGTATTATACTCAGGTTATGGCCCATTGGCACAGGGGGGTGAATGCTCTTTGCTGGAGGGGATGTGGGGAGGTGGGTACCTACCTACACATGTGGTGGTCTTGTGGGCGGGTGAGTGGCTTTTGGACTGAGGTATTTTCTCGGGTCTCCCGGATTCTTGCATTGCAGGTTCCGGTTGACTGGAGACATGCCCTGTTGTTTTGGCACCAATTGGATCTTGATTGGGGAGACTCTCTATTTTGCAAATTAGCTTTCACTGCTGCACGGTTGGCTTTAGCGTCCTTGTGGAATCAGGGGCGCTCTCCCACTTGGCATATGGTGGAACAGCGTTTGACTACTTGGCAGCTTCTATATCAGCTGACGGCTTTACGACATGGTAAACACCATGGCTATGCCCATGTCTGGCGCCGGTTTCGGGCCTCTATAGGGATTAGCGGGAGGGGAGAGCGGGGGGCTGGATTGGTTGGATAATTGGGAGTCTGAGCCTGAGGGACCCTATTATTCCTATTTTTCTTGGTGGGATATGGAGATTCTTTACCCAATGGGTGGTGTGGGCATTGTGCTTTGTCCCCGGGGGGGTGGGTGGGGAGATTGTGTTGTGGGTTTGCGGATTTGTGGTTAGTTTTTGAGTAGTTGGGGTATACATTGTTGTTTAATTTGCTGACAGCACTGTTGATCTGTATCTACATGTTTTGTTGTTGTGTGCTCTTGCTATATACTTTTGTATATTTTTCAATAAAAGCTTTCATTTAAAAAAAAAAAAACCTAGGAGAGATGAAAAGAGTGGAAATAACGGGTCATGCAGTTTATTTTTTTTAATTTAAAAATAGGGATATTGCCATTTCAGCTAACAGGTCTGTCTATATGGATATTTTTGAATATAATTGAACTCCTGCTTAATGTTATCATTTTTCTGTGGCACACTCTTCACTTTGATTTTCCTTTTTGTCCCAGGGGATTTTATGTTCCCTCGGTGTACTTTTGTGTTGAAAGAATTTATATTTTAATTTGCCAGGGACTAAAATCCAATCCACAACTCATTAAGAAAAATACACTAAAACAACAGGCCCTGATTTATTCAAATATGTACCCAGTGTCGTTCCTTCTCTTCCTTTCAGCATAACTGATTAGTTATGTATGCCAAAACATTTCTAAATAAAGAGAGAAGGCCTGGCAGAAATGGAGCTCTGTCAGATACATCCAGAAGGGAACACATTTTTTGTTCTGAAAAAGAAAACAATACACAGAGAAAAGTGACTAAGATGGTTAAGGGGCTGGAAGAGTTTCCGTACAGTGAAAGATTAGAGAAACTGGGCCTTTTCTCCCTCAAACAGAGGAGATTGAGAGGGGACATGATCGAAACATTCAAGGTACTGAAGAGAATAGACTTAATAGATAAACAGGTTGTTCACCCTCTCCAAGTTAGAGAGAATGAGAGGGCACTCTCTAAAGTTGAAAGGGGATAGATTCCGTACGAATGTAAGGAAGTTCTTCTTCACTCAGAGAGTGGTAGAAAACTGGAAGGTTCGTAGACAACGGCGCGAAAGACATAAGCGCGCGCCGACAATTGAGCGCAGCGCGTGCTGCCGCGCCGCTCTAAATTACAGTTTTTAGGGGCTCTGACGGGGGTTTTTGTTGGGGAACCCCCCCAGTTTACTTAATAGACATCGCGCCGGTGTTATGGGGGGTTTGGGGGGTTGTAGCCCTCCACATTTTACTGTAAACTGAACTTTTTCCCTAAAAACAGGGAAAAAATGAAGTTTTCAGTAAAATGTGGGTGGTTACAACCCCCCACTCCCCCCACAATGCCCCCACAAAGCAGCGCGATGGCTATTAAGTAAAGTGGGGGTGGTTCCCCCCCACACCCTCCCCGTCGGAGCGCTAAAAACAGTAATTTAGAGCAGCGCAGCGGCGCGCGCTGCGCTCAATTGTCTGGGCGCGCCTTTGTCCCGGCGCGCTTTTGACCTGACACCAAACTGGAACACTCTTCTGGAGTCTGTCGTGGGGGAAAACATCCTCCAATAATTCAAGACAAAATTAGACAAGTTCCTGCAGAACCAGAACGTACGCAGGTAGGGCTAGTCTTAGTTAAGGCGCTGGTCTTTGAGTGGACTGCTGAGAGCGATGGACCACTGCGGATGGACCCAACAGCGCGATGGACCCAACAGCGGCAATTCTTATGTTCTAGGTCCATTTACTTGATAAAAATGAAGTTAGCAGCATTACGTGCATAGAAACAGAAAGAACAGAAGGGATGAAACGTAGGGCTGCTTTTACGAAGGTGCGCTCGCGTTTTTTATCGCACGCACTGGATTAGCGCGTGCTATAGTGTGCAGTAGCTGAAAATCTACCGCCTGCTCAAAAGGAGGCGGTAGCATTAAGCCCCTTGCGTACCTTCGTAAATGGAGCCCTTAGATTTGTCTTAGACTTCCCATACTTCCTGCCCATGAATGCTTATAGGTTAATCGGTCAAAAACACTTATCCAAACACCCAGATAACAGCATCTGATATCTGGGTGTGCCGATGATTGGGATATTGAAAGACATCTCGCAAAAAGGGCTGGATTCAGTAAGTTACATTACATTAGTTTATTTTATTCCGCCAATCCCTTGTGGTTCTAGACGCATTACAAAAGGACGAAATTCTGGTCCTCTCCAGAGGATTACAGGGAAGCTAATTGGTTGGAACTTTTAGAGTCTGGCACAAACCTTGATGCAAAACTTGGGTGCACAGCCCCCAAACTCTATAACATCGCACATAATTATTTGGAATGCACTTGACCCGCCCATTCTGCAGTCATAGCCACACTCCTTTTTGGGCTGCTCATGACAGGATTTGGACGCAGATATTAATATAACCACGTACAGCCAGATCCGCACACAAATCCATATTAGAGCCAATTAACATCAGTAATTGATTGTTAATAGCCAATTATTGTTAATGGCTTGTTAACTAATTTATTTGTGTGCAGGTCTCAGGATCATGCGCAATTTTGTGCATCCAAATCTGGGTGCCATTTATAGAAGAATCTGGGAGATAGTGCCTCTGAAATAACCCGATTGCCTCGGCACTATTCATTCCTATGGGAGTGATTTTCAGGCTGCAGGAGGCAACCCGGCTACCTCCTGTGGTGGATGGAAAATCCAGAAATTCAATACCAGGGCCTTATCTGGCGACCAACATAGAATTTTCAAGCTATTTTCGGCCGCATCTGAACTAGCCGGCCAAGCCAGAATTCATCAGATGACCGGCTAAGTCATCGCAGCCAAAGATAGACCTACAATTTAGGCAGGTCTATCTGGTATATCTGGTCGCTAAACTTACTCCAATGAATGAATATTGATACTGACTGCTTAGTTGGTGACCAGGCTAGCCGTTGACTAGGATATTCAGCAGGAGATAGCCAACAATCTCCCATTGAATATTAGCAGTTAGCCAGCTTAGTGTTATTTAACTGGCCAGAAAGCAGGGATAATTGGTAGGTATTTGACAATCCTAAGATATCCAAATAAGCTTTGTGGATATTTGGGTGAATATCCCTTCTTTTCAGATTTACTCCGGTGCTGACCGCATTATCCAGATCTTCGGCACTGTGCAATGTCCACCTAATTCTATAAGCCTGCATGCACATTTTTTATGGCTAGTGCACAAATTTGCATGCACAAGTTATAGACTAGTGTCAATGGCACACGTAATTTAATTCATAGTTAGATACTAATTGGCGCTTGCAACCAGCTATTGGTTATAACTGGTGTTAATTGGCACTAATTAACAATTATGTGTGTAACCGTTCTTGGTGTTCTGCAAATCGTGCATGCAAAAAGCAATAGCGTGCAACTATAAAGGGGGCCTGGATCTGGGAGGAGCATGGGCAGGGCAGGATTAATTCATCGAGGGCCCCTAGGCACACAAGTACACTGGGCCCCCTGCCCTGCCCCACCCCACTGTGCGCCTAGGTGGAAACAGGAAGCTGCATTGGAGGGAAGCTATGGGCAAGCAGCACCGCTTGCACAATTACAGTTCCCGTTGCCTTTCTTACCCGCATTGCTTGCTTGTCTTACTTTCCGTTGATTGGGGGGGCCGCAATGCTGATCGGGGGGGGGGGGGGCTCGCGTTGCCAATCGATGCTGGAGGGGCCCATCGCCGTTTGGAAAAACCAACGTTGATGCCCTCCTTCATCGGGCCCCCCTGACCATTTTGGGCCCTAGGCACGTGCCTACTGGGTCTATTGATTAATCCTGCCCTGAGCATGGGTGGGTCTGGAGCGTGCCTAGCACTTATACACGCGGCTTATAGAATACTATCAGTTGCTCGCCTGACTGACAGAAGTTAGGTGTGAGCGAGTGCTCATGCTTAAAGATAGGCGTGCAACTGTGGACTTACACTAGTAATCTATATAGGTGATTATATGAATAACTGCCAATATAAAATGTATGCTTAGCAGTCCCGATTCTCTATATGGCAGCTAACTTGTATGCTGTTGAGCACAGCTGTCAATCATCCACTAGGTGCCATTTATAGAATTGCGCTAAGCGACACCTAAGTGGTTTTAGGCACCAGTAGGCGTTGAAACCTTAAGTGCACTCGCATTTATGCCAGGGTTTGCTTGGCCTAAATCAGGGGTAGGCAATTCCGGTCCTCGAGAGCTGGAGCCAGGTCAGGTTTTCAGGATGTCCACAATAAATATGCATGAGATAGATTTGCATCTCAAGGAGGCAGTGCATGCAAATCCATCTTGTCCATATTCATGGTGGAGATCCTGAAAACCTGACCTGGCTCTGGCTCTCGAGGACCGGAATTGCCTACCCCCTATGTCAAATCACACCCACAAGCCTCCCAGAATATGCTCCTAGCCATGCCTACTTTCTGGTAGGAGCCTCGGAGTAGATGCCTATCTCAAAGTAGTAGGCACCTATTGAGTTAGGCACATACCAGCTAATCGTTTTTTTTAAATTATTCTTTAATTATTAAAAAAAGGGATGGTTAACAAGAGTAAGAATGTTAAAATGCCCCTGTATCGCTCCATGGTGCAACCTCAGTTGGAATATTGCGTTTAATTCTGATCTCCTTATGTCAAGAAAGATATAGTGGTGCTAGAAAAGGCTCAAAGAAGAGCAACCAAGATGGTAAAGGGGATGGAATTGCTCTCATATGAGGAAAGACTAAAATGGTTAGGGCTCTTCAGCTTGGAAAAGAGACACCCTGAGGGGAGATATGATTGAAGTCTACAAAATCCTGAGTGGAGTAGAACGGGTACAAGTGGATTGATTTTTCACTCCGTCAAAAATTACAAAGACTAGTGGACACTCAAAGTTACAGGGAAATACTTTTAAAACCAAATAGGAGGAAATATTTTTTTCACTCAAGGGAATAGTTAAGCTGTGGCACGCATTGCCAGAGGTTGTGAAAAGAGCGATTAGCGTAGTGGGTTTTAAGAAGGGTTTGCACAAGCTCCTGGAGGGAAAGTTCATAGTCTGTTATTGAGACAGACACGGGGGAATCCACTGCTTGCCCTGGATCGGTAGCATGGAATGTTGCTACTCTTTGGGGATTCTGCATGGAATGTTCCTGCTATTTGGGGTTCCGGAATCTTGCTTACTCTGAGATAATGGAATGTTGCTACTCCTTGGTTTTGGCCAGGTACTAGGGACCTGGATTGGCCAACGTGAGAACGGGGCTACTGGGCTTGATGGACCATTGGTCTGGCCCAGTAAGGTTATTCTTATATTCTTAATTACTTTATAATAGCACTTTTCAAATATTGGCGCTGATTTAGCCAAATTGAATAATTAAGTTAGGCACCTGGATTGGCTAGGTGCTACCTTCAGGTGCCATTTATAGAATCTGACCTTTAGTGTGCATCATCCTAGCGCCCAACTTTAGGTGACCTTTTGAGAATTACCCTATATAGAAAATGGTGCTGAACATCTAGATACTGTTTTTGACACTGAAGCTGGCGCGTGAAGGGAAAAAAAAAAAATGCTGAGCCAAGTGGCCGAATATTGACTCATTAATATTTAATGGTTGACAATTTTTTCTCTACTGCTCATCATAAAATTCTGAGTATCTGGTATTTAATTTAATACAGAACAACAAACATATTTAGAGCACTGGATTAGGTGAATACATAAAGCTGGTGTTGCTGTCTGCAGTCAGACTCACGAGAACATAAGAACTGCCATCTCCGGATCAGACCTTCGGTCTATCGAGCCCGACGATCCGCACACGCGGTGGCCCAGCCAGGCGTACATCTGACGTATTTTTAATCAAGTTAACACACTACACTGAAATTCCCTAATGAGAATATCTAAACAAAATCGTATTAATCAAACAATTCCCATGTATATGAAAAAGTGTATTATTAGTTCAAAATGTATATAGGAAGAGGCCTCAGTACTGGAGCCTACGCGCAGTTGTATTCACAGACTGAACTTATCGGCGTAGTTGCTCTGCTCCTTTGCTCCAATCATTGGCCAGATAGTTTAATTCACTTATTATAACCTATTTTATTGAATGATAAATATTCTAAAAGCTCATGCAGGTATTTATTTAACTTATTCTGCGTTTGCCTTATTTATTTATAACGTACTCAGTCAACTTATTCCTTTCATCTACACTATTTCATATGAGTGAGACAGAGCTGAAAAATTTCTATTGTTATCTAATTTCAATTTCAATCACCAACAAACGTTCTTAGGATTTCTTATTTCATTAGACTGTTACTAGGAAGTTGTTATAGAAAAATTACTTAACTTTGGACAGTGCTTGTGTATCACAACGTGGCCAGCATTTCGTGGAGCTCAGTTCATGTCCACTGCTTCAGGGCCAATTTATATCAGTACCAAGCCACTCAAACGTCCGCTGGACGAGAAAGAAAGCCTGAGCGGGACAGGAAGAACGGAGCTGACGTTTTTAATCACCCAACACCGATCCTTCAGTGCCACAAACTGGTTAGGTTTTCAGCATATCTACAATGAATATGCATGATATTTATTTGCATGTAGGAAAAAGAAAGCCTATTCAAATCCCCCACATATTCATTGCAGATATCCCCAAAAATAAACCGGTGCTGGAGGACCAGAATTCTTAGCCCTGAAGGGACACCTGTCTTTTCAGGGGATATTTTCTTTCTTTCTGTTTAAGAACATAAGAAAAGCCTCAGATCAATGGTCCATCTAGCCCGGTATCCTACCTTCACAGAGGCCAATCCCAAGTCACAAGCATCTGGCAAAAACCCAAATAGTAGCAGCATTCCATGCCACCAATCCAAGGCAAGCATTGGCTTCTCCCATGTCTCTCTCATCAGCAGTTTAAGGACTTTTCCTCCAGGAACTTGTCCAAACCTTTATTTTAAAACCAGCTACATACACGGTTGAGTCACATTATTATGACCACCACCTACCTCCGACATCAGCAGTGGTGTATGGTCAGAGCCTTCAGGGGATTCA
The DNA here is from genome assembly GCF_902459505.1 of Geotrypetes seraphini. Lineage (NCBI taxonomy): Eukaryota > Metazoa > Chordata > Amphibia > Gymnophiona > Dermophiidae > Geotrypetes > Geotrypetes seraphini. The sequence continues at coordinate 101,379,435 of NC_047094.1, read as the reverse complement.
CCCACCCCCTTGAAGGACCCTAGGGCACTGTTGTGAATTTGATTGGTTGAGCAGGCAGAAGCTGCTCAACCAAATTCAGAGCAGTACTATCAAGGCCTTCAGGGGGTTGGATGAATCCCCAGCCATAGAGCTCAGCTTTTTATTGGGAGGAGGGGGGATTACTTTTTTGCTTGATGCAATTTGCATCAAGCAAAAAAAAAAAAAGAAAAATAACCAAAAAGAAAAAAGTAGGGTTGTAGAGCACTGGATACACGGAATCCCCTGAAAGCCCTGGATGTCAGGGATACACAGCCAATGAACGAATGCACTTGCTGTGCACAGACTTCATGGGTATATATCGTGGGATGTCAGCAAGTTGCCAATATAGCAACCATGGCTGGCATGGGGAAAAAGTATGATTTATCAGCCATTGAAAAAGGTATGATCATCGGCTACCGGGCCAAGGGTGACAGCATTTCGAAACCGATGGAGTTAGTGAACTGTTCATGGGCTGCTGTGGTTATAGTGTACCGTGAGTGGATGAATGGAATCTTTTCCATGACCCGCCGTGGTAACTATAGGTCAGCACAAGTTATCAATGCAAGAGGTGAAGGTTGGCTGCGCAGGTTAGTGTGGGCCAACTGACACGCTACCATGGAGCAACTCACCATCCAAATGAACCAGGAGGCTTCCAGATGTGTGTTCAAAACAACTGTTCAGTGAATCCTGATGCAAAAGGGGCTCCAGAGCAGATGGCTGGTGACTGCACCCATGCTCATGATGATTCATTGCAAAACAAACAAACAAAACAAAAAAAAAACAGCTGCAATTTGCACAGGAGTGCTAACACTGGATTTACACTAACTGGCAGAGGGTCGCCTTCTCCAGTAAATCACCTTTTGAACTCCATCAAACGGTTGGAGACTGGCATGTCAGGCATGAAACCGCCGAGAACAAACACCCAGCAACCATTGTTGGAATTACACAAACTGGTGGTGGCAGCGTTAAAGTGTGTGGAACATTTTCTTGGTATGGTCTGGGTCCCTTGATACCTCTGGAAGGCACTCTCAACAGATATGGGTATCTCTCCATCCTTGCCTATCTGGTACTGGTATGACGGTCTTCCCATTGGCCAATGGGAAGACCTCAGCTTGACAATGCAACATGTCATACCACCAGAATGGTTTGCGAGTGCTTTGCTGAGCATGACCAAGACTTCCAGCTACTTCTCTGACTTCCAAAGTCCCCAGACCTTAAACCAATCAAGCACTTTTGGGACCACCTTGATTGGCATGTTCAATGACTGGATCCACCACCACATGCCCGTCAACAACTGTCAGACACACTGCAACCTGCATGGCTCAAGATACTTCTTGCAACCATCCAGCATCTTATTGAGTCACTCCCATGACGCCTGGCTTCCATCCTTGCTGCCAGAAGCAGTTATTCTGGATATTTGCAGGTGGTCATAATAACGTGACTCAACCGTGTATATTTAAATAAATATGTAATAATATGGTTGACATTCAAACTAAAGCCTATCAAGGCAGTTTGCAATATAAAATGCAAATTTAAAGTGTCTAAGGAAATGCCCTATAAAAGGAAACGCAAAAATATTTGCAAAAATTAAGGTTAGATTCTTTGAGGGTTTATTGAAGGAGTATAAGGATTATTTTAAAGATGTTGATAAAAGTCCATTTTGAACTCTCTGTTTTGCTGTTATCAACCCAAGAGGGGCCTTGTGTTCTGAGAATCGAATGAATTTTGAAGCACCATCATTGAAGTGGACGAGATCAGTTAGACTGCGTCAGTCTATGTTGGTCAGTTGCATTATTAGGAGGGTGTAGATGGGCTGGAGTAAGTCTTAACAGAGATTTCGGCAGTTGGAACCCAAACACAGTACCGGGTAAAGCTTTGGATTCTTGCCCAGAAATAGCTAAGAAGGAAAAAAAAAAAAAAAAAAATTTAAATTGAATCAGGTTGGGCAGACTGGATGGACCATTCGGGTCTTTATCTGCTGTCATCTACTATGTTACTATGTTATGTTACTATATTATGGAATTCTTTGCCTGTTGGAATTAAACGGTCCTCAAATATGATGCAGTTTAGAAAAGGAGTGAAAAACTAGACTGTTTGAGAGAGTATATAAGGAAAGTTACTTTGGGGTCCTTTTACTAAGGCCCGCTAACAGATTTAGGGCTCCTTTTACGAAGGTGCGTTAGCGGTTTAACACACGTAATAGCGTGCGCTAAACCACCAGCTGCGCTAGCCACTACCGCCTCCTCTTGAGCAGGCGGTAGTTTTTCAGCTAGCGCGGGGGTTAGCGCGTGATTAAAAGTCACGCGGCTTCATAAAAGGAGCCCTTAGTGCGTGCTAACTGATTTAGTGCGCACTAATCAATTTAGCTTGCGCCAACAATTGGCACACGCTAAATGCTAACGCCCATTATATTCTATGGACGCATTAGCATTTAGCGTGCACTAAATCGATTAGCTCGCACTAAATCAGTTGGCGTGCGCTAAATTGGGCAACGCGCCTTAGTAAAAGAGGGGGTATATCTATTGCAGACAGTTTCTATTAACGTACTTATTTTTGCCCTAGGAATTGAGCTTATGAGAGCTGAAAGTAAATCGTATAAGGATTTTCCTTCTTATTTATTGTTTGTCACTATTTTATTACGATTGTTTTTATATAACCCGCTCAGAACTGTCGATGGGTCGGGATATAAGTTTTTTTTTTTTTTTTAATAAATTTTTATTTTATTTTATTATTTTATTAAATTACAACTGTGTAATACATTTGATTAAAAATAGCAAGTTATTACAGAGAATACACCATTTCATATAAATAGTATATAGAATCATAACTATATTCCCCCTTCCATCAATTATCGATAATACTAAACAGCTTTATTACTTTAATAAAAAGATTTAATATCCATTTTTCCAGTATCTTTCCCTCCCTTACCCCTCTCCCGCCCCAGATGTGTAATGAAAAGACTCAGAAGGTAATACATTATCCTTTACTGTGAAGCAACAAATAAATTTTTAAAAAACATATACAATTTTTTTTTGAGATGTATAGGTTCTCATCTTGCTAAAGGGGAAGAGAAGGGAGCCATGCAGTCCTAAAAGCTAACGCCATGACATACATCCTTGGACAATTATACCAGTGGACCCTAGGACCAATGCAGCTACAAGATCACAGCATCAAAAACATTGAAATCCTGTAGTTAACTTGAAAGTATGGAAATTAAGGTTCTTAAAAACAAGACAACATGAAATTGAAATTAGCAGACTTTACAACAGCAATCATAAACCGGCAGACATATCCCCCTCCTGTCACATTAAATTGACAATTACATCTGATTCCACCTTTATTTCTGTGCAAAAATTAAAGCAACATTAATTCAAGGTGGAGAGCAATTAATATCTGAGCAAAATTATCAGCCGGATGCGGTAGCTGTGAAATATTCAAACAATGTCATTTTGCTCGCAGAACCCCAAACAACTCTTCGTATTTTAAACTAACTTACTCCGATTCTAAGAAACATTCTCCTCAAATTCTAAATAAGTGCTACTATAGGAATGTCATGAAAATTCATTACAAAATATAACACTGGATATATATCTTTAATTCTCGGTCACAGATACTTTTTCTACCTAGGCAATACAAGAAGCCTCTCTGAATATCTCATCTATCTGTTGATACTTATTTTTTATCTCTATTTTTTATTTATTTTACTTATTTATTTTTAATTCTATCTTTAAATTTATTTATTCATTACTTGGTGGAATATTCATTTCTATCTCTATCTCTGTCTTTATATTTTATCTTTATTTTTCATAAATTGTCTCTTCAGGTACTTTAGTTAGATTGTGAGCCTTTGGGACAGTTAGGGAATTTCCAAGTACCTATCTTATTTATTTTTATTTATTGTATCTTTTAATGCATTCATTTTTGTAAACTGCTTAGAAACCTCACGGTTATTAGCGGTATATAAGAATTAAATTAAATTAAATTAAATCTAGGTAGCATCGCACACGCACGCACACACACACACACACACATACTGGATGCACATACTTTAGCAGGAATCCTCAAGCACAATGCTGACCTCATAGGTAACTTTTTTAAAAATTAGTCCTCTTATTTTCTTACTCCTGCAACTCTATCTTATCTGTCAATATGCTCCGTCTTACACCCTATGCTGTCTTTAAAATGTTTTGCCGTATATTTTGTCGACATTATAATATAGCACACAACGCTGTACTGCGATTGAAATTTGAATATTTTTACTGCTGTAATTGTCTATTGCTTATGCTTGACTTACTCTTGCTGTACACCGCCTTGAGTGAATTCCTTCAACAAGGCAGTAAATAAATCCTAACAAATCAGAATTGACACTGACAAAGGAAATGCAGCGAAAGGCATAGAAGTACTAGGAAACAGCACAAAAGAGAGAGAAGGCCCTCCACAAACAAAGGGGTCCTTTTACTAAGGCACGCTAACCGATTTAGCACGCGCTAATTGATTTAGCATGCACTAAAGATTAGCGCTAAATTGATTAGCGCATACTAAATTAGTTAGCGCGCCTTAGTAAGAGGTCCCCCGAGTGAATACGATTACTACCCAAATCACAAGGTTTCAGGTTTATTTAAAAATTTGATATACCGCCTTATTAAAAATTCAAAGCGGTTTTACATAATATAAAAACAAAGTATAATAAGAACATACATTAAAAACAAATTACAAACAATGCTACAAACAATCAAACGCACTGACAAACTTATCGATACAAGATGGAGAAGGGCAGAAATACAATTTGTATAAAGAGAAAGACAGGGGAAGAGGGATCAAGACAAAAGGAAGGGGAACAAAGTATAAAAAGTCTAGAATAATGTAAAATAAGCTAAAATGATTAAAAGATGGCAAGGAACAGATTTCGATTACCGTTCTTAAAAGGACTATTATACATCATATGCGTCTTTAAAAAGAAAAGCCTTCAAGTTATTTTTAAATTTATCAAGGGATGTAATTTCTTTTATATAATTTGGTGCTGAATTCCAGATGGCAGGAGCCGTGACAGAAAAAATGCTAGTGCGCATAGTGTTAATGTATCTTAAAGAGGGGATGGATAGCAAGTTTTGATTAGATGAACGCAATGTACGATGGGGGGTATGGGGGATTAATAGCCTGTTAATGAAATCAGGTTGGCCGGAAGTTTTGGTCTTGTAAGTTAGCAACATTATTTTATAGGAAATTCGATGATCTATAGGAAGCCAGTGAGCATTGATCAAAAGATGTCTGCCCAATTTTCCTGCAAAAAAAATCCATCAAAAATTTACTGCAGCTATTAGACTGCCTGAATGACTCACTGATTCTTAACCTTTTTTGAATCACGAACCCCTTTAAGAATCTGATGAAAGCTATGAACCCCCTTCTCCAGAAATATTCACAAACACAACTTTCTATGCAATGCACATAATGTACTTTATTTATCGAGATATGATTGTCTCATATATATAACATGCACTACTACTACTACTATTTATTATTTCTATAGCGCTGAAAGGCCTATGCAGCGCTGTACATTTTAATATACAATAGACAGTCCCTGCTCAAAAGAGCTTACAATCTAATTTAGACAGGACATTTCAGGGTTGGGGAGGTTATAGTGGGTATAGGTATCTGACAGCACAAAGTATTATTAAACAATCTAAAAAAAACCTTCCTTTTTATGCAAAAAGTAATGGCCACTCCAACTTGGAAGGAGGACCATGGGGGGGGGGGGGAGCAGGTTTTGGGGGGCTGGGTGGAAGAGTATGATGCTCTGGGGTTTTTGATATAATTTGAGCTTGTTTTATCACTTCTGCTGCCTATTGTTGTTTTTCTGTTTGGCTCAATAAAATATATTTGACTATAATTATGAAATACGATTTCCTTGTGCAAATTAAAATGGATCTACTATTCCTACGTTTTCTACTACCATTACTACTACTACAACTACTAAATCACTAGATTCATGAGCTCACTTGGGCTGGGCAGCCTTCACAGAGGCAAAATAACTTCCTGCAACAATTATACAATATTTGGAATGACTTTGAAAAAATGTACAGTCAGTCCTCAGCTGCACTGCAGAACTCGGGGGAATCTTTGCTCACTACTACATCTACTCTCTCGTTATCTGCAAGAAAAATCAACAGTCCTGGGCTGTATAGTGAATATAAATGTTAATTTTTATCTGACACTCACGGACCCCCTGAAACCCATCCATGGACCCTCAAGAACCCCTACACTAGAAAAAGGAATATTTCCCAAATACCTAGGACAAATCATTCTAACACCCATCCCAAAAGATCAACATGGAGAAATGAATGATGTCATGAATTACAGACCAGTAACTTCAATCCCACTTCATGTCAAGCTATTAGAAAGCATGGTAACAAATCAAATTACAAAGTACCTGGAACACCATAAACCAGGGGTGTCAAAGTCCCTCCTCGAGGGCCACAATCCAGTCAGGTTTTCAGGATTTACCCAGTGAATATGTATGAGATCTATCAGCATACAATGAAAGCAGTGCATGCAAATAGATCTCATGCATATTCATTGGGGAAATCCTGAAAACCCAATTGGATTGCGGCCCTTGAGGAGGGACTTTGACACCCCTGCCATAAACTATTACAATGGGAAAACTGATCCTGAAAATTATCCAGGGGGATATGCGCAATTGCGCATTTTATATAGACTGAAACCGTTATTGGCTACTTGTGATTTTAGAGTGGTTGTGCAGAGCCTTATTTTGTCCAAATTAGACTACTGTAATTCCCTTTATTTGGGTATGACAAACTTGAAGATTAAGTCATTACAACTGCTGATGAATTCAGCAGCTTGATTGATCAGTGGCACCCCAAGAGCGGCTCACATTACTCCAATTTTAAAATAGCTACATTGGTTACCCATAAAATAGTGGTGCAATACAAGTTATCATCATAAGTGCACCAGGTGTTATATGGAATTGCCCTGACCTGGTTTCTATCATTGTGGGAGGTTTGCAAGCCTGGAAGAACTTTGAGATCAGTGGGAGCCATGAAATTAATAGCTACCATGGAAAAAGAATACGCTATGTGGCCACAAAATCTAAAATGTTTTTGGCAGCCGGAGTGAATTTATGGAATGCTCTGGTTGGTCAATTAAGGCTATGCACAAACTGCCCTAAGTTTAAGAAATTATTTAAAATTCACTTGTTCGCTGAAGCCTATATGTAGAGGCTGCAATATATTTCACATGTTCAATTCCTAGAAACTCTTATCATGTATATAGGTTGCAGAAAATCTTATATGCTGTATGCGGATAAGACCATCAACTCCTATTAATGATCCTAAACTTTCTAGGGATAAGCGGTAAAGCGCACAAGTGGCTAGAAGGATTCCTAATGAACAGAGGTAATCAACAATTTAAATTATCTCTTCCTTCCAAGAAGGGGATAAAAGGAGTCACGATTTTTACTCAATCTCTGATTTTTAAGCACTCTCAACTTTGGAATGATCTTCCACTCCTTTTAAGGAGTTCAGGTTCACTCCAACTTTTTCGTAAATCTTTAAAAACCATTTTATTTGCTAAACACTTTGAAAATTAATCTTCCGAAACTTAGTCTGCCAGTACAAAAGATTCTTGGACAGAACTCTTGCCTTCCAGGCAGGCAAATGGAACGACTGGCTTAGTAACGTTTTTGCGCGCTCTTCATCCTACTTCAATTTTAGAAAACTATTAAAAACAAGTTTGTTCAATCAATTTGTTAACTAAGAATCTACTCAGCACTTCTTATTCAATCCTGTAACCCTATGAACCTTTTAGCTTTCATATTCTTTATTATGTAAGATTATATTGCTGACTTTGATTGTAACCTTTTCGCTGATTGTCCAGCGCCTCTTGCTGTAAACCGCCTCGAACTTATATGCCTTTGGTGGTATATAAGAATTAAATTATTATTATTATTATTTATGGTTTTTATTTGTTAAGTTAATTATTGTAAACTGAGTCGAGCTTTCTTGGACTGGTGTCTCGGTATATAAAGCCAAGCATTAGATTAGATTAGAGCGTGCAGTGTAAAAATGATTGGAAAAAGATTGGAAAAATGGTCAGCATCAAGCGGAGTATCACTCTCCCCAATACCTTTCAACACTAGGACACATCTTAGACAAGAATTACCTCACTTCTCCAATGCAGATGATATTGCGGTATGCCTTCCTTTCTACAAGAAAAAAAATAAAAAAATAAGATGAACAAATCAGTAGAGGAAGTCACTCGTCCAGTTGCCGACTGGGCTGCCATGAATCTGAAACTAAATAAACTAAAAAACAAATTCTTACCGATAAGCCCACCCAGAATAACCAACAATGACACTGAAATAACACTGCATAGCACCCCACTGAAACGGGGATCCTAAGGTTTATATTCGAGGCACAAACACAAACATTAACCAAGAAAATATTCACAACATTGAGAAAACCAAGATGAATTAGAACATAAGAACTGCCATCACTGGATCAGACCCAAGGTCCATCGAGTCCGGCGATCCGCACACGCGGAGGCCCAGTCAGGTGCCCACCTGATGTAGTTTTAGTCACCCGTATCCCTCTATGCCTCTCATAAGGAGATGTGCATCTAATTTGCTTTTGAATCCTAGAACAGTGGATTCAGTAATAACCTCCTCGGGGAGAGCATTCCAGGCGTCCACCACTCGTTGCGTGAAGTAGAACTTCCTGACATTTGTCCTGGTCTTGTCCCCCCCCCCCCTCAGCTTCAGTCCATGTCCTCTTGTCCATGTCACACTTGACAAGGTAAATCATTTATTTTCCTGCTCTATTTTGTCGATTTTTCAGATATTGGTTCAATCACTGGCACTATCCCAACTCTATTATCGCAGCGTCCTTTATGTAGGATGCAAAGAAAATATATGAAAAAAACAAAACAAAACCAACCCTACAAACAATTCAAAATGTAGCAGCCAGACTTATTTTATCAACAACTAAATATGGCAAAGTGACACCACTATGAGGGGCCACTGCGAAGTTCTCAGCCCAACCAACACTAGCTTAAGTGGCAGGTGCAGACATTTATTCATTCATTCATTCAGTTTTCTATACCGTTCTCCCAGGAGAGCTCAGAATGGTTTACATGAATTTATTCAGGTACTCAAGCATTTTTCCCTGTCTGTCCCGGTGGGCTCACAATCTGTCTAGTGTACCTGGGGCAATGGGGGGATTAAGTGACTTGCCCAGGGTCACAAGGAGTAGCATGGGTTTGAACCCACAACCCCAGGGTGCTGAGGCTGTAGCTTTAACCACTGCACCACTCTCCCCCCTATGAGACACCTCCTATCTGTAGTTAAGGAGTTCACCTGGGTATGTCCACAGTTTTTGTCCACCCTAGAGCGCACTGAAGGGTCTATCCACAATCATCACTTGTTACCACCCTGCTTTTTAATCATTTTGTGTTAAACATCCATGCTTATATACGTCTTGTATAATTGTAAATTATATCACACGCTCAAGAACACAGAACAAAGACATATGCAAGAACACTCTTCTTTTATAACCCTCCTCCCTTTTACAAAACCGCAATAGCGATTTTTAACGCAGGCCGGCGCGCTGAATGCTTTGCACTGCTCCCGACGCTCATAGGAACTCGATTGTGGTTTTGTAAAAAAAAAAAAAAAAAATGGAGGGGGGGAGCATATGATCATATTTCACCATATCTCAAAAAATTACATTGGCTTCCAATCGCCTTCAAAGTCCAATATAAAGCAATGATGATTTGCCATCAATTTCTGTATGGAAACATCCCAGAATTACTTAAAAGTAATATACTCAGTTATGCACCAAAAAGATCTCTGCATTCTGAGAGTTTGGCGTTCCTGAAGACGTCTGTGAATCCAAGACTCGCTGAGATTGGTGAAAGGACTTTCCGTTGTGCAGGAGTTAAGTTATGGAACTCCTTAGTGGGTCAGATACGAAATTGCTGTGAAAAGGGCAGGTTCAGAAAACGACTAAAGACACAGCTGTTCGTAGATGCCTTTTTTTAGTTACTTCTGCTAAAATTGCTGAATTAACTATAATCTCTACTATCCACATTATGGTATTTTCCTGAGGATTGTATGTATGTTTATTTATTATATGTCTATTTTATCATGGATTTGCTTTTATTTTGTCTTCATTTTAATTTTGGGCTCCTTTTACTAAACAGCGGTAGCGATTTTAGCGCGCACTGCAAATTAGTGCACGCTATGCAGAGAAACTAACGCCAGCTCAATGGAGGCGTTAGCGTCTAGCATGCGTGGCAATTTAGCGCACACTAAAACCGCTAGCGCAGCTTAGTAAAAGGAGCCCTTTGTGCATGTAAATTATGTAAACCGTTTAAACGGTATATAAATTTTTAAAATAAATATAATGCACTAAGGCTAAGGTCCTCTTTTACTAAGATGTGCTAACCGATTAGCGTACGCTAAACGCTAACGCGTGTATGTTCGTCTATGGATGCGCTAGCATTTAGCGTGCGCTAATTTGAATAGCACGCACTTATCTGTTAGTGCACCTTAGTAAAAGAGGGGGTAAGTTGCTCTATTTGCAACATCACACTGGAGATTGAAGGTTTTTTTTTCCTCGACTGTACTGGAAAGAGATTTTTTTTGTTTCACAGCAGAACTTTTTGCAACAGTTCATTTGTTGGAATGGAATGGAAAATTTGACTTACAAAGATCGACTCAGGAAGCTGGGGTTGTTTACCCTCGAGAAGAGAAGACTAAGAGGAGATTTGATAGAGACTTTTAAAATATTAAAAGGATTTGATAAAATAGACCAAAAAGATGCATTACTGAAATATTCTGATGTGACGAGGACAAGAGGACATAGACTGAAACTGAGTGGTAGCAGTTTTAGGACAAATGTCAGGAAATTCTGTTTCACACAGCGCGTGGTGGGTGCTTGGAATGCACTCCCGGAGGAGGTTGTGGAGGACACTACTGTACTGGGATTCAAGCGCAAGTTGGATGCACACCTTCTTGCATATCATATGGAGGGATATGGTAAATCCGGGTCTCCAAAAAGGAGTACCTAAATGGGCCGCCGCGTGTGCGGATCGCCGGACTAGATGGACCTCGGTCTGATCCGGTGAGGGCGTTTCTTATGTTCTTATGTCATAATACGTCCACATCCAAAACTATATGTGGGGCAAATAACCCGTTCTCTTATAACGTGGATAATTGAGCACAAGAATGAAAGACAGACACACAGAAAGACAGCGGGCAGGGAGAGAGACAGAAAGCAAGACAGACAGACAGGGGGCCAGGGAGAGAGACCGACAGAAAGCAAGAAAGAAAGACAGACAGACAGGGGGCCAAGGAGACAGAGTGACAAAGAAAAAAAAGACAGCCAGCCAGTGTCCAAGGAGAAAGAGACAAAGAAAAAAAAGACAGACAGACATGCGTTAGTTATGTACTAACAAATTGCAGGCTCCTATTGTGGCACATTGTTCCCAACTCTGTCCTAGAGGACCACCAACCGGTTGGGTTTTCAGGATAGCCCTAATGAATGTGCACGGGGCAGATTTGCATGGCTGCCAGCGCTATTATATGCAAATCTCTCTCATGCATATTCATTAGGGCTAAAACCCAACTGGTTGGTGGTCCTCCAGAACTGGGTTGGGAACCACAGGTCTAGAATGGACACATTTTTGCATATCTGCATTGTTTTGCAATTGATTGAATACCTACCACAGTAGGGAACAGGAAACGGCTGCTCCTGCAACGACAGTCATATTGGATACATGCTTTATTTTTTATTGTATTTATTTATTATGTAATGTAATTTATTTCTTATATACCGCTACATCCGTTAGATTCTAAGCGGTTTACAGAAAATATACATTAAGATTAGAAATAAGAAAGGTACTTGAAAAATTCCCTTACTGTCCCGAAGGCTCACAATCTAACTAAAGTACCTGGAGGGTAATAGAGAAGTGAAAAGTAGAGTTAGAGGAAAAATAAAAATAAAATAAACATTTTAACAAGACAGCATTGATCTAAATACTTTGGAAGGTAGAAGAGAGGAGAGAAAGGAATAGAAGCAGAAACATTTATATTTCGCATGTCCAAAGTCCAAGCGGGTTACACAAATAGCATACATAAAGCATGACATAATATACATGAATCAAATGGAACCTACAAACTTAGCAGTGCTTAGATCAGACCTGGGCAACTCCGGACCTCGAGGGCCGTAATCCAATCGGGTTTTCAGGATTTTCCCAATAAATATGCATGAGATCTATTTGCGGGGAAATCCTGAAAATCCAATTGGATTACGGCCCTCGAGGACCGGAGTTACCTCTGTCTAACTTAAATGGTAATTCCAGTAATCCAGTCGAGGCTGGACAGATTTAGATGTTGGGCTTCGATGATAGCTTCACTAATTAGAAAACAAGGTCGGTGCCAAGTCACCTTCTACAGCCTGTACCCTGAAAATGGCAAGAAAAAATCAAGTATTGCATCATACCTTATGCTATGAGTTTACGGGTCTGTATCTGTTGTCATCTACTATGCTACTATGTAATCTGCGTTATACTTGAAAGACTAACACCAGCTTAACGCTTCTGGAGTCGATCACAGGCTGTGTTATTCATATACCAGGAGTGACTAATCTGTGACCACCCCCTTAGTCAGAACAATATTTTGGATAAATTCAATCCCCGAGGGCTGTAAGTGTATCTGGCTGGCAGCATGTTTACACGTAATATTGATAAAATAAATCTGCTTACAGTGGCTGTTTTACTACCTGGTTGCTTTTGGCTTCTTTTTATTTCATTCTATTCAGAACGTCTCCGTTTTAGCAATTCTGTCTTGTGCCCCAGTTAAATGAGGCCATAGAATTGTTTGATTACATCAGAAAATTTACACTGCTGTAAATATTAATGTTCTGTAAAAAGTTACAGCTTGCATTAAGAACAGCCGGAAAGAAATCACAAATTGTTTGTACAGCAAAGGAATGAATTATAGAGTGCCGATTGCTTACGAGCCAAAAAAGGGGGTGGGGGGAGATTCTGAAGGGGGTGAACTTCACTGAATTGTCTTATGAAGCTTGAGAGGAGATGCGGAAAGTTTTCTTAGGCGGATTGTGCCGGAAAGGGCATGCAAATGCTTCCCAAACCAGATATCCACAATGAACATGTACAATAGGAAAAGGGAGCCCAAAAATGCTTGTTTCATTTCGTTGTTTGTTATCTGCAGCATTGTTTGAGTTGTTTTGATTAGTCGCCATTTTTGTTTCGCGATGGTGCTATTAAACATGTACCCTCTATGCAAAAAGTGCACTCCCTTTCAGAAGGAATGTACATTCTTTCCTGATAGCACATGTTTGTATGAGGGTTGGAATAGGGTTACCATATTTGAAGATGGAGAAACCTGGACGCATGGCCTTGCCCTGTTCTGCCCCTAGACCCATCCCGTTCTACCCCAACCCACCTCATTCCGCCTCTAGCCCCGCCCCCCAAAAGCCGTATCTCTTTTTTCCTACTTCTAGGCTGCGTCTGAAGAGCATCCAGCATGCGCGGATGCATGTGACATCATCTGTGCATGCTCGTTGAAGGCTTTCCAGATGCGGCTGGAGCTCGGGGCTTTCCAAAATCCCCACAAACTGCCGGGTTTTGGAAACTCCGTCCGGGACCTCGGACAGTCCTCTAAAAAGAGGACATATCTGTGTTTTCTCGGACATCTGGTAACCATGGTTCTCACATGCACACACTATCGGGAAAAAGTGTGCAATTTTTGCACATAGGGTGTTTTGAGTTGTACGCGCAAATGTGAGCATGCGCTCAATTTACTCTTACAACTTGATTAATGAGCCAATCAGTGCCGATAATTGGCCACCAACAAGCAATTATCCAAACTAATTGGCACTAAAAAAAAATGTATGCGTGCATCTTTTCCGGTGTATTGTATAAAGAGGTGTGCGTAAGTTCTAGTGCCCAGTGCCAAAAAGGGGGCATGGACATTCCCAAAATTTATACACACTCCTATAGAATACGACCAATCTGCACCTAAGTTAGGCACGGAATTTATGCCAGGTTTTAGTTGATGTAAATGGTTATGCTTAAGTTTATTCACGGGTTCTGGTGCTAAGGGCTATTCTATAAACCGTAATTCTAGGCACGGTTTATAGAATAACGCTCAGTGGGGGTTTTCTGCACGCCTATTTTTGGGGCTTGATATCTAGAATTTCCTCCTCTATGCACTCCAAGGAATTTATTTACCAAAAATTCAAAATAATACAACATATTGAATAGAATAGTATTTACAATATTCTGTAAGGCCCTCTATTATAAAGCCTATTACCGTGGCAGCCCGCGGTCATTGCACGGAAGCCCATTGAGAATTAATGGGCGTTGGGGTCATTGTTGCATGGCTTTGTAAAAGGGGAGAGGGGGGGTAAATGTGTGCAGGTACTTTAGCATTTGGCTGTCAGTTGGCCCTAGCTCCCCGGTCCAGTTGGCTTTGTGAACACTAATGTGGCTTGGTCTTCAGTCTCTCCTGCATGCGGAGGTCTTGGAGTGCGACTGGTTTGAGAACTGCTGGTACAGGCGCATTTCTTCCAAGAGCCTGTTCGATACGAGCAAGGATTTTATCTTAGATTTATTTTCATCTCCTTATGCCATCGAGTGCACACTGACCCGGACCACTATGGAAGGCTTCAGTTAGCCGAAACATGGACTGTGTCGGGTCTGTATCCCACTTCCTTTCAAACAGAATCCACATAGCCCCTTGTTGAATTTTGTCAAAACGCTTCTGTTGAAGCGAGCCCTATCATGATGTTTCTTCCTCCCCTCCACTTTCCAACCCCCTTTTTTAACTTTTGAATTTCAATGTTTTTTTTTTTTGTTTTTTTTTTACTTACCATGCCCCTCCTCCCATCTTATTTCCAATATGTCAGTCTGTCATGCTCCCTCCTTTCTTATTTTATCGTGCCATTATTAGTATTTTGATTTTAAGATTTGTTATACTTTTCATTTTAAACTTTTTTATATTGATTCTATTGTAAACCGTTTAGGTACCAGTTTGATAAATGGTATATCAAAGAATAAAGAAACTTGGATTGTCAGTGAAATGGAGATTGTTTTTAATAAACATCATGTCAAGATCATTGAACTCCACAGTTTCCTGTTCTTTTGTTTTGGACTTCCATTTCCGACTGTGAGATACTTGGGCACTTTCTTGTTTGTTGGTACATGCAGTGAAACACTTGGGGCTCCTTTTACGAAGCCGCGGTAGCGGCTTCAGGGCGCACAACTTTTCATCACGCGCTAACCCCCACGCTAGCCTAAAAACTACCACCTGCTCAAGAGGGGTGGTAGGGCTAGCGCGGCCGGCAGTTTAGCGTGCGGTATTATGCGTGTTAAACCGCTACCGCGCCTTCGTAAAAGGAGCCCTTGGGGGTCTGTGTGAAAGAGGCACAGAAAAAAATGGATGCTGTACGGAGGAAACGAGGCAGTAGGATAACCTAGCGAAATCCTAGTGATTTTATCTTGTGTAAAATGTCAAAAAAGGAAGAAAGGAATAATTTTGGGGAGAGAGTTTAAGCAAGTTGGGTCCACATAGCATGCATTCATCATTCATAAGTGAGTAATACCTTTAAACAAGCATTATATACAAAGCCACCAAACAATATTAAAAAAGGAAAGGAAAAAAAAAGTAGAACATTAAAACAAATCTAAGAACAGAAGTGAACATTAAGGAAAAATTAATGCAATCCTCAGAATAAACAAGTTAACTGGGACACACAAAGTCTTTCATATTCTTCTAAATATCATAAGGTTTTGTTTCTAACCTTGGATCTACAGGAAGTTTATTCCACACTAGTTTTAAAGCCCGTTACATTAACAGGTACTAGCAGCCCTTCTCCCTTACTTTTACCTCCCCCCTATCCAGCAGCACCCCTTCCCTGCATTTATTTCTTTCTTTAATTTCTTTTTTTCTGTATGTCTGTCTGTCTCTCTCCCTACCCCCTTTCTTTCTGTCTCTCTCTCCTTGGCCGCTGGCTGTCTTTTTTTCTTTGTCACTCTCTCTCCTTGGCCCCCTGTCTGCCTGTCTTTCTTTCTTGCTTTCTGTCTGTCTCTCTCCCTGGCCTCCTGTCTGTCTGTCTTGCTTTCTGTCTCTCTCCCTGCCCGCTGTCTTTCTGTGTGTCTGTCTTTCATTCTTGTGAGCTGCCTGCCTGTCTTTCTGTCTCTCTCCGTGGCTCCCTTATGTTTCCTCCCACCAGAGCAAACCAAGATTGCTGCCTGCCCCCCAGCACACCCCTCCCCCCAAAGCATATCAAGTTTGCTCGCTGGCCCCCTTTTCCTCTCCCCCGCCACTTCCCTGTGCAGCAGTAGCAACATTCCCTCACCTTCTACTTCCCTGTGTAGTATTTCTCTTCATCTTGGCAGGGTCCGACGCAGGGAAACCGTGGCACACAAACCACCGCAGGCTCCAGGTGGAGGAAGTTCAGGAAAACGCTGTATGCTATACTACCATATCTCTGCCACGGAGCTACGGATCACGGAGGCAGGGATCATGGCGTTAGAAGTGTGCATGCATGCCTACGGTTTAATTATGATTGATTTATAGACCTATAACTCTGAAAGCTCTCAATTGTTATATTATCGGTCCAGAGGAAGGCTACAAAAATGGTGCGTGGTCTTCGTCATAAGGCATATAGGGACAGACTTAAAAATCTCAGTTTATATACTTTGGAGAAAATGCGAGAGAGGGGAGATATGATAGAGATGTTTAAATACCTACGTGGCATAAATGCGCAAGAGTCAAGTCTCTTTCATTTGAAAGGAAGCTCTGTAATGAGAGGGCATAGGATGAAGTTAAGAGGTGATAGGCTGCGGAGTAATCTAAGGAAATACGTTTTTTTATAGAAAGGGTGATAGATGCGTGGAACAGGCTCCCAGAAGAGGCGGTAGAGACAAAGACTGTCTGAATTCAAGAAAGCGTGGAATAGGCATATGGGATCTCTTAGAGCAGGGGTCCCCAAAGTCCCTCCTTGAGGGCCGAATCCAGTTGGGTTTTCAGGATTTCCCCAATGAATATGCATTGACAGTGGTGCACTAAGGGGGGGGAGGTCCGCCCTGGGTGCACGCCCTGAGGGGGTGCTTCCGGCCTGGTCATTGGCGTCCGTTCCCCCCCCCCCGACATCCGGTTCGTCCCCTCTGGCCTCCCCGCACCATTTAGAGTAGCGAAGCAGCCTGCAGCAAGATCGCGATGTCAGCAATCTTGCGCTGCTTCATGCTGTTTCCTCTGCCGCGGTCCCGCACCCCTCCTCTGACGTCAGAGGAGGGGGCGGGTCCGTGGCGGAGGACAGCACAAGCAGCACAAGATCGCTGACATCACAATCTTGCTGCAGGCTGCTTCGCTACTCTAAATGGTGCGGGGAGGCCAGAGGGGAAGAACAGGACGTCGGGGTGGGGGGGGGGGGAGCGAGCGGTCCTTCGGGGTGGAGTGGGCAGGCAGGCCTTCAGGGGGAGATGCAGGCCTTAAAGGGGGGGATAAGCCTTCATGGGGGGAGACAGGCTTTCGGGGAGGGAGACAGGCAGGCAGGCCTTTAAGGGGGGGGACAGGCCTTCAAGGGGGGGCAAGCCTTCAAGGGGGGGCAGGCCTTAAGGGGGTGGGACAGGCCTTCTAGGGGGTGCAGGCCTTCGGAGGGGGTGCAGGCCTTCAAGGAGGGGGACAGGACTTTAAGGGGGGGAAACAGGCAGGCAGGCCTTCAAGGGGGGGACAGGCCTTCAGGGGTGAGATGCAGACCTTTAAGGGGGGAATAGGCCTTTGGGGGCACCCTGGTGTAGAAGTACACGGAGGGAAGGAGGTGTTCAAAGAGACGTGCATATGCCAGACTTTGGGGGGGAAGAAATAATGTGTCTGAAAATAGAGGAGAGGGAGAGAGATGATGGACCATGGGATTTAGGGAGGGAAGGAACAGAAAGGGAGATAAATTGGACACAAGGGATGGTGTGGAGGAGGGATAGAGATACTGGATAGGAGGATAATTGGGAAAAGAAAAGGGAGAGATGCCGGATGAAAGGGTAGTTAAGAAAAGGTGGATCTGTGGAGGGAGATGAAAAAAAGGAAAGATACCAGAATTCCTGGGGAGGGAAAGGAAATGGAAAGGGAGGACAGAGATGTCAGATGGATGGTTAGCATGCAGAAAGAAGAAAGTTATCAGAAGAAAACCAGAGCTTTGGACCAACAAGATTCGAAAAAATAATCAGACAACAAAAGGTAGAAAAATTAATTTTATTTTCTGTTTTGTGATTACAATATGTCAGATTTGAAATGTGTATCCTGCCAGAGCTGGTGTTAGACCGCAAACGTGAGCTAGGATTTAACAGAGAGAGGAAAAGTCCTTTTTGTTTCTTTATTTTATTTACACCACACCGCCAGTGTGGTTAGGAGAAGCCAAAGGGGGTGAAAAAGCTATAAAATCCACCAGGATTTTTGAAAAAAATCACCCAACTGGGCAGGAAAATCGAATCTAAAAACCAATTAAATAGGCTGAATCGAAATTTTTTTTCCTGAATCGGGCAGTTTGCGCTACTGTCTCAGACTTTAGGACCTGGGATTGGGGAGAGGTGGCATCCTCAGTACTTTATAATGCAAGTGAAACGAGGATTTGGTCAAACTTTTGAATGGTCTGCAGAAGAAAAATATTGTATAGGCTGGGGACATGAGACAGCAGGAAATGGGAACGTTTCTACCTTCTATTTTTGTGAATGGAAAGGCTGAGGATGTCAGAGAGTTCAGCTAAAATATGTGCTTTATAAGAAAATATAATAATGTGTTTTATAAAGTTTATAAGCATTTCTGGCCTACCCGGTGAGGAGTTCTAGTGGTGGTGGTGGAAGTGTGTCAATGTGTTGAGAGGAAGAGGTGGTCTGGGAAATTCTTCTGAGCAAACTCCGGGCCCATTTCCACCCCCCCAATTAGTCCACTCCACTCAGCTGGTTCACACACTGAGTGCGTCTTTGGGTATTGTGCCTAGGTAGTTGTTTTGGAATCTCTTCCAGTGGTTTGTCAGTATCTCCTTGTGGTCCAAGGAAGGAAACTTTGTTAACCTTAGCATTGACCTTTTGTAACAGTGCTGCTTGTGTGGCATTGTAGTGATCGAAAGAAAAAACCAGACCTTTGCACATTTTTGCACTATAGGTGGGTGTATGAGGAGATTCACATTTCCTGCATAGCTAAGTGCGTGTGAAGTTCCCTTTTGCTGTATTTGACATCTAGCAAGGTCTCTGTTTGGAAGGAAAGATCTAAGCTTAAAAATGAAGTGGCCAGAAGTTATGGTAAAAGCAGATAGCTTAGCTGGTTTTAAGAAAGATTTGGACAAATTCCTGGAGGAAAAGTCCATAGTCTGTTATTAAGACATGGGGGAATGTCTGCTTGCCCTGGATCGGTAGAATGGAATGTTGCTACTCTTTGGGTTTTGATCAGGTACTAGTGACCTGGATTGGGCTACTGGGTAGAGAATGGGCTACTGGGTAGAGAATGACACGGTGACAAAATTCATCACCGTTACCGTCCCCGCGGATAACCACGGTAAACAATCTTCATATCATTCTTTAAGGAGAGAGGGAAGAATCAGAGTATAATTGGGCACAACCACTGACCCGCAAGCTTTGCTTTGAAGAATGCTGGTGTAGAAGGACCGAGGTTGAAATAGACACTAGAAAATGACATGGGATTATTTCTCGCGGTTATCCGTGGGGACGTGAACGGTGATGAATTTTGTCACCATGTCATTCTCTACTACTGGGCATGATGGACCATTGGTCTGACCCAGTTAGGCTATTCTTATGTTATGTTCTCATCTGTAGGGGCCTTTGTTTTCACTTCTTATTTTAATGTATTTTTTTTCAGGGAACTTATCAGTGTTTTTTATAATGGGAACAAAAATGGAAGAGAATTAATGTGTGTGGAATGGGGGGGGGTTAACTAATTTCTTCAGCTAAATAATTCAATCCACCTCAACCACACATAGGAGAACTCACGTACCATTCACACACCCTCCAACCAAAAACGTCAAAAGAAAAAAACAGTTTGACAACCTCCTAGCCATTTGAGCTGCAACACTCGACCCCCAACTCTACAACCTATTGACCTCGACCACAGACTACAAAACCTTCAAACAAGAAATAAAAACCCTTCTATTCAAAAAACACATAAAACTGAACTAACACAATCAGAACTGTCCCAAGCATCACCTGCAACTACTCCATATGTACTTCTCATGTCATGACAATTCAGACATAATTTATGTTATGTTATGTTTGGAATAATGGTTACATTTATGAGGTTCAATAAAAGAAAATTTTCACTACCTGTTTCTATTCTGACCATTTATACCGTTTCATGGTTATTACAAAAAATATTTTTTACATGGGGGGTGTCAAAAATTGATGGGCCCCGGGTACCACATACCCTAGGTACGCCACTGTGCCCTGAAAGCAGTGCATGCACATAGATCTCATGCATATTCATTGGGGAAATCCTTAAAACCCAACTGGATTCGGCCCTCAAGGAGGGACTTTGGGGACCCCTGTCTTAGAGAGAGGAAGAAGTAATGATTACCACAGATAGGCAGACTAGATGGGGCATTTGGCCTTTATCTGCATCATGTTTCTAGGTTTCTATTCCTTGTCTGGTGAATAAAAGGGTGAGAGGAAAGCATTACATTAAAATAAACTGAGAATCTGTTTACGTCAAACACGAGCAAACCTAAGCCCTATAGTTACACTTCATGCAATTTGCCACGTATAGTATACATTGGATGACTCTTTCGGTGATAGTGGAGAGAGTGAAGTCAGTATGTCGAAGAGAGAGAGTCTCATTTGATTAGGTGGCCCTATAGATTTGAGACTAATTAAAAAGTCAGGAAGACATAAGAGATGGCAGCTTTCCACCGTCACACTTCTACGGCTCTGGACATGCAGAGAAGCCAAGCACTTGAGCATTATTCAAGACGATGGACTTGATTTGGGCCTTGACAAGATGGAGCTTTGTGGATCAGTGTCAGGAATTAATTGGGCTAAAGCTGAATATATAACAGCAGAGTGGATCCAAAATTGCTGGAACACCATCAGCTGAAAGGCAGAGAATATATAGGCTGAGAAGCTGCGCATTTGACATTGATTAGTGAACTGCAGTCTTGCCAAGAACTGTCTTGCTTTATGCAAAATCAAACAGGTTGTGCAAGAAATGGATGGGACTATTCAATTCAACTAGTCACCTAGACCAGTGATTCCCAACCCTATCCTGGAGGAACACCAGGCCAATCGGGTTTTCAGGCTAGCCCTAATGAATATGCATGAGAGAGATTTGCATATGATGGAAGTGATAGGCATGCAAATTTGCTTCATGCATATTCATTAGGGCTAGCCTGAAAACCCAATTGGCCTGGTGTTCCTCCAGGACAGGGTTGGGAACCACTGACCTAGACTCAACTCATTGAAGCCTATTCAATACAAAGTGAGACACTTCAGTTCCTAGAGTCCTAGGTGCAGATTCTCAAAACTTAAAGCTGCCTTTAAGGTGCTCGCTAAACCGGTTCCAGCTGGTTTAGCGTGCAAGTATTTTAACAACGGATTATCAAGGTCTTTTCTGAGCTTTCTAGCAGTCTCTGAAATTGCCATGCAAATGTAGTACAACGAGGGCATTAATATTAAAATGATCACTCCGAGCGATTCTCTAACCTCATTGTGCTACATTTGCAGCCAAAATTTACCAACAGGTCTGAGCTGTTGTGGCCTTATGTTCTGATCAGTACCTGAGCACTGATTGGCTCAGGCACTGACAGGAAAGTAAAGTCTGACAGCTCAAACCCCTCCCCCCCAAGGAAATTAAAAGAATAATTTAAAAAACAAACAAATTGAAGATCGGCAGTACAGAAGCCCACTCTCTCTTGCCACGTCGCACAATCTTCCGACACTAATAACCCCCCCCCCCCACACACACACACACACAGTGGGAGATATGCCCACTCCCTCTCCCCACCAAGCAACATAGTCCCAAACCCTCCTGGCATCAGAAGAGATGCCCACTTCCGCTGTCATGTGACACCCCCCCCAACACTCCCTTGGCAGTTGGAGAGATGCCCATTCTCTCCCGCTGCCAATGCAGCCCACCTCCCCTGTGCCTCCGACAGCCCCTGCCCTCTCCCCCTTACCTTACTTAGATAGCTGGCTGGAGAGATGCCTACTCCCTCCGGCTAGCTGGCCCACCTCTTCAAAAAGGTGGGCCTTCCCCGCCCCTAAGGAGGAGCCTAAGGCTCTGATTAGCCCAGATGCCTAAGGCCCCACCCATGTCAAACCTCTACCTCCTTTGGTTACTGCAATCTTCTGTGTATTTATTTTAAAAGCACTTGATATTGCATCAAATTAGACAAAGTGCCCCAAGGCAGTTTACAATGGTTTATTTTTATTTATTTGGATTTATATCTTGTCCTCCCAGAAAGCTCAGGGCGGGTTACAGATTAACGTACATAGCCTCAAGTAAGACGGAGGTGGAGCATTGCATCAACAAGGAGGGGGGAGACATGAATATCATACATGGAAGCAGAGTAATATGGGGGATGACAACTAGAGGGCATACATTTGAACAAACATGAAGGGGAAGCACATAGATAAATTGCAGGTCCCATTAGAGAAAGTGGATGCGAGGGAGGACAGTTCTCTAGTCTGCATATAGAGTACCGGGTCTGAGGTTGGGTCATTGGAAAAGGAAGGTTTTCACCGCTTTTCTTAAGTCAATTAAGGGCTCCTTTTACTAAGCTGCACTAGCGTTTTTAGCGCGTGCTAACCCTACGCTACACAAAAAATACTAACGCCAGCTCTATGGAGGCGTTAGCGTATAACGTGCGCTATGCGTGCGCTAAAACCGCTAGCACAGCTTAGTAAAAGGAGCCCTAAGTCTTCTAGGGACCTAAATATATACAGTGTACAGTGTTCCCCTGGGTCATGTGCGGTCGGGCGATTCGTGGTCCCAGTCATTCGCGGTATTTTTTGACCGGGCAGGACAGGGCAGCCGGAGCACCGGCGAGTGAAACAAATCACTCATGGTATGCTACGACCACCTCTTCCTGCACTAAAGTCGGGCCTCACCAATCAGGAGCTGCGTGTCAAAGCAGCTCCCGATTGGTGAGGCCCGACTTTAGTACAGGAAGAGGCAGTCAGAGCATACCGCGAGTGATTTCCTTCACTCGCCGGCGCTCCAGCTGCCCTCTCCTGTCTCCCCCGCTAAAAACCGTATTCACGGTTTTTCAACATTCGCAGGGGTTCCTGGAACGGAACCCCAGTGAATATCGGGGGAGTACTGGATATTAAAAGATAGAAAAGGAGTTACAAATGTAAAAGAATAACAGGAGGAACAGGAAGGAGAAAAAAAAAAATAGAGAAGAAATATATTTTAAAATGGGGAAGAGTGGGACTGCGAGAAGGGAAAAGCCATGTAAAAGTCTCTTGCTAAAAAGATGTGTTTATTCACAGAGACAAGTGAGTAATAAAGCCAAAGGAAGAGTTCATATCATCCAGATGAGCCATATTGGGTAGTGCCTGGGGGATGTAAATGGCAGTGGCGTAGTGAGGGTGAGAGGTGCCTGATGCGATGGCACCTCCCCCCCTCTCTTCTTCAGCCCCCAACCTCCACATGCTCCTACCCCACCCCCTCCTGTCATGCATTTGCTGCTTCCTCTCCCCCCGTACCTCTATAACATTCCTGGTGCAAACGGCAACCCCAAGCTATTGTCACACCAGCATTGGCTCTTCCTCCGACATCACTTCCTAGGTGCGGGTCCAGGAAGAGACAATGCAGGCATGACAGCAGGTTGGGGGGTTGCTGCTCACGCAAGGAACATTACAGAGATATGGGAGAAGGAAAGCAGCAGCGGAAGTGGGAGGGGGGTGGAAGGCGGACTGGAAGACGGGTGCCTGCGCCTTCACCAAGATGGCGCCTGGGGCGGACTGCCCCCCCCCCCTTACTATGCCATTGGTAAAAGGGTCTATGCTCTCTCTTCTAAAGTAGTCCAAGACTCAAGGTTGAAGTCTCTGGAACAGGTGTCCCCAAAGTCCCTCCTTGAGGGCCGAATCCAGTCGGGTTTTCAGGATTTCCCCAATGAATCTGCATGAGATCTATGTGCATGCACTGCTTTCAATGCATATTCATTGGGGAAATCCTGAAAACCCGACTGGATTCGGTCCTCAAGGAGGGACTTTGGGGACCCCTACTCTGGAACTTTAAGAGAAGCCAAGAAAACAAACATGCAGACGACCCGCAAGTTCAAGATATGCAGCAAAAGAGCAGATCAATAACAATTAGCCAAAGTCCATAGTTATTCATCACACCAAAGCATGAAACACATAAATAACTAAAAGCAAAACAAGGCCACGATTTGCCCTCACAAGGGCTGCATCAGGGGCTATTAAAATCCAAAAGGTGTTCTTCCAGGGCAAAGCCTATTGATTAAAAGGTAAAACTAGAGGACATAAATTGAGGTTGTGGGGTGGTAGACCTAGGCGTAATATTAGGAAATTCCTTTTCACGGAGAGGGTGGTGGATGTTTGGAATGCCCTTCCGGGCGAGGTGGTGGAGAAGAAAAGGATGACAGAATTCAAAAAAGGGTGCAACGAACATAGAGGATCTCTAATTAGAAAATGAGGGGTATAATTGCAAGAACTAAGGCCAGTACTGGGCAGACTTGAACAGTTTGTGTCCTGTATACGGCTATTTGGCTTAGAATGGGCTGGGGAGGGCTTTGATGGGAACTCCAGTAATTTTCAGTGGTCTAGATAGGGTTGGAGTGAGCTTCAACGGCACCTCCAGTAGTTGGATCCTAAGCATATTACTAGGCAGACGCCTACGGTCCATAACCCAGAAATATCAATGAACAAAGACAATTGAACTTAACTTGTTGGGCAGACTGGATGAAACATTCAGGTTTTTATCTGCTGTCATTGACTATGTTACTATTTCTCTGTGCAGTATCTTTATATTTTTATCTTCAACGTTTGACATAATTATCAGTCAAATAAAAAAAATACAATGCAAACAGAAATATTTCTGGCAAGCATTAACTTCTTGCAAAAAAAATAAAATTAAACGACGAAATAATAAATCACAAAGTATAATTAGTCCTCAATAACTGGAGGCTGCAGTTAGCCTGAAAAATCAAGAGGAAACTCTTTGATAAAGAAAAATAAGATGGAGCTAACAGGTGTCCGAACTTATTCTCACGTAGTAGTTACAGACTGGCCTTGGGCAGAGATAAATCTAGACAGCTGCTGTGGTTCATAGAAAACATATCGACTGTCTTTATAGACCGTAACACATTTACAGGGGGACCTCAAGACAAATGTTGTGCCTAACTGCAATGCCTGGGGTCTCAATATGAGAAATTATTTCCTTCTCTTCTGGGTGGAGCGAGATAGATCAGGGTATATTCTTACAACATTTGACATAAAAGGAACATCTGAAAAAAAAAAAAAGTTTTAACATCCATTCCCTGTCTGAATCTATGGCGAACTGTACCAGCGACGTAGCTGTAACCTGAGCTTCAGTTTCCAACCTCTTTAAGACATTAATTAAATCCAAACTATCAGCAGATAAATTCTGATGGTTAGGATTTGGGGATTTAACTCTCCTGGGTAGGTAATAAATTTTTGAGAGAGGTGGGTATGAAGTTTCTGGTACCTTCAAGACTTCAGCTTTTTTTTTTTTTTTTTTAACGTTGTGTGTTGATACAGGAAAAACTTTTTGGGAAATTTATAATCCGTAGATTACTACTACTACTATGAATTATTTCTATAGCGCTACCAGACGCACAAAGAATAAGAAAACAGTCCCTGCTCAAAAGAGCTTACAATCTAACTTGAAATGGAGATTCCCACTATCCGTAACCCAAGTTAAGGCTTGAGTTTCAACAGCTTTTAATCTGGAGCCTTGTTCATCCCTTATACTTTCAAAAGATGATACTTTATTCTTTATGACCGAATTTTCTGATAGAACTGTCGTATAGCGTAATGAAAGTTGATTAATTTGAGTTCTCAAGGAGAGTTGCAGACTTGATATTGCCTTCCATAACGTTTCCATGTTGAATACCTTTGGCCTTTGCATAGGTGCAACATTTCCTGAGCCCTCTGTAAGAAACAAAGTACCTGTGGACACAGCAGCGTTCTCTTTAATTATCAAGGAAACTGTGGTAGTCTGTTGCATTCTACTTTCTAATTGCAGCGATGTTAGCAAAGAAACCTCCTCTGCCTTCCGCCCAGAGCCGCTATCTGCTCTCTGCTGGGTCGGTAGGGGAGCGTCCCAGGCTGGTTCCACCTCTCTCTGCTCTACCATTGCCTCGAGGCGAATCAGAGGACTATGCTCCTCTGGAGACAAGGTGGCGCCCTCGAGGGAGAGATCACACGCCTCAGCCTGCTTGCCTCTCCATGCCGAGGATCCCTCCGGTTGCAGCATTCGGGCACCTCGCTCCAAGTAGGCGTCAATTGGTCCAGTCGTGACAGCAGATTCCTCCGGGAACACCCGGATCTTAGATTTTCTTTTGACCATGAACCAAGGTCAATCAAATAGTTTCCCGACAGACACTCCACGGCATCTCCGTGGCAGCGTTCAAGTCGCCATCTTTGGTAAGCTCCTCCCCCAGTCTCTATAAGTGGTTTTTAATAGTCCCTGATGCAGCCCTTGGGAGGGCAAAAATGGCTGTGTCAGGCTTTTAGTTATTTCTGTGTTGTGTGTGGCAAATAAATTTGTACTTTGGATAATTTTGTTGCTTAGCTTCAAGAGAGGATACAGTGCTTGGAGCAGTGGTGAGGGACTTGGTCATATTCTCTGTGAGAAGAAGACTCCCAGATTTCGTGTGTTGCGATGTCTTCGGGGGCTGAGTGAACTGCTCTGTCCTGTCCGGAAAGCAGAGAATCGAAGCTGGAAGATCTGTAAGCTATTGAATTTGATGAACAGCAGTCCAGAGGGTTGGAAAATGCTTCTTCTGCTTTGAAGAATGATCCCAGGGCTGATGTACAAAGCTCGATGATGGCGGTTGCCCATTTGAAACAGCTAAAGCTCTAGAGACGATACTCATTGATGACTGAGGGAAATAAAATCAAGCCCTTCCTGAACTTTTGTCCTATTTATATATTATATCTATTTCTTTTTACCTTATTTTATTTTATTTATTTTGCTTAGCTTTTCTTTTAATTAATTTTATTTAATTAGTTTCTTTTTATTACTTTATTATCTTGGCATGTACATTTTTGTTTTTCAATAGTTTTAAATATTGAGAGCTCTAAGTATTCTTGTTAGGATGTTTTGTATCTCATTTCCGCTATCTTTATTTTCTTAATAATATTTACTAATTTTGCTTGTCTTTGGTACTTTAGTTAGATTGTGAGCCTTCGGGACAGTAAGGGAATTTCAAAGTACCCATTCCTTATTTAATTCATCTTAACATCTTTTCTCTTTGTTTCTTCTCCTCTTTTCAAATGCTCTTGTAAATCTTTCTCCACTCTCCTCCTATATTTAAGATTTGTAAACCGTGTCGAGCTCCACTTTTGTGGAGATGATGCGGTATATAAACTTAAGGCTTAAATTAAATTAAATTAAATTTCGTGCTCTAGATTTTTCTGTAGTGAAGAAGAGAAAAATCACCCAGGAGTAAGAACAGAAATGGTCAGTGGTCTTCATACTAAAATGGTCAGTGGTCTTCATACGGGAACAGACTTAAAAATCTCAATATGTAAACTCTAGAGGAAAGGTAGGAGAGGAGAGACATGACAGAGATGTTTAAATACTTGCATGGCATAAATGTGCATGAGAAAAGTCTCTTTCAATTCAAAGGGAAGGGTATAGGAGAACATCCAGTTTTGAAGAGACTCTCTTCAAAACTCAAGAGAATGCTAACAGTGACTTCTCTTAAGATGGATCCCTCATAGAATTTCTGAAGAGAAACCACTGAGGTACCAATAAGGGAGACTTCAGAAGCTTATGGAGTACCCCAGTAAATGTTTTTAAAGGAAAAAAAAACACCTTACATACTGGATGAACTGTGCTACAAGAGTGTGGTAAAACCTGAGGCCCAGATTCTCTAAATGGTGATGATTTTTTAGGTGCCAGAAGGTGCCCAAGCTCCATAAAAAATTGCCATTTAAACAATGTCACAACTGAGTTTCAAGGCGCCTACTAACACTTAATAAATTGGCACCGTAATCAGGCCTATGTAGGTGCTTTAGACCAGTGTTTTTCAACCTTTTTACACCTATGGACCGGCAGAAATAAAATAATTATTCTGTGGACCGGCGGTTGAAGAACACTGGGCTAAGTTGTGGGCCAGAGCCCGCCCATCTCTACCCAATCTCCACCCCAGACCCCGCCCCCATAATAGTACTAATTGCACCTCGTACATCCCGTGCCTCATCTGGAAGCCTTCCCTCTGACGTTGCAACGTCAGAGAGAAGGCTTCCGGTTCAGGCGCAGGATGCCCGTAGGAGCCGCTGCCCGTGGCTTTATGCATTGAATCAGAGAGGAAGAGGGAGCCGGCTCGAAGATAACGCCGCATCGATCGCACCGTGGACCGGCGGTTGAAGAACACCGTTTTGGGCCTGATGCACATGCTGACCCTGTGGACCGGCAGGAAATTTCTGTGGACCGGCACTGGTCCATGGACCGGTGGTTGAAGAACACTGCTTTAGACCACCTAGCGCAACTGTGGGTGTATCTAATGCCAGAAGTGGGGTTAGCCAGCCTAAAGCACCTATGTAGGCATGATTCATGACAAAGATAGGTGCTGGAAATATAGGCCTGGAAAACCCTTGCCTACATTTCTAGTGCCTATCTTTCCTGGAGGTGCAATTCTCTATACGGTACCATTGCGTGATTGACATGTGATCATCGGTCACTTTTTTAGGTGGCTGCCAATATCAGAAAATGGGCCTAAGAGCTTAGAAACAAGTCTTTGCCCCCTGCTGGAAAAAGCCTGAGGAAGCCCAATCCTTGTATGATTTCTGATCCCAATGCATATGGCTTTGTTTAAAAATAAGTTCAATATAGTTCAGTTTTCTTCTTTTACATGGAAAATCATGTCATTTGGTAAAATGTAAAATGGAAAGAACTACTAATTAGAGAATGACACAGTGACAAAATTCATCACCGTCCCTGTCCCCGCAGATAACCGCGGGAAATAATCCCATGTCATTTTCTAGTGTCTATTTCTAACCTCGGTCCTTCTACACCAGCATTCTTCAAAGCAAAGCTTGCAGGTCAGTGGTTGTGCCCAATTATACTCCGATTTTTCCCTCTCTCCTTAAAGCATGACATGAAGATGGTTTCCCGCGGTTATCCGCGGGGACGGGAACGATGATGAATTTTATCACCTTGTCATTCTCTACTACTAATGTAGAATTTTAGCACATAGCAGCTCCAGATCTGCTAAGAAATCCTGAGGGTGAGGAATGTTTTCCTCATTCTCTGCCTGTCAAAATCATTTGGGGGAATCCATAGCCTCCCCCTGTCTCAAGGCTTTAGTAAGAACAGGTAAGTCCCATCCTTGGTCCTATTAAATAGCAATGCCAAAATGTTTCAGTAACCTGCTTACACACCATTAAGTCTGAATTTAATTCACTCCCTCACAAAGCTCATGTCATAATATAGTCATTTGCAGTACAAATCCAACTGGCAAATGGGTAAGTGTCCTTTCAAGGAAAAACACTGTGGCTTTCTTCAAGGGCTGCCTTCCTGAATCGCTGCGCTAGCAAGAAAGGAGAGCTTCTGGGAGGGAGAAAGCCACTGTTGGAGGCTGGGAAGCTGCTGGGCAAAGGGAAAAAAAAGGGACAGCTGCTACTGGAGCTGGAGAGGGAGAAGAAGAGATGCTGCTGGGAGGGGAGGAGGGAAAGGAGTCTGGGAAGCTGCTGGACAAGGGAAAAAAAGGGACAGCTGCTACTGGACCTGAAGGGAGGGAGAAGGAGAGATGCTGCTGGGAGGGGAGGAGGGAAAGGAGTCTGGGAAGCTGCTGAACAAGGGAAAAAAGGGGACAGCTGCTACTGGACCTGAAGGAGGGAGAAGGAAAGATGCTGCTGGGAGGAGAGGAGTGAAAGGGAAGGGAAGAAAATTACTGCTGGACAGGGGGAGGAGAGAAGGGAGAAGGAAAAAAAGGAAGGAAACAGCTGGTAGTGAGATTAGAGGAGGGGAAGGGGAGAGACAGGCATGAGAAAGTAGAGAGATTGATGATGTGAAGGGGTCATCAGAGAAATAAGCAGAGAGGGACAACAATGTTAGATCTGGTGTAGGAGAAATAAAAATGAAGAAAGCAGTGAAGCTGGAATGAATGATGTAAAAAGGAGAGAGGAAGCACAGGCTGGATGGAAAGGGAAGAGGGGCATAGAAAGAAGTCAGATACATATGGAATGGGGAGAGGGCAGACAGTGGATGGAACGGGCAGATGCTGGATTGAAGAGACAGGGCAGACGCTGGAAGGAAAAGAGTAAAAAGAAGATGAAAGCAGAAACCAGAGACAACAAAAGGTAGAAAAAAATAATTTTATTTCTATTTTGTGATTAGAATATATCAGATTTAAAATATATATCCTGCTAGAGACATAACTGGGGACTGCAAAGCCCAGGCAGTGCTTCTTTAACTTCTAGCTGGCTTAGGGCTCTCTCTGACCAGGGGGCACTCCCCTAACACTATTCCTGTCATATGTGACTTCAGTATACTGTTAGCATGATATTTCTGTGTAGCATTCTGTAATAACTTGGCTTGTTCAGTTTTTCTTGATAGTAGAGGGGATATATGTGAAGGGGAGGGGAGACAGGGGTTTTGTTGGTCCTTGTTCTGTATATTTGTATTTATAAAATGACAATTGTACAGAATATTGTTTCTTTTTATACTTTAATAAAATACGTTCAATATAAAATCATAACTGCGGCTTGTATAGTTGGAATCAGATGGTTTGCGGGGACCGAGCTCGCTGAGATGGGGTGGAAATGGTTTTTTTAAAATGTCAGTCTTAGTAGTTTGCCGGTCCACAAAATAATTATTTTATTTCTGCCAGTCCACGGGTGTAAAAAGCTTGAAGAACACTGCTCTAAGCAATGAATTAAACCAACCCCTGAAGCAGTCATTTGAAGTTGAGATATATATTTGAAGTTGAGATTGGTGTTGAAGACAAACAGCCACAAGGAGTTGATGGTCTGTGTTCCAAATAAGCAGATAAGTCTGTTTTTGTGCATTTGGAGGGCTTTCCCTTACTTTTGAGCCTTTGATGTGGTTAATAGGTGGAGGGTTTTTTTTTTGTTTTTTTTTTTTAATGAGATACTTTCTGGTCCATTTATAAAATATTACTCTCACATTTGAATATTTATTTGTATTTATCATACATCATTTTTTACTCTCTTGTACTCTATGACCATTACAATAATATGTCCATTTACATTAACATCCAATTTTGCTTTTTTGACTTCAATTTTCAAAGTCATCGGCCTTAGTAAGTAAGTAAGCTTTATGAAAATTGTCCAACTTCCGAAGAAACCTAGAAACGCTGTGGGGTGGTCACCGCCCAAAACAGGTGGTCCAACTACACACAGCGAAGGACCTTGGTACCACAGAAATAAATAGTAAAACAAAGCAAGAAGTGGAACCAAGTTCTGGACTTACGGGAGTAAAAATCAATGTTTATTGGTGTATCGTACTTTATAATTCTGGCCAATGAAAACAGTTTACAAAACATAAAAATAGTGCTGTATTTAAAACAAACAAACCAAAAAACAGCAGCATGGTCATGGTCTGCTGCTTTGATACACAGGGACTGCTGATTTTTTATACAGCACTATTTTTTGTTTTGTAAACTGTTGGCATTGGCCAGAATTATAAAGTACGATTTTTATGATAATGCATTGTAGTTTAAGATACACCAATAAACATTGATTTTTACTCCTGTAAATCCATGACTTGGTTCCACTTCTTGCTTGTTTTGTTTTGTTTTTTAAAAAAATAACTTTATTAGCAATTGCAAAGGGACATGCAGCCAGAAGTGGAGAAAGCAGAGATAAGCATAACAACCAAAGAGAGCAACAAGTGAAAAAACATGACACCAGAGGAGGCATAATACTAATTGTCCAACTTCTACATGTGAAAATCAGCAACCCATATGCTTTCAAGTACCTGTGGGAAAAGCAGGCAGGTGAGGAGGCAGTGTTAGTTCAGTAGAGGCTACCATGCACCTAGGGGTCCTTGTACTAAGGCGCACTAGCCAATGTAATGCGTGCTAAATGCTTACGCGTCCATAGAATATAACGGATGCATTAGCATATAGCGTGCGCTAAATTGG
This sequence comes from Geotrypetes seraphini, assembly GCF_902459505.1. Lineage (NCBI taxonomy): Eukaryota > Metazoa > Chordata > Amphibia > Gymnophiona > Dermophiidae > Geotrypetes > Geotrypetes seraphini. The sequence goes on along the minus strand of NC_047094.1, from coordinate 101,347,054 downwards.
CTAGCACGCCTTAGTAAAAGAGGGGGATATAGTTTTGCATTTTCAAATCTTCATGTGCTGTTTTTTGGTGTGTGGGAGGGGGGAATAGATTAACAGACAAAATGCATATCTTTGCAACTCCTAATGGAACGTGCATATGTATCTGTAACGTCTACAGGTTAAAGTAGAGAATGACACGGACCAAATTTTTCCCCTCCCCCCACGGGAACTCATTTTCCCATCCCCGCAAGTTCTTTTCCTGTCCCTGCCTCATTCCTGCAAGCTCCGTCCTCATCTGCACAAGCCTCAAACGCTTTAAAATCCTAAGTAGCAACATTCTAGAGCTCAGATTGTGATGTCATAATGCCTCATTCCACCAATGCCTAAGCTCCGTCCTCATCTGCACAAGCCTCAAACACTTTAAAATCCTAAGTAGAAACATTCTAGAGCTCAGACTGTGATGTCATAATGCCTCATTCCACCAATGCCTAAGCTCCGTCCTCATCTGAACAAGCCTCAAACGTTTTAAAATCATAAGTGTTCGAGGCTTGTGCGGTTAAGGCAGAGCTTATAGGAATGAGGCAGGGACAGGGATAGCGGCAGAATTCACAGAGATGGGGGCGTGGAAATTGAGTTCCTGTGGGGACGGGGACAAATTTGTCCCCGTGTCATTCTCTAGGTTAAAGTACTCGTGGTTCTGCATAGATCCACCTTGTTCTGAAAACCATGCCTGTAAAATGTGAATGATCACCAGCCAAGGTGAACCATGTTGGAAAAAAAAAATCAGAAAATATAGGAACATATGTGGGAGGTGCATAAAGAAACAGAAAAGAAGAGACGACATATCAAAATGTCTTTATTTGTATGCATTCCCCTAAGATCAAGCTATTCTTTAATTCATAATGAGAAACCCCTATCTATTATGAAATGAATGCAGCACTTCATTATACTGAAATCCCATAATGCTTAGGGTTCTCATCATGTATTAGAGTTCCTTAATCTCACCGCTATGTATACAGACTGAAGTACAAATACATGACATGCCATACGATTGTTATTTATAAATTGTGCTTTTCTCTCTAACAGGGACAGGTTTTTGACATAAGCATTTTTATAAAATAGGAAAGCAGTCTTTATAGCATAAGCAAAGAACAGAGGGACTTCAACAGATTTAAATGAAAGATTTTTCATGCTGCTTGCAAAACTCTATTGTCTCTAATGGATATTACCATATACGGTCATCTCATTCACTGTTATCACAGCATCAGGTTTACTCAAGCCTTATCAAATTTTCCAAGGTGCTTGTTTTGAGGAGTTGAACTAATGGTTTTGGACATGGAAACTTCTTTCTCTTTGGCTTGTTTTATTTATCTATTTATTCATTCTGTTTTCTATACCATTCTCCCAGGGGAGCTAAGAACGGTTACATGAATTTATTCAGGTATTTAAGCATTCACAGAAGCTCCTAGTCACCACAACAAAGGACTCTCCTTTCACTTATCAGACTTATCTGCTTATTTGGCAGTGGCGTACCTAGCATGTGTGACACCCGGGGCCCATCATTTTTTGACACCCCTCCCCATATGTATGAAAAACATGATTTTTAGTAACAAACCACACGTCACACATGAATATCTAGGAAAAGGCAGCATCTTACATACTGCAGTGAGCAGTACATCAATAAACCCATTGTAAAACTAAACAAGCCAGACTAGTACAGATCAATCCTACACAGTCAATCCTAATAGAAAACCATGTCTTTTCAAACACACAGAACACAGAAAACACCTTTGCCTAGTATGTAATCACAAACTAATCCCCTTTTACAAAACTGTAGTGTGGTTTTTAGCCACGGTGGTAACAGCTCAGATGCCAAGGCTAAAAAACGCTCTACAGTTTTGTAAATGGGGAGATAGAATAAAAATACATAGACAAAGGTTAAACTGAAGCACCAAGAAGCTGGACTCTGCATACAATGCAACACCACAGAAACAGCGATGCATCTCCCCTAAAGCAAAATAAATAAATAAATAGATAAATATAATTTTTTTTTCTACCTTGTTTTCTCTGGTTTTTGCTTTCCTCATCTTCTTGTCACTCTCTTCCTTTCATCCTCTGTTTACCCTCTCTCTGCCCCTTCTATAGGGCATCTTCTCTCCTATTCCCCTTCCAGAAACTTTATGCCTCCCCCTTCCATCTCTCCCTTCACCTCCATTGGTCCGACATCTATCTTCTTCCCTTCCCTCTTCCAATGATCTGGCATCTCTCTCCTCTCCTTCCCTCTCCCACACCCCCATGTCACTCTTTCCTCTCCCTTCCCCCCACTTCCATCAGCATCTGCCCCCTTTCTCTCCCTCTACCACACTACCATACCACCCTGACCCCCTTTCTCACCCTTCACCACGTTTCCACACCACTCTGACCCCTTTTCTCACCCTCCACATCCTTCCATACCACCCTGACCCCATTTTTCTCCTTCCACCACCCTGCTATGCTGCTATGCTCCTTTCTCTCTCCATTGAAATCAGCAAGGTCCCGGATGACTATTTCTGCTGCCTCTGCTCCAGAAGAGGTAAGTGACATCAGGGGGGGGGGACTGGGCCGACAGATGCAGGGAGTTGCGGCAAGGTCCCATGATGACTGTGGCTGCCGGTCCACCCCCCCCCCTTGACGTCACTTACCTCTTCTGGAGCAGAGGCAGCAGAAGTAGTCATCACGGGACCTTCCTGCACTTCAGCGCAGCTGCCGACTCTGCTCTGGAATAAGTACGGCAGCCGCGCTGAGGTGCCGTTTTGTGCAGCGCGGGAGGTTCCGAACCCGGCTGGCTGTGCACCCCCTTGAAGTGTGCACCCGGGGCGGATTGCTCCTCCCCCCTTGGTACGCCACTGTTATTTGGAACACAGTCCATCAACTCCTTGCGGCTGTCGGCCTTCAACACCAGTCCTCGACTTCAAACATAATCAAGCATGATCCCATAAAAACTCCCCAAGAAGGGTTTTTGTTTCACCAGAACTCTTGACTACTTCAGGGGTTAGTTTAATTAATCGCTTAGAGCAGAGTTTCTCAACTTCTTCAAGCAATATACCCTAAGGGCTCCTTTTACGAAGGTGCGCTAATGTTTTTAGCGCACGGACCGGATTAGTGCACGCTAAATCATGCTACCGCCTGCTCGAGAGGAGGCAGTAGCGGCTAGCACACGCTATTCTACACGTAAAGGCCCTAACGCACCTTCGTAAAAGGAGCCCTAAGTCTTTATGGGTAATATGATCAATTATGATCAATAAACAATTTAACTTTAAGAGTTTCAAATAAGAGCTACAGACCTATTTGTTTGAAGAATTTGTAGTTAAAAAGATATTGCTAACCAATTTATAATGTTGATTTAGCTCATTTATTTTTATGCAAACCATTGTAAACTTCCATGAGGTATTGGTGGTATATAAATAAAGGATTCGACAAAACAGAGCAAGAAACATCGTTATTCACATTGTCAAATGTGACTCGGACAAGAGGTCATGGACTGAAACTGAAGGGCAACAGGCCCAGGACAAATGTCAGGAAGTTCTGTTTCACGACAGCGAGTGTTGGACGCTTGGAATGCTCTCCCGGAGGAGGTTGTGACGGAGACCACCATTCTAGGATTCAAGGGCAAGTTGGATGCACACCTTCTTGCAAATCACATTGAGGGATACGGGTAAACAAGGTCTTCATCAGGGAACATCTAGCTTAGCCTCCGCATGTGCGGGTCGCCGGACTAGATGAACCTAAGGTCTGATCCGGTGAAGGCATTTCTTATGTTCTTATGTATTGAATAGTATTGTATTGTATTGTACAATAGCTGTTAATTCCCACCATCAACTGGGAATTCGCTGGATTTAGTACACAATTCCTGTACTTCTCCAGTAGTGTACTGAGATACATACATATGAGACAATCTCCACTCAACCAGAAGCAAATATCAAAATGATACCACCAACTCAAGGCCTCAAAAAAGGCCAGCCAAACTGAAACAAACAGTATCATGTTATTTAACAGACAGGTGAGCTTTAAAACTTCCATCCTGTGAAACCCAAGAGGCTTAGGATCTTGTGTTGGGAATTTGAAACCACAGGCTCTTGAATGAAACAGGAACAACCCAGAACCTGGCCCCGGTGACCCCGAATTTAGCAGGATTTATGTTTTTCTCAGAAGAGGTTAATGGCTAGGCAAGAAGTCAGAGCAGGAAGAAATAGCTGCTGTATACATTACGAATTGCGATATAATTCCTAGAAATGGTTTTACTGCAGCTGCGTTTGTCTATACATCTACTTTCAGATTCACTGTTTCCCCTCATTAACAAGCACCATGCAGAATTAATCTATTCCTTAGCAGTTGTATACATATAACTCCCCGCAGGCCAAGTTAAAAACAATTCTTTTACACTGTCATGGAAATAACGAATGAGCAGTACAGAACAGCGCTCAGTTTTTGAAGCGTACAGCTTGTATTCATTAACTCCACTTATATAATGATAACCCAAGCAAAGTCATCTTTTCCAGCTAATAGGAGAATACATATTTTTTTTCCTGTTGTTACCTCAACCGAAAATCCCATCGTTGAAAGAACAGATGTTGAAAACACTTCTGAATGTGCTAGACTCATTTGCAAGTCTCCTTCACACATTGGAGTCTCTGTGACATAAGCAGTTTGTTAAATATTTAGAATGGCTGCTTCTGAAACTTCAAATTGTGAAGGAGAACAGAGGGATGGAATAGAATTGAAGGTGATGAGGAAAGGTACTGTATATGAATACAAAGTGAAAGCAGGCTACCAACTTCGAATGCTGTCCTTACTAAGACACAGAATGGCAAGACACTGAGCCAGAGATAGGAAATCATGGTTAAACCATCCATTCATGTTAGTTGAAGCGTGTGCTTTTGAAATGTGCTAGGGTAACAGAATTGCAAATAGAGGACCGGAACAGTTCTGGTCTGCAGGGGCCACCCGTAAGGTCAGAGGGAACTAAGAACATAAGAACACAGGAATTTTCATTATTATATTTCCGTTTTCATTTATATTACCATGGAAACTGTTGGTTTCAAGATGATTTCTGTTCTTATAAAAAAAACATATGAAATTTAATAAAGAATTATTGAGAAAAAAAAAAGAACACAGGAATTGCCGCTGCTGGGTCAGAACTGAGACCAGCCCTATCTGTGTACGTTCCGGTTTAGCAGGAACTTGTCTAACTTTGTCTTGAATCCCTGGAGGGTATTTTCCCCTATAACAGCCTCCGGAAGAGTGTTCCAGTTTTCCACCACTCTCTGGGTGAAGAAGAACTTCCTTACGTTTGTACAGAATCTATCCCCTTTTAACTTTAGAGAGGGCCCTCTCGTTGTCTCTACCTTGGAGAGGGTGAACAACCTGTCTTTATCTACTAAGTCTATTCCCTTCATTATCTTGAATGTCTCAGTCATGTCCCCTCTCAGTCTCCTCTTTTCAAGGGAGAAGAGGCATAGTTTCTCTAATCTCTCACTGTATGGCAACTCCTACAGCCCCTTAACCATTTTAATCGCTCTTCTCTGGACCCTTTCGAGTAGTATCACTGATTTTTCACGTCCATTTAATCCTTGGCTTCTCTGCTGATGCAGCCAAGTTATGGAAGTTGTGCTTTTGTTTTTTTTAGCGTGTCATGGGCAAATGTCCACTGAAAAGGGAACTGGGACCTCAGGCTCATTTCACATCAAATATTTTTCGCTTGCCAAAAGCAACAAAAAACTTTTAGCCAGCTTTCAGCAAAAGGAACCGTAATTCCACCAGCTGTGAAAATACTTTTTCATTAGTATTCTTTAAAAATATAAATGATAGAAAAGTAAATATAGCAAAAAAAAAAAAAAAAAAAAAATTTGCAGCTGGATGTTGGGGTTAGGAATACACTTGAAAGAACGAGAGTCTTTGAATTCACCTGGAGCATGATCACACTGGGTTTTAACTGGATTCTTCAGCACTTTATATTTTCTCAGTCCTTATATCTCTTTGCCATTGTTACAGCCTTCTTCCTTCCTTCCTTCCTTCCTTCCATTAAATTACTTCTATCTTTTTCTTTCCTCTTCCACTATTTTCTCTTAATGAAAAAGTTCTGGTTAATGAGACAAGAAAGTTGTTCAACACATAATCCATATGTATATTAAACACAACACCTCATGAGCATATAGATACTAGCTCAGAGCATCTAGTTTCCAAAAATGGCCAATCCAGGTCACAAGTACCTTACAGAAACCCAAATAGTAGCAACATTCCATGCTACTGATTTCAGGGCAAGCAGTGGCTTCCCCCATGTCTGTCTCAATAATAGAATTTTCCTCCAAGAACTCATCCAAACTTTTTTTAAACCCAGCTGTGCTAATTGCTATTACCACATCCTCTGGCAATGCACTCCAGAGCTTAACTATTCATAGAATTAAAAAAAACAAAACATTTGCTACTATTTGTTTGCATCTCCATATAACTTCATTTATATCTCGCCTTTCCCAAAGTGGCAAGGTACAGATAGTCACAATCACATACATGACAACCATCATAAAACATAACAATATAATCAAACCTCATAAAAGTCACAAAAGGCTATCACCACCCTTCACCCCTATTGAATTTCCTCTAGTCATTGTAATTTTTGAAAAAGTAAAAAATTCATTCATTTCTACCCGTTCTATTCTACACATGATTTTGTAGACTTTACTCAATCTTATCCCTCTTCAGCTATCTCCTCAGCTAACCTCTTTAGCCTTTCCTCATATTGTATAAGAGAAGTTTTATCCCCTTTATCATTGAATCTTTTCTAGAACATAAGAACAGCCGCTGCTGGGTTAGACCAGTGGTCCATCGCGCCCAGCAGTCCGCTCATGCGGCGGCCCTAACTGAGACCAGCCCTACCTGCATTCGTTCTGATTCAGCAGGAACTTATCCAATCTTGTCTTGAATACCTGGAGGGTGTTTTCCCTTATGACAGACTCCGGAAGAGCGTCCCAGTTTTCTACCACTCTCTGGGTGAAGAAGAACTTCCTTACATTTGTACGGAATCTATCCCCTTTTAACTTTAGAGAGTGGCCTCTCGTTCTCTCTACCTTGGAGAGGGTGAACAACATGTCTTTATCTACTAAGTCTATTCCCTTCATTATCTTGAACGTTTCGATCATGTCCCCTCTCAGTCTCCTCTTTTCAAGGGAGAAGAGGCCCAGCTTCTCTAATCTCTCACTGTACGGCAACTCCTCCAACCCCTTAACCATTTTAATCGCTTTTCTCTGGACCCTTTCAAGTAGTACCGCGTCCTTCTTCTGAGATACGGCAACTAGAATTGAATGCAATACACATGCTGAGGTCAAACTATGGAGCGATACAGAGGCATTATAATATTCTTGGTGTTATTTACCATTCCTTTCCCAATAATTCCTAGCATCCTGTTTGCATTTTTGGCCTTTGCCGCACACTGGGCGGAAGATTTAAGCATATTGTCTAAAATGACATCTAGATCTTTTTCTTGTAGGCTAACTCCTAAGGTGAACCCTAGCGTCTGATAACTATCATTCAGATCATTCCTCTCAACATGCATCACTTTACATTTGGATTGCTATAGCCACTGACACATTTGAAATGTGGTAAGACTAACTGTCAAGATTTGATGTCCAGTGAAAGGATGCAAGGAGCGATGATTGGTAGAAGATCCTTAAGAGACGATATTGTAAAAAATAAAATGGCATTTGTTGACTAAGTACTGAAGAGGTTCTGTTGATACTGAGTTAATCCTGGAGGGCAGGGTAGAGGGCAAAAGAGAGAGAGTATTCTGCAGCGATGACATCAACAAATTGTCAAGGTCTGGAAGACATGAGAAAAGAGGAAAGCTGAGAGTAGACAAAATTAGGGCCCCACCATTCAGATGAAAGAGGGTGCAAGATGAGACTGAAGATGAGGATGATGAAAGTAGCACCTTTTATCCTAACAGAAAGCTACTATGTTTTATATAACTGAATATTTTGGAAGTGTAGGTGCACCCACTACTGGAGTGAAGGTCTAATTTGATGTCCATTTCCACATTCAAAGTGAGAAAGAGATGGGGTAGACTGATGTAGGAGTCAAGAGAGTCAGGTGGATTGATTTTTCACGCCATCAAAAATTACAAAGACTAGGGGGACACTCGATGAAGTTACAAGGAAATACTTTTAAAACCGATAGGAGGAAATATTTTTTCACTCAGAGAATAGTTAAGCTCTGGAACACATTGCCAGAGGCTGTGGTAAGAGCGGATAGAATAGCTGGTTTTAAGAAAGGTTTGGACAAGTTCCTGGAGGAAAAGTCCATACTCTGTTATTGAGCAAGACATGGGGGAAGCCACTGCTTGCTCTGGATCAGTAGCATGGAATGTTGCTACTCTTTGGTGATTTTTCGTGGAATGTTGCTACTATTTGGGGTTCTGGACTCTTGATTACTCTGAGATAATGGAATGTTGCTACTCCTTGGGTTTTGGCCAGGTACTAGGGGACTGGATTGGCCACCATGAGAATGGGCTACTGAGCTTGATGGACCATTGGTCTGACCCATTAAGGCTAGTCTTATGTTCTTATGCATGGACGAGGAAGAATTGAATGTGTGAGTTCCAGAAATTCTCTGTTTTTTTTACGTCACTGGTTTTCTGACTGCAGAATCATATTGTACTTCTGTCTTTCCATTCACCTTCCCTTATACAGTGATGGCCTATGGACTGCTAATCAGTGGATGAAAATCAGATACATGAAAGATTTCTGTAGCTACTTAACATAGCAAAACCTGGAGAAGTGAAGAGCAGGCCAAGATTACAGACTGGTTTTCCATAAAGAACCATCTATTTACCTCCCCCTTCCCCCTTCCTTTTTCATCATATTTCCTTCTCCCTCTCCCCTGCTCCCAGCATCACCATATATCCCTGGCAATCCCCAACATGATTCAAAGCCCAGCCCATGCTGTTAATCTCATCATATGACAACATGAGATTTTAGCACCATCATCACAGTGATTATTAAAAATTGTACTTGACCCAGATCAGTCCGAAACCCAAAGTATCTGTTGAAGACTGGGAAATAAAAAAAAAAAAAAAGAAGAATGAATTTCTTTTCATGTAAATTGTATATGGTGTCATTTATTTAAATCATGCTGAATGTTTGCAGAATGTTCAGTTTCAACATCTTTTAATGAAGTACAATGTACTTAAGCTGCCAAGATGGCCTTGAACCAAACATTTTTCACCGATTCATTTTCTTATTCGACAGGGTGTTGTTGTTTTTTTCTATTTCCCAATATTTCACATTTCCAAGGACTACAGAATAGATTTCCACTTAGCTGGTTTATGATTTCCTTTTATAACTTTCTGTATTTCTCTTGAGGTCACTCTGTGGCTTGCTCAAGGTCTTTTCCGATTTTCAAGCATAAGGTTTGTTGAATAGATCCCTAAAGAACTATTAACATCCTCCTAAAGTCTTCAGAATAGAATGACTAATGGATCCAACAGCTTTGTGGACAATAGGGATAAGAGGTAGATTTCTGGTCATGATGTCACTAGGGTTGCTACACAGAAATGGACAATTTGCTTATGGACGCTTTCATGTTTTCATCAATTGCAGAGTAAGTAGAGTTAAGGGTGCAAGTTATCAGCCTGCATGTAAAATCTGCTCTTCTAGTAAATGACTTAAAAAATCAATTAAGTCAATTTTTGGGCACTGCAAAGCAGATAATCTACAGTTTATGAGGCAATTCTGAATCATCATTAGAATGACATAGATAAGACTAATAATGGCAGATGTAAGAAATGACAGAAAGCAGCATTTACGAAAATCCCTCATTGAAATAAAACCAGACTCTATTCATAAAGGAAAAGCTTATTGGGAAATACACTAGTCACTGCAATGACAATCATTGGCTAAGAGCCATGATCCAGTGCCCCTTCTGGATCTCTGCAGTCAGGGACGTTGAATGTGGCCACTAGGTGGTACTATTACAAAATGATTGGGTCTCCAACTCCACCCTGAAGCTATGAATGACCTTTGCAGAATTCTCAACTTTGGAGTACCCAACGGGGCAGATGACCTTAGTGGGAGCCAAACCCAGCATATAACACTGCCGCTGAGCTATTGGGTTGGCCCTATAATTGAGTATGATGAGTGACGTGAGAAAAATTTCAACCAGATGTTTCATTGATGACGTTCAATATAACTTAGATATGGTGCAGAACCTACCAGTAAAGTGTCCATGCCATAATCTGAATTCGATAACAATGAACCATATGTTCACTCATCTTTGTTGAAAAATGATCACTGATTAGTGCTGTATGAATTACTGTCTGAAGGACAAGCTGACAAGTGCTGAATGCATTCCACCAGAAGTTGGGTGATTGCCATTTTACAGTGAATAATGATACAATAATCCTAAACAGCACTTTGTGTTATGAAGCCATTAAATGTAACTTGAAACCTTGAACAGTGAAGGCTGAATTTGTAAGTGTAGCTGGAACCCAAACCTTTTTTTTGAGTGGGGGTATTCAGTTTAATAATATCTCATATATAATGTAATAGCTATTAGAAATGAAATTGGACACAGGATCATTCCCAATGGTTCAGTCCCTCTTCCTCTCATGGTCTGGAAAAATGACTATTTGCCCACTGGCCTGTCTCTAAGACTTCTCTAATGGGAGGGACAGGAGATGTTGCAGAACATCAGATATTACATATGAAACCAGTTTGGCCACATCATGGGGATTACTTTTCAAAAGACAGGTGAAGGGAGGCAAAATACTCTAGGGGCATCACTGGTTGACTTGCAAAATATACTCTTTTTTTCTACTGAGAAAGGTAAGACCACAAGTTGTGTGCTTTTTAATAAAATTGATCTTTATCTGATGGCACCCTAGAAGTTTAAAAGTGCACACAGAAAAGACAGAAAACAACTGAAGTGATTCAGAGAGAAAAATATGGTTCAAGGCGTTGATAAAGGACCGCATCATTGATTGCCTTGATGGACACAATCTTATGAGGACCAGCCAGCACAGCTTCAGCAAGGGAAGATTTTACTTGATGAACTTGCTGCACTTCTTCAAGGGAGTAAACAGGCAGATAGACAAGGGCGACCCAGTCGACATTGTATACCTGGATTTTCAGAAGGCAATCGACAAGGTCCCGCATGAACAACTACTTCGAAAAATTGTGAGCCATGGAATCAGAGGTGAAATACTCACGTGGATTAAACACTGGTTGGCAGATAGGAAACAGAGAGTGGGGGTAAATGGACAATACTCAGACTGGATAAGCATCACGAGTGGAGTGCCGCAGGGTTCGATGCTTGGACCCGTGATCTTCAACATATTTATAAATGACTTGGAAATTGGTATGACGAGTGAGGTGATTAAATTTGCAGATGATACGAAGTTATTCAGAGTAGTGAAGACACAGAAGGATTGCAAAGACCTGCAACATGACATACACGCTCGAGAAAAGTGCCACAACATGGCAAATGAGGTTTAACGTGGATAAGTGTAAGGTGATGCATGTCGGTAACAAAAATCTTATACACGAATACAGGATGTCTGGTGTGGTACTCAGAGAGACCCCCCAAGGAAAGAGACTTGGGAGTACTGGTCAACAAATCGATGAAGCCATCCGCACAATGTGCGGAGGCTGCAAAAAGAGTGAACAGAATGCTAGGAATGATTAAGAAGGGGATCACGAACAGATCAGAGGTTATCATGCCACTGTACCGGGCCATGGTATGCCCTCTTCTGGAATACTGTGTCCAGCACTGGTCACCATACATGAAGAAGGACACAGTACTACTCAAAAGGGTCCAGAGAAGAGCGGCTAAAATGGTTAAGGGGCTGGAGGAGTTGCTATACAGTGAGAGATTAGAGAAACTGGGCCTCTTCTCCCTTTAAAATAGAAGATTGAGGGGACATGATCAAAACATTCAAGATAATGAAGGGAATAGACTTAGTAGTTAAAGACAGGTTGTTCACCCTCTCCAAGGTAGAGAGAATGAGAGGGCACTCTAAAGTTAAAAGGGGATAGATTCTGTACAAACATAAGGAAGTTTTTCTTTACCCAGAGAGTGGTAGAAAACTGGAATGCTCTTCTGGAGGCTGTTATAGGGGAAAACACCCTCCAGGGATTCAAGACAAAGTTATACAAGTTCCTACTGAACCAGAATGTACGCAGGTAAGGCTAGTCTCAGTTAGGCACTGGTCTTTAACCTAAGGGCTGCCACGGGAGCGGACTGCTGGGCACAATGGACCATTGGTCTGACCCAGCAGCGGCAACTCTTATGTTCTAAGGTAGAGGTGATGAAGACAGAGATTGTGTCTGATTTCAAGAAAGCCTGGTATAGGCACATGGGATCTCTTAGAGAGAGGAAGAGATAACGGTTATTGCAGATAGGCAGACCAGATGGGCCATTTGGCCTTTATCTGCCATCATGCTTCTATGTTTCTAAGGAGAAATGATAAGATCCAATTTAAAATGCAATTTATACAAGCAGGAACTTCTCTCTCCTCTTGTGGTCATCTCTGATGGAGCCCATCCCTAGCACAGTTTTAGTGGTCGCAAGGCAACAAGATTGGAGAGTTACCTTGTAAAACCGTAAACGGGGGTGGAGTACAAATAAAAATAGAAACAGTAGGAGGACATAAACCGATGAGGATTCCAGGAGGATGGTTAAAATAGAAAGTTTTATTTTCTTAAGTAAAATTCAAATTTAGTGAATATCAAACAATGCTCAAACAATTTCAGAGAATTGCAATAGCATTTTTCAACTGATTTTCTATGTTCTTACAGGGAATCCTAAATATTCAAAACTATTTAATTCTCTCAGTAAAGGAAACCTGAATCAGATATGTATTTTTCTAAAACATTTTCCTATTAAATATAATTCTCATAACTTTGAGCTCAAAGATGTAAATGGTACCATTAAGTCTCAGATTTTTTTTTCTGTTTTTCTCTTGCAAGTGCAACTGATGATGGAGTTTAACAGAGCGTCCAGACCAGGTAAATAGCTCTCTCTTCCTTGTTTATCTGACTGACCTATCTTAAATAAATCAATAAAGCAAAACCCAATGAGGTTCATAATCGAAATGGAAATACGTCTAAATCGGACCTTACAGACAGGCCGTCCAAGTACCAATAATCAAAACGGGTTTGGCCGTATCTAAAAGTAACTTATGCCTTTTCACTGCCGCTATGCGCTGAGTGAAAAGGGGCATTTTTCGAGGAGTGGTTAGGGTGGGAGGTGGGCAGGACGTGGGCCGACCTAGATTTAGTCATCCTGCAGTGATAATGAAAAGTTTATGAGACTGCCTAGATCAGTGGTTCTTAACCTTGTTGGAGGTACTGAACCCCACCAATTTCATATGTATGTTCACCGAACCCTTCTTTATTCCCTTAGTTTTGCCGGAGCTAGACTAGAATTACTCAATTTGGCATTGCAAATCATGCAATTAGGACGCTGACTCCCATCACGTTCCGTTATACATGTGAATCCATATTGTTCATATTCGTCCGACCACTTTCGTATTTTGCTCGACATAGTTAGTAAGGGATTAAAATATTAAGATAGGTATCACACGACGTACCATCACAACAGTTACAATTTGACTACTGTGCGCATCAAATCCCCTGCAGCACAGATAGGCCAAGCGATGTTGCGTGATCACCTGCAGCCAATTATGGACAAGCGGGGCATATCATCACGAATCATAAGCGCTTCGGTCACGTTCAATCATCTATCAGTTAAATCACAAATTTTGATCAGGAATTGATTGATGTATATAAGGCGTTAGTTACAGATTGATAGATCAAGAAACCGAGTACACGATCAGTCTTGATCAAAATCACTGAACGTGACCGAAGCGCTATATGAGTCGGAGGTGTGTTTTGACCTCTGCCGAACCCGCGAGACTGACTCACCGAACCCCTAGGGTTCGGTCGAACCCAGGTTAAGAACCACTGGCCTAGATGGAACATATGTTGTGATTTAGGCAATCTAAAACCAGGTCTAACTGCCCAGAAGGTATCCATAGTGACCAGATAACTATTGCAGGGACAAAGTACATACCCACACACATACCCCCAGTGATCACTGACCTCCCCACCCCCTCCGCCATAAAAATCGTAATAAAAACATACATACCTGCCTCCAGAACATCAGCATCTGGCTTATGAAAGCTTAATAGAGCTGCACAGAAGTGGCTTAAATAGTCTGGGGGTGGGCTAATGAACCATAGAGAGGAGGACCCAGGCCCATAAGCCACTCTGACCACTGCATTCATGGTGAAACATGTGCACCCCCCAAAAACCCTACTGTACTGCCATATAAGTGCCACCTGCAGCCATAAGGGCTATTGGGGTGGTAGACAGGTGGGTATAGTAGGTTTTGGAGGTGTTTTGGGGGGGCTGACCGTGACCTACAAGGGAGTTGTGGTGAGATGTTTATGTGGCACCCTTTTTGTGAAGCTCACAGCAGTGCTTTATAAGGTGCCCCACTACTCTGTTGCCATGTCTGGGTGGGGCCAGTCCATTAATTTGCTGACCTCTCCTACGCCCAAAAGATTTTTTTTCTAGGTGTTTTGGACTTGGACGATTTTTTGGTCGAGAATGTAGTATAAAGATAGACGACTTAGCGGTCTGGACAATCAAACGGCTGGACGTAGAAGTAGACGATTCTCGGAAAAAAGTATTTTGGATGTTTTTTTTTCGAGAATGGACTTTAGACGCTGATGACTTTGGACGACTAGTACCTTAGGCCCAAAACTGACTTTTTAAAAATTATTATTATGCCACTCCACATCTTTTTAAAGAAATAAATATTTAAGAGTATTTCTTTTCCTCAGAAACAAATATTTAAGTATATTTCTTTTCCTCAATAACCTCTACTTCTGACCCTAATTAAAATAGACAGTTAATTAAGGGAATCCTAAACTGAACCACCCTCAGCGAATACATATCACCAAATCTGTCAAAAAGGGTTCATAGACAACCCCGCTAAAGACAAAGGTGCGCGCCGACAACTGAGCGCAAGACGGATGCGTGTGCTGAAGAAAATTACAGTTTTTAGGGGCTCCGACGGGGGGTTTTGTTGGGGAGCCCCCCAGTTTACTTAATAGAGATCGTGCCGGCGTTGTGGGGGGTTTGGGGGGTTGTAACCCTCCACATTTTACTGTAAACTTAACTTTTTCCCTAAAAACAGGGAAAAAGTGAAGTTTTCAGTAAAATGTGGGGGGTTACAACCCCCCCCACACCCCACAATGCCCCCACAACGTGGCACGATCTCTATTAAGTAAAGTGGGGGGGTTCCCCCCCACACACCCCCACACACACCCCCGTCGGAGCCGTAAAAACTGTAATTTTCTGCGGCACGCACCTCCGCGCTGCACTCAATTGTCTGCGCGCGCCTTTGTCCCGGCGCGCTTTTGACCTGACACCGTCAAAAAGACTAATATTTCCTAAAATACAATCTCAGGTATTAAATAAGATTGTTCTCATTAATTCAAGAGAAGGTCTAAGGGCTCCTTTTACTAGTGTTTTTAGCGCGTGCAAACCACGCGCTAAACGATAAATACTAACGCAAGCTCTATGGAGGCATTAGCATTTAGCACGCGCGCTAAAACCGCTAGTGCACCTTAGTAAAAGGAACCCTAAGTCTTCAGCCTTTCAAATGAATTAATATCTCCAAATTTGTAAAAGGCTTTTCAAGCTTCTGTATATACCATCATATACAAACAAACACATAACGGAAGGGAGAACTCAAGTTACTTTGGCCCTTTTAAATATTTGACACAATTAAGTTAAGTCAAGAGAGTACTCCCTTAAAAACTCTCCTGAACAGAAGCTGAGTTGTTTTTATTTCGGGCTAAGAAGTTGAACTTAACATAAATCAGCTTCCTGTAACACACAATAAGGAAATTACTTAAAGGTCTTTTGAATTAAATGGGTTTAATTTTTATTGGACACTCAAATCATTGATCATAACCTCTACACAAGCCAGCAGCTGCCCCAAAACTCAATTCAGCAGATAGCCTTCTAAAACCACAAATACACAGTCAGAGCCAAATAAACAATACAGAGCTCACGAGTTCAACGACCCAAACTCTCAAAATTCAAGTTTTACCCACAAAATATATCTTTTGACTAAGGCAGCTTCCAGCACACATCAGCAGCCTGTCAGACGCACCCTCCCAAATGACTCGACTGTCAGCTCCAGAATCTGGCTATTGTAACAGCATCAGCTGATCCCTGCCAGGAGCAAAGCAGCCTGGTACACATGATACTGCTAGTAATTATTTCTATAGTGCTACCAGACACACGCAGCGCTGTACAGAGTCACAAAGAGTAAGAAAACAGTCCCTGCTTGAAAGAGCTTACAATTAGAGAATGACACGTCCCTTGCCCCGTCCCCATGAGCTCATCCACGTCCCTGTGCCGTCCCCGCGAGCTCAGTCCCTGCCCCGCAAGCTCAGTCCCCACCCCCACCCTGCAAACTGTCAGATCCCATCTGCACAAGCCTCAAATAGTTATGATTCTATACTGAACTTATTTTATTAAAGTTATAAAAAGAGATAACGCTCTGTACAATTGTCATTTTATAAACACAAATACAGAGCAAGGATCAACAAAACCCCGTCCCCCTTTCACAAATATCGCCTCCACTATTGTGAAAACTGAACAAACCAAATTACTACAGAATGCTACATAGAAAAATCAAGCTAACAGAATGCTTCAGTCGCACATGGCAGGAATAGTGTTAGGGGAGAGCAACTAGGGCAACGGCCCCCTGGTCAGAGAGAGAGAGCCCTAAGCCAGCTGGAAGCTAAAGAACCACAGCCTGGGCTTTGCGGTTCCCAGTTATGTCTAATACCAGCTGTAGCAGGATACATATTTCAAATCTGAAATATTCTAATCACAAAATATAAAATAAATTTTTTTTTTCTACCTTTTGTTGTCTTGTAATTATAGTCTTCAAATCACATTGGTCTCAGGCTTTGGTTTGGGGTTCCTTCTGTCTTCAACGTGGCATGGCTGGCTTCTGAAGGTAAAATAGGTGCAAGAGGAGATGCCGAGTCTGACACGGGTGCAATTTTTTTTAACCACAGGAGCAAGACTTTTCACCACTTCCAAGGGGTGGTAAAAGGTCTTGTCCCCATTTCCGCAGGGTGGTAAAAGTTCTTGTCCCCATTTCTGCGGTAAACCAGTTTCAAATGTCTCCATTCCTGCAGATTTTACTGCGGTGACCAGTTTACCGCGGTAAATTGTCCCCATGTCATTCTCTACTTACAATATAAACAAGCATGACAGATAAACAGGATGTCATGGATAAAGTCAAGGCGGGCTGGGTTGGAGGGCAGAGGAGTGGGTTAAGAATTGAAAGTTATATCAAAAAAGTGGGTTTTCAGTCTGCATTAAAACAAGGGAAGGGAAGGGGCTTTATGGACAAACTCAGATAATTTATTCCAGGCATAGGTGGCAGCTAAATGAAAGGAACGAAGTCCGGAACATAGCAGAGAATAGCTTTTTAAACTCTGCAAATCCAGAACTAGAAAACCACAACACCCTTACCACAGCAGTAGCAAATAAGCTTATTTTATTTTGTTTCTTACTTTCAGGGAACATTTTTCACTTTTAGATTCTTATTTTACCCACAAGCCCCAGGATTTATATATTTTTAACCCCTAAGGGGTTACCACTGACCTAAAAATTTCCTTCCTAACTAGTTTTCCTAATTGCATTGGGTCCAGACTCCTCAACCTCTCTTGTTCCCCGAAGGACACTAACAGGATACAAACTCCACAACTGTCAATACATAATCTATTTGGTACTTGAGTTAAATGCACTGAATTGCTTAAGAAAAATCCACAAAATTACATTTCACCAAGAGGCACAAAAAAAAAAAAAAACCCACTCAATTTCTCTTTAGTGTGAGCTCAGAATGTGCCGGGGTTTGATCGCTTACACCATTTTCTGGACTTTGCAGGTTTTTAAGTGTGATGCGCATTCTAAGTCCCACCAATCTCCCACCACTCACCCAAAAATGTAGTTTTTGAGCCCGAATCCCTGTGAAACCTTCAGCTGAGTCTCATGTAAAACTTCTTGCAACGTATTCAGGAAAACTGGTATAGTAAATTTAATAAACCATAATGGGCTCTATGATGTCAAAGAATATCATGGCATGTTCTTTTTCTCCATAATAATTTCCGATTAAAATGAGAAACCTTTTTGGGTTTTTGAAAGTCAATATTGTGTACTTTGTGCCAAATATCTGGCTGAGGAATTCACCGGTGATGCAGAGACCCATTACAACAGAAAAGCTCCAAACCATTAGTGACATATCTAGCTTCAGCTGCCTTAAGCTCACTTCTCACCCTTCACAATGTCATAGCTGGTGATGCAAAACAAGCGACTCACACAGGCAGAGGTTCTTGACAGCTCTGCCTGCTGGTAAATTCACCCCTGCATCAGGACTGGATTCTCAAACTTCGTAGTAAAAACTGATGAGCCACAATCGCAGCCGTTTATTGTAGCAATTTCAAAAAGGCAAGTCATTCTAAAAAAAACACACACACACACACACACATGCAAATGAGGTTGGCGGAGAGTAGTGAAGGTTTGCTAAATTTACATGAGATGAGTTGTTGGTGATAGTGATTGGCACATGCGCAGAATACACCACAAACGAGGTATAAATGTGCATATGTGCCGGGAACAGCAACGCCGTAAGCGGTGCGTCAATCGTAGGCATACTAAAGCTCCTGGATGAAGGAAAGGGAAGGGAACGGAGGTGAGATGTAGCATTGGCTTTCAACAAGCGCGCATAAGACATGCCTTTTCTCCTGCCCCAAACTGCTATAATTCATGTAAATCTTGTAATTTGTTTTTAATGTCAAATTTTATCATGAACCACAGCCAGAAACACATAAGACACGGCTATAATACACACGCTCAGGAAGTATGATTTTGTTCCCCTTCCTCCCCCCACCCAAAAAAAAAAGACTTATTTATGTGAATCATGTAATTTTTTATTTTTTTCATGATCCACAGAAAACACATGCCAGCGATGCTCTTTCACAGTACCAGCACCCCTGGACCAGTCGTTGATTTTTGGTCACCAAAACCCAACACCACGCTTGGAGAATCGCTCGGCGATGTTGAAGAATCCACCGGAGTGTTCATTTAAATATTGATAAGCCAATTTACACGGCAGAATCGGAGACCGCCAGGAAGCTCGGAAAAGACCACGGTAAGCCATTTTGATAATCCGCCGCTAAAATGCATGCATACTAAACCGTCTAGAACTGGTATAGCGACTGCATTAAAGGCAACCTTAAGTTTTGAGAATCTGGCCTTCAGGGTTTTACAAAGTGATGCAATCACCTCATTGTTCTGACCTGATGAGTGTAGTGTTAACACCTCAAAAATTTACTCTAGAAATCTATTGTTAGTCCAAAAAGACCACATGTAGAGTGCACTTGTTTTCATATCCCTCATTAAAATCCTGTCGCTATAAGGAGTTCCTTGAGAGAACCCTCTCATTTCAAGCCGCTAAATTGAATGTACGGCTTGGAAAAATTATGTTACAGCCGGCCGCCGGCAGTGTTCCCGCTAAGCTGCGCTGGGGTGCGCTGGCGCACAAAATATTACCTCGCAGCGCACATGTTTCTCGTCACAGCGCACACAGTGTAGAGCACAGTTCTTCAACCGCCGGTCCGCAAACAAAATCTTGCCGGTCCGCGAAGGATTCGGTCCCCGCCGCAACGAAAGGCCGGCGTCAGCTGACTTGCAACTTCCTGTTGCAGTCGCTGTGCCGGGACTCCTGCCTTCGCCGGGACTCCTGCCTTCGCCGGGACTCCTGCCTTCCACCGCGTTTGCCTCCTGCCTTGTCTCCGCACCTCCAGACCAGCAGCGGCAGCTGTGTATGCTTTTAACTTCGGCACAGAGCTGCCCCTAATCAATAGTTTAGCGCGGTTTCATAAGGCAGCCTCGGGGCCTTTGCTAGGCCGGCCCACATCGCATCATCGAAGCGGGCCGGCTATCAAAGGCCCCGAGGCTGCCTCATGAAACCGCGCTAAACTATTGATTAGGGGCAGCTCTGTGCCGAAGTTAAAAGCATACAGAGCTGCCGCTGCTGGTCTGAACTCTTGGGCCGCTGAAGGAGGGCAAAAAGCAGCTGTCCTGGAGGTTTCCCTTCCTCTCGCCTTTACAGGTTCCTTTTTTCCACCTTTTTTTTTTTTCCTTCAAACGGCAACGGGCCCCAGCATCGACATCAATCAAGTAAGTTCCACTGTCAATCAAGCAGTTCTGCTCGGCCAAAGCTTCCCCTGTGACATGAGCCACCCTCAGGGGAAAGAAAGTGACCCACAAAGGTGAGGGGAAGGGGGCAGATGATGGAAGTTGGGGGGGGGAGAGAGAGAGAGAGAGAGAAGGGGCAGATGATGGAATGGAGGAGATGAGAGAGAGAGAGAAGGGGACAGATGATGGAAGTGAGAAGAAGGGAGAGAGAGCAGAAGGCAGATGGATGTCAGTTGAGAAGGGAGAGCAGATGCTGAATGGAAGTGGGGAAAGAACACATACTGGATGGAAGGAGGAGATAAATAAAGGGGGAAGAAAATAGTAAGATAATGGAGGGGTGAGGGAAAGGGGTGACAAGCTGTGTGTAGACACAGTGAAAAGAGGGAAACGGGACTAAATAGTAAGAAAGAATTTAATTTAGATGGAGGCAGAAAATAGAGAAGGAAGACCAGAGAAGAAAAGGGAAGAGAGAGCAGAGAATGATCAGATCTGAGTGGAGGAAATGAGAAGAGAGATATGCTAAAAACCACAGGGGGGAGGGAAGGATAGAGATGCCAGACCATGAGGGGAACAGAAGGAAGATGATGGATGCTAGACCAAATTGGGGGGTGGGGGGGGGGCAGGAGGAGAGATGGCAGGGAAAGACAGACAGTGAATGGAAGGGGCAGATGCTGGACTGAAGAGACAGAGAAGGTTATCATGCTGCTGTACCGGGCTATGGTACGCCCTCACCTGGAGTACTGCGTCCAGCACTGGTACTTTAAGAAGGACACGGTACTACTCGAAAGGATCCAGAGAAGAGCAACTAAAATGGTTAAGGGGCTGGAGGAGTTGCCGTACAGCGAAAGATTAAAGAAACTGGGCCTCTTCTCCCTTGAGCAGAGGAGATTGAGAGGGGACATGATAGAAACATTCAAGGTACTGAAGGGAATAGACTTAGTAGCTAAGGCAGGGAGAACGAGAGGGCACTCTCTAAAGTTGAAAGGGGATAGATTCCATACAAACGTAAGGAAGTTCTGTGGTAGAAAGCAACATATTTATTTGACTCATAACTTGCTGGCGCCCGATATTTTTAGCTCACAGTGAAAAAAGTTTGCTCACAACACCCGCCCGCTTAGAGGGAACACTGGTTACAGGTCTCTTCCTATCTTGATTTTAGAAAATTGTTAAAGACTCAACTCTTTGATAGGCTGGTATCTTAATGCATTTTGCTTCATGTTTTCAATCAAGTTCCTTATATTCAACTTGATGTATTTTATCTGTTCTATGTATTACTTCTTTCCCAGTATCCAAATTTCTAAGGTACTGAATATACTGTACTTCGACTCCCCCTTCTCATGTTCAGTGAGGGAATTGTGTTTTCTTTTCTCTCTCCTAACTGCTGCTCTTCCTGAGGATTCTATCAGCTGGTGTCAACACAGCAGCAAAGAGGGGCCACTCTAAAGCTGTCTTCTAATGTCAAGTCACCACATGCATAGCATGTACTGCCCATCATTGTTTACCGCATGTATAGCCTGCTACCGCATATAGCCTGCTTCAGCATATACAGACTAGCTACCGCATATACACACTAGTTACCACCGTTCCCCAGCTAAGCACCACCTCTGTTCCTATCTTACTATTTAACAATTGCTAAGCTCCACCTCAGTCTGTATCTCACTATTAGCAATTGTTAAGTTCCACCCCCGTTTGTATCTCACTAGAAACAAATAGGTGCGTATTCTCCTTCAGTTCTTAGTCCTTCTCCCGTTTCACTCAGTCCTTACCTATACTCAATTCTCCTCCCTCCTGCCTGGCAAGCTCTGCCCCAACCCCTCTCATTAGTTCTCCTTGATCCCACAATGAAGCCACCTTCCTGGCTCCTCCTTCTTCTTCTCTGCTCTTTCACCAACACTTCCCACTGCCAAAAACCTCTCTCCCCCCCCCCCCCCAACCTTCCCGACTCCACAAACTCCAACAACGTCTGCCCTGGTCTCAGAATCCCCGCACTAGTATGCACTAGAACCCACCCTTTCAAAAAACACCGAGGAGTCAATCACACCTCTTTAAAGCCTGTTCCTCCAGCCAACCTACCCAACCTTACCTCCGACTCTCTCACCCCAGTCCCAACACTCTACTGTAACGCCAGATCAGTCCGCAATAAGACCCAAATACTAAAAGACCTACTCGGAGACTTCGATCCAGGTTTCTTGTGCATCACAGAATCATGGATCGAAAAAGATGATTTATTCACACACAACGAACTCTGTCCCCCTGGCTACTATGGCCTCTTCTCACCTAGAATCAACCGGAAAGGAGGAGGCCTGGCTCTGCTTTACAAATCATTCTTCGATGTCCAGCTCCTTGAAAAGGGCATCCATACCTCTTTAGAATTCATGTCAACGATGAACTTCATCCCTACCCATTAGGTATCCTGTTACTTTACCGCCCACCAACCCCCTGGAACAAATCCTCTGAACTCGTTCTCAAGATCATAACAAGGGCTTTCCTAAAATTCCAGAGACTACTGATCATTGGAGATATTAATCTCCATCTAGATGATAACACCAGAAAGGATGCAACCGAATTCAAAGACTTCCTCACCTTCCTAGGCTTCACCGCTCCTTCGCCCACCCCTACCCACGATAAGGGGCATACACTAGACATCATCAGCTTCCTTGACCTGACCGAGCACAAAACTTCTGCCGAAGAGGCCCGTTGGGAACATGTCCCCTGGTCTGATCACCTTCTAGGCTCTTTCTGCCTTCCCATTTTCATGTCTCATGCACTCCACCCCGACCCACAAACTTTATCACCTACCGCAAAAAAATCACGAGTGAACTGTTCTGGACCCAATTTCTCAACCAACTCCCCCCTTTTCCTAAACATGCAGACCCAGATTCCAACTGGCATAATTGGGTAACCCTTTCCGGGACTACCTACCAAGCTCTTGCCCCTTTGTCTACTAAACCTATCTCCCACTCCCGCAAGGCTCCCTGGTATCTTCCATACCACAGGGAATTAAAGCAGAAATGTCGAGGCCTGGAACGTAAATGGAAAAAATCGAAATCCCCTTCAGACAGACAATCCTGGAGAGACAACATCAAGTTCTATAACACAGTACTAAAAAAAGCAAGGAAGAATTTCTATGGAGATAAAATCACCAGATCAAAAAACCAAAATAGTACACTGTTTCAACATCTGGTGCAACCTAACCTCAAAAAACGACTCCACCTTTCCCCTTTCCCCCCCATCCGCAAACAACCTAGCTAAATTTTTCAATGAATAGATTACTACCTTACAGAGTTCTTTCCCCTCAGCAGTCTCTTACAATTCTCTGCCTCCCAATGACTCCAAACCTATCCCTGCTGATAGATCCTGGACTGCCTTTGAACTTGTATCCGAATCCCAGATCTCTAAACTCTGTCTCAAACTGAAATCCTGCAATTGCATCCTGTATCCTTTCCCTTCCTACCTTTACGAAAACATTCCCACGCAAGCCATCTCCTCCCTTACCAGGCTTATAAATTCTGCTTTACTATCGGGCCTGTTCTCCACAGAAATGGGACACATTGCCTTGTCCCCTCTTCTGAAAAAAGCCGATCTCGATCCTTCCTTACCATCTAACTACCGCCTCATAGCAAATATCCCTCTCCTAACTAAACTGCTAGAGGCCATAGTCGCCACCCAGCTCTCTTCTTACCTAGAGATTCTCCATCCTCCATCCCTACCAATATGGCTTCAGACCCAGCTTCAGCACCGAATCCCTCCTGGTTTCCTTAATCTCTAAGATGCAACAACTACATTCTCGTAACAAATTCGCTGTCCTATTACAATTTGATCTCTCTGCAGCTTTCAATGTTGTCTACCACGACATACTACTTTATCAACTTTCCGAGATAGCAATTGAATCCACCGTCCTAAAGTGATTCTCAAACTTCCTACGCTCTCGCTCCTACACTGTCAACACAAATGGCACCATGTCCATTCCTTAGACACCATCTTGCAGTGTCTCTCAGGGATCACCCCTATTCC
The DNA here is from genome assembly GCF_902459505.1 of Geotrypetes seraphini. NCBI lineage: Eukaryota > Metazoa > Chordata > Amphibia > Gymnophiona > Dermophiidae > Geotrypetes > Geotrypetes seraphini. Next base: position 101,322,737 of record NC_047094.1, on the reverse strand, counting down.
CTATTCTCTTTAACATCTATATGTCCTCCCTGAAACTCCTCCATTATCCCCCCTTGAAACAATCTACACATACGCTGAGGACATCCTTGTCCTCCTTGAGACAGAGCAGAACCTCACCAACCTCCACGAGAACATTACAGCTTGAATAATGAGACTCCATTCCTGGTCCTTCTCGGTACAGATGAAATTGAATGAATCAAAAACAAAATTACTCTGGCTCGGCCCAAAATTAGAACACCTGCCCACCCTCTTCGCACTACCCTCTGGCGCTGCACTGCAGCTTGAGTTCTCAAGCAAGGTCCTTGGCATCATTATCGATTCTTCTCTCTTCCTCAATGACCACCCCAACTCCTTGGCTAAATCATGCTTTTTCAGCCTCCACATGCTGAGGAAAGTAAGATCCTATTTTCGCCAATAACATTTCGCCGTCCTTGTCCAATCCATCATCCTCTCCAAATTAGACTACTGTAATGCCATCCACTTAAGCCTATCAAAAAAAAGTCTTCAAAGACTCCAGCTAATCCAGAATACTGCAGCCAAGTTGATCTTTGCAAAACACAAGTCTGACCATGTCTCCCCACTCCTAGCCAAACTTCACTGGCTCCCAGTGATTTCCAGAATCCATTTCAAATGTTCCTGTCTGGCTTTTAAGATCATTCACGGCATCTTTCCTCCCTTAATCCCACTATCTTATAATTCCTTGAGTCCTGACTCTACCAGTCCTTCCCCTCTCTACACGGTATTCGCTATGCAGGCAAACTGGGAAAATCCCTTCTCTTCAGAATCACAGGTCTTTGGAACGACCTTACTACCCCCGCTGTGGAATCTGGGCTCCCTCCAATTATTCCGCAAGCGACTGAAAACCTGACTTTTCACTAAAATGTAATTCTATCCCCCCTTACTCTTCTGTATATAAGTTCATGTAAACCTTTTTTTTCCTTCTCTTCCTATATTTTAAGTTCTTGTAAACCATGCCGAGCTCCATAACATCCGTCTAGATGATGCGGTATTTAAACTTAAGGTTTAGTTTAGTTTAGTTTAAGACCTCAGAACCACCACTCCTCACCAGTCTTCTTTGTTATAATTTGAATTGGTGCCTGACTCTTGTGACTCTTATTACTCATTATTTTATAATTAATATTACTTATCTTAGTAATGGTGATATGTTCATTTCTCACAATGAGAGAAGCGATAGGATCCGACATGTTTCACCGAAGTTTCGTCAGGGATCCACACAAAACCACTGTCATCCAACTTACTGTCTGTTTCTGTTTGTAGGGGGATTTGAAGTACAGTATATTCAGTACCTTAGAAATTTGGATACAAGTAGACATTAATTTTCTAAGGTGACATTTTTACTTTTTTCCCTGCCATGCCGGTATTTTCTGCATTATATTGTAAACTAGTGTTTAAGCCCGTTAGATTAACGGGTGCTAGATGACCGCCTCTCCTGCTTTTGAACCTGGGCAGGGGCAGAGGCAGAGCCGGGGCGGGAGGGAGTGACGGTGGGAGAGCAATTTCAAAGCCTCGGCAGCGGCGGCTCCTTGACCAATCCGCGCTTACAACATCCCCACACTCGCGGTCTAGCTGGCTCCCCCACCAAAGCCCTTTGCAGCGGCAGCCCCTCCCGCATCCATCCCCGCGTCCCAAGCCTCTCCGAAGGCCGGCTCCCACAAAAATGGTACCCCTCTGTCCAAAGCCGCCGCAGCAGCCTCCCTCAAGACACATTTCAAATCTGACATATTGTAATCACAAAACAGAAAATAAAATTATTTTTCTTACCTTTTGTTGTCTGGTCATTATTCATATCATGTAGGGGTCCCAGGCTATGGTTGGCTTTTGATAACTCGCTTGCCAGGGCCCCTTCTTTCTTCTTCCCTCCCTCCATCCCGGCAGCTGAAGACAGGCACCTTCCCCCAGTGGTCTGAGACAGGAGGGAGCAGTTAGGAGAGGGTCTGAGGGCAAAGAGGGGCTCAACAGCGCACAACCACCTTTCCTTCCCTCCCTCCATCAAGTGCAGTGCAGCTCCACCAATGTTAAAAGGAGCCGCGTCGAAATCAAAGCCCTGCCACTGCCGTAGCACGTTCCCCTCTTCCCTCCCCTTCTCTGACATATGGGACCGCGGCAGAGGGAACGTGTTACGGTGGCGGCAGGGCTCCAATTTCAAAGTGGCTTCTTTTAACATAGACGGAGCTGAACTGTACCTGATGGAGGAATGGAAGGAACGGTGGGGCAAATTTCGGCAGCGGCAGGAATTGTTTGGCGGGCCAAGCACCGTGAAACTTTGTTTCTTTAGGCAGCCCCGGTTGTTTACTTGGATTCAATGTCAGCATTAGGGTTCGCCGGCCGCCAGCCGTGAGAGCCGGGTGAGGAAGGCCGCCGCAGCCTCGCGGCTATGTAGGGGGACAATAATGGCGCTTATGCTCAAGTCCCCGCCACAACTCCTCTCTCGATCCTGGTGCGGTCGGACTTGTGTAGAGCAGGGAGGCTGTGACTTACAAAGCGAGTAGATGGTGACGTAAAACCCGCGCATGCGCACTCGTATTTTCGCGACGGATCAGGGAACACGTTTTTTTAGTCCGCATGCGCGGCCTATCATTTTATTATATTAGATGCTTTCTGCCTTTATCTGTTTTTAAAGCCATTATTCTAATTTGTATTTTTTCTGTATCCCATGTATTAGCTCACCTTGTTGTGAACCGCCTAGAACTTTTTCGGTATGGCGGAATATAAGAATAAAATTATTATTATTAAATAAGTATCCCTTCATAAAGCTTTTGCTCATGAGCGGAAGAGTTTAATGCAGTGGGATGAGAATTTGGGGAATTGGGTACAATTCCACCGCAGCTTCTCATGACCCTGGCTAGTCATTTAACTCTCCATCGCCCCAGGTACAAAATTTAGATTATGAACCCACTAGGAACCGAGAAAATGCCCGAATGCAAGTGTAAAGCACTTTGATTATATCACAGAAGGCCAATAGATAAATGAACCTTAATTTCTGTGAAATACGACAGTCTCTGAAGATTTTTCAGTTTGAGGGGATAGGTCTAGCAAAAGTTCACAAATACCATACCTTAGGGTTACTCGATTTTATGATCATACAAATCTGGATCCACAGTCCCGCCCCTGGACACGCCCTGTCCCGCCCAAATCAAACTCCCGTTCCGCTCCAGCCCTGCCCCCAACCTCTTGTGCTCGAAGTCACGTCGGGAGGGCATCTGCACATGTGCAGATGTGATGCGATGACATCACAAGCACGCGTGCGCCATCACCACGTTGCATCCGCGCCATGCACAGATGGCCTCTTGACACGGTCCTGAGCTGGAAGCTTCTCAAAACCCGGACAAAATGCCGGGTTTTGAAAAGACATCCGGATGCCTGAACAGTCCCCTCAAAAGAGAACATGTCCGGGTAAATCCAGACGTCTGGTAACCTTACCATATCTGAAACAGTGCTGCCGAATATTTTATCTGACTGTCTTGCGGGGGGCAGTGGATGGAGCATAGGCAGAGCTGCAGCGTTCGTGGTGGGTACCCAGAGAGCCATATGGGGAACTTAGGAGAACAATAAAGCTGCCCCGTTATGCAGATAAACTCTCTGGAGGAGTAAGTGAATATTGCACCCCTCCGGAGAGTGCTAGCACCTCACTGGTCTATGGCCCAGATTCTATAAAAGGAGCCTGAAGGTAGGCGCCCCGATTGGCATGCTTAGCCGATCTGGGCGCCTAACTTAATTTTCTTGATTGGCTTAATCAGAGCTGATAACTGAAAACGCCATTAAAAAAACAATTTTAAATGATTTTAAAAAATAATTAGCCAGTAGGCGCCAAATTAATTAAGTGTCTACCACTTTAAGGCAGGCATCTACGCAGAGGTACCTATTAGTATGTAATAATAATAATAACAGTTTATATACCGCAATACCGTGAAGTTCTATGCGGTTTACAAAAGATTAAGAGCAGGTACAAAATGATTGAACATAGGAGAGGTGAGCGAGAGAGGGAAAAAGGTCTAGAAAACCGATATTGAGGCAGAGGGAGAAGTACGGGTCAGTTGTCTAGATACAACAGGAACAGGTATGTCTTTAGGCGCTTCCTGAATTCCATGTAAGTGGTGGGGGAGAGCAATTGTTCTAGGTGTTTACCCCATGTAGGCACAGTTAGGGGTAGATTTGGACTGGATTTGGGACATGGTGTGATCTAGGCACCAGTCAGGGCCTAACTTAGGTGCACTCATTTAGGCCAAGATCACTCAGGCTGAAACAGCAGTACACCTAAGCTTTCAGTGCCTACTAGAAGCTAAGACCGCTTAGACGCTGCTAGGCATAGGGTTATCAGACGTCCAGATTTCCCCGGACATGTCCGGGGGTCCAGATGGCTTTTCAAAACCCAGCACTTTGTCCGGATTTTGAAAAGCTTTCCTCCACAACACATTGGGCAGGAGGGCATCTGCGCATGCGTGGGCATCCTGTCCAACGAGAGAGTTTCAGGTTCATTAAAATTTGTTATACCACCTATAGCAATTTCTAGGTGGTTTACATAATAAACCTATATTTTTTAAAAATGGAAAATGAATATTAAGGCTTACAGGACGGAAAAAGAGGCAGAACATCACCTGCGTTAAATACATTTGATTACAAGGGGTTAGGGGGAGAACTACATTGTTGAATAGGATAGGAAGACATTTAGGGCTCCTTTTACAAAGGCGTGCTAGCAGTTTAATGCACGTAATACCGTGCGCTAGCCGCTACCGCCTCCTCTTGAGCAGGCGGTAGTTTTTAGGCCAGCGCGGGGGTTAGCGCATGATGAAAAGTCACGCGCGTTAACCCCGCTAGTGCAGCTTAATAAAAGGAGCCCTTAAGGTTAATACACTAGGGTACGGGAAGATTCCGAGATGAAATAAAGCTTATAAATTGAACGCATCCTTAAATAGAAAGGTCTTCAAATTCGAATTCAATCTGTCCATAGAAGGTTCTTCACGGAGATGAGAAGGCAGCAGGGGGCAGGCCTGGGGAGAGATTGGGGGCTGAACAAACAGCGGCTCTACTCTCTCGAGGAACGTAGGGAGAGGGGAGACATGATTGAGACATTTAAATACATCACCGGACGTATCGAAGTGGAAGAAGATATTTTCCTTCTCCAAGGACCCTCAGCCACAAGAGGGCATCCGCTTAAACTCAGGGGCGGGAAATTTCATGGGGACACCAGAAAGTATTTCTTCACCGAAAGAGTGGTTGATCATTGGAACAAACTTCCAATACAGGTAATCGAGGCCAACAGCGTGCCAGATTTTAAAGGTAAATGGGATGCCCATGTGGGATCCTTAAGAGGGTGGAGTTAAGGATGGGTCATTAGGAGAGGGATCTCCAGGAGAGCAGACTCAGGGGGGGGTGGGTCTGTGGAGTGGGCAGACTTGATGGGCTATGGCCCTTATCTGCCGTAATTTTTCTATGTTTTTATGAACTGGGACGGGATGGGTGGAATTGGGCGGTACTGGGGGGAAGATCTAGGGGTCCGGATTATCTAAATGGAAAATCTGGTAACCCTAGCTAGGCATGATAGCTAGGCAAAGGATAGTCAGTCACGCTCAACAGTGCCTAATAGTTAGGTGCCATTCATAGAATCAGGGCCTATATGAATATTTAGCAACGGTCACTATCCAGATGCCATTGCTGTATATTTGGATATTTTTGCCCGCAGTAGCTGGTATTTTTCAAAAATACTGGCCGCTGCAGGCTCAAAATTATGGAGTTGGTGTTTATCAGAAATTTAAATTGAAACTGTCAACTTACTGTGAACAATCTATTGATGGGGAAGGAGGACTCCAAATTTAAAAAAGGAAGATAAACAAAAAGGTACTCTAAATATTTCATCTTTATAAAGTAATATGATTACTTCTCGAATGCACCGAAATAAAATTTCAATAAATATTTTTAAAAATGGTTTAACACAATTCATTTATTCAAATAACTTAGTACGCTTTTTGATTAGGTTGGGGAAACTGACATCCCTTGATCAACCAAGCAGAATAAAGAAGAGATAATTCTGTCAAAAAAATATAAATGAATCATAAAATACATTCTAGTGATACTGTGAAGGGAAAAGGAGGGGGGGAACGTGTTAGGGTGATCAGGAGGTGACAGGCAGTGCAAATTTACAGTTCAGTGTATTAAGAAATCAGGTCTCTGTTGAATCGTGATCATAAGGTCAAAGACACAGGATAAGTGTTGCAGAGAAGAGCAAAGTGACACTGCTGTGGGGGAGCACTTTTGAGGACCTGAGCACTGCATCAATAACCTTACGATCGGGACACTTAATTTATTTAGCCCAGCCTCCCAAAGGAGCTCAGAACGGGTTACAAATCAGGTACCCAAGCATTTTCCCTATCTGTTCCGGTGGGCTCACAATCTTTCTAATATACCTGGGGTAGTGGAGGATTGAAGGGCAAATTCTGTAAGACGCGCCCAAAAGTTAGGCGCCGAATTAGGCACTGTGCAACGGGATTCAAGTAAAAATGGGTGCTGTTTAATGAATCACGCTGAGCGGCACCTATTTTGGTAAGTTAGATGTATATCTCCTTAGGAGTGGCATAAAGTGACATAGGTAAGGGTAAGCTAGATGCACTTTCTGGTGTCGCCATGAAATTTTCCGCCCCTGAGTTTGAGCGGGTGCCCTCTTGTGGCCGAGGGTCCCTTGAGAAAGAAAATATCATCTTCCACTTCGACACGTCCTGTGAGGTACTTACATGATCGAAACATTTAAGTACCTCACGGGACGTGTCGAAGTGGAAGATGATATTTTCTTTCTCAAGGGACCCTCGGCCACAAGAGGGCACCCGCTCAAACTCAGAGTCGGAAAATTTCATGGCGACACCAGAAAGTATTTCTTCACAGAGAGAGTGGTTGATCATTGGAACAAGCTTCCAGTGCAGGTGATCGAGGCAGACAGCATGCCAGACTTTAGAAATAAATGGGATACCCATGTGGGATCCCTACGAGGGTCAAGATAAGGAAATTGGGTCATTAGGGCATAGACAGGGGGTGGGTAAGCAGAGTGGGCAGACTTGATGGGCTGTAGCCCTTTTCTGCCGTCATCTTCTATGTTTCTATGTTTCTATCTCCTTAAGAGAAGCTTAGAGTGGACTAAAACTGTGCCAGGGTACACCTGGCAGGGCCTCCGCGTGTGCGGATCGCCAGACTTGATGGACCTAGGGTCTGTTCCGGAGATGGCACTTCTTATGTTCTTATGGAGGCACCCAATAAATAGGCCAGCTTTAGGCACAACTAAAAGTTAGGCGCCTAGCTGAGCGCTTAAGCATGCTTAAGCGCATCGATTCTGTAACAAAGCGCCTAACACGTAACCACGCCCAACGTTCATAGCACTTTTTTTTTTTCTAAGGTCACTTAAATTTTTAGAGGTGCCTTATTGCAGAATTGCTCTGTTTTGATAGGCGCCTAAATTTCATTTATTGCGAATTAAGAAGCTTAATTGAGCTTGTTAATCAATTTAGATAGGCGCCTATCTAGTTGGGCGCCTCTGAAATAGGTACCTAACATTAGGCACCGGTTACAGAATTCGATTTGTGCACCAGTGCTAAAAAGTCTCTCACGCCTTAGCAGAAGCAGAGACTATCACATGGTTCACATGAAGCATGCTGACAGAGCTGGCTTGGCAATCATGTCTGAAATACGAGTACAAACTCCATCTATGTGCCTGTGGAAGGTAGGCACGACCTTCCGCCATACTGAATAGAACTCCCAGGTATTCCAGCAATTGAGATGGAACCAGTTGACTTGAGAATTTACAATCCAGCTCAGGCTCTGTAAGACCTCAACCACTTGAGTCATTGCCTGTTCTCCTTCTGAGAATGATGGAGCTATGATCAATCAGTCATCCAAGTATGGATGCATTTGCAATCCTGCCCTTTGGAGATGCACTGCCACCATTTCCAGCAGCTTGGTGAACATGCGGGGTGCTGTTGCCAGACTAACAGGGAGCACCGAGAACTGATAATGGCTCTCCAACACTTGGACTCTCAGGAACCTCCTGAGCTCCTGAAACATAAGAATGTGCAGGTAAGGTTCTGTCAAGTTTAGGGAAACTAGAAATTCCTCTTGAGCTACTGCTGCACTTACTAACCACACTATCTCCATGTGAAAGCATGGAATCTTCAGGGCTTCATTGACATTTGTGAGATTTAGGCTGTGCCTCCAATCTTCTAAGCTTGTTTTGGGCTTTATGGAGATCTGCCCATACCTGATTCTTCTGACAGCACCGATTCTATGACCTGAATTTCTATAAGTCTCTGTTCTGTTGCTAAGACTACCGGGGAGTCCACAAGCCAATATGTTAAGGGATGGGCGAATTCAAGCTGGTAATTTCCCCGAATGATCTCCAGCCTCTAGCAGTCTGAACAGATCTGTGCCCAGACCTATGCATATGCTGAAAGCCTTCCATCTATCCTTGGGAGGAAAGCTTTGGCCCTGGCATCTTAGTATTTACTTGAAGAAGGATGAGACCTGGAGGCTTAGCTTCACCTAAATCCTATGAATCTCTGCCATGATCTCTGATAAAATCTCTGATTTGAGTCTCCTCCCAAGTACTGTCAAAAGCGCCTGGAATTATGAACATTAGACCACCCAGAACCTCTAGATGCTCACAATCTTCTGTCAAGCAGAAATGTAGGCCATGATGGCCATCAGGTCTTTCAGACTCTGAACAGCATCTATCCTTTGAAAGGGAGTCTGCTGGGGGTAGCCTTGGAGCAGGGTCTCCAAAGTCCCTCCTTGAGGGCTGAATCCAGTTTGGTTTCAGGATTTCCCTAATGAATATGCATGAGATCTATGTGCATGCACTGCTTTCAATGCATATTCATTGGAGAAATCCTGAAAACCTGACTGCATTCGGCCCTCAAGGAGGAACTTTGGAGACCCCTGCCTTGGAGCATCTCCCCTTCTATCAAAAGCTTCATTGGCTACCATTTGAATCCAAAGTATTATTTAAGTTTTCCTGCATCTGCTTTAAAACAGTGTTTGGTATGCTTCCGGGTTATCTAACCCTTCATTTTACCTCGAGTCACTCCAATAAGAGCTCCCGAAGAGTACACCTGTTTACATATCCTTCAATAAAACTCTGTCACTATAAAAGGTTCCTTGAGAGAACATTTTCTTTTCAGTCGCCCAAAATGAATACATGCAGTGGCGTAGCAAGGGGGGACGGGGGGGGGGGGGCTGTCCGCCCAAGGGGGTACACAGCCGTCCGGATCCAGAACCTCCCATGCTGCTATAAACAGCACCTCAGCACGGCTGCCTTACTTAGAGCAGAGTCGGCAGCCATGCTGAAGTGAACAAAGGTCCCACGATGACTGCGCCATCTACCGCCTCTGTTCCGGAAGAGGTAAATAACATCCGGGGGGGAGGGGGAAATGGCAGCTGCAGTCATCGCGGGATCTTGCCACAACTAACTGCGTCTGCCGGCCCAGCCCTCTCCGACGTCACTTACCTCTTCCATCCTGAGCAGAAGCAGTCATCGCGGGACCTTTGGGATGGAGAAAGAAAGGAGCATAGTAGGGTGGTGAAAGGAGGTCAAAGTGGTATAGAATCATAGTGAAGGGTGACAAAGGGGGGTCAGGGTGGTATGGAAGGGTGTGGAATCATGGTAAAGGGTGACAAAGGAGGGTCAAGGGGTATGGAATCATGGTGAAGGGTGAGAAAGAGGATCAGGGTGGTATGGAAGCGTGTAAGGAGAGAAAGGGGCAGATGCTGATGGAATTGCAGGGAAAGAGACATAAGGGGGAAAGATACTGCATGGAATTGGGTTGGAGGGAGAGAAAGGGGGCAGATGTTGATGGATGTGGGGGGAAGGGAGAGGAGAGAGTGAAATGCCAGGCCATGTGGGTGTGGGAGAGGGAAGGGAAGAAGAGGAGAGGAGAGATGCCAAGCCATTGCAGGAGGGAAGGGAGGAAGATGGATGCCAGACTAATGGGGGGAAGGGAGAAATGGAAGGGGAATGCATAAAGTTTCTAGAACGTGAATAGAAAGAGAGAAGATGCCATATAGAAGGGGCAGAGAGAGGGTAGACAGTGGATGAAAGGAAGACAGTGACAAAAAGATGAGGAAAGCAGAAACCAGAGAAGACAAGGTAGAAAAAAAAATTCTATTTATTTATTTATTTTTTTGCTTTAGGCGAAATGCATCGCTGTTTCTGTGATGTTGCATTGTATGTCCAGCTTCCTGGTGCTTCAGTTTAACCTTTGTCTACGTATTTTTATTCTATCTCCCCATTTACAAAACTGTAGCGCGTTTTTATAGCATTGGCATTTGAGCTGTTACCACCATAGCTAAAAACCACACTACAGTTTTGTAAAAGGGGGAGGAGTTAGTTTGTGATTACATACTAGGCAAAGGTGTTTTCTGTGTTCTGTGTGTTCGAAAAGACATGGTTTTCTGTTAGGATTGACTGTGTAGGATTGATCTGTACTAGTCTGGCTTGTTTAGTTTTACAATGGGTTTATTGATGTATTGCTCACTGCAGTATGTAAGATGCTGCCTTTTCCTAGGTACACTCTTGTGTGACGTGTGGATTGTTACTAAAAATCATGTTTTTCATACAGATGGGGGGTGTCAAAAAATGATGGTCCCCATGTGTCACATATGCCAGGTACGCCACTAAATACATGGCTTGCAAAAATTGTTTTAGAAGCTTCCTCCTATCTAGATTTTAGAAAACAAATAAAAACGTATCTATTTAACAGGCTAATAATAATAATAACTTTATTCTTCTATACCGCCATAATCGTGCGATTTCTAGGCGGTTTACATTGAAGAGAGCTGGACAATCAGCGAGTTACAATATGCAGATAGTCAGTGGAATTACAGTATGCAGAATCTTAAAAAGTAGCGAATTACAATATACAGTTTGTTTAGAATTTCAGAGGGGCCCTTTTAGAAAGAAGTAGTGAATTACAAAATACAGTATGTTAAGAGTTTCAGAGGGGGCATATTAGGGAAAAAAAGAGATGGAATTAGTGTTTGGTGTGGTTTATGTTTAGGTGATATATCTGTCGAATAAAGCAGCGTTTATGACTTTTCTAAAAGCGATGTAGGTCAGTCTAGCTCCATTAATGTAGTTGTCTAGCCAATGTTGTGGTTTGTTTGTTTGGTACATAAATGTTCTAGTCTAGAAAGGTTTTGTATTTACAGCCGGTAATGCATGGATATGCAAATAGATTGCAGTTTCTGGTTTGTCTTATGGGACTGTATAATATGAAGTGAGATAGCAAGTATGTAGGAGCCAGTCCCCAGACTAGCTTGAAGCATATGCAAGAGAACTTGAATATTATTCGTGCCTCGACTGGCAGCCAGTGGAGCAGAGGGGCTGATGTGGTCGCTTTTTTTCAATCCAAATATCAAGCGGGCCGATGTGTTCTGGACAATTCTGAGTATCCTCACTGTTTTTTTGGGTATACCCATATAAACAACATTGCAATAATCCAGTGTAGAAAGTACCAATGATTGCACTAGTAGTCTAAATGATAATGGGCCAAAGTATTTTTTGATGGCCTTTAATTTCCATAATGTCAGGAAACACTAGAATCTTAATGTTGTTTTCTAATCCATCTTTTATCTTTTTAAATTGTTTGTACTTCCCAATATAGTTAACCTTGTATTATATAGAACCTCAGATGATTTTTATCCGATGTATGCATTTGTATTGTTTATATTGCATTTTATGTATTGTGTTTGATTGTTGTAAACCGCCTAGAACTTCCAGGTATGGCGGTATATAAAAATAAATTATTATTATTATTATTATCCTGCGAGCTGTAACTGAACAAACCTAAACTTTGTTCATGACTCTGATTATGTCGAAGAGAGCATCGGCCATATAATCCACCCATGCTAGCATAAGCTGGGGGCAAAGGCTTGACCTCTCCCGGGGTATGCCCACACGTCTTGGACTCGGGGCAGGATTAACCAATAGGCCAAGTAGGCACGTGCCTAGGGCCCAAAATGGTTAGGGGGGCCCGATGAAGAAGGGCATCAACATTGTTATTTCCAAATGGCGATGGACCCCTCCAGCATCGATCAGCAACGAGGGACCCCCCCAATCGAACGACCCCCATTGACGGAATGTAAGACAAGCAAGCAACGCAGATAAGAAAGGCAACGGGAACTGTAATTCTGCAAGCGGTGCTGCTTACCCAAAGCTTCCTTTTGACGCAGCTTCCTGTTTCCGCCTGGACGCAAGGTGGGGCGGGGCAGGGGGGCCCAGTGTACTTGTATGCCTAGGGGCCCTTGACAAATTAATCCTGCCCTGCTTGGACTGACAAGCAGGTGCTACAAACGAGGCTGCTGCAAGCCAAAGCTTCAAACTGCCATTTTAGGACCACATCTACTCTGCGATCTAGCATTTCCTTTAATACTGCATTTCCCTCACTTGGCAGGGATGTGTGCTCGGATACCTGAGCCAGAAAGAAAATCAGCCTTAGGTTGAGCAGACTTCTGTTGACACTCCTGTGCCGTAGGATACAGCCTAGACATTGTTTTGTCTACCTTTAAAGAGCCCTCAGGAGTATCCCAGTGCTCTATAACTAACACACTCATATCAGGATGCCGGGAAAAGAGACCTAGTTGCGCTCTAACTCCAATGAGGAAAGACCACAGAGTGGAAGGAGCCTGCTGGGAGTCTAACTGGAACTCCTGCAGGGAGTCAGTAAAGATCTCTAATGGTGCCAAAGACTTGAACAGCAGACATACAGTGGGATCTTCCTCTTATCAAAATCACAGCCAGCACCCTGAAGAGCCCCGCTGAGCCCCCTGTGGATGCCTAACAGCCTGTGTTCAAGCCCCTGCGATACAGTAGGCAAACTAAGGTACTAGGACTACAGCCCCAAATTCCACGTAAGATCTTTTCAGGCTGGTCACACAGGTCCCCAAGACCCAAGTTTACTTCTTTTCCATGCAGGCAGAGTTCTTCCCCAAACTGGGGAGCTCTGGTGCACCAATAGCCACAAAAACCATGAAAAAGAAATACACAGGGCAGATCAGAAAGACACCTTCTGGCTCACATGCAGAAGGAAAAACTGCAGGGGTCAGCAGACTGCCTCGGTACAAGGAGGAGGAGCAGAAAACCTGGAGTGGATTCCCTCTGCATGGCTCGCAAGCATGGGGAGAATACCCTATTGGCCAGAATGACACACCTATTGCAGTAGAATAAGGCATTATGACATCAAAATATCACTTCTGGTGACCAGACACTGAAACTCTTCATACTTAGCAGGGAAGCTATCAATGTGGGCTACCATTTAGACATGCTATTTTACCATTAACTCATATCATTTTAGCTGAGGTCCTATTTTACGCAATGACACCTAGGGCTCCTTCTACAAAGCTGTGTTAGTGATTCCCATGCGGCAAATGTGATGAAGCCCAATAGGAATTTAAGTTTTGTCACATTTGCCATGTGGGAATTTCTAGCGTGACTTGGTATAAACAGCCCTTAGTTACTAATAAATGGGATTAACAGTGAAATAACATACCTTAATAGTAGCCTGAGTTGATCACCTCCACCCCCTCCCCACACACACACACACCCCCAAGGAAGAAAACCATAGCTAGAGTAAGACCTGTAAGCAGGCACACAACAAACTGCATGGGCAAAGTGTTTTTAGCTTGCCAACCTCCTCTATGTGTCTCCGTTTACAATTGGTCACTTTCAAGATGTCATGCCTGCGACTTTTGCAGGTGTAAATGAGTTAAAAACCCACCCACCTACTACTATAGCTCACTTCCAGCTTAGGAGACAATAGGGTTTTTAGTGTACAAACGTTGTGGGCAAGTTCCAAGATGTGCTCATCTGAATGTGTTCCTTTTGCGAATGAATCATGAATAGAGGTAACTGATACCTTTAATTGCACCTGAAGACTGGAGGCCTCTGCTGGCAATTGGTCTTTTGGCCAGAACAACGGAAGGAGGATTCAGTTGGAAAATGAGAACAAAGACTTTGTTTAAAATGTAATATTTACATGTACATTTAATATTTATCTAACAATACTTCTTTCATGGCTTGTGCAATTAAAGTAGACTGCTCGGTAGGAATATTTTCTCTGGTTTCATAGAACTCAAATGACAGTACAATGTCCTTCTTTCATGTGGAGGAAAATCTATCCAATAACTGCTACTAAAAATCTATAATACAGGAGAAGGGGAGGGGGGGTGCTGGAGCTTGGGCGTGGGAATTGAGATCTTAGTTTCTATCCGGATGTCATTTATTGACTCCATTTGTGGCTTTCAGCAAAGCCCTTTGGACCTGATTTAGTAAAGCATTACTCCCTTTCTTTGTCTTGAAGAGAAACACTTAAGGGATAATTCTATAAATTACTGCCTCCTTTTTGGCATCCTGATCTATGTTCCCTCTAAGCAGTCGTTACAAGGTCGTTACTTGGTCACTCAAAAAAATACTGACCCAGCCCAACTATCCAACAAAATATAACTATAAAAAAAATTAAAATAAACTACATCAATTACCATATACAGTATGTGATGGTTTTTGTGCTATATTCAGAAAGAAAGATTAAGTTCTTACCTCGATAATCTTCTTTCTTGTAGATGTGTCTAATAGTTCTGGAAGCTAGGGTTATGCATTTGAACCCACAAGTCGCTTGCAGAATATCACTCGTCTTTCAACTCTGCCTCCTTCCCAGTAGGCTTATTCCTGCCCCCTCACAGTTTGTACAAAAGCAGTCAAGAACAACTGCAATGGAAGACCATCATTGAAAGGAGGGAAACGGGGAGAATTCTCCAACACTATACCTCTGTTCTGCTCTGAAACAAGTATAACATTAAGAAAATTACACAAAACTGTGTGCAACTGGCACTAACATTTATGGCGCTCATAGCTACTCAATTAAACTAATTAATAGGGAAATAAATTTTAGTATCCTGTGATGAAGATTATCTACTGCTATTATTCTCACAGCTCTGGTTGAATTTTGAACTTTACTCACAAATATTTCTTAAATTAAAGTGAAGTGCTCAGATCTTTTAACCAGTGCTTTAGTGATATCACTAAATTGAGGTTAACAAGGGGACCATCATCGCCTTCACTGTCCCCGGGCCACCCTATATCAAAGCAATCCACGTGCGTTGTTGTATCAACTTTGTCGGGTGGTTGATTGTATAACGTTGTTCCTCAGTAGTGATATAGTGCATAAAACTTGTGTTGGTGAATTAAAATAAGCCGTTGTCGGCCGTTCTTTCTATAGTCCCTGTCCCCCCGACCCGAGTTTCATCTCTTCATCAGGGAGGGACATTAATACTGTTACTGGTTCACTAGGACAGGACTGATCCAAAGTGTTGAGTAAAGTTCAAAATTCAACCAGAGCTGTGAGAATAATAGCAGTAGCTCATAGCTACTCACAAGTCCTGCTAAGAAGCAGAAACTCAGACTTGCTATCCCTTTTTTTTTAGCTTAGCTGAGAGACAGCAATTCTTCACCGTCAGACACAGACTGAAATTAAGACTATCCCCTCCCTTTAGTGCCCAAGTGTGGGTCCGGCACCTCTCCCTTCCCTCCAGCTCCACTCCACCCACCATATGGGCCCAGCACCTGTTTTCTTTCTCCCCCCCCCATCCCCAGTCCAGATCCAGTAACTGTCTCCCTTCCCTTCAGTTCCAGCCAGTCCAGCAGCCCAAGCAAACCCCTCCCTCCTTCGCAGGTGGAGCAGCAGCCCTCACCCCCTTCATGAGTCCAGCAGTTTCCATCCCTTCTTCCCTATTGTGGATCCAAAAGCCCTCGCACTCTCTCTCTCCATGTATACCGAATGGAAACCTTCTTGCTGCTGAGTCCCTCTTTCTGATGTAACTTCCAGTTTTAAAACCCTGTTAAGCTAACTGCTTTTATACTAATCACAACTTAGTGCATGGCCTGCAAAAAAAAAAAAAAAAAAAAAGTAAATGTATTTTTTAAAAAGTGCTGCATGGAATCTGTCCTTAGCAAGTGGGAAAGTTCTGCACGAAGAAGCACTAAGCCCAGATTCGAACACCTTTCATCGATGCAGAACTAACAAGAAACATAGGATCATCCATGACACTACTCTGCTGTGATGAATGAGTTCAATATACTGAGCAACGTCTTCTTTGCTTTCCTGTACATCCCAGACATTCCACTGAGAATGAAAAGACTTTGGCCTCTGATGTGACTGAGCAGACTTCTGTAAGTGCAACTGGGATCATCCAACTGCATATCATAGATTACAGAGGTGATTTTAGAAGGTTTGCAGGGATAAATACAGGCTTTAGGAGAGTTAAATGGCCTATGCAGTAAATAGTGATTTTTGAAAAGTTGATCATTTTACAGGTATACTATCTGTGACACATTCAGCTTGGAAGTAGACATGCTCTTAGCATGGTTAGTTAGGCCTGAAAAGCACACGAATATTTCCTATTTTGCAATAGTACACAATACATATACCGTATTTTCACGCATATAACGCGCGCATTATACGCGTTTTTACCTACCGCGCATACCCCTTGCACGTTATACCCGTGAGCGCGGTATACAAAAGTTTTTGTACATAAAATCGTGGTTTCTGCGCGCTATACCCGTGTGCGCGTTTTACACGGGTGCGCGTTATCTGCGTGAAAATACGGTACTTTAAAATTTTGCCTATCAACACATGTGCTCCCAGGCAAATATTCAGCTAACTCAGGGGTAAGCAATTCAGGTCCTCGAGAGCCGGAGCCAGGTCAGGATTCAGGATAGCCACAATAAATATGCATGAGATAGATTTGCATCTCAAGGAGGCAGTGCATGCAAATCCATCTCATACATATTCATGGTGGAGATCCTGAAAACCTGACCTGGCTCCGGCTCTCGAGGATCGGAATTGCCTACCCCTGAGCTAACTGCTCATTTGGAGGAACGATTGAGAGTGAAATTCTGCATTCATCTGTGCAGACCCCAATCACATAAGGCAAAAAATAAAAAAAGTAATTTTTTTAACACTTAGGGCTCCTTTTACTAAGGTGCGCTAGCGTTTTTAGCGCATGCAGCAGATTAGCGCACGCTAACCCCCGAGCTACGCGGCTAGAACTAACGCCAGCTCAATGCTGGCGTTAGTGTGTAGCGCGCGCTATTCCGCGCATTAAAGCCCTAACACAGCTTAGTAAAAGGAGCCCTTAGCTTAATAGGATAACATAACATAAAAATGTACTTCTATACTGCTCTAGGCGCCTGGGCCAATCAGGTCTTAGGGTTAGTGGGGATGGGCGGACCCGCTATGCCTACAGCCTGATTGGTCCAGGCTTCTAGAGCCTGGGTCAATCAGGCCTTAGACTTAGCAGGGATGAGCCAGGAAGGGGTGGGCCCGCCTCATTTCGATGAGGGGGGCCTGCTAGCTGGACGACAGCAAGACCCGTCCGTCTGGCCAACACTTTAGAAGTTAGTTGGGGGGGAGGTTAGTTGGGGGGGGAGGTTGGGGTGGTAGCGCGGGAGAGTTGTTAGCATGGGGGGTCTGGAGGGGGTGTGGCTTTCCAGTAGGAGGGGTTGGGCACCCTCCTGCCGGCGATAGGGAGTGTCGAGGGGGGGCAGCCCTCCAGCAGGAGGGGTTCGGTACCCTCCTGCCGGCGATCGGAGGGAGATCCCTTGCTGCAATAAGTGTAGCGACCGCGTCTACTCTAACCCAATTCTCTAACCAGCGTCTGTAACATGGACGTCAGTTACAGAATCGGGGTTAGTGTAGGCCCGATTCTGTATAGGACACCCCTTCCGGAGTTTTGTAACAACAAAAAAAAAAAAAATACTCATGAGATGAAGACTGAAAATTATATTTTGTGTATATACTGTGTCCAGCGTGACTCTTGGTAGATGTGTGACCTGTCAAATGCGCGCATGACATTTGCGCCTTGTCAATTGTGCCCCAATTGACACTGTGCACGCAGGACAATGGTGCCCCAATCGCGCTCCATACAGCGGATACTATTTTGTTTTTCTTTTTTGAGGGGGTGGGGTGGGGTGGGGTGGACCCCCCCCTTCCCACTACACTTAAAGTATGTCTAGTGTTAGGGTGTGGTTTAGATGAGGATTATGGGAACCCTAAAGGGTTCTCATAATCCTCATTTAAACCATACCCTAACAGTAGTGCGATTGACGGGGCGCCATTGTCCAATGTGCACTTGTGGATGCGCACATTTGATGTGGCGCAATTGTCCTGCGTGCATTTGCCGGTGTACCGGTAGATGCGATGTTACTGAAACCAAAGGACCATGGATCCTAAGTACTATGCCCCGTTGATATTCTCATGCAAACCAGAATCCTGCAAGTATGGCTGCATATTAAAAGGAAGGAAAGGCACATTTGCGACAAAAATAAGAACACTTTGGGGCCATTTACCCCCACCACCCCCGCTCTGCCCCCAATGCAAATGAAACCTAATGTACTTTGCAAAATAAAACAACTCACTTTTCAGCGACAGTGGCAAACCGAGGCTCAGAATTTAGGAAGTTGGTTGGGCTGAGAACTTTTCAGCACCCGCTCATACAGGTACCAAAGAAAAGGAAATATACTATCGGATTTTCTAAAGTCAAATTATGAAATATCTTGGCCGCCCCTAGTTATAGCACTGACCTGAGACAGCTTGCATGCCCACTGAAATCAATGGAAGTGAATTGATTTTTGCCTGCGACAGCAGAAGTCAGACAGTTGGTTAGTCAAAACAGCCCTGAACCTCACCGCGAGTCTCTGGAGCTTGCAAATCATGTCATTAGCGATCCTGTTCTCCAGTCATTCTGAAGGGATTGCGGAAGATTGAAATTCCTCTGAACAAGACTTGGGTCGATTCATAATTTGCAATCCATGAAACTCTTGGCACGTGCCCCTGAATGGATTTGGGGTTGGGGGGGTTTCAGTCTTGCCTTTGATTTGTGATTTGAAAAGGATTTTCAATCAATTCCAACTCTATAACTGATTACTCCGAAATGATCCAGCCCATTTTCTGGTCTAAAGTAAAAGATTACGATGCATATTTTATTTGGTGATCAGTGAAGTAGTCTTGAAACATGTGGAACATATTTGTCCTGCATTAACTTCACAAAACTGCCCGTTTGCTAAGCCACATTAGCGGTTTAATGCAGGACTTACCGCACATTAATAGCATGCACTAACTCCTGCATTAAACAGTTAGAGGCAGATTCTGCAAACGTAATTGGCGGCTGCCTGCAAAAAATGGCACCATTCACACTATGGCACTGTTTGCAGAATCACAGCTCCCATTAAAGGTAGGCGCTGGTAATGTAGGGTAGGGTTTTAGAGACCTATATTACTAGCGCTTACCTTTCATGGAAAATCATGCCTAAAGGCGCCTAGGGTCATTTTGGGCCCAAACCATGCATGCTTTGACCTTAGGCGCTGTTTGACGCCTCTGTACACACGATTCGGGCACCTACTTTTCTTTTTTGCAAGATTTTAATTGGTTTTTGGTTTTTTTTTAATCGGTGCAGTCAATTAGTGCACCGATTAAACCAATTAAGTTAGGCAGCCTAACTTACAACACAGTTTGTAGAATCTGCCTCTTAATGTGTAAAATGCCACTTTGGAATGGAGAACGGGGCAGGGGGTAGTGTTTTACAGTTAACACAAAGGCATTAGTGTATGTTAACTATTAACACAGCAAATAACGCATTAGAGCGGGGGTGTCTAACCTTTTGGCTTCACTGGGCCGCATTGACCGAAAAAAATGTTTCTGGGGCCGCACAAACGTGCAAACGCTGCAGCAAGACACAGGAGGGAGTTGGCAAGATGGTAAACACCCGGAGGCAGCAGAGGAAAACACTGCATTGCCCTCGACTGGGGCCGCACAAAATACTTCACGGGGCCACATGCGGCCCTCGGGCCGCAGGTTGGACAACCCTGCATTATAGTGTGTCTCAAGCTGGAGTACTTAGCCAGTCTGCCAAAGTACCCAGTTAAACTCTACTGAGCAGCCTCGCACACAATAGCAACATTTAACTGGGCAGTGCCTTGAATATTGCCATTAACTGGTGAGGTTAAGGGCAGGCTAGAGGAGGAGTACCTGCTTAGCTGGTTGGTGGTAATTTTCAATCTGCTAACCAGCTAAGTAACCACACTAAGGCACGCTCGCCGATATAGGGCGCACTAAATATTAGCATGCGCTAAACGCTAATGCGTCCGTAGACTATAATGGACGCGCCAACATTTAGCGCACGCTAAAATCGGCTAGCGCGCCTTAGTAAAAAGGACCCCAAAGTTAGGACAGTAAAAAAAAAAAAAAAGGCCGTTTTAGTTTTGGGTCCTTTTTACAAAGTCATGGTAGCAATTCTCCTGTGGCAAGTGCGCTGAAGCCCATTCAAGTCTTATGGGCTTCGTTGCCTTTGCCACAGGAGAATTGCTGCTGCAGCTTTGTAAGTGGATCCCTTTATGTGCTAAAGTTAATCAGGCATGAATCTCAATAATGGCCATTGCCTGATTAAATTCCAAGTGACCGTCGATACCCAAATATCACTCCTCCCCCCCTCCGCACCCCCCTTACTACGCCACTGGGTAGATGTCTAGTCCAAAGTGCCTACCACTAAGTAGGCATGGTTAGGGGTGGATGTGTTGTGTGTAGGCCCCTGTTATGGATTTAGGCGCATGCATTTAGGTCAAGAAATCTTTGGAATATTTATTTATTTAGATTTTTATCCCGTCCTCCCAGTAGCTCAGAACGGTTTACAAGTAAACATTCACAATGGAGTGAATTGGACATACAAGATTATACAGTCGATTTAAATACTTGGACATACGAGACTGTGCAGCAGTGTAAATATAGGGACTATACAGCAAATTAGGAACAGTAGTTTAAATATAAATAGTTTAGTTTAGATACAAGTTATTTGAGAATAGGCTGAGAGTGGACTATAGAGAAATTTTTGCAGAAGATTAGAATGGAGAAAGAAGGGTAGAGGTGGGGTTTAAGGGGTTGGGTGTAGACTGAGGGTGACCTTTAGTTGAAGAGGAGGGTCTTTACCATTTTCCGGAATGTCATTAGTGAGTTCTGTAGTCTGAGTTGAGGGGGGGAGTTGGTTCCAGAGTTGGGGAATGAAGTGGCTGTAGGAGCGTTTGTGGGCGGTTTCTGAGAGGAGGGACCTTCCAGGGGGAATGCATAGACGTATCTCCGTTTCTGAGCAGAGGGTGAGGGTGGGGATGTAGATGGGTAGCTTGGATTTTATGTAGGAGGGGGGGGTGGCATAAATTCTTTTTTGTGCTATTGCCAGTGCCTTGAATGCACAGCGTTGGCTAATTGGGAGCCAGTGTTCAGCGCAGAGTGCTGGGGAGATGGGATCATGGTAGTTGAGGGTAGTATGTAGGGTGCACCTAAAGTTAAGACTCCTAGTGACAGCTAAGGCTATTTAGTCCGGTGCTAAGCATTATTCTATAAAATGCGTCTAACTTTTATAGAATTACGCTTAGAGCCGCACTAGTCAGTGTCTAAAATAGAAAAAATATGGAAGCATGACGGCAGATCAAGGCCAAATGGCCCATCTAAACTGCCCATCCAAAGTAAAAATTATCTCTTCATCTCTCTAAGTGATCCCACGTACCTATCCCATGCTTTCTTCAATTCAGACACAGTCTCTGTCTCCACCACTTCTTCTGGGAGACTGTTCTATACATCTACCACCCTTTCTGTAAAAAAGTATTTCCTTAGATAACTCCTGAGCCTATCACCTCTTAACTGCATCCTATGCCCTCTCATTCCAGAGCTTCCTTTCAAATGAAAGAGACTCGACTCATGCGCATTTATGCCAAATAGGTATTTAAACGTCTTTATCATATCTCCCCTCTTCCCTCTAAAGCAGTGGTTCCCAAACCTGTCCTGGGGGACCACCAGCCAGTCGGGTTTTCAAGATATCCCTAATGAATATGCATGAGAGAGATTTGCATACCTGTCACATCCATTATATGAAAATCTCTCTCATGCATATTCATTAGGGATATCTTGAAAACCCGACTGGCTGGTGGTCCCCCAGGACAGGTTTGGGAACCACTGCTCTAAAGTATACAGATTGAGATCTTTAAGTCTGTCCCCATATGCCCCCCACACCATTTTAGTAGCCTTCCTCTGGAGCGACTCCATCCTTTTTATATCTTTTTGAAGGTGCGGCCTCCAGAATTGCACACAATTTTCTAAATGAGGTCTCGCCAGATTCTTATACAGGGGCATCAATACCTCCTTTTTCCTACTAGCCATACCTCTCCTTATGCAACCTAGCATCCTTCTAGCTTTTGCTGTCACCTTTTCAACCTGTCTTGGCCACCTTAAGATCATCACATACAATCAAACCCAAATCCCGCTCTACTGTCACGCACTTAAGTTCTTCACCTCCTAAACTGTACCGTTCCCTTGGGTTTTTGCAGCCCAAATGCATAACCTTGCATTTCTTAGCATTAAATTTTAGCTGACAAATTTCAGATCATTCTTCATGTTATTCACATCAGCCAGTGTGTCTACTCTATTGCAGATTTTGGTATTATCCACAAAGAGGCAAATCTTACCCGACAACCCTTCAGCAATATAATTTATAAAATTATTAAAAAGAACAGGCCCAAGAACAGAACCTTGAGGCACACCACTGGTAACATCCCTTTCCTCAGAGCGATCTCCATTGATCACTACCCTCTGTGGCCTTCCACTCAATCAGTTCTTGACCCAGCCCATCACTTTAGGACCCATCCCGAGGGCACTCAGTTTATTTGTTAGACATCTGTGTGGAAAACTGTCAAAGGCTTTACTAAAATCAAAATACACGCAGTTCCTCTAACCAATTCTCTTGTCACTCAGTCAAAGAAATTGGTCAGTTTTGTCCGACAGGACCTACCTCTAGTGAATCCATGTTGCCCCGATCCTGTAATCCACCGGATTCCAGAAACTTAACCATTCTGTTTTAAAAGCGTTTCTATTAATTTGCTTACCACAGAAGGCAGACTTACTGGCCTATAATTCCTTACTTCTTCCTTATTTCCACTTTTGTGGAGAGGGACCACTTCTGCCCTTCTACAGTCCTCTGGTACCACTCTCAACTCTAAAGAAGCAGTCAGTGGAGCCACCAGAACTTCCCTAAGTTCCTTCAGCACCCTCGGATGTATACCATCCAGCCCCATCGCTTTGTCTACCTTTATTTTAGCTAGTTCCTCACAAACACAGCTCTCTGAAAAATTAATCAGGGTCTACCGCTCCACCATCCCTATTCGCATTTGCCTTCTGTGGTCCTGCTCCCAGATCTTCAGCTGTCAGCACAGAACAGAAATATTTGTTAAGCAATTCAGCCTTTTCTTTATCAGCTTCTACATATTCCTCACCTTCATTTTTTGAGGCTCACACTGCTACTTTTACTCTTCTTCCCATCACTGATATATCTAAAAAATGTCTTGTCTCCTCATTTTACTGTGTCAGCTATTTTTTTTTTCCATTTATATCTTTGCTTTCCTGACTACTCAACCAGCCTCTCTTAACTTTTCCAGATATTTTTGACTGTCTTCCTCTTTCTGCGATCTTTTGTAGTTTATGAAAGCTAACCTCTTATTCCTTACCTTCTCAGCTACTACTTTTGCGAACCAAAGTGGCCTTCTTTTCCTCTTACTTTTAGATACCATATACAGAATTGGGCCCTTAGTGCCACTGAATATTATCACTGCCTCCTAAACTAAGAGCTGGCTGTTTTGTGGGCAGTCTGAGAGTAGAGTTGGCAATTCTGCAATTAAATGCCGATATTCAGCACTTAGCTACCTAAATTTAGCAGTCAAATTAGACTGCATAAAAGTCTGTCTTATCTTTATGAGAAGCTGCTTATGTGGTTAAGTGCTGAACGCCCGCCTAAGTATAATGCAATAATTCACCATTGCCCCAATGTATGTCATAATTAGATTGTAAGCTCTTTCAAGCAGGGACCATCTCTTACGTGTTTAATATTCAGCACTGAATGAGTCTAGTAGCCCATTAAAAAAAAAAAGGAAAGAGACAGGACCTATCATTTTTTTTTCTGGTTGGTGAAGGTGATCGCTATTTTTTGTGCATCGCATTGGTGGCTAGTTTGCATGGCATTTACCTAATTTACATGGCTGAGTCAGAGAACGAGCGATCGTGTGGAAAACCACACGGTGAGCCATTTTATGTATCGGGTCGGCAAATACGATCGGTCGCTAAACCAGTCAAATCGGTTTAGCGACGAACGTTATGTGATCGGTGACTTTAGTCCACCAAGCCCTATATCCAGATAACCCAAGTACTGGTATGAATATTGGCTACAACACTGGATAAAATGCTAGAGATCCAGATATCATGGAAGACTAGATGGAATCCGACATCCCTTATGTTATTTGGTAGATTTTCTATATACAATATTCTATACAACCTGAAAACCTGAAAGCATTTGCCCAAAGGACAGTCTTACTGGGGGAAAAAAAGCAATTTTACAGAAGTGAATATCTGTTGCTCCTTCTACACTCCAACAGTAGCATACGCTGATGATTCATTAAGCATCCTTTGAATACCAAGAAGTGGTTACCATGGTGGACTATAAATGAAGGAACCAACTTTCTGCTGTCTGAGAACTTTTCTGGATGTCTTTTATGCCTTATGCTCGAAGCCGCCTTATAAATGCTTAATCAAGAGAATCTTGTACTCCATAAGAGACTGCTTTCAGTTCAATGATTGTTTCTAAAGGGGGAGGAAGGAGGAGGGGAGGGATGTTAAATGCATATTGTACAGTTTGATCTTGAGATGTTCTCCTTCCAGTTGAGATGTTCTCCTTCCATATATGTCTTTTGTCGACCTGTTAATACTAAAACAACTCTCCCTATCTCTGTCATAAGCCATATTATAGAACAATCTATAAGTAGTAAGAATCTTTACCTCGACCCTTGTGGGATGGTTGTGAATCATTTATTTGCCTTACTCTCCAATCAGAACATCAAATTGTCATGCTGATGGCTATAGACCCACAGATTAGTAGCCCTAACTACATAGAATTATATTTCTACTCAAAAATTATTTTTCAAGAAACCAGTATATGAAGAATAATCACAGCCAGCCAAATGTGGTATCATGGCACATGAATGTCCTTAGCAGGAGCTGGGAAGGAAAATACATTCTTTCTCCCAAAACCAAACACATGTTCTACTGTAATTTTGCCGACTTGTTCATCTAAATCTGTTCTTTGTGCCTCTTGCTTAGCGTTATCAGTATATAAAGTCAAACCTCTTTTTTCAAAAGCAGTTGTGAATTTATTAATTTTCAGTATGAAATATGTAAGGAAGCAAGTGAGATTAAGAGAGCCTGGCCCAAAGCATTTCTAGGGCGGTTCTGTTAAGAAATAAACTATGCTCTTGTACCGAGTCTCCGCAGAAGGCTAGACTATAAATTTTGCAAATGCAGCTTTCGCTGCCTTCACCTCCCCTTCACCTGTTCTAAAGCTGGGATTTATGTCAACTCAGCTCCATTCACCTGCCTGCCGCCTCTGTTCAGGACCTCTCCAGAGGCAACTTCTTAATTGCGTCAGACTCAGTAAGCTGCTGTGCTGGCCGACATGAACTTCTGATTATCTGGAGCTGAGCTGGGACAAAGCAAATCGTTTATCTTAGGCCTGTAGGTTGAATTGATGAACCATACCAAAGGTAAGAGTACAGTATAATTTAAATCACCCAATGAGATTCTGAACTTTACATCGCATATTAAGCAATTAATTAGAAGGATGAGAGGTCCTTATGCTTACATACAAGTGACTATAGGATTAATTTTCAAAACAATCATGATTTGAACATGTGACACCGTTATTGATTGTGGTGCATTAGCTACCTATAGAAGCACAAATTATGTTTAAACTAGCATGTTTGGTATTTAAAATATAAAATGTAAAATTTTTACTTAACAGAATGATGTTTGCAGAACTTCCTCACTACAGCAGTTTGTGCATGTTTTGGATTACCTTCCTTCTTTCCTGAAGCAGCATAATTTGGTGAAACAAGGCTCTTGTTGAAGGGGGAAGATTAGAAATAGCTCCAATGCTTGACTGGATTACAAATATACATGTGAGAATAGCATGTTGATTTTCATGTGTGGATTTCTGGCAGCATGGTTGCAACCGTCTAAAGCAGGGATCTCAAAGTCCCTCCTTGAGGGCCGCAATCCAGTCGGGTTTTCAGGATTTCCTCCATGAATATGCATGAGATCTATGTGCATGCACTGCTTTCAATGCATATTCATTGGGGAAATCCTGAAAACCCGACTGGATTGCGGCCCTCAAGGAGGGACTTTGAGATCCCTGGAAAGCTAAGTACTGTTGGAGCTTATTTCTTGTTTTTTCTGATTTTTTTCCTTCTTTTTTTTTTTTTTTTTTTGGGGGGGGGGGGCTTGTATTTGCTATTACAATGTGTTTGCCTGGATTATTTTGGGACAATTTTTGAACGTAGTGCCACTTGACCTATGGGGATTAACCCTTTGAGCCCTTGAGTTTTTTACTTGGTTTCCCTCCCGGTCAGAGGAGCCTTTGATTTAACTTTTGGAGCCCTTTGTGGCTGGTTGCTCTAGCCGCGCTGGTTGTCTCAGCTAGATGGTTCTGAGGCTCGTTTAGTAAGTTAAATGGTTCTTGTTCCCACTTATAATCGTGGCTAAACATCATTCTATCAAGTAAAAATCTTGCATTTAGTAGTTATTTTTGACAGTAACACTGATTTTTGTATCACTTTGTGGTATTTAAAATATTACAGGGTAGAGCACCAGAAGACATAACATAACATTCTGTTTGTATACCGCAAAAACCTCAGAATTCTAAGCGGTTAACATAAAAAGAACTGTGCATTCACAGAGAATTACAAAATAACAATGGAAACATACATTACATCCGCATTACTCCTAAGTAAGTAAGTTTTTAACATCTATATATATAAAATCGGATGTATGTATGTATGTGCCGCGATCACGCAAAAACGGCTTGACCGATTTGAACGAAACTTGGTATGCAGATCCCTCACTACCCGGGATGATATGTTCTGGGGGTCTCGCAGCCCACCTGCACACGTGGGCGGAGCTACAAACAGATAATCGGATTTCACCCATTCATGTCAATGGAAAAAATGTAAAGAGCTGCCAACGCAAAAACGGCTTGCCCGATTTGAACGAAACTTGGTATGCCGATCCCTCACTACCTGGGGTGATATGTTCTGGGGGTCTCACGGCCCACCTGCACATGTGGGCGGAGCTACAAACATAAAATCAGATTTCACCCATTCATGTCAATGGGAAAAATGTAAAAAGCTGTGGGACCGATTTGAACTAAACTTGGTATGCTGATCCCTCACTACCTGGGGTGATATGTTCTAGGGGTCTCGCGGCCCACCTGCACACATGGGCGGAGCTACAAACAGAAAATCAGATTTCACCCATTCATGTCAATGGAAAAAATGTAAAAAACTGCCATTCTCACAGTAATTCCAACTACCTGGGGTGATATGTTCTGGGGGTCTCGCGGCCCACCTGCACACGTGGGCGGAGCTACAAACAGAACATCAGATTTCACCCATTCATGTTAATGGAAAAAATGTAAAAAGCTGCCAACGCAAAAACGGCTTGACCGATTTGAACGAAACTTGGTATGCTGATCCCTCACTACCTGGGGTGATATGTTCTGGGGGTCTCGCATCCCACCTGCACACGTGGGCGGAACTACTAACTGAAAATCAGATTTCACCCATTCATGTCAATGACAAAACAGTAAATAGCTGCCAACGCATAAACGGCTTGCCCGATTTGACCGAAACTTGGTATGCAGATCCCTCACTACCTGGGATGATATGTTCTGGGAGTATTGCGGCCCACATGCACACATGGGCGGAGCTACAAACATAAAATCAGATTTCACCCATTCGTGTCAATGGAAAAAATGTAAAAAGCTGCCTTTCTCACAGTAATTCAAAAACGGTTTGACCTATTTGAACGAAACTTGGTATGCTGATCCCTCACTACCTGGGGTGATATGTTCTGGGGGTCTCGCATCCCACCTGCACACGTGGGCGGAGCTACAAACAGAACATCAGATTTCACCCATTCATGTCAATGACAAAACTGTAAAAAGCTGCCAACGCATAAACGGCTTGCCCGATTTGACCGAAACTTGGTATGCAGATCCCTCACTACCTGGGGTGATATGTTCTGGGGGTCTCTCGGCCCACCTGCACACGTGGGCGGAGCAACAAACAGAAAATCTGATATCACCCATTCATGTCAATGGAAAAAATGTAAAAAGCTGCCATTCTTACAGTAATTTCAACTACCTGGGGTGATATGTTCTGGGAGTCTCTCGGCCCACCTGCACACGTGGGCGGAGTTACAAACATAACATCAGATTTCACCCATTCATGTCAATCTAAAAAAAGTAAAAAGCTGCCATTCTCACCGTACTTCAAAAACGGCTTGACCGATTTGAAAGAAACTTGGTATGCAGATCCCTCACTACCTGGGGTGATATGTTCTGGGGGTCTCGCGGCCCACCTGCACACGTGGGCGGAGCTACAAACATAAAATCAGATTTCACCCATTCATGTCAATGGAAAAAATGTAAAAAGCTGCCATTCTCACAGTAATTCCAAATACCTGGGGTGATATGTTCTGGGAGTCTCTCGGCCCACCTGCACACGTGGGCGGAGCTACAAACAGAACATCAGATTTCACCCATTCATGTCAATGGAAAAACAGTAAAAAGCTGCCATTCTCACAGTGCTTCAAAAACGGCTTGACCGATTTGAACGAAACTTGGTATGCAGATCCCTTACTACCTGGGGTGATATGTTCTGGGGGTCTCGCGGCTCACCTGCACACGTGGGTGGAGCTACAAACAGAAAATCAGATTTCACCAATTCATGTCAATGGAAAAAATGTACTCAGCTGCCATTCTCACAGTAAATAATAAACGGCTTGACCGATTTGATCGAAACTTGGTATGCAGATCCCTCACTACCTGGGGTGATATGTTCTGGGGGTCTCTTCACCCAAGAATTTATATGTTCTTGCTCCTGGAGGTGAAACTAAAAATGTTGTTTATAATCAAGTTTTGTGTTTGTTGTATTGTATTCATTTTGTCAAATATTTCGCATTATAATTTGATTATTGTACTTTTTATAAAGCTGTAAAAATATAATTTCATTCACCACTATAAAGTATCTTTATTTGAATCCATTTACTGTGTTATTGCTATAATTAAATACCCGTGCAACGTCGGGTCATCAGCTAGTTTTCCTATAAAATGATCATAAGATACAGATACTCGTGTTATAGAGCCTAGTTTTCTCTTCCAACTAGCAGCTTGAAAAGCCAATATCTTTTCCATATACTGTATTTTAATTTAGAGCAGCCCCTTACAGTACAATAAGAACATAAGAACATAAGCCATGCCTCTGCTGGGTCAGACCAGGGGTTCATCATGCCCAGCAGTCCGCTCACACGGCAGCCCATCAGGTCCAGGACCTGTATAGTAGCCCTCTATCTATACCCTTCTATCCCCTTTTCCTTCAGAAAATTGTTCAATTCCTTCTTGAACTCCAATACTGTACTCTGCCCTATCACGCCCTCTGGAAGCGCGTTCCAGGTGTCCACCACCCTTTGGGTGAAGAAGAACTTCCTAGCATTGGTTCTGAAATCTGTCCCCTTTTAATTTTTCCGAATGCCCTCTCGTTCTTGTAGTTGTTGAAAATTTGAAGAATCTGTCCCTCTCCACTTTCTCTATACCCTTCGTGATCTTATAAGTCTCTATCATATCCCCTCTAAGACCCTGCTTCTTCAGCGAAAAAAGCCCCGGTCTCTCTAATCTTTCAGCATATGAAAGGTTTTCCATACCTTTTATCAAACGCGTCGCCATATCCTTCTTTAGGTACCGCGACCAATATTGGACACAATACTCCAGATGTGGGCGCACCATCACCCGATACAACGGCAGGATAATTTCTTTCGTTCTGCTTGTAAAACAATCTTCTCAGTTATAGCACCACAAATATGGAATGCGTTGGCAGCTTATCTTACGGAAGAAAAAATACTTATCAGGTTCAAAGGAATGCTAAAATGTTAGTTATATAAAGACGCTTTTCAGATCTGACTTATACGAGGTTGTCCCATTCTCAATGAAAGAAATGATGAAATTTTTAACCCCCCCTTTATGTTTTGACCTTCTTTGTATTTCTTTTCTATACTTATTGTAGTTCCTCCCGCTCCCCTCGTGTGTAGGTTTGTTAATGTCTTTGTCTTAAGTGTATTTTTAAATATGTTGGTTCCCCCTTCTTTTAATTGGACGTCATCATGAATTATGATATTGCGATTCAATCAAAATTTTAATAAAATTTGAAAAAATTTGAAGTAGGAAACAGAAAAAAAAAAGCTGAAAAATGTGAAGGGCTCCTTGATATATTGAGAGCAAATTGATCAGTTAAATAACATGGCGATAGACCATAAAGCGCCTTGTAACTAAAACAGCCAAATTTGAAAACTACCCTGGTCTCTATCGGGCACTGAGGTTACAATATTCTACGATTCTGATGTTCCCTTTTTAAGAGTAGGCTTGGCCAACCTTTTTCTATCACAGGCCACATTTTATATTTTATAACACTTATATGTTATATTTTGTAACACTTGGAGGACCAAAGCACACACCTCGTGTATTGCCACATTTCCTCAAAATAGTGGCAAAATACATAGTACATTGTCCCCTCCCCAGCTTTCACCCAGCCTCTCACACCACCACTAACCTTCACCCAGTTTTTTTTCTCTATCACCTTTTTTCAGCAGCAAAAGAAACTGTGGGATTCCTGCTTCCTCATCACGACTTGGTTCTCTGCGAGCTGAAGCCATATGGCACCAGAAGTTTGGGTTGGTCTTACAGTTTCAAGTCTCGTGAGACTTGAGATGGCGAAATCAAGCTGAACTTACAACTCTGCATGGGTCATGTTTACAGACTCCACATAAAACAAGAGATACCACCTTCACAAACTGTGAAAGGAGAAAAACAACACAGGATTGCTAGGCATCCTAGATGTAGGTACTGGTACATTAGGCCACGCCTACTTTTAAGATAAGTATTGTTAGACATTGGAGGATGTCTCGACTTAGACGTCGTTAGGCATCCTAAGAGTTCTACATGGAACTCTTCACTGGTGATTTAATTTAATTTAATTTTTTTTTTTTGATTGGCTAAACACTGGCATGGTTAATTATCATGCCAATTAAGCCAATTCTAAAATAAAAATGCATGCTGATTTCAAAGTTAGGCATCGCTAGGCATTCTTGATTAGGTGTCCTGTTCCTGGCCATATCCAATGGCCTCTACTCTATCCTCATCCTTCATGATCTATCTGCTGACTTCAGTACCATGATCACCACCTATTCTTCAGTACTCTGTCCTCGCTGGGATTCCAGGGTTCTGTTCTCTCCTGGTTTTCTTCCTACCTCTCCCATCATGCTTTCAGTGTATGCAATGGTGGATCCTACTCCACTGCCAATCGGTGTACCTCAAGGCTCTGTCTTGGGCCCTCTCCTTTTCTCCCTTGGTGCACGGATCTCCTCTCATGGCTTTCAATATCACCTCTATGCTGATTGACTCCCAGAACAAATTCTCTACACCGGGCATCTCTACAGGAATCCAGGTCCGAGTCTTGGCCTGCCTGTTCGACATTGCCACCTGGATGTCTCATCGCCACCTAAAACCGAATATGGCTAAGACCGAGTTCCTTATTATTCCACCTAAACCCACTTCCTCCTCCCCCATTCTCTAATTGGTGGCAAACCCAGAAATTCAATGTCCGCCAGAGCTGCCATACTCACATTACCCCTCTCCTCAAGTCACTTCATTGGCTCCCCATCCATTTCTTTATACGGTTCAAACTCCTCTTACTGACTTAAGTGTATTCACTCTGCAGCCCCCCCCCCAATATCTCTCCTCACTTATCTCCCCCCCCCCTGTTCATCGAGTAAGTGCCTCTTATCTATACTCTTCTCCTCCACTGCCAACTCCAGACTCCATCCCTTCTATCTTGCTCCGTCGTTTGCCTGGAACAGACTGCCCGAGTCAAGCTCTGTCTCTAGCAGTATACAAATCAAAGCAAAAAGCCCATTTTTTTTTAGGCTGCTATTTTTAGGCTCCTCCCACTCACCATAAGAGACTTATGTCCATCCTATCATTCTCTCTGCAAGAAACTCCCCAACCCTATATATCTTGTCTGTCTGTCCAAATTAAATTGTAAGCTCTTCTGAGCAGGGACTGTCTATTGCATATTTAATGTACAGCAATGTTCAGCGCTATAGAAATGATAAATAGTAGTGGCAGGTGAGTAACTGAAGTCTTATGCTAGTATTCTATAATGGCACACAATTGAAGTTCTAGATCCAATGCTCAGCAAACAACATCCTAGTACCCAGCTGAGTCGACCATCTGAGAATTACCCCCGAGGCGTTTGGCCCCATACGTACTTCCCCGCCATCCCTTTCCAACCCGAGGTCAGAAACTTTTTTCCAAGAGAAAAGCTTTTCTTGCTTTTTTTTTTTTTTTCAATCTGCCGGGGGGGGGGGGCTTTCTCCCTCCTCCCCCCAAACCAGCCGACTGCAGAAAAGTAAAAGCATCTTTAGCCGCCAGCGAAATAACCTTCAAATCAGTATTTGACAAACAATATCACAAAGTATCAGGGCAACGCGTTATCTAGCTGACTGCAGTGTTTTCATTCCATTCTCAGCAGTGTGACCTCATCCCGGTCCCTACTCGCACAGAATCCTATTACCGCTGCCTAAGCTGCAGAACCGAGAGACAAAGGAAGGTTACAGACACTTCGCCACCCCCTGCGCCTCGCTAATCAATAGTTTTAGTCTAATTTCTTTTGCTTGAAGATGCAGGAAAACGAGGTGCTGTTGTCTGGAAAGGAGACTGGGAATAACTGAGCTTTGTGGAAATTGATTTGAAACTCAGAAGTGCTGACAGCGTCTCTTCCCTGCCACAATATAAAGGCAGATTTTCCCATCCCTCTAATCATTAAGATGTTGCATTGTTAAATGATATAATTTCAATGTCTAGGGCAAATATTGGCTTCCGGTAATTGAGGTGAGGAGGATTCAGACTTTTGGAGAGTCTGGGCCACCCTGCAGTTTTCCTGCGAATATGATGGTTCTTCTTTTTTGCAAAATTAAAGGAAGAATATTTTGGTAGCTAACAGGATAGTTTGAGAATTGGCATGCATACTAACTACTACAATTGATCACGTCATAGCGCTGAACACGCAAACATGCTCAAATAGACACGTAGGGCTCCTTCTACTAAGCCGCGATAGCGGTTTTAAGGCACGCTAGACACCCACACCAGCATTGAGCTGGCGTTAGTTCTAACCGCGTAGCACAGGTTTAGCGCGCGTGGTAATTCAGCATGCGCTAAAAACGCTATCGCAGCTTAGTAAAAGGAGCATTTTTAGTGCACTAACTATGCACTACACGAAAAATACTAATGCAAACTCTAAGGAGGCGTTGGTGTTTAGCGCATGCGATATTGTAGCGCGCGGTAAGCGCGCACTAAAACCGCTAGTGCACCTTAGTAAAAGGAGCCCTTATTAAATTGCCCAAAACGTATGTGCATGAAAAAAAAGTAGGATCTAGAAAAGTATATGGGTAAATTCTATAAGCTGGCACCTAGAGGTACGTGAGGAGAAAAAGGGGGGTAGAGCCGTCTGTGTATGAGAATTCAAAAGAGAAAAAAGGACCTTGTCCACGAGTGGCTGGGACTAAACAGGACCTGAAACCACTCGTATCATCACTGGTCTGAAAAAAACAAAACAAAATTCTGTACACGCTTTATATGCTTTGACATGAATTTGAAATAATTTTCTCACGCCCAGCTGTAGCCCTTGAAACCTGTTTTAGACAGAATTAACCCTTTATTCACACTAGAGTGATGCATTTGACAGTAAATGAATTTTTTTGAAAAGTAATTTATGAAATGAAAAACTGATTGAAAATAAATATATAAATATATATATTTTTTTTGTTGTTGTTGGTTTTTTTTCAATCAGTATATATGTATTTTTTCAATCAATATATATGTACGGAATTTTTTTTTCGGACCAGTGATGGTACGAGTGGCTTCGGGTCCTGTTTAGTCCCGGCCACTTGTGGATGGAGGTCCTTTTTTCTCCATTTATTATTATTATTATGGGGGTCCTTTTATCAAGCCACACTAGCGGGGTTAGAGCGTCTGACATTTCATCACGCGCTAACCCCCATGGCCGGCTATAAAACTGCCTGCTCAATGCAGGCGTTGGCGGCTAGTGCGGCAGGCGGTATTACGCGCATTAAACCCCTACGTTTTTCTGTCTGTTATTTGGTTTTTGATTTGGTGTGATTGGGTTTCTCTATTAAACGAACATACAGTACGCTTACTTTTGAATTCGCATATACCTAGAGGTACGAGCCATTTGCATGTATCAAAGACGATGGCATGGCAAGGGTGAGAGGCCCCGGGGCGGTGGCACACCACGTCACCCTCCCCCCCCCCCCGAATGCTGCGACCCCCCCTTCCCTTCCCCCATGCTTCTAGTTGAAGTTTTTCTCACGGCGGTTAATGTGCTCCTTGCAACCCCCATCAGCTCTCCCTCTGATGCCACTTCCTATCCACGACACCCGGAAGTGACACGACTCCTTCCTTTGAACAGATAAAGACCATACAACTTATCCAGTCTGCCCATCTCCACCAACTACAAAGCTCTACTGCCTTTTCATCTCCCCGAGAGCCTCTGTACTTTTATCACATTTTTGTGATTTCAGATACCGTTCTCATCTGTACAGAAATATAGAAACATGATGGCAGATAAAGGCCAAACGACCCAATCTATCCTTCCACAGCATCCACTATTTCCTCCCCTCCCTAAGAGATCCCACGTGCCTATCCCCATGCTTTCTTGAATTCAGACACAGTCTTTGTCTCCATCATTTTTACTGGGAGACTGATCCATGCCTCTACCACCTTTTCTGTAAAAAAGTATTTCATTAGATTACTCTTGAGCCTATCAGTTGTTTAACTCTACCTTCGAGTTCCTAGGACCACAATGACCTGCAATGACTAGCTACGCATTGCCTGTTCAGAAAAACATTAAAGACATATCTGTTCCCCCAATAGACAACTCCTTCTAGCCCTCTTCTTCCCACAGACTGTCATCTACAAAACGACATGACAGTACTGAACTTGCTATCAATAGCGCTATATCGCAAATGTAACTCAACTTGCTGTAAGCCACAATGATTCCATGTTGAAATTTGCGGGGCCTCATGTGTATTTATGCCACATATTCAAACATCTCTATTTTATCTCCCCTCTCGTACCATTCCTCCCAATGAAAGGTTAGGTTCTTACCCACTAGAGAATGACACGGTGACAGAATTCATCACCGTTCCCGTCCCTGTGGATAACCGCGGGAAATAATCCCATGTCATTTTTTAGTGTCTATTTCAACCTCAGTCCTTCTACACCAGAATTCTTCAAAGCAAAGCTTGAGGGTCAGTGGTTGTGGCCATTCATGCTCTGATTCTTCCCTCTCTCCTTAAAGAATGACATGAAGACGGTTTCCCGCGGTTATCCGCGGGGACGGGAACGGTGATGAATTTTGCCACCGTGTCATTCTCTATTACCCACCTCCACTGGAAGGACAATCCATACATCTACCACTCTTTTTTTTTTTTTTTTTTACAGAAATATTTTCTCTTACAACAAAACAAAAAGAAAATCACAGCAAAATAGAGGTGATACCAAAAAAACTTATATCTTAATAAACCACAGGTGTCACAAACAAAAGATTTTTCAAACATAAAAGCTGTTGAACATTATTTTCTACTTTTTATTCATATAATGAATAATATTTAAAAGGTATCACACCAACAAACTTGAGAGTGTTTGAACTGTAAACGTAGTAGAATAGAGCTCTGAAAATTATAAAGGGGATGGAATGATTTCCTTATCAGGAAAGATTAAAGCAGCTAGGGCTCTTCAGAATAGATGGCTCAAGGGAGATATCATTGAAGACTATAACATACTGAGTGGAGTGGAGATGTGAATCACTTCTTTACTGTTTCCAAAACTACTAGGAGTAGAGGGCACGTAATGAAGCTATTAAGTGATAGATTTAAAACAAACTGAAGAAAATATTTCTTCACTCAAAGTGTTATTAAACTCTGGAATTCATTGCCAGAGAAGGTGGTGAAAGCAGTTGGCTTAGGAGGTACATTAGGTTTTGATAATTTCCTAAAAGTCCATAAGCCATTAATAAGATGAACTTGAGAAAATCCACTGAGCAGCATCAAATCAGTTTTACTCTTTAGGATCATGTAGGGTACTTGTGACCTGAGTTGGCCATTATTGAGCTTGACGGACCTTACAGTCTGTCCCAGTATGGCAACACTTATTATGTAAGACAGTGCTGCCAGGCAGGAGTGAGAGAAGATTGTTTTCTCTGTCGAGTGTCCTGTGTTGAGATACTTTAAATGGGGTGTTGAGGAGGTTATGGGTGGTTCTTTCAATGGAAGAAACATTTTACAAATGTGACCCTCTTTTACATATGAGCTGGACAAGAAAGATCATCATAGAACTTTGGGACCATCATAGAATCCACAGGGGCTCGGAACAACCTTCAGGAAGGTCAAACAAGATACATTCATTCTAGTAGGATAAAATATATTATGAGATACTTGGCTCATTGTAATTAGTTGACATAACAAAAATTTAGAAATACAATTCATCAGAAACAGAGAGGTATTTTTCTGAGTCTCAGCCCTATCAGGCCACTCTCAGGGACCTCTTCAATTTTGGGACTCCACTTGCTCAGCCGGATGATTCTTCCCCTCCTTTTTAATCCTTTGGTTCCAAAGTTAGATTTTACCGAACCAGAATAAGGCCATTTTTACACCAGTTATTTATCCTCTGAGGTTCCCTCTGAATTTAAGTTAGAAGAAATTCTTGCTTCCACTCTGCTCAGTGCAGAACTGCATCCCCACAGTGTCATTTTTACTGAAAACAAAACAAAGAGAATCGTACGTAAGAGTATCAGAGCCCTGACAAGACTGTAAAAACAAACAAACGGAACCATTCTACAGGGAGCCTAGTATGAGCACTCAGCAAGTTCGAAAGTAAAATGATCTTTAACTTCAAAAATGAAAAAGCAAGCCGCTCCTCACTGGGCCTGTTCGAGGAATGCTCTCAGCTGAGCTCTGGTTGGTTTCCAGGACAGCCTAAATATGCAAATTTTAAAAGCATGCATGCATATTAGAAACAAAGAAACATGGTGGCAGATAAAGGTCAAATGGCCCATCCAGTCTGCCCATCCGTAGTAACCATTATCTCTTTCTTTCTCCGAGAGATCCCATGTGCCTATCCCAGGCCCTCTTCAATTCAGACACAGTCTCCGACTCCACCACCTCTTCTGGGAAACTGTTCCATGCATTTAACACCCTTTCTGTATAAAAGTATTTCCTTAGAGTACTCCTGAGCCTATCACTCTTAACTTCATCCTATATCCTCTCATTGCAGAGTTTCCTTTCAAATGAAAGAGACTCGACTAATGCGCATTTACATTACGTAGGTATTTAAAGGTCTCGATCATATCTCCCCTCTCCTGCCTTTCCTCCAAAGTATACAGATTGAGGTCTTTAAGTCTGTCCCCATACGCCTTATGATGAAGACCACACACCATTTTAGTAGCCTTCCTCTGGTTCGACTCCAACCTTTTTATATCTTTTTGAAGGTGTGGCCCCCAGAATTATACACAATATTCTAAGTGAGATCTCACCAAATAAGGTCTCAAAGTTATGAATATTTATGATGGATGTTGTGGGGTGGAATGGGGGCAGAGGAGAGGAAAAAATGATCTGTTGAGGGGCACAAAACAAGTTTGAGAACAATGAGTCTAATGACTAAAGCTCTGGAATTCGATGAGATGTGACCAGCTCTCCCCTTGGTCACTGATGGGACTCACGAGGACTGACAGCAGCTATTCAGAGAGCAGGGCGGGCCCAGGCAGGAACACAGAAAGCACGCTCCTGCCGGCTAATACACCGATTGACCGCCAGGCTTAAGGGGCGGCCCATCTTCGCTGCATAAGACACACCGACATTTCTACCCACTTTTGGGTGGAAAAAAAAAGTGTGTCTTAGAGTAAAAATACGGTAACAATAAATTCATAAACAAAATATCTTCAGCACCCCACTCTCACCTGCATAAATTCATCTTGTCCTGTGTTAATAGCCTGGGGTCACTTTGTTCAGGCGCAATAGAACACCTTTCTGTTTGGGGGTATGCAACCTAGACCCCATCCCCTGCTCCATCCTAGACCCTGCCTCCAGACATAATGGGACAAATTCTATAAAACAGCGTCCTGATTGTAGGCAGCGGTAGGCATCCTACCGCTGTCTAATCAGCCAATCAGGATGCACATTTTAAAAAAACACCCCGAGGTAGGCAGCCCACATTGTAGGCTTTTGGTAAGCCTAGGGAGACGCGTAGGGCCGCCAAAGCTCGCCCAAGGATAGGCATGTGCTGTGCGTCAGTTCTAGTGCACAAATCTCAAAAGGGGTCATGGCCAAGGGAGGAGCATGGATGAATCATGGCCATTCCTAAACGTTAGGTGCAATATTATAGAATATGCCCGACCTGCACATAACTTAGGCACAGGTATTTAGGCCTGGTTTTTCTGGACGTAAATGAATGCGCCTGAATGTTAGTGACATGTACAGCTGCTAAACATGATTATATGGCGTGTGCCTTTTATAGTGTTCTGATCAGCACCAACTTTTTAGGTGCCATATTGCAGAATTTGGGGGTAAGTACATGGACTAGTGCCTAAGGCCTGGCCACCCTGAGTAGGCCTGCTCGTAGTATCAGAAGCAAAGCAGGGTCAGGCCTGGCTACTTCCTGGATAGGAGACTGTCTGGGAACACCAGCAGTTGCTGTAGGTTAAGGGCAGCAACATAGTAGAGCTACACACTGTGCAGGAGAAGTCAATGGCAAACCGCTCCTGTACTCTGCCATGAAACATCAAGGTGGATTCCTCACTACACATGTTGCCATGAGTTGCTGGCCAACTCAGTGACATGAGCCATCCATCCATCTGGAATAGCAGCTCCTTAAGTGTATGTGCAGAACTGTATCAATTAATGCCATTTAAGGGTCATTATAGACAGAGACAGATTCTATAAACAGTGCCAAGCAGTACCAACCTTGTCCACAGTACTTGATGTGGTTGTCAATCAAAAAAACCAGCACCATTTACAATGGTGGCACCCCTCCCCCACCCTCATCTCCACCCCCTGCCACATGCAGCCTCCCCCCCCCCACTTCCCTTTCCTCACGCCTCTAGTTGCTCACCACTGCAAGCAACATCAACGTGCTTCTCGCAACCCCGTCGGCTCTCCTCTCGATGTCATGTTCTATGCGCGGCACCCAGAAGTGACGTCAGCGGGAGAGCTGATGTGGTCACAAGGAGCACGTTGAAGTTTTTGCTCACAATGGTGAACAACTAGAGGTACCAGGGAAGGGGGGGCGGGGGAGCATGCATGGCGAGGGGAGGAGTGGGACGAGGTGAGGGAGCAGAGAGGAAGAGGGATGCTGGTGCCCCAACTAACATAGTGCCCGGGGCGGGTCGCCCCTTTATTATGCCACTGACTATTTATAGAATCGTGTCCAGCGACGCCTGGGCACCACTCCATTAGGCCAGCTTTTCACTTGTCTAATTTGATAGCGCCTATGTCGGATGCCTAAGTCAACCACACAATCTTCCACCTATAACCACATCTACTTTTTAACATAGGCATCATTAGGCAGCCCTAAGTGTTGGATGGCGCTTCCACTCGGGCATCGCTAGATGTCCCAAAAAGTTCATCACTGAACTTTTAAATTGCTTTTTTTATTTTTTTCAAATTGGTTTAAAACTGGCATGGTCAATTACCACGCAAATTTAAAAAAAAAATTAAATTTGGCACAGAAGATCCCAAACTTAGGCATCGCTAGCTGGTCGTGATTAGGACATCTAGCAGTGTTTACATAGGGTGCTGTTCATAGAATATGGCCTTTAGTACCCACTTAAACAATTTATTTAATGTTCTCCCAGGGGAGCTCAGAACAGTTTACATGAATTTATTCAGGTACTCAAGTATTTTTTCCTCTTTGTCCCGGTGGGCTCACAATCTATCTAATGTACCTGGGGCAATGGGGGGGGGGGATTAAGTGACTTGCCCAGGGTAACAAAGAACAGTGTGGGTTTGAACCCACAACCTCAGGGTGCTGAGGCTGAAGCTTTAACCACTGTGCCGTTCTACAAGTTCTGGAAGACTGGGCATCAAAATGACAGATGATGTTTAATGTGAGCAAGTGCAAAGAGATTCGTGTGGGAAAGAGGAACCTGAACTATAGCTATGTGATGCAGGGTTCTGTGTCCAGGAAAAAAGGGTCTAGGTGTTATTGTGGAAGATACGTTGAAACTCTCAGCTCAATGTGAAGCAGCTGCTAAGAAAGCAAATAGAATGTTTGGAATTATCAGGAGAAGAATGGAAAACAAAGATGAAAATGTTATGATGTCTATCGCTCTATGGTACGGCCGCACCTCGAATACTGTGTGCAGTCCTGGTTGCCGTATCTCAAAAAAGATCTAGCGGAATTAGAAAAGGAGGGTGACAAAAATGATCAAAGGGGTGGGGCAACTTCCCTATGAGGAGAGGCAAAAGCAGCTAGGGCTCTTCAGCTTAGAGAAGAGACGGCTTAGGGGTGATATGATAGAGGTCTATAAAATAATGAATGGAGTGGAAAGGGTAGATGTGAATCACTTGTTCACTCTTTCCAAAAATACTAGGACTAGGGAAATACGATGAAGCTACTAGGTAGTAGCTTTAAAACAAACCAGAGAAAATATTTCTTCACACAATGTGTAATTAAACTCTGGAATTCGTTGCTGGAGAACGTCGTGAAATCAGTTAGCCTAGCGGGGTTTAAAAAAAGGTTTGGATAATTTCCTAAAAGAGAAGTCCGTAGGCCATTATAGAGATAGCTTGGAGAAATCCACTGCTCATTCCTGGGATGAGCAGCAAAGAATCCGTTTTGCTACTTGGGATCTAGCTAGGTGCTACTTTTAGAAACAGGATGCTGGGCTTGATGGACCTTCAAACTGTTCCAGTATGGCAATTATTATGTTCTTAAGTTTATACATAGAATTAGGGGGTTAACGTGCAGTTAACATATAGAATAAGGCTACTGCAAGATATTAAGAGGTTTTGCTGTAGTTTACATGTTTCCATGCATTACACAGTAGTTGAATAATTTTTGAATTTGTGTTTTGCAATTCCTAACTTTCAAAACCGCAGCTAGAGGAATAGCTTTCCCTTTTGAACACATAAGTGCTTTACAAAATTGTCTCCCCTTTCTGCTTAAACCTAATTACTGAAAAGTTCTAGGCCTCGGTAGGAGCAGACTGAGTCTTGGTTTTAGCCAATCTACAAGACCAGATGTTGAATGGAGTAGAACCCAGACTAGCCCAACCTATGTAGCCCTAAAAACAAGTGAAATTAGCAAGTGGGCATCCAAATTTGTCTATTCTGCCATTTTTATATAGTATTCTATAGTTTCAACGGTTCTCCCTTCTGCTTCTATTTCCTATCTCCCCTCTTTTTTCAATCTTTCAAAGTCCTTTAGACCATTGTAGTCTTATTAGAATGTTTATTTTATTTTTTATTTTTTTTCTCTTCTATCTCTATTTTATTTTTTCATTACTCTACTAATTGTCATTTTTCTAGGTACTTTAGTTAGAATGTGAGCCTTCGGGACAGTAAGGGAATATCTAAGTACCTATTTTACTTATAATTTTAATGTACCCTATTGTCTATTTTTCTGTAAACCGCTTAAGAACATAAGAAGTCGCCTCCGCTGAGTCAGACCAGAGGTCCATCCTGCCCAGCGGTCCGCACCCGCGGCGGCCCATCAGGCCTAATTGCCTGAACAGTGTCCATGACTAATTTTGTAACTGCCTCTAATCCTCTAATCTTATCCCTATTGCCTACCTCTACTCCTATCTGTACTCCTCAATCCCTTTGTCCTCCAGGTACCTGTCAAGACCCTCTTTGAAGCCCTGTAGTGTGCTTCTGCTTATCACATCCTACGGTAGCGTGTTCCATGTATCCACCACCCTCTGAGTGAAAAAGAACTTCCTGGCGTTTGTTCTAAACCTTTCCCCTTTCAACTTCTCCGAATGCCCCCTTGTGCTTGTGGTTCCCTGTAATTTGAAAAATCTAAATCCTAACGGAGTTTAGCGGTATATAAGAAATAAATTACATTACATTACATTATATAGCATCCAGTGAGGTAAAACTATAGACTATGCCCATTAGTTTTCTAGGATATGAAAAGAGAGAGTTCATACCAATGCCGGAAGAGTTAAGAGAGAAAGATGTGTTGCGATCAACAGATTACTCCCAAACTGAAGGGCTCTCAGAATGTTTCAGCCAACTTTATGCAAGGAGGTGACAGATGCCAGAAGCGGCAGTGGAGTGGGATTCCCTTCCTCGATGGCAACAGCGTTTCCTGCCATTTCAGGAGTCAGGGCACGTCCATACGATGCAGAATGCATGGGTATACTCCCACACCGAAATGTCAGATACTCAATTTAAAACTCCCCAGAAAACATTTATTTCCCAATAGTATGGCATTTATCCCACTGGAGCTACACTGTGTAGGGGTATTATCAGCAAATTATATGTTGAAATCTGAGTTTTTGAAATCTCTTTAAATATAAGCTAAAATGAATGTGCAATTAGTGTAGGAGTAATTATAATACAAAAGTTTCCCTGTACATTTTTTGAATTTTTTTTGTCCTTTACCTCTGTACAGTACATATTTTCTAAGTGTTCTGAAATGAAGAAATTACATTTAAAGGAACCCTTCTTGTTGAAATGCTCCTTCGGAGAATAAAGGGGTCTTTGTACTGAGCTGGGGTAAAAAGTGGTCTCAGCACACTCTTGCATGGGTCTCTCCAACACATTAAAGCCATTTTTACTACAACGGTAAAAAAAACGGCCAATTTTCTAGTTTTTCTATTAAGGGCCCTGCGCTAATGTCTCCAGCAAAACAATGTGGAACCAATCCCTGGACTCCCCAGAAGTTAAAACGATGACGTTTATTCATACAAAATTAGAATACAGTACACAATGTTGTGGTACAAAGGTCCATTGCTATGGGAGTGTGGACCATCCTTGTGGCGTTGACCGCCCCACAGTGTTTGTTCCTGCGCTAATGTCACCATGAGTGCATAGCCATCAAGAAATATCTTCACCTGAGCACTTATCGCCACCCATTTTGTAGGCAGTAAGGCCCCGATTCAAAAAAAAAAAAAAGCGTACCTACAGTTAGGCCCCTAGATAAGGGCGCCTAACTGACCTCCTCTTTTACAAATCCCGATAGCGTGGGCCAGTGGCGTAGCGATGGTTAGATGCGCCTGGGACAGTGGTGCCTCTCCCATGCCCTCATCTCTGTACCCCCCCCCCCCCCGCTCTTTCTCCGATCCCACCTGCG
The DNA here is from genome assembly GCF_902459505.1 of Geotrypetes seraphini. Classification (NCBI taxonomy): domain Eukaryota; kingdom Metazoa; phylum Chordata; class Amphibia; order Gymnophiona; family Dermophiidae; genus Geotrypetes; species Geotrypetes seraphini. The sequence continues at coordinate 101,279,129 of NC_047094.1, read as the reverse complement.
GCGTGTGCCCCCTTTTCCTTGTATCTCTAGTTGAAGTTGTTGGTCATGGCGGTCAACCACGTACTCTTCTCAACTCCATCGGCTCTCCCTCTGATGTCACTTCCTACATGTGGCACCTGGAAATGACATCAGCGGGAGAGCCGACAGGGCTCACAAAGAGCACGTTGTTGACTGCCGCGAACAACAACTTCAACTAGAGTATGAGGAAGGGACGAGGCACGCGAGGGGAGGAATGGGAAGGTGTAGAGAGAAGGAGGGGTGCCGGCCTCCACCAACATGGCACCCGGGGTGCCCTCCTTACTACACTACTGGCGTGGGCCACTGTGTTAACTGCCCCAAAACCCATGGCAACCACTAGCGCAGCCTTGTAAAAGTGGGGGTTAATTTTTTTAATCAGCTTAACTGTCACTGGTAATTGAAAGCGCCATTAAAAAACCCCAATTAAAAATGACTAAAAAAAATTCATTTGCTGGTAGGCACCTACCACTTCAGTGTAGATGCCTGTGCTAGAAAGTTGCGCGGGGACAGAAATCCCGCCCGTCCCCACCAGTATCCTGCCCATCCCCGCCCGTCCCCATAAGGAATCCCCTCCGTCCCCCTCCCATTACTTCTGAAAATTTTGATTTTTAAAAAATTTTTAGTTTATTTAAACCAACAATAAAATACAGTATAAAAAAACAACAGTGAACAGATGCATACATCACCGGAAAGAATTAGAAGAGTCATTAGATCATGTGACTGTAGGGTCAACCATTTATTGTTAGAGTTGGATTTTTTTGGCAATATAACACTCATATCTGTAGAGCAAACAAATCTGGTTCCACCATCTGACATAGATAACTTGGGCGAGGTCCCCTCAAGATCCAGAAATGGTTTTTAATGCAGCAATGCAGGGCCGCCATCAGAAATTTCTGGGCCCCTTACTAAGCAATCCTATTGGTCCCCCCCACGTACCCCTTCCCCCCCACTTTTGTTCGGGGGGGTGCTATCAGGAAATCGGCAGGGGACAAAAAAAAGTATGACAGCAGTGTTTATTGTATATTGTTGTGCACAGCAGAAGCATAATACAGGAATTTGTGCTATGATGGCCTACTAGGACCCTGGGGGAGCCCGGGCCTCCTGTCAGCTCCGGGCCCCTGAATACAGGACTGGTAGTACTGCCCTGATGGCGGCCCTGCAGCAATGAGTAAAGAATCAAAACCATTTAAAGCAGAATTGAGAGAGGCACTTTTCAGGACAATGGTTGCATAAGAAAAATGTGCAAAAACTGAACTGGAAACCCCAAAACAAATTCAGCAAGTACTTCATTTTGTACTAAACACAATTGGTGGCCATGAGAGGGGGCTGGACCTTCCACTTTGAGCTTAGTTCCCCTCAAAGTGAACATCTCCCTTGCTGTAGCTGGAGGGACATTTTGTTCTTCCATCATCTTGATCCCAGTTTCTGCTTTTGTCTGTCTTCTACTAATTCTCTTTCCAGGCCTCGGGAACCCCAGTTTCATCCCCGCAGGAGTCCCGTGAGCCTGAGGGGGTAGATCCCCGCGGGATTCCTGCAATCCCCATGCAGACCTCTAGTCTATACCAGGGTGCCAACTGGCAAGTAAGTGTGGCTAGGAGCAGATTTGGGGTGGAGTTTGGGCATGAATAGAGTTAGGTACTGGTATTTTAGGCCAATAAAAACCAGGCCTAATATACTGGCGCAAAAGTCATTTTAAGTGCCACATGGCGCGATTCTACAAACATTGCCTAACTCTGATTGACATGCGGTAAGTGCTGCTTTCCTAAGTGTTTGCTGAATTAGGCGCTGCTTATAGAATCTGACCCTAAGTGCTTACACGGTAATGTTATGCTAATCAGTTAGCTCACACTAATGCAGATGTGCTAACCAATCAGCACAGAAACACCTGCTCCCCCCACCAAGACACGCCCCCTAAACCAAAAAATAATAATTTTTATCATGTGGGTAGCATGTCGAGATTCAGGATCCACCACAAGACGCCCGAGTATGTCTCATGGTAAGTCCTTTTATGATGTGGTAAGGGCACGTTAGGTTTACAGCAGCTTAGTAAAACACCACAATGATCTTGAAGCCTTCTAAAAGCTAATACTAGGCGGTCCTTGCTACCTAGTAATAACTGCACATAGCAGGTCAAAGAAAGATCAAATGCAGCATCTAGAATTTTTGCATGCTTAGATAGCTGAAAATTAGCATTGCGAGTCAGGTTCCTTATGTCCTACCAGGGCTAGAAAGGAGAGGAAATGATTTTACAATAGCCTTTTTAGGAGATAGTCTTTAAATGAAGACTACATAAAAAAAAACCACCACCACCAAATAACACCCTCCCCCCAAAAAACATAGGCAAACTCCTGAAATGTGGCTGTATCACCCAACTAAATAGGAAGTATATTAAATTTCCACATATCATACAGTATACCGTATATACTCAAATTTAAACCTATCCAAATATAAACTGAGGTAAGCTTTTTCCCCAAAAAAGAGGGAAAAAAGGTTGACGAATATAAACTGAACTCATGGTAGTCTCACAAGGTTAGTGTGGGAACTTTTGGCAGCCATTTTGTGTGAGACTGCACGGGGCAGGAGCATAGGACCTGGCTCACCACTGGACCAGCAAAGTTTAAGGTAGGCCTGGGGGAGAGACCCGAGATGGATCCATGTCTGTTTTATCATTCCCTCTGTGAGAATTTCCCTAACCCCTATTTGTTCTGTTTGTCCGTTTTAATTAGATTATAAGCTCTATTAAGTAGGGATCATCTCTTACATGTTTAATGTACAGTGCTGTGTTTTTCTAGCAGCACTATAGAAATGCTAAGTAGTAAGACTCGACTATAAACCGAGACCCCCATTTTTGGACCATTTTTTCCCCAAAAATCTAGGTTTATATTAGAGTATATACAGTAATTAATATTTTTTGTGTACATACAATTGGGACAAAAGACCTCAGCTTAGTCCAATACAGAACCTGTATAATCATAAATAGTGCAAAAAACAAGGGCCACCACTTCTAATCATTGCCAAAAAAAACTCCCATAAAAATTTTTCATCTCTAAGGGAAGAATTCATCAATGGGCGTTAACCTATTTAATGCATGCTAACAATTAGCGCCCGGTAAATACTAAGATGCCCATTAATATTCCTAAAGGCATCTTAGCATTTGGCATGCACTGATCATTAACATGCTCAAAATAGGTTACCGTGCACTAAATCCGTTAATGCCCCTTGATGAATTCCACCCTTAATAACTTCATCTAGTTGACATACTATCTTCACACTACTTGAATAGCAGTTTCACGTGATTCAAAAACCAATAATGGCGAATCAAAACTACAGCACTACACTTTGGGCTCCTTTTACAAAGCTGCGCTAGGGCCTTAACGCGTGTTAAATTGCCGTGTGCGCTAGCCGCTACTGCCTCCTTTTGAGCAGGCAGTAGATTTTCGGCTAGCGCAAGCTAAGTTCAGTGGCCAAATACATCTGCATAAGAAGCAGGTCTACCTTTGGCTGCTATGACAACTGGCCAGCCACGGAACATCAGCTTGGCAGGCTATACCTCCACTGGCCAACTAAAACCCCGGAAATTCAATGCCGGTCTCTAGATATGGCTGCAGCATTGACCCCCTCTTTTACTAAGCTGTGGTAGAGGCTTCTACCATGGCTTGGGGCGCTAAATGAATTTCCAGACGACGGGTGGTCTACCAAATGCAAAATAAACTCGAAAAATTGGCAACTTTTTGCAGAAGGACTGTGCACTTCTTAGGTTAGAAAAAAAAAAAGTTTTTACAGCAAAAACTCAAATCTAGATTTAGTGCTAATGTGGATTATCATTATAGAAAACTGATTTCATAAAGTCAGGTAAGTAGTAAATAATGAGCATTAGTTTACGCTGAGATGATAGTGCAAATGATGTTTGTTATGTAGCATGCTACAATTAATTTTGTTGGATTTAAAGTATACATTCATTGCCTGAGCCAAGATACGATTGAATTTTGTGGGATTTAGCTAGTATAAAATATGGCTTAAAATAAGATGCGTTTCTGAAAGACTGAGCCAACACTGCTTTCAGCCTGAACCCAGAAGGTGTTAAGTGCCTCTATTCAGGGAAGATAAGACAGCCATAGTTGGTTCCGGTGTCAGGTCAAAAGCGCGCCGGGACAAAGGCGCGCCCAGACAATTGAGCGCAGCGCGGAGGCGCGCGCCACAGAAAAGTACTGTTTTTACGGCTTCGACAGGGGGGGCGTGGGCGGGAACCCCCCCCCCACACTTTACTTAATAAAGATCGCGCCGCGTTGTGGGGGCGTTGTGGGGGGTTGTAACCCCCCACATTTTACTGAAAACTTCACTTTTTCCCTGTTTTTAGGGAAAAAGTTAAGTTTACAGTAAAATGTGGAGGGTTACAACCCCCCAAACCCCCCCACAACGCCGGCGCGATCTCTATTAAGTAAACTGGGGGGGCTCCCCAACAAAAACCCCCATCGGAGCCCCTAAAAACTTTAATTTTCTTCGGCGCGCGCCTCCGTCTTGCGCTCAGTTGTCGGCGCGCACCTTTGTCTTTCGCGGGTTCCAGTGCTGAACGGCACTTTACTGCACCATAATAGAAGGTGTATAAGTGGCAAACAAACTGGAACAGAACAAAGGAAACCACTCGAGCCAGATTCACCTGAAACTTTCTACACAAAAAGCACTATCAAGACAAAATTCAATCAGATGACATCATGCAACTAGAAGCAAGAAAATGTTTTGAATTGAAACTCTGCTCCGAGATTGGAGAAAACGCCAGCCTCAGAGATTGGACACGGCTTTTGGGTTCCTGCCTTGGGATTGGCCTAAGCCTCCTGCATTGGAGATTGGACCAGACTTCAATGCCCCAGAATCCATAAAACAGGAAGATTCACCCATGCTTAATGTGACCCTACGTCACGTTTTGAACGGGATCATCCCATTTTTTGGTAGCCTGTCCCCTTATCCCCAGGCACAACTTCAGGACACTGAAATGTTCCGATTTCAGGGGCCTGAAGAAACAAGTACCGTAGAGAATACAACCTCCCCCCCCCCCCCAGGTACCTTTTTTAAAATCCCGGTGGCTGCCTCCTATACTAATGTCTTCCGGCAGTGGCAGAGTGGCACGCCTGCCTGGTCCCACGCCACTCACGGAATGGCTGCCGTCAGTTCTCGCAGGACTTATGGCACCCCCTCAGGGACAGGAAAAGAACTTGCGGGAGGTGGGGAAAAAATTGTCCCCATGTCATTCTGTATTGTCCACCATGAGAGGAAAAGGTTTTTTTAAAAAAATGTAAAGATACATACAGTGATAGGTTCAGCAAGACAGGGAATAAAGGGAAAGAGGCCCAAGTCCTCAGTTCCTTTTGAATTCCAAAAACATTTGAAAACCCCATTCAGAGCTTAAATGGAACGCTTTTCCAATTTACATGAGGGAAAGCAGTGATAGCACATCCATTTTCTTTTCAGAAAATGTTCCGTTTCATTCTCAGTTGCGATGCTGTTGAAACCTCTGACTGCCAGATTGAATATATCACCCTCCACCTCACAGCCCCACAAGCACTTAGCTCCTCAAAGAAAAAAATGTCACTTTTGACCACCTGCGCAAAATGTAATCAGTACTTATACTGGAGAACTCTGCAGAAGAGGCCTGTTGGGGATAAGATACTCTGGAAGCAGTGATAATGTAATTTTCAGACTGATTTTTCTAGGCCTTTTTGCCATTTCTGTAACTGGAAGAATGCTGCAATGACCATAATTTTAACGAGAAGAGGGGATTATTTTTTTTCCTTCACTCCACTTATTCTTTAAACAATGAAAGACTGCTCGGAATATGTCCTTTCTTAAAAAGGACAGCAAGGTTTTCTTGCTAAGAATGTTAGTGGTGAGGAAAAGAGAAACGATCTGCAGGGGAATGCTGTCGAAATGCTGTCCAATAGCCACCAGAGCAGCGAAAATAGTCCCCCACCTCTCCAAGCTACTGACCAAGATGGCCAACTATAAAACATTCAAGAAAGAAGTGAAAACTATACTTTTCCAAAAAATTTGTCAAATGAGCTAATCAAAAACCTTATAAAAACTCCCCCCCAAAACCCATCGCTCATGCTAGTCTTCAATTCGTGCAAGCTCACTCTATCTATCAAATCTGCAAGCTCCCTGGGAATGCCCAGGCCAACTCTTTTTGTAACCCGCCTAGAACTGAAAGGTATTGGCGGGATAGACAACACTAATGATTCTAGTCCATGCAAAGGCCGATATTTTCAGACAGACAGACAGAGAGGGAAGGAGGACAGGGCGAGAGAAAGAAAGACAGAAAGGATGCACAGTCAGAAGGAAGTGCAACCAGAGACTCACCAGACAAGAAAGGTAGGAAAAATGATATTTTGCACTATATGTGTCTTATTTTTCTATAGTTGTTACTGAGGTTACATTGCATATTTTAAAGTCATCTGTCTTGACCTCTTTGAACCCCCCCCCCCCCCGAATATAAATAATTAACATTTTCTCTGCATACAGTGTGCTTTGTGATTTTTAAAACATTTTTTTGATTGTCATTATGAATAAGATAGTGTATACATGAAAAATGAATGGAAGAAATGGAAGAAATTGGGGGCGGGACTGAAAATTAGTAGATGCCCTGAGGCACACACTTCCCAACAAGAGAATCCTCGTTTCACATTCGTTGCTGCATCAGGAAAAGCCAACCTGTGTTCCATCTTTGCTTCCAGCACTAGTTCTAGGACTGTGGCTTCAGTGCAAGACGTATCCATTTACACGTTTAAGGAGGTCAAGGTATATGTAGAAATAAAACAAAAACAAAGGAAAAAATTTAATGTAGTTTACAGTGGTGCAGTAAAGGGGAGGGGGCGGTCCACCCCGGGCACTATCTTGGTGAGGGCGCAGGCACCCATCCTCCTCTCCACTCCCCACTCTTTCCGCACATACGCACTGCTTCCCTTCCCCCATACCTCTGTAACGTTCTTGGTGCGAGCAGCAACCCCCAACCTGCTGTCGTGCCAGCATGGCTCTTCCTCAGACGTCACTTCCTGGACTCACGCCTAGGAGGTGACGCCAGAGGAAGAGCCGACGCTGGTGCGACAGCAGCTTGGGGGTTGCTGCTCGCGCCAGGAATGCAACAGAGGTACGGGGGAAGGGAAGCCACACGGGCACGGCAGGAGGGGGGCGGGGAATAAGCATGTGGAGGTGGGAGGGGTCAGAGAAGAGGGAGGTGGAGGGCGCAACCACCCTGGACACCTCTCTCCCTCACTACGCCACCGGTAGTTTATGATTAGCTTTCGAAGGTAACACCTTCTTCCTCAGATCATGAATTTTAGATTTAGGGGTCCTTTTACTAAGGCACACTAGTGCATCTTAACGTGCGCTAAAAATTAGTGCATGCTAACGTGTCCATTATATCCTAAGGACGCGTTGCCATGCATTAGCATTTAGCGTGCGCTAAGACGCACTAGAGCGCCTTAGTAAAAGGACCCCTTAGTACCTGCCTTTCCCAATTTTGAGCTCAAGGTGAGTTACAAGTAGGTGCACACGTTATGCCTGCTTTGCTTTATAGAATATTAGCATAACAGGTAGAATACATGCCTATAATTTAGGTGCGAGTTCCGTAGCCATGTTTGCACCTAAATTGCTGAAACTCTGTTAATTATAACATTCTATAATTTGCATGCAGAACTATGTGCCCTGCCAATATTCCACCCAAAGATCATGGCTGTGTGCACCCACATTCCAACTATGGCACCTGTTTTATAGAAGAGTGCATAGGCACAAATTTGACATTCACAAACAAATGTGAATATACAGCATAAGCATATTGTTCTAATCCTTTACATGTGCAATTGGTTCATAAATGTCTTTGCCCACTTAATAGAATTACCCCCATAGAGGAGCATTCTCAGAAGAGTGTTCAAAACAGACCTGGAACATCCTGGTTTAAACATTTTTTTAAATTATTTTTTATTTTTAAACCCATCCATCTCACAGCCATTTTTGAAAAAGAAAAAAATATTGGGATTTCTTGTTCAAAAATGTGAGACATGTTCTTGTGCTGAAAATGTATAAAATGAGCAGCCATTTTCCAAAATAAAATGTCCAAAATGTGAATGACAGAAAATAAAACCAGGCTCAAAAACATCTGACTGGCATTATTTGTACACAAATGGCCAGATAGATGTCCCTTTAAAGTAGCCTAGTGATCAATGCAGTGAACTTTAAAACAATGGGTTCCTGGTACAAATCCCACCTTAATTCGTTTGTGTTATTGTGAGCCCTTCAGAAATAGATAAAAACCTACTGCATCTTAGAAACATAAAACATAGAAAAAAGCAGCAGAAAAGGGCTATTGCCCACCAAGTCTGCCCATTCCAAGTATCCCCTCCCCTGAATTTACTCCCTTAAAGATCCCACGTGAGTATCCCATTTTCTCTTAAAATCCGTCACGCTGCTGGCCTTTATCACCTGGAGTGGGAGTCTGTTCCAATAATCCACTACTCTTTCGGTGAAGAAGTACTTCCTGGAGTCGCCATGAAACTTCCCTCCCCTGATTTTCAGCGGATGCCCTCTGGTGGTCGAGGGTCCCATGAGCCAGAAGATATCATCTTCTGACTCGATTCGTCCCGTGATGTACTTATATGTTTCAATCATATCTCCCCGTTCTCTTCTTTCCTCAAGTGAGTACAGCCGCAATTTTTTAAATCTTTCTTCATACGCGAGATCCTTGAGCCCCAAGACCATCCTGGTGGCCGTTCGCTGAATCGACTCGATCCTCAGCACGTCCTTTCGGTAGTGTGGTCTCCTAAACTGAACACAGTACTCCAAGTGAGGCCTCACCATGGCTCTATACAACGACATCATAACTTCAGGTCTCCTGCTGAAGAAACCTCTGCGGATACACTCCATCATTTGTCTTGCCCTGGAGGAAGCCTTCACCATTGCAATAGCCATCATGTTTACAGGTCGTGACTGGGTAAGACCTGGACTGGAGTAGCCCGAGCCCTGACCTGGGTCATCCAAGCCTCAGCCGAGCAGTTGAATGGAGCATGGAGGGGTAGAGGGGTGTCTGCATCAAAATAAAAAGGTCCAGTACAGGTGTTTAGTGTGAATTTTAAGATGACTTTATTTTCTGGTCTTATATTGTAGTGTAATTCCAAAAAAATACAACATACAAATAAAAAAACTCTCATTGGTGGCTAAACAGCCTGTTAGCCCACCACGCTTTATTCATTACTAAAGTTCAAGGAAAACACAAAAATAACTTTTCACTCTCAAGTCCTGGAACCTGCAACCTGCTTGTACTACTTGGACAGGTTCCCCACAGTTCTCCTGCAAGTATGAAAATTCAGAAGCAGTGATTCTTAACTCTTCTGTTACCTTTAATTACATCAGAGGCAGTAATTCTTAACTCTTCTGGAATTCTTAGTTTTGTGAGGCAACACCACCTTATCAGAAACAGCATTTTCACTTTCCCCAGACTTTACTCTGTAAACATGCTCTCAAACAAGCATGAGTCCTCAAGTTCCATTTCAAGAACATAAGAACATAAGCAATGCCTCTGCTGGGTCAGACCTGAGGTCCATCATGCCCAGCAGTCCGCTCACGCGGCAGCCCAACAGGTCCAGGACCTGTGCAGTAATCCTCTATTTATACCCCTCTATCCCCTTTTCCAGCAGGAAATTGTCCAATCCTTTCTTGAACCCCTGTACTGTACTCTGCCCTATTACGCCCTCTGGAAGCGCATTCCAGTTGTCCACCACTCGTTGGGTAAAGAAGAACTTCCTAGCATTCGTTTTAAATATGACCCCTTTCAACTTTTCCAAGTGTCCTCTTGTTCTTTTATTTTTCGAAAGTTTGAAGAATCTGTCCTTCTCTACTCTCTCTATGCCCTTCATGATCTTGTAAGTCTCTATCATATCCCCTCTAAGTCTCCTCTTCTCCAGGGAAAAGAGACCCAGTTTCTCCAATCTCTCAGCGTATGAGAGGTTTTCCATCCCTTTTATCAAGCGTGTCGCTCTCCTCTGAACCCTCTCGAGTAACGCCATATCCTTCCTAAGGTACGGAGACCAATATTGGACGCAGTATTCCAGATGCGGGCGCACCATCGCCCGATACAATGGCAGGATAACTTCTTTTGTCCTTGTTGTAATACCCTTCTTGATTATGCCTAGCATTCTATTTGCTTTCTTAGCGGCTGTTGCGCACTGTGCCGTCGGCTTCATTGTCATGTCCACCATTACCCCCAAGTCCCTTTCTTGGTTGCTCTCATTCAATAATATCCCTCCCATCGTACAGTTGTACCTCGGGTTTCTGTTTCCAACATGCAATACTTTACATTTCTCAACGTTGAACTTCATCTGCCATCTCGCCGCCCATTCCCCCAATTTGTTCAAGTCCCTTTGCAATTCTTCGCATTCCTCTTTAGTCCCAGCTCCACTAAATAGTTTTGTATCGTCCGCAAATTTTATTATCTCACACTTCGTGCCTGTTTCTAGATCATTTATGAATATATTAAATAGCAGCGGCCCGAGCACTGAGCCCTGCGGAACACCACTCGTGACCCCCATCCGGTCCGAGTAGTGGCCCTTCACCTCTACCCTCTGTTTCCTACCCGCCAACCAGTTTCTGATCCATCTATGTACGTCTCCGTCCACTCCATGGTTCTTCAGTTTCCGGAGTAGACTTTCGTGAGGCACCTTGTCAAAGGCTTTTTGGAAATCAAGGTATATGATGTCTATGGGGTCTCCTCTGTCCATCCATTTGTTAATTCCTTCGAAGAAGTGCAATAAGTTCGTTAGGCACGATCTCCCCCTGCAGAAACCATGTTGGGTTGTTTTCAAAAGTTCGTTTCTTTCCAGATGTTCATCGATGTGTTCTTTAATCAGTGCTTCCGCCAGTTTCCCCGGAACCGAGGTCAAACTCACTGGTCTGTAGTTTCCCGGGTCACCTCTTGATCCCTTTTTAAAGATGGGCGTGACATTGGCTATCTTCCAATCCTCCGGGATCATGCCTGTTTTCAAGGATAGGTTTCAAATTTGCTGCAGTAGTTCCGCTATCTCCTCCTTTAATTCCTTCAGAACCCTGGGATGGATTCCGTCCGGACCCGGGGATTTGTCAGTTTTAAGTATCAAATTCATTATTATCTTCAGAAGAATGATTAGAAGTTTCAGTCCTGAGATTTACTCCTTGCTTTCTGTGGGGAATGCTGGCTTCTGTCTCCTGAATCCTGGCTGGCACAGGTCTGCTTCTCTCCAAGGATTCAGGTATCCTGTAAGCTTGTGGCTGCCTCCCCCTCTGCTTCCTTTGGCCTAGAGAACACACCCTTTTCCCTAGCATAGGCTGATTGCCCCTCAAAACACCTGTGGTTCTCTGGCGTTTTGCTAATGAGCCTGTATAGCTTCCCTGCTCCCAGCAGAGCTGATTGTAGGAGCTAATCCCTTTGTGGGTTTTGCTATCACCTGCCTGGTGCATGCTGGTCCTTGTAGTTCTTTGCTTTTAGCATTCCCTACATTAGAACTAAGCAAGTATAATTGGGCCACTTTTGGGTTTCCTTTCACTGGGGATAAATTCTGCAGGGCAGTTTCCCTAACCTGCCTGCTTCTCGGGGTAGGTTTAGGGATAGTTTTAGAGCACTGCAGGGTTTCTTCCAGCATGACAGGACTCTCCCTGTCACAAGGTATAAATTCAGGTACAGTAGGCATTTCTATGTTCCAGGGCTTACATAAAAGCACCAATTAAGCCTAAATGAATAATTAAATTAGGCGTCGATCTACATACCTAACAATATACGCCTGACCCTGACCCTGTTCTAAGTTCTCCTATAGGACACTATTCAGTTGCTAAGTGCCTGACCTTGTTCAAAGTTTCTTATTTGACACTATTCAGTTGCTAAGTGCTTTCAATGTTAAGGGACGAGCGCAATATTTAAGCCCTCTCCTTTACCTCCATATTAGTTCCATCAAGGTATGCTAAGTCTGTCTAGTCCTCTCTCTACCTAGTTGTCTAAATTCTCTTCTTGCTTAGATACCAAGTTGCCTAGCTTTTCCCCCCCCAAAAAAATTATATATATATATATATATATATATATTTTTTTATTTTTTTTTCACAACCCAAAAGCTCACCAAAGGCTCACCAACCTCTCACCATGAAGCCACCCTCATGGCCCTTTCTCCTCCTACTTTGCTTTTCCCTCAACTCCACCTTCTGCATTATACCTCCTTCTCCCGATCTTCTCAATTCCGCAAATACCAATAATATCTGCCCTGGCCTCAAAATCCCCACGCTGATTCACACCAGACCACATCCTCCCCCCCAAAACCCCCGAAGAATCAACCATGCTTCTTTAAAGTCTGTTTCCCCTGCCAATCTCCCCAACCTTGCCTCTTACTCGCTCACCCCAGTCCCAATGCTTTATTGCAACGCAAGATCCGCTTGCAACAAGATTCAAATTCTGAAGGACCTACTTGAAGATTCTGACCCTGGTTTCCTATGCATCACGGAATCATGGATTAAAAAAGATGACCTATTTACACAAAATTAACTCTGCTCCAATGGCTACCAAGGTCTCTTTTCACCTAGATCTAACTGTAAAGGAGGTGGCCTGGCAATTCTCTACAAATCCTTTTTCGATGTTCAGCTCCTCGAAAGGGGTTGCCACACCTCACTAGAATACATGCTTGCTTCCATCAACGATGAACTTCACCCTCACCCACTGGGCATCCTGCTCCTATACCGCCCACCTACCCCTTGGAATAACTCCTCTGAACTCGTCCTTGAGACTATAACAAACGCCTTCCTCAAGTTCCAAAGATTATTGATCATCGGAGACATCAATCTCTACCTAGACGACATCACCAGCAAGGATACGATTGAACTTATTAGCTTCCTCACCTCCCCTGCACCATCCCCAACCCATGAAAAGGGGCACACACTAGACCTCATTAGCTTCCTCGACCTTACCGCTTACAAGACGTCAATTGACGACACTCGCTGGGAACATGTCCCCTGGTCTGACCACTTCCTAGGGGCTTTCTGTCTCCCCATCTTTATGTCGCACCTTGGGGCTCCACCCCACACTTCCAACCCCATTACCTTCCGCAAAAAAATCACAAGCGACCTGTTCTGGTCTAATTTCTCAATCTATTCTCCTCTGCCCCTAAGCCTGCAGATTCAGGTACTAATTGGCATAACTGGGTTGCTCTCTCCAAATCCACCTATCTTTCCCTCGCCCCCCTTTCCACTAAATCCATCTCCTATCCCCGCAAGGCCCCTTGGTTCCTCCCATATCACAGAGAGCTAAAACAAAAATGTCGAGCTCTGGAGCGCATATGGAAAAAATCAAAATGTCCTATAGACAGACAGTCCTGGAGAGTCAATATCAAGCTGTACAATACAGCACTAAAAAAAGCAAGAAAGAACTTCTATGGTGACAAAATCTCCAGGTCCAACAATCAAAGTAGTACTCTATTCAACATCTGGCGCTCCCTAACCTCCAAAAGAGACCCCACTATGCTCCCCTCCTCTCCCTTAGCCGATGTTCTAGCAAAATTCTTCAACGATAAGGTTTCTTCCTTGAGATGCTCTTTCCCTCCTTCAGTCTCTTACAACTCCCTAGTGCCCACCGATTCCACTCCTACCCTAATGGTCTCCAACCCTATCCCAGCTGACAGATCCTGGACCACCTTTGAGCGCGTATCTGAATCCCTGGTCCTCAATCTCTGCCTCAAACTGAAATCCTGTAATTGCTCCTTGGACCCATTCCCCTCCTACCTATACGAGAACATTCCCGTTCAGGCTATTTCTTCTATCACCATTCTAATAAACTCCGCCCTTCAGTCGGGCCATTTCTCCCCAGAAATGGGTCATATCGCCTTGACCCCACTACTGAAAAAATCTATCCTTGACCCTTCCATACCATCCAGCTATCGCCCAATTGCAAATATCCCTCTCCTAACCAAGATGCTAAAGTCCATCATTTCTTCATAACTCTCATCATACTTAGAGAGATTCTCTATTCTTTTACCCTATCAATATGGCTTTCGTCCTAACTTCAGCACCGAATCCCTACTGTCTTCCCTGATTTCAAGGGTTCAACAACTTCACTCTTGAAACAAGTTCGCCGTCCTCCTACCATTTGACCTTTCCGCTGCTTTCGACCATGATATTCTTGTTTACCAACTCTCTGAGATAGGTATCAACTCCACAGTCCTAGGTTGGTCCTCTAAATTCCTCCGCTCTCATTCTTACATTGTTAACATGAATGGCACCTCATCCTCCCCCTGGAAACCGAATTGTGGAGTCCCGCAAGGCTCTCCACTATCCCCTATCCTTTTCAACATCTATATGTCCTCTCTAAAACTCCTCCACCTATCCCCCCTTGAAACAATTTACACTTATGCAGACGACATCCTCGTCCTCCTCGAGACCGATTCAAACCTCACCGACCTGTCTAAGAACATATCCTCTTGTATAATGAACCTACAATCCTGGGCCCACACTGTGCAAATGAAATTGAATGAGTCCAAAACAAGACTTCTTTGGCTCGGTCCAAAACTAGATCACCTATCCACCTCCATCCCACTACCCTCTGGCTCCTCTCTGCAGCTTGAGTTCTCGAGCAAGGTCTTGGGCATCATCATTGATTCCACATTGTCCTTCAATGACCACCTCCAATCCTTGGTAAAAAAAAAATGCTTTTTCAGCCTTCACATGCTGAGGAAAGTTAGATCCTGCTTCCATCAAAAACATTTTACCCTCCTTGTCCAATCCATCATCCTCTCCAGATTGGACTATTGCAACTCTATCTACTTAAGCCTAACTAAGAAAAACCTCCACAGACTCCAACGGATTCAGAATGCCGCGGCCAAGCTCATCTTCGTTAAAAGTAAATTTGACCATGTCTCCCCGCTCCTGGCCAAGCTCCACTGGCTTCCGATAATCACCAGGGTCCACTATAAATGCGCCTGTTTAACTTTCAAAATCCTACATGGTATCCTCCCTCCCTTTATCCCTCTTTCTTGGAATTCCTCAAACCCTAATACCACCAGATCCTCCCACAAATTAAAACTATCCTTCCCCTCGCTAAAAGGCATTTCCCACACAGGAAAGCTAGGGACCTCCCTTCACTTCAAAATCACTGAGCTCTGGAACAATCTTACCTCCCCTCTTCGGAACTTGAGCTCTCTCCAAGTTTTCCGCAAACATCTGAAAACCTGGCTTTTCTCAAAAAAATGTAAGTCTCCCTCCAATTTAGGAATCAAAGAAACTCTTATATCTTGGCATCCCAAATCCTCTAAATTTTCTTCACACTTCTACCTCTAACCCTCTGTTGTAGTTCCTTCATATTTCTCCTACTGTAAACCGCGTCGAGCTCTACAAACGTGGAGATGATGCGGTATACAAACCTAAGGATTAGATTAGATTAGGAGTCATTTATAGAATATGGGCAAAATGCATGCTATGCTAGTAGTCTGTAAAAGCCTTTCCATGCAGAATGCCCTTTACAGAATACTAGTTTAGCATGGATCATCACATGAGTTAGCATGGATTCAGATAAGTTTAGCATGGATCATCCCTTGGGACAGAGTTAATATGGGTTCAGCTAAGAGAAATTGTGCCTCACCAATTGCTTGATTTCTCTGAAGATATGAATAAACATGTGGATAAAGGTGAGCTGGTTGATATAGTGTATCTAGATTTTCAGAATGCTTTTTGACAAATTTCCTCATGAGAGGCTCCTGAGAAAATTAGAGTCATTGGATGTGAGGCAATGTTTAGTTGTGGATTAGGAATTGGTTATCAGAAAGACAGTAGGGTTAAATGGTGATTTTTGTCAATGGAGGAGGGTAAATAGTGGAGTTCCTCAGGGATCTGTACTCGGACCAGTGCTATTTAACTTATCTATAAATGATCTGGAAATTTGAATGATGAGTGAGGTGATTAAATTTGCAGATGACACTAAACTGTTCAAAGCTGTTAAAACGAATGCAGATTGTGAAAAATTGCAGGCAGACCATAGGAAATTGGAAGACTGGGCATCCAAATGGCAGATGAAATTTAATGTGGACAAATGCAAAATGATGCACATTGGAAAGAATAATCTGAATCACAGTTATAGGATGCTATGGTCCACCTTGGGGGGTCAGCGCCCAAGATAAAGATCCGGGTGTCATTGTAGACAATACACTGAAACCTTCTGCTCAATGTGTGTCAGCAGTCAATTAAGCAAATAAGATGTTAGGAATCACTAGAAAAAGGTATGGTAAATAAGACTAAGAATACTATAATGCCTCTATATCGCCTCACCTTGAATATTGCATTCAATTCTGATTGCCATATCTCAAAAAAGATACAGCGGCACTAGAAAAGGTTTAAAGAAGAGTGACCGTGATAATAAAGAGGATGGAACTTATCTTGTCTGAGGAAAGACTAAAGAGGTTAGGGCTCTTCAGTATGGAAAAGAGATGGCTGAGAGGAGATATGATTCAAATCTACAAAATTCTGGAGTGGTGTAGAACGGGTACAAGTGGATTGATTTTTCACTCCATCAAAAATTACAAAGACTAGGGGACACTCAGTGAAGTTATAGGGAAATACTTTAAAAACCAATAGGAGAAAATATTTTTCACTCAGAGAATAGTTAAGCTCTGGATCGCATTGCCAGAGGTTGTGGTAAGAGCAGTTAATGTAGCTAATTTTAAGAAAGGTTTGGACAATTTCCTGGAGGAAAAGCCCATAGTCTGTTATTGAGACAGACATGGGGGATCGTTAGCGTAGAATGTTGCAATTCACATAATGTATTTGTTTGCCTAGGGAGAGCTCCCCAAAGGATTAATAAATCCCTGAATATGCTGAACCTAACGCAGTGTTTTTAATCCTGGAACAGGCTTTCTGTCTGCCATCCTTGATATCATGTGCCACATTGAACAAGGGGAAGAACCATTCACCAGGGATGAGCTAGGATTCAAAGCAAGAGAAACTGGGAAAAGCAGGGGCCCAGGTGAGCTTGTGACTGATGTGAAACTGCTGCACTGAAGCGGGAAACTGCAGGCCGATAAGCCGCACTTGCTGAAAGAAAGGATAGTGAAATTCTTAGAATCTAATGGGTTACAGGATCCAAGGCATCATGGTTTTACCAAAGGTAATGTGAATACGGTAGTTACCTTCCGCCCCCCCCCATCACAGGGACATGAAGATGCAGGTTGCCAGCATCGGGAGAGGGCTGGTTGTAGATGCAGAGCCCAGGGGAGGGATCCCAGTAGAAGGAGGCCGGCCGGCTGGCAGGGAGAGCCTTCATTCTGTGGCAGTACACTGTTAATTCATTTCCTCAATTGTAAACATTTTATTTGGACCCAGGCATTAAACAGAAACCAAAAACACTCGTACCAATCCAGAGTCTCACCAGAGGTCCTCTGTGCCAGCACTAGAAGCTGAGAAGTTGTTAAATGTAAGCTAAGGAATCAAATTGGCAGTAGCAGGTTGTATTAAAGTGCACTTTGTAGTGATTTATTATTGAAAGGTACATAAGAATTGCCCCTGCTGGGTCAGACCAGTGGTCCATCGTGCCCAGCAGTCCGCTCACGCAGCGGCCCTCTGGTCAAAGACCAGGGCCCTAACTCAGACTAGCCCTACCTGCGTACGTTCTGGTTCAGCAGGAACTTGTCTAACTTTGTCTTGAATCCCTGGAGGGTGTTTTCCCCTATAACAGCCTCCGGAAGAGCGTTCCAGTTTTGTACCACTCTCTGGGTGAAGAAGAACTTCCTTACCTTTGTACAGAATCTATCCCCTTTCAACTTTAGAGAGTGCCCTCTCGTTCTCCCTACCTTGGAGAGGGTGAACAACCTGTCTTTATCTACTAAGTCTATTCCCTTCATGTCTCCTCTTTTCAAGGGAGAAGAGGCCCAGTTTCTCCAATCTCTCACTGCATGGCAACTCCTCCAACCCCTTAACCATTTTAGTCGCTCTTCTCTGGACCCTTTTGAGTCGTACCGTGTCCTTCTTCATGTATGGCGACCAGTGCTGGACGCAGTACTCCAGGTGAAGGCGCACCATGGCCCGGTATAGCAGCATGATAACCTTCTCCGATCTGTTCGTGATCCCCTTCTTAATCATTCCTAGCATTCTGTTCGCCCTTTTTACCGCCGTGCATTGCACAGACAGCTTTCATCGACTTGTCGATCAGAACTCCCAAGCCTTTTTCTTGGGAGGTCTCTCCAAGTACCGCCCCAGACATCCTGTATTCGTGCATGAGATTTTTGTTACCGACATGCATCACTTTACACTTATCCACGTTGAACCTCATTTGCCAGAAAAAGATGGAATTAAGCAGTTTAAGTCTGTGTTTGCAAGTAAACTTTAGTACAATATACAGGGAAGGCGATGCCAACTAGTCTGTGTGTAACCAGTGAGCAGGTCCTTACAAGCCAGCTGGCATCTGCTATTCCTTTCACTGGCATCTTGTTTCTAACTCTGGCTGTAAAGTTCCATGACGTGGGCCTCCGTCTCTTAGCAACATGCATTGTGCATATAAGTGACTTTCTTAGCTCAGGGACTCTCTTTTCTAGCTGGATCCTTAGGAGGGACTGTGGTTTCTCTAAGTAAAACAGGGGAGCGCAAATTTTTTTATTTTTTTTTAAAGTTCCTTTTTGAGCAAAAGTTTGAAAAAAGCCAAGAGAAAAGGTTTACAATAGTGTTGAGCAGTTAGGGAGAAAAAGTTGAGAAATCAGGCTGATACCAGTGCCAATGTCTTTTGGGGAGAAAACCTTTCCCCCCTCCCTTCCTTAGCTCCCAAATTCCAGCTCTAAATGCATTTCCAAAGAAAAATGCTGCGAATTACTTTTTGGGGAATATCAAAATCTCCCTTCTTTGGAAAGCAGAAAAAAAAAAGCTTTAATTTTTTTGTGGCTTTTCTTTTTGTCAGCATTTATAATTGGAAAAATGACAAACATTCATGGGTGTCTGCCAAAAGAGACAGCTGTATTTTATTACCATAGCATTCTGGAGGTTAGTTTGGCATGGGTTCTGTTTATGCTGCTAGGAGTACTCCATGCAAACCTTTGCAAGGTCTCGTCTAAACTTCAGTGTCTGATCTGGCCAGTAATTGCTTCCATCTCAGTTTTGTAAGTTACGTTTTACAGATGTGAATTCATCAGATTTGTTTGGACAAGAATGAAATGGCTCTAGCTATAAAAATCAAAACTCTTTTGTACTCTTGACTCAGAAGAGCACTAATAGGAACATTCTGACGGCTCGGTATTCAAAACGGTTTTACCGAAGACACTTAGGCCCAGATTCAGTAAATATAGTGGCGTAAACACAACGAGATCAATATATTTTGCATATATTACACTCACAAAATATCATGCCAATAATAAAAAAAATTTAAAAAACCCCACAAACTGCCCCCCCCCCACCCCAAAAAATGGCGAGGGATGCCCACTCCCTCCTGCCACCAGCCGCTCCACTGGATGCTGCCCTTCCACTGACGTGAATATTTTTTTTTTTTTTTGCTTTAGGATAAAGTAGTATTGTAGCTGTGTTGATAAATGTTTATAACCATGGCCCTGCCAGCTGAAGATCTCTTCCTCTAGTTCGGCAGCCAGAACTCTGATTTATAAAATAATTGTATAGAATATTGTTTCTTTTTATACTTTAATAAAATAAGTTCAGTATAAATGTATTGAAGGGCTTGTGTGGAGGGGACCAGATGGTTTGCGGGGACGGGACTGGGCTCGTGGGGATGGGGCAGAAATGAGAACCGAGCTCGCGGGGACGGGGGACAAATTTTCCCCACGTCATTCTCTAGTCCCAGGCGAAGGAAGGACGTGGAGTATCAGGAGAGAACTGCAACTTATTCCCAACTGAGGTAGGAACCCGCTGAACTGAAGTTTTTGCTTACACAGGAATAAGTAAAAAGGCTGCATCTTAAAACTCTCAGAGGCGGGGGGTTGCATGAACCGTGCTCCTGGCTGGACGCGAAGGATTGTCATCCAGAACTCTGGACTGACTACACTAAACTGAGAGGGGCGGTGTATGTTGGAAAAGTAGCGGGTTTCTGTGAGGGGAGATCTGTGAAGAAAACAGACCGCTAACTCTGTGTAAATAAAAGCTTATTCTCCTACCTCTCCAGACTGCTTGTTTGCGCTTGTGTGACTCTTGTTTGGGTAACCGGGCTGTGTCTGTTACAATGCCTAACAGCACACTTATGAAAGCATTCCATAATGACAATTACATATACAGTACTCCCCAGAAATTCCCGGGGGTTCCGTTCCAGAAACCCCTGTGAATTTTGAAAAACCGCAAATACGGTTTTTAGGCAGGGGAGACAGGAGAGGGCAGCCGGAGAGGCATGATAGGGCAGCCAGAGCACCGGCGAGAGAAGGAAATCATTTGCTGTATGCTCCAACCGCCTCTTTCTGTACTAAAATCGGGCATCACCAATCAGGAGCTGCTTTGACACGCAGCTCCTGATTGGTAAGGCCCGACTTTAGTATAGGAAGATGCGGTTGGAGCATATAGCGAGTGATTTCCTTCACTCGCTGGCCCTCCGGCTGCCCTCTTCTGCCTCTCCAGCTGTCCTCTCCTGCCTGGTCATTCGCAGTCGGAAAATACCACGAATGATTGGGACCGCGAACCGCCGACCAGCTGTTAACTTTTGACCTACTCTATATGTATCTAATCTAGACATGTAGGTGCAAGTATAGAATAACTGTGTGCCAAAGCCAGTTATAAGCTGAAGCATATGACCCAAATGTATATGTTAGATGTATAGTCATATATTTAGAATAAGTACCGTATTTGCCGGCGTATAAGACGACTTTTTAGTACCTTAAAATCCTCCCCAAAGTCGGGGGTCGTCTTATACGCCGGGTACAGTTTACATGCCCTTACTTGCGGGGCTGGATGTACTCAGTCGCGCGGCTCTTCTTCTCCCTACCTTCTCTGCTTGCAGCACAGAGCCGAACGGAAGTCTTCCCGACGTCAGCGCTGACGTCGGAGGGGAGGGAGGGCTTAAACAAAGCTTAAACAAAGCCCTCCCTCCCTCCGACGTCAGCGCTGACGTCGGGAAGACTTCCGTTCGGCTCTGCTGCAGGCATGGCAGGTAAGGAGAGAGAGAGTACCAAGAGAGAGGGGCGGCCGCCCCGCCCCGGTTGCAGCACAGCCGGCCAGGTCCCCTTACTTTTGTGGCACTTCCCCGACCGACCGATAACAGCCCGGGTCCGACAATCCTCCCTGCCCTGTAGCCGCGAATCTAAATTACCTTCTTACAGCAGCTGTAAGAAGGTAATTTAGATTCGCGGTTAAGGGCAGGGAAGTTTGTCGGACCCGGGCTGTTGTCGGTCGGTCGGGGAAGTGCCACAAAAGTAAGGGGACCTGGCTGGCTGTGCTGCACCCGGGGCGGTAGAGAAGGGGGGGGGAAGGACTCTGAAAGCACTTGAAGACAGAGGAGGGAGAAGAACGCTGAAAGCACATGGGGGAATACAAAGGGGTGGAGAAGGAAGAAGGGGTCGTCTTATACGGCGAGTATAACACAAAACTCTATTTTTTAACTAAAAGTTGGGGGGGTCGTCTTATACGCCCAGTCGTCCTATACGCCGGCAAATACGGTAAATGCCGTGAGTTCCCATAGTCTCTCGAGACTACGACAGGAGCTAACGACAGCCGTTTCCTATTGGCGATCTACACGGGGAAGGAGCATAGGAAGATTGCTCCTGCCCCGAAAGCCCGCTAGGTCACCAGGTAAGGCCGGGATGCCAGGAGGAAGGCTGGAGGGAGGTGGGAACATCCGAAACTATGGTGTTCCCCCCCTAAAAAAAAAAAAAATCACAAATATGTGAAACCGCGAGTGTCGAAACCGCGAATGGGGAGAGGGAAGTATATTATATGCATCGCTTTTACCCGTGAAGACTTTTCACAATAAACCTCTCATCAAGATCATCGGTTTTGCTTCCTCTCTACTGTGGAATGATTTGGTGAATTTCTCTTGCTTGCCTTGGTTATTTCCGCTACTCTTTGCCTCTTTACCCAAGCTCATGACTAGGGTTACCATATTTTTCTCCGGGAAGCCCTGGACACATGACCCCGTCTCATTCCACCTCTAGCCTGTTCAGTTCCTCCTCAAGCCCCACCCTCACAGCCTCCTCGCTTCTTCCAAATGAACTCCAGCTGCACATGCTCAGAGGCCCTCCAAATGCAGCTGGAGTTCATCAGGGTTTTCCAAAACCCGACAAATGCCGGGTTTTGGAAAGTCTGTCCGGGAGCCCAGACAATCCTTTAAAAAGAGGACATGTCCGTGTTTTCTTGGGCATCTGGTAAGCCTACTCGTGACAGAAAGGGGAAACTGGATAAGAGGAAGAGTCGCAAGTTTGAAAGACGAGACATTTCTCAATAGATGAGGAGACTATATTTGGAAATGCCCACCTCCTTGAGGATACACACAATAAAAAGTTTGAAGGCTGACTGGTGGGGCAAATGCCATGGACAAACATTGCTCAGCAATGTCAAGGCATCATATGGAGAGATATTTTCTGACTCACCTTCAGCTTTTATATCCAAAGTGGCCCCGACTTAAAATTTAGTGGAGACCACCGCCCTAAGCTGTTTCTTTTTATGAGTTTCATAGTACATATGGACTTTGTTTTGTTTTGCCTAGCTTGATTATTGTAACTCGCTATTGTTAAACATCACTCAAAAGGAAAAGAAACGTTTACAAATAATTCAAAATACTGCAGTTAAAATTATACATAATGGAAAAAAATTTGATCATGTAACTCCCTTTTTGATTGACTCACACTGGCTTCCCATTAATCAACATATAACCTATAAAATATTGCTTTTAGTATTTAAAACACTATCTACCAACGAACCTCAATTTATAGATCGGTTACTAATCCCATACAACACGACACGTTCTCTCCGATCCACAACTCAGGGGCTGCTAATGGTTCCTTCTTTGAAAATTATTGGAACCAGACGTCACGATATATATTCAGTAATGGCCTCTTTAACTGCCATTATATATAAGAGAAGTTAAAGATCTCAGCAGATTCAAAAATAATTTAAAAACTTTTCTCTTTAGAGACGCATTTAATCTTTAAATAATCTATTTTTAATAATCTTAATCCCACTCCTCATGTTCTTTCCTTATTTGGCTTTTTCCTCTCTTTTCAATTGAAAAATATTAATTTTGTAACTGTCTCCCTTCCTTTTTTCCTTTCCTTATGTATCCGAGTCTGTCTATTTTGTCAGTCTGTTTTTAAACCCCTTTTAAAGCTGTATAATGAACTCTAGATCTATTTTATATTTTACTGTTACTCGCTTAGTATGTAATAAGCGACTTATCAAATTTAAATAAACTTGAAACTTTGTTTTTGCTTTTCTTAAGTCTAAAAATTTGGCAAAACCCTAGTAGTCTTCAGATGGGACCATCAGTCTGAATATCTATATAATTTATTTATCCTGACTGTCTCTGGATGCCTTTCCACCAGACAGGCAACTCAAGAAGGTCCTTTTCCCATTCCAGAGTCCCTTTCACATGATAACTTGAAATGCTCTGCTTTGCTGTTTTTGTTTCAGGTTCAAAGAAGCAACCTGAAAAACGGTATCATATGAATCTTGTTGATTTTTGTGGCGAGGTCACAAAAGAACTGGATCAATGGATGGCATGCATTGAGATTTCATAAAAACCTTTGTTGCTGTTTCATAGAAGGCTCATAAATAAATTGAGTGGCTTGAGGATGAGACCCGAGAGTGATGGTTAATGGAATCCACTCAAAAGAAAAAAAGGTAAGTAGTGGAGTGCTTGAGAATCTGTCCTATGGCCAAAAATGTTCAATATATTTGTGAGTGAATTTGCCAAAAGATTAGAAGGAAATGTGTGCTTCTTGTGGATGACACAAGACAGACAACAAAATGGACACCTCAGAGGGAGTGGAATACATGAAAGGTGATCTACAAAAATTAGAAGCTTGGGCTAAGTTAAATTTTAATGTGAATAAATGTAGAGTAATGCATTTGGGGTGAAAAAATTCAAAACAGCTATATATGACAGTGGGTGAGAGACATAAGAGCATACGAGTTGCCATGCTGGAAGAAACTGAAGATCCTTCATGCCCAGCATCCTGTTTCCAACAGTGACCAAACCAGATCACAAATACCTAACAAGATCCCAAGAAGTAAAACACATTTTATGCTGTGTGACCAGTCAGGCTCCGGGCCTGCCATGGTTCCTGTTAAATCTGGTAGAAAGGGTGGTAAGAAGCCCAAAAAGGGGATTTCCAAGGCCAGCTCCCAGTACTAGTCTGACCAGCTTGATGATGTCACAGACCCAGAATGGGGAGGGGGGGGGGGAGTCAGGGAAACCCTACCCAGTCTACCCTCCACACATCAGAACTAGAAACATAGATTTTAAACCTATTCCTGGGAATAGGGAGCAATGCTATTTCCTTTGTGTCCACAGGGGGAGCCAGAGAGAGACCCAGGTGAGACCCAGCTCATCCAGGGTAGGGCGTGGCTCCCCCACATGAAAAGCCTGTAGATTTGACTGGGCTGTTGGAGGATAGGGAGGAGAACTAAGCCTCTCCCCAAGGAACAGCTTCCCAGTCTAAGCCAGGATAATCTGTCAGACCCGATGGAAGTAGAGGCGGCATCTTCTTCTATTTAAGTTGCAGCTCCAGCACAAGAGGAAATGCTGATTCCACAGGAGCTGTTCCAGGAACCGGAATTGATGGATGTGGGTTTGGCTGCCAAGAACTACTGACTGTAGGGCTGTGAGTTTTGGGATTTTTCTGTTAAGCACAGTAGTATGAGTTTTCTAAAGACATTACAGATTTCAAGCTAAATATAGACAAAGAAATACAGGACTGCCATGTGGCTGCCTGGAATTAGGAGCTATATTTAGCCATGTGGAGGATAAATTCTATCTAGTCTAGTTTTAGGTGTTTGAGTCCTTGCGACTTAATGAATTGCGGATCTAAAAAGAAAATCGATTTTGTGCTAGTCTGGAAAGGTCCTTCAGCGTCATCCCCGTGGTTGTTTTCAACATGTCCAGCCATATGATTGCAGGTCGCCCTCTTCAACTGGTTCCTTCGATCTTCCCAAACACGATGCCCTTCTCTAGTGATCTCGCTCTTCTGATGGTGTGACCATAATAAGACAGTCATAACTTCATCATTTGGCCTTCGAGAACTGAATATGGAAACACAGATTGGTTTCCAATAAAACGTGGCGTCAGGCAAGGATGCATCTTGTCACCTTACCTGTTCAACCTGTACGATGAAACCATCTTCAGAAAAGCAAATTTGGAAGAAGAGAGTTTTGGTTTCAAAGTTGGTGGCCGAAATATAAAAACCTGCACTATGCAGATGATACAACGCTCATCACCAGCAGCAAAGAAGACCTACTGAGAAAAGTCAAAGCCGAAAGTCATAACATGAGATTAGAACTGAACAGAAACAAGACGAAGATCATGAACGTGGAAAATGATTAAGATTTTGAGCTTGAAGGCAAAAGAATAGAAAGGAAAATAGGTGTCTAATTTTCTTTATAAAATATTAACATAGCATAGCAGGGCAAATATAGACATATTTTAGATGCGACCACTTGCATCAGCCATACACTGAATGCAAATGTGCCCCACCCACAATCTACCAAGGTGTACGCCCACCTTCAAACTATGAGCCTTCATATTTAGGCACTTTGGTAAGACCTCATTTAGAATGTTGTATACAATTCTAGAGGCTGCACTTTCAAAAATATATAAAAAGAATGGAGTCGGTCCAGAGGAAGGCTACTGAAATGGTTATGTGGTCTTCATCATAAGGCATGTGGGAACAGGCTTAAAGATCTCAATCTGTATATTTTGGAAGAAAGGGGGGGAGAGGGGAGATATAATAGAGACGTTTAAATACCTATGTAATGTAAATGCGCATGAGTCGAGTGTCTTTAATTTGAAAGGAAACTGCAATGAGAGGGCTTAGGATGAAATTAAGAGGCGATAGGCTCAGTAGGAAATACTTTTTTTACAGAAAGGGTGGTAGATGCGTGGAACAGTCTCTCGGAAGAAGTGGTTTAGACAGAGACTGTGTCTGAATGGTTACTGCAGATGGGCAAACTGGATGGGCCATTTGGCCTTTATCTGTCATCATATTTCTATGTAATAGAGCATAGTCAGAATATTGGCATTTATATGCATACTAGTGTTTTAGCTCATTACATTCGTTACAGTAATGGGTGCTAGAATAGCCCCACATATACCCTGACCCCACCCATGCCCCACCTCTATTATGCCCAGACCCTGCCTCCCACTGATTTCAGTCCCACCACCTCACCTTTCACCATTTCCTTTGTACCCTTTTGATCCTCCTGACAGGGTCTTTACTTACCCAAGGCGGCAGCAGCAGTCCTGACGTACCAACCTTTCCTCCCCAGTGCCCCAAAGCAGCAGTGGTCCTACCATTTCCATCTCTCCCTTTCCCCCTTTCACACCCTCTACCATCTCTCTCTGACCCTGTTTCACCTCTTTTGCCATCTTTCCGTTTCCTGTCCCCCTCTGTCCTTCCCCAAGACCATCTCTCTCTCCTGCCCCCTCCACACTCCCTGAAGTCTATCTCTCCCTATCCCCTACCATCTCTCCTGGTCTCCCTAGTAGCCCCTCTGTCCTTCTCATCCATCTGTCTCTGTCTCTCTCTCCTCACCTTCTGCCTCTGCGGAGCTCTCGCAGCTCCTCCTCGTCCTCCTCCAGCTTATAAAAACCTGGATAACACAAGAAAACCTGGACTGTCTTTTCCTCACAGAAACCTGGCTAACCTCCAACTCAGACCCCAGAATAACTAAAGTCTGCCCACAAGGATACAAAATTACAGTGGTCTGCAGAGAAAAAAAAAGAGGCGGAGGCCTAGCAATCTTAATCAAACAAGATCTAACCCTTAATATAATTGAGAAAACATCTAACCTGTACATGGACCTTTTAGCTTGCCAACTCTCAGCACCACACTAAAAGACACACTAAACTGCATGCTCTGCTACATAGCGCCGGGAAACTGGTCTTTAGCAAGAACCGAAGTGGAAGACTTCATATACCAAAACTCACTAATAGCAACCTACAACCTACTCCTAGGAGACCTAAATCTACATCTAGATGATCAATCATCCAAACAAGTAGACAACTTTCTCTCATTTCTCAAAGCTTTATCCTTCCAAATGCTAAATCCACAAACAACTCATGAAAAAGGCCACCAACTTGATATTGCAGCCTTCATGACCCACCAACCATGTACACCTGGCATAATTTTAGTCACCCATATCCCTCTATGCCTCTCGTAAGGAGATGTGCATCTAGTTTGCTTTTAAATCCTAGAATGGTGGATTCCGCAATAACCTCCTCCGGGAGAGCATTCCAGGTGTCCACCACTCATTGCGTGAAGCAGAACTGCCTGATATTTGTCCTAGACTTGACCCCCTTAGCTTCAGTCCATGTCCTCTTGTCCGTGTCACAATCTCAGCTCTGGAATGTTGCTACTCTTTGGGGTTCTGGAATCTTTTGTTACTCTTTGGGATTCTGGAATGTTGCTACTCCATTGTAACACCACTGATGAGGTTGGCTCTAAGGTACTGTGGAATGAGGCATCATAAGAACATAAGAACCGCCATCTCTGGATCAGACCTTCGGTCCATCAAGTCCAGGATCCACACACACGGAGGCCCAGCCAGGTGTACACCTGGCGTAATTTTAGTCACCCATATCCCTCTATGCCTCTCGTAAGGAGATGTGCATCTAGTTTGCTTTTAAATCCTAGAATGGTGGATTCCGCAATAACCTCCTCCGGAAGAGCATTCCAGGTGTCCACCACTCGTTGCGTGAAGCAGAACTTCCTGATATTTGTCCTGGACTTGTCCCCCCTTAGCTTCAGTCCATGTCCTCCATGGTGCATGGAGCTATCCAACAACCTATGTGTGTCTGCATCAGCTGTGTAAGTGTTTTCCGCTCCAACAGCTGACATTACGAGCAGTTAGCATACGCATTTGTCTATGTAAGGGAGTCTGTTTATTTATGAGAGTCTGCTTCTTTGACAACTGTTTTCACCAGGGTAGGATTAACCAATAGGCCAAGTAGGCACGTGCCTAGGGCCCGAAATGGTCAGGTGGGGGGCCCGATGAAGGAGGGCATCAACATTTTTTTTTCCAAACGGCGATGGGCCCCTCCAGCATCGATTGGCAACGCGGCCCCCTCCCCCCCGGATCAGCAACGCGGACCCCATCGACGGAAAGTAAGACAAGCAAACAACGCGAGTAAGAAAGGCAACGGGAACTGTAATTGGGCAAGCGGTGCCCTCTGACGCAGCTTCCTGTTTCCGCCTGGGTGCATGGTGGGGTGGGGCAGGAGGCCCAGTGTACTTGGGGTGCCTAAGGGCCCTCAACGAATTAATCCTGCCCTGGTTTTCACAGCTAATTTGTTGAGCGGTTTTGCGCATACTAGTGAGTCAGCGGTTACCTGGGAAATTCTCGTGCTGGCTCAGAAGCATATGTCACGCATGCGCCGGCATCTTTTTAAACTCTGAGCTCTCTATTGAGAGAGTGCACGCCAGCATTCTGCAGCTGATATCCACAGTTAGTAAGTTCTTGACTAGGGCACAATAAGTTTATTTCTCACCCACCCTTATCCAGGGTGAGTTACATATTAAACATACAAAATAAAAGATTTACATTTATCGTACAAAACACTTCAGCGACACACTATAACAAATTACATACTTGCATATCAAATTACATTTAACATACACGTCGCATCAATGACAAATTTCATTTAAGGTCAAAACTGGTCAAACCCACACATACAGATGTATTCTCTTATTGATTGTTTTATTATGTATCTTACATATATTGATTGTATGCATTTTTTTCTGTTGTGAACCACTTTGAACTTTTGGTATAGCGGTATACAAAAAAAATAGATTATTATTATTATACATCAAAATATAAAATTCCATAAGTCACACAAGATGCCTCAATAACAGTCATCAATAAACCAAATAAAATAAACCAGACCATCTAACACCTCTGTGACCAGCACTCAAAGAGTCGTCTTTCCTTCACCCTCAACCAAACTCGGACCCTATATTTCATTTTACAGAACAGATGTCTTTTCAACAGTTTCCAAAAGTTCTGAATATTTTGCTGCTGGCGAATATATCCTGGAAGATTGTTCCACTCCCAGGGTCTGATGCCATGAAAGACACTGTTTCGGGAAGAGGAAAACCTTAACTCCCGCACAGATGGTACAGAAAGATCACAATGCTCAATTGAGTGGAGCAGTCGAGCCGGCTCACGCGGCAAGATGCTCTGGACCAGGTGTTTAGGAGCCAACTTCTGTAAGCACATAAAGACATTCATCCAGTAGCTTGTACCAGATCTTATCCTTACTTAAGTGTGTTTATTGGTGCTTGTTTGAATTTTGCCGTCGGGTCATAACGAATGTTTATTTGAATTGTTCTTTCAGACACTCCTTGCGACGATATCAGACCCTTGATAAAGCCTTTGTTCAGCTAAACGGGTCCCGTCGGGGGCACAGTGAACAATTTCACTGAATTGCAGGAGATGTTGAACTGGCGAGCTTTAAGATAAATCTGATTGCACCATTTTGAATATTTTGACAATTAACTTTGGTTTATTTATTGAAGACCACTAATATCTAAAAAGAAAAAAAAAATGAAAAAAAGTGAAAAAGATAAGATGTGGTAAAACGGAGAGGTTTTCAGATCGATGAAAGACTGGAACCCCATTGTATGCAGACTAAAATTATCCTGTACGGCGCGTTTGGGTTTCTGAGATCTCTTTCCTCTCCATTTTACTGCATTAGTTTAGGACTACTTTGAGGTCTTGGCGCTGTTGGTTATAGCATATACCCCCTTCCCAGCACAGGGCATTACAGCTGGTCAATGGCTCTCCAGGAATACTTTCATCTGATTAAGGCCATAGAAAATGTATTGATTATCTCAAGCTGAATCGAGCAATCTGTAAGAAAATTATAAAAGGAAAGTAGCACCTAATGCAGCAACAGATGTAGTCAAAATGGTCTCCCTTTTTACTGGAATAGCAATGCAAACTTCAGGAAACATCCACACCTTCCCATCCATAAAGTACAGTCCCAATATTCAGTCCTTATCTGGTGCCAGAACAAATATCTTTCCTGTCCCTGATATTGCTAAAATGCTACCAGTTCGAAAATGTTCAAAATGGCTGCTCAGACTTCATAGGGCAGCCTAGTAGAGCAGCAAGCAGGTTTCTGGAGTAGGCTAGAGGTTGGTGCCAAGAAGGGGACCCAGGTCCCTATCCACCTCTAGCTAGTACACTTGTGGAGGAAAGTGAGAGCCCTCCAACCTCTCCCCACCCAAACCTACTGTACTTATCTATAATAACACTTGCAGGAATAAGGGCGATTAGTGTGGTATATAGTTGGGTACAGTAGATATTGGATGACTTTGGAGGGCTTACCATACAATGTAAGGTATTATGGTGAGATGTGTACCTGGGACCTTTTATGAGAAGTTCACTGCAGTCACTTCTAAGATGCCC
Source organism: Geotrypetes seraphini (assembly GCF_902459505.1). NCBI lineage: Eukaryota > Metazoa > Chordata > Amphibia > Gymnophiona > Dermophiidae > Geotrypetes > Geotrypetes seraphini. The sequence goes on along the minus strand of NC_047094.1, from coordinate 101,248,538 downwards.
CACTGCTGGGATGTCTTTGTGGCCAGTCCGCTGGCTCCTCCAATGGCTGGTTTTTGTGTATTATCTGGATTTCTTTTTTCGAAAATGGTTCAAAAAGATACACACTGAGGACAAACACATCTAGGATATGGTCACTTTTTATTTTTTAAAGATAATGTTTTTCTGGTTTGAAAATGATAATTTTCTCTACTGGATTTTTTAACATCATATTGAAAATGCCTGTTTTTAGCCATGTAATAATGATTTTAAGCTCTTGGGGAGAGGGAGCATTCTATAAGGATTGTACCAACATTTAGTCATCATGATTGTGATAACATAAGAATAGCTATACTGGGCCAGACTAATGGTTCATCTAGCCCAGTATCCTATTTCCACAGTAGCCAATCCAGGTCACAAGTACTTGGCAAAACCCCAGATAGAAGCAACATTCCATGCTACCGATCCAGGGCAAGCAGTGGCTTCCCCATGCCTGTCTCAATAGCAAACTATGGAGTTTTTTCTCCAGGAATTTGTCCAACCCCTTTTTCAAAACCAGGTATGTTAACTGTTCCTACTCTATGCTCTGCCAATGTATTCCAGAGCTTAGCTATTCTCTAAGTGAAAAAATATTTCCTTCCATTGGTTTCCTTGTAACTTTGAGTGTCCCCTATTTTGGTGAACTTAGGAATATTGACCAACCTAGTCTTTATAATTTTTGATAGAGTAAAGGATCGATTCACTTGTACCCATTCTATACCACTCAGGATTTTGTAGACTTCAACTATGTCTCCTTCCAGCCATTTCCAGCCATTCTCCTTCCAGCTCTTTTCTAAGCTGAAGAGCCTTGAGTGCCAGTTATACATTTTTAAAAAATAAAAATATATGCATGTAGGTGCTCGCATCTAATATAATAAAGCCCTAAGCGCGTATGCGCACTCCCACCTGCGTGCTCCCATTTTCCGTGCACTGTAGGGCACCGCAGGTAGGAGTGCGCATGTGTGAGAATCCCCTGAGGCGGATGTCGGCCACGGCGGCTGTCGGCGGCTGAAGGCCGCTGCGGCTGTCGGTGGCTGCAGGCCGTGGCGGAAGATGACTGAAATTCCGGTGTACACCTGGCTGGGCCTCCGTGTGTGCGGATCACCGGACTTGATGGACCGAAGGTCTGATCCGGAGATGGCGGTTCTTATGTTCTTATATATGCAGACCTCAACATCCATTTGTTGGCGATTTATAGGGCTCCTTTTATTAAGCTGCAATAGCGTTTTTAGCGCATGCAGAGTTTTAGCGTGCACTAAACCCGTGCTACACATCTAGAACTAAAGCCAGCTCAATGCTGGCATTAGCGTCCAGCGCAGCTTTGTAAAAGGAGCCCATAGGCTTATATAGTTCAAGGGGGTATATGCTATCATAAGAATTCAGAATTCAAGTCGGAGGTGGTCTGCTTGCTATATACATTTTAAATTGCATCTGGAATTTGTTGCCTATTTTAGTTACAGATCTCTACCTTTTGTGGACTTATGGGAAATTGACTTTTTGAATTAGTCCCTTTTTCACCCATTTCAATTATGTTGATGGTTCCAGGCCCAATTATAGCTTGTCCATACAACACTGAAATCTCAATAAATAAAACATTTTTAAAAAGAAATTAATTTTTTTTCAGATCAGTCATCCTCCCCCCCCCCCACTAATCCCACTATCTTATAACTCCTCGAGTCCTGACTCCACCAGGGCCACCCAAAAACATAAACTAGCCTTCCCCTCTCTACATGGTATTATCTATGTGGGTAAACTAGGAAAATCCCTCCTTTTCAAAATCACAGGGCTTTGGAACAATCTCACTGTCCCACTACAGAACCTGAACTCCCTCCAACTATTCCGTAAGCACCTGAAAACTTGGCTTTTCACAAAAATGTAATTTTCTCTTTCCCCCCCCCCTTTATGCTACCCCAACCCTCTTTCTGCTCTTCCTGCTCTTCCTACATTTAAGTTCTTGTAAACCGTGCCAAGCTCTACATCTGTGGAGAACATAAGAACATAAGAAGTTGCCTCCGCTGAGGCAGACCCTAGGTCCATCCTGCTCAGCGGTCCGCTCCCGCGGCGGCCCATCAGGCCCATTTCCTGAGCAATGGTCTATACCTATCTATACCCCTCAATCCCTTTTTCTTCTAGGAATCTATCCAAACCTTCTTTGAAACCATTTAATGTTTTCTTGTCTACAACAGCCTCTGGAAGCGCGTTCCACGTATCCACCACCCTCTGAGTGAAAAAGAACTTCCTAGCGTTTGTTCTAAACCTGTCCCCTTTCAATTTCTCCGAGTGCCCCCTTGTACTTGTGGCGCCCCTTAATTTGAAAAATCTGTCCCTGTCTACTTTTTCTATGCCCTTCAGGATCTTGAAGGTTTCTATCATGTCTCCTCTAAGTCTTCGCTTCTCCAGGGAGAAAAGTCCCAACTGCTTCAATCTTTCGGTATATGGAAGTTTTTCCATTCCCTTTATCAGTCTAGTTGCTCTTCTTTGTACTCCCTCAAGTACCGCCATGTCTTTCTTGAGGTACGGCGACCAGTACTGGACGCAGTACTCCAGGTGCGGCCGCACCATTGCACGATATAGCGGCATGATGACTTCTTTCGTCCTGGTTGTAATACCCTTCTTAATGATACCCAACATTCTGTTTGCTTTCCTTGAGGCCGTGGCGCATTGTGCTGATGCCTTCAGTGTTGCATCTACCATCACTCCCAGGTCTCTCTCCAGGTTGCTGACCCCTAGTGATGTTCCCCCCATTTTGTATGTGAACATCGGGTTCTTTTTCCCCACGTGCATGACCTTGCATTTCCCCACGTTGAAGCTCATCTGCCATTTTTCGGCCCACTTTTCCAGCTGTGTTAGATCCTTTTGAAGATCTTCGCAGTCTTCCCTGGTTTGAGCCCTGCTGCATAGTTTGGTGTCATCTGCAAATTTAATGACCTCACACTTGATTCCCGCCTCTAGGTCGTTTATGTAGATATTGAACAGGAGCGGTCCCAGCACCGACCCCTGCGGAACTCCGCTCGTGACCCCTTTCCAGTCTGAGTAGTGGCCCTTTACGCCAACCCTCTGCTTCCTGTTTGCCAGCCAGACCTTGATCCATCGGTGGACCTCCCCTTGTACCCCGTGGTTCCATATCTTTTTAAGCAGTCTCTCGTGTGGCACCTTGTCGAAGGCTTTTTGGAAGTCAAGGTAAATGATGTCTATAGATTCCCCTTTATCCACCTGACTGCTCACCCCCTCAAAGAAGTACAATAAGTTAGTGAGGCATGACCTACCCTTGCAGAAGCCGTGTTGACTCGGTTTTAGCTGCCCATTTTTTTCGATGTGCTCACAGATGCTGTCTTTGATCAGTGCCTCCATCATCTTTCCCGGGACTGAGGTCAGGCTTACCGGCCTGTAGTTTCCCGGGTCCCCTCTTGCGCCCTTCTTGAAGATGGGCGTGACATTTGCTATTTTCCAATCCTCCGGGATCTCACCGGTTTTTAAGGATAGGTTGCATATCTGTCGAAATGGCTCCGCTATTTCGTTTTTTAGCTCCTTGAGTACCCTTGGGTGAATGCCGTCCGGACCTGGCGATTTGTCGCTCTTTAGTCTGTCAATCTGCTTAAGTACATCCTCTTGGCTTACTTCTAAATCGACCAGCTTATCATCTTGGTCTCTTATTACGATCTCCTCGGGTTCCGGAATGTTGGTTATATTTTCCATTGTGAAGACTGACGTGAAGAACTCATTTAACCTGTCAGCTATCTCTTTCTCTTCTTTTACTACTCCCTTTCTGTCACCATCGTCCAATGGTCCCACTTCTTCTCTCGTTGGTTGCTTCCCCTTGACGTATCTGAAGAACGACTTGAAGTTTGTTGCTTCCTCTGCAAGTCTCTCTTCGTATTCTCTTTTTGCTTTTCTAACCACTCGGTGACACTCCTTCTGGTGTTGTTTGTGCACTCTTTGGTTCTCCTCTGTTTGGTCTTTTTTCCATTTCCTGAACGATGACTTCTTGTCGCTTATCGCCTTCTTCACTGCATTTGTTATCCACACTGGATTTTTCGTTCTATTTTTTTTGCACCCTTTTCTGAACTTGGGGATGCATAGGTTTTGCGCTTCGTGCATAGTCTCCTTGAGTAAGGTCCAGGCTTGTTCTACGGATTCCGTCTTCCCTATGTTGCCTTTGAGTTTCTTTCCCACTATTTTCCTCATGGCATCATAATTTCCTTTTTTGAAATTGAGTGCCGTCGTTGTGGTTCTTTTCCCCTTTGATGATCCAATTTCAAGCCTGCACTAGATCGTGTTGTGATCGCTGTTACCTAGCGGGGGTAATACCGCCACCTCCTTTGCTGGCCCTCCTAGAAGATGCGGTATATAAACTTAAGGTTTAGTTTAGTTATTCAGATTACTAGATGGCATTCAAGACTCATATAATAAGGCAGGATACGGTGATTGTAATAAACTAATAATCATAATTCTGAACCTTGACCAAACTAAAGAGTGATTATATTATTAAGATCTTCAATTACATCCTTGTCACACAGAGAAAATGAAGGAAGACAAAATTAGCTCTCTTGCTTTTGGCTCTATCTCAGTGTGGTGATAAACCAAGATTTAAAGATTTTATACCTGCCCTCCAAATAAGTTTTAACAGGTGGGCAACTGAGAGCAGTACGCGCTGAGCTGCTTGTCCCAGAATTGCGTTTGCTTGGATAATTTCTAGCGGTATTACTTACCGCGATGCCTAAGAGAAGGGGCCGGAGTGCTGCTTCTGCCTCACGGCGCCCTGGAGCTCCAGGTCTCGGAAATATACAAGATCTTCTGCGGCGCATGCAGGAGGTCACTGCAACGTCGGATGGCGGCCTGCTGAGGACACAGGGAGGTGAACCCGTGGTGGATACTCCTGGGCCCGATACTACTCTAAGCCCCGATGTTAGGGCACCGCCCCCTCAGCCTCAGATAACCAGCTCTCCCAGGGGTGGGGAAACCCCGGATTCAGAGGTTTTCTCCTCTCCAGAGGCAAGGAAAGATCTACAGGAGAGCTTGGAGGTTGGGGCTCACATTTCAAGGGCCCCCATGGAGATATCTGGGGGAATACCATCTCAGAATGAGGGGGAAGGACAGAAGTCAAGCCCCGAAGGACTTCAGAACGGTGAGCACTTTACATTCACACAAACTTCAATTGTATTGATTAAACCTGCAGAAGTGACTCTAGATTCCATTTGGGACTTAATGGCTGGTTTTGGTAAAAATATTACTCCTACTCTTCAACAAATCGAAGGAAAAATTAAGGAACATAATAAAGAACGGAAAGATTTAAGAAAAGAAATGAATACTTCTAACTCATCCATTCAGAAAATAGAAAAAGAAATTATAACATCGAAACAATTGCAAGAGACTTTAGTTAAAGACAATATTAACCTAAGGAAGAAGATTGAAATGCTTGAGAATAATTCACGTAGCAACAATTTAAGGTTAATCAATTTTCCAAGACTTGATTTGGTAACACCTAGAGATATGCTTAAGAGATATTTAGTGGAAAATTTGGAGATACCTGAAGAATCATTACCAGCATTTTCACGGGTTTATTATTTGCCTGATAAAGAACAAAATCAACAACAAAAAGTAAAATCTTCAGATCAAGAACCCTTAAATATCTCACAAGTTTTAGAGACATCTGAGAATGATTTAGCATCATCAGCCACTATGATTACCCTAGCTTTGCCAATTGATAAAACATGGTTGTTAAAACTTTATTTTAAAAATAGACAAAAAAGTTTTCTTGGTCACAAAATACAAATGTTTCCAGATTTGGCACGGGAGACTCAAAGGCGCCGCTGTGAATTTCTTCTTTTGAAACCTGAGGTTTTATCTTTGAGGCAACTTTTTATCTGAGACATCCGTGTAAATGTATTGTGTGTTACCGTACTTTCAAATATGTGTTCTCTGAACCATCCCAATTGACAAATTTCGTGGCAATGTCTCGTCTGAATGCAAATAATCTTTGAGCCCTATAATTTGGTTATTGATGACCTCACTTCACTGCTATAGCTCTCAGTTTCTTATGTATTATTATTATTTTTCTTTATCATTTCGCCATTTTTCTTTAATTCTTGGATCTTATTTGAGGACTTGAGCATAAATAGTATATTTGTTAATCTATGAGCTATATTTGTATTGTATTTGATATCTATTCTATTATTGCTTTCTGTACAAGTGTATACTTGGAATTTAAATTGAAAATTAATAAAAGATTTAAGCATTAAAAAAAAGTTTTAACAGGTAGAAAGTTCAGAGCAGAAAGGTATTTAACGTCTCTGTTTTTCAGCATCTGAGCTATGTATAATTCATGAAGCCCAGTGTGCTGCGTGACTGAACGCTCCCCGAAAGCCATCAGAAATGCAGTGGTTACCCTGACAATGCAATCAAACAATCAAGGGAGGAAATGGACTATAAAAAGTTGAAAACGCTTCATAAAGACGGCCCTATCTTGCTCAAGAAATCTGGCCTTGGAGCAGAGCAAGGAAAAAAAAAAAAAAGTGTTTATTGTAGCTGTTGCTTAATGATTTTGTTTCTGTGGCTCCCTAGCCCCACATCTTAATAAAAATCTACATTACCCCCATGTTATGGCAAGTAGGTCACCTTGATGCTCTTGGTGCCTCCATGAAAACAAGCCTAGAGACTGAAACACCACCAGCTAACAAAAATAATCAAAGAATGACAAGATAATATTACATACTGTCCTGCTCTAAGAAATGGGGACAAACTGCTATTAAATAAGCTTATTGTTGGGTCTGAAATAAGCTGGTTTTATCCTACCTGAACACGACACAGCTGTGCACAGTGGACTGAATTTATTTTTTTTTTTCAATAGATTTGACATGGTGCTTGTCTTGCAATAGTAAGAATTATCATGGCACAGCCTTGCCCTTCTTTCTGAAACCACATTTTTTTCCTCAAACGAATGGAAATATGTTTTGGGGTTTGTTTGTTTATCGCTTATAGCAGCGGTCTCAAACTCGCGGCCCGGGGGCCACATGCAGCCCGCCAGGTACTATTTTGCGGCCCGCAGTCTGTACTAGTGCTGCCCACTCTTTGCAGCGTCCTCCGGCTTCCCCCCTGGATTCCCACTCTTACCTTCAGATAATTACCGCAGCCTGCAGAGAGGATTGCCGGTGCTGTAGTGATCGTTGCAGGCTGCCGTCGTCCTCAGCAGCACTTTCCTTCTGCTGCGATCCTGCCCCTGACGTCAGAGGAGGGTCAGGATCGTGGCAGAGGGAACATGCTGCGGAGGCCGATGGCAGCCTGCAAAGAACGCTACAGCACCGGTGATCGTCTCTGCAGGCTGCGGTAATTAGCTGAAACTAAGACTGGAAGGCCAGGGGGAAGCTGGAGGATGCTGCAAAGAGAGGAGAACATGCAGGCCTTCGGGGAGGGGGGGGGGGGAGAAGATTTATAAACTATAAAGAGCTTTACCTCATGCAAAATTGTCATTTCTTTAATAAGATATTAACTATTTTTTTCTGCGGCCCTCCAAGTACCTACAAATCCAAAATGTTTGAGTTTGAGACCACTGGCTTATAGTATCGAGAGGACATAAAGTTCCAATATCCCCCGACAGTATCACCATTTCAGAATGTTTAGAACCTCAGAAACACCACTCTGTGTTCAATAGATTTTAGCAGTATGATAAGGTGGTCTAAGAGGATGGCGGCAATATTGTTAGGGACTTTACCTTGAAAAAGCATGGTTATGCGAAACATGTTGGTGATAGCTTTTTATTGTGGTCAGAATCGGGGAGAAATTAAGTACTAGCAATAACTTATTAATATTTATAAAATTTAGTAGTACTGTATTGCTAAATATATACAAAAGTTACATTTAACCTAATGAAATATTGAATAAAAATAAATAGATAAGGATTCTATGACGACAGAACACATAAAGCTCTGTGTACTGAAAATCTATTGAACACAGAGTGGTGTTTCTGAGGTTCTAAACATTCTGAAACGATGATACTGTCGGGAGATATTGGAACTTTATGTCCTCTCGATGCTATAACTCGGGGGTGGGGAACTCCAGTCCGAGAGCCGTATTCCAGTCGGGTTTTCAGGATTTCCCCAATGAATATGCATGAGAAATCTATTTGCATGCACTGCTTTCAATGCATACTCATTGGAGAAATCCTGAAAACCCAACTGGAATACAGCTCTCGAGGACCGGAGTTCCCTACCCCTGCTATAACTGAAGGATTTGTACCTTATAACATTTACTACAAAGGCGCAGTTGTTTTGATATATGTTTGGGGGGTTTTTACGGCACACATTTACAGAACATTTGAAGATTGTAAAATATAGTATACTGTAGTATGCACTGGGATCCCTATCTTCACCTGTTCAGTTCCATCAGCAGCTCATTGTCACCATCATTGCATACAAGATGCTTGTTGTCTTATATTTTGAATTTGCATAGGAAAACTCTGCATCGTGTCCTAATTTTTGTGTGGGACTTTACAGCTGCCACTTTTGATTAACGGAGCCAATGTTTCAAAACCATAAGAAATTCATACCCTGCTGTGCCCTTTGCAATGCAATTAGACACATCTGGTTTAAATACACTGGCATAATCTTCTCCTTGCCCAATGAATTTCTTCCCCTGCAGCGTCAAATGCCTTCCAATTCAACACATACTTTTCATTTGCTCTTATCAGCTTGGGCATGGATATATATTTGTTTATTGCGAGTTCTTAACCACTTTTAGGAAGAGATTCGCCCAAGGCGGTATACAACGGGTACATTTTAACATAAACATAGAAACATAGAAAACATAGAAACATAGAAAAAGCGGCAGAAAAGGGCTATAGCCCACCAAGTCTGCCCCCCTGAATTTACTCCCTTAAAGATCCCACGTGAGTATCCCATTTTTTCTTAAAATCCGTTACGCTGCTGGCTTTTATCACCTGGGGTGGGAGTCTGTTCCAATGATCCACCACTCTTTCGGTGAAGAAGTACTTCCTGGGATCGCAATGAAACTTCCCTCCCCTGATTTTCAGCGGATGCCCTCTGGTGGTTGAGGGTCCCATGAGCCAGAAGATATCATCTTCTGACTCGATGCGTCCCGTGATGTACTTATACATTTCAATCATATCTCCCCGTTCTCTTCTTTCCTCAAGTGAGTACAGCCGCAACTTCTTTAGTCTTTCTTCATACGTGAGATCCTTGAGCCCCATGACCATCCTGGTGGCCGTTCGCTGAACCGACTCGATCCTCAGCATGTCCTTTCGGTAGCGTGGGCTCCAAAACTGAACACAGTACTCCAAGTGAGGCCTCACCATGGCTCTGTACAACGGCATCATAACCTCAGGTCTCCTGCTGACGAAACCTCTACGGATACACCCCATCATTTGTCTTGCCTTGGAGGAAGCCTTCTCCACTTGATTGGCAACCTTCATATCCTCGCTAATGATTACTCCTAGATCGCGTTCTGCCGTAGTTCTAACCAAGGTCTCACCATTTAGTACATAAGTTCTCCGTGGGTTTCTCCTGCCCAAGTGCATTATCTTGCATTTTTTAGCATTGAAGCCTAGCTGCCAAGTTTTTGACCATTGTTCCAGCAGCAGTAGGTCGTGTGTCATATTATCAGGTGATAAGCCACTGCCTACTATGTTACAAAATTTGGCATCATCGGCGAACAGTGATACCCTTCCTCTAAGTCCTTTCGTCATATCTCTTATGAATAAATTGAATAGAATCGGACCCAGGACCGATCCCTGCGGCACTCCACTGATCACGTCCGATGCTTTGGATGGGGTACCGTTTACCACCACCTTCTGAAGTCTACCGCTCAGCCAATCCCCAACCCATGTAGTTAGAATGTCTCCTAATCCCATCGATTTCAGCTTGTTCAGTAATCTTCGATGAGGGACGCTATCAAATGCTTTACTGAAGTCCAATTATACCACGTCCAGTGACTCTCCGGCGTCCAGTTGTCTGGTAACCCAGTCAAAAAAGCTAATCAGATTAGATTGGCAGGATCTACCCCGGGTGAACCCGTGTTGGTGTGGATCACGCAGTTTTTCTTTGTCTAGGATTGTGTCAATATTCTGTTTGATCAGTGTTTCCATGAGTTTACACACTATAGACGTGAGACTAACTGGTCTGTAGTTTACTGTCTCTGTCCTGCAGCCCTTTTTGTGGAGTGGGATTACGTTGGCGGTTTTCCAGTCCAAGGGGACCCTTCCTGTGCTTAGGGAAAGATTGAAAAGAACAGATAATGGTTCTGCCAGGACTTTCCTTAACTCCCTGAGCATTCTGGGGTGTAGGTTATCCGGCCCCATGGCTTTGTTTACTTTGAGTCTTGAAAGTTCGCCGTAGACACTACTGGGCGTAAATTCAAAATCTTGAAACGGGTCTATTCGGTTATCTCCCGTCTGCAGCTGTGGACCAGCTCCCGGCGCTTCGCGGGTGAACACTGAACAGAAGTATTGGTTTAATAATTCTGCCTTCACAGAGTCTGATTCTGCAAAGTTACCGTCCGATTGCTTCAGGCGTACTATCCCATCTTTGTTTCTTTTCCTGTCACTAATATAGCTGAAGAAAGATTTATCCCCTTTCTTAATTTTCCGTGCTAGCTCTTCCTCCATTCGGAGTTTGGCCTCTCTGACTGCTGTTTTGACAGCTTTGGATATGTATAGATAGTCCTCTTTCGCCCCCTCTCTGCCTAAATGTTTGCAGGCGATAAAAGCGTCTCTTTTCTGTTTAACTAGGTCTGAAATTTCTTTACTGAACCATTGGGGTCTTTTGTTTCTCTTTACTTACTGTCTTTATGTATCGGTCTGTTGCTACGTGTAGTATGAACTTCAGAGACGACCACATATCCTCTACATTGTCAGTTTTTGCTTGTTTATGTAGCTCTTGATGGACGAAATCTCCCATGCGGTTGAAGTCTGTGCCTCTAAAGTTGAGAACCCTTGTTCTGTGTTTGTTTTTGGGAAACCTTTCTTGAGGTTGAGCCAAACCATATTATGGTCGCTGGAGGCCAGTGTGTCTCCTACTGAGACTTCCGTGACGCTATCTCCGTTGGTGAGAATCAGGTCTAGTAACGCCTGGTCCCTGGTGGGCTCCAATACCAATTGCTTGAGACGTGCACCCTTTATGGAGTTTAATATTCTTCTGGTGCTACTAAAGCATACTATTTTACTAACAGCAAAACAATAATTAAATGAGCAAAAAAGCATAAATGCAATGAGTGAGGTAAACTTGGAAACAACAAATTGAAACCTAGTGATACAAGTAACATGATACAATATCAGAAATATAAAACATTTAACAGCACTATGGAACAACCATATTACAGAGATATGATAAATGTTAGTACAATGGAGAGGAGACAGTGTGGCATGTGGCGTACTGGTTACTACTACCACTATTAATTATTTCTATAGCGCTACCAAATGTACGCAGTGCTGTACGGAGTCACAAAGAAGAAAACAGTCCCTACTCGATAGAGCTTACAATCTAAATAGCCAAGACAGACAAACAGGATGTCATGGATACGGTTAAGGGGAACGGTTAATCTGCTGGCTGGGTTGGAGGGCAGAGGGAAGTACAGAACAATCAAGCCATTGTGACATCACTGATGAGGTTGGCTCTTATTGGTGGAATGAGGCATTATGACATCACAATCTCAGCTCTGCTTCCCAAAGATTGAAACTCTTCACACTGCTACTAATTATATTTCTATGGCACTACCAGATACACGCAACGCTATACAGAATCACAAAGAAGACAGTCCCTGCTCAAAAGAGCTTACAATCTAAACAGACAAGCAGGATATCATGGATATTGCTGCTGAACAGCTAACATGTAACCAGCAAGGTTAGAGATGGGGAGGGGGCATACACCGGGTGAAATATGGACTTAGCCAGTTAGTAGAAACAGCTAGGAAAGTAACCAGCTAGGTAAACACAGAAAATTAGGATAGGAAAAAAAAAAAAAAAGCAGCCGCCCTAACTTTATGCACCGAGTTTAACCAGGCACCTGTCTGATTATTGGTGAGTGTCTGGTTAAACTCACCTAGGGTGTCTGGCAGACCCCCACCCCTTGCAATTCACCCTTCCACTCCCTGAAAGAAATAGAAGGCTCTCCGAGACCCCCCCACCCCTTCCAGGCCTACCTGGAGAAGTCCCTTGTGGTCCAGCGGGAATTCAGGCAAGAGAAATGCCCAGTTTCTCCTGCTAGGCTTAGAGCTAAAGCCTCATCAACTTCAAAGTGCTGGGCTCTTCCACCCTGTCCCCAAGGGCACCTAGCACCCGTTAATGTAATGGGCTAAAACACAAGTAATATAATAAAGGCGCATTAAACTTCCCTCTCTGTCCCAAATGGGCTCACAATCCAAACTAAAGTGCTTGAGAAAAATTATATAAATACGAGCATGAAACAATATCAAAAAGTAATAAAAATTAAAACAAAATAAAGTGCAGTCTGTAATAAAGTCAAAACTTCAGTCCAGCCCAATGGAGCCCAATGGAGCTTTTGTTCTGCCTTGAGCAGTGTTGTAGTGAGGGTAAGAGGTGCCCGGGGCAGTGACCCCTCCACCCCCCCTGCTCCTTCCTTTCCCTCGTACCTCTACTTGAGGTTCATAGACAACTCGGCGAAAGACAAAGGCGTGCGCCGACAACTGAGCGCAAGACGGAGGCGTGCGCCGAAGAAAATTACAGTTTTTAGGGGCTCTGATGGGGGGTTTTGTTGGGGGGCCCCTCCAGTTTACTTAATAGAGATCGCGCCGGCGTTGTGGGGGGTTTGGGGAGTTGTAACCCTCCACATTTTACTGTAAACTTAACTTTTTCCCTAAAAACAGGGAAAAGGTGAAGTTTTCAGTAAAATGTGGGGGTTACAACCCCCCACACACCCCTCAATGCCCCCACAATGTGGCGCGATCTCTATTAAGTAAAGTGGGGGGGTTCCCCCCATGCCTCCCCCGTTGGAGCCGTAAAAACAGTAATTTTCTGCGGGGCGCGCCTCCGCACTGCGCTCAATTGTCTGCGTGCGCCTTTGTCCCGGCACGCTTTTGACCTGACACCCTACTTGAAGTTGCTCGCGGTGGTCAACAACATGCTCCTCGTGACCCCTTCGACTCCCCCTCCGAATTCACGTACTATGCGCAGCGCTCGGAAGTCGACATCAGTGGGAGAGTCGATGGGGTTGCAATAAACACGTTGACCGCCGCGAACAACTTCTTCAATTAGGGGGCAGAGAAAGGGGGCACGCACGTGGAGGGGAGGAATGGGAAGAGGCGGGGGTGGAGAGGAGGAGGGGTGTCTGTGCCCCCACCAACAGGGTGCCCAAGGTGGACCGCCCCCCTCCCCTTACAAGCCACTAGTCTTGAATCTTCTATTCATTTCAAAGGTAATTGAGAAAGTAATAATAATAATTTAAAAAAAAAGGTTTATATACCGCAGGACCGTAAAGTTCTATGCGGTTTACAATAATTAAAAATGCTACAGATTGAATAAAACTTACAAAGCTAAAAGCTCATAATTAAAATCTTAAAGATTAATCGTATAAAACTTTGTTCCTGAAGCACCTAGGTAGCCGATTTCAAATATGTTTTTAGGTGTTTCCTAAATTCCTCATAAGTATTAGTAAGCAAAAGCAGTTCTTCCAAATCTTTACCCCATAATGCTGCCTGATACGAAAAAAGATGTTGATGATATTTTTTAAGTTTGCATCCTCTAACAAAGTTCAAGTGTGAACTTCTTATGTCTATTGGTTGAAAAAAAAAAAAAAAAAAAATGTCAGTTATACAGTAGATTTAGGAGCTAACCCAAATAAAACCTTAAAACAGAAACAGCCAAACTTAAAATTTCATACGCGCCTCCATTGGCAGCCAATGCAGAAGTTGATAAGAAGGTGCGAAGTGTTCGAATTTCTTCAGCCCAAAGATCAACCCGATTGCCGCATTTTGCACCAATCGCAATCGCTGCATATTTTTCGGAGAAATTGCCAAATAGGCGATATTACAGTAATCTAGTTGACTTAGTATAAGGGATTGCACCAAAATTCTAAATGAAACATCAAAATATGCTCTAATGCAGTGGTTCCCAAACCTGTCCTGGGGGACCCCCAGCCAGTCAGGTTTTCAAGATATCCCTAATGAATATGCATGAGAGAGATTTGCATATAATGGAAGTGACAGGTATGCAAATCTCTCTCATGCATATTCATTAGGGATATCTTGAAAACCTGACTGGCTGGGGGTCCCCCAGGACAGGTTTGGGAACCACTGCTCTAATGCAAAGGTTCCCAACCCTGCCCTGGAGGACCACCAGGCCAATCGGGTTTTCAGGCTAGCCCTAATGACTATGCATGGAGGAGATTTGCATGCCTGTCACTTCCATTACATGCAAATCTCTCTCATGCATATTCATTAGGGCTAGCCTGAAAACCCAATTGGCCTGATGGTCCTCTAGGACAGGGTTGAGGACCACTGCTCTAATGGAGCGAAACTTCCAAAGAGTAAAAAACCCTTTCTAACTAAAGAGTCCACCTGGTCTTTCATAGTCAAACCCTGATCTAGTATTATGCCTAGAATCTTAATAGTAGATTAAATAGGATAGCTAAGTTTGATACACAATGATGTTTTAGTATCAAACAGATGTGATGAAGCTGTCTTCCTCCAATTACATGACATTGTGGATAACATCAGTGCTATTTATCCCAATAGTCTGGGTTTTGTCTTGCTTATCCTCTATAATAAAACCTTAAGTGCGCATGCGCACTTAGGAGGCAGTGATCCCCGACAGTGTGGTGTCTGCTTCTGTGGCCGTATTCTATTTGCGGCACGTGTAGCGATTTCATCAGCGGTGGCGGTTCGATTCCTGCGCTGCCGGGATGCCTCTTTTCACCCCCGGACCAAACACAGCAGCCGCGGGGCATTTGCTAGACCGGCCCACTTCGATAATGCGAGGTGGGCCGGCCTAGCAAAAGCTCCGAGGAGGAGCAAGGAAAGGAGAAGGGGTGTTTCTGGACAGAGGGGGAGGTAAAAAGGAAGGGAGAAGGGCTGCTGCTGGAGAGGGGGAGCAGGGTGGTGGTGGACAGCCAAGGAAAGAGAGAGACAGAGAGAAAGCGGCCAAGGAGAGAGAGAGAGAGACAGAAAGAAAGAAAGACGGATAAACATCTATTCTAGCACCCGTTAATTTAACGGGCTTAAAGACTAGTGGTGAAGAAATAGCGAAGGGAAAATGGTGGGGATGGAATTGCGGGGATGGTAGACTTGGAAGAAAATGTTAGAAAATTACTTTTCATGGAGAGGGTGGTTGATGCCTGGAGTGTTCTCCCGAGGGAGGTAGTGGAGAGGAAGGCAGTGATGGAATTCAAAGGTGAGTGGGATGAACATGGAGGATCTCTAATTAGAACATTCCCATATCCGTCCTTTCATTCTCCCCAACCCCTATCTGTCCTGTCTGACTGTCCATATTAGATTGTAAGCTCTTCTTAGTAGGAACCATCTGTTACATGTTAAAGTGCTGCATACATCTTTCAGCATTATAGAAATGAGAAATATTAGTAGTAGCAGAACATGAATGGTATTAAAATGAACTAAGACTTGGGCAGACTTGAATGGTCTGTGTCCTGTATATGGCAATTCAGTTTAGGGGGGCTGGGGAGGCCTTTGGTAGAAACTCCAGTAATTTAAAGCACGAGAACAGTGCTGGGCAGACTTTTACAATATCCAACAAATGATAAGATTGATAGGCTGCTGTGAGCTTTGATGGCATCTCCAGTATTTGGAACCTTAGAGACAGTACCAGGGGGACTTCAATGGTCTATGGCCCAGAAATGTCAAAGAAAAAAAAAAAAAGGAAATTTAATATAATGCATCTGAATATTGGACAGACTGGATGGACTGTTCAGGTCTTTGTCTGCTGTCATTTACTGTGTTATTAACTATCAACAAGTCTAGGCCAGGTTCAACCCAGTCCTCAGGACTCATCTATCCAGTCAGGTTTTCAGGACTTCCACAATGAATATGCATGAGAGAAATTTACATAGAAACATAGAAATAGACGGCAGATAAGGGCCACGGCCCATCAAGTCTGCCCACCCCAGTGACCCTCCCTATCTATCTTTGCGGATAGATCCCACATGTCTATCCCATCTGGCCTTAAAATCTGGCACACTGCTGGCCTCAATAACCTGAAGTGGAAGACTATTCCAGCGATCAACCACCCTTTCAGTGAAGAAGAACTTCCTAGTGTCACTATGCAGTTTCCCGCCCCTGATTTTCCATGAATGCCCCCTTGTTGCCGCGGGACCCTTGAAGAAGAAGATGTCTTCTTCCACCTCGATGCGGCCCGTGAGATACTTGAATGTCTCGATCATATCTCCCCTCTCTCTACGTTCCTCGAGTGAGTAGAGCTGCAATTTCCCTAACCGCTCCTCGTACGGGAGCTCTTTGAGTCCCGAGATCATCCTGGTGGCCATTCTCTGGACCGATTCCAGTCTCAGCACATCCTTGCGGTAATGCGGCCTCCAGAATTGCACACAGTACTCTAGGTGCGGTCTCACCATGGATCTATACAGTGGCATAATGACTTCAGTTTTACGGCTGACGAAACTCCTTCGTATGCAACCTATGATTTGCCTTGCTTTGGATGAAGCTTGCTCCACTTGGTTTGCAGACTTCATGTCTTCCCTGACAATCACTCCTAAGTCTCTTTCTGCTTCAGTTCTTGTCAGAATCTCGCCATTTAGGGTGTAAATCTTGCATGGATTTTGGCTTCCCAGGTGCATGACTTTGCATTTTTTGGCATTGAAGCTGAGTTGCCAGGACCTAGACCAGTGCTCCAGCAGAAGTAAGTCATGCACCATGTCGTCTGCCATTGCTTTTTTGTCTGTTGTGCTTTTGCTCACCACATTGCTCAGTTTGGTATCATCGGCGAATAATGTTATTCTACCTCGGAGCCCTTCTGTCAAGTCTCTTATATAGATGTTGAACAAGATCGGGCCCAGGACGGAGCCTTGTGGCACGCCACTTATCACCTCCGACATTTCGGAGGGGGTGCCATTCACCACCACCCTCTGAAGCCTACCCCAAAGCCAGTTCCCAACCCATTTGGTTAATGTGTCGCCCAAACCTAAAGAACTCATCTTGCTCAGCAACCTGCGGTGTGGAACGCTATCAAATGCTTTGCTGAAATCCAGGTAGACGATGTCCAGGGACTCACCAACATCCAGCTTCCTCGTCACCCAGTCAAAGAAGCTGATCAGATTGGATTGGCAGGATCTCCCCTTAGTGAATCCATGTTGGCGGGGATCCTGTAGATTCTCCTCGTCCATGATCCTATCCAATTGGCGTTTGATTAGGGTTTCCATTAGTTTGCTCACTATTGAAGTGAGACTCACTGGTCTGTAGTTTGCCATCTCTATCCTGGAGCCTTTCTTGTGTAGTCGAATGACGTTAGCCATCTTCCAGTCCATTGGGACGTTACCTGTACTAAGGGAGAGATTGAAGAGCGCGGATAGCGGTTCCGCCAAGACATCACCCAACTCCCTGAGTACCCTAGGGTGTAGGTTGTCAGGCCCCATTGCCTTGTTGACCTTGATTTTTGACAGCTTGCAGTAGACGCTGCTGGGTGTAAATTTGAAATTACTAAACGGGTCTACTGATTGAATCCTTGTCTGTGGTTGAGGGCCAATTCCCGGCGCCTCGCAGGTGAAGACTGAACAGAAGTATTCATTTAACAGTTGGGTCCCCAGTGCCTCCATTGAATACAACTCTTGTGAATCTTACACCCTCTTTGAACACAAGTGCTTCACTGGACTTGCTTGAAAATTTTGATTTATTGCCTTGTCTTCATGACCTGGGACTTATGGGTCTTGCCTTAAATGGTCCAAGTCATTTCTGTTGGATTGCAGTTTCTGTCATGAAAGGAATTCTACCTTTTCACATCCTTTCTTTATATCCTAGCGCACAATTTTTCCAATCTGTTCCTTTCTCCTTTAGCTACTCTTATTCAAGAGTTTGAATAAAGTAAGTACTTCTATGCCAACAATCTATATTTTCAGGGTTGCCATTGGGGAGGGGGTCCAAACAAGAGGTCTGCACAGGAACGGGGATCACGGGAATCCCCCCCTAGCCCACGGGGACCCCCCTCTGGCCCACGGGACTCCCACAGGGACCCCCCTCTGGCCCAAGGGGATGGAAGGCTTTGTAAGCAGGGTTCATCCATATAATATAATGGACACGTCAGCCTTAGTAAAAGAGGGGGTTTATAAGTTAATTACCTGAACAAAAAACAAAAAAAGGGTTCCACCAAAGAGATTCCACAAGGAAAACAGCAGCGCAAACACAAAAGAAATTGTGGAACTGATGATCCTGTCAGAAGTGATTGCTGCTTTTTATGGGGACAGGCGGGGATGGAGGTAATTCCTTGCAGGGATGGGTGGGGATGGAGAGGATCCTGGCGGGGACGGGTGGGGATGGAGAGGATACTGGCGGGGACGGGTGGGATTTCTGTCCTCGCACAACTCTAGTCCAAACAAAACAGCTGCCAGGTTATAGGAGGTCCTAAGTTTACCTGAAGTTGAAGACTCAGCCTGCTGGTGGACTTTGCAGCCCTCTGCTAAATTTCTGCCCTTGTTTCCTCTGTGTTTAACACCAACTCTGTATAACTTCCTGCCTTTACCAAAACAGAACCTCTAGAAACTCCTGCCGGAGGGGTGGTGTAGGGGGGTTGCAACCTGGCTGTTTATGCATGAGTTATATGTGAATTCAGAAGGTTTGGAGACAAGCTACAGCTGCTTCTTTTCAGGGTACACGGTCTTCCTCAAAGAACAGGCAGCCACTTGAGACTTCACCGTGGGCTGTTGCCTTTGTTTCAATGCAGTATTAACATTTTGAGTATAATTAATAAATAATTTTCTACTTCTACTACTACTTTTATCACTTCTAAAGCGCTGAAAGGTGTACACAGTGCTGTACGTTTTGGCATTTGATAGACGGTCCCTGCTCGGAAGAGCTTACAGTCTAACGGTTGAGGATTGCAGAACCCAAGGTGAGAGCAGTAAGGAGTTGAAAGCAGTCCTGAAGAGGTGTCGAAGACTATGATAACTTGAGAAGAATGGTTAAAAAAAAGTAAAGAAAAACTTAGAGGAGCAGCTGTAAAGGTCAAAAATTTACATCAGGTATGGATGTTATTCAAAATATCAAAAATATCAGTTTTGCCATCCCATCTGGAGTGCAGATATATTCATATACTATTATTTGCAATTGAATTACCTAGACTACAACACCACTCTATTCAACTGTCAGTCTGTACTCTCACTAAGAAGGGAAGTTAACATACTGTAGACTGCTGTTAAGTCATGTTATTTTACTGTTAATCCCAATTATTAGTAACTGGTTCATAGACAATTGCGCACAAGACAATTGCGCGCAGACAAAGTGGCGCGGACAACTGAGTGTGAGACAACTGAGCGCAAGACAAATGAGCGTGAAGACAAGTGAGCGCGAAGACAACCTAGCGTAAGAGCGATTGTCTTACGCGCTTTTGACCTGTCACCTTAGTAACTAGGTCTCATTGTATAAGATGGAACCTGTGGTAAAATAGCAAATGTTAGTGTTAATAGTAGCCCATGTTGATAACTCCCCTCCATCTCACCCCCCCCCCCCCCCCCCCCACCACCACCACCACACACACACACATAGTTCAACTTAATCTGTGGAGAATAAATTTATTTTGGATCCTAGACAGTCAGGATTTCGGTCTGCACATAGCACAGAAACTCTCCGCCTCAGTGAAACCTACTCTTTTCTCTATAGACATCAAATAACCCTAACTATCTCATCTGATTTGTCAGTGATGTTCAATTTAATCAACCACAAGATGCTTATTGCCTGTTTGCAGGATCTAGGCCTGTCACATATGGTATTGGCATTTAGATCTTTACATTCATACCATACTTATCGGGTTTGTTTTAATCATTCCACTTCGAAAGCTAAATCTTTTTTTTCTGTGGGGTTCCCCAGGGCTCAATCCTTTCGCCATTACTCTTTAATATTTCCCTTAGCCCCCTTACCATCATTCTCCAGAACTATAATATGTCATTTCATATATATGCAGACAATATCCTCATTCTTCATCATACTGACAGTTTATCCCCAGATATTTCCTATTTGCAGACCTGCCTAGATTCAGCTGCTCAGTGGTTATCTGCTCAACACCTGGTACTCAACCCTGATAAAATTGTCACCTGCTGGCTCACTGGACATCTTTCCTCTCCTGATATTCCTCTTTCTACGAGGGTCATTTCATAAATGATACACACTATTTTTTTTAATTTACATGTTTTATTTTTTTTTTCAAAGTATTTCTTTACAGTCCTTCAATATAGTCTCCCTGCTTTGCAGCGACCGAGTCCCAATGTCTGGGACACTTCATTATTCTATCCAAGATACCTATTTTGTTCAGTTGCCGAATGGCTCGGGTAACGGCAGAAGAAAGCTCTTCCAGAGATGCAAAATGATGTCAATGCATAGACTGTTTCAACTTTGGAAAAAATGTCAAAGTCTGGTGGACTCATGTCTGGACTGTAGGGAGCATGAGGTAACACCTCCCAGCTGTATTCATGTAGTTTTTCAATGATGACGACATTTCCTATGTGCGGGTGAACGTTGTCGTGAAGAATGAGTGGTCCAGCCAAGAGCATCTGAGGTCAGGTTTTGTGCATTTTTCTGCACATTTTTTGCAAAAAAAAAAAAAAATCACGATAATACACTGCTGTGATACTTCTTCCACATGGAACTTTGTCTGTGATGATGATGCCTTCATGATCATAAGCAAAAATCATTTGTTTTGATATTTGATTGAGCTCATCAAAATTTTTTTGGTTGTGGAGAAGATGGAGCTCTCCACTCATTGGACTGTGATTTCAGCTCCGGCTCAAAGTCTCTGACCCACATTTCATCAGTAGCAACAATGCGATCAAGACTGGACCTTCAACGTCGAATCTTTGTTTCAGCACGGTTGCATTGTCCAGGGTCTCTGCTGCTGTTCAGCCGTCAAGAAGTGGAGGACCATCGCACAGACATTTTTCTCCTTTTTAAATCATTTGTCAGAATTTGCTATACTGATGTCAGTAGAATTCCTGTGGTTTCAGAAAGTTCCTTGCCTGTCGCACGACGATCTTGTTCAAGAGCATCAGCCATGAGTTTCACACATCATTCATCGGTTGTTGATTTTGGCCTTCCTGGTCTTGCATCATCATCATCATCATCTATGCTTGAAAGGTCACTTGGACACACAAAGTCAGAGGCGTGAAGAAAGTACAAGAGATTTATTACAGAATGCATGCTGGACCCCTGAGCTCCAAGCTGGCTCAGAAGTGCCGAAACCAGGAAGTTACAGAGATATTTATTTATTTTTTGAGCTATACAACTGAATTCTAGAAAAAGCTTTTCACGTGTTACTTTTCTTAACACTCATTGGTTCTAAGCTCACACTAGCAGGTCACTAGCAGGACACTTATCTAACTCTTACAATTAAATGTACAGAACGGCAGGGTACATCATGGCTCAAACTCTTATATATTTAGCTTACAATGTGGTAAGGTAGGGACATACATTTTAGGCAGATGAGGTCAATAGATTGTATACTGTTTTCAGCTATGTAGGCCAAAGCAATATTTTAAACAACAGTTAACCATTTCATGACCCTACATGCTCACACAACCACTCCGAAAACGAGTTGCCCACCGAGAAACTGCACTACGGTTCACTGTCAACTCACCACAAACTTCACGTAATGCACTGTGGATTTCTGTCAGGATTTTGCCACGTAGAGTTTCAATCTGATCGTCCACAGACAGTACCCGAGACACCTGCAGCCTCCATTTCCCACACTTGTCAAAGCCACACCATGTATGCTACAGAGCTCCTAAGCACACATCCTACTACTTCAAGCACTGAAGTGAAGTGAAACAAGGTTTACTGCAATTGCATCATCCATTCCCCAATGTTCCCAACCTGTGCATTATTTATAAAGTGACCTACGTATATTAGGAGCCACAATCATCTATGTATCTACTTTTCGGTACTTTGGTGTCATACTTGATTCCAAATTGTCATTTGCGGCTCACATTGCTGCTCTCTGCAAAACCGGTTTACAATTTTTTGTTTATTTTTAACCCATCCTCCTCAAGGAGCTCAGAACAGGTTACAAATCAGGTACTTAACCATTTTCCCTATCTGTCCATGTGGAACAGTGGAGGATTAAGTGACCTGCCCTTTGTTGGCCACATCTTCCTTTCAGTCTCTGATACACATATTGACTACTGCAATATAGAACTCCTAGGTGTGACAGTCTACCACTATGAAACTTCAGACATTACAAAATACTGCTGTCCACTTACACTCCTGTATTACCGATCGTGCGACTTGTATTATTAAAACAATACCACTGGCTCCTGATTATATACCGTATTGAATTCAAAACTCTGTTCCTAGCATTCAAGACTTTCTGTAACAGCTCTCCAAAATATCTTTTATGCTTGATTATTCCATACTCTCAGATCTCTAACTGATCATCGCATGGTCCTCTCTGGACCATGCTCATAAGAACATAAGAATGGCCTCACTGAGTCAGATCAATGGTCCATCCAGCCCAGTAGCCCATCCTCCTGGTGCCCAATCCAGATCACCAGTACCTGGCAACTCCCCCCCCCCCCCCCCAAAGTAGCAACATTCCATGCTACCGACCCCAGTAGCCCATCCTCATGGTAGTCAACCCAGATCATTAGCACCTGGCAAAAAAATAGTAGTAACAACATTCCATGCTACTGACTTAAAATTGTGCATTCCCCAGCAAGCCAACATTTTGTAGTTCCCCAACTCTGGAATAGAATGCCCCTCACATTATGTGCTGATGGATCCCTCCAGAAATTTAAATTCCTTCTAATAACCTAGCTCTTTCAGTTTAGTTTTACCACTGAACTTTTTATTGGGGTTCCCCATCCTCCTGCGAGTTCGGACTGACTGAATATTCTTGTAAACTTGCTCTTTCCTATAACGGAAATGGAGTTCCTTTCTGAGTATTGATTTTATTTTATTAGTCTGTGAACCACTTAGTTCTTCTAGTCAGTTGTTGCAGTATATCAAATTGTGAATAAAATAAGTAAGAGTTTCAGTCTCTGGTAAGCAGAGCTGATATTGTGATGTCATTATGCCTCATTCCACCAATGCCTAAGAGCCAACCTCATCAATTGTGTCACAATGGCTTGATTGCGCTATACTAAAAACTCACTTTTATTGCATAAAGAAGTGATTTCGATTTCTAGAGACATTTCTCTTATTTTCCTTAAATAAGGAGGAAAGTTATTAATGTGGGCTACAGTACTGGGGTTTAAGAAAGGATTGGACAATTTCCTGCTGGAGAAGGGGATAGAAGGATATAGATAGAGGATTACTACACAGGTCCTAGACCTGTTGGGCCGCCACGTGAGCGGGCTGCTGGGCGCGATGGACCTCAGGTCTGACCCAGCGGAGGCATTGCTTATGTTCTTATGTTAATCAGGTTTATTATGCAGTAACTAGGGCCCTCTTTTACAAAGGCACGCTAAGAGTTTTAGTGCACGCTAAATCAACGCGTGCGCTAACCGCTAATGTATCCATAGGATAAAATGTACGCATTAGCGATTAGCACGTGCTAAAAAGCTTAGTGTTCCTTTGTAAAAGAGGGGGGTAAGTCTCATTGCAATAGGACCTATGCTAAAATAGCATGACTTGCAGTAAAATAACAGTAGCCCAGGCTGATAACTTCTCCCCCCCAATCAGTTACTATGTATCCAAAAAATAACGATTAAGCTGTTATGTCATACCCAGAAATATGGTTATGTGACCTTTATTGGGTCATAGTTTGAGAAACCCTTTTCTTTTTGCAGCAGTGGAATTTCTGTGAAAATAGAGAACCCTTTTCTCCTGAGGTAGCGGACTTTTGGTGAAACAAGGCTCTTGTTGAGAGAGGGTGAATTTGATCGCTCTTCTACCACAAATTGGATTACAATTGTATGTCCGGAGGGCAGCATGGTGTGGCCAACCTTTGGATCCAAGAAAGAAGGGTGTCAGCTTTATGAGCTAAGTAAAAGAAGAGTTGGTTGGAACTATTATTGACAACTACATCCAGTGTTGCTGTAATTTGTCACTAGAAAGTTTATGAAAAGAGAGCAAGTGGGGAGTGGGATAGAATACTTCATCCTTATTGTGGAAGGATCCAGTTGATGGGTCTGTGTTTCAGCCTCCAGGTGGAGGCCTGCCTCAGGGGTGTGGTTATTTGTCTAAAATAAATACACTTTACATGAATAAAAGTCAAGACTGCATAAATAGACTTTTGAGTTCATTTCAATTTGAATTGTATTTATTTAAGTGGTCAATATTTAGCTGGTGGCAGTCAGCATTTGGGTTTTTTTTAAATACTGGTCATCAGTGGTTGAATTAGACCTGGCTATTCAGTGCCAGCCCTTATCTCCCTCCTCTCCCCCTTCTTTCATCCAATTTCCCTGTGTACCTCCCATTCCCTCTCCGTCTCTTCTCTAAGAGAAGTCTCTCATTTCTCTTACCCCTCACCTGTTTCCCTAGGCTCCCTCCCTCTATCCAAGTAGGTAGTTACTTTATGAGTTCAAATGATTACTGCTATTTATTTCACAAAATCAGTTTTATACTATAGAGAGAAGTGATGGTTCTTTCATCCCTAAGCAGAGGCGTGTTCAGGTCAAGAGACAGCCGTGGAAGGATTGAGATAAGAAAAGTGGAATTGTACTCTGCCTATATGGTGTGCCTGTCACATGACAGAAAAACACAGCACTAAGCTGCTTCTAGATCTTTGATCTTTCATCTTCAAAAGGAGATTTATTCAGGGGAAATAAAAAGATAAAGTCATTAGTTTATAGAAGGAAAAATAGATGGCGGCAGCTCGCCTTTTATCACTCATAAGACCAATATATTTATGTGAGCTGGTTTGATGAGCAGGCACGAGGAGCCTACATTTCAAAGGGATCTTGGTGGTTAACTAAAAGGTTACTGAGCACAATGGATGGGTCATTTGGTGTTTTTCTTCAATCAACAATGTGCATACTAAACATTTAATTTTTTTAAATTATTATTATTTCTAGTATACTGCCTGCAAGCTATCAAAGCAATCTATGTTAAGGTATATTAGTTTGTCTTGCCCTGGAGGGTTAGGTGACTTTATTAAGATCTCAAGGAGCTACAGTGGGATTTCAACTGGGCCCCCCTGGGTCTTAACCCCCTTCTGTAACTGTTACTTAGGTTGCGCCTCCACTCTCACAAGCACCCACCCCCCTCCCCACCACCACCACCACCACCTCGGTGTTAATAAAAAAGTATTTGCAGCTGCTCATAACATATGTATCTTTAGCTTGGGTAATAAGAAGCATTTCTAGAGTATGTTTAGCTTGGAAGGAGGGAACAGGGTATATTTACCATTTCATTTTCAAATATACACTTGGGGCCCTGGTTAATTGGGTGGCTTCGTTCACAGTTGGATAATCATGTCAGCAGGAGAGTACCACAATTCCTCCTGCTAGCAATACAAGGGAACCTCCAGAATGGTGAACACCAGTTCCAGAGAGATGGGCTGCATAGGGGAAGAAGTTGTTAGGAGCTTTTGCAAGGATTGAGCTAAGGAAGATTAGGATGGCCTGGACAGGCAAGCTAGACTCTTCTTGTGGTAAGGGAGCCAGAACTGTGTAAGGTAAGTCACTATTTTTATAAAGGGAGGGGGAGGGTTGAGGGAAGACTGAGGATGTCCTCAATGGGGCTCTCTGTTGGATAGGAGGAAGGTGGAGATACCCTGGGCTTTGCTCGCTCGAAGGGGAGAGATTAGACAGCAGGATGCAGATGACCTGAGGATTTGAGTTTAGAGATGAGGAAGAGAGGGTTGCCTTGCAGACTACTTTTCTTCATGAAGAAATGGAAGGGGTGGGTTTAGAAATATAGAAACATGATGGCAGATAAAGGCCAAATGGCCCATCTAGTCGGCCCATCCACAGTAACCATTATCTCTCTCTCTGAGTGATCCCATTTACCTATCCCAAGCTCTGCTGGATGCTAGGAGAGATGAAGGCCTTGTTAATAAACAGAACCAAAATAAGACAGCATGAATTATAACATCATGGGTTTATCAGAACTAACATTAATCAAATCCCCAAGGTTTATATGTCATTAATATGCATTTAAACCATAACCTCTTTAGAACATCAGAGACACAACTCCAGGCTCATTAAACTCATAGCCCTAAGCTTTATGTGTCATCTCCTCACTGGTTGTATTCAATACTTATTCATGAAAAAGGTTTTAACTTGATTTATATAGAAATAGCACTTAGTTTTGTGGTCTTAAAAGCTGGGGAGAAAACCAACATATTTTCCCTCCTGCTTTGCAAAGCTATTCTCCTATATTCAAACAGATATCAAATTAGTTCTACTCTTTATACATTTCAAGATATCAAGGTGCAAAATATCAAAATTTATTATCATCCATTCAACTAACCTTTACACCACCATCTTTCTTGACCACTTCCTCAATCAAGGTGGAAGTGGCATCTTAATTCACCCATTTTAAACCCCGATGCTACTGCTCAGTAGACTCCTATATCATCCTCCAGAGTTAGCTGGCTGCAGCATCAGGATTCCCCATTAAATTACTGTAGCAATATCGCTATCTATTCAGAGTCTCTACTCAAACAGGCACCCTAGATCAACGAAGCCCACTCTAATTCAGCATGCAACCAGTAGATCCACCGTTGCTCTTTGAAATTTATAACTCTTCTAAGTTTCCACCCTTCCTCCCTTCATATATGGTATCAATAATTTGTCATCGTAACCGATTTATAGTATGGTTATGCTCTATGTAGTGTTGTACTATGGGAGCCTGAATATTTTGAGTTTTAAATCTAGGTTTGTATTCATTTAATCCGATACGCATCAGACAAGAAGTATGTCCGACGTAAATCAGATCACAAGAGCATCTATATCCTATATAATAAAACCCTAGCCGCGCATGCGCACTCTTATCTGCGTGCTTCCATGATTCGTATGTCTGTGGCCGCAGGAGTGTGCATGCGCGCTTAGTGTTCCCCCCCGTAAGATAGTTCGTCTTCATCGTCTTCCCCCCCTCCCCGGCACACCTGAACCCCCATTCAGCCTCCCATCCGACCCTCCCTTCCCGCGGTCTGGCTGGCTCCCTTATTCCCTTGCCGCCGCCCCTCTTCCCTTCCCGCGGTCATGACAACCGTCCTGATTCCAGCAGTGGCCGCAGCACTCTAAACACGCTGCTTTGCGGCCTTCTACTGCCTTGATTTGCTCTGCCCGACACGGGCTATGTGCACTCACTATCAAAAGTTAGGGCAGGGAAATATCCATTTTTGAAACCGCTAGACGTCCATTTTTTATTTTTAAATGATCTAGACATCTGGGCCCCTAAGGACATCTAACATTTTTGGCCATTTTTGAATATAAAAATATCCATATTCAAAATGTCCAAATCAAACCCATTTGGAGGTGGAAGAGGCCAGCATCTTAATGAACTAGCCACACAGACATCCCACCAGGGCAGTGAGGCACTGCTGTGAACTTCACTTAGGTGTCAGGTGAATATTTCACCATAATCCCCTTTTAGTGTATGATGATCCCTCCTAAATTCCCCCAACTGTCTACCACCCTAATAACCCTTATGGCTACAGGTGACACCTATATGGCAGTATAGAAGGGTTTTGGTGGGCTCACACTAGTGGTTAGAGTGACTTATTGGCCTGTGTCCACCTCTCTATGGTTCACTAGCCCACCCATCAGGCTACTTAAGACACCTGTGTGCTGTTCCACTAGACTTTCCCATACCAGGTGCTGCTGTTCTAGAGACATTTACATCTTTGGGGTGGGTGGGGGTGGGGTCCGTGACTACTGGGGAAGTATTGTGGGGGGGCATACTTTCTCTCCAGTGGTCATCTGATCAATTTGGGTACCTTTTTGGCCCTTATTCACTTTTAAAACAGGTCTAACTCTGAACAACTAAATGATGCCCTGGACGTCTTGAAAAAGGTCTCACTGTCCCTGCAAGATGCCCAAGTACTAAGCCCACCCAAATCCTGCCCCAAAACACGCCTCTTACACACACCCTTAACATTTAGATGGTCCTGGAGGTTGAATGCCCTGCAAGACGTCTAAAAAAAAAAAAAAAAGTCGTTTCAAAAATTGGCACTTGGACATTTTGGCGATTAAAATATCCATGTGCCGGTTTATGCCATTTGGGGGACATTTTTCTCTATTGGAAAAGAGTCCCTTAGTGGCTTCATTTCATAACATATGAAGGTTTGAAGCATCTCCACATGCAAATTATGCCATTTACATTTGTAGATTGCATATACATTGTAAACAGTGCTTTCTGAAAGCCACTACTTGAATGTGGAGATCCATACCATGCAGAGGTGTCAAAGGGACTTGGTTGAGCTATGCCTTGATTGGGACAAAAATCTGCACATCATTACAAAGAGAATATACCCACTGAGCTTTATAGCAGCTCAAAGATAAGTACAGTGGTATAGCGTGGGTGAGTAGTGCCCAGGGTGGTGTGCGTCCCTCCCCGCCCTCTTCTCTGCCCCCCTTCCCGACCCCCCTGCCATAAGCACACGCCCCTTCCCTTCCCCTATACCTCTAATTTTCTTGGCTTGAGTAGCATCACAAACTTAATGCCCATGTTGGCGCCGGCTCTCTCTTCGACGTCATTTTCTAGGCGCTAGACCCGGAAGTGACATCAGAGGGAGAACCGGAACCAACGCAGGTAGCAAAGTTGAAGATGCTGCTCGCGCAGGGAAAATTAAAGAGGTACGGGGGAAGATTAGGGGTGCTCACATAGCTGGGGGGTTGGGAAGAGTGGGGGAGCAGAGAGGAGGACGGGTGCCGGCGCCAGGGGTGGACCTCTCCTGTGCCACCCCCTTACTATGACACTGAATATGCACAAACCTTTAAAAAAAGTGCTCATTTCAGCTGGGGCTTTCCATCAGACCACATTAAAATTATGGTCTCACTACTTAATTGACAGCACCTACTTATCTAGGTTTGTAAAATGGTAGTGTTACATGTAGGGTTACCAGATTTTCCTTCGGGAAAATCCGAACCCATGGCCACTTCCCCCCAGGTACACCCACTTCCACCTCTGTCCCGTCCCCCAGCCCTACCCCAGACAGCATTCGCACATGTGCGGATACAACGCAATGACATCACACGCACATGCACAAGAACTTCCTAGCATTCGTTTTGAATCTGTCCCCTTCTATCTTTTCCGAGTGCCCTCTTGTTCTTTTATTTTTTGATAGAGAGAGACAGATTCTTCAAACTTTCAAAAAATAAAAGAACAAGAGGGCACTCGGAAAAGATAGAAGGGGACAGATTCAAAACGAATGCTAGGAAGTTCTTCTTTACCCAACGTGTGGTGGACACCTGGAATGCGCTTCCAGAGGACGTGATAGGGCAGAGTACAGTAATGGGGTTTAAGAAAGGATTAGACAATTACCTACTGGAAAAGGGGATAGAGGGGTATAGATAGAGGATTACTGCACAGGTACTGGACCTGTTGGGCCGCCGCGAGAGCGGACTGCTGGGCACGATGGACCTCTGGTCTGACCCAGCAGAGGCACTGCTTATGTTCTTATGTTCTTATGTCACTGCATTACGTTGGCGCATGCGCGGTTGACCCTCCCCGACACGATTAGGTAGTGAAGCTCTTCAAAATCCAAAGTGCCGGATTTTGAAAAGCCATCTTGTCTTCAAAAGGAGGACATGTCCGGGGAAATCCGGACTTCTGGTAACCCTAGTTACATGTGATGGCAGAACCACCTATACACAAGTATATTTATAAAATAGCTATTTCACCTGCATCTTCAGATAAATACACAAAGAGGCCTGATTCTCTTGTGGATGCCGACATTGGCAGCCGCCGATTGCGTGTCAATCACACGTTGGCGTCCAAAAGAGAATCACATCTACAGTCATGGTCAGATGCCCAAAATGGATGACCTTAAATGGAGAGTACTAGATGTAATTACAGTAGGGTGGGAGGGAGGTAATGTTGAAAGAAATCTCAATTTAAAAGAACTTCGATGTATGTTCATGCTGAACTCCATGGCTCCGGAGGAGCTTAATGAAACATCTGATTGGTTAGCTCAGGTTGATCTTAATTAAAAATTCTCCGGATATGACGTCAGGGGTGGGGGATATTTCAGTGAGTGCAAGGACGCCGCGGCCATCTTTTGGATGCCGATTGGCACTTTAAACAGTAATCATGTGATGCAAGTATGTTGCTTTTTAACATTGCTGTTTACAATAGTAATATCACAAACTCTAATTTGAGATATTTTGTGTGTTCTTCTCTAGTGTCCCCAGCCTTGATAAAGAGTGGCGAAACGCGTTGGCAGAAGGGATTGTTTTTTGAACGCTGAAGAAAAGCATTCATATATACAGCAGATATATACATTCAAAAAGAGCTATATTATTTTAAATACATAACTTATTCTACTCGTATTTAAATATGAAAAATAAGAAAAAATATAGGGATGAGTGAAGACTTGACAGACCTATGAATTATACCACTTTATATGGTCAATCTGACATCCCATAGCGGAAGTACTCTGCTTTTGTTACATCACTGGGATAGGTTTTTTTGATTTGTTGATTTTGATTTTTGGACACTATTTAGTATTTGTGAGGATGGCTCAAAATGTAGGCCAGCATTTTGCAGGCTTACTTTTAAGGCGTC
Source organism: Geotrypetes seraphini (assembly GCF_902459505.1). NCBI lineage: Eukaryota > Metazoa > Chordata > Amphibia > Gymnophiona > Dermophiidae > Geotrypetes > Geotrypetes seraphini. The sequence goes on along the minus strand of NC_047094.1, from coordinate 101,217,725 downwards.
TGTCTCACCTCTACATAGGTGCATAGTAATGCTTAAGCCCGCCCAAGGCCACTTCCAAGCAAAGCCATGCCCATGCCCCACCTTAGGTATGCTTAAGAGTCCTATACGTCTCCATAGGCCTACAATGTGGGCATCCTGTCTGAGAGGTTTTGGGGTTTTTTTGACGCATGTCCCGATTGGCTGCCAGATGGCAGTAGGACATCTACAACCGCATTTTCAATAATCAGGCCCATACTCTTTACATGCATTTTACAAAACACTCTATGTAAAATACTGCTAGAACTGAGTAAATCCCGACTTGGACATCTCAATTCCAATCTCACAGAAGTAGAGCCAAAAATATTTTGCCCTCTTGAAATCCAAAGAATAAAATAGTAGATTAAGGGTATTAACATCGCCAATACTTTGAGTCAAGCCCCAAATGAAATAAGCACTTTTATGACAGTTCTGCTTGCTTCAAATCAGGTGCAAAATCCAACAAGGAAATCTTTGCGATTATGATAGAGACATTTAGATATCTCTGTGGCATTAATGGACAGGAAGTGAATCTTTTTCAAATGAGGGGAAACTCTGCCATGAGAGGGCATAGGATAAGTTAAGAGGTCATGGTTTCAGAAGTAATCTAAGGAAATACTTTTTTACAAAAAAGGGTGGAAGATGTATGGAATAGTCTCTTAGTAGAGACAAAAGCCATGTCTGAATTCAAGAAAGCGTGGGACAGGCACGTGGGATCTCTTAGGAAGAAGAGATAATAGATGCTGCGGATGGGCAGTTTGGAGGGCCCATTTGGCCTTTATCTGCCATCATGTTCATTCTTTCTTTACAAAAATATTAGGACTAGAGGGGCATGACATGAAGCTACTAAATAGTAGATTTAAAACAAACTGGAGAAAATATTTCTTCACACAATTTGTAATTAAACTCTGGAACTCATTGCCGGAGAATGTGGTGAAATCAGTTAGCTTAGTGGGGTTTAAAAAAGGATTGGATAATTTCCTAAAAGAGAAGTCCATGGGCCATTACTGAGATGACTTAGGGAAATCCATTGCTTATTCCTAGGATAAGCAGCATAGAATCTGTTTTACTACTTGGGACCTAGGTTGGTTACAGTTGGAAACAGGATACTGGACTTCATGGATCTGTGGTCTGTCCCAGTACAGCAATTCTTATGTTCTTATGTGAGCCAAGTATAGGACAATCAATTGTGACATCACTGGTGAGGGTTGGCATTGGTAGAATGAGGCATTATGACATCACAATCTCAGTTCTGGAATGTTGCTACTCTTTGGGTTTCTGCCTGGTACTTGGGACCTGAGTTGGCCACTGTTGAAGACAGGATACTGGGCTTGAAGGACCTTCGGTCTGTCCCAGTATGGCAATTCTTATGTTCTTATATGTGATTCCCATTTATTCCACCCAAAGCATACCCATGACATGCTCACTTCAACTCTTTGCATTCCAAGCATCTATACATGTAAATGTTCTTATAGCCCCATTATCTCACAGTTCTAAACAGAATACAAATCATTAATGCATACATAATAAAATACACAAAGTTATTAAAAAAATCCCAAAATTACAAACTGCTTTGGTTAACTAATATAGTCAAACCTCGGTTTGCGAGTAACGTGGTTTGTGAGTGTCTTGCAAGACGAGCAAAACACTGAAGCAAATTGTGCCTCACAAATTGAACATTGACTCGATTTGCGAGCGCCTCCAACCGGCATACCCCCCTCCCCCCGGCATCACCCGCCCAGACCCTTACTGCGATCTGGCACCAGCACGCGGCACCAACCTACAGGACGTGCCGGTGCCGGAAGATCTTGCCTCTTGCCACTTATCTTTGCTGGGCTGGGCCTTGAGCATCTGTGCATGCTCAAGGCCTTCTGGCTTCTGCTCTCCCCCCTGGTGCCAGATCATAGTTTGGGTTTGGGTGGCCAGGCGGGCGATGCCGGTTCTTGGAGGTGGGGTAGAAGCGAGCAGCGCCAGTGGCCTTGTGGGGCGCAGGGGAGGAGGGGTCTGTGGAAAGAATCAAGCGAGTTTCCCTTACTTTCTATGGGGAAACTCACTTTGATATACGAGCACTTTGGTTTACGAGCATGCTTCTGGAACGAATTATGCTCGCAAACTAAGGTTCCACTGTACTTAAATAGATCATGCAGTCATTAATCACATACAACAGCACTATAATAAAACTATAGGAATATATCTAATGCTGAAGTGCAATAAACTTCAGTGAATAATAATATTTTTAGATGCTTACGAAAATGTAACAGACCTACCAAAGCATGTAAATTCAAAAGCAGTTCATTCTACTTCATTGCTCCTTCAATCTGAAACTTTGACTCTCTATAAATAATCCAACTTGTTTAAAAGACAGAATATCTAACAAATGTTTGTGAGAAGATCATAAACGGCACAAAGGCTTGTACACACGTAATGCAGTTGCAAGTGTCAGGTGATCATCTTTCAAAAGTTTGAAAATTAAACACAAAACTTTGAAGCCAATGTACAACTCGGCTGGTAACCAATGCAACTTTTGCAAACTCAGTGTAATACGCTCACTTTTAGAGACATTGGTCACCAATCGGGCCACTGCATTCTGCACAAGCTGAAAGGCCTGTAAAGTGCACTTGGGAAGTGCCAAGTAGAAAGAATTACAGAAGTCCAAAAATCGGGAATATTATTGCCCAAATCACTGAAAGTTTACTAATCATAAGACAATTGGCAATTTTATGGGTCCACTACAATGGAAAAGGCAATTTTTGAGTGAAGATTCATCATTTCTGCTATTCCATTCGTGACTTCAGACCAGTGATAGGAATATGTATTTGTTAATGTATTTATTTAAATACTTATAGACCATACATCAACATTCCTAAGCAGTGCAGTAAACACATTATTAGGGGCATTTTCAAAACATATTAAACCATCCAAGAAATGGCATAAATCTGCATTTGGGACATTCTAATCACTTGGAAGTCTTACGGTAATAAACCTTTCCCAAGATGTCCTGGATGGAACTTAGATTTTCTGAGCTAGACTTATTTAAAAAGTGTCTACGTGTAAAAAAGGTACCCAAACTGATCAGATGACTTTTAGAGCAGTGGTCTCAAACTTGCGGCCCTTGGTATGTTTATCATAATCACAAAAGTAAACTAAAAAACAGTTTCTTGATCATGTGTCTCTTTAGCTATAAATTACAATATTATTATTAAGACTTAGCCAAAAGGAAAGATTTATAAACTATAAAGAGTTTTACCTCATGCAAAATTGTCATTTTTTTAATAAGACATTAACTATTTTTTTTCTGAGGCCCTCCAAGTACCTACAAATCCAAAATGTGGCCCTGCAAAGGGTTTGAGTTGGAGACCACTGCATTAGAGGGATTACGTTATGAAACTTCCACCTCCCCCAGTGGTCACTAACCCTCTCCCATCCTCCACAAATCTGAATGACGCACATAAGTACTGACTCCACTCCTGGACCACCCACAAAATAGTCAGTTAGTCTTAGGTACTTTTAACTCCTAAATCTCACTCAGTTGTAAAGTACCCAGTCCAACCAACCAACTTCCTAAATTCTCAGTGTTATTTTGCCACTCTAGCTGAAAAGAGAGAGAGTGTTCTTATTTTGTTAATGCCAATTAGCAGAAACAAAATTTGATGTTTTGCCATTGTTTCCAATCATTGATTGAACCATATCCACATCATTCTCTTCTTGGTTGGGCTAAGAACTTTTCAGTACCCACTCATAGTGTGAAGACTTTCAGTCTCTGGTAACCAGAGCTGAGATTGTGATGTCACAATGCCTCATTCCACCAATAAGAGTCAGCCTCATCAGTGATGTTACAATGCCTCGATTGTCCTATACTTGGCTCACTTTAATTACATATGAGGAGGTGCTGGAAAGTTTTCAGCCCAACCAGCCAACTTCCTAAATTCTGAGCATTATTGTGCTACTGTTGCTGAAAAGAGAGAGTGGTCTTATTTTGTTAAGTGCCAATTTGCAGAAATGAAATTCTATGTTTTTTTACATTGTTTCATATCATTGATTGAACCATATCAACGTCATCCACCTATCACTAAAGCCAACTACCCCAAACAAATTTCTTACTCTTTTTGAAAATACCCAAACAAATAACCTTACCCATTTCTTACTCTTTTTGAAAAATTAACCAATTTTTTTTTTTGTAAGTTCTTGTAATACATCTTGGATAATTCTTTTGTAATCCGCCTTGAACTGCAAGGTAATGGCGGAATAGAAATCCCTAATGTAATGTAATATAATGTAATTCTCTTTTTGGTTGGGCTAAGAATTTTTCATTACCCTCTCATAATCCTGTTTTTCATATAGGATCCATTACTCACTTTCCACAGCTTTTGAAGAACCGCATGTATGGAACCTAACATCTATTTTTTCATACATGCATCATTTCGCTATTTGCGAATCTGCAATTTTTGCAGAGTTTTGGGAATCCTACTACCAGGAATAGCGAGAATGCACTGTAACTTTGTACTGACTGCAAACTAATGTTGGATAAGAATATTACAAGTCAAAGACTTTTGATTTTAGCTAATAAAAAGTTTGGTTGGTTTAAAAGAAGAAAAATCTGCTTATGTCATACATTATTTGAAAAATATCAGAACTGTGAAAGACCTGTCACAGACTATTGGATGTATCTGTCACCAACATATCTCCTGTGGGTGTCTGAGAGTAAGTATTCAACTGAAGAATTTGCAAATTTTATTTAAAAAAAAAAAAAAATCCCAACAATGAAACTCTGACCGTCGTAGGCAAAGCAAAAGATAAACACAGAGAGCTCATCAGTGTCATGGATCTTATCTTCACCAGCAAGAAGTGTGAAGCTCATGTCAAGACGGACTATTTTGTTGTCATTCAAATCCAAATTAAGGCAGGTTCAAACCTCAATCTAGTGACAGTGAGACCCACATTGTTACATAAAATAGCCAGATAGTTTCAAGATGAGATGTGAAAAGCATAACCGAATTAGACCGTGCAAGGGACTACTGATTAATGCACCTTTTCTGTGGACTGTCAAGCACAATTCTTGAGGAAAGATGTGGTGAAAGCAGCATAGCGGTTTTAAAAGGGTTTGAACAAATTGCTGGAGGGAAAACCCATAAACTTATTATAGCAGATTTGAAGAAATCCCACTGCCTATCCTGGGAAACTTGCTATGCTATGTGAACGTACATACAGGAGTGGTTTGCCATTGCATTCTCCTGTGCATTATGAGTCATCACTGTGTTCCTGCTACCCAACATGGAGGAGGTGGGGGGGGGGGGGGGGGTGTGACCTGGACTGACACTGCTGTCTGAACCTGCCCAGTACTGGGCCCTAAGACAATGGAGAGTTAAGCGACATGCTCAAAACCACAACGAACTGCCAAGAGAACTGAACCTGGGCCTTCCAGTTCACAGCTCTATTAAGTATGGGGGGGAGGGGCGGTCTACCCTGGGTGTCATCTTGGTGAGGGTCCACCCCCCCCCTTCCCTCACGCCTCTTTAATTTTTACATCACGAGCAGCATCACAAACTTGCTGCCTGCATTGGTGTCGGCTCTCTGACATCACTTCCAGGTCTCGCACCTAGGAAATTACATCAGAGGGAGAGCAGACAACGCAGGCAGCAAGTTTGTGATGCTGCTATGGACCTTTGGTCTGACCCAGTAAGGCTATTCTTATCTTTTTATGTTCTTTAATATAGCCTGACTCTCGGCAATGTTACACATGGTATTTTTTTTTTTCTCTCTCCTTCCTCTTTAGGCTTTCTTCCCTCTCCTCTCATTCTGCCCTTTTTAGGTTTCTTTCCTATACAAATTGTAATTCTTCCTTTTTCCCCATTGTTCCAGAGTCTCTCATCATGTTTTATACGATTACTTGTATTCCACTCATTTTAATTGTAAATCGCTTAGAATTTTATGTAAAGCAATTAATAAAATTTTAAAAAACTTGTAAGATTTTTTTTTTTTTAAAGACCTGATATAAAGAAGGGGCCACATTCTTTTTGAGGGAGTACAAGAATTTTTCTTTTCCTCGGTGGAAGATTTGTTGCAAATCACATGCGAGAAAAAGCATAAAGTACATTTTCAAGATATGTTTTCAATAGAAATGCCTAACTGGAAAAGTACATGCATACTTTTCAGATTGCATAAACCCAGCTTCTATATTCTGCTTGAGCAGTGCTGTTATGTGGTTAGAGATACGTGCATGGACTTGAATAACATTAAACTAATATTTGGCTACAGAGTTCTGTGGCAGGACTTGCTTATCCTACTCTAGCCGAGACCATTTTCCTGCACCCTTTTTGACTTCATGTGCAATTTCTCCTTCGAAGAACATACGTCTCCAGCGTGTACAAAATGCAGCAATCAGACTTCTTAAAAACCTCTATGCCCGTGACTCCGTCTCCCAGGCTCTATCATCAGTTTACTGGCTGCCCGTAGCCAAATGTGTCTTCAAGGGCTTAATGCTAGCATTTAAATCCTTACACGACATGACAGCAGGCTATATGACAACCAAGCTTCCTCCATACGTGCCGAACAGATCCCTCCGCTCCCAGGATGAAATATGCCTCAAAACACCCCCTGGTCGTGCCCTTCCAACTCCAAACCGCCAAACGGTGTTCCTACTCCCACTTCAAATCAAGCCACTGAAATCAACTGCCCCCACAGGTAAAATCCCTTGAAAGACTCCTGAGCTTTAGGAAAGAAATAAAAGCATACCTCTTCTCCTAACTCCCCTGCCTACGAGCAGTGGATTACAAAGAAATGTATATTGGTAATAGATCTTCAGCATGTGTTACGTTTGGATAAAAACTTATATTGAAAATTCTTGTATTGTAACTATGGCAAACTGTATATTTTGTATATTGGTATTAGATCCCTAGTAGGTGTTGAGTTAGGATAAAAAAAACAAAACTTGTATTGAAAAAAAGGTTGTCCTGTATCAAAGGCAAATTGTCACCCGTTAACTATCTAATATAATAAAAGCCTAAGCGCGCATGCGCACTCTTACCAGCGTGTTCCGTTTTCCGTGCATTGTAGGTCCCCGCAGGTAGGAGTGCGCATGTGCGCTTACCACGCACATCTCTTTCCTGAGGTGGATGTCGGCTATGGCGACTGTCGGCGCCTGCAGGCCGCGGCGGCTTGAGGCGGCTGTTGGCAGAGGGCAGTCACGAGGTAAGGGGTGTTGCTGGACAGGGGAAGAGACGTGGGGGGGAGAAAAAGGAAGGGAGGCCTACTGCTGGACCGGAGAGCAGGAAAGAGGTGCTAGGGGGGGAAGAAAAAGGAAGGGAGGCCTACTGCTGGACAGGGGGACAGGAAAGAGGTGCTGCTGGACAGGGGGGGAGATTAAAAAAAGGGAGAAGGGCTGCTGCTAGATAAGGGGAGCAGTGAAGGGGTGGTGGTGGACACAGGGAAGGTAAAAGGAAGGAAGAATGGGTGGACAGCTGAGGAAAAAGAAAGACAGAAAGAAAGACAGAAATACAGAAAGCGGCTAAGGAGAGAGAGAGAGAGAGAGAAAGAAATAAATAAAGACAGACACACACACATATATTCTAGCACCCGTTAATGTAACGGGCTATACGACTAGTGTATTATATATGTTAACCTTAACCCGTTCCATGTTTACTGCCCTAACTTCCATTTCACTCCTGGTACTGTATCTTATCTGTCTATACGTTCCATCTCCTCTTATGATACACGAATACAGGAGATTCTACCTCCTCAAGATAAACAAAAGAGGCGACCTGTAATGCTCAATCTGTTTATTCACTGTTAAGACCTGACACGTACAATTTCTCGCATACGTCTCCCGATCGCTATACTGGCAACAATGTCACGCATCTACTTTCACTTTGAGTGGATGCGTGAGATTGTTACCAGTATAGCGATCGGTAGACACATGCGAGAAATTGTACGCCATCGGAAACAAGACCTTTGAGGCAGACCTTATGGCCGAAACACATACGCGTTGGGTCTTAACAGTGAATAAACAGAGTGAGCATCACAGGTCGCCTCTTTTGTCTTCCTTTCTTTCCATCTCCTCTTACATCATATGCTATCTATAAAGTTGTTTTACCTTGTTTGGGTTGATATTGTAAGTAGTTACAGTGCCATAATGTGTGCTGTTATTTGCATATTTTTACTGCTGTAATCAATGGCGTAGTGAGGTTGAGTGGTGCCCCACTCCTGCCCTCTTCTCTGCCTCCCCGCTCCTCCCCCTCCCCCCCTCTGCTCTCCCTCTGACATAATTTCCTAGGTGCGGGACCTGGAAGTGATGTCAGAGAGAGCCGACACAGATGCGGGCAGCAAGTTCGTGATGCTGCTCGTGCTGGGAAAATTAACGAGGTATGTGGGAAGGGGCACACACACAGTGGGGGGGAGGGATGAAGGGGCAGGAATGAGCGGGGTGGCAAAGAGGACATCACTCACCTCACTACAGAACCCTAAAGAGTGGCAACATTCCATGCAGAATCCCCCAAAGAGTAGCAAGATTCCATGCCTAAAACTAAACCCAGACAAAACAAAATTCTTCCTAGCAACCCCCAATGACAAAATCAAAGACACCTCAATTCAAGTAAAAGGATCCACTTTCCCCCTCGAACAAACCTTAAAAATACTAGGAGTAACACTAGACAAACATCTATCCCTGGAGAAACACACCGATATCACAGTCAGAAAAAGTATCTCGACACTATGGAAACTTCGCACCATAAAAAAATACTTTGAAAACACTTCCTTCCGCCTCTTAGTACAATCCTCCATCCTCAGCATATTGGACTATTGCAACATCATTTACTTGTGCACCACAAAGAAAGCCATCAGGAGACTTAGGATGATCCAGAACACTGCTGTCCACCTCATATTTGACCTGAAAAAATGGGACCACATCACCCCCTTCTACCACAAACTCCACTGGCTCCCACTAGAATCCAGAATCATATTCAAATTCGCTTGCTTTTGCTACAAAACAATATTTGGTTTATCCCCAAGCTACATCACCCCTCACTTTACCCTAAACCACAACTATAAGACCTCCCGCAAAATCCAACTCTTCGCCTACCCCTCCCTAAAACTATGCCACTCAAAAAAATTCCTCGACAAAACCTATGCCTTCCAAGCTGCCAAACTAAACCCTTGGCTGGCCCAAATGGTCCTCAAAGCCCACAACTACCTCGACTTCAGAAAAACACTTAAAACCCACCTATTCCGAGAGCAAGACCCTTAAAGTCCCTAATGCCCCTTCCTTCAATCCTCCTCCTCCCTCCTACCAAAACTTCTCCCCCCCGTCTCCCTCCTCTCCCCCCTTCTTCCTCCTTGTAGTTCGTAATTCTATGATCAATTTGGAATGTAACCACTTGTAACTACTTTCTCCTTGCTACTCGCAACTCTATGATCAATTTGGCATGTAACCTCTTGTAATTTGTTCTAACCCATGTGAACCGCCTAGAACTCTTCGGGGTATGGCGGTATACAAAAATAAAGTTATTATTATTATTATTATTATTATTCAAATACTGGTGCACTGGAAACCCCCACTTGAAAGCTTTTATGCTTCTTAGGCAAGATGGCATCGGTCATCTGTTCATATCTTTGGTTTTGTGGATGAAAACAAGACATTTTCATTGTATTTGTCTGCAGTACTTCACCTTCATTTTAATCTTTTGTCTTATTAAAACATCTTGGGCTTAAACTAGGCAGTGCTTTTAGGTAAAGTACCAAACGCAGTAAAGGATATATACCAGTCTATACCAGTATTCAAATTTAATTGGTGATGCCGTGAACCCAGTAAATATCACATATTCCCAGGTCATGGCTAGACTGTACATCAGAATGTCATACAAGTCCTACGTCAGTAGACAAGTGAAAGTGTAAATGGTTTATAACTAAATTCTGAGAGAGCCAACAGCCTGAGGGTGCGCTCTGAGCAGCGTAAGGACCTTTGCAATATCACAAAGGAAAAAAAAAATACCAAAAAACCGCAAGGTGATTCCTTTGCAAATTCCGAACCAGCCCTGCTGAATGCAGAGGTCTAGAAACTGCGCTATGTGAGGCAGACTGTACTCCACATAACCACAGATGTCAGAATACCCTGATGATTCCATTCAAGTTGGAAAGTATTTTTTTTTTTAATAGCCTGTCTAGAAGCAACAGGAACGAAGAGGTTGCAGACAGAGTCCTCTGTACTCAATATTAAAAAAAAAAAATTAAAAAAAAATAATATATATATCACCATAGTAACATTGCCCAGCAGAGCTCCGCAGATAAGAACCACCCAGACTGCTCGGTTGCCCTTGCTTATACTGCTCTGTCTCAGACTACTGCCCAGCTGTCAGTCAGGCAAGCTTGACCACCTGTGAGAGGTCACTGGTTCTTATTTTCATCTTGAGCTGTGAAGTACAGCCAAGCAGTCTGCAGCCCATACTAGGAAATTGGCCATCTCCCCTTATAATATCCGAGGATGTACCACAGCCTCGCTGCAGCTGTACGGCCCTTTAACTTTGCCTCTTCTTGGCAGTAGCTTACCTCTCCTTAGATAACCGAGCATACTGTTAGCATTCCCTATCACTTTATTGCTCTCGCTAGCAAACTTCAGGTCATCTGAACTAATTGTGTCTAGGTTCTTGTTCTCTTAATTGAGAAGAGGGGATGATGGATTTCAACGATGCTGAAAAAATATTGAGACTGTGTAGCAATCTGTCCCACAAATGTGTTGCACGCTGGTTTAGTCTAATTATGATGTCTGGCTTAATGTTAAATTGCAGATATAGACAAGATGGATGAATACACACTTGAAACAGTATAATGGACCAATCTATAAATTGGTGCCTAAAAGTAGATGTCAAGTGTACATATCTAATATAATAAAATGGTAGGACGCGCATGCGCACTAAAAAAATCGTGTTCCCTGATCCCGTCGCGGAAACACGAGTGCACATGCGCGCCTACTACGTCACCACAGCCTGCTCTCGCGCCGCTTCAGGCCCCACACTCGCAACTCACACATCCGCTGCAGCCTAGCAACTCCGACCACAACCTTCCCCCCTCAACCGCCTAGGAGCTGCGGCCGGGGCTTTCAGAACAGAATATGATTACCATCTTTCTTTAGGCAGCCCCGGTTGTTTACTTGGATTCAATGTCAGCATTAGGGTTCGCCGGCCGCCAGCCGTGAGAGCCGGGTGAGGAAGGCCGCCGCAGCCTCGCCGCTAGGTAGGGGGACAACAATCGCGCTTATGCTCAAGCCGCCGCCACTACTCCTCTCTCGAACCGCACCAGGATCGAGAGAGGAGCTGCGGAGGGGGTTGAGCATAAGCGCCATTGTTGTCCCCCTACCTAGCCGCGAGGCTGCGGCGGCCTTCCTCACCCGGCTCACATTGAATCCAAGTAAACAACCGGGGCTGCCTAAAGAAACCGGTGCTTGGCCCGCCAAACAATTCCTGCCGTTGCCGAAATTTGCCCCACCATTCCTTCCCTTCCTCCATCAGGTCAGTTCAGCTCCGCCTATGTTAAAAGCAGCTGCTTTGAAATTGGAGCCCTGCCGCCACCGTAACACGTTCCCTCTGCCGCGGTCCCATATGTCAGAGAAGGGGCGGGACCAAGGCAGAGGGGAACGTGCTACGGCAGTGGCAGGCCTCCGATTTCGACGCGGCTCCTTTTAACATTGATGGATTCACTGCACCTGATGGAGGGAGGGAAGGAAAGGTGGTTGTGCGCTGTTGAGCCCCTCTTTGCCCTCAGACCCTCTCCTAACTGCTCCCTCCTATCTCAGACCACTGGGGGGAGGTGCCTGTCTTTAGCTGCAGGGATGGAAGGAGGGAAGAAGAAAGAAGGGGCCCTGGCAAGCGAGTTATCAAAAGCCAACCATAGCCTGGGACCCCTACATGATATGAATAATGACCAGACAACAAAAGGTAAGAAAAATAATTTTATTTTCTGTTTTGTGATTACAATATGTCAGATTTGAAATGTGTTTTGAGGGAGGCTGCCGCCGTGGCTTTGGACAGAGGGGTACCATTTTTGTGGGAGCTGGCCTTTGGAGAGGCTTGGGACGGATGCGGGAGGGGCTGCCACTGCGACGGGCTTTGGTGGGGGAGCCAGCCAGACTGCGAGTGTGGGGACGTTGTAAGCATGGATTGGTCAAGGAGCTGCCGCTTCCAAGGCTTTGAAATTGCTCTCCCACCGTCACTCCCTCCCGCCCCGGCTCTGCCTCTGCCCCTGCCCAGGTTCAAAAGCAGGAGAGGCGGTCATCTAGCACCCGTTAATCTAACGGGCTTAAACACTAGTAAGTTATAAAATAATAGCAACTAACATGCATGATAGGTGCTACTGAGGCGGGGGATTCATCAAGGTGTGGTAAAGGTGTCCCCTCCTCCTCCTCCCTGCCTAATACTGCAGGTTACTGAATCCCATCTTATAGAAATGCTGCTGCTTGTTCCTCATATGGTAATATGACACCTAATGGTAATCTCATGAAACTGTCACTAGGGGCACCATTTTGACTACGTCACTGGGACTGGCCAGAAGTGATTGGGCATCGCTCCTGGCCAACTCCCCTGGACCTCACTGAAGGACTCCCCTGGACTACTCTGGAATTTTTCAGTAGCCACTAGGTGGGTTGGGGGCCAGGGCGGTGGGTAAGTACATGGGAGTTGTGGCCAGAGAGGATTCATTCCTGTAGCCTGGGAACAGCAGGTCATGGCTTTATGTAGCCTGAATAACCCGGTCGGTAAAATAACCCCAACAAAAAGCTGGGGTTATTTTACCATGATTTTTGGGCCCTATGTAGCTTTTTGTTGCGTTAGGCAATTTGCATATGTGACAGAAATACCTAGAAACAAAGACAGAAATAGGCCCCTGCCCTTTTAAGGAGACCTTCCAACCTGGGGAAGCTGAGCTCCTATCCCCCTTTTCCCTTTATAGGCAGGCCACCTGAGCAGCCTTGCTTTCCAGATTTCAGCGATTGGCCACAGCAAGCAAATCCAGCCTAAGATAACTCCCCCCCCCCCTCCCCATGAGCTGGACTGGAACAGAAAGCAAGTCTCTTCAGTATCTTTGGGAAGCCAAGCCACATGAGGTCACCCCTAGAGCTTCCAGACAATTTCAAGTTCCACCAGGGAGGAACTGGAGAGCTGGTTGAGGAAGTTTCCAGAGAAGACTGGGGATATGGACTAGGTTTCCTCAACAGTGCCTGGGGAGAATGTTGGTAATTTCCCAGACTTGTTTTAATAACAATGGCATTCAGCCACCAAACTCCATTGCTTTTCATCTGAGCATTTTATATATTGTAACCGGCAGCCTCAAGGCAATGGGTCTTGGGCCACCGGTACAAGAAAAACCTCTTGTGAGCCGCTGCGGGCAGCACAAGGAAAAATAATAAAGCATTTAGATTAAGGACAACATCGCACCAGGTAAGTTTTTCTCCAAAATAAACTTGCACTTTATTCCTCAAAGTAAAAATAAAAGGAAAACTTGTCAGGATGATTCAGCTTATAAACTCAATGTTCATATGGCAAACTGAATAAGTCACTAGTCTCTGTGGGTGTATCACAATAAAAAAATAATCCCAAAACATTCAACAGGAATCTTCCCCAACAGAGTAGAATTCACATTAGTTCACAGTTCAAAAGCATGTGTAACAAAAGAAAGAAAAACTCCAAAACTAAAAACAAACTTCAGGATTGCACCAATTCAGCACAAGTCAGTGCAACTGCACCGGCTTCTTCAGCAACGGAGTGCTGGGCAGACAGTGTGCTCCGTGTGGTATTATTCTGCCAAAATTGGCCCTCTATCCCACCACATGAACACGGGGCAAACCCCACTGTCTGGGACTGAAAAACAGTTCACTTTCCCCCACCAGGGAAAACAACAAACTTCCAAAAAGGGAAAAAACCCCCCAAAAACCAAACACCAGTATCAAAAATACAGTTCTTGCACAGTTCAAAGGCAAACATCTTTACTCTTCAGCTGGCTTAGAAATATCCAGTGCAAGCAATTAGAAAACAAACTTTCAGTACTCACTACAACAGAGTCAGTCACTTGGCTTTCATACAGCATACCTCCATAGGTTGGGCTTCACTAGGCAAATCAGCATTTGTCTCAGGGTTTACTTCCAGCTCCATGTCATGTGGTTCTTCCAGCAAACCAAGAGGCATATCTTCACCAGCCTCTATCAACTCCATGTACTCTGGAACTGGGCTGACATTCAGAGCTCTCAGCCCTGAGGCCCAGATTCTCTAAAAGTGCGTCCCGATTTTAAGCAGCCTTAGGAATAGCGGGTCCGCCCAATCAGATTGGCCAATCAGACCTTAGACTTAGTAGGGATGGGCGGACCCGCTATTCCTAAGGCCTGATTGGTCCAGGCTTCTAGAGCCTGGGCCAATCAGACCTTAGGCTTCGGCGGGATGGGCCGGGAAGGGGCGGGCCCGCCTCATTTCGACGAGGCGTGCCTGCTTGCTCGACGTGCAAGACCCATCTGTAAGAACAGGTTTGGTGGAGTGGGGGTTGTTAGCGCCGGGGGGGGTGCGTCTTCGGGCAGGAGGGATTGGGCACCCTCCTGCCAGCGACCGATATTGTCGGGGGGGGATCGGTAATGTCGGGGGGGGCGGTCGGTAGTGTCGGGGGGGGGGGCGGTCGGTAGTGTCGGGGGGGTGCGTCTTCGGGCAGGAGGGTTTGGGCACCCTCCTGCCAGTGATCGGTCAGGGGCCACGGCCCGCTATACTTATGGCGGCAGAGAGATCCCTTGCCGCGATAAGTGTAGCGGGCCGTGTCTAATCTAACCCGATTCTCTAACCCGCGTCTGTAACATGGACGCCGGTTACAGAATCGGGGTTTAGTTTAGGCCGATTCTGAATAGGACGCCTCTCCCGGGCGTCCTATACAGAATCAGGGCCTAGGGTCTTGCGGGCCTCGCCTTCAATATAGGCGGCCTGCCTGGGGAGCATTTTTTTTTTTAAAACGTGCATCCCGATTGGCTGATTAGACAGCTGTAGGACGCCTACAGCTGCCTAAAATCGGGACGCACTTTTAGAGAATCTGGGCCTGAGTGCTGCGGCCTATCCTGCCTGAGTTCCTGCTGCTTCTGATTCTCAAGTAGCTTGGCTCTCAATAATAGCAGTCCGCAGCCCCACCCCAAACCCTCAGGTGGAGATGATTTCCAGTCAATCACCCTAGGCTTCAGTGGGGGATGGGAATCCTGCATGCCTGCTCTCCCGCTCCCTCTACAGGACAAAGAAGGTAAGTCATCAATTGACTGGAATTGTGCTTTAAAAGGGGAAATTTGAGTGGAGCCTGAAATGGACTTGTGCACTGCTCTAGGGGCACTCCTAGCAGGCATAGTCTGCACACCACATACCCTCCCCCCCTTAACGGACTGCTAGGGGTGGACCTAGGCCTCTCCAGGGCCTTTTCCCCAACCTGGGATAAAGCATCAGCATTAGGGTTAATATTTTCTATTCCGGCCCCTCTTCCTTCCCAAGGAAGGACCAGGATTTGGGGTATAAAAATCCCCATCCTGCTGTAAATCCGGGGACTGAGATTCCTCAGCTGGATCAGTTAAATGGAGAAAACCTTCCTCTAAGGAATCCACCCTAGATCCAAAGCCTGAGATTATCTCACACATCTTTTTAAGATCTTCATTCCCCATCTGTTTCACTTGTACTTGCACCTCTTTAACTTCCTCATGTACCAGGCTAACTGCACAGGCAATATCCTGTACTACTGTCACAGGTTCTTGCTGTTCTTCTACATGGCATTCGATATGCTCAATTTGTTTTTTTATACCTTGTGTACTCTCTTTTAAAGATTGCAAATCCTTCTGGCACAGTTGAAGGTTTTCCTCCAGGGTAGTCCTTAGTAATTGGTCTTTCTGTAAAAGAACCTCTTGTAGCTTATTATCAAGGCTCCCCTCAATTTCCGGAACTGCCTGTTGCCATTGTTGTTTCTGGCCCTCCTGACCCTGAGCTAATTCTAGCTGCAGTCTACAGAATTGTTGTTCAACAGCCTTTTCTATGACTGACAGAGAGTCTTGGTCAGACTGGGAAATCGTTGGGCCTAGAGATATTATGCCCCTCTCTAAAGGAACATCAGAGGAACCAAAACCCTTTGTTCCTCTGCGTGTAGGTAGCAACTGCCTCCATTCCTCCAACTTTGGTTGCCAGATTCGTTCGCAGATTAGCTGCGCAATGCGGTCCCCTTTCTTGATCTGGTATTCTGTCTCTGAGCTATTTATTAGCAAAACGGAAACGTTTCCCCGAAAATCAGGATCAATAACCCCAGCACCTACATCCAGGGCATGTTGTGAAGCTAGCCCTGAAAGCGAGGCCACTCTAACATAAGACCCCGGTGGCGGAGATACTTGGATATCTGTGGGGACCAATGTTCTTCCCCCACTCTGCACTACCACATCCTTAGCTGCATAGATATCGCATCCTGCTGCCTTATCATAGGCCTGTGTCGGTGCATGGGCATTTTCAGATAAAGGGGCCCAGCGAATTGTAGGATGCCAACGAGAATAAGCCCTTCCCTCTTGCCGAGGATAACCGTTGTTGGACCTATTTCTCCTGTGCCTCCAATTCGAACCCTCTTTGGCCATAAGAGCACAGCTATATCCCCCTTCTTCACCCTGGACTCTAAGGGGTTTCTTTTCCTGGATGCCCTCCCCAAGGCCTGCCCAATCCCACCCTAAAATAAGGGACACAGGGGCATTAGGAATCACTGCTGCACCCAGGTAGCACACATCCCCCTTAAACCTTATAGGGATCCTATATCGAGGATAAGTGTTCTTGCCTCCATGGACACAAACAATAGGGACCTTCTCTGAACTCTTGGTAAAAGAGCCGGTTTGTTTTACTCGGTCCCAACAAGGTCGGGACATAACCGACTGCTCCGCTCCTGTATCTAATAGGGCTTTAACTCTATAGCCATTTATGTGAATCACTATCTCATAGGGCTTTGTAGAGTTTTTACCCCCTTCCCGAGTAGTAAGTGACAGCTTAACCCCACACTGCTTCTGCATGTGTCCGGGTTTACCACACCTAAAACAGGATACAGGTTTTTTCCTAGGTGTCCCTGAGTCATGCGCTATCCTGTGGGCTCATGAATATTCTCTTGGGACTTATGGTAGCCCCCCGTCTGACCCCCTACGGGCAAAGGTACCTCCATGAGTGCTCCCTTCAGGTCCTGAGGAAGAAGAGGAGTCAATGTAAGCTTCAGCTAGCTCTATCACTTGTCCTAGCAGATGACTTCCCTGTCTCTGGATCCAGGCTCTGAGGTTCTTCGGCAGAGCCTCCAAAAACTGCTCTAGTAGTATTTCAGCAAGCATGGCCTGGGGATCCGAGAGACAGGGTTGTACCCACCATTCCACTAGCTTCCTAAGCCTATGAAGTAGTGCTTTGGGCCTCTCTTTGTTCCTCAACTGGGTACCCCTGAACTCTTGACGTTAGTGTTCCCTCGTATACCCTAAGTAGTCCAGGATATGGTTTTTAATGGCCCGGTAGTTATTAGCTAACTCAGGGCTGAGAGTCTGATATGCCGCCAACGCTGCTCCAGCGAGATACGGGATCAGCCTCGTAGCCTTTTGTTGTTCTGGTCAGCCAGCCACTACCGCCATTTGTTCAAATGCCATCAAAAAATCATCCGGAGCATCGGTAGGTCCCATCTTACAAAGCTGCATGTTAGTAAAATAGTTCAGCCCTACTGTTGCTGGTACTCCTGCACTGGAACCTCCATACACTGTCCCTTGGAGAAACTGGCTTGTACCAGCTCCTCGTGTCTCCTATTGGCCTCCACCTGGCTCGCCCGCCAGAGATCCTGGTTCGCCTGGAGCATGACCTTTAAGTCCTCCGTCTGTTTCTGTCTTTCTGACTCCAACAAGGTGAACAGCTGCTGCAAATCCGTGACGCCACCTAGAAAGCAAACAAAAACAACGGAACCCAAGTGCGGGGTTTTTTTTTTCTTTTGCGCACTCCCAGAGAGCTAGCCCCAGCTCCTGCCTCCCAGCCACGCTATCAACCCCAGAATCCTCAATCAGCTGTCCCCAGGGTACTCTTACCAGACAGACTGATGAGTCTTAGCGTTTGGGAGTGACAACAGGCTTGGCACTTCTGTAACACTGCTATGCTCCCTCTGGATCTGCTTCCATGGCTTCTGGCCGTCACAATTGCAAGCAGAGTTCTCCCAAGGTCAGCAACAGTCCACAGATGAAGAGCAACAAAAAAAAAAAAAGCAAAAACAACACACAGCGTCAAGCACTGCACTTAATCAATTTCAGTTCCTGGTTTGATGTCCCTTGCAACAGTCTCCAATGTTAGGCAGTAAAATAAAAAATCCCAAAACTGATACCACCTTTGTAACCGGCAGCCTCAAGGCAATGGGTCTTGAGCCACCGGTACAAGAAAAACCTCTTGTGAGCCGCTGTGGGCAGCACAAGGAAAAATAATAAAAACATTTAGATTAAGGACAACACCGCACCAGGTAAGTTTTTCTCCAAAATAAACTTACACTTTATTCCTCAAAGTAAAAATAAATGAAAACTTGCCAGGATGATTCAGCTTATAAACTCAATGTTCATATGGCAAACTGAATAAGTCACTAGTCTCTGTGGGTGTATCACAATAAAAAATAGTCCCAAAACATTCAACAGGAATCTTCCCCAACAGAGTAGAATTTACATTAGTTCACAGTTCAAAAGCATGTGTAATAAAAGAAAGAAAAACTCAAAAACTCAAAAACAAACAAACTTCAGGATTGCACCAATTCAGCACAAGTCAGTGCAACTGCACCGGCTTCTTCAGCAACAGAGTGCTGGGCAGACAGTGTGCTCCGTGTGGTATTATTCTGCCAAAATTGGCCCTCTATCCCACCATATGAACACGGGGCAAACCCCACTGTCTGGGACTGGAAAACAGTTCACTTTCCCCCACCAGGGAAAACAACAAACTTCCAAAAAGGAAAAAAAAACCATTAAAAAAACCAGTATCAAAAATACAGTTCTTGCACAGTTCAAAGGAAAACTTCTTTACTCTTCAGCCGGCTTAGAAATATCCAGCATTGCAAGCAATTAGAAAACAAACTTTCAGTACTCACTATAACAGAGTCAGTCACTTGGCTTTCATACAGCATACCTCCATAGGTTGGGCTTCACTAGGCAAATCAGCATTTTGTCTCAGGGTTTACTTCCAGCTCCATGTCATGTGGTTCTTCCAGCAAACCAAGAGGCATGTCTTCACCAGCCTCTATCAACTCCATGGACTCTGGAATTGGGCTGACATTCAGAGCTCTCAGCTCTGAGTGCTCTGGCCTGTCCTACCTGAGTTCCTGCTGCTTCTGATTCTCAAGTAGCTTGGCTCTCAAGGATAGCAGTCTGCAGCCCCGCCCCAAACCCTCAGGTGGAGATGATTTCCGGTCAATCACCCTAGGCTTCAGTGGGGGTTGGGAATCCTGCACTCCTGCTCTTCCGCTCCCTCTACAGGACAAAGAAGGTAAGTCATCAATTGACTGGAATTGTGCTTTAAAAGGGGAAATTTGAGTGAAGCCTGAAATGGACTTGTGCACTGTTCTAGGGGCACTCCTAGCAGGCATAGTCTGCATATCACAATATGTGCCAGTTTTACTTAGACAATCTTCTAATGACCCAGCTTATTCTAGTTTATTGACAATTTGACCCCTGAGGAAGACTCTGTGTAGTCGAAACACGGCCTGTGTCGAGTCACATCAACGGGTTACATCAATTGTGGATTATACCAATAAAGTTCTATCTATGTCCTCCCCTTCTGTTTCCTTTTCCTCCTCCGGAGGTCTGGCATCTTTCCTTTTTTTCATCTCCATCACCCCGCAGCTGCAGCAATGGACCCCACCATCCACAGATCCACCATCTCTTCTTTTCTCAACTTCCCTTTCATCCAACATCTCTCTTCTGTGTCCCTGTCCCTATTCTCCTCTCCAATAGTGTCCCCCTTGTGTCCCTGTTCCTATGCTCCCTCCATGCCCAGCATCTTAGCTCGGTTTCATGCCTCTCCCCATATCCAGCTTCTTCTTTCTCTTTTTCTTACCTCCTGTATCCCCTTCCCTAGGTACAGGCTTTCTCCTACTATCTCTCCTGCCATCCTGCACACCTACTTTGGAGCAGTATCTGACCCTCTTGTACCCTTCCACTTGTGGTCTTGCATTTTTCTCTCTCCCTCTCTCCATTAGTCCAGCACCTCTCCTCTGCTTCCCTCCACCTCTTTCTGGTTTGGTCTCTCTCTTCTCTTCACTTCACCCTAGGTCTGGCATCTCCCCTTCCTTCTCATCCCTCTACACAGGCCTGCCTCCCCGCCGCGAAAGCCTGCTCCCCCCAGCTTTCCTGCTTTTTCCTTAAGCTAATACAGCAGCCTGCAGGGTCATCGGTGCTATAGCAATCTCTGCAGCTGCCATCATCCTCAGCGGCACGTTTACTCTGGAGGGGCAGGACTGTAGCAAGAGAGAACGTGCTGCTGAGGACGGCGGGCAGCTGCCGTATTAGCTTAAGGTAAGAGCAGGGAAGCTGGGGGGGAACATGCAGGTCTTTCCAACTGACCCTCCCCCCTCAAGCAGGAGCGGATGGCCAGCAAGAGGCAGCGCTGCCGCTCCTGCTTTAGGAAGGCACGGGGGGGGGGGGTGAGGGGGAAGAGTCGGTCATTGAATTGGGAGGCCAATTTTTTTTTTTTTTTTTTTATTGAACCTATTCGAATTGTGAATTGGGCAGCACTAGTGCACGCACAGCTGTACTATCGGAGCAAGTGGTAATAAATAATAGAATATCAAGCCTGGAAGATAAGTCTTTGGACTATGAAACCAGACTAAAAGCTTTGGAATCACAAGCCTCTGTCTGAGTTAGAGATAGTGGGAATTTTCATTTTAAATGTGAAATGTTAGAAAATGCTACTAGAAAATGTAACCTTAGGGTTATAAATTTTTCAAAAGTTTTGATAATTACACCAATGGAAATGTTTAAAAAGGTATATGAATGAGGTTTTGAAGGTACCTGAGTCAGCCTATCCACCTATCTCCAAAAATTTATTGCCTGCCAAGGTAAAATCACAAGAGTCCTAACCAGCAGAATCTTTCTGCTGATAGTTTGGATTTGACTAAAATTTCCTTGAGAGGTCGGAAGTGGTACTGCAGGTTCCTGCAACATTCTTTTTTTTTTTTTAATCTTTATTGAATTTTCAAAGCTGCCAAAAAATGCAATACAATATACATATCAATAATAAACAAATAAGCACTTATAACCAATCGGTATCAATACAACAATAACTCCCCCCCAACTCAACCGACATTTTCATCAAGGAATAAAGTCACATGAAAGATATACCTCTCCCCCTGGATGTGTATGTATTATAGGTTCCTGCAACATTGTTAGTTTCCCTTGCTATCGACTCAGACAGGGAGTGGTTGATGAAATTGTTTTTTTAGATAAAAATGTTTCCTTTATGACTTGTGAAGTACAGATATATCCAGATGTATCTAGATCTCAGAAAAGACAAAAATTTCTATTTATGAGACCACAGGTCCTACAGTTGGGAGCAACTTTCACATTGCGTTATCCCTGTAAATGTAAATGGTTCGGGGGTTATCATGCCTCATCTTTAATTTTCCTTAAAAATTGTTTCTTGAATGACATTATTCAGTTTATTTTTCTGCTCCGTCTCCAATAATTGTGGACTAATTATACTCTGAACTATTTAGTTACTTTCCTGGAAAATTATGTTGAGAACATTAGTTCATTGTTTAGATTATCTTCAGTTCATTGTATTTTTTCCTATTTTTGGCGGATGTTATTGTCAAAAGTTTAAAATGCATAAATAAAGAATTTAAATAAATAAATAGAAATGTTTTTAATTGTGCTTTAAATCGTTCCAAAGATGATTCTTCTTGTAGAACTGCAGGCATAGCATTCCAGAGCTGTAACGGAAAAGATTGATGATCGATGCATGCTAAACTGGCGTATTGATGGGATATGTGAGAGGTGTTGGGCATTAGATCTCAAGATTCTAGCCTAGGTATGAGGGATCAAAAGTCTGTTTAAGAATTCCGGAAGATTTGTATTGCGTGTTTTAAATGTCAAAAGTAGAATTTTATATGTAATTTTGTGTGTTGCTGGCAACCAATGCACTTTTATTAAGCGAGGAGTAACGCAATCAAATTTTTTTGCTTTCACAATGATCTTTATAGCAGTGTTCTGAATTTGCAAGCGCCTTAGCTCCTTTTGCGCGATTCCTTTATAAAGCGCGTTACTGTAATCAAGACTGGATATGACAAGGGAGTGGATAAGAATATTCAATGCTGAAGAATCTAAAACTTTGGAGAGAGACCTATGAAAACATCTTTGTACAATAAAACCGATTTGTTTATATGTTAATTTGTTATCCAATATGACCCCCCCAGGAGTTTTAAAGACAATGTTTCCTGAGACCTATTGAGGTAGTTAATTGAATACCATCTTTGCAAGGGAATACTGGCACACTGGGGTAGAAGTTAACGTCACAGAGGGCAGGGGTCTGGTAGAGCCAACAGCTGTGCACAGATAGACTGACTTTGCAACTGCTGAATGCACCCAGGACTGACCTTACCTACTATCCCACTCTTGGTACGTCACTGTCTAACTGGGCAGACAGGACCACATAAAAAGCCTGGTTAGATATGCAGATACCAGTGTCGTCTGGTATTCGATGCCATGCCCAGACATGGCCCAGTATTGAATATATTGGTCAAGGATCTCCCGTACGAGGAACGGCTGGATAAATTAAAGCTATAGTCACTCGAGGAACGCAGAGAGAGGGGCGACATGATCGAGACATTCAAGTATCTCACGGGCTGCATCGAGGTGGAAGAAGATATCTTCTTTTTCAAGGGTCCAGCGGCAACAAGGGGGCATCCGTGGAAAATCAGGGGCAGGAAACTGCACGGGGACACCAGGAAATTCTTTTTTACTGAAAGGGTGGTTGATCGCTGGAATAGTCTTCCACTTCAGGTTATTGAGGCCAGCAGCGTGCCTGATTTTAAGACCAAATGGGACAGACAAGTGGGATCTATTCACAGAGAAAGGTACGGGAGGGTCTTTGGGGTGGGCAGACTAGATGGGCTGTGGCACTTATCTGCCGTCATTTCTATGTTTCTATGTTTAATTCATCCCATTGCTGTAAGCGGTTTTAAAACCTCCGACTGATTTGAGCTGAATTGTCCGGCATATTCCCCTCAGAGATAAGCAGCGGCTTTCCCAAGTCTACATGGCTAATAATGATTTTTTTGGACTTTTCCTCCCAGAACTTGTCCAAATCTTGTATAACCTCAACTATAGCAAGTGCTTTTACCATATTCTCAGGTAACACATTCCAGAGTTTAATTGTGCATGATCCCTCAGCCTTTGTACTTTTTGAAAAAGTAAGCAAATGATTCGCATTTAACCGTTTGACTCCACTCAGGATTTTAGAGATCTAACCTCTTTAGCATTTCCTCGGAGAAAGGCATGTGAACCTGAGTGGAAAAATCTCTCATTCCTCATGAAAAACAGTCCTATGAGCAAGAAGCATAAACGGGAGGTAACTGAAGATACGGCAGTTCAACAACTGCCAGTTTAAGATCTAAGTTTTGTTGCAATGGTAGAATTTAAGCTGGTCATGAAGGTATCTGGAATACTGTGAGCTTGGGTTTATTTTTGTATAACTTCCTCTATTTTAAATCAGTTGCTTACTTTATTGGCCTTTTTGGCTCTGTTCTTAGTTGAACTTTGTGTACAAAGCTGTTCAATTATCTGCCTTGAACTGGGATCAGTAAAAAGAGGAACATACATACCAGATGAAATGAAACATAGGAGGAGAAGCATTGTTAGTTTATTCTGTAATAGTAAAAATTATAGAATCTGGAAGTACCTTATACACCAAGGTTTATCTTCTCAGTCCTTGAGACCATCCAGGATATTTGTAATGAATATCCATGAGATAAATTTGCATGAGTCATTATATAACATGGGGAAAGCCATTGCTTGCCCTGTATCGGTAGCATGGACCTGGATTGGCCACCGTGAGAACAGGCTACTGGGCTTAGACCATTGGTCCGACCCAGTAAGGCTATTCTTATGGAAATAAAATATCACACAGCTTTGGGATATAAGTTCAAAATGACGACAGGCCAAAATGTCTGCTCCTAGATCTGGATAACTTATCAGCTCTGGAACTTCATGGAGGCAGTTGGTATACATATAAGTTGAAGGAATAGACAGGAGTGAGAAGGATATGGTATTCTAAGCATTGTTTGTTGAGATAACCTGAATATATTCATGGTAATCTCCCAGCACTATCCAGTACATTGTATCCTTGTTTATATATACCCATAGGAGGAGCCTTAAACAACCTGGGACAATCAGAGCCTTAGGCTCCTCCCCAGCACATCCCAGGATGCACCAGGGAGGAGAAGGCCAGTCATTTTGAAGAGGTGGGCCTGCTGGTCAGAGGGAGTAGGAATTCCTCCGGCCAGCCATAATAAATAAAGTAAGGGAGAGGGAACAGGGGTAACTGGAAGCATGGAGGATGTCCTGAGGGGGGCATTGCTAGGCAGCGGGAGGGAGGGAGCATCTCTCCCATTGCCATGGGGGGGGGGGAGTTAGCAGTGTTGGGTGATTGTGCGACGCGGCAGGATCTTCAATTTGGGTTTGTTGGGTTTTTTAATTTGCGGGGGTGTGGGGGGTGAGGGTTCTGAGCTGTCAAGCTTTACTTTCCTATCAGTATCTGAGCCAATCAGGAACTGATAAGAAAGTAAGGCAATGATGGCTCAGACCTGTTGGCATATTTTGGCCACAAATGTGGTACAATGAGGTTAGAGAATCACTCGATGCTTGGAGTGCTCATTATAATAGTAATGATCTCATTGGACATGTATGAATAAAGGGAAAAAAATTATATTCATTCTGTACAATATTTTGTTAATCGCTCCCAAACATCCCTAAATTTCTTGGCCCTGCTGTATGGCTATTACCTGCTCCATTTTAAAGATTTGGCATAACGAATTCCACCAAAAATTATAATTCAGCTGATCCCAATTTTTCATAATTTGCTGTATGGCAACCCCTGTCATGATGAACAAAAGTTTATTATTATTAGAAGAGATTTGACTCTTAGCTCTCATGGAAGTACCAAATAACAGTGTCATATGATAATGCCACCGGATTTTCCAGTAGATTATTCACTTGGCCCCAAATGGATTTCCAAAAACTAAGTATCAATGGACAATAGAATATTAAATGATCTAATGTCCCAGCTTCGAGATGACAGTGCCAGCATCTATTAGGCTTAGAGATGTCTAATTTATGTGAACAAACTGGGGTCCAAAAAGCTCTATCTAATAAGAAAAACCATGTTTATCTCAGATCTCATCCTCCAAGCCCAAATTTGTGGCCATTGAGATGCAATAATTTGATGCTTTATCTCAATGCTCCAAATTTCACGTAGACTAGTCTTTGGTTTCTTATTAAAAAATACAGATATTAATTTATATAACTGAGCGGCCTAGTGTCCCAAGAAGTCCACCTGAAAACATAAGACCGGCAAACTGCTGATTAGTTAGATTTTTCCATTCAGGGAACCCCTCGTGAATGACCTGCTTCAACAGCAACCATCTATAATTTTGTGATTTGTTAAGACCAAATTTGTGTTGCAATCGTGAAAAGTCAAGCAGCTTACCATCTGATATAACAACATCCAAAGTATGTATACCTGCCTTCATCCAATGTTTCTAGCCGACCTTAAACCCGCCAATTTGAATCTTGGAGTTCAGCCAGAGGGACTGACATGTGGATTTATGGATTGGAATAGTTGTTAAATTATTGATATATTTTAAAGTTTGTCATGTGTCTAGTAAAATTCTATTGTCCTTATTCAATCTAGGCAACTTGATACTTAGAACGTGACCTAATCGCAGTGGAGACATGAGTTGCCATTCCAACCACAACCAGTCTGGAAGATTTTCCATGAGCTCAGGCAAATTTTAGTTTTGAGAATCTGGCCCTGAGCCAGCACTGCTTTCAGCCTGAACCCAGAAGATGTTAAGAGCCTCTATTAAGGGAAGACAAAAGACAGCCAGGGTTGGTACCAGTGCTAAACAGAACTTTACTGCACCATAACAGAAGGTGTATAAGTGGCAAACAGAAACTGGAACAGGACAAAGGAAACCACTCAAAACAGATTCATCTGAAACTTTCCAGACAAAAAGCACTATTATAAATCTAATCAGGCCCTATCCAGCAAAACTTAAGCCACTCAGACTGAGATAATACAAAATTTAATCAGATGACATCAAGCAACTCGAAACAGGGGAAAAGTTTTGAATTGAAACTGCCTTGGGATTGGATGTTGGCCCTAAGCCCCTGCGTTGGAGATTAGGCCTTCAATTTCCCAGAATCTATAAAACAGGAAGATTCATCCATGCTCCCTCTCTTCTCTTTGCACCATCGCTGGAAACATGTGCTGTGCTCTCTTAGGGATCGTGGGATATACACCACATCTTGCTGCAACATCTCTTCTTAATCTGGGGAAAGGCCTGCCTGTTTAAAACTTAGCACAGAGGCACAGAGTTAAGTTTTAAACAGGCAGGGCTTTCCCCAGATCAGTGGCGTACCTAGGGTATGTGGCACCCAGGGCCCATCATTTTTTGAAACCCCCCACGTAAAAAATATTTTTTGTAATAACCATGAAACGGTATAAATGGTCAGAATAGAAACAGGGAGTGAAAATATTCTTTTATTGAACCTCATATATGTAACCATTATTCCAAACATAACAACATAAATTATGTTTGAATTGTCATGACATGAGAAGTACATATGGAGTAGTTGCAGGTGATGCTTGGGACAGTTCTGATTGTGTTAGTTCGGTTTTGTGTTTTTTGAATAGAAGGGTTTTTATTTCTTTTTTGAAGGTTTTGTAGTCTGTGGTCGAGGTCAATAGGTTGTAGAGTTGGGGTCGAGTGTTGCAGCTCGAATGGCTAGGAGGTTGTCGAACAGTTTTTTCTTTTGACGTTTTTGGTTGGAGGGTGCGTGAATGGTGTGCGAGTTCTCCTATGTCTGGTTGAAGTGGATTTAATTATTTAACTGAAGAAATTAGTTACACCCACCCCATTCCACACACATTAATTCTCTTCCATTTTTGTTCCTATTATAAAAAAATGGATAAGTTCCCAGAAAAAAATACATTAAAATAAGAAGTGAAAACAAAGGCTAATTGGGTCAGACCAATGGTCATTCATGCCCAGTAGCCCATTCTCATAGTAGCCAATCCAGGTCACTAGTACCTGGTCAAAACCCAAAGAGTAGCAACATTCCATGCTACCGATCCAGGGCAAGCAGACACTTCCCCCATGTCTTAATAACAGACTATGGACGTTTCCTCCAGGAATTTGTCCAAATCTTTCTTAAAACCAGCTACACTATCTGCTTTTACCATAACTTCTGGCCACTTCATTTTTAAGTTTAGATCTTTCCTTTCAAACAGAGACCTTGCTAGATGTCAAATACAGCACAAGGGAACTTCACATGGACTTAGCTGTGCAGGAAATGTGAATCTCCTCATACACACACCATATAGTGCAAAAATGTGCAAAGGTCTGTTTTTTTCTTTCGATCACTACATAGCCTAATGCCACACAAGCAGCGCTGTTACAAACATCATTTCTCTCCCTCTCCTCTATTATCAGACCCATTATTTCTTCATCCCCCCCCCAAAGTTTGGCATATGCACGTCTCTTTGAACACCCCCTTCCCTCTGTGTACTTCTAAACCAGGGTCCCCCCCAAAGGCCTGTCCCCCCTTAAAGGTCTGCCTGTCTCCCCCTTGAAGGCCTGCACCCCCTTGAATGCATGTCCCACCCCCTTGTAGGCCTGTCCCCCCTCCTTGAAGGCCTGTCCCTCCCCCTTGTAGGCCTGTCCCCCCACCTTGAAGACCTGCCTGCCTGTCCCCCCCTTTGAAGGTCTGCACCCCTCCGAAGGCCTGCACCCCCCTGAAGGCCTGTCCCCCCCTTGAAGGTCTGTCCCACCCCCTTGTAGGCCTGTCCCCCCTTGAAGGCCTGCCTGCCTGTCCCCCCCTTGAAGGCCTGTCCCCCCCTTGAAGGCCTGCACCCCCCGATGTCCTGCACCCCCCCTGAAGGCCTGCACCCCCCCTGAAGGCCTGTCCCACCCCCTTGTAGGCCTGCCCACCCCCTTGTAGGCCTGTCCCCCCTTGTAGACCTGTCCCCCCTTGAAGGCCTGCCTGCCCCCCCTTGAAGGCCTGTCCCTCCCCCTTGAAGGTCTGCACACCCCCCCCCCGAAGGCCTGTCCCCCCCCTTGAAGGCCTGCCTGCCTGTCACCCCCCCTCCCCCTTGAATGCCTGCCTGCCTGCCCACCCGCCCCACCCCGAAGGACCGCTCGCCCCCCTGGCCTCCCCGCACCACCTATGAAGCAGCACTACCTATGCTCCCGGCCTTGCCATTCAGTCCCCACCACCACCACCACCCCCGAAGGACCGCTCGCCCCACTGACCTTCCTGCACCACCTATGAAGCAGCCGCAGCAGGATCGCGACGTCAGCTATCCCTGCGCTGCTTCCTGAGCCGCGTTCCCGCCCCTCCTCTGACATCAGAGGAGGGGCGGGACCGCGGCGCAGGAAGCAGCGCCCAAGCAGCTTAGGGATTGCTGACCTCGCGATCCTGCTGCTTGCTGCTTCACAGGTGGTGCAGGAAGGTCAGTGGGGCGAGCGGTCCTTCGGGGGTGTGGGGGGACTGAACGGCAAGGCCGGGAGCACCCCTTCAGGGCTGGCACCCGGGGCGGACCGCCCCTCCCGCCTCCCCCCTTGGTACGCCACTGGCCCCCATTGCAAACAATTCTCTAGGAGTCACACTACCCCAGGTGGGAAACTCCCCACAGGGACTTAGCAATCACGGGGTATGGAGGGCTATGTATGTTAATGCACACAGTTTAGGCAATAAGATTCTAGAATTAGAGACCGAAATAATGAATGCCGACCTTGACGTGGTGGCAATATCCGAAACTTGGTTCACAGACTCTCATGTGTGGGATATGGCTATACCGGGATACAACTTATTTCGTCAGGACAGAGAGGGAAAGTCAGGGGGAGGGGTGGCACTATACATTAAAGAAGATATCAAAACTACCAGAATCACAGATGTCAAGTACACCGGGGAATCCCTATGGGTGAACCTGGCCAGAGGCAGGGAAAAATGCCTGTATCTTGGTATAGTATATAGACCTCCAAGACAACTGGAAGACAAAGACTCCAAATTAATTGAAGACATAGAGAATATCACTCTACGGGGAGACGCTGTTCTGCTAGGGGACTTCAACATGCCTGACGCAGATTGGAACTCATACTCAGCAACAACCAGCGGCAGCAGGAGACTGTTAACATCCATAAAGGGAGCACGACTCAAACAAATGGTATTGGAACCCACTAGGGCCCAGGCAATCCTGGACCTGGTACTCACCAACGGGGATAGCGTCTCGAAGGTCTCAGTAGGAGATACGCTAGCCTCCAGCGACCACAACATGGTGTGGTTCTACCTCAGGAAAGGTTTCCCTAGATCAAACACGAAAACAAAAGTACTCAACTTCCGAGGCACTGACTTCGAATGCATGGGAGATTTCGTCCACCGGACACTGCAGAACCAAGCTACAACCAATGATGTGGAAGCTATGTGGTCATCCCTGAAATCTACTATACATGAAGCGACAAGCCTCTACATTAAATCAGTACACAAATGGCGAAGAAACAACAAACCCCAATTGTACTCCGCAGAAATCTTGCACCTCGTCAAGGAGAAGAAAAAAGCATTTATTTCCTACAAACGAACGGAGACTAGGAAAGCTAAACTAGAACATAGGGCGAGGTCTGCAGCGGTCAAAGCGGCAGTCAGGGAGGCCAAATTTCGAGTGGAAGAGACTCTGGCAAAGAACACGAAGAAAGGGAACAAATCCTTCTTCAGGTATATTAGTGATAGGAAAAAGAACACAGACGGGATAGTACGCCTTAGAAAACCAGATGGGAACTGCGCAGAATCAGATTCCGATAAAGCAGAACTACTGAATGAATACTTCTGCTCGGTCTTCACCTGCGAGGCACCGGGGCACGGTCCGCAGTTGCAGGAAGGCCCAGCGTGGAAGACCCGTTTCAGAATTTCGAGTTCACACCTGGCGACGTCTACTATGAACTGGCAAGACTCAAGGTGGACAAAGCCATGGGACCGGACAATCTACACCCCAGGGTGCTCAGTGAGCTGCTTGATGTCCTGGCAGAACCGCTATCAGGACTCTTCAATCTCTCCCTAAGTTCGGGGAGAATCCCCATAGACTGGAAAACAGCTAACGTCATTCCACTGTACAAAAAGGGTTGCAGGGCAGAGGCTGCAAACTACAGACCGGTGAGTCTCACATCAATAGTATGCAAACTCATGGAAACACTAATCAAACGTAAATTAGACGCAATCTTGGATGAGGAGAATCTACGGGATCCCAGTCAACACGGATTCACCAAGGGTAGATCCTGCCAATCCAATCTCATCAGCTTCTTTGACTGGATAACAAAACAGTTAGACTTGGGAGAATCCATGGACATCGTATACCTAGACTTCAGCAAAGCTTTCGATAGTGTCCCGTATCACAGGTTGTTGAGCAAGATGAAATCAATGGGGCTGGGAGAAACACTAACTACATGGGTCAATGACTGGCTGAGTGGCAGACTTCAGAGGGTGGTAGTTAACGGTACCCTCTCTAAAATATCAGAGGTGACCGCAGGGCTCAGTCTTGGGCCCGCTCCTTTTCAACATATTCATAGGTGACCTAACTCAGGGGCTTCAAGGTAAGGTAACGTTATTCGCTGACAACGCCAAACTATGCAATATAGTGAGAGATGGCAATTCACCCGATAGTATGACACAGGACCTACATTTGTTGGAGCTTTGGTCCTCGACCTGGCAGCTGGGCTTCAACGCTAAGAAATGCAAGATCATGCACCTCGGCAGCAGAAATCCATGCAGAACTTACACCTTGAATGGTGAGACCTTAGCTAGAACTTCAACAGAACGAGACTTGGGAGTGATCATCAGCGCAGACATGAAAACTGCTGATCATGTGGAGAAGGCTTCATCTAAGGCAAGACAGTTGTTAGGTTGCATCCGCAGGAGTTTCGTCAGCCGGAAGCCTGAAGTCATAATGCCATTATACAGAACCATGGTGAGTCCTCATTTGGAATACTGTGTGCAATTCTGGAGGCCATACTACCGAAAAGATGTGCTGAGAGTAGAGTCGGTGCAACGGATGGCCACCAGGATGGTCTCGGGGCTCAAGGATCTATCGTACAAGGAAAGGCTGTAAAATTTGCGGCTGTACTCACTCGAGAAAGGTAGGGAGAGAGGAGACATGATAGAGACGTTTAAATATATTACCGGCCGTATCGAGATGGAAGAAAAGATTCTCTTTCTCAAAGGACCCTCAGCCACAAGAGGGCATCCGCTCAAACTCAGGGGCGGGAAATTTCATGGCGACACCAGGAAATATTTCTTCACCGAGAGAGTGGTTGATCCTTGGAACGAGCTTCCGGTGCAGGTGATCGAGGTAAACAGCGTGCAAGAATTTAAGAGCAAATGGGATGCCAATGTGGGATCCTTTAGAGGGTTAAGCCAAGGGAACCTGTCACCGGGAGTGGGATCCCTAGGATAGTAGACTTGGGGGTGGGTCAGTAGAGTGGGCAGACCTGATGGGCTATGGCCCTTATCTGCCGTCATCTTCTATGTTTCTATGTTGTTTCTAAGGTGTTTTACAATAAATGTTTTTATCTTGAAAATTCTTGAATCATCAGCTTTTTATATTTGGTCACTACTACTGTGTTTTTCTGCCACTTTTATGTGTTTGGGGGGAACTGAATGGTTTTCTTCTAAATCAGGGGTAGGGAACTCCGCTCCTCGAGAGCCGAATTCCAGTCAGGTTTTCAGGATTTCCCAAATGAATATGCATGAGATCTATTTGCATGCACTGCTTTCAATGCATATTCATTGGGGAAATCCTGAAAACCCGACTGGAATACGGCTCTCGAGGACCGGAGTTCCCTACCCCTGTTCTAAATGAAAATTGAAAAACTTATCTGATCTTAAGTGGATACACTGAATGAGGATCCCCATTCAGTGTATCCACTTAAGATCAGATAAGTTTTTCTCACTAAAGCTTAACTTAACTTATATATTTATTTAAATTATATGCAAGAATTGAAACAAAATGAGTTCTATTGGCCAATGAGGATGCTGGCTACTGTCATACTCAAGTGTTACATGAAATAGGGCACTCGGGTGTAGCCGCTGAGGCCATAGAAAGTTTGATGAAATATTTCTACTGGATTTAGAAGATGAGGAAGCATTATTTGATTAAATAGATATCTATGAATTTTTACTAGTATGAATTTTCTGCAGATATGAAGTAATATGAAATATAATTAAATACATCAGAGTGTGGCTCGTACTTATTTAATGATTGATGAATTAGCCGTCACTCAGAATTTATATTAAAGCCATGTAATTAAGTTAACTAGAAATATTAGCACATAACCATTAATCGGGAACATGGAAAAATCAGCCATTTTCCAGCTGTGGTAAAAATGGCCCTGGTGTAGGGGTATCCTAAGGCCAATTTTTTACTGCAGCTGAGAACCCCCAATTTTTTTGCAAATCCTGCAAGCTAAACTGCAAAAAAATAAAAAAAATTTTAAACATTTAAGAAGTTCTAAATACCGTACTAACATTTTAAGTCTGGGCTTAGCGTGTGAGAAGCTCCTCCTGCATTAAAACACGTTAAACTGAGATTTTGATGTATTTTACTTACAGGGCCCCTAATCTCCCCTGCAGAGATGGTTGTTCTAGTTCCCAGAGCATAAGGAACATTCAAGAAATTAGTGCCAAGTGGTATTTGGGTAAAATGAGATCCAGAAAGAGTGGCAGAAGCAAGCATGAACTCATGTCTCAGACTCTAGAATCAATGTAAAACACTTTCACGGGAAAAATAATGAATGATGTCAAATATTAAGTGTAGACAGCACTGCTTTAGTCATAGGGAGAAAGTTCAAGCTGAACTCGAGGAAAAGCCTCAGATAGGGGCCCTCCCACCACCACAATGGTGGATAAAGGTGGTCGGGTGATAACCTCACTGGCAAAAACCTCTGTTAACTCCCAGTTATAGATGACTGTAGGCAGGGCTGTCTAAGCTTGATAGAAGAAAAACTTTTCTACTTATCTTTCAATTGACCGGTACACCGACGATGGCCAGCGTTTCACTAACTTGCTGCCTCAGGGTGTAATCAAAGTCCGATCAAAAAACTGAAACCAGAAAAGAATTATATCAATATCTGGAATTGAAGCAAACTTCTCATATATTTACAGAAGCCACTTTGACATACCTTTTAGTAGGACGCCGCAACGTCTCTAGCGATCCAAAGATCGAAAAAGATGGCTACTCCATGACTGTGCCGGGTTATGAACTCCCGGGGAATGACGTCAAACCCCCGGGAGATGGCTGAGTAATAGAACAGCTGACTGAACAGCTGACTCAAAAGAGCTGCGGTCAAAAATTGCAAAAAACCCCGCTCGATGAAAGCTTGAGTTTTAATTTTAAATTTTGTATTTTAAATTATTGTTTTAAATGATTTAGATGAGGTATGTGATAAAGAGCTGACAACAAAAAATATCTGCCAACAAAAAATATCCTAGGTTCACAATAGATCAAAAGAAAATGTTCCATTCTAGTTTTTGATTTAGCCCGTCGGGTTCTTCACTGTTCAGTTTAAAAATCCAAGCTTGTTCGGCCCGTAAGAGTTGTAGCTGTCTGTCTGCACAATTATCCCTGATGTGATCAATGACACAACATTGTAAGTCAGTAAAATCATGATTGTATTCCAAACAATGTGTGACCATGGGGGCTTGAAGTCGATTATTTCTAATACAACTTTTATGTTCTGTCACTCGTGTTCTAAAGGGACGGATAGTTTGTCCCACGTACAATTTTGGACAGGGACACATAAAAACATATACCACAAAGATCGAATTACATGAGGTATTATGTTTAAGCTCGAATATTTGTCCTGAGCTTGGATGCACAAAATTGTCTTTAAGTTCACGTGTGATTGAGCAAGTGGAGCATTTACCACATTTAAAATGGCCTGCAGGTTGATCTCTAGCTGAAACAGGTTCTGTAATATCCGACGGGCTTAAAAGTTCCTTAAAGTTTTTTTGCCGGGAGTAAGCTATTCTTAAATGGGTCTCTCTGAATGTGGGTTGTAATGCCATTATGTCCCAATGATTACGTAAAATTCTGGTGATGTAGTTAGTACTGGGAGAAAATTCTAAAACACATGTGACAATGTCATCTTCATCTTCCTTATCCTTATTGCTTGAGGTGAATAAAAGATCTCTATTCATAAATTTTGCTCTTTTGTAAGCTTTCTTCAATACAGTGGAGGGATAACCTCTGTTTGTTAACCTGGTATATAGCTGTTTGCTATTAACTTTATAGTCTGACATGTTGGAGCACAAACGTCTGTAACGAAAGAACTGTGACGTGGGCAAACTACGTTTCAGCGCTGCTGGATGATTGCTGGAGAAACTGAGGAAAGTATTTCTATCCGTGTTTTTTCTATAGACAGTGGTTCGAATAGAACCTCTGTCTCGGACAATCTTGACATCTAAAAAAGATATGGAATCAGGATGACACTCCATGCTGAATTCAACTTTCTGATGCCTAGAGTTTAACCACACATGAAATTGATTTAATTCTTCTCTAGAGCCCACCCAGATCACAAAAATATCATCTATAAAACGTAGCCACGTGAGAATTTTATCTGAAAAAGGATTATTCTCAATCCACAAACTTTCAAATTTTTGCATGAATAAATTTGCTACGGAGGGTGCCATGGTAGCTCCCATAGCAACCCCCGAGGTTTGTTGGAAAATTCTATCTTGAAACACAAAAGCTGACACACAAAAGAAGATTGAGTCTTTCAGAAACAATCTTCAAAAAAACAAAATTAAAAAATTTAAGAGGGACGAAGAAGATTATGAGAAAAAAAGAGTATATCCTTGGCTAACTAACCCTTCAAAACCTAAACGGAGAGAGTTTGAATCCTCAGATCCATCAGAAGGAGGATCGTTATCTAATTCTGAAGAAGATTTTTTAGAACAGGACAAAACCGGCGGCACAGGGCAGAACAAAACAAAAGGAAAACCAAGAGGAAGAACCACAAAACAGACTACTATAAGAGCTCAGCGAGACAAGTCAAGCAGGACAAAGAACAAGTAGTGTTTAACCTTTCATCTTATGCTCTGAATCCTACTGAAATCGCAGTTTTGTCCCGGGGTCTCACTTTTGTTCCAGTCCAACCTCTACAAGATTTTAGACTTCGAATAGACATTGAGAAGTTTTTTAGGAAGCTTCATTTGAAAGAATTTTTTTCTGAACACTCTTTTACAAACGTGGATGACTCAGTGGTTAGTAACAAATCCACTTGGTCTCCTCCCACACCTCCAAGCCCCCACCTTACGTTATATAAAGAACTAGTGGTGAGAGACGTTAAAAAATTCACTAAAAAGAAAAAAAGATATCAACCTTACAATCTAACACGCGATGAATTTTTTGCTTTAAAACAACTGAGGACTAATCGTCAGATTAGG
Source organism: Geotrypetes seraphini (assembly GCF_902459505.1). Taxonomy (NCBI): domain Eukaryota; kingdom Metazoa; phylum Chordata; class Amphibia; order Gymnophiona; family Dermophiidae; genus Geotrypetes; species Geotrypetes seraphini. The sequence goes on along the minus strand of NC_047094.1, from coordinate 101,182,000 downwards.
ATTTGTAGGGCTGATAAAGGGGGAGGAGTTGTAGTTTTGGACATGTCTAAATACAAGGCTGAAGTTTTCAAGCTATTGAATGAACAATCTGACTATAAAGAGCTCAGAGTAGATCCCACCCCGAATCTAGCCCTTGAAATAAAATCCCTCACGTCGTTTGCTTTAGATAGCGGGTTTTTGACCAAAAAAGAACACGACTATTTGAATGTGATCAATCCTAGAATTCCAGTGTTCTATGCCCTACCCAAGATACACAAGGACATAATTAATCCACCTGGACGTCCAATAGTATCCAGTAGAGGGTCTATACTAGAGCCTCTTTCCTCTTTTGTGGATATTTTTCTCCGCCCTATAGTGAGTAAGGGATTTTCATATTTACGTGACTCATCTCATTTTTTGATAAAATTATCTGAAGTCACCAATGTAGATGTAATTACATTTTTCGTCACATTTGATGTCAAGTCACTATATACTATCATTCCCCAAGATGAAGTCATTACTATTGTGGATGAATTTCTTCAAAACAACATGGATAACAACAGAATTCCTATCCATCTTCTAATACAGTTTCTGACCATAGCCATGAAAAGAAATTATTTTAAGTTTCAAGATAGAATTTTCCAACAAACCTCGGGGGTTGCTATGGGAGCTACCATGGCACCCTCCGTAGCAAATTTATTCATGCAAAAATTTGAAAGTTTGTGGATTGAGAATAATCCTTTTTCAGATAAAATTCTCACGTGGCTACGTTTTATAGATGATATTTTTGTGATCTGGGTGGGCTCTAGAGAAGAATTAAATCAATTTCATGTGTGGTTAAACTCTAGGCATCAGAAAGTTGAATTCAGCATGGAGTGTCATCCTGATTCCATATCTTTTTTAGATGTCAAGATTGTCCGAGACAGAGGTTCTATTCGAACCACTGTCTATAGAAAAAACACGGATAGAAATACTTTCCTCAGTTTCTCCAGCAATCATCCAGCAGCGCTGAAACGTAGTTTGCCCACGTCACAGTTCTTTCGTTACAGACGTTTGTGCTCCAACATGTCAGACTATAAAGTTAATAGCAAACAGCTATATACCAGGTTAACAAACAGAGGTTATCCCTCCACTGTATTGAAGAAAGCTTACAAAAGAGCAAAATTTATGAATAGAGATCTTTTATTCACCTCAAGCAATAAGGATAAGGAAGATGAAGATGACATTGTCACATGTGTTTTAGAATTTTCTCCCAGTACTAACTACATCACCAGAATTTTACGTAATCATTGGGACATAATGGCATTACAACCCACATTCAGAGAGACCCATTTAAGAATAGCTTACTCCCGGCAAAAAAACTTTAAGGAACTTTTAAGCCCGTCGGATATTACAGAACCTGTTTCAGCTAGAGATCAACCTGCAGGCCATTTTAAATGTGGTAAATGCTCCACTTGCTCAATCACACGTGAACTTAAAGACAATTTTGTGCATCCAAGCTCAGGACAAATATTCGAGCTTAAACATAATACCTCATGTAATTCGATCTTTGTGGTATATGTTTTTATGTGTCCCTGTCCAAAATTGTACGTGGGACAAACTATCCGTCCCTTTAGAACACGAGTGACAGAACATAAAAGTTGTATTAGAAATAATCGACTTCAAGCCCCCATGGTCACACATTGTTTGGAATACAATCATGATTTTACTGACTTACAATGTTGTGTCATTGATCACATCAGGGATAATTGTGCAGACAGACAGCTACAACTCTTACGGGCCGAACAAGCTTGGATTTTTAAACTGAACAGTGAAGAACCCGACGGGCTAAATCAAAAACTAGAATGGAACATTTTCTTTTGATCTATTGTGAACCTAGGATATTTTTTGTTGGCAGATATTTTTTGTTGTCAGCTCTTTATCACATACCTCATCTAAATCATTTAAAACAAGAATTTAAAATACAAAATTTAAAATTAAAACTCAAGCTTTCATCGAGCGGGGTTTTTTGCAATTTTTGACCGCAGCTCTTTTGAGTCAGCTGTTCAGTCAGCTGTTCTATTACTCAGCCATCTCCCGGGGGTTTGACGTCATTCCCCGGGAGTTCATAACCCGGCACAGTCATGGAGTAGCCATCTTTTTCGATCTTTGGATCGCTAGAGACGTTGCGGCGTCCTACTAAAAGGTATGTCAAAGTGGCTTCTGTAAATATATGAGAAGTTTGCTTCAATTCCAGATATTGATATAATTCTTTTCTGGTTTCAGTTTTTTGATCGGACTTTGATTACACCCTGAGGCAGCAAGTTAGTGAAACGCTGGCCATCGTCGGTGTACCGGTCAATTGAAAGATAAGTAGAAAAGTTTTTCTTCTATCAAGCTTAGACAGCCCTGCCTACAGTCATCTATAACTGGGAGTTAACAGAGGTTTTTGCCAGTGAGGTTATCACCCGACCACCTTTATCCACCATTGTGGTGGTGGGAGGGCCCCTATCTGAGGCTTTTCCTCGAGTTCAGCTTGAACTTTCTCCCTATGACTAAAGCAGTGCTGTCTACACATAATATTTGACATCATTCATTATTTTTCCCGTGAAAGTGTTTTACATTAATCCTGATTTTTTCACGGCTCCGAGTATTTGTGTCAGACTCTAGAATCTACATCTCTGAGTACAGCGAATGCATGTGAAAGAGTTCATCAAATCCACCTACTGCCTGGATGGATCTTACTGTGGAGTAGAGAGTTGCACGGGGACAGAAATCCCACCCATCCCCGCCCGTCCCCGCCAGGATTCTCTCCGTCCCCACCCATCCCCGTCAGGATCCTTTCCGTCCCCACCCATCCCCGCAAGGAATTACCTCCATCCCCGCCCGTCCCCATAAAAAGCAGCAATTACTTCTGACAGGATCATCAATTCCACAGTTTCTTTTGTGTTTTCCTTGTGGAATCTCTTTGGTGGAACCCTTTTTTGTTTTCTGTTCAGGTAATTAACTTATAAACCCCCTCTTTTACTAATGCTGACGTGTCCATTATATTATATGGACGAACCCTGCTTCCAAAGCTTTCCATCCCCGTGGGAGTCCCATTGGCTAGAGGGGGGGTCCCCGTGGGAGTCCCGTGGGCCAGAGGGGGGTCCCCGTGGGAGTCCCGTGGGTTAGGGTGGGATTCCCGCGATTCCCGTGCAGACCTCTACTGTGGAGAGATCACACAAACGGTTGGTTCTTACGTAACCGACAACATTAGCTTTTCAATTATACAGTTGGTGTGATACAAAGAAGAGAAAAACAGTTGAAAAGTATGTAAAACCTGTCAATAGTGTGGAAACTGTTTTCTTCATAGAGAAAGCAGATGGGTTAACATATTCCAATCACATCTACTTTGGTAAAGAACACCCAATCCACTGTCGTAAAGAAAGAATTTCATTTTGTTTTTGAAATGTTGTTATTACATCCAGGAAATTTGCAAAGGAACCTTGACAGAACATGATAAAATACCTGAACTTGCAGTGCAGAAACATTTACTTAGTAAATGACATTTTAATGTAGAAAGTCAAATTTGCATACTAATTAAATTTTTCCCTTAAAACGTTTAGACTTCTGACCTTCCCACCTACTAGTGGTGACATAGATTAAAACATTTTTATTATGTCCTGTCAAACAAAACACTTTGCAAAGTGGTATCCAAGTGGTGCTTTTGACATATTTCCTTTTCATGCATAATGCAGGAGAAATATATTGCAGCATCGTTCCTGGCCTGGACACGTCCCTTGGGCAAAGTAATTGAGGATTACTTCATTTATTATTTATTAAAAATGCATTTCCAAATTTGCACACAGTAGAAATTAAAACTTTGTTTTCCGATTTATCCCACAATCATATTTCGACAGGGCATTCAGTGTCAGTTGTTATGAGTCTTCATATAGACTGTATATATGGGTGAATATTTTGCTTCTTGCTTTCTTCATTACATGAGTATTCCTTCTTCTTTTTTTTTTTTTTTATTGTGCTTTTGAATACTTTACAATATCCAATATTTCCAAAAGAAAAAAGGAAACAAATTCATACAAAGCAATACATAATCAAATCATACATACATAATTCCTTTCAAGCCCACATCAATGGGGAGAACCTGTTACTATTTCTAATCAAATAAATTTAAGAAAACTAAAGGACAATAATTCTCGGTTTGTACTAACCTACCTTGAATCATTCCTTACTATGGGATATTAAATTAATCACTCCTCTTATTCTCAGCTAGATGAAACAAAATCATTTCTATTCTCTCGCAACTAGAAATTGTTGTAATTGAATAGGATCCTAAAAAGCATATTCAATATCTTGTAACTTAATTAAACATTTACAAGGAAATTTCAGGTAAAAAGATGCCTCCAGAGCCAAAACTCTATCCTTCAATTTCAGAAATTCTTTCCTTCTCAATTGAGTGGTTCTGGAGACATCCGGAAAAATCCTAACAAGATCCCCACAAAATTTCATTAACCTGTTCTTAAAATAAAGTTTCAGAGTATTCCTTCTTGTGACAGAACAATACATGAATACATATTGCACACATGGCAGTAGGCATCTACACCCTCTGGGCACTTAAATGTTAGCAGTCTGTTATAGAATTACCCCCTAAACCTAGACAGCGGAACGCTTTTTTGTTTGGGGGGCCCCAAAAGTTCCACTCTAGCCACAGCAGGATCCTGTGACACGGCGACTCTCCCACTTACCTTCCCCTGTTGCTGTTGCAGCAACCACACAGCATCAACAAGCAGGCCTGCCCGGAAATCTATATTCTACAGCAACGGTGTGCGGCAGCTACGCGGTGCCTGCCGATTTAAAATTACAGCGGCCGGGAGGCGGTGGATGAGGGAGTAGAGCCATAACTGAGCCATCTGACCACCAATTTTTGGGGAGGCTATGGCCCCAGTGGCATTCCCTGGTCCCACGCCTATGCCTCTAACCCCAAATTCTGTATCTAAGTTGTGTGCACAAATTGGTGCACACAGACAATGTGTGTGCATATCCTAATTGCTTAACAAGACTAATCAGTGCCGATAATTCTCATATAACACCTCATAACTGGAACTTCATAATTGGTACTAATTAGAAGTTACACGCACAACTCGGTAGGCGTATTCTATAAAGTGCTGCATGTCAGTTCTACTGCATGAATCTGAAATGGAGCGTGGCCAGGGGAGGAGAATGAGCGGATCACGAGTGTCCCTAAAATTTATGCGCACTGTTATAGAATGTGCCCAATGCACACACAAGTTAGGCACAAGTACGAATATTTAGGCCTGATTTTCCTTGGCCTACATGGGTGCGCCTAAAAGTTAGGTCACATACTGGGGCTTAGTGTGATTCTATAAGGTGCTAAGAGACGTTTTAGTAAGCACCAATTCTTTTGGCACCATATATAGAATATGGCCCTTAATGTATGTTAATTTATGCTCTAAAGGTGATAGGAACCTATTCTATGGAGCAAACATCCGGCGCCTCTCCTCTTGGCACATCTTTCCCGCTGGCACCCCCCACTGGCGGTTCACAAGAACATAAGATTTGCCACTGCTGGGTCAGACCAGTGGTCCATTGTGCCCAGCAGTCTGCTCACACGGCAGCCCTTAGGTCAAAGACCAGTGCCCTAACTGAGACTATCCTTACCTGCGTACGTTCTGGTTCAGCAGGAACGTGTCTAACTTTGTTTTGAATCCCTGGAGGTGTTTTCCCCTATAACAGCCTGAGGAAGAGCGTTCCAGTTTTCCACCACTCTCTGGGTGAAGAAGAACTTCCTTATGTTTGTACGGAATCTATCCCCTTTCAGCTTTAGAGAGTGCCCTCTCGTTCTCTCTACCTTGGAGAGGGTGAACAACCTGTCTTTATCTAACAAGTCTCTATTCCCTTCATTATCTTGAATGTTTCGATCATGTCCCCTCTCAGTCTCCTGTTTTCAAGGGAGAAGAGGCCCAGTTTCTCTAACCTCTGACTGTACGGCAACTCCTCCAGCCCCTTCACCATTTTTGTTGCTCTTCTATGGACTCATAAATAGGGTGCGCCTAAGATTAGAATGCCAATTGATGCCCAAGTCCACTTTAGATGGCACTAACTTCAATTCTAGAAAGTGTACCTAAGTTTATAGAATTGCGCTTAAGCGCCACACTACTCAGAGCCTAAGTTTTAGGCGCCAATTATAGAATCGGGGCTAAAATGTAAAGTATTCCATAAGTTGTCATCGACTCCAAAACAAGCCAGTCTTTTGATATATAAATATAACACTATCACTCCTTATAGATATATACCTTTAGGTGGTTACAGAATACGTCGCAGATAAAATCACTGGATATACTTTAAGGAGACCCTCTTGATTCAGCTACGATAGCGAAACATGGATTCATGTCGTGTGAAAATGTCTCCAATCTATTAATTCTGAAGTGCTAAAGATAAGTTAATCAGTTGAGAATTAATGCATGGATACCAAAAATCTGACCTAATGAAGAAGCTGGATAAGGAGAGTGTGGCGTAGGTGTCAGACCTACAGCCTCACTACCCTGAGGTTGGGGGTTCGAACCCTGCACTGCTCCTTGTGACCCTGGGCAAGTCTCTTAATTCTCCACTTCCCCAGGTACATTAGATAGACTGTGAGCCCACTAGGACAAGGAAAAATGCTGGAGTACCAGATTTGTAACCCGTTCTGAGATCCTTTGGGAGGATGGGCTAAAAAATATATATAAACTAGTGTTTTAGCCCGTTACATTAACGGGTGCTAGAGTAGATGTCTGTCTGTCTGTTTTGTTTTTTTTAATTTGTCTCTCTCTCCTTGGACGCTGTCATTCTTTCTGTCTGTGTCTTTCCCTGGCCCCCTCCTTCCAACGTCTGCTCCCCCTGTCCTCCACACTTCCATTCGGTGTGTCTCCCTCTCTCTACCCCTTCCATCTACTGTTCACCCTCTGTCTTGCCCCTCTCTTCTCTTTCCATCCAGTGTCCGCCCTCTCTCTCTCTGTTCCATATGGCCTCTCTCCATCTCCTCCTTCCTTTACCCTTGATCTGGCATACCTTCCTCCTTCCCTCCAAGCCATTCTCTCCCCCTCTGCTCCCTTTCCTCATTTAACTACTTCATTGGTCAGCAGCACCATTCAAAATTCATTGCTGTTGCTGGCTTCAGGTCTTTCTCTCTGGCCGGTCCTGTCTTCATGAAAACAGGCAGGACCGGCCAGAGAGGAAGGGCTGAAGCCAGCAACAGCAGCAAATTGTAAACGCTGCTGTTGCCTGAAGCACCCGAGGCAGACGCTTCTCTCCCAGCGAGATGACTTTAATATCAAACCTCCCTCCAGCGTTGGCAGCCATAGCACGCTAAACAGGCTTTCTCCTGCAGTTGAGTCCCTCTGTCGCGTCACTGATGACATCATCAATGACGCGACAGAGGGACTCAACGGCAGAAGAAAGCCCGAAGCAGCCTGTTTAGCGTGCTGCGGCTGCCAACGCTGGAGGGAGGTTTGATATTAAAGTCATCTCGCTGGGAGAGAAGCGTCTGCCTCGGGTGCTTCAGGCAACAGCAGCGTTTACAATTCGCTGCTGTTGCTGGCTTCAGCCCTTCCTCTCTGGCGGGAGGTTTGTGCAGGTATGTCCCTCCCCCTCCAGTAGTGTGCAGCACTTTGCACGGCGCATCCTCTCACGATCCTGGGTCGGCCACACGCTTGTGCTGGGGACTCATACAGTCCAGTCCTTCCGGCGAGTGTAGGGAAGTGCTGGGGATTCGCGCATGCGCACTCATGCGGCCACGGAACTACTGATCATGGAAGCACACAAATAGGAGTGCGCATGCGCGAGTTAGCCTTTTATTATATAGGATAAGCCCTTTAAGGTTTAGCTATATGATCTTTAAGGCTACACCTCAGATCACTTACCTATAATAAAATGGTTTCTGTAACTACCTATAGGTATATATCTATAAGAATTAGTATTCTATAAGTTACATGTGTACGTATCCCACCCTTGCTCCACCCAGATTTAACCCATGTATATGTCTACCTGTTAAGCGTACTATGTAAGATATGCACATTTTTACAGCATAGCATACTGAGATCTTCAAGGATCTGCTCATATGTCTTTTGGCACAAGACCCATATAATTTTTGTCACCTTCCTCTGAATCGCCTAAAATCTTTTGATGTCCTTTAGTAAGAACACAATACTCCAAATAGGGCCTCACTGATGAATTGCATAAAGGCCTAATTTCTTGTACTCATATGCATCTCTCTGTGTAGTCTAGCATTCTTCTGGCTACAAGCTACAGCCACTGCCTTGTCAAACTATTACTTCTTATCACATATATAGCACTGAAAGGCGTACGCAGCGCTGTACATTTTGACATTTATAGATGGTTCTTGCTCGGAAGAACTTACAATCTAACTTGGACAGACAGACATGACATATAGGGTTGGAGATGCAGAACCCAAGGTGAAAGGAGTTAGGAGCTGAAAGCACTCTCAAAGAGGTGGGTTTTTAACTGGGCCTCGAACACTGCCCGCCGTAAGGATTTGGGCCTTGAACACTGCCTACCATAGGGATTCGGGCAGCTTGTTCCAAGCATATAGCACAGCAAGGCAGAAGGGACGGAGTCTGGAGTTGTCAGTTGAAGAGAAGGGCACAGATAGGAAGGACTTACCAGCTGAACGGAGCTCATTGGGGGGTGGGGTGTATCATAGGGGGAGGGGCAACTGAGTTAGTGCATTTGTAGGTCAGTAAGAGGAGTTTGAATTGTAGTCAGAAACGGATGGGAAGCCAATGAAGTGGCTTTACGAGATGGGTAACATGAGTAAAATGGCTCTCCCGCAATATGAGTCATGCAGCTGAATTCTGGGCGGATTGGAGGGGAGCGAGGTGGCTAAGTGATAGGACTGAGAATAGCGAGTTGCAGCAGTCTAAGCGCGAGGTGATGAGGGTGTGGATAAGAGAGTAAGGGTCAAATTTTGGTAATATTATAGAGGAAGAAGCAGCAGATTATAGCAATATGGAGCAGTGAAGAAGAGAAGTCAAAGATGACCCCAGTGGCGTACCAAGAGGGGGTGGGGGGTGGTCCACCCCGGGTGCAAGTCCTGAGAGGGTGCTCCTGGCCTTGAAGTAATTGGTGTCCGGTTCCCCCCCCCCAGCGGCCGGTTCCCCCACCCCCGACGTCCGGGTCTCCCGTCTGGCATCTGGCATCTGGCATCCGGATTCCATCCCCCCCCGGCCTCCCCGCACCATTTACCTAGGGAAGCAGCCTGCAGCAAGATCGCGATGCCAGCGATCTTTGCGCTGCTTCGGCGCTGTTTCCTCCGCCATGGTCCCGCCCCCTCCTCCTCTGCTCCAGCTACAAATATGAAAAAATGAAGCTGAAATTTTGGGGCATAGTAATGTATTTAACTTGGTGTGGGGCCCATTGGCATCTTTTGCTTGTCATTTCTCTTTTATTTTTGTCTGATTTCCTTACACATCCAGGGTGGGAATATGATATTATTTTAAATAAGAATGGGTTATTGGAAGAATAATTGCATTTATATTATTGATTAAGTAAAGGGTGGGGGGAAAATATTACTCTCAATTATTTGTAAGTTCAAAGTGCTTTTCTTGATTTGTTATATTTTCGGATTGATGTGTATTGCAGTTACTACTTGAAAATCAATAAAGATTTATTTTTTTAAAAAAAGAACTAATACCGCCACAGCCGGCGATAAAAAGAAACCTAACACAGCTTTGTAAAAGGGTGGAAGTATGCAAATTAATATAAACTAGTATTTTAGCTGGTTACATTAACAGGTGCTAGAATATATGTCTATCTGTCTGTCTGTCTTTATTTCTGTCTCTCTCTCCCTCCCGCTGTCTTTCTGTCTGTCTCTCTCCCTGGCCCCCTTTGTCTCTCTGTCTTTCTGTGTCTCTCCCTGCCCCTGTGTCTTTCTTCTTTTCTTTCTGTCTCCCTTTCTCCCGCTGTCTGTCTTTCTTTCCTCTCCCTGGCCCCTTTGTCTGTCTGTCTTTCTGTGTCTCTCCCTGCCCCTGTGTCTTTCTTCTTTTCTTTCCATCTCCCTTCCTCCCGCTATCTGTCTTTCTTTCTATCTATCTGTCTCTCTCCCTGCCTCCTATGCAGCAGCATTTCTCTCCCCCCATTACCCTGTGCAGCAGCATTTCCCCCACCCTACTTCCCTGTGCAGCAGCAGCATTTTGATCCCCCCCCACTTCCCTGTGCAGCAGCCACAGCAGCAGCATTCCCTCCCCCTCCATTTCCCTCCCCCACACCACTTCCCTGTGCAGCAGCACTGTTTCCCCTACCCCCCCCTTTCCCTTCCCGCGGTCTGGCCGGCTCCCTTAATCTCTTACTGCCCCCCCTTCCCTTCCCGCGGTCCCGACAAACTTTCCGATTCCAGCATCGTCTGCAGCACTCTACACATGCTGCTTCGGGGCCTCTACTGCCCTGATTTACTCTGGCACATCCCTGATGACATCATCATAGACGCGGCAGAGCAAATCAGGACAGTAGAAGGCCTCGAAGCAGCGTGTGTAGAGTGCTGCGGACGCTGCTCAAGTCGGCAGGTTTGGAGTTGGGACCGCGGGAAGGGAAGGGGGGGGGCGGTAAGGGACTAAGGGAACCGGTCAGACATCGTGAAGGGATGGTAGGGTCAGACTGCGAAGAAAGTACTTACGGAGAGCCGTTGTAAACTTGCATAAGCACTCTTGCCGACCACGGACATACGGATCAGGGAACACGCCGGTAAGAGTGTGCATGCGCAGCTAGGGTTTTATTATATAAGATTAATAGTAGAGCAACGACTAAATAAAATACCATGATGATATTAGTCACGTTGTTAAATCAACTTTTTAGAGACTTCGCCAAATTCATTCAGTATCAAAATTCTTATGTCCAAAGTCTCTGAATATATTAATTCATTCTTTGGTTATTTCAAAAATCGATTACTGTAATGCCCTATTTAAGGGAATGGCTCAAAGGGAAATCAGGCATTTGCAGATCATCCAGAATACTTCAATTGAACTTATTATGAAAGCCAAGAAATTTGATCATGTGACTCCTTTACTGGCTTCCTGTTGCACATCGTATAATGTACAAATAAAGTTTGCTCACCTTTAAATATCTGATATCTAAACCCCCCCCCCCCAGCTTTTATTTACAAAGCACTGATTCCTTATACTTCATCTAGATTACTGAGGTCTAATGACCAACATTTATGAAGCATTCCCTCCCTTAAAATTATTAACACACGACAGCAATCCATCTTTTCTGTTACAGCTCCTCAAACATGGAATTCCCTTCCAAGTTAAGAGAGGAAAAAAATTTGGAAAAATTTAAGAGCAACCTCAAAAGCTTTCTCTTTAATGACTAAATGAATTGCCTAGGAGTTTCATTTTATCCTTATATCTTTTGAGAGTTTTTGTCCCTCCCCTTCCTATTGTTTTTGACCTTAATTGTCTTTCTTTTTATTAATCAGATTGTATTTCTTTTCCTATTCTTTCCTTGTGTTTTATTATGTTTGCAAAGTTGGTTTTTATTATGTTTTGTAAGATTTAGTCTTTTTGTTAGTTATGTTTGTCTCCCCTAATTGTTTAATTTTATCGATTTGTTCATCACTTAGAATTTTATAATAAACTTGGAAACTTGAAACTTTTACCTATTTTATTTTACCATTGATGCTTTTGACTAATGATCCTACAATTCTTTTCTCATTGACCCCCCTTAGCCCTTTTGTTTTTCTCTTTCCTGTACTTATTGTTCTCCCCCCTCTCCTGCTCGTTCTTAGTACGTTTATTTTGTGTTTTGTGTGTTTGAGTACAATTGGTCTGTTTATTATTGTTTTTAATTTTGTTCTTACCCCCGTTTTATTGTTGTAAAACGCTTAGGATTTGATAAGCGTTCAATCAAATGTACAATAAACTTGGAAACTTGGAAGGTAATGCAGGAAAATCTCTCTCTACAGTATTTCTGTCTCTATATATTATCCTGTAGGACCCTATCAAAATACTTATCTTCTTAAAGAGCAAAGTCCATCCAGTGTAAAAATAGTTCACATACATAACAATTGTAGTACAGGCAGACCCTGGGTTAAGAGCAAGTTATGTTTATTTATTTATTTAAAACTAGTCTTATAGCCCGTTACATTAACAGGTGCTAGAATATATGTGTGTGTGTCTCTCTTTATTTCTTTCTCTCTCTCTCTCCTTAGCTGCTTTCTTTCTTTCTGTCTTTCTTTTTCCTTGGCTGTCCATCACCACCCCTTGCCTGCTCCCCCTGTCCATTCTCCCTTCCTTTTACCTCCCCTGTGTCCACCACCACCCCTTCACACTTCTCCTTATGCAGCAGCAGCCCTTCTCCTTTTGTTTTACCTCCCCCATGTCCAGCAGCACCTTCCTTCTCCCCCTGTCCAACATTAGGCCTCCGTTCCTTTTTCTTCACCCCCCTGTCCATCAGCACCTCTTTTTTTCTCCCCCCTCCTCCTTCTTATCCCTATGATACACTTACCTTGCTCTGCCCCTGATCAGAGGCTCTCGACAGCCGCCCAGTTGCACCCATTGGAAAAGTTCCCTCTGCAGCATCCCGCACCCCTCCTGACGCGACTCCCGCTATCTTTCTTTCTCTGTCCCTGGCCCCCTTTGTCTGTTTGTCTTTCTGTATATCTCCCTGCCCCTGTGTCTTTATTCTTTTCTTTCTGTCTCCATTCCTCCCTCTGTCTGCCTGTCTGAAGCAGCATTCCCTCCCCCTCCATTTCCCTCCCCCCACACCAGTTCCCTGTGCACGTGCACCTGCCCCTGTGTCTTTCTTCTTGTCTTTCTGTCTCCCTTCCTCCCTCTGTCTGTCTGTCCAAAGCAGCATTCCCTCCCCCTCCATTTCCCTCCCCCCACACCAGTTCCCTGTGCACGTGCACCTGCCCCTGTGTCTTTCTTCTTGTCTTTCTGTCTCCCTTCCTCCCTCTCTCTGTGTGTGCAAAGCAGCATTCCCTCCCCCTTCCATTTCCCTCCCCCCACACCAGTTTCCTGTGCAGCAGCATTAGCGTTTCCTCTACCCCCTTTCCCTTCCCACAGTCGCGACTACAAACGCGGGCCCGAGTCCTTTGCCGCCCCCCCCCTTCCCTTCCCGCGGGCCCGACTACACATGGCGATTCAAGCAGTGTGTACAGAAGTCTTCACACGCTGCTTTGGGTCCTTCTACTGCCCTGATTTACTCTGGCACGTCCGGAGCAAATCAGGGCAGTAGAAGGGCCCGAAGCAGCGTGTGAAGACTGATGCACACGCTGCTTAAATCGCCAGTCGGGCCTGCGGTAAGGGAAGAGGGGGGGGCGGCAAATGAGTTGGTTCCCGGGCAGCGGAAAGTCGCTGGGCTCCTCGCTGGGTGCGCTGAGTGGTCGCGATCCCTCTCTTTCCAGACCCCCCCCCCCCAGAGGAACGGAGATCGAATTGCCACCATTTTGAAGATCGTTCTGCCCTGCTCCTTGCCTTAGTATATTTTTAATTTGAAAGACATGGTGGCAGCGGCTCCTCTCAAGATCCCCGACTGCATTGGACTTCCGACGCAGGTGGGGATCCTGAGAGGAGCCGCTGCCTTGTCTTTCAACTTAAAAATATAGTAAGGCAAGGAGCAGGGCAGTCCGAAGAACAGCAGAGTCTGGTGCAGTTCGAGAGAGGAGCCGGTAGCATGCAGAGTGAGAGGCGGGGGTGAGGAAGGCCGCCGTAGCTGTGTAAGTTTTTTTTTAAATTTGAAAGCTGCCGCCGCAGCCGGGGCCGCGCATGCGCACTCGTGTTTTTGCGACGGATCAGGGAACACGACTTTTGAGTGCGCATGCGCAGCCTAGCATTTTATTATATTAGATTATTTGTAGCCTGCCTATGTACAAATCTTGGCAGGGAACAATGTAAACAAACAAAATCAGCAAATAAACAACAAAATGCAAAAGCATTTCACATTGAAAAAAAATAATATTTATATATTTATCATAAAACATCATAAAGCTATTCTTAAATCAGATTTGTATGTAACTCAGAGCCTGTAGACTTTAAGATTCTTGCTGCTTACCTCTGCTCCGAGCTGACAAAAGGGCCTACTGTCCCTACCAGTGTTCTTAATGTGGCCATGCATCATTCCTGAAACTACTACAGGAGAAGTGTAGGAGCCTATGCCACTGGAAATACTGCTCAGTGAAATCAGATGAATCTGGAACCGCATTCTTAAGTCCGCGTCGGTGTCTGTAACTCGGGGACTGCCTGTACTCAAGGCAGGCAGGCAGAAGCCGGAAGCTGGAAGATCTTCTAGGCACACGATCTGTGCCTGCGCTAGACGGGGGGGGGGGAGTAAGTTTAAGTTGTTCGGGTTGGGGGGACCGGTTCACGCGGAGGGGGTGCCGGTTGGAGCGAGGGGGCCTTTGCGAGCCGGGGGGGGAGCGATGCCGGTTATCGGGGGGTGCTCGCAAATCGAGTCAACACTCAGTTTGCGAGTCAAAAGTTTGCTGAGTGTTTTGCTCGTCTTGCAAAACACTCGCAACCCGGGTTACTCGCAAACCGAGGTTTGACTGTTTTGTAATTCTTGTGCACTCAACAAATAATCAAAGGTTTATGACATAAGAGTAACCTTTGATGCAGAAGGAAACTTCTTTCGGTGGTTGGCCACTAGTCGAAGAACAAATTGCTTCTGTTCTTCATCTTTTGTCAAAGTATCGTATTTTTCAATGAGGCTTATCCCTCATTCTACTGCATTATTAACAGTCAGTTTGGATGCCTGATTCCAAAGTTTCTTGAAAACTGGATCGTCAGTCCAATCCATGAGATGTTTCTTCAGGAATATTTTTGCTTTTATTGATCCTCCTTCAATCAAGAGATCAAAAAGTGACTGTGTTACAAGGCTTTCAAAGGTCACAGGTTCCATTTCATCTGTACGCATGAGACATCATGGAATGTCTGGCAATGGTAGACGCTGTAAGTTTTGCACCATTCGCAGCTTTGTTTCTGGTACGATTCTGTCATCAAAAAGGGCAAGTGCTGCTAGGTGCTCGGACAGAAACCAACAACCACAGGAGATGTCAAGATATTCTTAGGTGTTTTTGTTAATGATGCTGTACTGGCAACCTAAGTAGACACCAATTTCATATGCTGATAGTCATCTTCGCTTTCAGACTCGCCAGATGATGTTGAAGAAAATTCAGATGTTATATGGGTAACTGCTTTGGTTTACCTTTCCTCATACCTTGCTTTAGTCATGAGTTTCTTTTCCTCACGCTGCCTCTCTCTGCATTCTTTTGCAGTTGTTTGAAGGTCAACTCCACTCATTCAGCAAGAAAACACATTCTGCCTTTGCTTCTGTAGGAATTCTCGATCGTCATTTTTAAGTTCAGTCATAACATCTGTTTTTTTTAAAATATCAAATAAGTTTTTGAGTTCACTTTTTTTTTTTTAATAATTCTTTATTCATTTTAACAAATTACATTAAGTGTTAATATTTTCATTCACAGTAATAATAAATACATCACTTATAAACAATCATTGGTATATTACATATATTCTTATCCCTATCCCTCCCTATCCCTCGCCCATCCCCCCCAACCATATACTCCATTATTGTATGATATATGTAATAATAAAATACCCCCTCCCTACCTCATAAACTAATAAACATAAGGGAAATAATTTTACTTAATCCTGACAATATTTTGTTAATGGTTTCCATACATCCTGAAATTTCTTAAAATATCCCTTTTGTAACGCAGTAAATCTTTCCATTTTATAGATATGGCATAAAGAATTCCACCAAAAGTTATAATTTAATCTCTTCCAGTCTTTCCAATTATATGTGATTTGTTGAATGGCAACCCCTGTCATTATAAGTAGCAATTTCTTCATTCTGTCTATCACCTTCTCGTTGATGAGTTCTGTGTTTCTTTAGGGACAAATGCTCTTCATGTAGTTTCTTCAACTTCCTAATGCAAGAGTCTATGCACTGTATCGGTATCCTGGCTCGATCCCATACCGCCATCGCTTACTCACATGCCAATTCAAAGCCTTCCAGGAAAGGTTTCCCTTCATCGTAGTGATGCAAATTGACCAATCAAAGAACTTCCAGTCCACGTGGCAGTCTAGCAGTTGGCAGCTGACAGACTGACTTCCAAAGGAGCAAGTTTTCGGGTGCAGATCACAAACTAAATGATGCCATACAACCTAATTATGCGCAATCACCTATATATACCACACACAAGCAAACAGTGGATGCTGGGGTGACCTTTAAATATTGTCTAATCAAGCTGAAATTTGACACATGAGTAAGACATACCAAGTGGACACAAATAAGTCTTGTGGAGACAAGATTTGACTAGGTTTATTTTTTTGCATACTACCATGGACCACCCTAGTGCCTATATCAGACTCTGTAATCTATGTAACTTCAATATCTCAATTATAGTCCATCGCATATCATATAATCCATATAAATTAATTATCATCCAAGTCCTCAGGACCTGCTCAGTCAGTGTGGCTGCTCAGGACCTTCTCAGTCAGGATATGCATACTGAATATGTATGAAGTTACATAGCAGTCAGTGCATGCAAATATATAGCTCATGCATATTTATTATAGGAAACCAGGCTCATTGTGTGGGTTCAGAAGACCAGTCTGAGAACTCCCAACCCATATATCTACATATAGCCCACAGATTAACACATTCCAGCATACCCTCCTTTGAGGTATAGTAGATGTGAATGGAAAGAATAATTGCAGAAACAAATCAGAAAATCAACAGGCCGCTGCTATGTAAATATGCATTATCATAGGTATAAGAAAACACGCATTTAGTGGCAGTAAACATTAGCATTTCAAAAGTGCTGAAGTGTTGTCTGGTACTGGGCATGCTATTTCCTCCAGATTAGATTGCGAGGCTTCAGTACTTGAATCCTACAGACACTAACTCCCAGCTGTCATTGTTAAGGATCCAGACACCCTGCTGTAAATTTAGTAGTACATGAGAGATGCAAGGAATAATTTTCCAGTACAGTGCATTGTACAAAAAAAAAAGTTATATTTAATTTTGCTGTTTGATTTATAAGCCTTGACAGCACAATTAATAATTTCATGCATAGAGATGTTTGTGAAAGTGTGATTTACTAATATTGAAAAGACACATCAGAAAGCCTTTAAGCAGATGTGATCCGTAGGCATAATTCAGTTTTCATATTACACTCCCTTTTCTTTCAGGTTCATTTTTTTTCCTTTTCATACCTGACATAAATCCAAGGTGCATAAAAATGGATGTGTACACCGAGAAATCAGAACGTTGTGGCCCCGACTCTCTAAACCAGGGGTGTCAAAGTCCCTCCTCGAGGGCCACAATCCAGTCGGGTTTTCAGGATTTCCCCAATGAATATGCATGAGATCTATTAGCATACAATGAAAGCACTGCATGCAAATAGATCTCATGCATATTCATTGGGGAAATCCTGAAAACCCGACTGGATTGTGGCCCTCGAGGAGGGACTTTGACACCCCTGCTCTAAACGGTGCTGTAAGTTAGGCAGCGGGAGGCGCCCTACCACCAACTTAATCATTTTAATTGGTGTTAATCAGCACAGTAATAGAGCGCATCATTTAAAACCAATTAAAATGTCATTTAAAAAATGTAGGTGCCCACAGGTGCCTCCAAAAAAAGGATGCCATAATTGCATCTACAGTTGAACTTAACGTGTCTAAGGTCAAAGTAGGCGTGGTTTATGCCAGATATGGCCTTAGGCGCCTCTGTAGATGTGATTCTCTTCAAACATAGGCACCGGTAATATAGGTAGTCTGGGCCATAGCAAGCTATAATTGTACCTTATGCAACTTGTCTTCCATGCCCCCACCCCCCATTCCTTTCTTGTGCTGCACCCATGATATTTCAGACTACCAGTTGTGAGTTTTGTACTTTATTCAAAATTAAAAATACAATTTATAAGAACATAAGAATTGCCTTACTGAGTCAAACCAATGGTCCATCAAGCCCAGTAGCCCGTTCTCACGGTGGCCAATCTAGGTCCCTAGTACCTGGCCAAAACCAAGGAGTAGCAACATTCCATTATCTCAGAGTAAGCAAGATTCTGGAACCCCAAAGAGTAGCAATCCCTAAAAAATAGCAAGATTCTAGAATCCCAAAGAGTAGCAACAACCTATGCTACCTATTGTGTAAACGGTATTTGAAATCCTCCTCCCCAGACACCAGGAATTGCAGAGATCATACAAGTGTGCAAAGGTCCCGCAAGTACAGCAACATTTTAATACAAAAATGGTCTCAAAAACGCCACTGTACTGCTCCCAAGCGATTTGTAGCTTGGTCGATTGGGAGCAGTACAGATAAGTGGCATATTTGTGACTGTTTTTGTACTGAAAAGTTGATGTACTTGCGGGACCTTTGCACACTTGTATAAACTCTGCAATTCCTGGTTATCTGGGAAGGAGGATTTCAAATGCCGTTTACACAATAGGTGGAGTTTTTTATGACCCATGACTGGTATGGAATCGCTTACTATGCTTGCACTTTAGCGCAGTTGTGCTTTAGCGTTCCCTAGTCCTTTGGGGCTTTAACTGAGGTCTTTTTCTCCACCTGTTTTTCTAAGTGAGTTGTTTTTGAGTTCCATTACCTTTCTGCCCCCAGAAGAGAGTAGACTATATTTATATATTTTGAGAAATAATATCGGGACACTTGGATGGGTAGGGCTAGTCTCAGTTAGGGCTAGTCTCAGTTAGGGCACTGGTCTTTGACCAAGGGCCGCCACGTGAGCGGACAGCTGGGCACGATGGACCATTGATCTGACCCAAAAGCAGCAATTCTTATGTTCTTTTGTTCTTAATGCTCCCTCCACTTCATTCTGGGATGCATCTATCTGTTTGCGAAAGGCCTAGCCATGGGCTCCTTGTGCGATACATTGGATTTGTGATTGTACAGTATTTTTCCATAGATGCAAAGTGTTTCAACGCCATCTAGTGGATTGTTTACCCACACTCCTGACGCAGGCTTCAGTATCACAGCCGAAACACGGACCGTGTCGGGTATAAGAGAGTCCGGAAGGTTCCACAAAGAGGATATGTCGTATGGACGGATATTCATTTATATATGTGTTATATGTATTAAATGATTTGCAACTCAACACTGTCACAGGTTGATGTTTACAGTTCCCTCCCCCACGTTCTTTCTTCCCCATCAATGATATAATTGGTGCGGAAACTGGAGATGATAGAGGCCCCTGGCTACACGTGGCTGAAAATCCAAGGATAGCGGAGTGATATTTTTACCAACTCACCAGTAAACAGAGCATTCCGCATCCCTATCAGTCCCACAGAGCTCAACATTTTTGTATATTTTTGCACCAACATTTGAAAACCTTGACAGCCCAAATCTGTACCATAAGGCTTGATTCAAATGTTTTCAAGCACATCCCCGGGTCTGACTCTTCATCGCCAAAGCAAATATTTCCATGCCTAGTGTATGAAAACATTTATGTAGGCACACCCTACATGTCAGAGATGGAGGTTTTTTTTGCTTGTCTATAAAGAAATCTGGTGTAGGATAAGGTCATGAACTCTAATTTTATGCTGAAGCGTCAGGAATTTATTTAAAATGCTTTTTTTCCAATGATGTGCACAATCTGAAAGGTTCACTATGGCTCTTTAAGCAAAAGGGTAAACCAAACAAAATAGAGAATCATATTCCTTGGCCAAACATTTTGTTCACGTTTATACCTTAGTGACTCAGCTAAAGGAAAATAATTCAGTCTGTATTTTCCTAGGCTGTGCTCTTTCACTGAGGCTTGTAAGCCTGTTTTTGTATATTTTGGGAGGAAGAGAGGTGCTGTCAAAATTTTCAGCCCTGGGTACTGCAGCTGCTAAAACACCAAGAACAATATGAGGCGTTATCTGAAAAGGGATTGAAAACAGAACTGCCTCCGTACGTCTCTGGTGAAGCCACACCTTTATCATGTATAGTTCCAGTCACCCCATTTGAACAAGGATATAGTGGAGCTGGGAAAGGTTCAGAGAAGAGTGACAAAAAAGACCAAGAACATAGAACACCTCCCATATGAGGAAAGTCTAAACTGCAATGTGACATAAATCAGGCTCGAGGAATGAGCATCAACATGGCAGATGAGGTTCAACGTGGATAAGTGTAAAGTGATACATGTAGGTAACAAAAATCTCAAGCACGAATACAGGATGCCCAGAGCGGTACTCGGAGAGACCTCCCAGGAAAGAGACTTGGGAGTTATGATCAACAAGTCGATGAAGCCGTCTGCGCAATGTGCGGCGGTGGCAAAAAGGGCTAACAGAATGCTAAGAATGATAAAGAAGGGGATCACAAACAGATCTGAGAAGGTTATCATGCCGCTGCACCAGGCCATGGTGCTCCCTCACCTGGAGTACTGCATGCAGCATTGGTTTTCGTACATGAAGAATGACACGGTACTACTCGAAAGGGTCTAGAGAAGAGCAACTACAATGGTTAAGGGGCTGGAGGAGTTGCCGTACAATGAGAGATTGGAGAAACTGGGCCTCTTCTCCCTTGAAAAGAGGAGACTGAGAAGGGACTTGATCGAAACATTCAAAATACTGAAGGGAATAGACTTAGTAGATAAGGACAGGTTGTTCACCCTCTCCAAGGTAGAGAGAATGAGAGGGCACTCTCTAAAGTTGAAAGGGGATAGATTCCGTACGAACATAAGGAAGTTCTTCACCCAGAGAGTGGTAGAAAACTGGAACGCTCTTCCGGAGTCTGTCATAGAGAAAAACACCCTCCAGGGATTCAAGACAAAGTTAGACAAGTTCCTGTTGAATCGGAACGTACGCAGGTAAGACTAGTTTCAGTTAGGGCGCTGGTCTTTGACCAAAGGGCCACCACGTGAGTGGACTGCTGGGCACGATGGACCACTGGTCTGACCCAGCAGCGGTAATTCTTATGTTCTTATGGTTAGGACTCCAGTTTGGGAAAGAAAAGTCTGAGAAGGGTATGAGAGAGCTTTATAAGATCATGAGTGGGCTGGAATGTTTGAAGAGAGGATGGTTCTTTGACTTTTCTAACAACATTAAAACAAGATGACCTTCCATGAAACTCACAACGAGCAGATCGAAACAAATATGAGAAAGCATGTTTTTCAAGCATTGCACAATTAAGCTGTGAAATCTGTTGCTGAAGGAAATATGAATATAAAAACACAGAGTTGCTCTACTGCAGGGGTGTCAAAGTCCCTCCTCGAGGGCCGCAATCCAGTCGGATTTTCAGAATTTCCCAATGAATATACATGAGATCTATTAGCATACAATGAAAGCAGTGCATGCAAATAGATCGCATGCATATTCATTGGGGAAATCCTGAAAACCCAACTGGATTGCGGCCCTCGAGTAGAGACTTTGACACCCCTGCTCTACTGGGTTAGACTAAAGGTCTATCTATCCCAGTGTCTACTTCCAACAGTGGCCAGTTCAGGTTACGAGTACCCGGAAGAATCCCCAAAAGGTGCAGAATTCCATAGCACCAATCCCCAGGGGTGAGCAGTGGTTTCCCCCAAGTCTAAACAAACAAGCAAAAAATAGTTTCTGGACTTTTCCTCTAGGAATATGTCCAAACACCTTTTAAACTCAGCTAACATTAACTGATTTTATTTTTTCTAGTTGCTCCGGCAAAGAGTTCTCGTGCTTTAAATGCACTGCTACTGTAATTCATGAAATGTCCCTTATTCTTTCTTCTTTTTGAAAGAGTGAACAATTGATTCACGTTTACCCATTCCAAACCGTTCTAGATTTTAAAGACCTCAATCGTATCTCCCCTCAGCTGTCCTTTCTCCAAGCTGAAGAGCCCTAAACCTTTGATCACCCTTCTCTGCAACTTTTCCAGTACTATTATATCTTTTTTTAAATGTGGCAACTAGAATTGTACCTATAGGAGCATATAGAATGGTCACATGGGGGCAATTTTGTAAAGAGTTGCCTGGTTTAAGGCACTATGAACAAGTGTAATTGCCAGTATGTTAGCCCTTTCTGTATATTAATGGCCACACATAAAATATTGACTACACTTCTCCCTCCACATTCGCGGTGATAGGGGAACAGGATAGCAGCGAATACAGAAAAACTACAAATAACTTTTCGTATGTTATTCGCGGGTTTTTCTGTTTAAAAAAAAAAACCTAAAAAGAGACACAAAACCGCAAATAACCTGACCCGCAAATGTAGCGATTTTCTCCGTACAATGCTGAGAGCATCAATTTTCTCTGTGAAACGCTGGGAGCAGTGATTTCCTGTGATGTAAATTTGGGGGCAGAGCCTGGGAACGACAAACCGTGAATAACCAAAACCAAGGGTGACAAAACCGCGAATACGGAGGGGGAAGTGTAATATGAATGCAGATGCATAGTTTTCTTAGATTTCACTTTCACTGTGAGAATGCACAGGAGTGGAGCGGGAGCAGTTCTAACACACTCAGATTATAGCAACATAGGGGTCTTTTTACTAAGGTGTGCTAACCGATTTAGCACGTGCTAAATATTAAGGCGCCCATTATAATAATAATAATAATAATTTATTTTTGTATACCGCTATACCCAGGGAGTTCTAGGCGGTTCACAACAAATAGATGAGTTACATACAGTGCAGTTGAAAAAGAAGAACATAACAAGACAATCGAAGGGTCAAACTAGTTTACATTGACAATTTAAGTAAGGAAGGACTAATACAGAGCATAAACGGTATTTACCGTAAAAGAGTACAATTGAATTTGTGAGAAGGGGGAGCAAAGCATATTGTATGAGAGGAGTGGGCAGGGATCATAGGGAGGGGGGAGGAGGGGGGGAAAAGTAAAGAAAGGTGGGCCGTGTTGAGGGGGGGGAGAGAAGGAATTGGTCTGATGCAGAGAAGAGAGTTCGATCTGTTTACTAATGAGGAGAGGGGGAGCGTTAAGGCGGGAGCATTAGATTCACTAAGCAAACCAATCGTGTACCGATCGGTTTGCGACCACTTTGCGACCCGATTTCCCTCCAACCCGAATCACTATCCTCTTGGCCGACCACCTCTGATCTGATTCCAATCCGCACATGCAAATGAGGGGAAACGGCATGCAAAGTAGGAAGGGCCGCGATTCACTAACAAAAAGCAGGCATACCGACTGGGCTGGCCGATCAAAAAACAAGCGACTGCTCAGGACCAGTCGCATTTGTAAAAATCCTGCTCTCTGCTCCAATTCTCCTGCTCTCGGCAATCTCCTGCTCCTCTCTGCCCCAATCTCCTGCTCTGGCCACCTTGCTCTTGCCCCCAATCTCTCCTGCCGCCCCGACTCTCCTGCCCTTCCCCACACTGAGGGCCAGCGCATGCGCAGACCATCTACAGATGGTCTGCGCATGCATCGGGATCGCTAGAGAGCGATCTCGGCAGTTGGTTGGGGGTGTGATTCTGATCGGCCTCATTTGCATGAGGGCGATTCATGAATCAGCCCCCGGACACGGATGGGATCGGATCCGTGCCCTAAGTGAATCTAGCCCAAAGACCTGAACAGTCCATCCAGGCTACCCATTAGGAGTGTGTGGCGCAGTGGTTGGATCTACAGCCTCAGCACCCTGGTGTTGTGGGTTCAAACCCCGTGCTGCTCCTTGTGACCCTGGGCAAGTCACTTAATCCTCCATAGCCCCAGGTACGTTAGCTAGGTTGTGAGTCCACTGGGACAGAGAGGGAAAATGTAAAACCTGATTGTAAAACCGCTTAGATAACCTTGATAGGCGGTATATAAAATCCTAATAAAACTTGAAAACTTAAAACTTATACACATTATAAATTCATGATTAAATTAACTTGCCTTTTTTCTTTGATCTTTTTGGGATATAGACCATAGAAGTCAGCCCAGTAGTGTCCTTAGGTTTCAACTACTGGAGTTGCTGTTGAAGCTTATTCTAGTCCAGTGTCTCTCAAACCTTTTTAGTGCTGGCACACTAAATGAAGCAAATGTCTTTCACGGCACATTATAATTGAAGTTCTAAAATTGCAAAAAATTAAATTTGAGAGTTATTTATTCAAAGTTCTTTAAGCTATGTATGGGAATTTGTAACAACAGTGACACTACATTAGATAAAATAGAATTGCTAATCAATCCGATGGAAGTGCTTGTTTTTGACTGCAAATTAACTCAAAACGCAGCTCGATAGTCGAAAAGGAAAACATGCATTTTATCATCTACCATCTACAGTCATTCTCTTTTTTAAAAAAATTTAGGGCTCCTTTTACTTTTACTAAGGTGCGCTAGTGTTTTTAGCGCACGCTGAACATTACTGCGCATTTCGTGGCTAGAACTAATGCCAGCTCAACGTTGGTGTTAAGGGCTAGCGCACGTGGCAATTCAGCGCACACTATTCCGCGCGTTAATGCCCTAACGCACCTTAGTAAAAGGAGCCCTTAATTTCTGTCAGAGCTGAAAATCCAATTTCACAAAGATGAGAAGATCCACTCGGTAACAAAGCCTCGTTGCTCATGTTAGGAAAACTACTGCAAACAAAATTTAAAAAATGACTTGCCTTTACTTTTCAAGGACCAATCAGGTCAAAGAATGCTGCTTGTCTGGGCGGTTGTATCCTTAATTACAGAGATGCTCATAACATTGACAGACTCTTGCATACACCACGTACATGGCATCTATTCTTTTTTTTTTTTAGTTCAACAATTTTATTGATTTTTATATGTATAACGAAAACATTACAAATGTTGTCAATGTAGACTTAGGAAGGGAATTTTTAAAGATAAAGTAATCAAGTTTATTAGGATTTGATATACCACTTATCAAGGTTATCTAAGTGGTTTTTACAATCTGGTACTCAAGCATTTTCCCTATCTGTCCCGGTAGGCTCACAATCTATCTAACGTACCTGGGGCTATGGAGGACTGAGTGACTTGCCCAGGGTCACAATGAGCATCGCGGGGTTTGAACCCACAACCCCAGGGTGCTGAGGCTGTAGATCCAACCACTGCGCCACACACTCCTCCACACCCAGAATCTTTTCGGGGCACACCACTGTGCAGTGGCTTGCAGTTTGAGAGACTCTCTCTAGCCTATCTGAACCATCTCTTTATTTGCAGGATACAGACCGTAAAGTTCTGCCCAGCACCGTCTTTATCTTCCAAATTACTGGCGTTCCTATCAAAGCCTTCCCCAGCCCATTCTAAACCAAATTACCCTATACAGGACATAAACTGTGCAAGTCTCCCCAGCTGCAGTTCTTCAATTTGTACTAGAGATCCTCAACTATCTTCTCCATGAAAGAGAATTTCCTAACATTACTCCTAAGTCTACCATCCTGTAACTTCAATTCATGCCCTCTATTTATTCAATTTTCTGTAAATTCTCTCAGGGGAACTCAGAACAGTTTAAATGAATTTATTCAGGTTTTCAGCATTTCTTCCTATCTGTCCCAGAATCCAGGGGATAACTAATAGTATTCTATAAGTTATGCACATGCGAGTTCCATCCACAATCTGCTCACCCACGTGCATATCCATCTGTCAAATATGTGCTAGATAATATATGTGTGTATTTACAGATTAGCAAATAGGTGGAATTTTGGCATTTATGGGCCTGATATTCAGCCGGTGGCAGCGAGCTGACTGCTGACAGAGTTATTTCTGGATATTCAAAGCCAAGCTCTGTCAGAACTTTGGCTTTGGCTGGTTAGTTTTGAGCTGGCAAACACATAGCCACTTTAAGTTGCTTTTCATCAATTAAGCGTCCGTGAGTTAATACATAAAGATAAAGGACATTTATGCGCTAAACCTGGCCACTTAAGGACTGAATACCAGCACATAAGCGGCCTATGCCTCCAGAATGCCCCAAACGTAGCTGGCCTTGAGTTAGGTGCGAACCATGAATTTCAGCAACACTGAAAATTACTAGACCCAACCAAGCAATATAACAGGTCGGCGGCTGGTTAAATCACTTTGAATATCAATCAGTATATGAATACAGTGGCATAGTAAGGTGGGGGCAGGGTGTGAACCGCCCCGGGCACCTTGTCGGGGCGGTTCACACCATTTTCGCGCCATCCCTCCCCCATCCCATACCCTTAGATTTTCATTAGCACGAGCAAATTCTCCTGCCTGTTGTTCGCGCCAGCCTGGTTTCCCTCTGAATCACTTCTGGGTCATAGGGCCAGGAAGTGACATCAGAGGAAAATCCAGCGCTGGTGCGAGGGGCAAAAAGCCACTTGCGCTGGTGAAGATTTAGAGGTACGGGGGAAGGGAGAGCGCGAGTGTGGAGCAGGAGGGCATGGAAGGAGCGGGGGGCATGGAGAGGAGGGCACGGGGGTGCCACCGCCCCAGGTGCCTCCTACTCATACTACACCACTGTATGAATATGTGCGTATATGGCATTATTCTAATCATTTTCATATATAATTGGCATGCAAATGTAGTGTCCTCTTTAGAGAGCTATCCCAAGGCCCTGGAAATCAGTTGAAGGAACTTTTCTGGTGAGACGTGACCTAATCAGAAAAGTTTTGAATGACCCTCTGCTCTGTAATGTCTGCAGTTCCATGTTTTGTTTACTGCACTGAGTAATCAGTCTGTACTTTATAACTGTTGTGCCACAGTGTTCTTGTTCTTCCAGGAAATTAAGGTTAATGGTATTTTCTTACTCAGTACTACAAAACACAGAAGCTTACACTGAAATGTTATGTCCAGCTTCGGAATTTGTAGGGAATTTTTTAATCTGAGATTTTGACATCATTTCTAGTTAATTATAGCAGTTTCCTGAGAAAGAGAACAGCTGTCTACCTATCTGGGTTCCTTGACATATTTCGTTTTGTAAAAGGCATTAAATTTGGACATAGAATAAGTAAAAAAATGTAATTCCTTGTGAACTAGGTTGCATTGCACGATAAACAATTCAACAGTCCTAGAAGGGTACAAGCTTTTTATATTTTTAACATTTTTAATTCCTTTTTTTAAAAATGTTGTGGTTTATTTTGTTTCATTTCATTTATTGGAGTAAAAGTCAATGGGTTCTTAGAGGGGACCGACCTGCATATATAAGCACTTGAGTGAGAACTATAATTAAATTAATTAATTAAATTTAATATGTGAAACAGGGTGTCCTCAGTGTGTAAGGTCACTTAGTCAATTCCAGTTAGTCAGTTCCTAAGGATCCGTCGTATATGTTCTACCACCTCGGAGTTCAAAATGCAGGCCAAATTAATGGCTCAATGTTTCAGGGACAGAGGGTACCCGGAATGGGCTATTAAAAATGCTTATTGCAGAGCCCGCTATGCCAACCTGGAGCTATTACTCACCCCTCAAAGTAAGACAACCACTGACCGACAAATCTGTTATTTCTTTCTCTGATCAAGCTCAACAGGTGGCAAAAATTGTTAATAAACACTGGCACCTTTTGAATTTTCATCCCATTTTTAAGGACCCTCCTTGCATAGCTTTCTCCCATCCTAAGAATCTAGGCAATTTATTGACCCAGACTTTACCAAACAACAGTTCTATTCACGGGAGACACAGTGCGTACGGTTACTGTAACATGTGCCATAATTCTCTCTCCATCTCTAGTTGGCACCATCCGCAAACCCACCGTAAATATCAATTAAGACACCATACTATTTGCCTGTCTCAGTGGGTGATTTATAGAAACATAGAAGATGACGGCAGATAAGGGCTATAGCCCATCAGGTCTGCCCACTCTACTGACCCACCCCCAAGTCTACTATCTTACGGATCCCACTCCTGGTGACAGGTTCCCTTGGCTTAACCCTCTAAGGGATCCCACATGGGCATCCCATTTGCTCTTAAATTCTTGCACGCTGTTTGCCTCGATCACCTGCACCGGGAGCTCGTTCCAAGGATCAACCACTCTCTCGGTGAAGAAATATTTCCTGGTGTCGCCATGAAATTTCCCGCCCCTTAGTTTGAGCGGATGCCTTCTTGTGGCTGAGGGTCCTTTGAGAAAGAGAATCTCTTCTTCCATCTCGATACGGCCGGTAATATACTTAAACGTCTCGATCATGTCTCCTCTCTCCCTACGTTCCTCGAGCGAGTACAGCCGCAAATTTTTCAGCCTTTCCTCGTACGATAGATCCTTGAGCCCCGAGACCATCCTAGTGGCCATCCGTTGCACCGACTCTACTCTCAGCACATCTTTTCGGTAGTATGGCCTCCAGAATTGCACACAGTATTCCAAATGAGGACTCACCATGGTTCTGTATAATGGCATTATGACTTCAGGCTTCCGGCTGACGAAACTCCTGCGGATGCAACCTAACAACTGTCTTGCCTTAGATGAAGCCTTCTCCACATGATCAGCAGTTTTCATGTCTGCGCTGATGATTTATGTGATTGTGTGCCCATGCAAATTGCTTTATGTGGGACGTACCAGTAGAAAGATTAAGACAAGATTGTCGGAACATAAAAGTAGACTCAACACTGCTACTTTATCTGCCCCCATGGTTCCCCATTGTCTGGAGAAGGGTCATGATTTTTATGATCTCTCGTGGTTCATCATGGAACAGATCCCATGGGATTTTAAAGGAGACAAGGCTGCCCGCATTCAGCTACGGGAACAATTCTGGATTTTTCAACTTAACAGAGTTCAACCACATGGCCTTAATGACAGCATTGAGTGGAATACCATCATGTAGCCTCCCTCCCTATTGGCCTAATGTGCTTTTGTTCCTGGTTGGTTGCTTTACCTGATTGACGTCATTCTTTTTTGGTTTTTAAAGTGCCGCTCGCGCTTCCCTCTGGTAGCTCCGCCCTCCTCTCAGCTGGCTCTGTTCCATAACTGTTCGCCGATTGTGGCAACGTTTTTGAATCATCTCCTCCCTGATTGGCAACGGATTCCTGATGATGGACTTTGTGTCTCCGAAACCGGGCTTGGTTGAACCTGATTATTAGGATGTGTAGGATTGCAGCCTTCCTTTTTTGATACAAACCATCGGATGAGCAATTAAGCTAAGTCTGAGTTTACCTTTAGGAGTTGGCTGGGGGTTCTTTCAGCGGTACGTCCTGCTGTATTTATGCACTTGTGTGATTGATCAAAAATTTTTATCACTGTTTAAGTTTCAACACAATTTATTACTTTGAGCACACGAGAGGTGTCCAATGATGGTGTGCGGACAGAGGTTGGCTAATCTGTGCCTTGTTATGTAAAGCGCTGGAGATCATTCTCCCTTTGCTGACCTTACACACTAAGGACACCCCATTTCACATATTAAATGTACTTAATTTATTTAATTATAGTCCTTGCTCAAGTGCTTATGTACGCAGGTCAGTCCCCTCTAAGAACCCATTGACTTTTACTGCTTTTTTTGAGTGTCTTTTGAAGTATCTATAGCAGTCATACTTTTGGAGAACTTGTACTGTCATTTCATTTATTGAACATGGAAAACAATTTTAGGGCCCCTTTTAAAAAAGCTGTGGTAAAGGTTTCCGCCAGGGGCCGGCAAGGTAAATTCTATCACGCCGGCCCGCGGTAGAAACCTCTAGTGCAGCTTTGCAAAAGCCAGCGTTAATGCATAAAATGCAATATAATAATACACGGCTCCCCTTCCTCAGCTGCAAAGAAAGAGCCCTAGAAAAAGTAAAATCTTCAGTGCTGGTTCATCATAACCGATTGCTATCGAGTGGCAGCCTAAATAATTAATATCTAGGATCCTGCACATAAAATGTTCTCAAGGGAAAACATAATACATGATACCTTGTAAAAATGTATCCTTGGTTGGTAATTACCATCATGAAGTTGTAGTGCAAATATTTAGAAAATATTTTCTTCTCCCCCCCAAATGTTTAACATAAAACAGATGTGTCTTAAATTCATCAGTTGGCTTGGCATTTGGTGCTAGAAAATATCTTTCATTCTCCACACCTCCTGCTGCCGAAGGAATCTAAGACTTTAGACTTATTATAGGATTCCTCAGTTTACAACCACACAATCCACAAGATGATCTTCAAAAATCTTCACAGGAGCTTCATAAAGAGCTACAGTGCCGCCAATAATCCCAGATTGTTTTCATTTCAAGCCCTGGTGCTGCATTTCCAGTGCTCTCTTGCTGTCTACAGAAAGGACAGCACAAATCATTGCAAAAGGAAAAAGAGTTTCATATAAATGGTCACTAATCTGCAAGAGTTTCTCTGGAGACAGAGGAGGTACCACAGTCAGGCCCTTGCAGCTTTGTACAGCTCAGTAAATCATAATACAAATCCCACAGATTCCAAAGGGTACAAGTGGGACATAAACCTGTATTCAACTTTATGTATTCAGTATTTTGCCTAGAGACAATCTGAGGACAATTTTCAAAGTGTAGTGGTTAAAGGTACAGCCTCAACACCCTGAGGTTGTAGGTTCAAACCCACACTGCTCCTGGTGACCCTGGGATTCCCCCCTTTGCCCCAGATACATTAGATAGAGTCCACCAGGACAGACTTAATCCACCCTTTGCCCCAGATACATTAGAGTCCATCAGGACAGATAGGAAAAATGCTTGAATACTTGACTAAATTGATGTAAACCATTCTGAGCTAACTTGAGAGAACAGTATAGAAAACTGAAAAATAAATAGTGTGAAAAGCTTCAGCCTCTGATAACCAGAGCTGGTATTGTGACATCATAATGCCTCATTCCACCAATGCCTAAGAGCCAATCTCATCAGTGATGTCACAATGGCTTCATTGTCCTATACTTGGCTCACTTTTACAACATTTTGATTTCTAGAGCGGCACAGTGGTTAAATCTATAGCCTCAGCACCCTGAGTTTGTGAGTTCAAACCCACGCTACTTCTTGTGACCCTGGGCAAGTCACTTAATCTCCCAATTGCCCTAGGTACATTAGATAGATTGTGAGCCCGCCAGGACTGACAGGTAAAAATGCTTGAGTACCTGAACAAATTCAAGCAAATTGTTCTGAGCTCCCCTGGAAGAACAGTATAGAAAAATTGATTAAATAAACTGAGTAAATGAGCTTACAAAACAAAAGTATATGCACACTTCCCTACCCCAGAGAATTTATGTGCTTACAAATACCATGCACAAAGGTTCTGGGCTATTTCCATTCATAAGTGCATATTTGTAAAAGTAGGCACATTAATACAGGAATATGCACAGATTTGACACTATGCTATACCTAAGAATGGTGAATATTCTGGCAGCTGGCACCCACCCAGGGGGATCCCCTCAAGGATCCCCATTTTCACCATCAATGTTCAACCTTCTAATGCAATCCTTGAAAACCAAACTAGATCTGGCACGAATAAAACATATCACCTATGCAGATGACATGACTATCATGCTACCTTTAACGGCTGCATTAGCCAACACTCTCACCACTGTCAAAAATGTGTCCACATCATAGAAAACTGAACCTCAACCCATTGCTTCAAACTAAATAAAAACAAAACCAAATTCCTTTAGCTAGGACCCTCAACTGACCCATGCTACACTCCAAGGATTACTGTAGACGACACAGACTTTCCACTAGACTACAATCCTGAATCTTAGGAATAGAAATTGATAACCATCTATCCATGATAAGCCACATACAATTAATAATAAAACAATCTTTCTTTGTGATGAGAAAGATAAGATCCATCAGAACATACTTTGAAACAGAGGCTTTTCAAATCTTAGTGTTATCCCTAATCCTATGTCATCTAGACTACTGTAATGTAGACTACTGTAATTTAACTCTAGTTATTTCCTGTAAAATGTTGCAATTGCATCTACAACCTGTAGTTCTTCAAAATGCAGCAGCAAGACATATATAGATTATGGAAATCGGAATACCTACAGGCCTACTATATGAAACTACATAGGCTGCCCATAACTGCAAGGATCAAGTTTAAATTAGGCATCACAGACAATGCCCCCAACTATCTAACAGAGTTGACCATCCTACTCCAAGGCACCTCCAACAGATATTCCACCAGAAATATTTTCCATTAAAAATTCCCAGCATGCAATAATATAAAGTCTACCAGGCAAATTACCTAGTCCATCCAATACCAATTGGCAAATTTCTGGAAACAAACCATCATTTATACTACGATCTTGTCTAATCTAATCTAGTCTTTGATTTATATACTAGGTCATCTTCTAGCAGAGCTCGACTCAGTTTATAAGTAATTAAAGACCAGAAAAAGAGCAAACAAGAGCATAGGAGAAAATAAGTGTTGTACGGCAATCAATTTGTTTAATCTTTAGGTATACTGTTAAAATATTGTGTAAATAATAAGGTTTTTAGGACGTTCTGTCAGATTGATAGGTCATTTACAACAATTTCGTAATCAGAAAGCCCATTCCACATTTCTATCAATTTATAAGCGAAAGATTGACTGAGTTTCCTGGCCGATTTAATTCCTCTGAAGGAAGGGAACAGTAATTTATATCTCTGTGTATTCCTCGAATACACAAATTGCTGGAACCAACTGCCATTTACACTAAGATCTTGTAACCACTATCTCAAATTCAGAAAACTTTTAAAAGACAGGGAGCCAACCCTGAAGTAACTGAAATGGTAATTGTAAAAGTACATTTCTAGATTGTCTAATGCAACTCCTGGGATATAACGAAGAGCCAATGATGACCTACTTGAACTTGTAACTATTACCTAACAGTATTAGTGACTGTACTGATCTATCTGTACTAGCAACTCTACTAAATGTCTATGTTCATTGTAACTTCTTGAAGTAACCCAAGGGGGGAAAAATGTTTAGAGCTATTTCAAGGGAGATAAGCCTGTCACTGTAGCTTTAAGAATTCAGAGATGCATGTGTTAGATAGGAGGTTTACACTTTACTTCTGGTCAGCACAGCTTTCTCTCAGGAGTTCTGAACTACTTCTGAATCCTAAGTTTTATTGTTTTTGTGATATTCTATTCAATACTTCTTAAAGAATCAAGTTTCAAGTTTTATTAGAATTTGATTAATCACTTATCATAAGTTCTAAGCAATGTACAATCAGTAAGAGGGGAATATATGTAATTATCTAAAACAGTGTTCGTCAACCACCGGTCCATGGACCGGTGCCGGTCCGCAGAAATTTTCTGCCAGTCCACAGGGCCGGCACCTCCATCGGGCCCAAGACAGCATTCTTCAGCCGCCGGTCCATGGTGTGATCAACGCGACGCCTTCGGGCCAGCTCCCTGAGTGCTGCAGTGCACAAAGCCATGGGAAAAAGCTCCTATGCGTGGCCTGCACCTGAACCGGAAGCCTTCTCTCTGACATCGCAACATCAGAGGGTAGGCTTCCAGATGAGGTGCGGGACGCGCGCAAGGAGCCGCTGCCCACAGCTTTGTGTAATGCAGCACTCAGGGAGCCAGCCCAAAGATGCTGCGTTGATCGCACAATGGACCGGCCTAAAGATAACACCGGGGGGCAGGCCAGAGGCAAGGCACATGAAGGGAGAGAGACAACAACGTTAGGGGAAATGCTTTTTTTAAAAAATTTTTTATTTAGTGATTGATTTGCCTGTTCAGGAAGAAATGCATTTGTTTCTTTTCTTCTGAGGTTGTACTGCTTGCAGAGTCTTGCATTTGCATGGGGTTATCTGTTTCCTGGTAGGAATGAATGTTAAAAAGCATACAGTGTGCTTTAATTTTGTGGTTAACCATTATGTGTTATTAATACAATTATATTGTGTGTGTATATGAAAAATGAATGGAAAAAATGGTGTTACAATTAGTACTATTATGGGGCGAGCTCTGGGGCGGAGACTGAGTGGAGATGGGCACGACTTAGCCCAGTGTTCTTTAACTGCCGGTCCACAGACTGGTGCCGGTCCACAAAATAATTATTTTATTTCCGCCGGTCCATAAGTGTCAAAAGGTTGAAGAACACTGATCTAAAACATGCAAAATGACAAAGACAATAACAGACATACTGGAACGTCTGGAAAAAGGGTAAACTACAAGATTTTGAGGAAATAAACATAAAAAGGACAGGACGTGAGGAGGGGGAAGAGAATTTAAAATATTTACAGCTCGGAACTGGAACAGAGTAAAATTAAGAATGTAGGCTAGTTGAAATTAAGACTCTAACGCGTCTTTGAAAAGAAAACTTTTAAGGGCTCCCTTGAATTTATCACAACTTTTTTCTTCCCTTAAGTGAGCTGGCAGTGAATTCCATCTAAGTGGGGCTGTGACTGAAAATATAGTTGTACGATGCAGTTAATCATTTTTAGTCTCAGAGCAGTGGATCTAAGTGGGCGAGCTGGTGTGTGGAGGTATAAGAACTTTGTCAATAAAAGTTGGGACATTCGTAGTTTGAACTTTGAACGCCAACAATGCTATTTTATATGTTATTCTAGGCACGATTGGGAGCCAGTGAGCTTTTTTCAGAAGGGAGGGTGACATGGTCAAACTTCCTGGAATTGGAAATGATTGGAATATTTGAGGATAGCTGCAAATCGGTGTGTGATTTTCAGCTCCTATTAAACTGCTTTGTCAGTAAAATTGACAACATTTTATTTGTAACCATGGAATCTAGCCTTGAAAGCTGAGATATTATTTTTCCTTGAAATCAAAAAAGATTTTACCCACCGTTGTAGGTGGGTAAAAACATAGGGAAACCCTAATTATCTATTTTTTTATTATTTGGGTAGATAGCATCCACAGTAAAAGAAAATATATATAATAACTTCTATAGGGATATAGGATTTTGCCTTTTTGTGTTCTTATAGGGCTCCTTTTATTAAGGTGCGCTAACCAATTTAGCGCGCGCTAATGATTAGCATGCACTAAAAGCTAAGGCGCCTATAGAACAGTGTTCTTCAACCTTTTTACACCCGTGGAC
Source organism: Geotrypetes seraphini (assembly GCF_902459505.1). Classification (NCBI taxonomy): domain Eukaryota; kingdom Metazoa; phylum Chordata; class Amphibia; order Gymnophiona; family Dermophiidae; genus Geotrypetes; species Geotrypetes seraphini. The sequence goes on along the minus strand of NC_047094.1, from coordinate 101,147,237 downwards.
CGGCAGAAAAAAAAGAATTATTTTGTGGACCGGCAAACTACTAGGACTAAAATTTAAAAATTTTGTTTCCGCCCCATCTCTGAGAGTTGGTCCCCACAAATCATCTGATCCCATCCACACAAGCCTCAGTTATGATTTTATATTGAATGTATTTTATTAAAGTATAAAAAGAAACAATATTCTGTACAATTGTCATTTTATAAATACAAATAATTCAGAACAGGATCAACAAAGCCCCCGTCTCCCCTCCCCTTCACATATATCACCTCTACTATCAAGAAAACTGAACAAGCCAAATTATTACAGAATGCTACACAGAAATATCATGCTAACAGAATACTGCAGTCACACATGACAGGAATAGTTTTAGGGGAGTGCAACTAGGGCAACTGCCCCCTGGTCAGAGAGCGCCCTAAGCCAGCTGGAAGCTAAAGAAGCACTGCCTGGGCTTTGCAGTCCCCAGTTATGTCCAGCTCTAGCACCAGCTCTAGCAGGATATATATTTCAAATCTGATATATTCTAATCACAAAATAGAAATAAAATTATTTTTTTCTACCTTTTGTCGTCTCTGGTTTCTACTTTCAATCTTCTTTTCACTCTCTTCCTTCCAGCGTCTGCCCTCTCTGTCTCTTCAATCCAGCATCTGCCCCTTCCATCCACTGTCTGTCCTCTCCCCCTTCCATATGGTATCTGTCTTCTTTCTGTGCCCCTCTCCCCTTTCCATCCAGCTTGTGTCCCCTCTCTCCTTTTTACATGATTCATTCCAGCTTCACTGCTCTCTTCATTTTTATCTCTCCTACACCAGATCTATCATCGTTGTCCCTCTCTGCTCATTTTTCTGCTGACCCCTTCCTATCATCAATCTCTCTACTTTCTCATGCCTGTGTCTCCCCTTCCCCTCCTCTAATCTCTCTGCCAGCTGTTTCCTTCCTTTTTTCATTCTCCCTTCCCTCCTCCTCCTGTCCAGCAGTAATTCTCTTCCCTCCCCTCCCAGCAGCATCTCTCCTTCTCCCTCTCCAGTAGCAGCTGCCCTTTTTTTCCTTGCCCAGCAGCTTCCCAGATTCATTTCCCTCCTCCCCTCCCAGCAGCATCTCTCCTTCTCCCTCTCCAGTAGCAGCTGTCCCTTTTTTTCCTTGCCCAGCAGCTTCCCAGATTCCTTTCCCTCCTCCCCTCCCAGAAGCATCTCTCCTCAGTGGCGTACCAAGGGGGGGGGCGGGAGGGGCGGTCCGCCCCGGGTGCCAGCCCTGAAGGGGTGCTCCCGGCCTTGCCGTTCAGTCCCCCCACACCCCCGAAGGACCGCTCGCCCCACTGACCTTCCTGCACCACCTGTGAAGCAGCAAGCAGCAGGATCGCGAGGTCAGCTATCCCTAAGCTGCTTGGGCGCTGCTTCCTGCGCCGCGGTCCCGCCCCTCCTCTGACGTCAGAGGAGGGGCGGGAATGCAGCGCAGGAAGCAGCGCAGGGATAGCTGACGTCGCGATCCTGCTGCGGCTGCTTCATAGGTGGTGCAGGAAGGTCAGTGGGGCGAGCGGTCCTTCGGGGGTGGTGGTGGTGGTGGGGACTGAACGGCAAGGCCGGGAGCATAGGTAGTGCTGCTTCATAGGTGGTGCGGGGAGGCCAGGGGGGCGAGCGGTCCTTGGGGGGGGTGCAGACCTTCAAGGGGGGGACAGGCCTTCAAGGGGGGACAGGCAGGCAGGTCTTCAAGGTGGGGGGACAGGCCTACAAGGGGGTGGGCAGGCCTACAAGGGGGTGGGACAGGCCTTCAGGGGGGGGGTGCAGGCCTTCAGGGGGGTTCAGGACTTCGGGGGGGTGCAGGCCTTCAAGGGGGGGGACAGGCCTTCAAGGGGGGGACAGGCGTTCAAGGGGGGGACAGGCCTACAAGGGGGGGACAGGCCTACAAGGGGGTGGGACAGGCCTTCAAGGGGGGGGACAGGCCTTCAAGGGGGGGACAGGCGTTCAAGGGGGGGACAGGCCTACAAGGGGGGGACAGGCCTACAAGGGGGTGGGACAGGCCTTCAAGGGGGGGGACAGGCCTTCAGGGGGGTGCAGGCCTTCGGGGGGGTGCAGACCTTCAAGGGGGGGACAGGCCTTCAAGGGGGGGACAGGCATACAGGTCTTCAAGGTGGGGGGACAGGCCTACAAGGGGGAGGGACAGGCCTTCAAGGGGGGGGACAGGCCTACAAGGGGGTGGGACATGCCTTCAAGGGGGGTGCAGGCCTTCAAGGGGGGACAGGCAGACCTTTAAGGGGGGACAGGCCTTTGGGGGGGACCCTGGTTTAGAAGTACACAGAGGGAAGGGGGTGTTCAAAGAGACGTGCATATTCAAGGGGGGGGATGAAGAAATAATGGGTCTGAAAATAGAGGAGAGGGAGAGAAATGATGGACCATGGGATTTAGGGAGGGAAGGAACTGAAAGGGAGAGAAATTGGACACAAGGGATGGTGTGGAGGAGGGATAGAGATACTGGATAGGAGGGTAATTGGGAAAAAAAAGGGAGAGATGGTGGACTCTGGGGTGGTGGGGAAGGAGGGAGAGATGCCGGATGAAAGGGTAGTTAAGAAAAGGTGGATCTGTGGAGGGAGATGAAAAAAAGGAAAGATACCAGACTTCCTGGGGAGGGAAGGGAAATGGAAAGGGAGGACAGAGTTGGCAGATGGATGGTTAGCACGCAGAAAGAAGAAAGAAGGAGACCCTGGCAAGCAAGTTATCAGAAGAAAACCAGAGCCTTGGACCAACAAGATTTGAAATATAACCAGACAACAAAAGGTAGAAAAATTAATTTTATTTTCTGTTTTGTGATTATAATATGTCAGATTTGAAATGTATATCCTGACAGAGCTGGTGTTGGACTGCAAACGTGAGCTAGGATTTAACAGAGAGAGGAAAAGTCCTTTTTGTTTCTTTATTTTATTTACACCACAGCGCCAGTGTGGTTAGGAGAAGCCAAAGGGGGTGAAAAAGCTATAAAACCCACCAGGAGTTTTGAAAAAAATCACCCAACTGGGCAGGAAAATCGAATTGAAAAACCAATTCAATAGGCTGAATCGAATCGAAATTTTTTTCCTGAATCTGGCAGCATTAGTTTGCGCTACTGTCTTAGACTTTAGGACCTGGGACTGGGGAGAGATGGCATCCTCAGTACTTTATAATGCAAGTGAAACGAGGATTTGGTCAGACTTTTGAAGGGTCTGCAGAAAAAAAATATCGTATAGGCCGGGGACATGAAACAGCAGGAAATGGGAACTTTTCTTCCTTCTATTTTTATGAATGGAAAGGCTGAGGATGTCAGAGAGTTCAGTTAAAATATGTGCTTTATAAGAAAATATAATAATGTGTTTTATAAAGTTTATAGCATAGCTGGCCTACCCAGTGAGGTGTTTCTAGTGGTGGTGGTGGCGGCAGCGTGTCAATGTGTTGAGAGGAAGAGGTGGTCTGGGAAATTCTGCTGAGCAAACTCCGGGCCCATTTCCACCCCCCAGTTAGTCCACTCCACTCAACTGGTTCACACACTGAGTGGGTCATTGGGTGTTGTGTTGGGATCTCTTCCAGTGGTTTATCAGTATCTCCTTCTGGTCCAAGGAAGGAAACGTTGTTATCCTTAGCATTGACCTACAGAATATGTTTGTAACAGCGCTGCTTGTGTGGCATTAGGCTATGTAGTGATCGAAAGAAAAAAACAGACCTTTGCACATTTTTGCACTATATGGTGGGTGTATGAGGAGATTCACATTTCCTGCACAGCTAAGTCCATGTGAAGTTACCTTGTACTGTATTTGACATCTAGCAAGGTCTCTGTTTGAAAGGAAAGATCTAAACTTAAAAATGAAGTGGCCAGAAGTTATGGTAAAAGCAGATAGTGTAGCTGGTTTTAAGAAAGATTTGGACAAATTCCTGGAGGAAAAGTCCATAATCTGTTATTAAGACATGGGGGAAGTGTCTGCTTGTCCTGGATCGGTAGCATGGAATGTTGCTACTCTTTGGGTTTTCACCAGGTATTAGTATCCTGGATTGGCTACCATGAGAATGGGCTACTGGGCATGATGGACCATTGGTCTGACCCAGTTAGGCTATTCTTATGTTATGTTCTCATCTGTAGGGGCCTTTGTTTTCACTTCTTATTTTAATGTATTTTTTTTCTGGGAACTTATCAGTGTTTTTTATAATGGGAACAAAAATGGAAGAGAATTAATGTGTGTGGGATGAGGGGGTAACTAATTTCTTCAGCTAAATAATTCAATCCACTTCAAACAGACATAGGAGAACTCACGCACCATTCACACACCCTCCAACCAAAAACGTCAAAAGGAAAAAAAACTGTTCGACAACCTCCTAGCCATTCGAGCTGCAACACTCGACCCCCAACCCTACAACCAATTGACATCGACCACATACTGCAAAACCTTCAAAAAGAAATAAAAACCCTTCTATTCAAAAAACACATAAAACCGAACTAACACAATCAGAACTGTCCCAAGCATCACCTGCAACTACTCCATATGTACTTCTGATGTCATGACAATTCAGACATAATTTATGTTATGTTATGTTTGGAATATAAGAAAATTTTCACTGCCTGTTTCTATTCTGACCATTTATTCCGTTTCATGGTCATTACAAAAAATATTTTTTTACATGGGGGGGGGGTGTCAAAAAATGATGGGCCCCGGGTGCCACATACCCTTGGTACGCCACTGTCTCTCCTTCTCCCTGTCCAGTAGAAGCTGTCCCTTTTTTCCCCTGCCCAGCAGCTTCCCAGACTCTGATAGTGATTTTCTCCCCTCCCAGCAGCTCTTCTTACTTCCCAGTGCAGCGATTAACGAAGGCAGCCTCGGGTCCTTTGTTGGGTCGCGCCGCCTCTGAGGAAAGAGGAAGTTGCATCATCAGAGGCAGCCGCGACTCAGCAAAAGCCCCGAGGCTGCCTTCGTTAATCGCTGCGCTGGGAAGTAAAGGAGAGCTGCAGAGAGGGGAGAAAGCCACTGTCGGAGGCTCCCCAAGATCTCTCCGGCCGAGCGCATGCTTCACATGTTCACCTTGCCGGCCCTGCGCGGACCGGCAGGAAGTTGAAATGAGTCAATCTTGCCGGCCCTGTGCGGACCGGCAAAAATTTCCTGCGGAACGGCACCAGTCCGCGGACCGGCGGTTGAAGAACTGTGCTATAGAATATAATGAATGCCTTAGCATGTAGTGCGCGCTAAATCAGTTAACACGCCTTACTAAAAGGACCCCATAGTTAGGGAGTAGGTTTACTATTCTCTGGAGAAGCTGTTTCACTCACTAAGAAGAGCGCTGGTACCCAATGGATCCCAACAAGAGAAGAGTCAAAAGAAAGAATTGCATACTTGCATTCCATTCATACTTGAAGAAGTCCTGTCTTGAGAATAATAATAATAACAGTTTATATACTGCAGGACCGTGAAGTTCTATGTGGTTTAATGATTAAAAGATGTTTAATGATTAAAAGATGTTTCAGATTGAGTAGAATTAGCAAAGTTAAGTTGAGAACTACATCAGGATACCTGTAAGAGACAAAACAACACATAGGGCTCCTTCGCTGCGCTAGCCGAAAAACTACCGCTTGCTCAAGAGGAGGCGGTAGCGGCTAGTGCGGACGGCAAATTAGCGCGCGCTATTACATGTGTTAAACTGCTAACGCGACTTCGTAAAAAGAGCCCAAAGAATCAAATTATTTTAGAACTATTTAGTAAAAGTCATTAAAATAGGTTAAAACTTAAATAATTAAATGTTCTTACACTTAACTAATATGTTGAAGGTACATTTTAGTGAGGAAGCACTTTAAAGATTTCCTTTGGTACCTAAAAGAAAAAGAAAGAGTTACGAATTGTTAATGTCAAAGATCTGACAATCTGTTTAAATATTGATGCTGAATTCAAGTTTGTACAAATAAATTTTAAGTACTATTCTTCACCTGGTGAATTTTTAGGGTGAAGTATTTTATTTTATGATAATCTAATCTAAGGCTTGGCTTTATATACCGAGACATCAATCCAAGAAAGCTCGACTTGGTTTACAATAATTAACTTAACAAATAAAAACCATAAAGAATAAGACTAAGTTCCGGAAGATTAATTTTCAAAGTGTTTAGCAAATAAAGTGGTTTTTAAAGATTTACAAAAAAATTGAAATGAGCCAGAGCTCCTTAACACAAATAGAAGATCATTCCAAAGTTGAGAGAACTTAAAAATCAGAGATTGACTAAAAATCTTGACTCCTTTAATCCCTTTTTTGGAAGGAAGAGATAACTTAAATTGTTGATTACCTCTTGCAAAGGAGAATCTGTAAACGTTCCAAGATAAAGGAAGGAGAGGAGTAAAGATACCATATAGGATTTTAAAACCAACACAAGCACATTTAAATTGAACTCTAAAATAAACTGAAAGCCAATGGAGACTCTGGAGCAACGGAGTCACGTGATCAAATTTATGTTTTCCAAAGATCAATTTCGTAGCAGTATTTTGAATCAGTTGCCATTTATAAAGACAAGTTTTTGTGATACTGAGGTAGATTACATTGCAATAATCAAAATGAGATAATATAATAGACTGAACTAATATGGAAAAATGTCGGTGATGAAAGAGATGTCTAACCTTCCTCAATAAACGCAGGTTAAAGAAACATTTCTTGACCACAGAGTTAATTTGATCCTTAAAAGAGAGAGAGGAGTCAAGGAGGACTCCCAAAACCTTAGCAGAAAACTCAATCTGTAGAGAAGATCCAGAAACCAAAGCTACAGAAAGAGGAAGACAATCCAATTTTGGGCCTAACCATAATAATTTGGTTTTGGTTGTATTAAGCTTCATCCGGACAGATTGTGTGCAGGCTTGAAATTTTGATAGTGTCTGGATCTATCTCTATTAGTATGAAAATGTCATCCGCATAGGTGAATAAAGTTTTCCAGGATGACAACTTAAGGATAGTCATGTAAAGGTTGAATAAAATTGGAGAAAGTGGGGAACCCTGAGGAACCCCACAGGGAGGCTGCCAGGAGTTAGAAGTGTTACCTTCAAAGTTCACTGAATAAGAACGGTACAAAAGAAATTAGAGAACCAGTCCAAAACTACCTGGTGGAGACCAATGCCTGAAAGCAACTGAAGAAGAATACCATGATGGACTACATCAAACACTGCAGAAAGATCAAACTGAAGTAGAATAGAATATTTATTTTAGAGACGGATTTATTGAATTTTTGAAAGAAGAGAAATCAGTAGGGTTTCAGTACTAAAATTAGAGCAAAACCCATGTTGGAATGATTGAAGTAAGGAAAATTTCTCTAAGTAGTCAGTAAATTGACCGGCTGCAATTGATTCTAACATTTTTGTCAATAAAGGTATATTGGCAATTGGGCGATAATGAGAAGGAATTGTAGGATCTAAATCTACTTTTTTTTAGAAGGGGAGTAAGTGTTATTTGTCCCATAGAATATGAAAAGTATCCATTTTCCAGAGAAAAGTTCAGAAAGGCAGTTAGCCACATTATAGCTTGAGAGGAGATATTAAGAAATAAATAAGATGGGAAATGGCCCAATGAGCATTTGCACTTTCTCATCCTTCTCTCCTCTTGAGAAAAATTCCCATTTAGACACTCGGTAAGCCCAACTACAAAAAGTAGAGAAGGTGGAAATTCTCACTTAAGAGAAGGGTTACATTGGGTAACTGACCCAACCTCTTGTGACATAACCTGGCCTTGAATTGAATAGGTAAAAACGGAATAGAAAACCCGATTAATATAACAAAACATTTGTGTGTAACTTTAGTTGCAGTATATAGAATCTGGTGGTTATTGCTTGGATTTGGGGCATCTCATTTTTAGCACTCTTTATAGAATTGTCCCCTAGCTACTTAATGTGTTTTAGCCAAAGGGCCCCTAAATTTGTATCTGAGGCAATAGAGAATGAAGCGATCTTCCTAAGGTGTCAGAGAAGAGACGGAAGTAGGATTAGAACCCTCAACTTCCCTGGCTCTCAAGCTGTTCAAACCACTAGACGACTCCTCTACTCTGTAACTTTATACCTATTCTGGGTGCAAATTTTATAAGCACCTAGATCTGAAGGTAAAACAGGATTTACATCAGAAAATCTTCATAAAATTATCCTCATAATTTATAGTTTTACATGCAGAAATGCAGAAGAAGGTATATAGTAATTTATTCAGGTGTGAAATTTGACTTCACAGTGTCTGACTCAAAATAGAGGAGTAGCCTAATGGTTAGTGCAGTGGGATGAGGACCAGGAGAATTGTGTTTGATTCTCACTGCGGCTTTGTGTCTCTAGGAAAACACTTAATCTTCCATAGTCCCAGGTACAAAACGTCATCAGAGAAAGTGCTTATATGTGATTGTGACAGGCTGACCAGGTTTAGCAGGCTAGCTTGGATTGCCAAGAGAGATCAGAACTCAACACACCCTAAGAAAGTATATAACATAAGCTTTATTGTTCACAATTTTAAGTTTGATAACATTGGCTTACCTCAGCCAAGTCACCAATAGTCCAACCAAGAATTATCTCCTCTGAATAGTCTCTCTTAGTGGGAACTCTCCTCCTGGAACTCCTCTCCTTTTCAGTCTTTACTTCTCAAGGCTTGTATCAGCCTATAGCTAGGGAAGCTTCCTATCTCTCTCAGGGACCTCTTTCCCATTAACTCCTGCTATGCTATTTATTCCTCATATTGACTGAGCCCCACCCTTCTGACTCAGCAATATTGCATCAGTCTCCCAGAGTGCTTCAGTACTGAGCTGTAGAATTCGGGACACTCTGGGACATGTCGTTCACTCTAGGCCCCCTGCTGTCCAATGATATAATTGAGCCCATGTTGAGCAAAAACCCATGATATGTAAACTACTTTGGTTGTACCACAGAAAGGTGGTATAGCAAGAATGACACAAAAAGGCCTTGATGGTGGAGGAAAGTTATCAACAAAGACTACTGTTCAGAAGTGCTGTTTTAGCACAGGTCCCATTTCATGCAATGAGACCTACTTACTACTCTCTGGGGTTAACAGCAAAATAACATATCTTAATGGCAGCTTACTTTGATCATTTCTCTGCCTTCTTCCTAATTCTATAAAAAGCATTGCAAGCTGCATGCACCAATTTGGGCACATCCACGATCTACACACATAGTTTAATTGAATAATAAGCTCATTTGCACCAATAATTGGTATTTTAACAAGCAATTATTGGTGCTAATTAGAATCAATTACAAGTTGCATGCATACATGTAGGCACGTGATCTCACACCTACATTTTACATGCGAGTCTAAAAACTGGGCATAGGAATAGGCAGGTCATGGGCAGATCAGGGACTTTCCTTTAAGTTATGCATATAGTTATAGAATAAGTCAACGCAGTAAACTTAATACGGCGATAATTTCAATCAGCCCAACTTGCATAGCTTTAATGATATGAGGGATACATTGGGATCTTCAGATTGCCCAACAGGTAGCAAACCTGAGCGGCCTGCAACTCTCATTGATCCCAACTTTAGTGTCTATCCAAACTATTTTTAAATTTTCTTATTTTTTTATCTTTTTGTAAATCTTATTGAATGTATAGTTAGAATGGTATCAGACTTAACTTGCAGCACCACCTCTTCCAACGTGAGCTCTGTTTCAGAACTTTCCTCAGGGAACGAGGTGCGATTAATTATTAACGCTGCAAAGGGAAACTCAATTAGAATGGAGATATTAAAACTCTATTAGAATTAGAAGTATCATTAAAGCTATGCAAGTTGGGCTGTTATAGAATAAGGGCATTTGTGCCTAATTTTAGGCGTGGGCATTTATACCACATTTTAGTTGGTGCAAATGGCCACACCTAAAGTTATGCACAGTTTTTTTCAGTGCCAATTTTTTTAAGCGCCATATATAGAATTTACTCCTTAATGTTTACCAGACTGAGAAGAGATGTTCCTGAGGGCAGTTAGCATAGCTGGGTTTAAAAAAAGGTTTGGACAAGTTTCTGAAGAAGAAGTCTTTAGTCTGCTATTGAGACAGACATGGGGAAGGGTTCATAGATAAAGCCGCAGAAGACAAAGGCGCGCGCCGACAACTGAGCGCAAGATGGAGGTGCGCGCCGAAGAAAATGACAGTTTTTAGGGGCTCCGACGGGGGTTTTTGTTGAGGAGCCCCCCCCCACTTTACTTAATACAGATCGCGGCGGCATTGTGGGTGGTTTGGGGGTTTGTAACCCCCTTCATTATACTGTAAACTTAACTTTTTCCCTGTTTTTAGGAAAAAAGTGAAGTTTTCAGTAAAATGTGGGGGGTTACAACCCCCCAAGCCCCCCCACAACACCCCCACAACGCGGCGCGATCTGTATAAAGTAAAGTGGGGGGGTTCCCCCCCAACACCCCCCCGTCGGAGCCCCTAAAAACAGTTATTTTCTTCGACGCGCGCCTCTGCGCTGCGCTCAGTTGTCGGCACGCGCCTTTGTCTTCCACAGTTTTGACCTGACACCATGGGGAAGCCACTGCTTGCCCTGGATCAGCAGTGTGGAGATTTGCCGTTATTTGGCTTTTTGTTAGGTATTTGTAACCTAGATTGGCCACTGTGGCAATGGGATACTGGGCTAGATGGACCATTGGTCTGACCCAGTATGGCTCTCCTTATGTTCTTCTTAGGAAGATCTGTTTTAAAGGAAAAGATGTTATGGCACAAGAGGACATTATATGAAGCTCTGAGGAGGTAATATCAGGAAACATTTTCTTAAGGAAAGAGTGGTAGAAGTATGGAATGCCATCTTGGGGTGAGTGATGACAGCTAAAAGACTAAAAGAGTTTGGGAGGGCTTGGGAGAAGTACAGAGCCTCCTCAGTTGCCAAAAAATGTGAACTGAACATTTTTATTTGATTTATTTCAAACAAAAAATAAATAAAAAATAAAAAATCAGAAAAAAAATAGTTGGCCATCCTGGAATAGAGGCCTCCTCTGAGTTTGTGACCAGGAACCTGTGAGCTTCCTCTAGACCTGTCCCATCCATGGTGTCTTCAAAGACAGAAGGGATCCCCTGCTGCTATGGGGAGGTTTGAGGGGTTGACCAAAAGCTTGAAGGGATTTTTCTCCATTAAAGAGCAGAGATGATTCAAGGAAGTTGGTTGCCTTAGGTTGACTTTCTCCACCCTTGCCCCTAACCCCACACCTGCAACAACCTACTTACCTGCAGCTTGACAGGAAAAAGGCCCTCTGACCTAATATGACCAACCTTCTGGGGAGAGCAAATAGGGAGTAGGAAGATATTTTAACCCCCTTCCTTCCCAGTGTTCCTTCCAGTAGCTCAACCTTTGTGACAAACAGGAGGGAGAACACACAATAGCACATCAATTTCTTCTGCACAGGGACCAGTCTCACAGAAGATGCCATAAATTTATGGGTTCTTCTGGTTCACACCGAAAGATTGACCTTATGGTAAATGTGCTAGTGAGAGCCCTCCTTTCTGCCAGCCATGGATGCCACTGCTGGGGGGAGGGAGGAAATTTTAAATAAGTGTCAGCTACCTTTTTTTTGCTTCACTCAGAATCACAGTGCTCTAGGCAATTGCCTAATTTACCTTATGGAAGCACTGATCCTGTTTTGAGGAGCAGATTCTCTTGCAATGGAGGTCAGAGCTGGAGGACACTTTTGGAAAGCAAACAAAATGAACAGTGGATGTGCAGTCACTACATAGCACAAAACAGAAGAAAAATCCCCCCCAAGTTAAACATCAAGCCAAACAGCAGAAGAAATGGAGAGCAATACAACCATTGATGTTCCAATAGATAAACTGATTCAGAACATTAGCTCAAAACAAATCATGTTTTGGCCATAATAATAATAACAGCTTATATACCGCAGGACCGTGAAGTTCTATGCGGTTTACAATGATTAGAAATGTTACAGATTGAGTGAATAAACAAAGTTACAGATTGAATGAATAAACAAAGTACAGATTTAGCGACAGGTGGTTCTTGCACTCGGTTGTTAAGGACTAAGATTGAATAGGTTGGTTTCCTAAGTATTTCAGGAATAGATGTGTTTTCAGGCGTTTCCTGAATTCTCCATAGGTAGTAGGCACAAGCAATTGTTCAAGGTCTTTACCCCATAATGCTGCTTGATGTGCGAGAAGATGTTGATGATGACTTTTAAATTTACAACCTCTAACTGGTGGAGAAATGAAGTTCAGGTGTGAGCTTCGCTTGTGTCTTTAACCCTATTGTATTGTTCAAAGTTTGTATTGTACTGTTTCCCATTGAATGTATTTTAAAGTGTTCATCGCTTAGAACTATGATTAAGCGATTAATCAAAACATAGTAGATGACGGCAGATAAAGACCCGAATGGTCCATCCAGTCTGCCCAACCTGATTCAATTTAAATTTTTTTTTTTTTTCTTCTTAGCTATTTCTGGGCGAGAATCCAAAGCTTTACCCGGTACTGTGCTTGGGTTCCAACTGCCGAAATCTCTGTTAAGACTTACTCCAGCCCATCTACACCCTCCCAGCCATTGAAGCCCTCCCCTGCCCATCCTCCTCCAAACGGCCATACACAGACACAGACGGTACAAGTCTGCCCAGTAACTGGCCTAGTTCAATCTTTAATATTATTTTCTGATTCTAAATCTTCTGTGTTCATCCCACGCTTCTTTGAACTCAGTCACAGTTTTACTCTCCACCACCTCTCTTGGGAGTGCATTCCAGGCATCCACCACCCTCTCCGTAAAGTAGAATTTCCTAACATTGCCCCTGAATCTACCACCCCTCAACCTCAAATTATGTCCTCTGGTTTTACCATTTTCCTTTCTCTGGAAAAGATTTTGTTCTACGTTAATACCCTTTAAGTATTTGAACGTCTGAATCATATCTTCCCTGTCTCTCCTTTCCTCTAGGGTATACATATTCAGGGCTTCCAGTCTCTCCTCATACGTCTTCTGGCGCAAGCCTCCTATCATTTTCGTCGCCCTCCTCTGGACCGCCTCAAGTCTTCTTACATCTTTCGCCAGATACGGTCTCCAAAACTGAACACAATACTCCAAGTGGGGTCTCACCAATGACCTGTACAGGGGCATCAACACCTTCTTCCTTCTACTGACTACGCCTCTCTTTATACAGCCCAGAATCCTTCTGGCAGCAGCCACTGCCTTGTCACACTGTTTTTTCGCCTTTAGATCTTCGGACACTATCACCCCAAGGTCCCTCTCCCCGTCCGTGCATATCAGCTTCTCTCCTCCCAGCATATACGGTTCCTTCCTATTATTAATCTCCAAATGCATTACTCTGCATTTCTTTGCATTGAATTTTAGTTGCCAGGCATTAGACCATTCCTCTAACTTTTGCAGATCCTTTTTCATATTTTCCACTCCCTCTTCGGTGTCTACTCTGTTACAAATCTTGGTATCATCTGCAAAAAGGCACACTTTTCCTTCTAACCCTTCAGCAATGTCACTTACATACATATTGAACAGGATTGGCCCCAGCACCGAACCCTGAGGGACTCCACTAGTCACCTTTCCTTCCTTCGAGCGACTTCCATTAACCACCACCCTCTGGCGTCTGTCCGACAGCCAACTTGAAACTTAAACTTGAGAAAGAGAAAAGGTCTGTTATGTATTTAGGGGCTAAGCCATAGAGTACCTTGAAACAAAAACAACCAAACTTGAATTTCACACGTACCTCCATCGGTAGCCAGTGCAAAAGTCGATAGGAAGGTGTCACATGATCAAACTTCTTCAGTCCACAAAGTAGTCTAACCGCTGTATTTTGAACTAGTTGCAATCGCCGCATGTATTTCTGGGGGAGTGCCAAGTAGGCGATGTTACAATAATCGAGTTGACTCAGAATAAGGGATTGCACTAGAATTTGAAATGATGAGGCATCGAAGTAAGCTCTGATGGACCGAAGTTTCCAGAGGGTGTGAAAGATTTTTCTGATCAAGGAGTCTACCTGGTCTTTCATGGTCAGGTTTTGGTCAAGTGTTACACCCAATATCTTCATAGTGGGTTGAATTGGATAACTAAGGTTGTTGATGCACATTGGTACTATAGTGTCGAGTGGGTATGGTGCTGCTATGAAAAATTTTGTTTTCTCTGAGTTTAGTTTTAGTCTGAATTCGGTCATCCATTGCTCCATCCAATTTAATATTTCTGTTGCTTTGGGGGCAATTTCTGAGACAGAGTTGGTGAATGGGATGATTATCGTGAAGTCGTCAGCGTAGCTAAATAGTTTTATCCCCAACTGGGATAGTTGTGCACCCAATGAGGACATGTAAACATTGAAGAACAAAGGAGATAGCCTGACTCAGGAGTCTGAAAAGGTTGAATTAAACTGTAGTTGAACTTATCAGGAAAAATTCACCGAAAAATCATTGTACCATGTGACCAAGTTGGGCTCAGTGACCTAACCCAGTGCACACAAACTTTGGCTGAGCGGTTTGCGAAGTTTTTTTGGTAGCTTGGTAATGCTTTAATAATAAAAGAGTTCCAAACTTTGGGTGCAATTTTCTTGGGTACAATTATTTCACCAGCATAAACAAGTGTCAAATAAATCCTCAGGTTTGTATCACCTTGTGCTTAAGTCCAGCATTCACAAACCAAACCAAACCATTGCTGTCCAAGCCAAAAAAATATGCCTGAATATAAAAGCCTTATTCCAACAAAATTAAAGCTTTTCTTCTGCCAGGCAAAACTCCCTTGGAGTTAAGCCCCAAGGGTGGGATCCTCTCCAAATAATTTTCCCTCTATGGATCAGCTTGGAAAGATCCCCTCCCCAGATCCCAACAAAATGGCTGCCTGTGGCTTGTCTTTAAAGTTCAAAATAAAAACTTCAATTTCTCAATAATCTTGGGCCAACTTCCTTTCATGCAACCACTATTTATCAATGGCCTTCAGCTTACACTTCTCCCTCCGCATTCACGGTTTTGATTATTCACGGTTTCTAGCTTGCTGGCTCCTCCCCAAAATTACATCAGCTTGCGTAGAGAAATCACTGATTCCAAGGATTTATAGAAAAAAATCGCTGATTCCCAGCACTTTCTTCACCGTGTTTTGCCTCTCCTTCAGGATCAGGCCAAGTTTCCCACCATGTTATTCGTGTTTTCACCATATTCACGATGGTTTTTAATAGAAAACAGCGAATAACATAAGAAAAAGTTATTCACGGTTTTTCTGTATTTGCAGTTCTGTTAATCCCCTATCACAGCAAATACGGAGGGAGAAGTGTACTTCCATGCCTTCTAGGCTAGGCAAATCAGTTCCCTCTGTTTCCATGTCAGAGGAACTTTCACTATTAGCCATTTCAAAATCTGGCTCAAAAGAAGCATTAGCATTATCCCCTTCCTCACAAACTTCTAGAGAGGAGAAGAGCGTGGGAGCACTGCTCCGTCTCTCCCCGATCCAACAGGAGACCTCTGCCTTTGAAAAATCAGCGATTCCTGAGGCACACAGCCATTTCTCAGCCCCATACCGATACCTGCGGGCCACTGGGAATACGGGGGCATCCAGAGAGGCGAAGAGCATGGGAGCACTGCTCCGTCTCTCCCCGATCCAACAGGGAAAACTTTTCCAATTGTTAAGTATTATCGTGAATTCATTCAACTGTAAAGTATAATTACTAGCTCTCAAAATAAACAAACAAAAATATATATATATTACTAGCTCTCAAAAAAAAATATAAAAAAATATATAATAGGCAAAAGCAAACAAAAAATTGTGTTAAATACTTGTTGAATCTTATAATTTGTTAAATGGTTGCTGTTTCTTAATATTTGATAACTGTTGTTGATTCTTAAATAATCTGTTAAATACCTATTGTATCTAACAGTCTATGCCAATTTGAGCACTGAATCAATAGCTGGATTATCTTCACTCCCCTTCCACTAGATCAATTTCAGAATTTTTCCAATTTAGAAACACTCTACTAGTTTATTCTAATATCGTTTGTGCCTATACCTAGTACGTCATTATCTAGCCGCTCCTCTATCTTTAACCTACTCTCACACGCCCCAAATAGGCCCGTATAGCCCACAGGTCCCTCAACTCTCATCATGAAGCCGTCTTCTTGGCTCCTTCTTCTCTTACTCTGCTCTTCTCTCAAACTCTCCCCCTGCTTGACACCCCTTCCCCCAACCTCCTCGACCCTGCAAATGCCCGCAGTACCTGCCCTGGCCTCAGAATTCCCACGCTGATACGCTCCAAACATCACACATCCTATAAAAACCCTCGTAAAGTCAACCACGCCTCTCTAAAACCTGTCCCCGCTTCCACTCTCTCCGACCCTGCCTCTGATTCTCTCACCCCAGTCCCGACACTTTATTGCAATGCCAGATCCGCTTGTAAAAGATTCAGATCTTGAAAGACCTACTCGAGGCTTGTCTTATGAATATTCCTAGCGGCTGCTTTGGGAGTTAAATTAGCAGGTTTAGGAAAACTTTTAATGTTTTAACTTTACCTTCCTTTTTTTGGCAAGGCTTCCTCACTAGGAACAGGGGCAGCCCTGTGACAACCAATGAATCAGTATAAATTTCAGCTAATCAGTACAAAGTATTTCTCTTCCACTGTTGATTTGCTTGCTGTATAGCAACTACAAACAAGACAATTGACCCTAGTTCCTCCACAAAAGGAAATCCAACCAAAACAAGAGACTTTGTGGAGAGTTGATGTTCAAGATGAAGGCTTTATTAAAACAACTTGGTAATCCACCCGAAAATGTCTAGGACCTAATACACTAGGAACACTGGACCCAACACAGTCCATGTTTCGACACTACTGTCTTCCTCAGGGGTCTCTCTATAGGTCTTATGAGAAAACTCGTGGATAAGATACAAATAAGCTCTGCACTGATGAGATGTGATCAGAGCTTTCTCATAGGACCTACAGGGACCCCTGAGGAAGACAGTAGTGTCGAAACGCGTTATGTCCAATAGTCCCAGTGTATTAGGTCCTAGATATTTTCATGTGGCTTACCGAGTTGTTTTAATAAAGCCTTCATCTTGAACATCAACTTTCTGTATAGTAACTACGACATAGCACCTGCTTCATGTGCATGGGGCCGGTTTGAAAAAGAAAAAAAACCCACAGATTTGAAGTGGCAGGGCAGGAGTGACTGGGGATTTTTCCTGCCCCCTATGAATTTCTGGTGGCCCATGGATAGAAAGGGAAGTGAGGGGGAAACCCTGGAATAGCTTCAAATTTTACATTTTGTTGGATATGGATTTTTTTTTCTGGCAGGGAGTTCATCACAGATTTTTATTTTTTATTTTGGCACTGTTTATTCAGATAAATAAAAGTTCAAATGATATAAAACAAAATGAATAATAATAAAAAAAAAACCAAAAAACATGCACCTATTCTAAAAAGCAAAACAAATTTCCTCCCAGACCTTCTCCTCAAACCTTTTCTACCAGGACCCCTTCATTTTGCCTACAATCATAGGGGTCTCCTTGTAGTAGGAGTGATCCGCCATCTTCCTTTTCCCACTGCCACTTTATTTCAAAATAGCGCCCGCTGACCTGGCCCAGAAATTGAAAAATTCAGCCATATATTGTAGTTTTCTAAAGGATTTGGAAGTCCAAATACTACCATCTCAGTTTTATTTGGCTGTTAGGAGTGAGAAAACAGTACATACTGAGTTTGGCTGAAGCTCTTCTAATGTAAATTGTATGCAGCTTTTGAATGTGACAGAAACATGCGCTTTTGCCTACTTTCTCCCGTGTATTTAGTAATTTGCTGCATGAGATGTGACATCGCTAAGGCAGAAGTGAATCTGCAAGAGTTATACTTATCTTTCCTTATGTTAAGTGCAATAAATGTCTCACACATTTGCAGACCCAGCAAACCTGAATATGGTTTACATTTTCAGCACTCTCTAAATAAAGGTTGCAAAGTGTATTTTATATGTTAAAAACAAGTAATCAGATCAAACAGCTCTGGCAGCACCTACAGTGCTGGGGACTGATTGGATTAGATTTCCATTTAGTACTTTGGCTTTCCTATATGTGCTGCAGGATAGGTGGAGGGGCATTTTCGAACGTCCAAGTCGGAATTGGGGTGTTGTGCTCATATTAAACAATTACCATAAATAGATTGTAACCTACCCTCTCTAACTGCATTCCATATGTATTTTTCATACAGTTCTTCACAGTCAGTTTAATTTCCACCCTATAAATTCACATAGAATTTTTCTTTTTTCAACCATCTTTATTTTCTCTTCTTTATTAATTTCCAGGTACTTTAGTTAGATTGTGAGCCTTCGGGACAGTAAGGGAATTTTTTAAGTACCTTCTTACTTCTCATTTATAATCTTAATGTATATTTTCTTCAAACCGCTTAGAACCTAACGGATGTAGCGGTATATAAGAAATAAATTACATTACATTACTTTACATATTAATAATAATAATAATTTTATTCTTATATACCGCCATACCGAAAAAGTTCTAGGCGGTTCACAACAAGGTGAGTTAATACATGGGATATAGATAAAATACAAATTAGAATAATGGACTTAAAAACAGATGAAGACAGAAAGCATTTACAATATAATGCAGAAAATACCGGCATGGCAGGGAAAGAAGTAATACATAGAACAGATAAAATACATCAAGTTGAATATAAGGAACTTGATTGAAAAAATGAAGCAGAATGCATTAAGATACCAGAGTTGAGTCTTTAACAACTTTCTTTTTTTCTTTTGTTTAATCTTTATTCATTTTTAAACTTGTAATAAGTGTGATAACATATCCATACAAATAACCATAAATATATCACTTAATAATCAACAATGATACATATAATATTCTCTTATCTCCCCCCCTCCCCACCCTTATCTATCATATAATCAATACTTATACGACATGTAACAATAAAACTACTCTCCCTCCCACTCCATAATTGAACTTGTAAATTTAAGGGAAACAAGATTTTTCTAATCATTACAACTTTCTAAAATCAAGATATTGTCCAAACCAAAGTCCATCTCAGAGCCATTTTTGAATAGGAAACTTGTCAGGTTTTCTCTGTTTGAGAAAACGTGAGAATGTCCAAGGGACCGGCTATTTTACAAACAGAAATGTTCAAATAATGAATGCCAAAATCCCAGGGATAAAGATGCATTTTAGCAGAAATGGCCACACAGACGTCCTTGCAGTTAGGAGATGCAGCCGTGTGGTCAGTACAGTCGACTGTAAACCAGGACACCCAGGTTCATATCCCCCGTACATCTCTTTTAAAGTCTATGCTAGTGGTTCCCAATCCTATCCTGGAGGACCACCAGGCCAGTTGGGTTTTCAGGATAGCCTTAATGAATATGCAAGGGAGAGATTTGCAAAATAATGGAAGTGACAGGCATGCAAATCTGCTCCATGCACATTCATTAAGGCTATCCTGAAAACCCGACTGGCCTGGTGGTCCTCCAGGACAGGATTTGGAACCACTGGTCTAAGCCCTCCAGGAACAAGGAAATACCTACTGTGCACCACCTCAATAGCCTTCAGGCTTGCAGATGTCATAAATATTGTGACAGGGAAGCCCCTGTCCCAGCCAAAAGAACTACGAAACCCAGCATACACCCTGCCTTGGGCCCGAGAAAACCTGGCATGGAGCCGGCACAGCCAGGAAGGGAAGAGAAAAACCCGGTCATATCCCAGTCTAAGAACCCGAGGGGGAGGGTCCTTGAACCGAGTTCTTCCCCCTATTACTCCTTTCCTCCTTCTCTGAAACCTAAACCCAACTCAGGAGGGGGTGGGGTTAACACTCGAGGTATGCAGGTCAGAAAGCCTCAAATACCAACAAGGGGAAATCAGTGGGGGAGCTCAGCCACACACACAATCAGCCATCCACCAGCAGGGAGTGCAGCTTCCAAGGAGTTCCTGTTGCTCAGCCCCATTTGCTATCCAGGAGACAACCCAGTAGGTGGGGGATTGAAGGCCCTGGTCGTGACCTTGCCTGGCTGTACAAACCCGGAAGGGTGCACCAAGAGAGGGGCGGTGGAAGGGACCGGTTGGCAAGGAGCTAACACCCAGGCAAGATGGGGGTTGGGAGAAGCAGCCCGAGGACACAGGGTAGAGAACCAGCCAGGGTTATGGATCCATGGACTGGGAAATGAACAGCCTTCCTGGGGAGAGTGAGCCCGGGGAAGACATGGACTTAGGGGAGTATGAGATATGAGAGGTCTTGCCCCTTTCCTCAATAATCCAGTCTAGGCTAATTGAAGCCCTGGACACTAGCAGTGTTTGAAGCAGGGTCAGGGCACTTCTGCCCAATTGAAAAGTAATTGTTAAAACTGTTTAGTTGCCTTACCTCTGGAGGACTAGGAGGGGGTAAGAAGCTCCTGAGAGTTAGCCCAGGTTGGGCTTGGCTACGGTCATTAACCCTGGACACATTTTTGTGTGGGAGAATTTGAAAGCCAAACCTTTGCTTTGTTTTTGTTGGGAGGTTTGGGATGTTAACCTGCTTTATTTTATGGCCCGGGAAGCTCCAGGCAGGGCACAAGGACTGAAGCCCTGTTATGCTTAGTGAAGGAAAATGTGAAGAACGTGCTATATGTTCCAACATGTTTTTTTTGTTCATCGGGTTTTTGTTCATCCAGCCATATAAAAGGCGCATTAATAAATCTACTTGTGGTCTGAGCCTGGCTTCCCACCTACTCAGGGACAGGCCAGGTCACAATATTTAGGTATATTTATTTGTTATAAGGATGTACCATCTTTTTGAAGGAGTTCACTTAAGGCATACATAGCATGTTACATTACAAGGTCAAATATATATTACATTACATTAGGGATTTCTATTCCGCCATTACCTTGCAGTTCAAGGCGGATTCTAAAAGAATTATCCAAGATGTATTACAACAAGAACTTACAAAAAAAAAAAAAAAATTGGTCATTTTCAAAAAGAGTAAGAAATGGGTAAGGTTATTTGTTTGGGGTAGTTGGCTTTAGTGAGAGGTGGAGTTTGAGACTTGCGGTATTATTTCTTTTTTCAGAGTTTTCTTGAAGAGTATGGTCTTTATTTCTTTTCTAAAAGTCTTGTAGTCGAGGGATGCCGTCAGTAGATTGGCGATTTGGTTGTCTAATTTGGCTGCTTGAGTGGCCAGGAGGCCATCATATAGTTTTTTCCGTTTGACTTCCTTAATTGGGGGGTATGAGAATGGGGTGTGAGTTTTCCTATGTCTGGTTGCGGTGTTGTGGATGAGGCGGTTATTCAAGTAGTTTGGACTGTCTCCGTATAAAGTCTTAAATAGTAGGAAGTAGAATTTAAATTGTATTCTTGCTGGGATCGGAAGCCAGTGCGATTGGAGATATGCTTCTGTAATGTGATCATGTTTCTTTAATGAGTAGATGAGTCTTAGTGCTGTGTTTTGGATAGTTTATAGTTGTTTTGTTATGGTTGTAGGGCATGGGAGGTAGAGGATATTACAGTAGTCAAGTAGGCCTAGTATTAAGGACTGAACTATGAGCTGGAATTGAGTTTTCTCGAAGAATTTCCGAACTTGTCTTAAGTTTCTCATGACTAAGAATGACTTATGTAGAAAAATGTTTAAAATAAGAGGCTGCACGGCAACAGCCCCAAAGTCCTTTAAATCTCTATGGGCTTCGGGGCCGTTAGTGCAGCACAGCCACTAGCGCAGCTTTGTAAAAGAGGCCATTAATTTATTTAAAAAAGTAATAATAACAATGATTAATGTAACAACTGATCTTAAATATATGTAGAGGGTCCTCCGTCTTAACAACTCTGCCCAGGAACCCCTGTTTAGGCAAGTTGTTGTTTCTCATTTACCCAAACGGATAACAAGTTGTAAAACATCCCAGGACCCATAAGTTTATAAGTGCAAAATGACTGCAAAATCATATAGCGAGTTTTCCGTAGACTCAAACAGCATCTAATCAATATATATTCAAAGAGTTTAATTCAAAAATACAAAAATTCAGACAGCAAAACGCAATAAAGTAGAAAATCCAGTATACTTAGCGTGAATGATCGAGCGTGCTTTTACAATATTCGCTCAACAGAGCTCCATTTTGGAGGGGACAACTCCTTCATCAGGAGCAGGTGCGCTGACCGAACCAACTATCTGAACATCATCAAGGTCAACATGATACGCAATAAAACATTTTAATAGAAAGCATAGGGCAGTGGGCTTCATGAACTTTTAAGTTGGGGGTCGCTGTGGATCCAAGCAAGCTGAAGGAGAGCCGCCAAAAGTCTTCCTATGCAGGGGCCATGACGCTGCTGACCAGCACATATCGATGATACGTAGTCCACCTTCAAATGTTTCATGGGGTGTTTTTCCAAATGCATTGTTGTTCCAGGGTTCTTTTTCCCACAATCCACTTCCCCTTTTCTTTCACAGGTTTGGGTACAGAGGCAGAATAACAACAAAAAAAAGACAATGGGGAGGGGGCCGCCCCAGAGTTCTCGAAGGACCACCTTTGGCTCCTGGCCTTGCATTGAAGAACACTGGCAAAGGCTATAAGCAGAGGAGGAGAATATAGACAGACGAGATAGAGTAGAAAATGGAAGAGGTTGGAAAAGAAGAACCTAATTTGAAGAAAGTGCTTGAAAATTTCTCATCTAGGGTAGGAGTGGATACACATGTCCTGCTATGGTATGTGCAGTGGTGTAGCAAGGGTGAGTGGCGCCCCGCCCCTTCCCCACCTTCACATGCTCCTTTCCCGCCCCCTACTGCAGCACACGGGGCGATGCCACTCTTGACCTAATCTTCAACGGACTAGGGGGGCCAGCAAAGGAGGTGGCGGTATTACCCCCACTAGGTAACAGCGATCACAACATGATCCAGTGCAAGCTTGAAATTGGATCAACAAAGGGGAAAAGAACCACAACGACGGCACTCAACTTCAAAAAAGGAAATTATGATGCCATGAGAAAAATGGTGGGAAAGAAGCTCAAAGGCAACATAGGGAAAACGGAATCCGTAGAAAAAGCCTGGACCTTACTCAAGGAGACTGTGCACGAAGCACAAAGCATATGCATCCCCAAGTTCAGAAAAGGGTGCAAAAAAAATAGAACAAAAAACCCAGTGTGGATAACAAGTGCAGTGAAGAAGGCGATAAGCGACAAGAAAGCATCGTTCAGAAAATGGAAAAAGGACCAAACAGAGGAGAACCAAAAAGGGCACAAAGAACGCCAGAAAGAATGTCACCGAGTGGTTAGAAAAGCAAAAAGAGAATACGAAGAGAGACTAGCAAAGGAAGCAACAAACTTCAAGTCGTTCTTCAGATACGTCAAGGGGAAGAAACCGGCGAGAGAAGAAGTGGGACCATTGGACGATGGAGACCGAAAGGGAGTTGTAAAAGAAGAGAAAGAGATAGCTGACAGGTTAAATGAGTTCTTCACGTCAGTCTTCACGATGGAGAATATAACCAACATTCCGGAACCCAAGGAGATCGTAATAGGAGACCAAGACGATAAGCTGGTCAACTTAGAGGTAAGCCAAGAGGATGTACTCAAGCAGATTGACAGACTAAAGAGCGACAAATCGCCGGGTCCGGATGGCATTCACCCAAGGGTACTCAAGGAACTAAAAGACGTAATAGCGGAGCCACTTCGACAAATATGCAACCTATCATTAAAAACCGGAGAGATCCCGGAGGATTGGAAAATAGCAAATGTCACGCCCATCTTCAAGAAGGGCGCAAGGGGGGACCCGGGAAACTACAGGCCGGTGAGCCTGACTTCAGTTCCGGGAAAGATGATGGAGGCACTGATTAAAGACGGCATCTGTGAGCACATCGAAAAAAATGGGCAGCTAAAACCAAGTCAACATGGCTTCTGTAAGGGTAGGTCATGCCTCACAAACTTATTGTACTTCTTTGAGGGAGTGAACAGCCAGGTGGATAAAGGGGAATCTATAGACATCATTTACCTTGACTTCCAAAAAGCCTTCGACAAGGTGCCACACGAGAGACTGCTTAAAAAGATATGGAACCACGGGGTACAAGGGGAGGTCCACCGATGGATCAAAAACTGGCTGGCAAACAGGAAACAGAGGGTTGGCGTAAAGGGTCACTACTCAGACTGGAAAGGGGTCACGAGCGGAGTTCCGCAGGGGTCGGTGCTGGGACCGCTCTTGTTCAATATCTACATAAATGACCTAGAGGCGGGAACAAAGTGTGAAGTCATTAAATTTGCAGATGACACCAAACTATACAGCAGGGCTCAAACCAAGGAAGACTGCGAGGAGCTCCAAAAAGATCTAACGCAGCTGGAAAAGTGGGCCGAAAAATGGCAGATGAGCTTCAACGTGGGAAAATGCAAGGTCATGCACGTGGGGAAAAAGAACCAGATGTTCACATACAAAATGGGGGGAACACCACTAGGGGTTAGTAACCTGGAGAGAGACCTGGGAGTGATGGTAGATGCAACACTGAAGGCATCGGCGCAATGCGCCACAGCCTCTAGGAAAGCAAACAGAATGCTGGGTATCATTAAGAGGGGTATTAAGACCAGGACGAAGGAAGTTATCATGCCGCTGTATCGTGCAATGGTACGGCCGCATCTGGAGTACTGTGTCCAGTACTGGTCGCCGTACCTCAAGAAGGACATGGCGGTACTTGAGGGAGTACAAAGAAGAGCAACCAAACTGATAAAGGGAATGGAAAATCTCCCATATACCGACAGATTGAAGCAGTTGGGACTTTTCTCCCTGGAGAAGCGAAGACTTAGAGGAGACATGATAGAAACCTTCAAGATCCTGAAGGGCATAGAAAAAGTAGACAGAGACAGATTTTTCAAATTAAGGGGCACCACAAGTACAAGGGGGCATTGGGGGAAATTGAAAGGGGACAGGTTTAGAACAAACGCTAGGAAGTACTTTTTCACTCAGAGGGTGGTAGATACATGGAACGGGCTTCCAGAGGCTGTTGTGGACAAGAAAACACTAAATGGATTCATAGAAGGTTTGGATAGATTCCTAGAAGAAAAAGGGATTGGGGGGTACAGATAGGTATAGACCATTGCTCAGGCAATGGACCTGATGGGCCGCCGCGGGAGCGGACCGCTGAGCAGGATGGACCTATGGTCTGCCTCAGCGGAGGCAACTTCTTATGTTCTTATGTTCTCTTCCCCCATACATTCGGTAACATTCCTGGTGCGAGCAGCAACCCCCAAGCTGCAGTCGCACCAGCAGCGGCTCTTCCTCTGATGTCACTTCCTAGGTGCGGGTCCAGGAAGTGACATCAGAGGAAGAGCTGACGCTGCTGTGGCAGCAGGTTGGGGGTTGATGCTCACGCCAGGAACATTACAGAGGTATGGGAGAAGGGAAGCGGTGCACATACGCGGCAGTGGAGGGGTGGCAGAGAGGAGGATGGGTGCCTGTGCCCTCACCAAGATGGTGCCTGGGGCAGACCACCCCCGCTCCCCCCTTACACCACTGATGGTACCCCCATGCCCTCCTCTACGCCTGCATCAACCCATCCCCTGTGCCCTCCTCTCCACCCCCATCCCTCACACCATACTCATGCCCTCCCTTCCCACCTCTGTACCTCTTTAAACCTTCACCAGCAGGAGCAGCTTCTCCAAAGTTCTGCTCTCACTGGCTTTGGCTTTCCCTCTGATGTCACTTCCTGGCCCCACAACCCAGAAGTGATTTCAGAGGGAGCTAGGCCTGTGCGTGCAGCAGTCTAGAGTAGTTGCTTATGCTGGTAAAGATTTTAAAGAGACACGGGGGAGCAAGGAAAGAAGGGAGGGCGCAAGCATGGCATGGGGGCAGAGAGGTGCCGGCACCCTCACCAAGACGGCGCCCAGGGCGGTCCTCTCTCCCCTCTTACTACATCACTGCTTTTAGGCATTTTCAACGCAGTGCTAAGCACACAGCATTGGGGCACCTAACTCTTGATGCCAATTTTTAAAATTTCCCCTGCACTATCCTGAAGTTTGGGGTTAGCGGTGGAGAAGAAGGGCTCAGATAACTAAGGGAAAAGCTAAGGGAATGATCGGCCACAAATATTTTGCATACTATACCAAAATTTACACTCACAAAAGTCGTAGTCGGTAATAAATATAGAAAAAGAGGTTTTACCATCTTCAGTGCAAAGGCCAGAGTGGAAAATTAGTCAGGATCCATGAGAGCATGACATTTCTCTGTTCCTAGGGGAACCCGATAGCCAACTTAGAAGCTTACGAACTCTGTGGTTTCCTCAGCGGTAATGTAATGACAAGAGATGTCTTACCAGGCCAGGCAGTCAGCCAGGCCAGTTTAACTCATGACACTGATTCACTACAACAATATTAAAGTGCCTGTGACTCAACAAATTATTGCACTGTGTTTGTACATTTTGGCCCGAATTCACAACCAAGTCACCATATGTTAGACACCGGCAGGTTAGATCGCGTCTACTGGTGCCTAAAGTACGTGGTTTAATTTGGTTTAAGTGGCACGATAAGTGGTCACAAAGAACAAAGAGAGAAGATAACAAGCCTCAAAGTTTTTGAATGTGTAATATTTATGTATTGAGTACATTACACAGTCTATTTGCCATTGGGTTCATCTTAAGGATCCTTTTACAAAGGCATGCTAAGGGGCTCATAATCGAAAGAGCAAAAAGTCCAAAAACCGGCCTAAGTCGGCACTTGGACGAACATTTCTCAAAAACGTCCAAGCGCCGATAATAAAACCGGGTTTTGGACGTATTTCTAAACGACCTAGGCCTTCATAGTGCCGCTCAACGTCCAAAGCTAAACGAGGCATTTCGGGAGGTGTGTCAAGGGCGGGAGTTGGGCGGAACGGCCACCAGGATGATCTTGGGGCTCAAGGGTATCTCGTACGAAGAGAGACTGAACAAATTGCAGCTCTACACTCTCGAGGAACGTAGGGAGAGGGGAGACATGATCGAAACATTTAAGTACCTCACGGGATGTGTCGAAGTGGAAAATTATATTTTCTTTCTCAAGGGACCCTCGGCCACAAGAGGGCACCCGCTCAAACTCAGGAGCAGAAAATTTCATGGCGACACCAGAAAGTATTTCTTCACAGAGAGAGTGGTTGATCATTGGAACAAGCTTCCAGTGCAGGTGATCGAGGCAGACAGCGTGCCAGACTTTAAGAATAAATGGGATACCCATGTGGGATCCCTACGAGGGTCAAGATAAGGAAATTGGGTCATTAGGGCATAGACAGGGGGTGGGTAAGCAGAGTGGGCAGACTTGATGGGTTGTAGCCCTTTTCTGCCGTCATCTTCTATGTTTCTATGACGTGGGCCGGCTTAGACTTAGTCATTCAGCATGAAAGTTTAACAACAGAGCCTAGATGGAACTTGGACGTTGTGACTTACACCATGTAAAGCATGGTCTAAGTCACAAAAACCCACCTACACTCACCAGATAAGCACTGCAAACACATAACACAGACCCCCAAACACTACCCCAGTGATCACCAACCCCCCTACCTCCATAAAAATTGTATTCACAACTTTAAATTTCAGCCTCCAGACCATCATCACCTGGCTACCTGGCATAGGAAAGCATAGTCATCCAGCCCAGAGGCAGCTTAAGTCGTCTTGGGGGTGGGTTAGGGACCCATGGAGAGGAGGACCCATGCCCATAAGCCCCTGTAATCACTGCATTGATACTTAAACATGTGCACTGCCCTATACACCCCCAAAACCCTTTTTTACCGGCATATAAGTGGCTCCTGCAGCCAGAAGTGCTATTGGGGTGGTAGATAAGTGGGTCTAAGGGATTCTGGAGATGGTTTGGGGGGTTCACCATCACCTATAAGGGAGCTGTAGTGAGGAGAAGCCATGGCACCCTTTTTGTGAAGTTCACAGCAGTGCCCTGTAAGGTACCCCACTATTTAGGTGGCATGTCTGGATATGCAGTCCATCACTTTGCAGACTCCTCCCTCGTCCAACAGGGCTTGGTCTAGGCGTTTTGGACTTGGACGGAAAGTTGGATGGAAATGTGGTATAAAGATGGACAATTTAGCGGCTTGGCGATCAGATCGGCAGGACATATAATTAGACGGTTTTCAAAAGTAAAAAAAAGTTGGACGTATCTTTCGAAAATGTGTCTTAGGCTCTTTTTAACTTTGGACGGCTTGCGAGATGGACGTAAACGGACTTAGACGTCCCTTTTGATTATGCCCCTCTAAGCGTTTTAGCGCGTGCTAACCATGCACTAAACACTAATGCGTGCATGTTGGTCTATGGACAGGTTAGCGGTTAGCACGCGCATATATTTAGCGTGCACTAAAACATTTAACGCACCTTTGTAAAACAGGGGGTTATTCTCTTATAGCTTAAAAGTATTAATTGGTCCTATTTATATTTGTGGTCTTAATTATTTATCGTTTTACATATCAATGGTATATAATTATATTCATATCTCTAGTTTATTATAGATGTTTATCACACAATTCAATCTCATTTTATATTAGTTTTATCTATGTGTTAGCGTTCATGTACTAACTTTATTCTTTCTATATTCATATATTTGCATGTAGTATTCAACTCATCTTGTTCATTTTATATTTTGCTTTTAAAAGTATTAATTTATTTCAAATTTGTTTTTAATGTCATGTCATTTATTATACTTTTTAGTATCTTGTAGTCCCCTGAGGAAGGTGACGCAGTCACCGAAACTTGGATCCTAGTCAGGACCATATTCGCATTGTATTTGGACTTTGGACTAATTTTCAATAAAGCATATGTAACTGGAGGTTGGTTTTGACATCTTCTGTGCCTCTTCTTTTGTTGTTCTGTTCTACAATAATTGGTCACGCCATTAAAACCCAATTAAACCCTCATACAAAAAAATAAAAAATAAAAAAAAGCCGCCACTACGCGGCCTCCAGGACCAGTACCTAGGTCCCTGGTGGTAACTGTCAGATATGGAGCCCCATGAGTAGAAGGGGTTGATAAAGCTCCCGTATTAAAGAAAAAAAAAATCACCTCTCATCTATATCATAATCTAGGGGAATAAAAGGTGAATTAAACCATAACTGGAATAAATTCACACGGGGAAAGAAGCATTACTCAGACAGAAACCTCACTAACCTCGCTGTCATTTTTGCTGGTACCTTAAAACTGATGCCAGGCCGAGCAAAAGACGTGCGATTGCATTGCATTTTAAAATTTATCCTGGTTTGATGGCAACTTTTACGATCTCATTTAGAAACATGGAAGGAACCAGTGGAACTGGTCAGTAAAACAGAAGTTAGTAAATGTCCAAAATCCCATTGAAATCTGAATGCCACAATATCTTCAGCCACGATTATTTTATTCTAAGCTTTGTAACCTCATTACTATTCATTAAATGTCTGTGGGATCAGGTTTCGCTATGTAGCTTCATTTAATATCTTACTGAAACACTGTGTGCCCTTCATTAAATGAAGTTGTTTTTTTTTCTGTAGGAGAGATTAACGGGGGAAAAAATTCTTTCTGGATAATGCCTTATGTTCTGACAAAGTCAGGGCCATTCCCAGGGAAAGTTACAAGAATACTCAACCTTTATCCAGTATAAGATAAGCTATCATGTAAGATAATCTACTTTCTCTGAATGCATTAGATGTGGGCACTGAATGGTTTTTCTTTTACATTTATTTTCTCTCAGACTTTTTTTTTCATAATCTCTTTTGAGGTTTATTTTTATTTATGTTGCATTTCTTTGGAGTGAAACGACAAAATGAATGGGAAAAACACAAAAGCAAAATACACACATGAAAGTCATTTTATAAAGTCATTTTGTGCATATGCGGTCTCTTATAAAATACCAGCTGATGTACATGTATGTACAATGTACTTTGCTGGAAGATATCCAAGTAGGAGGAGAGTGGGTATATATGCGTGGATTATTAAATCTAGTAATCCACACATGCATTGCAAAACTTGCACTTCTGTTCTGCAGGCAGTTGCACATGTCCATATCTGCAATGCAGGCATGAATTATATCACTTCCACTAGTATTTTATAACGATTTATGGAGGGGCATTTTCAAAAGGATATAAAAGTCAGAATACGGACATCCACGTTAGAATATCCCAAATGAATGCCCAAGCTGAAGAGCCCTTTCAACATTTACCTTTCCTCAAAGGGAAATCATCTCATCCCCTTTATCATTTTCTTCGCCCTTCTTTATGCCTTTTCTAATTCCGCTATATCCATTTTAAGATGTGGTAGCCAGAATTGCACACAGTATTCAAGGTAGAAATGCACCATGCAGCGATACAAGGGCATTAAAACATTCTTATCTTTGTTTACCATTCCTTTCCTGATAATTCCTAACATTCTATTTGCTTTCTTAGCCACTGACACACTGATCTGAAGGTTTCAACATATCCTCAACAATGGCACGTAGGTCCTTTAGGAGACAGCCACGACGGCACACAAAGAGTGACCGTGCTCTAGCTGCAATGAACAGTCCATTCCCATTCTATATCCATTCCCCAACCACAATCCACTCCACGATAGGCTATGCTGTTAGGCCCAGTTATGCAAATGGTGCCGTAATCAGCCAGCGCCTACAAAAATGGCACCAGTCAATCAAAATATGGCGTTGTATGCAGAATCATGGCTATCATGAAAGATAGGTGCCGGAAATGTAGGCCAGAGTTTTAAAGGCCTACAATTCTGGCACCTACGCTTGACTAAGAATCACGCCTAATGGCACCTAAAGACATTTCTGGCATTTCCGTCTACGAAAGATACGTTCACTCGCTAAGTTTCTAAATCAAGCATCTCTCAACGTCCTTAATCACTCACTCCCTAGTCATCTCCTGTCTGGACTACGGCAACCCTCTTTACAATGGAATGACAAAAAAAGAAGTCAGATAGTTAATTCAGAATACAGCCATCAAAATAATCTATAATGCAAAAAAACTCGATCATGTAACACCTTTACTGATTAAATCTCATTGGTTCCCAATCTCGCATCATGTCACTTATAAAATAAAATTGTTGACATTTAAAACTAGACAAACCGGGCAGCCAGAATTTATTAATAGACTCCTTATACCCCACTCCACCCAACGTACACTCCGTTCAACTTACCAGAATTTACTTGTAATCCCATCATTAAGGGTTATTAATACTATGAGAAATTGCATTTATTCTGTCACCACCAATGTTCCCTCTAAGGATTGATGAGGTGTGTGCAAAAAAAAATATGCATGAGCGACAAGTTACGCACTCCACAAATTTATGAGCAGGTGCGGAGGACGAGTGCCCGTGAGATTGTGGGAGGGTTAAATACTCAAAACTTAGAAGAATAACAATTTACTTAAAGTTTTTGCTTTGCCAGCTTTCTGGTATCTTTACATTAGACGTGGCAGCGGCTCCTCTCACGATCCCCACCTGCGTCGGAAGTGCGTCGGGGATCGTACTATGCAGTCCTCAGTTTCCCACTGCAGTATTTTAGTGAGCGACACGAGAAAAATTATGAGTGACGCCAATGAAAATAGTGAGCGATCGCTCATGCGCTCAGCTTAGAGGGAACATTGGTCACCACACCCACATTATGGAACTCAGCACCAGCTTATATTTCAGGTCTAAGTCACAAGAAAGTATCCAAAGTGACCAGATAACCACTGGAGGGACAAAGTACAGATCCCTACACACTCCCCCAGTGATCACTGACCCCCCCCCCCCCCCAACTGCTATAAAAATTGCAATAACAACTTTACATATCTGCCTCCAGAACATCAGCACTTGGAAGCCTGGCATAGGAAAGCCTAGTAGAGGTGGCATAAGTGGTCTGGGGGTGGACTAATGAACCATGGAGAGGAGGACCCAGGCCTATAAGCCACTCTAACTATTGCATGCATGATGAAATATGTGCACCCCCCAAAAACCCTTATGTACTGCCATATAAGTGCCACCTGCAGCCATAAGGGCTATTGGGATGGTAGACAGGTGGGTCTAGTCGGTTCTGGAGGGTGTTTGTGGGGTTCACCATGACCTATAAGGTTGTTGTGGTGAGATGTGTATGTGGCACCCTTTTTGTAAAGTTCACAACAGTGCCCTGTAAGGTACCCCACTACTCTGGTGCAATGTTTGGGTGTCCAATCCATCACTTTGCTGACCCTGCCCACGTCCAAAAGGTCTTTTTCTAGGCGTTTATGACTTGGATGAATTTTTGGATGAAAATGGGGTATAAAGATGGACGATGTAGCGGTCTGGATGATCAGATGGCTGGACGTACTGTTTGACAATTTTCTTTAAAAAAAAAAAAATGTTGGACATATTTTTTGAAAATGGACCTTTTCCCATGACCAACTTTGGGCGACTTGCGACTTAGGCCCAAAACGGACTTTGACATATCTTTTGATTATGCCCCTCCATGCTTTTTGAAGATGCTTTTGCAGTGCAACCGTCCTTTTAAGAATGTTCTTTTTTAACCAAATATAATTTTCTTCTGACCAGCCTTTCTGCTCAGGAAAAAACTCCAGTGCCCACCCTACATTTAGTTTTTTCCATTTTTGTTCTTTCCTTTCAAAAATATTGCAGTTCTTCCCCTTCCTTTTTGTGCCAGTATATTCGTCTGTTTTAAAGTTTAGTTTTGTGTTGCTGTTGTTGCTGGTTTTGTTTTTCAAAACTTTGATGTTATTTTAATATTTGATGTCATTTTATTATTCTGTCTGATGGGCGTGAGTGGACTGCTGGGCATGATGGCCCTCTGGTCTGACCCAGCAGAGGCACTGCTTATGTTCTTATGTTCTTAATTGTCTTTACCCTACTCAACTGTACATAAGAACATAAGCAATGCCTCTGCTGGGTCAGACCTGAGGTCTATCGTGCCCAGCAGTCCGCTCACGCGGCGGCCCAACAGGTCCAGGACCTGCATAGTAATCCTCTATCTATACCCTTCTATCCCCTTTTCCAACAGGAAATTGTCCAATCCTTTCTTAAACCCCAGTACCGTACTCTGCCCTATTACATCCTCTGGAAGCGCATTCCAGGTGTCCACCACCCACTGAGTAAAGAAAAACTTCCTAGCATTTGTTTTGAATCTATCCCCTTCCAATTTTTCCGAATGCCCTCTTGTTCTAATATGTTTTGAAAATTTGAAGAATCTATCTCTCTCTACTTTCTCTATGCCCTTCATGATCTTGTAGGTCTCTATCATGTCTCCGTTTCTCCAGGGAGAAGAGCTCCAGCTTCTCCAATCTTTCAGTGTATGAAAGGTTTTCCATGCCCTTAATCATTCGTGTCGCTCTCCTCTGGACCCTCTCAAGTATTGCCATATCCTTCTTAAGGTACGGTGACCAATACTGAACACAGTACTCCAGGTGCGGGCGCACCATTGCCCGATACAACGGCAGGATGACTTCTTTTGTTCTGGTCGTAATACCATTTTTAATAATACCCAACATTCTGTTTGCCTTCTTCGCGGCTGCTGCGCATTGCGCCGTTGACTTCATTGTTGTATCCACCAGTACACCCAAATCTCTTTCAAGGTTACTTCCCTCTAATACTAATCCCCCCATTTGGTAGCTGAACATCGGGTTCTTTCTCCCTATATGCATGACCTTGCATTTCCCTACATTGAATTTCATCTGCCATTTATTCGCCCAATCCTCCAGTTTGCTTAGGTCCCTTTGTAGGTCCTCACACTTTTCCGTAGTTCTAACCCTTCTACAGAGTTTAGTGTCATCCGCAAATTTTATAACTTCACATTTCGTCCCCGTTTCCAGGTCATTAATAAATACATTGAACAGCAGCGGTCCAAGTACAGACCCCTGCGGAACTCCGCTCGTGACTTTCCTCCAGCCCGAGTAGTGACCCTTCACTCCAACCCTCTGTCTCCTGCCTGCCAACCAGTGTTTGACCCATCTGTGTACGTCCCCTTCCACCCCGTGGTTCCACAGCTTCCTAAGTAACCGCTCATGGGGTACCTTGTCAAAGGCCTTTTGGAAGTCAAGGTAAATGATGTCTACAGGTTCCTCTTTGTCCAACTGGCTGTTTACCCCCTCAAAGAAGTGCAGTAAGTTTGTTTGGCACGATCTTCCCTTGCAGAAGCCATGTTGGCTCGCTTTCATCAGCCCATTTTTTTCAATGTGCTCACAGATGCTGTCCTTTATCAGTGCTTCTACCATCTTGCCTGGAACCGATGTCAAACTTACCGGCCTATAGTTTCCCGGGTCTCCTCTTGACCCCTTTTTAAAGATAGGTGTAACATTTGCTATCTTCCAGTCCTCCGGAATCTCTCCAGTTTTCAAGGATAGGTTGGAGTATTCCCGCTATCTCATTTCTTAGTTCTTTTAGTACCCTAGGGTGGATTCCGTCCGGGCCTGGTGATTTGTCGCTTTTCAATCTATCTATCTGTTGGAGGACATCCTCATGGCTCACCTCTATTGCTGACAGTTTTTCTTCTTGATCACCATGGAAGATCACGTCGGATTCCGGTACACTGGATGTGTCCTCGCTTGTGTAGACTGACGAGAAGAATTTGTTTAACCTGTCAGCTACCTCTTTTTGCTCCTTTATCACTCCCTTTTTATCTCCATCATCCAACAGTCCTACTTCCTCCCTCGCCGGTTTCTTCCCCTTAACATATCTGAAGAATGATTTGAAGTTTTTTGCCTCCCTGGCCAGTCTCTCTTCGTATTCTCTTTTCGCTCTCCTAACCACTTGATGACATTCTCTTTGGCATTTCCTGTGTTCATTCCAGTTTTCCCCAGTTTGGTCCTTTTTCCATTTCCGGAATGATTTTTTCTTGTCTCCTATCGCTTTCTTCACCTCATTGTTTATCCATGCGGGGTCTTTTGTTCGGTTATTTTTTGCACCCTTTTTTAAATCTGGGGATGTACATATGTTGTGCTTCTTGCACTGTGCCCTTGAATAGAGACCAGGCTTGCTCTACAGTTTCTGTTTTCCTTAAGCTGTTTCTAAGTTTTTTTTCTTACCATTGCTCTCATAGCATTATAGTTCCCTTTCTTGAAGTTGAACATTGTCACTGTGGTTCTTTTCCCTTTTGTTGTACTTACTCCTAATTTGTACTGGATCATGTTGTGATCACTGTTTCCTAGTGGCCCTACTACTTCCACTTCTTTTGCAGGTCCCCCTATTCCGTTGAGGATTAGGTCAAGAGTGGCATATCCTCTTGTTGGTTCCTTGACAAGCTGATCCATAAAGCAGTCCCTCACAGCCTCTAAGAATTTTGTTTCCCTCGCACAGTTTGAATTTCCAATACTCCAGTTTATCCCGGGGTAGTTAAAATCTCCCATTACTGTCACATTACTGTTGTTGCCTTCCCGCCTCAATTCTGCTGCCAGATCTTTGTCGTTTGCTTCCGTTTGTCCAGGTGGACGATAGTATAGACCCAATCTTATGTCAAGGCTACCTTTTCCTGGTAATTTGATCCATAATGACTCCAGTCCTTCCGCCTTTGGTTCTATATCCACTCCGGACGAGGGAATGGTATCTTTTATGTATAGTGCTATTCCTCCACCCTTCTTGTTGGTCCTGTCTCTTCTATAGAGTTTGTACCCTGGCAGCACTACGTCCCATTGGTTATCCTCGTTCCACCATGTTTCCGTGATTCCAATGATGTCTAAGTTTTCTTTTATGGCTATGGCTTCTAATTCTCCCATTTTGGACTTTAGGCTCCTTGCATTAGCGTACAAGCAATTTAAGTCCTGGTCTTTTCTTTTCTCTGCTGGTTTTACATGTGTTTTGCTCCCCATACCATCCCCTATTTGGGCTGCCAGTCCCTCATTTCTGTTCCCTTCTTCCTCATTTTTTGGTGTATCTTTTCTGTTCCTTTATTCCTTATTTTTTGGTGTATCTTTTTCGTCTGCAACCTGATTTCCTGATCTCTCATGTTCCTCTAATTTTATCTGTTTGTCCTTTTTGTTGGTCAACAGCTTCTGTTGTTCGTCTCTTGCCTGTTCCCAGCATTTTTCCCGCTCAGTATCTTCTTTGGATACTCTTGTCCGAACCGTCGACATCAGGTCAACTATCGGCTTTCCCCTTCTTCTCAGTTTAAAGCCTGCTCAATTCCTCTCTTGATGTTGTATTATGAATGTTAGCCACTTTGCAACTTTGAAAAGGCGGGATAATAAAATTTAAATAAACTTGAAACTTGAAACCCTGCCTACAATGTCCTTAGGCGCTGTTAGACGCCATGCGTAATTACAATAGTGGTGCTGTTTTTGTAGGTGCCCAGAAGTGATTTAATTGACTTTTAACGATGTAGTCAATTACCATGCCAATTAACACCAATTAAATTAGGCAGCAATAGAGCACCTATCGCCACCTACGTATGGCACCATTTGTAGAATAGGGCCCTTAGCACACGAATTAGAACATACTATCTGTCATGCCAGTGCAGTAACATATACTACAGCCATGCACTAAGTTACCATGCTTATGTACTCTTCACTTAGCGAATTTTAATAAAGGTTCCCCCCACCAATAACACTTTATTTGATCTATATAATAATGAGCTGTTTTGCACACATTTGCATGCTTGGAATCTCATGACTATTGTTGCATGCTAGACTCCTATGTTAGCCAGTAGGCGGTGCTAGCAGCAGCTTTCTTAGGACTGGGTGTTTTCCCCTGGAAATGGGGCAACCCTCCAGATAGGTACAGTCTAGGTGCCCATCTAGTGCAACTGATGGTGCTGTGCAGTGTAAAACATGTCCTCCAGGAAAACACAGCATTCAATAGCAGTTTTGCAACTTTTATTCTGACCTTTAACTGGGCTCAGTTCAAGATAGCCAATTTTCCATAAAATCAAAAAAAAAGAAAACCCCACTTTCTTTCTGTTTGTCCATAAAGTATAAATCCCTTTTATTGCACCTGGGCTTTCAGGCTCAAATAGGAAAGTTCTCTTCACCAGAGCAATGTACTAGGGCTCCTTTAATCCATAAGATCACCAAAACTCTCCACAAATGAAAGGGGAAAAAATACAACAAAAAAGGAAAAACTCCACTGCTTTAGGCACTGATTAGACTTGTGGCCTACCTGCACTGCAGGTGGAGCTGAGACCCACAGAGCTCCAAGTTGGAGAAACCTTGGAACCTGTTAATTCTTTGTGCCTGGATAGCAAAACCCTCTGAATAATAAATCCCACCCTGGCAATCAAAAATGTAGGTTCCTTTCCCCTTTTCTGTTTTTTAATAAGCAGGTTCTCCAAGTTGTGGTAGATTCCAGCACAACAAGCAGGTGGTAGGAAAGCCAATTCTTGGCAAATGAAAGCAAAGCTGCACTCTAAAACAATCTAAAACATTGAAACACAATTACAATGCTCTTCACTGACTTCACAGTAAAACCCAGTCCAGCTGTACCTGGAGTTTACTTCCTTGCTGGCAAAAATCACTGCTTGGCAAAAATCATCAGCAAACACCAAAAAGAAAAAAAACAAACAATGCCCAGGCTGGCAAACACAGTCCATTCTTTCTCTCCTAAGGTTCTCAGCTGTACTGAGTAAAAGTTTCAAACACAGTCTCTCAGAGTGA
The DNA here is from genome assembly GCF_902459505.1 of Geotrypetes seraphini. Taxonomy (NCBI): domain Eukaryota; kingdom Metazoa; phylum Chordata; class Amphibia; order Gymnophiona; family Dermophiidae; genus Geotrypetes; species Geotrypetes seraphini. The sequence goes on along the minus strand of NC_047094.1, from coordinate 101,109,845 downwards.
AAAGAAAAATATAACCCTCTCTTTCTCTAGTTAGAGGATTTTTCCTTTCCAGTAGAGAAATTAAATCCACCAAAAACAAACCATTAAGGTTCATTTCTCCACACCATTATGAACCCACCTCCATGCATTCTTGAGGCTTCAATAGTTCCACTGGCAATTCAGGTGTGTCCATCTCCTCAAATTCTTCTGGATCCTCAGTGGTTTGAAGCAGAAACTGCTCTCCCTCTTTAGTCAACTCCACCTCCTTGCCTTGTCATGGCTTAGGTGAACTGCTCCACTCTTCAAGTTCTTGCCTACCTTCCTGGTTCAGGACTCTCTCCTTATGACTCTCAGTACCATGCCCACTCCTCCTGGGAAGGGGGTATGGGGCTTACCTCTCTAGACTGCAGAGTGTGGCTTTTCCTATACTCCCTGCACTGAGGCTGTCTTAGAGGGACAAGCTGCTTTTTGAAAACTGGAAACATGCCAGACTTTGTAACAGGTTTATTCTGGTAAGGGTTTTCCTGACTGTTACCACTGGACAAGTCCCTGGCCTGTTCATTCTCACTCTCTGAGAAGTAGGCAGCTATCTCAGGGTTTCTAGTGTTAATCTGGTCAGCTCTTCTGATCATGGAACATAAGTTTTTTTCTTACTCTCCCTGGAACAAAACCAGGGCTGGCATTGGGCTTGTCACACTATGTATACCATAGTACCTAATATTAACAAGTGTAACCATAATATAACCCATGTTAAAGGAGCAAATAGCACAAAAATAGAGGGAGCCAAACTGCACCATCATTACATACACACATACACAAAAAACCCAAACAAACCTAATGGAGATGATAGGGATCAAGTCCAAATGTAGCTTTATTAACACAAATGGCTTCTTATTGACTCGATACGGGCAAATAACTCATCACAATACACTTTATTTATTTAAAAATCTTATATTCTGATTAAATCTCCTAAAGAGATTCCAAAAGTGTACATACAAATTAAAACACATAATAAAATCAGATATCGAACACACACTCATTCCAATACACTGCCAAAATATAAATTGTCATTGTAGTGACTAACCCGCAAGTGACTCATAATACTGTGCTTTAATCATTATCCTCGGATTGCCTGATATTTAGCAGTTTTTAACCACCTGAGAATGGCTACGAGCCAGCTAAATACCGCTAAGGCAGCTAACAGCTGATATTCAGTGGGAAATAGCTGGTTATCTCCTACTGAATATCCCAGTCAGCCTAAAAAGGAGCTCTATCTTTGGTTGCTACACCTTAGCAGGCTAGCCGATGAATATCAGGTTGTTTATTTATTTAAAAGATTTCTCAACCGCCTATTCCTAATCTAATCTAATCTAATGCTTGGCTATATATACCAAGTCTTCATTCTAAGAAAGCTTGACTCGGTTTACAATAGTTAACTTAAACAAATAAGCACCATAAATTGGAAATTCCTGAAAGCTCTTTACCTCCTCTTACAAGAGTGTATTATCTTCCCACCAAATCCCCATTCAAAGAAGAAGAAAAAATTGAGGAATCCCGGGATAGACCATTGGACATTTCCGCAATTCTGGAACAATCAGATAGAGAATTGGCTGTTTCAGCCACTCTCTTGTTGTCTGTGGCCTTGGCTCCAGACAAGGATTGGATATTAAAACTTTTCTTTAAAAATAGATCCAAGGACTTCCTGGGACATCATATTCAGATCTTTCCTGATGTCTCTAGAGAGACTCAAAAGAGAAGAAAAGAATTTCTACTTCTGAAACCTGGAGTGACTCAAATAGGGGGTATTTTCTTTTTGAGATATCCATGTAAATGTGTAGTTAGATACTTATCCTTGAAGTACATTTTCACAGAGCCATCTCATCTGATAAGTTTTCTCTCAATGAAACGTCTTGAGAAGGGAATGACTGCGCCTAAGGAAGATTAGCTCTCTGTACTGCAGTAGACATGGCTTTCCTGATAACTTTATTTGACTTATTTTGTTCTACTCTTTAAATCTTGGATCCAATTATTGAGGACTAGTGTGCGATCAAATTAGATTATCTTCACTTTATGTATTTTTATTTTTAAATTTAATTGTTTATTACTGTACATTTCATATTTCAATTTTGGACTCAGTTTATTATGTTTTGACCGCACTTTGCTGTACAAGATGTATATGCTTGGTAATATTATAAAATTCTATAAATAAATAATAAAATAAAAAAATAAGCACCATAAGAAGAAAGATTTCAAAGAAAATTAATTTCCAAAGTGCTTAGTGAATAAAGTGGTTTTCAAGAGTTTATGGAAGAATGGAAGAGAACCTGAGCTTTTTAAAAGGAGCGGAAGATTATTCCAAAGTTGGGGAAACTTAAAAATCAAAGATTGACCAAAAATCTTAACTCCTTTAATCCCTTTTCTGGAAGGAAGAGATAATTTAAATTGTTGGTCTCCTCTTGCAAAAGAGAATCTATAAAGAAACTAGAGGAGTGAAGATACCATAAAGAATTTTAAAAATAACACAAGCACATTTAAACTGAACTCTAAAGTAAAGAGGGAGCCAATGAAGACTTTGAGGCAAAGGTGTCAAGTGATCAAACTTACGATTCCCAAAAATCAATTTAGCAGCAGTATTCTGGACCAGTTGTAATCTATAAAAGCAAGTTTTTGTAATACTGAGGTAGGTAACATTACAATAATTGAGGTGCGATAATATGATTGACTGAACTAAACGGATTTACAAATAATAACATGTATAAAATAAGACAAACAGAAATTGTACAAACATCAAAGATTACAGATCATTCAATGAGGACAATTAATTCACAGCACTCTATAATATATTAACCAAAAGATCGGAATAAATCAGAATCATCATTCATTGGAATGTTTCTATAAAAATTGTAGTCTTGATCATTTTCTTAAACTTCTGAATATCAGAAAGAGCTCTTTGCGGTCCAGTTAATTTGTTCCAGAGAGTTACTCCTATGATGGAAATAGCAGAAGAACTCATATTCTCATAGTGCACTTTTGAGAAGTCCATCGACAATCGTATCGCACCCTCAGACCGCAGAGTTCTAAGCGGTTGATAGATTGCCGTAGCCTGTGATAAATACAAAGGAATTCCATGGTAAATTACTTTGAACACCAGTACTAATGTCTTGAAAATAATACGTAAGCGTACAGGTAGCCAGTGGAGTTTCCTCAACCAAGGTGTTATGTGTTCAAACTTTCTAACACCACAAATCAACCTTGCAGCAGCATTTTGAATCATTTGTAATGCTTTACACTGTACTGTTGTAATCCCTAAATAAAGGGCATTGCAATAATCCAGTTTTGATAAGACTATTGTCTGTACCACTCTACGGAAATCATATGTCGACATCATCATTTTTAAAAGTCTTAACAATCGCAGCTGGAAAAAAGCAGATTTAACTACAGACAAAACTTGATCCTTCATACTAAGCCCTTTAAATCTTTATGGGCTTCGGGCCCGTTACTGTGTGGCTTTGTAGAAGAGGGGGTAAGTGTAGAATCCAGCCAGTCTCCTAAAATTTTCAACTTTCGTTGTATCAATAAGATCTGATCATAAACCTTAATCTCTCTAGGCCATTGCGGTTCATCCTTTCTCCCAATCAACATAACTTCCGATTTTGCAAGATTCAAAACCAATTTATGCTTCACCATCCACTCATTCACGCTTTTCATACATCCAGTCAATCTTTCATTCAGCTCACCTAAGCTGTCTAAGGGCTCCTTTTACTAAGGTGCGCTAGCGTTTTTAGCGTACGCACAAAATTACAGCATGCTACACCACACGGTACACTTCTAGAATAACACCAACTCAATGCTGGCGTTAAGGTCTAGCTCGCATGTGATATTCCACGCGTTAAGACCCTAACGCGCCTTAGTAAAAGGAGCCCTAAGTCTTCAACAACTATATTTAACCTGGAAATTCAATGCTGGAGGTCAGATATGGCCCCAGCATTGAACATCTGAGCTCACCATCAACCGTGGGAGTTAGCCAGGCTACTTCCCATATCCTGAATATTAATCCTTTACTGTTCTTCTAAGTTGTTTAACAACCTAGCATCTGCCCTGAATTTCAAAAGAGCTCATCTTCATTGTCGATATTAGCTGTGAACTTCAAAAAGACATCCATATTGTGGTTTAACTCTTGTACTTGGACACAATCTCCTCCTTTCAAACTGATTCTCACCTTGGCATCCACTGCTGAAATTACTGGCACTATAATTCATGCTGATACGTGTATTTGGCTGGCACCAATTTTTACATTCAATTTTTAAGGCCTCCCCAAATAAATTGTTTCAGCTTCCAAGGTGTTGGTGTTCATTTTCTGCTCTGAAAGACATACAGCATTATCTTTTAAGGAAAACGATTCTTTAAGCCTAGAAAAAGGCATTGGAAGTCATAGAGTGATTTAAGTTTTAGGCACAAGTACGATGAAAAGGAAAGGTGACAAAAACCCTGAACATCAATTTGCTTGAATGATTGTTTTTCTGTAATTTTTTTTTTCTTTTCTAGAAGCTATAGGATATTGAATCTTAAGCAAAGCTTTCATTTTCATTAAGTTGTGCAAATAGCCCCTCCCCCCCAATACACACACAAATACACACATTTATGAAGCTGCATTAGCATTTTTCATCACCAGCCATGGCGGCAAAAGAAATTCTATGAGCATTGGAGCTTTTACCACAGCGGCTGGCAATAAAAACAAAAAAAGGCGAACGCAGCTTCATAAAAGGGGGGAAGTGACTTAAAACAGAGGGTCGTGTTTGACAGCATTTCTGGAGAATTTTGCTTCATGCACAAAAATAGACCTTTCTAGAATCGCATGTCTGAGGAGACCAATATACTGCTTTGTATTTTTGATAATCTTATCTGTTATATATTGAGCATTGTTAGTTGACAGATATTGATGGTTCTCTTTTATTGGTAATTTGTAAATTGGACTTTTGTAATGCCCTTTTTAGGGGATAGCAAATCAAGTTTCAAGTTTAATAAAATTTTGACTAAAACGCAATATCATAAATTCAATGCGATGTACAAAATTTAAAAGAGGGAGCAACAAACAGAGTAAGACTGTAACATAGGCAAATATTCTATGTGGATTACATATTATTCAGGTACTCAAGCATTTTTCCCTATTCTGTTACAAAACTGTCTTTGGGCTATCTCCGAGCTACCTCACCCCTCATTTCATCCTGAACTGCAACAAAAAGAACTCCCGCAGAATCAATCTTTTCGCCTTCCCCTCCCTAAAACTTTGTCACCTCAAAAGGTTCTTCGACAAAACCTTCGCCTTCCAGGCAGCCAAACAGAACACTTGGCTAGCCCAAATTCTGCTCAAGGCCCCCACCTACCTTGATTTCCGAAAAACACTCAAAACTCATTTATTCCACGCTCAATATCCCTAATCCCATCTCTTCCATTTCTCTCTCCCCTCCCTCAAACGACTTAACTCTCCCAGTCCCCTCCCCCCTCTTTTTGATCTCCCCCATCTCACTAACTCCAATGACCTACTCATTCCCCCCCCTCGCATGCCCATCTTCATCTCCTCATTGCTTGTAATTATGATCAACTGTAACCATGATCAATTGTAATTTCTTGTTAATTTTGTTCCAATACCTTCTTTACTTGTAAAGATAGTTTATTGTAATTTCTTATTAAGTTTTGTTTAATTGATGTGAACCGCCTAGAACTCCCTGGGTATGGCGGTATACAAAAATAAAGTTATTATTATTATTATCTGTCCCGGTGGTCTCATACTCTATCTAATGTACCTGGGGCACTGGGGGATTAAAGGGGCAAATTCTATAAGAAGCGCCCAAAAGTTAGGCGCCTATAAAGGCACTGTTCAGTGCGATTCAAGTACAATTGGGTGCTGTTTAGTGAATCACGATGAGCACCTATTTTGGAGGCGCCCATTAAATAGGCCAGCTCTAGGCACAACTAAAAGTTAGGCGCCCATGCGAGCGCTTAAGCACGCTTAACAGCCGTGATTCTGTAACAAGGCGCCTAACATATGGCCATGCCCAACATGCCTAGCGCTTATTCTTTTGAAGGCCGCCTAAATTTTTAGAGGCGCCTTGTTACAGAATCGCGCTTTCTTGATAGGTGCCTAGGTTTCAATCAGTGCTGATTAAAAAGCTTAATTGAGCTTTGTTATTCAATTTAGATAGGCGCCTATCTAGTTGGGCGCCTCAGAAATAGGTGCCTAACTTTAGGCGCCAGTTACAGAATTTGGGCCTAAGTGACTTGGCATATATTATATACGGGCAATGTGAGAGAAAATATCAAATCAATACCAAAAAATACTCTCCTCACTTATAAATTCTTCTTCCAAATCTTACCCCCTCTTTTACTAAGGTGCGCTATGCTTTTTAGCGTACGGTAAATATTATCACGTGGTAATCACGCACTAAACGCTAACATGTGCATGTTATCCTATGGACATATGAGCGGTTAGCGCACACATTGATATAACGCGTGCTAAAACACTTAGCGCTCCTTTGTAAAAGAGGGCCTTAGAATAATGAGAATATAAGTGTGATACGGTGGTCACTACTTTTGTTAGAACGACGTCGTCACTATGCTCTGACAAATTGGAGGAAAAAACCTCAGATCCCAGTTTGCAGCCAGTTATTTTGACTCGGCTCGCAAACGTAAACGGGACAATCCTCATCGGTTCAAAAACCTCCAACCTCTCATTTAATATTTTTAATTCTCTTTAATCTCAATTCTAGACGGTTTATGGTTTGTTAGGTAATATTTTTAAGAGTACTTAGCTTTTCATGCTAAGCGAAGGCTGCCCGCGTTTTGCTTTTGCTGCATCAGGGCATCGGAAATAAAATAGAAATAAAAACCACCAAATATCCTATACAGCCTGCTCTCAAACTCCTTGGAGTAACAGTAGATAGATGTTGCACTCTTCAGGTGCAAATCAACAAAATCACACAAAAAGCATTTTTACCATGCGCAACCTTCGCAAAATTAGAAAATTCTTCGGCAAAGAACAATACAGACTCATAGTTCAATCCCTAGTCCTAAGTCTACTGGACTATTGCAATATCCTCTATCTTCCTTGTCCCACCTACTTAATAAAACAACTACAGACCGTCCAGAACACTGCCCTCAGACTGATCTATTCCCTTGGAAAATTTGACCACATCACCAACGCCTTCCTAGATTTACACTGGCTTCCAATACAAGCCCGCATCCAATTCAAGCTATATTGCATATTATTCAAAACATTAAACGGAACGGCACCCTCCCACCTAAACAACTGCCTAAATAGGAACCTCTCTTCCAGACAGAGGAGAACCCAGTCCCCTTTCTCCTACCCCCTTTATAAAGGAACTAAGCGCAAAAAGATGTATTACAACCTACTAGCAACACATGCAGCTAAATTGGACCCCTCCATCACCAACCTACTGACAGCTTCAACTGACCTCAAAGCTTTTCGAAAAGAAATCAAAACCATACTATTCAAGAAATTCATCCTAATTTCCTAACCCCCACTCTTCTCCCCTCTCTCCCCCTCTTAGGATCCTCCCTTCAAAATGAAAACGTCCAGCTATCGTTTTGATGTATTAGGCCCAACGTCTGTAATTGTATTCCTCTTCCTGGAAATGTCCAGTTATCTTTTTGATGTAATCCGCTTAGAACTGCAAGGTACAGGCGGAATAGAAGTCATTAATGTAATGTAATGTAATCGGACAAAAAAACCCAAACAAATGTTTAGTCAGCAGCTACTTCTCTCTGCTCTCTTAAAAATATTACCTAACAAACCATAAACTGTCTAGAATTGAGATTAAAGAGAACTAAAAATATTAAATGGGAGGTTTATTCTAAGAATTGGAAGAAGAATTTATAAGCAAAGAAAGTATTTTTTGGTACAAATTAAGTGACTTGCCCAGGGTCACAAGGAGCAGTGTGAGATTTGACCTACAACCCCAGGGTGCTGGAGCTCTAACCACTGCACCACACACTCCCCATAAATGATGACAGGAACAAAAGGAAGGTGAGAAGAACTACAATGCATAAAGAACAGGAGAATATAAAAGGGAATAATAGTAGGTTAAAACACGTGTAATTTGGTGGCCTTGTTCAGAACATGCCTACAAGAATGATAATGGAGGCTTCACGTTTTGATCATGTGATGCTTTGTTGAAGCAGTTGCATTAGCTGCTTATCATGTATCGACTTGAATACTGTATAAAATCTTGTCTATAATTCATCGGGTGATTTATGATAAGGCTTCATGGTATTTGACACAGACTCAGAGGAGGTATATACCTGGTAGGTGTTTGCAGCCTGCTAATGCAATGAGCTTATTATCTAATGAGAAACACGAGGCAGTGTGATATGTGGCCACTCAGACATCAGCAATATCTGTTGCGAGTCCACGTCTCTGGAGTGCGTTACCAGGGGTGCTTAGGTTGTTTAGCAATATGAGACTGTTTAAGAAAATGCTGAAGGCGTTAGATAGATTGTGAGCCCACCGGGACAGATAGGGAAAATGCTTGAGTACCTGATTGTAAAAACCGCTTAGATAACCTTGATAGGCGGTATATAAAATCCTAATAAACTTGAAACTTGAAGACACATTTGTCTGTTGAGGCATATTTTGCACTTTGATGGACTGGAGTTAGGAGGATTTAATTATGATGCCATGAAAATTGAAGTGCGCATGCGCGCTAAGGGAATTATTACAGCAGATGTTGTCTCGTGATCCACTTAGGAAATTAACACAAAAACCAGGAGAAAAACCTCCACAAACAAGTTGAAAAGCCAACAAACAACAGCAGAGGTCCAGAATAGTTTGGTGTGGGCAGTACGATTTAGGCCCTCTTTTACTAAGGTGCGCTGATTAGCCTGCGCCAAATGCTAACGCGTGCATGTTAGTCTATGGACGCGTTAGCATTTAGCATGCACCTTAGTAAAAGTTAGTGCACCTTAGTAAAAGAGGGGATTAGTGTTTCCATGATCGTGCTGTAATTCATCAATATCTATATTACGCAAACAATCAAGTTTTGTTTTACTAAGGCTCCTGAGGCAGGTCCCAGAGGCCGAAACATGTGCGTGTTGAGCCATCGCACAACACCTTGTGATTTGACAAATAAAATTACACACCAACATTGCTCTGGACCTCTGCTGTTGTTTTTTGGCTTTTCTACTTAGGGCTCCTTTTGCAAAGCCGCGCTAGCGGTTTTATTGCACGCACCGGATTAGCGCGCTAACTGGAAATCTACTGCCTGCTCAAAAGGAGGCGGCAGTGGCTAGCGCACGTGACAATTTAGCGCGCGCTATTCCGAGTGTTAAGGCCCTAGTGCGGCTTTGTATAAGGAGCCCTTAGGAAATTAGACAGAATATTTTCTTAAATAAATAAAATAAGAACCCTGTTGGGTATTTGCAAAATATTAGAATGAATGTAATGGAATCTAACATGCATACAGTTACATGGATCTTTACTCAGACTCAGCAAAGTCATTCCTAATAATAATTTATTTTTATATAAGAACATAAGAATTGCCGCCGCTGGGTCAGACCAGTGGTCCATTGTGCCCAGCAGTCCACTCACATGGCGGCCCTCTGATCAAAGTTCAGTGCCCTGAGACTACCCCTACCTGAGCATGTTCTGGTTCAGCAGGAACTTGTCTAACTTTGTCTTGAATCCCTGGAGGGTGTTTTCCCCTATAACAACCTCCAGAATAGCATTCCAGCTTTCTACCACTCTCTGGGTGAAGAAGAACTTCCTTACGTTTGTACGGAATCTATCCCCTTTCAACTTTAGAGAGTGTCCTCTCGTTCTCCCTACCTTGGAGAGGGTGACCAGTCTGTCTTTATCTACTGAGTCTATTCCCTTCAGTACCTTGAATGTTTCAATCATGTCCCCTCTCAATCTACTCTGTTCGAGGGAGAAGAGGCCCAGTTTCTCTAACCTTTCGCTGTACGGTAGCTCCTTCAATCCTTAACAATCTTAGTCGCTCTTCTCTGGACCCTTTCGAGTAGTACCGTGTCCTTCATGTATGGCGACCAGTGCTAGATGCAGTACTCCAGGTGAGAGCGCATCATGGCCCGGTACAGCGGCATGATAACCTTCTCCAATCTGTTATCATATACCGCCTAACCAGCAGTTCATAGCGGTTTACACAATAGGTACTCAGCATATATATAATAATAACATCATACATAATAAAATTCTAAATAACTAATACAAGCATTAAAACTAATGAATTAAAAAAACACAATATAAACTAAAATAAGTATAGATAAAAAGATTAAAAGTACATTATAACTACATGATAATATGAAAATCAGTAACGTATATTATATTGTTTAAATAAGTGGGTTTTAAGTTCTTTTCGAAATTGATAGTAAGTATGAAATGGAGAAACAAGAAGAGTCAAACATGAACTCATTAATCCTGTTTGGAATGCTAAGGTCCTATCTAAAAAATTTTTGTAACGACATGCATTTGCTGAAAGAAAATAAAACCAACCAGATCTACGAATATTTTTATTAGAAATAAAAAAACTAAAATGAGAAACAATGTAAGCCAGCGCTAAGCCAAATTAAACTTTAAAACAAATGCATTCCAAATTTAAATAACACTCAACCCTCAAACGGTAGCCAGTGAAGCACATTTAGGGAGAGGTTTTCGTTTGCATGCCTAAATTAGCCCATATCATTTTTGCCTGGCAGACAGCAGGTGTAACCAAAAGTGTACAAACTCCTTGGAGCAATTCCCAAAGTAGAATCATGTGCATACATTTGTTTTGAAAATTTACTGAAGTCCACGCTGAGAAATGTCCGTGCAGTAATGCAATGACCCCAGGGCATAGCTTCCCTACTTTGTCTCTGGAGAAGCAATGATTTGGGAGTCATTTCAGAAGAGAGACAGGATCCAGTCAGTGCCAGCACCCAGAGCATTTGAGGAACAACATCGCCTCCACTTCTTAAACTAGCCCCATGCTTACAAACATAAACCTTGAGACTCATTCTTTGAGTTTCTGAAAGAAGCTAAAAACTTACAGGCCAATATTCAACCTGTGGCAGTTTTTAAGATGCTGATAGCCGTAGTTAAATTTAATAATGAATTTTCAGAAAAATAGAAAAGCCCAAGTGGCGTTCCGCAGGGCTCCCCACTCTCCCCCTTACTGTTTAATATATATCTATCTTCTCTGGGTTCAAAGTTGACTTATTTGGGGTTAAAACTATTCATCCATGGTAGAGGAGATATTTAGGATTATTGAAGAATGGATGTTAAAATTCAAATTAAAACTAAACCCAGAAAAACCAAATTTTTTTGTTGCATCTAAAGGTCAAAATTCCATCGAATCTTCTTTAATGATAAATAATGTTAACCTACTATTAAGGGCTCCTTTTACTAAGGTGCGCTAGCATTTTTAGCACGCGCTAAAGATTAGCATGCGCTAACCACGTGCTAAATGAAAAATACTAATGCAAGCTCTGTGGAGGCATTAGCATTTAGCGCGCGCTAAGCCCGCTAGCGCACCTTAGTAAAAGGAGCCCTAAGATTTTAGGTATTATCCTAGACCTAGACCATAATTTGACTATGAAAATTCATGTAAATGCTTTGGTCCAGAAGGTCTTCTATACCTTATGGAAGCTGCGTAGCATTAGATCCTATTTTGATGTTGCATCCTTCAGATTGCTTGTCCAGTCACTGGTGCTGAGTCAGCTAGACTATTGCAATATTGTGCTCTTGGGGGGCTTCCAAAATAATTTTTCAAGGTTAAGAATAGTCCAGAATGCTGCAATTCGCTTGATTTTTAGCTTAAGGAAGTACGATCAGGTTGGCCCCTTTTACCGAGAATTGCATTGGTTGCCTGTTGAGGCCCGGGTTAAATTCAAGTTTGGGTGTTTTTGTTATAAAGTTCTCTTCGGTATGACTTCCACTTATCTTCTTGATTCATTCTCCATTGTTGGATCCAAACATCAGCGAAGTACTCATGGCTTGTTCGGTTTTCCATCGACTAAAAAATTTCACCACCATTTGCTTGCCTACCAAGCAGCTCTCTGGGATAGGGAACTACTTTGGTCGGAGTCTTACAATGATTTTAGAAAGCAATTGAAAACTTTTCTGTTTAGTATCTAACGAATCTAATCCTTTTATATGCTATTTGAAATCTACGTAAACCGCATTGAACTTCTTGGTTATGCAGTATAGAAATGAATTATTAGATTAGATAAACCTGGGTATTCAATGCTGGATCATGCATCATCACTGAATATCCAGGGTGAGTCACTGACCTAGATTTATATGAGTACTGGCCAATATTCAGTGCCACACACAAGAAAGGGAGAAACACAAATTCCATAGTACAAAAGACGTGGAAAACAGTAGAACAAAGAATATTTGGTACCCAGATGAGTGCAGTGAAATATATGAAAAATCCAGGTATAAAGGTATAAAGTCATTTATTAAAATGATAAAAAAACAACAACTGTACTTTGTTTGAGAGGATGTGCAGTGAGGGGATTGTGTGGTGCAGTGGTTCGAGCTACAACCCCCAGCACCCTGGGGTTGTGAGTTCAAATCCCACACTGCTCCTTGTGACCCTGGGCAAGTCACCTAACCCCCCAATGCCTCAGGTACATTAGATAGAGTATGAGCCTGCCAGGACAGACAGGGAAAAATGCTTGAGTACCTGAATAATTTGTAATCCTCATAGAATTGTAGGATATGCAGAATAAAAATAATTATATTAAAATAAAATAAAGCAAGGACCCAACACAGACTGCGTTTCAGCAATACTAGCCTTCCTGAGGCGCCCATAAGGCTTGAAGACACATCTACGCATTATACACAGAGCAGTTATACAGCCAACAATGTAGGTCACTCCCTATATCATTATATTTGTACATGCATTTGAGAATAACATCACAATTATAACAATATCCAAACTGTAACTCATATTGAACTTAGAACACAACTGATAGAAATTCTCCCAAGTATGGTAGGCTACAAATTGCTCTTTTTGCCAGTGAGATATATTTGAATAAATTGCATTTGGCCCAACCATGCTCGGAGTGCTCCTTTTGACAGCTCAGGAAAGTGTTTCTTATCAACGCCTCCCATGGTAATTGCTTGTTTATAGTCAGTCTCTAAGAATCAGTTCACAAAATGCCTATAATTAAAGACCCCTATTTCCTTCAAGATAGATTTTTTTATTTTTTTTTTAAAGTGATGTCATCCACTGAGACTGGGCCTTGTTACAACAAGGACTTTTCCCATCGATGCAAAATGGAGATAAGTCCTTTGTTGTGCAAAGCTGAGTGACTGTTGCACATGGCTGCATTTGTATAAAAGTCTTACCTCACATAGCTGGTTTCCTGCTTGAGAAAGGAGATAAATTAGGTAGCAGTAAAGCAGTAAAGTTTCATGGCTTGATTGGATATTCCGCTCCAGTCCTAAATGGCCACTAACCAGTCAGATTTACAGGATATCCCTAAAGAGCATGCACGAGAAAGATTTGCATGCCTAATGCCTCCATTGTATGCAAATTTTCTCGTGCATATTCATTAAGAATATCCTGATAACCTCTGTTCTCTCTGAGTGGGACTTTTCTACCTACAATCCTGTCAGTGGGTGGTGCTGTTTCACTAGCCTATTTTCAATAGTTCTGCAGAATTTAAAACACAGTATTGAAGCACCGCCCTCCACTGGCAGCAATGCAGTGGGAGGACTCCCGCTGAGCTTAGAGGGAACAGTGCAGTGATAATCGGGCCCATCGGCCGTGAGTACCATTGCACTAGAAGGCCAAAAAAGGAGAAGACAAAAGTTGGCATGCACAGTGTGGCAGTATAGTAGCACCAAGCTGTCTCTGCTCTAATCTTCTTTACAATTTTATTAATATTTTGTTAACCGAGTCGAGCCCTCTTGTTGGGATGAATCGGTATAAAAAAAAAAATCAAAGATTAGATTAGATTCAAGAAAAAGAGAACTGATCAACCAACATGAAACTGAGATTTAGCTACACAGCCAAAATCAAGTAGACCATAAGAACATAAGAACAGCCTTACTGGATCAGACCAATGGTCCATCTAGCCCAGTATCCCATCTTTGCGGAGGCCAATCCAAGTCACAAGTATCTGGCAAATACCCAAATAGTAGCAGCGTTCCATGCTACCATCCCATGTCTGTCTCAACAGGTAGACCAAATGGTTCTTACCTACCAACATCTAATTCTGTCAACTCTTTACAAAATGTTACCAGTTATTGTAGGAAGTAAAAATATAGACAGCGCTGGAATCCTATGGGATAGATAAGTCCAGCTGCACACGCTATTATTGTGATTTGCATTTTGTGGAATGTTTTAGATACATTTAACTTAAAATAAATGTGTAATAAATAAAAACGTAGAAATAGTGAGGTTGGGGGGGAGGAACAAGTGATTAAAGTCATGGGATTGGTGAAGTGGGTTCTGAAATAGCTGTGTCCTATAGGAGGCCACATGATTCCCTTCCCATGTAAGGTTTCTGATGTTCCTTTCCTTGGTTAGTTTTAGATTTTGTGTGTAATTTTTAAAAACCCACTCAACTTATGGGATACTGAGAAGCAGTTGTGAATATTGAATTCCTGCAACCATTTTGGTAGAAATCAGAAAATTAAGATGTTCGTGTAAGAACAATTGGAGTGTTCTCACTCAATTTGAAGAAGAGAAGTGCATAATTACTACCCTGATGCTTTTCTTTTTGGTGACCAGTTATTGTAGACACATGATTGTTTTATGGTGAACAAATACATGAGAGTTTTGGCTCCGGGCTTTAAATGGCTTCTGTTCCCTAATCATGTAGCTTAGACCCTTGTTCCACGTTTATGAGGTCATTGCATCTGAAACTTCCATCACTTGTTAGAGAGACTGCCATCCAGCCACCTCACAGGAAGCAATGTCTGCAACTACTTTTTTACAAATTTCATTAGATAGTGATATTTTAAACTTCTGCCTGGTCTCTAACATACCCTATTAGAGGAAGCTGATTGAAAAAAAAAAAAAAAAAGCTGCTTGCTTCCCTGATGTTTTTCCTGTAATTTGTCCATTTAATGTTCACACTTCCCCTCCCCTTATAATAATTTATTTTTAACCTTTCATTTTTAACATTGTAAACTGGCCAGGTGTCAGTCAATGGTCGGTATATTAAAATTAATAAACTTGAACTTATTTTTAATATTGTATCCTTACCCTTTCTCCCCTCATTTCAATTTTTGTCTTGTTACTTTTAGTTTTGTTTGCCTATTCCCCTGATTTTTAACTAATTTTTTTAACACTGTAAAGATATAAACCGCTTTGGTTTGTAAAAGTAGTATATCAAGACTTAATAAACTTGAAACTTCCTACAGGACAATAGTTTGGCTTCAGTTCTTGTTATGGTGCAGATATCCCTATATACTAGGAGAAAGGGATGAACTTTGCAGTAATTTTTTTTTTAGATCCAATGGCTGCTTTTCTTAGTGTTGATCAACTTCTAAATCAACTGTCTAAAACCGATCGTGGTGCAAACTGCCTCCACGGGTTTCAAACTTTTTGGGAGACTTAGAAATCATTGTGTCACATAGGAAAGGCACAATGGCTGTGCATGCATTTCAAATACCATGTCATTTATATACTTAAAATCCCTCACATTTTGGGGTTTTCTCCTGTGTTGGAAGTAGTGTACGTTCTTTGGAAAGAGTGCACACTATTTCTAGCATTGCCCCTGTAATTAAAAAAATATATATATTTTAAAAATTAACAAAAAAAAGTTCACATAAAGTGACACAGGAAACTAAGCAAAACAAAACTTCTGGGGCTGAACATGTCTAAAGGACACTCCTCTTTGTGATCAATATATGTTGACATGCCACAGTCAAAGCCAGTGCAAGGCCATTAGGTATCTGTTTTAAGGCATATGCTGGTTTAATATCTGAATAGCTTTTGAATTCATTTGTATTTACCACTACAAAACAATCTAGGAAATCTCATGCATTCTTTGCATTTCCGTCCGCCAAGAGTTGTAAATCTAAGAGATTTCATCAGTGTCTTTTGTCCTTTCAAGCAGCATCTTGGGACAAGGAACTGAATCATCTAATTGTATCTTCCAATACCTATCACCAATTTAGACGTGCTTTAAAAACCTATTTATTAAATCCTTTGGAAGTTAGATATTTTCCATTTATTGCATTTATTTTCTAGATTTTGTGAACCGCATAGAACATAACGGTTTTTCAGTATAAAAGTGCATTTTTATGTTATGTATTCCAGGCAAAATGTCAGCTTTGTACCCATTCTATTTATCATTTATTGAATCTTGATATATTGCCAAATCATGAACAGGCCAAGGTGATTACAGAAACATAAACACAGAGAAGAAATGGTTAGAAGATGTAAATTTTAAAAACATCATCATCTTCTAGCCCATCAGGCAGCATTATGGGGTAAAGACCTAGAACAACTGCTTATGTCTATTACTTATGGGGAATTTAGGAAAAACCTAAAAACATATCTGTTCCTGAAGTATTTAGGTAACTGACCTGTACAATCTTAGTCCACAATATCTGATCTCTAGAGCTGTTTATCACTAGCTCTTAACTTTGTTAATTCCACTCAATCTGTAGCATCTTTTAATCATTGTAAACCGCATAGAACTTCACGGTCCTGCGGTATATAAAATCCGATAAGAAATTTCATGAGCAATAGGAAAGCTCCCAGGCAGTCGACCACAGCACACAAGCTCTCTCCCAGGTACCTCACACACCCATGGGTCTATATCCTAAGTTCCCAAAAACATTCACAAACAAAAAGGTTTTCAACAATTATCTGCCATGAAAGTGGGAGTTGATTTTGAAGGGCCAAGCAGGCCAAAAGAATGCACTAGTATGGATGGTCAGCAGATGAACCATGGCTGAACCAGACCTTTAGACTCTCTCTGACCACATTATATTTTGATAATTAAACTCAACAATCGGGATCATCTCAATGCCAGCCCTCCCATCAATCTCTTTTTTTAAAAAAAAACATGCTTGGGCATTATATTCTGAGTAAAACACTAGAAATGAAAATGATAAAAATAGATTCACAAAATTTTACAATTTCAACATGAAAAATAACAGAAAACTACATAATCCACAAAAATCAACAGGGATGATTTTCTCCCCAAATAATAACTCCAATGATCTACCGATTTCCCCCATCCTTTTCAAATCTACCCCACTAAAATTCACAAATTCTGTCAAAATTCTTGGAGTAATACAAAACTAACATTTCATATACAAATAGGCTGTCGCTAAAAAATGTTTTTACAAACCAAGAATGATTAGGTCCATCTCAAATCTATTAGAACCTTCCTCTCTCAATATTCTTCTTCATTCTTTAGTGATCTCTCAGTTAGACTACTGTAACTCGTTATAAAATGGACTCCCTCAAAAAGAACTTCGTAGGTTACAAATTATTCAAAATACTACTGTTAAACTAATATATAAAGGAAAAAAATTTGGTCATGTAACCCCATTCCTAATAAAATCACATTGGCTTTGATAACACATCGGATTACATATAAAATTTTACTGCTAACATTTAAAATAAAATCTCTTCATATATACATTTTCTTGGACAGGCTGATTATTCCTTATAGTTCCACTAGAATGTTAAGATCAAAATCTTTTACATATTTCTTTAGTCAGACACCTCTTTTATGACACTACCTGTAAATGCATTTTTTCGGTAAGTGCGTCTGAACACTGGAATTCCCTACTCGCTCAATTAAGAGAAGAGGAAAATATTGATAAATTTAAAACAAACTTAAAAACCTATGGGGCTCATAATTGAAAGTGGAAAACGTCCAAAAAATGGCCTAAGTCGGCACTTGGATGAACATTGTCAAAATACATCCAAGTGCCAATAATAAAACCAGGTTTTGGACATATTTATAAATGACCTAGGCCTTCACAGTGCTGCTGAATGACCAGAGCTAAACGGGGCATTTCAGGAGGAGTGTCAAGGGCGGGAATTGGGAAGGACGTGGGCCGGCTTAGATTTAGTCGTACTGCATGTATAACTGAACGTTTTACAACACAGCATAGACGAAACTTGGACGTTGTGACTTAGACCATTTAAAACATGTTCTAAGTCACAAAAACCAACCTAAAGTGACCAGATAAGCACTGCAAACACATAGTACAGACCTCCACACGCTACCCCAGTGATCACCGACTCCCCTCCCCGCCCCTATAAAAATCGTAATCACAACTGGCAGCCTGGCATAGGAAAGCCTAGTCGCGCTGCACAGAGGCGTCTTAAGTGGTCTTGGGGGTGGGTTAGGGACCCATGGAGAGGAGGACCCATGCCCATAAGCCACTGTAATGACTGCATTGATGATGAAACATGTGCACTCCCCTAAAAAAAAAAAACCCAAACCTTTTTGTACTGCCCTATAAGTGGCTTCTGCAGCCATAAGGGCTATTTGGGTGGTAGATAGGTGGGTCTAGGAGATTCTGGAGGTGGTTTGGGGGGCTCACCATTATCTATAAGTGAGCTGTAGTTAGATGATTATGTGGCATCCTTTTTGTGAAGTTCACAGCAGTGCCCTGTAAGGTGGCCCACTGTTTAGGTGCCCTGTGTGGGTGTCCTGTCCATCACTTTGCAAACCCCTCCTACGTCCAAAAGGTCTGTTTCTAGGCATTTTGGACTTGGACGAAAAGTTGGATGAAAATGTATAAAGATGGACGATTTAGCGATCTGGACGATCAGACGGCCTAGACGTATAGATATATGATTTTCGAAAACAAATATTTTATGGATGTATTTTTCGAAAATGTATCCTACACTGTTTTTTACTTTGGACGACTTGCAACTTAGACGAAAACAGACTTAGACATTCCTTTCAATTATGCCCCTCCACATGTTTAAAAACGCAAATAACTTATGGCCTCCCGCCCGATCAATTCAATGATTCCCGCAACTTAAAGATAACTAAGGAAAAGCATAGCCTCCCCTTTGTATTACCCTTTCTCCTCTCTCCTATAAATAATTGTAGTTCCCCCCTCCTCTCCCTATGTCTCGATTTGTCTTGTAATTACCCTAGCCAGGGGTCTGCAACCTTTAAGACATAAAGAGCCACTTGGACCCGTTTTCGAAAAGAAAAAAAAACTTGGAGCCGCAAAACCATTATAAAACAAATCTAACACTGCATATATTGTTTCTTATCTTAATGCTATATACAGGATCACTAAATTGAAAATAAAATCATTTTTCCTACCTTTGCTATTTGGTGATTTCATGAGTCTCTGGTTGCACTTTCTTCTTCTGACTGTGCATCCAATCTTTCTTCCTTTCTTTCAGCCTCCTGTATGTTTCCTCTCCTCCAGACCTCATTCTCTCCCCCAACTTTTTCTTTCTGTCTCCGTGCCGTCCCCCAAGCCACTCGGTTTGCTGCCACCGCAATCGGGGAACAGCCCCCAAGCCACCGCCGTCCCAAGCTTTCCCTGCAGAAGTGTTGCGCTGACCAGCATTCCGCTCCCTGACGTAGGAGAGGAAGTTCCGGGCCAACAAGGCATTTCTCCTCATTCCATCCAGCCTGAGCCCCATCTCTCCTTGATCCAGCATTTCCCTTCTGTGTCTGTCAGAATTACCATTCCACCTATTTTCCAGCATCACCCTTCTTTGTGTCCATCTCACCTATATCCCTATCTCACCACTTTTTCAGAATCTTCATTTGTCTCTGTCCTTATCTTTACGCCATGTTCACCATTTGCCCTTTCAATGTCTTTATCTCCCCCCCCCCCCCACTTTTTCAGCATTACTTCTATGTCTCTATTTCACCTCCTCTTCATGTCCCCTCTGTATCTCTATCCTTATTCAGTAGGTCCTGCTTACCCTTTCTCTTCTTTGTGTCACTATCTCCATTTTCAGCTTTCCCCCTTTTCCTTTGTTAATGCACCCTGTAGCCAGAATCTTTCCACCCTCCCTCCACTTCGGCCCAGCCCAGTATGAAATATTTCCTTTTGTTTCCCTCCCCTCTCTCTTTCTCTCTCTCTTCTGCTCCCTCACCCAAGAGTCCTGCATCTGGCCCTCTCCCTTCTACCTGCACCTGGCAACACCCCCCTGCTCCGCGGCTCTCTTCAGCAACTCGTCAGCAGCAGTGATCAAGACAAGCTGCCGACATCGAGGCCTTCCCTCTACGAGTCCCGCCTTTGTGGAAAAAGGAAGTTGAAACAAGCGGGACTCGCAGAGGGTAGGCCCCGACGTCAGAAGCTGCTGCTGAGTTGCCGAAGAGAGCCGCGGAGCAGGGGATGTGGCCGGAAGCAGGTAGAAGGGAGATAGGAAGGCTGTAGATCTCCGGAGCATGACACCGACCCCGGCCAGGATGATTTCTTTTTCAGGCACCTTACAAGTCCAGCGTCGCGGGGGAAATAGCCATGCTGAGCAGTGAGCTCAGCACTACACAGATGAAAGCCTTGCTTGATGATTGGTCCGGCGGGGCGGGGCCGCCGGACCAATCAGCAAGCAAGGCTTTCATCTGTGTATGTGCTGAGCTCACTGCTCAGCATGGCTATTTCCCGCCGCGACGCCGGACTTAAGCTGCATGCCTGCGTGACACACTACCGGAGCCGCAGCAAAGGTGGAAAAGAGCCGCATGCGGCTCTGGAGCCGCAGGTTGCCGACCCCCGCGCCTAGGTATTAATGACATGTTAATGTTATGTTTATAGCTTTAAACTTTATTTTTAATGTTATGTATACTGCTATGACAGTATTAAAGCGGTATATCAAATTTTTAATAACCTTGAGAAATAGAGACATCACATTTTTTAATATTATACTTTCTTTTGTGTATGCATATATGTTATGTGGCTGATATTTCCCAGAGTTCATGTCATTCTTTATATTATCTGGAAGAATTTGAATCATTAAAGGCGTAGAGGACTTCTACTGGGACATTGACTCTGGATTTTGTATTTGACCCTGAGTGGGACTGGATGTTGAAATTATTCTTTTGTAAGAGTGTAAGATGTTTAAGGTCAAAGAATTAGGGTTTATCAAGATGTGGCAAGAGCAACCTAAAAATATCAGAAGCCAAAGTACGTCCTCACCTGGAATATTGCATCCAGCATTGGTCGCCATACTTGAAGAAGGACACAGTACTACTCGAAAGGGTCCAGAGAAGAGCGACTAAAATGGTTAAGGGGCTGGAGGAGTTGCTGTACAGTGAGAGGTTAAATAAACTGGGCCTCTTCTCCCTTGAAAAGAGGAGACTGAGAAGGGACATGATCAAAACATTCAAGATAATGAAGAGAATAGACTTAGTAGATAAAGACAGGATGTTCATCCTCTCCAATGTAGGGAGAACGAGAGGGCACTCACTAAAGTTGAAAGGGGATAGATTCTGTACAAACGTAAGGAAGTTCTTTTTCACCCAGGGAGTGGTAGAAAACTCCCTCCAGGGATTCAAGACAAAGTTGGACAAGTTCCTGCTGAACCAGAACGTACGCAGGTAGGGCTAATCTCAGTTAGGGCGCTGGTCTTTGACCTATGGGCTGCAGCATGAGCAAACTGCTGGGCACGATGGAACACTGGTCTTACCCAACAGCGGCAATTCTTATGTTCATTCCCTTTTGTGGTAGCCTAGAGTTTTGCAACTTGGGGTCGATTTCAGTTAAATTTTCCTTTTAAATGTATTATAAATCTTTGGGGAGGGAGTGTGGATGGTCAAGTACCGTATGTATTCTATGAGCCTCAATATTTAAATACTTTCCTGGTTGTACCTCTCTGGTCTCCATTACTTTCTAGTCCATCTGCCTAGAATGGATTGATGTATATATGATAGCAGAACCATTTCACCATTTTCCCTTTTCTTTAAAAATGTTTTCCTGGAAGTATGGTAGTTCCTCTTCCTCTCCCTATCTTGAGAACTGTATAGTTTATTTCTTCTTCTTTGTACATATTACAGTGGATTTTTATGATGTTGACTGATAATACGATCATCTTCTTTTAAGGTGCTCCTTTGTGATGAGCTTTTGCTGATGATTGTTAATGATTGTCTTGTAATGCGTTTTGCACGTGGTTTGTATTTTTGTATTTTATTATGTATTCAGCGTTGTGATCCCCCTTGTATAAGGGCAGAATATAAATAACAAATTATAAGCCATTAACATAGTAGATGACGGCAGATAAAAAACTGAATAGTCCATGTAATATACCCAACATTCACACTCATTATAAATTCACTAGTCGCTAAGCCCGTTACATTAACGGGTGCTAGAATTTATGTCTGTCTGTATTTTTCTTTCTGTCTCTTTCCTCCCTCCATTTCCCTGTGTAGCGCTGTCTCTGCTTTCTTCCTCAGTCTGCACTCTCAAGCTGTAACATTACTGCTTAGCTTTTTCTCCCTGCAAGCATCTCTGCTCTCTTTCTCATCCCCAGTCTCTTTGCTATTTTTCTCTTCTTGCAGGGGTCTCTGTTCTCCTTTCTCTATATGTTCCTGATTCCTGCAAACTTCTGTTTTCTCTGTATGCTCTTGATCCTGTGTTTCCCTGTAGGTGTCTTTTCCCTTTTTTTTTTTTTATTCCTTCTTCATGTATGGTTGATTTATTAAAAGTTTTTTTATTTTTCCTATTTGTTACATGCCTGTCTCCTTGGCCGCTGTATGTTTCTATTTTTTTGCTTTGTGTGTTTGTTTGTGTTTTTTTGCTGATTGTCTACTTGGTCGCTGTCAGTCTGTCTGTCTCATTGGCTGCTGTATGTCTGTATGCCTTTTTTTCAGTCTAACTCCTTGGCCACTGTATGTCTGGAAGGTTTTTTTTCCTGAATTTATCCTTGGGCATTGTATTTTTTATTTTTTTCTGTTTGTCACCTTGGCTGTTTGTATTTTTTTGCTGTCTCTCTGTCTGTCTACTTGGACGCTGTATGTAAGTATGTCTGTTTCCTTGGCTGCTATATGTCTGTTTGTCATTTTTTTTCCTGTGTCTCTCTTTCCTTGTCCTCTGTGTTTTGTTATTTTTTCAATCTGTCTCTTTAGCCCCCTGTCCTTCTGTGAGTGTCTGTGTCTCTCTCTCTCCTTGTCCTCTGTGTTTTGTTATTTTTTCAATCTGTGTCTTTAGCCCCCTGTCCTTCTGTGACTGTCTGTGTGTCTCTCTCTACTTGTGCACTGTTGTTTGTTTGTTTTTTTCAATCTCTCTTTAGCTCCTGATCCCCTCTCACTGACCCTTGCGCGACTGCATGTAATTCCGGTTAGGTTTCCATGGCAACCCTGCTTGCGGGTCTGTGAGTGTAGGGCCGTTTTGTCGGGTCTGGCGGCGCCGGGTTGGGAAGAGTCCTGGCTCCTTTTTTGGTTTGGGCCCGTGCAGAGGGGCTCAACAGCGCACAACCACCTTTCCTTCCCTCCCTCCATCAGGTGCAGTGCAGCTCAATCAATGTTAAAAGCAGCCGCATTGAAATCGGAGCCCTGCCACTGCCGTAGCACTTTCCCCTCTGCCTTGGTCCCGCCCCTTCTCTGACATATGGGACCGCGGCAGAGGGAACGTGTTACGGTGGCGGCAGGGCTCCAATTTCAAAGCAGCTGCTTTTAACATAGGCGGAGCTGAACTGTACCTGATGGAGGAAGGGAAGGAACGGTGGGGCAAATTTGGTTAACGGCAGGAATTGTTTGGCGGACCAAGCACCGTGAAATCGTGAGGAAGGCCGCCGCAGCCTCGCAGCTAGGTAGGGGGACAACAATGGCGCTTATGCTCAAGCCCCCGCCGCAGCTCCTCTCTCGATCCTGGTGCGGTTTGAGAGAGGATTCGTGGCGGCGGCTTGAGCATAAGCGCGATTGTTGTCCAAGTTGCCGAGTTTGGTGACGTAAACCCGCGCATGTGCACTAAAAAAAACGCGACGGGATCAGGGAACACGTTTTTTTAGTGCGCATGCGCGTCCTACCATTTTATTATATTAGACTAGCTGATGGCACAGCGTTGCACGGGTATTTAATTATAGCAATAACACTGTAAATGGATTCAAATAAAGATACTTTATAGTGGTGAATGAAATTATTTTTTTACAGCTTTATAAAAAGTACAATATTCAAATAATAATGTGAAATATTTGACAAAATGAATACAATACAACTAACACAAAACTTGATTAGAAACAACATTTTTAGTTTCACCTCCAGGAGCAAGAACATATAAATTCTTGGGTGAAGAGACCCCCAGAACATAGCACCCCAGGTAGTGAGGGATCTGCATACCAAGTTTCGTTCAAAGCGGTCAAGCCGTTTTTGAATTACTGAGAGAATGGCAGCTTTTTACTTTTTTTTCCATTGACATGAATGGGTGAAATATGATGTTCTGTTTGTAGCTCCGCCCATGTGTGCAGGTGGGCCGTGAGACCCCCAGAACATATCACACCAGGTAGTGAGGGATCTGCATACCAAGGTTCGTTCAAATCGGTCAAGCCGTTTTTGAATTACTGTGAGAATGGCAGCTTTTTACATTTTTTCCATTGGCATGAATGGTTGAAATCTGATGTTCTGTTTGTAGCTCTGCCCACGTGTGCAGGTGGGCCACGAGACCCCCAGAACATATCACCCCAGGTAGTGAGGGATCAGCATACCACGTTTCGTTCAAATCGGTCAAGCCGTTTTTGAATTACTGTGAGAATGGCAGCTTTTTACTTTTTTTCCATTGACATGAATGGGTGAAATCTGATGTTCTGTTTGTAGCTCCGCCCACGTGTGCAGGTGGGCCGCGAGACCCCCAGAACATATCACCCCAGGTAGTTGGAATTACTGTGAGAATGGCAGCTTTTTACATTTTTTCCATTGACATGAATGGGTGAAATCTGATTTTCTGTTTGTAGCTCCACCCATGTGTGCAGGTGGGCCGCGAGACCCCCAGAACATATCACACCAGGTAGTGAGGGATCTGCATACCAAGGTTTGTTCAAATCGGTCAAGCCGTTTTTGAATTACTGTGAGAATGGCAGCTTTTTACATTTTTTCCATTGACATGAATGGGTGAAATCTGATTTTCTGTTTGTAGCTCCGCCCACGTGTGCAGGTGGGCCGCGAGACCCCCAGAACATATCACACCAGGTAGTGAGGGATCTGCATACCAGGGTTCGTTCAAATCGGTCAAGCCGTTTTTGAATTACTGTGAGAATGGCAGCTTTTTACATTTTTTCCATTGACATGAATGGGTGAAATCTGATTTTCTGTTTGTAGTTCCGCCCACGTGTGCAGGTGGGCCGCGAGACCCCCAGAACATATCACCCCAGGTAGTGAGGGATCTGCATACCAAGTTTCGTTCAAATCGGTCAAGCCATTTTTGCGTGATCGCGGCACATACACACACACATACATACATACATACCTCCGATTTTATATATATATATATAGATGGTTAAACCAAAAATGACTGTGGCATAAATTCTTGATCCTGGTTAGAGAATGACACGGTGGCGGTTTACCCGCGGCCACCGCATTTTAGCCGCGGGTCACCCGCCGAAACGGGGAACGAAAACTAGCAGTCGCTGCGGCGACGGGGACAAGGCCATTCACCGCCCGTGGGGCGGTGAATGGTCTTGTCCCCGCAGTGAGGCATGAAGGATCGCGCGGTCCCCGCAGCACACACCCGCCTGCCCAATCGATCCTAGTGTTTAGCCAGCTCTCTCCCTTCTCCTCACCTTAGTTTGTAGGTTTTCTTTTTCAGCGACCCGCACGCTATCAGAGAGCCGCGCACCCGCTGCTGCTCAGTTTTGATCTTCTGCTCTGACGCAACCGGAAACAGGAAGTTGTAGCAGAGCAGAAGATTGAACACTGAGCAGCCGCGCATGCGCGGCTCTTTGGGAAAGTGTGCATGTCGCCGAAAAACAAAACCTACAAACTAAGGTGAGGAGAAGGGAGAGAGCTGGCTAAACAGTAGGATCCATTGGGCAGGCGGGTGGTAGCTGCGGGGACCGTGCGATCGCTCGTGTTCCCGGCTCAAATTGGAAGGAGGGAGTGAAAGGGAAAAGGATTCTGGGCCAAGGGGATGAAGACGGAAAGAAAAACCCACAGCAGGAAAGAAAGGGAAGGACAGGCAGGTGAGCCAGATGCTAGAAGCAAGGGGGGGAGGGGAAGAAAGAGGGAAAAAAGCTAGATGGGGTTGAAAAGAAGAGACACACTGGTATGGAAGAGGAAGATAGGGGAAATCTGGACACAGGAAGGTAACAGAAAGAGGGGAAATTATGTGCATGGGGCATAGGGACAGTGACATAAAGGGGACATGCCATGGGGATGGTATATGGACACGGGGGGGGGGCAATGGCAGATACATAGGGGAGATATTAGAAATGGGGAAAATAGCACAGAAGCGAGATGGTTTGTGGGGATGGGACAGGGACCGAGCTTGCAGGCTCCAGTGGCTTGCACAAATTACATTGTAACGTGCCATGAAAATAAGAGGGAGGAAGGTAGATAGATAGGCCACGCGAGAGGAGCTGAAGGGTAGTAGAAAGGAACAGATGGTAAAGGAGGGAGGGAAGGGTGGTGGTGGAAAGGAATAGGACAGACATTGAAGGAGGGTGGAGAGGAACAGACCCCAAGGGAAATGTGGAAGACAGAGTGGGAAGAAGACAGATGCCAGACTATGGGGGAGCGGAGGGAAGAAGATGGGTGCTAGACCAATTGGAGGGGGGGGGGGGTGAAGGGAGAGGCACAGTAACAGCAAGTGGAAGACGCAGAGAGAAGACACACAGTGGATGGAAGGAATTGAATGAGAAGATGTGGAAAGCAGAAACCAGACAACAAAGGTAGAAAAAAAAATTATATTTATTTTTTGCTTTAGGATAAAATAGTATATTAGTTGTGTTGATAAAAATTTATAAACAAAGCCCTGCCAGCTGAACATCTCTTTCTCTAGTTCAGTAGCAGGAACTTTGATTTATAAGAAAGGAATAAGCTAAATATTACAGTACTAAGGCTTATATGGATGCAGCGGGGACGGTGCGGGGCGGTGAATGGGATGGCAGTGGCGGTGACGGGGCGGTGAAAGGGATGGCGGTGACGGGGCGGTGAAGGGAACGGCGGTGACGGGGCGGTGCAGAGGATGGTGGGCCGGTGACGGGGCGGTGACGGGGACAGATTTTTTCCCCGTGTCATTCTCTAATCCTGGTCTTTCTTTGTCATCTCTGGGACATGCGAGAGGCTGCTGAAAAGTTCTCAGCCCAGCCAAGAAGAGAATGATGTGGAGCCATGAAACTTACAAGTTATTCCACACTTTTCTTGACACTTTTCATTTCAGTGAGGCAAATGCATCTAGTAAATGGGCACGTATATAGGGAAACCAAGCCATTGTGACATCACTGATGAGGTTGGCTCTTAGGCATTGGTGGAATGAGGCATTATGACATCACAATGTGAGGGGCTGTTGAAAAGTTCTCAGCCTAACCAAGAAGAGAATGATGTGGATCCATGAAACCTACAAATTATTCTACACTTTTCTTAACACCTTTCATTTCATTTCATATCATTGAGACAAAAAGTGTCAAGAAAGGTGTGGAATAACTTGTAGATTTCATGACTCCACATCATTCTCTTATTGACTGGGCTGAGAAATTTTCAGCTGCCTTTCACAGACCATAGAATTTAGCCTGGTACGGTCCTTATATCCAACCAAAACCAAGGAACTAGTCATTATTAATAGACTCCTCATTCCACATGATCATCCCAGAACCCTAAGATCTACCACCCAATAGCTAATCTTCACGTCTTCACTCACCGAGCAACAACTTTCTCAGTAACTGCCCCCATGATCTGGAACTCACTGCAAATTAATATTAGAGAAGAGCAAAATTTGGATAAATTCAAAGGCACATTAAAATGTTTTATTTTCAGACGCCTTTGAACATTGACCTTTCCTTTTCCGATTTTCAGGTACCCAACAGTAAACAAGGTACTCCCTTCGTTCCCTTTGTTTTTTCCTTCAACGTTTTCTTTTCTATAACTTATTGTAGTTCTCCCCTCTTACCTCTCGTTTAATTGTACGTCGAGTCTTTGTCTTGATTGTATAAGTCCATTGGAGTTTTTTTGTTCTCTCCTTTTATTATTGTAAAACGCCTAGAATTTCAGATAGGTGTTTAATCAAATTTTAAATAAAACTTGAAAACTTGAAACTTGTCATCCAAGCCCACTCCAGCTTATCTTGATCTTTTGTGTCATATACAGAACACAGACTGTAGAAGTCTGCTCAGCACTCTCCTCACACTCCAGCTACTTATTTTTTCCTCTATATCTATTTTTCACTTCTTTATTACTCTCCAGGTACTTTAGTTAGATTGTGAGCCTTCGGGACAGTAAGGGAATTTCTAAGTACCTATCTTACTTATAATTTAATGTACCCTAATGTATATTTTCTGTAAACCGCTTAGAACCTAACGGATTAGCGGTATATAAGAAATAAATTACATTACATTACTGGAGTTGGCCTCAAAGCCCTCTCCAACCCATCCTACACTGTCTTGCCATATATGGGACATACACCGTAGAAGTCCGCCTTAGTTCTACACAGCCTGAGTTGCCATTAAGCATTGCTCAACACATCATCACATGCAGTCATTTAAGTTTTGTTTTTTATACCACCAATTTTATAATTAGTGATTGTCTGTGCTCATCCCAATACTTTTTGAATTCTATCACCGATTTTGTCTCCAACACCTCCCATGGCAGGGCATTCCAGGCATCAACCATCCTTTCAATGAAAAATAATTTTCTGATGTCACTTCTAAATCTACCACTCTACAACCTCTTCTTTTTTTTTTCTTTTTATATTTTTTGTGTAGTCAATGCTACATCAAATACCATTTGCAATTAAAAGCATAATTTACTAAGAGTGCTTGAGCAGGCTTCTAATATATCACAGGATGTCAGAGAGAGAAAGAGAGAGTGAGAGTAACTGTATACAATTTACTGCTTGTAGCTGGAAAAAATTGTACCATTTTGGGAATGATTTATCAAGCCTTTTTGTTTTGTTTTTTTGCAGAGAAAATAGGAGGTAAGTTCTTATAAATCAAGCCAAAAATTTCCAAAAAGCACTGACAGTGATAGAGGCCATTCACAGCTCAGAGTGAAATGGTTAAAATATAGGCTTGGTGAAGCAGTGGACAGAAAGTGGCTGAGAAATATTAAATTTGCCACATAAAAAAAGGAAGGTAATCTATGGTGCCTTCAAACGTGTATGCTTTCTGAGAAAGACAGGATGAATTGGTTACCTCTGGTGGAATTGTTTCACTATATAGCTAATTACTCTGAGCCACATGTGTATAAATTTCAGAGGCATTGGGGTGTAGATAGGCAACAACCTCAGATCCCCGGGGCTGTCACAATTTACCCCTGGGGAGTGCTGGGCTGGCAGGAGTTCACATAATGACACTGATGGGTCAATCCCCTGCCAACGCCAGCCACTCGTCTTCATCACCTTCTTAGCGTCACATCCATTAACGATCAGTCCTCATAATGGCACCGTTTTTCACCCTGCCAGGAATCACAAGTAGAAAAATTGATTGACAGCGTTATTTGGTTTGCAGTAATTAAATCAGGGCTGACAAATCTCTGTGCTCATTTTATTTTAGGCATGTTTAAACCATAAGAAAAACAACTGAGGTAAAATGCAGTAGTTTGCTTGTCAGGGGAGAGCAAACTGCAGAACCATGTCATCTAAATACCCAACTGTTGATTGACTAGACAGTAGACAATTAGGAAGGAATTGAATAAAAAGGATGCCAACATTAAAAGCCAAAAATACAAGCAAATGACTAGAATACCAATATATACACATGAGTTTATGCACATATGCACATAAGAATAGCCTTACTGAGTCAGACCAATTGTCCATCTAGTCCAATATCCCATTTTTGCGGAGGCCAATCCAAGTCACAAGTACCTGGCAAAAACCCAAATAGTAGCAACATTCCATGCTACTGTCCCATGTCCGTCTCAACAGCAGACTATGGACTTTTCCTCCAGGAACTGGTCCAAATCTTTTTTAAAACCAGCTCTTACCACACCATATCAGATGTGAGGAAGAAAGACATTAGTGGAAGCTGCTGTGGCTCAATGGGTAAAAGCCCTGTTCCCTTTTTCCAGAGGTCATAGGTTCAAATCCCAACACATATTTTAATTGTGGCATTCTACCTTGCAGGTGCACCTTGATGATCTCACAATGAGGTCAGCATTGCGCAGCTGCACACCTCCATTTGCAATGAAGTAGAGGCCATGCTAAGGTCTGTATCCTTTTTTTTCATGTGTTGTGCTTCAGTTAATGGATCTTTTCCTCTAATTAGCAAATAACATTGCTGTTTGTCCACAAAAATAGAAGGTTTTGCATGCAATATATCTTTTTTGATGTGCCCTGTTTATGTTGTGCCTTATTAAATATATTTTGAGCTTAATAAAGCAAAAAATAAAAACCCAGAGAGCTATTTAACCAACTGAGCCTAAGTTCCATCCATAGAACTCAGGTCTATCTAAAGCCCAAACTATGCTCAAAAGTAGACCTGGTTCTCATTTGTCTACAATGTAGGCATGAGATGGATGCCCTAGGTCGCTCAACGTTATGCAAATGAATCAAAGGACGCCCATATTGAAGCCTCGCCCAGATCACGCCTATTCTGTTAAGCGTGAGTTGTTTTTTATTTTTTATTTATCAGATTTGTAATTATTATACAAGTAATACACTTGTTAAAGAAAAAACAGAAACAATACATTGTACATAGGAAATTATAATTAAAAGATTACAAATAATCTCTTTCTTAGACCATCATTATCGAAGGAGATCCAATTTACCCATGGAGGGGATTCCTTAAAGAAAAATACAAATTAAGAAAGCGGTAAACGATTAATTAAACCCCAATTAATACCCATCCATTTATGCTCATAAATCACTAGAAATCTTTTTAAGGTCTAAAAAGGCAGTTAATTGTGAAGGCACAAAAAAGGTGTACTTAACCCCCAAATATCGAATCAAACATTTACATGGGTACGTCAATAAGAAAGAAGCACCCAATTTTTTTGCTTCATCTCGCATAATAAGGAATTCTTTCCTACGATCTTGTGTAGTTTTTGAAACATCTGGATAAATCCAGATCCTTTCCCCTGCAAATGTCACTAATGAATTACGGAAGTAAAGCTTCATCACAGAATTCAAGTCTTATTCAAATACAAAAGATACTAATAATGTTGCCCTTTCTTTTACTTCAGAAAGGGAATCTTCCAAAATAGCTGATAGTTCACCTTTTTCCTGCAAGACATTTCTTTCCTGCACCAAATTTCCTTCCTCACCCACCTTAGAGGAAAATGTTGGAATGTAATATATTTTATTTAATGGTGGAATTGCCTGCTGGGGGAAACTTGAGTACATCCATTAAATTAAGCGTGAGTTTTCACAATGGGCGTCCATGAAATTGTGTTGGTGCCTACAAAGTGGCATCCAAATTCTTTGGACGTCCATGTGCCAATTATCGCTTGTTGACCCTACAATGGCTCATTAACCACTTAGTTTGGACGCCTAAGTCCCACTCAGCGCTAGGTGGGACATAGGCACACTTTATAGAATCAAGGCCAGGGAGTGTATTTTGTAAGGCCACATACAAGAGGCTGCTGTAAAGTTCTCAGCCCAACAAAGAAGAGAATGAAGTGGAGCCATGAAACCTACAAGTTATTCCACACTTTTCTTGACACTTTTCGTTTCATTTCATATCATTGAATGAAAAGTGTAAAGAAAAATGTTGAATAACCTGTAGGTTTCATGGCTACACATCAGTCTCTTCTTGGTTGGGATGAAAATTTTTCCAGCGGTTCCTCGTAAGCGCCTTTATAGACTTTTTTAAAATAGGCTTTTAAAAAGCAACTTTTTTTTCATTATCATAGATTTCATAGAGTATGACGGCAGAAAAGGGCCGAGGGCCCAACAAGTCTGCCCACTCAAAGAACCCTCCCCCTAAAAGAACCCTCCCCTAAGCATTTCCCCGGAGCGAACCCACATGTTTATCCCATCGACTACCTGGCGTGAAAGATCATTCCAACATTCAACCACTCTTTTGGTGAAGAAGTACTTCCTGATGTGCCATGAAGTTTCCCACCCTTGAGTTTGAGCGGATGCCCTCTTGTTGCCATGGGACCTGTAAGGAAAAAGATATCTTCCTCCACCTCAGCTCGGCCTGTAAGATATTTGGACGTCTCTATCATGTCTCCCCTCTTTCTGCGTTCCTCGAGAGATATCCTGTTATAAAATCAGGCCCAAACTGGTTATTGTGTTCAGAAACATGAATTTTGACAACAAAAGTCCACTTGGATAGATTTTACAGACCTGAAAATACAGTTTGTCTGCAGAATATGTGATGATACTTGACAGGATTAATTTTATACTCTGAATAGATCAAGGTGTTTGACAAAAGCATTTCGTCCTAAGCATTTTCTGTTGACAGAATGTGCTTTATCCACAAGAGTGTTTCAGGGGAGCTGTCAGCAACTTTATGTGATCGACAGACTATGAAATCATGAAAGAGTAGAAACTGCAGAAAAAAAAAATAAACCACATGAGATGTGGAGCTCAGAATTCTATTCTTGCCTGAGTTAGTTTCTAGATAGAAGCAGGTTTTTTAACGCCAATTCTCCATCCATTTATTGGAACAGGCAATGAAGCAATGACTGGAAGATTCCATTTGACCACATCAAAAAGCAGAAAAATGTCCCTACGTCAAACCAATCAGACAGTCAATGAAAGTAGGGGTCAAGAACGACCATATTAGTCCATATTATCATTTACTTCAATGGCTGCCTTTGGAGGCAAGAGTATTATTCAAATTTTCCTGTATTTTTTTTACGCTGCTATCGGGATTTTTCTTCTTTTTGTGTTGCATAGACCATCAAGAGAAACTAGAAACTATTACTTATTTGCTTATCCAAAAATTAATGGATGTAGATATAAGACCTTCTTAAATAGGACCCTAGCATTTCAAGCTGGTAGGCAACTATCTTGGTTAGGTAAATGTAGTCAGCAAGCTATGTTATCCTATTGCAGTTTTCAGAAATTAATTAAGACCACTTTGTTCGATAAGTTACTTAGTGAGTTTTATTATTAAAATTCTATTTTACAAATATTTGTATTTTTTTACTGTATTATTGTATTTCACTGATTGTCCAGCTCTTTTTAGTGTAAACCACCTAGAACTTTTAGTTATGGCGGTATAAAAGAATAAAGTTATTATTGTTATTATCCACCGGGATATTTATTAGAACCTAAAGAGAATGAACTAACTCAACATGGCAAGTGTTTCAGTGCCTAAAAGGAACCTTCATCAGGAGTCCAAATAGGAAGCGATCAATCCTATATCCTAGTATTTAGAGATTGGATAGTTTTCACAAAATGCAATATCCGATTGTGTTAGGCATTCTCCTGCAAACATCACCTCATAATTAATGCCAATTGGCGCTAATCAGAAGTTACTTGCACAACTTGGTAGGTGTATTCTATAAAGTACTGTGCATCAATTCTAGTGTGCAAATCAGAAAAAGAGGTGTGGTCAGGGGAGGAATGTGGGCAGATCATGGGTATTCCTAAAATTTTACGCACACTGTTTTAGAATATGACCAAAGTGCGCATAAGTTAGATGCAGGTATTTAAGCTTGGTTTTTCTTAGCCTAAATTGCTGCACCTAAAAGTTGTGCCACACACTGATGCTTAGAGTAATTCTATAAGGTGGTGCACTAAGCATTCTAGTTGGTGCTAATTTTTTAGCATCACCTATGGTCCCCAATGTGGACATTCTGCTCAATCGTTCTATGAACTCTATGACCACTGGAGCGGCGTAGAACATTCAGCGCACCGGACGGCACTAAAAACCTCTTGCATGGTTTTCTAAAAAGGGGGGTAAGTCTGTTTGTTTGTTACCTTTGAATGAGTACCATTGTACTGTTTCTTCTTTTGGAAAATATATTCCACGAAAAATATTGAAGTAAAAAAAAAAGGGGGGCTACTAACCAGGTGGGCTATTTTAATACAGGCTCTGTTTATGCAACGAGACCCTGTGCTAAAAAAGCACAACTTGTGGTAAAATAACCTGACTTAAGGTTACCTTCCTACCCCCCCTCCCCCTCAGATCTTTGCATATCTGAAATCAGTCCTTCTCCCAGTATCTGTGTTGGTTAGCAAATGTGATGTCTTTTCAACATTGGCCATAAACCTGGTTTTTTGCTAATACGCTGCACTGATTTTTAGAATGGACTTGCCTTTTTCAGATGGAGCTCATCGATACGGCAGGTATTTTCCTCTCTCTGGAAGGCTAGCCATCTCAATTTGTACCTGAGGCAATAGAGAGAGAGGGAATGGGGACTTGTAGACCACCTTTTTGATGCTTTGGTATTTCAAAGTGATGGGCTCCGCAGGATTAAAATGTCATCCTTCTCTTTGAAGGATTGTTTGGTTGCGAGTATGACATGGGTGAGTTGGGAAGGAGATTGGGTTGGGATTCATGGTTTGGGGATGTATATCTTCATTATTTTGTGCTTTGGGTTGTGTTTTTATCCATTATCTACTTTGTTCTGATTTTAGGGTGGTTCCCATTTTGAGGAACTGGACTCCTGAAACCCATTTTGGGTGCCATGCCACAGAACAGGTAAGAAAAGAAATAAATGAAACTTATTTAATAACACCCTACAGTGTTCCTTTCATCTAGCTGCCCCCTATGCCTGGAATAAATTAACTGAGTTTATCCACCAAGCCCCTTACCTTACCTTGTTTAAAAGCAGACTGAAAACTCACCTTTTTTATATAGCTTTAAATCCTTAACCCTACACCTCTGCCCACCCTCCCAGCCAGCTGATTAACTGTTCCCCTTAACTGTATCAATGATATCCTGTTTGTCTGTCTTAGCTGTTTAGATTGTAAGCTCTTTTGAACAGGGACTGTTTTCTTCTTTGTGTACATCTGGAAACGCTATAGAAACAATTAATAGTAGTAGTAATAATTTGTCTCTGGCTACAGCAGCAATAATTAGCAAATTTATTGTCTGGTCTGAATCTCTGGCAATTTAGATTGTATAAATTGGCAATTTAATGAATATGGTTTAAGCCCTAGCGTAACACAAACTTTCTGCGACTGCCTTCAATCAGTGCCTTGAAGAATAAAGGACCTTCTGGACTCTTTATTCTATCCCTTTTATTTGCTTTCCTATGGCTCTTAGAGTTAACCCCTTCCCCACTCCCCTCTCCCTATACACAGATGGAGGTTTTCTTTTTTAAAAAATCTGTTGAGGGTCTGGGACTCCTTTGGAGGACCAGGTATGTCCTGTACGAGGTTCATCTGATGCTCTGATAGCCTGACTGTAGCACTGTACACCCTCAGTACAGAAAAACATCCAAATATATAGAATTTTGTTCAGAAGTTCCCTATAAACTAGTACTTGTCATCGCCATCAACATATTATACGATACAAGAATTCCAACAGTCAACTCATCATTGAACCTTTCAGTATAACAGTTTCTTGAAGTTCTACAAAAGTCTATATTGTCATATTTCATGAAAAATGTTTGTATGAATGGCTTTGGGCAAGGTGTCAATGTAAGTATGCTGTCAAAATGAGAGTGAATATCCTGTGAAAACCCCTTTAATAACTAAGTAGACATTAATCAAATTGTTCTTAGAAGAAGCCATTGGTTTTACCTCCAGGGAGCTCTGCCGATGAGCATTGCTAAGAATATATACCAAGTACAATAGTCCATCATGAGTGTAAACTTCTGGAGGATGCTTGCTTGATTATACTGAATTGGTCTACTCCTTAAGTAATTTTTGTACAGTACTGCACATATCTAAAAATAAATAAATAAATCAAATTTGGAGGCTTTTTCAGAGTGCTTTAAAACATGTCAAAGTATAGACAATAAGGCCCGGATTCTGTAAACTGTGCCTAAATCGGCAGACGCCTAGAAAAATGGTGCCAACCACATGTCAATCACACTTAGGCGCTGTTTACAGAATTGTAACTAGCGGCACCTATGTAAAAACTTAGAATTTTAAAGGCCTACATTTCAAGCGCCTAAGTTTTGGGAGAATTGCACTTAGGGATTAGGCACCACTAATCGCCATGAGATAGGCGCCTTCCTTTTATAGAACTGGGTAGGTGCCTATCGCTCAATTATTTTTTTTTTTTTTTTCAATTATTGACGGTATTAAGGGGATTTTGCCAATTAAGGCCCTCTTTTACTAAGATGCAGTAGAGGTTTCTACCGTGGCCCACAGGGCTAAATGCTCCAGGTTGCAGTAGAAACCGCTACCATGGCTTAGCGAAAGGGGGGTAAGTTAGGCACCTAAAAGGCACCTACCTTTAGGCATCCTTTACAGAATCTGGCCTTAAGAGCCTAATGTTTTTTTTTTTACTTTATTGAATTTTAAATAATGGCAGTGCATTACAGAAATTATAACATGAAAAGCCTGATTCTATAAATAGTGCCTAAGTTAGATGGCAGTAGGCACCCTACTTATGGATGCCTAGTGACACCTAACTAAAATTTGCACACAACTTAATTGGTTTTTAATGGGTTAAATGACCACGCCATTAAAAATCCATTAGAAATCAATTTTTTTAATTACCAATTTAGTTTGTATGCAGATATTTGTGTGGCTCCTAATGGCACCTTTGTGCCCTGCGATACCTAATGACACCTACCTGAAAAATGGGCATGATTAAGGGTAGAGAATAGGCCTAGTTGACCGTGGCATCACTAGGCATTCAAGTTAGGCACTGGTAAATTAAGCCAGGTAAAACCTGACCCGCTATATCGGTGCCTACCTCTAGAATGCCTAGTGACGCTTAAGCATTCCTAGGCACCGCTAAGCGTGAGTCTATAAGCGGCACCTAGAAGTTGATCAACAACCATGTCAACCGGTACCTAGAAGTTAGGGACAATTAAGCACCATTTATAGAATCAGGCCCTAAGACTCATATTTGGGGGACCCTAACTGACAGTGGCATTACAGTACCTTTCAACATTGAGGGTAATTTTAGAACAGGCTGGGAAGGTAGGTAGACACATATCGGGGGCAAGTCTATAACCTGGTGCGTCAACTTAGATGCTACAATGAGGCACACATAGTTCCAGTTTTATAACAGCACTTAAGCACTCCTAAGTCATTATAGAATACTAGTTTAACCTGCATTGATGCACCAAAACTTATGTGTGACCCCGATATCATGCCAATTCAGGTGTAAATGACCTTGCCTAAGTGCACCAAGTGATGTACGAAACTAGACGCTTTTGCAAAGTTGCCTCCTCAAAATGAAATATAAACCACTACTCAATTGAGAAGAAAGGCTTTTATAGCCCTTAAGTCTCAGGTACTAGACTTCAAAGGGACATTTTTCTTGCAGTTTCCATGTAAATGTATTATTAAAATGATGGAGAAAAATTTTGTGTTCTTTAATTCAGAGCATTTAAAAAATTTCCTAGAAGCGAGGCAACCTCCAGTTCCAATAGCAGTGTCTACTCCCTCAGAGAGCAATGTAAATATCGCGGAAGAAAATTAATACTCCATTTAACCCATCAGTTAAATTCATGCTTTTCAAGAAAAATTTTTCCTTTTTCCCTATTTTTCTGTGATCTTGCCTTCTTCAAAAAAAAATTTCTTTAATATGGGGGTTTAGATAGAGACATATTAATGTTAAGTGTTTGGTTTTCCTTGATATTTTTCCTTGTAACCATTTTCTTTAACAAATATAATACAGTACTTGAAATAATGAATAAATTGCAAAAAAGAAAGAAAGAAAGAAATATAAACTAAATTTGCATATGACACTAAACTGTTCAAAGCTGTTAAAATGTGTGAAAAATTACAGGCGGACCTAAGTTCAAAGAAGAGCGACCAAGATGGTAAAAAGGATGGAACTCCTCTCATATGAGGAAAGACTAAAACGGTTAGAACTCTTCAGCTTGGAAAAGAGACGGCTGAGGGGAGATAGGATTAAAGTCTACAAAATTTTGAGTGGAGTAGAACGGGTACAAGTAGATCGATTTTTCACTGCATCGAAAATTACAAAGACTAGGGGCCACTCAATGAAGTTAAAGGGAAATACTTTTAAAACCAATTGAAGGACAATTTTTTTTCCACTCAGAGAATAGTTAAACTCTGGAATGTGTTGCCAGAGGATTTGGTAAGAGCGGATAGCGTAGCTGGTTTTAAGAAAGGTTTGGACAAGTTCCTGGAGGAAAAGTCCATAGTTTGTTCTTGAGAAAGACACAGGGGAAGCCACTGCTTGCCTTGTATCGGTAGCATGGAATATTGCTACACCTTGGCCAGGTACTAGTGACCTGGATTGGCCACCGTGAGAATGGGCTACAGGGTTTAACGGACCATTGATCTGACCCAGAAAGGCTATTCTTATGTTCTTATATACTTTGGTTGTACTACAGAAAGACAGTATATCAAAACCATGACCCCTCCTACCCCCCCCCCCCCTTTACACATGAGGGCTCAATGTTTAGCCTGTGGCAGTAAGTAGTTTGGAAACCACTCAGAAATGCAGGCTAAATTAACCCCAGATATTTAATGCTGGGACATGTCTGGCTTTCAGTATTGAATGTCCAGGTTAATGCATCAACCCAGAAATTAACTGGGCACCAGATAATATTCAGACTGGTGCCCAGTTAACTCAATGAATAAAGTTTGGACAGCTTTTTCTTGTCCTAACTTTATCTGCCCAGTTAGCCGGTTAGTAGATTGAATATTGTTGTTAACCAACTAAGTAGTGGCCCTGCCCAAACTCCATCCCCAGACTAGTTAGTTTGCAAATAGCTGGTTAGAGCCAATATTCATTGGATAAACCCCTTTGAATATTGACCCTGTATTTTATAACATGTCTTGCAACTCGACCCATCCTCTACCCCCAGGAATACCTAAATGTAAGCAATATTTGCACAAGAGAATGACAAGGGGACAAATTTATTCTCGTCCCCGTGAGATCACTCTATCTCTGTCCCCTTTCCTGAAAGCTCTGCCTTTACCGCACAAGCCTCTAACACTTCTGATTTTAAAGTGTTTGAGGCTTTTGCAGATGAAGACAGAGCTTGCAGGAATGGGACAGGGACAGAGCTCACGGAGACGAGTAAGGAATAGAGAGAACATAAGAATTGCCGCTGCTGGGTCAGACCAGTGGTCCATCGTGCCCAGCAGTCCACTCACGCGGCCACCCTTAGGTCAAAGACCAGAGCCCTAACTGAGACTAGCCCTACCTGAATACGTTCTGGTTCAGCAGGAACTTGTCTAACTTTGTCTTGAATCCCTGGAGGGTGTTTTCCCCTATAACAGCCTCCGGAAGAGCATTCCATTTTTCTACCACTCTCTGGGTGAAGAAGAACTTCCTTACGTTTGTACAGAATCTATCCCCTTTTAACTTTAGAGAATGCCCTCTCGTTCTCTCTACCTTGGAGAGGGTGAACAACCTGTCTTTATCTACTAAGTCTATTCCCTTCATTATCTTGAATGTCTCGATCATGTCCCCTCTCAGTCTCCTCTTTTCAAGGTCTCACAGGGACAGGGAAAATTTATCCCTGTGTCATTCTCTAAGCACACTCAGATTATAGAACGCTGGAACTAACGTGGGTAAATGTTACATTCACTTGTGTAAGTGTCAGTCTACAAACCTAGAGCACCACCTGCATAATGCACAACTGGAAGAGGGGGATACACATGGGTGGAGCATAGGCAGATCTAATACTGATGCCTAACTCATGCAATACTATAAGTTATGGACTAAAGTGGATGTTCACAGTTTCACCTGCCTTTTGCATGGTGTAAATAATAGCACCAAATGTTGTCATGTAAATGTAGACATACTTATTATTCTATAAGAGAATTTGGCTACCCAGATGCTATTATAGAACTTGCACTCGGTATTATTTATTGACTTGTACTAATGAAGAATCTAAGTGGTTTAGTACCCTACATTTTGACACCCAAATTTGTGCAATCTTACCTCCTAAGGGTCAGTAGTGCACACTTTTATACTTGTGCACCCTTGATAAAATTTAACAGGGAGCCTATTTTTCCTTCTACAATGCTATTTTACACGGGAAAAAAAATGTATGCAATTATCTCCAAATGAGGAAGACTAGTGGCCTAGAGGTTAGAGCTACAGCCTCAACACCCTGAGGTTGAGGGTTCAAACCCCACACTGCTCCTTGTGACCCGGAGCAAGCCCCTCAATCCTCCACTGCTCTAGGTACATTAGATAGACTGTGAGCCCACCAGGACAGACAGGGAAAATGCTTGAGTACCTGATTGTAAACCACGTAGATAACCTTGATAATAATAATTGATAGACACTCCCAATTACATGGGGACAGAATTTGTCCTTGCCCCCATGGATATCCATAGGAAACCATCCCATTCTCTAGGGTCTTTCTCAACCTCAGTCCTTCTACACCAGCATTCTTCAATGCAAGGCTTAAGGGTTAGTGGCTGTGCCCATTCATACTCTGATTCTTATGTGAGGCCAAGTATAAGAGAATGAAACTATTGTGACATCAGTGATAAGCTTGTTCTTATTGGTGGAATGAGACATTATGACATCACAGTATCTGCTCTGGATACCAGAGACTGTCATTCTCTAGTGTCTCTCTCAATCTCAGTCCTTCTACACCAGCATTCTTCAATGCAAGGCTTGAGGGTCAGTGGCTGTGCCCATTTATACTCTGATTCTTAGGTTAATGAAGTCATTGTGACATCACTGATGAGGTTGACTCTTAGGCACTGATGGAATGAGGCATTATGACATCACAATATTTGCTCTGGATACCAGAGACTGTCATTATTTAGTGTCTCTCTCATCTCAGTCCTTCTACACCAGCATTCTTCAATGCAAGGCTTGAAAGTCAATGGCTGAGCCCATTCATGCTCCGATTCTTCCCTGTCTCCTTAAAGAATGACAAGGGGATGGTTGCCCGTGGATATCCACATGGACGGGGACAAATTCTGTCCCCATGTTATTCTCTAGCTCATACCAAGCAAGTGTAGTTTTAATAACCCAGTTTTATGCTGTCTCACATATGCTTGGACCACTGGTATTGTATATTTCAGTAGCTGTCAATTTATTGAAATTAATTCATGATACATAGGTGAGAAGGAGGCCAGTTACTCTGTTTCCCCTGATGGAATTTAAAGCATGCATTAACAGTGGGATTATAATATACTAGTGTTTAAGCCCGTTACATTAACAGGTGCTAACGGTTTTCTTTATTTGTCTCTCTCTCCTTGGATGCTGTCTGTCTGTCATTCTTTCTGTCTGTGTCTCTCCATGGCCCCCTGTCTGTCTGTCTCCCTGGCCCCATGCCTGCCTGTATTTCTCTGTTGTGCCTTGCCTGCCTGTCTCTCCATGGCCCCCTTCTGTTCCCCCCTCACAGAGCAAAGCATGATTGCTGTCTGCCCCCAGCACACCCCTCCCCCCAAAGCAGCCCCCTTTCCCTCTCCCCCTGGCCCCCTGTTGTGCCATGCCGCCTGCTCCATGGCCCCCTTCTGTTCCCTCCTCCCAGAACAAGGCATGATTGCTGTCTGCCCCCTAGCACACCCCTCCCCCCAAAGCAGTCCCCTTTCCCTCTCCCCCTGCCCCCTGTTGTGCCATACCTGCCCCTTTTGTGCATGCCTCTTTTTACCCTCCCTCCAGCCCGTCTTCCTGGTATCTTCTGGCCCACTGGCACGAACTGCTGCTGCCGCTACTCTTCAAAGCAGCCTGCTGAGGTTCGCCGGCTGGCGGTAGCAAACCTCGCAGGCCGCTCTCCACCTCGGTAGCATGTTCCCGTCTAGGCTCTGTTGTTAAACTGTCGGTTATGCATGCTGTACTACTAAGTCTAATCCAGCCCACGTCCCACCCTCGACACGCCTCCCAAAACGCCCCATTTAGCTTTGGACGTTGAGGGGCACTATGAAGGCCTAGGTCGTTTAGAAATACGTCCAAAACCCGATTTTATTATCGGTACTTGAACGTTTTTGAGAAATGTTCATCCAAGTGCTGACTTAGGCTGGTTTTTGGACGT
The DNA here is from genome assembly GCF_902459505.1 of Geotrypetes seraphini. Taxonomy (NCBI): domain Eukaryota; kingdom Metazoa; phylum Chordata; class Amphibia; order Gymnophiona; family Dermophiidae; genus Geotrypetes; species Geotrypetes seraphini. Next base: position 101,067,806 of record NC_047094.1, on the reverse strand, counting down.
TTTTCTCTTTCGATTATGAGCCCCTTAGAGTTTTATTATAGAGGATACCCTATTCCTTAATAAATCTTTCTCTATAATGACTTTACATACATGCTTCATCTTCTTAGTACAAAAGGCATGCTTGTTTTATTTGCAGAATTGGCCTAAAGATTGGCAAATTCTTTAAGATCAAACTGGATTATAAAGTTTTATTAGAATTACCCTGTGAATCTAATCTAATCTAATCTAAACCTTAAGTTTATATACCGCATCATCTCCATGAGAATGGAGCTCGACACGGTTTACAAGAACTTAAAATAGTGGGTAGAGAAGAAGAAAAAGGCGGGATATGTTCTCCATTAGACATTATTTTCTCAGCCATGTGATTATGAGCTAATTGGAATCTTTACAAGGCAGCTGGATTTGAGCTATGTTTTTATGAGGTTTTGTATTATTGTATTTTTATCTGTTATCTGTTTTGTACTGGTTCCACTTGAAGAAGCAAAATACAAGAGTCCCACTAACTTTAATTAAATTTGGCCTTGTCTTTGTCAGGCACGTCTTGTCTGTGTTAGGGATGCAGTGGTTGGCTCCAGGTTAAACTACTACATACACCGTACTTGTGATTACCATGAAAAAATGTTATACTATTAGAAGGGATTTTTATTTTGTAAAGTTTATGGGCAAACAATATAATATTTAATATAAACGCTTTGACTTATGTTTGTGCTATATGTAAAATGTGCTATCATATGTTTGTGCTATATGTAAAATGTAGATTTTTATTTTTTTGTTTAATATTATTATGTATGTGTAGAGTGTGGTCCACCTAGATTTAGGCAGAATAATTATAAATTATTCAGCCAATATTCAGCCAGTAGTGGACAGTGGTTGTTTTTGTTTTGTTGGGTTTTGTTGGGGTTTTTTTTGCCTGCTGCCAGCGCAAAAACTGGAAATTCAAAGCTGGACCCTGGGCGGGCTTCAGAATTGAATTTCCAATTTTTTTTAAGTCAACTAACTCATGGCCATTTAAATTAATATTCAGACTTAGCTATCCATAAGTTAGCACATGAAGTGGCCCTTTTACTAGGATGCACTGCACTGTTATTAGTATGGAGTTTCCACGTGAGTCCTTATCACCACTTCTTTATTAGGTGAAAAGGACTGAAGCGCTAACCAGATACTAATCAGTTACCATGCTTAACAGATCAGCACAGGGCATGCCTGTTCTCTGCCTCCAAACATGCCCCCACGCTAAAAAATAAAACCTATATTTTAGCTTGTGGGTAGTGTGCAACTATTCCAAAACTGCAGTGGGATGCCTGAGCGTGTCCCGTGATAATGTTTTTTTAAACCTGAGGTATGCAAGCATTAGTGCTTACAGCAGCTTAGAAAAGGACCCCAAAGATAGAACAGCTATTTATGCATTAAACATGGCTGGTTACATCTGAATATCAAAAGCTCCTATAATGCCTCCATAATGACCCTGACATAGCCAGCTTTAAGTTTATAACAAGAAAATACTGTAGATGTATTATAAATAGATGTTAATTTGTGGAAGGCACTACCTACTTATAACAGCTCTGTGTAAATTTCAGGACAATATATTTAGAACATTGAGGAAGAACTACCGGTAGATCCCTAATTTTACAGAGCAAGTTTATTTACAAGATTATGCAGGCAATAGAGTAATATTGGTTACAATTTAGGGATCTTTAAACAAGGGAAATGTGCCACAAGATAAAATATTGTTAGAGAAACAGAATGATAAATTAAACTGGATTAAACTTTACTTTCTGGTGGAACTCAATCTGCTTATACAAACGATACGAACAGCATACTATGGACAAAAGACGATCTCCCTCCACAACTTCAACTCGTAATATATGGACACCCATTGACAGATATTTACAATCTCTTTAGTTATTTAATGTTTTTGTATTACATGCATTCTTGGTGTTTTATTTTGTATAACATATATGCATATGGTGCCAAACTTCTGTATACTGTTATTGTTACATGATGTTCATTATTTCTGTTTTTCTCATTAATCAATAAACAAATTGAACTAAAAACATGTAACACTATGATAAAGGCTGAAAATGTATTCTTATTGTTGCTTTGGGTTAGAAGGGTGAAGGAAGTCTGTTGTTTGCAGAGGGTAGCTAGAAAAGATGATGTCCTTGCAAATCCAGCCCCAATCCCAAGAGGAGGCGTTTAAGTGAATCTCCCATTTTTATGGACCCCAGGAGCTAGAAGTTAGGTCTAATCACTTCAGGAATTCAGTTCAAACTGACAAGATTATCTTACGGCGCCTTCCGAAAAGAAATTAAGACAGTATTATTTGATAAATTTATCTCGTAACTCAATGTTTTTATCCTTAACAATAATTTTACTGCATTAATTTAAATTTTTATTGTCTTTTTAGTCAATATGCTGTATTCTTATTTTAATATTTTGGACTTCGCTGATTGTCCAGTTTTTCTCTCTTGTGTAAACTGCCTAGAATTCTTTTGATTGTGGCGGTATACAAAAATAAAGTTATATTATGTTATGTTATAAGAGGGCTAGGTGCACTAAAGCCTCTGGACATCTAATGATTGTCGCTAAACTAGTTTGACTGGTTTAGCGATTGATTGTATTTGTCGACCCAAAGCTCTAAACAGACTCACTGCATTGTTTTCCCTGTGGTCCTATATTCTCCGATTCTGGCATGCAAGTGAAGTCATCAGTATTAAAACCAGGCATCAGATTGATGCCCTAAACTTGCATGCCAGAATTGGGTTGGCAGGACCGACCCGGAAAAGCTGACAGGTCTGCCTGTTTTTTTCATTTTTTCTATGGGCACAAATGTTGTATGTTTGTGATTGGTCCTTGAAAACTAACAGCAAGTCTTTTTAGTTCTATTTTTATTTTTTTATGCAGTACTTATCCTAACTTGAGCAACAAAGCGCTGAAGGCTATGCTAACATTTGAATCTTCTTATCTTTGTGAACTTGGATTTTCAGCTCTGACAGAAATTAAATTTTAAAAAAAAGAGAACGACTGTAGATGGTGGATGTTGAAGTGTGTGTTTGCTTGTCAACTATCGAGCCACATGTTGAGTTAATTTGCACTCAAAAACATATTCATCCATCGCATTGATTAGCAATTCTATTCTATCTACTTTAGTTTCACCATTGTTACAACTACCCATACATAGGGCTCCTTTTACGAAGGTGCGCTAGCGTTTATAGCGCGCGCTAACCCCGCGCTACATGGAATATACTAATGCCAGCTCTATGGAGGCGTTAGCCTCTAGCGCACGCAGCATTGTAGTGCGGGCTTAGCGCATGTTAAAACTGCTAGCGCACCTTCATAAATAAATAGCTCTCAAATTAAATTTTTTGTTGGTTTTGCAATTTTATAATTTCAGTTATAATGTGCCAAGAAATACCATATTTTCACGCATATAACGCGCGCGTTATACACGATTTTACAAACCGAGCTTAACCATGCGCGTTATACGCGTGAGCACGTTTTACAACTTTTTTTTTACATAGTTGCCCCCCAACGCCCGATTCATCAACCGGAAAGACCGCTCGCACCCCCACACCGAAGGACCGCTCGCACCCCCACCCGAAGGACCGCTCGCACCCCCACAGCCTCCCCCCCTCCCACATGGAGAAGCTGCCTACCTTGTTTCCGGATGCCAGTGAGCCCAGCTGCTTCCTCTGCCGGCGGTCCTGCCTCTTCTCTGAGCCTTGCGCTGCGCTGCTTCCTCTTCTGGCGGTCCCGCCGTTTCTCTGACGTGGGGGTGCGAGCGGTCCTTCGGGATAGGGGTGCGAGCAGTCCTGCGGGGGGGTGAATCGGACGTCTGGGGGGGCATCAGGCTTTCAGGGTGGGGACAGGACTTCAAGGGGGGACAGGACTTCAAGGGGGAGAGGAGAGTCGGGGCGGGCGAAAGGAGAGTCGGGGCGGGCAGAGGAGAGTCGGGGCGGGCGAAAGGAGAGTCGGGCGGCGACGGGAGAGTCGGGGCGGCATGCGCGGTATACGGGTGTGCGCGGTATATAAAAATTTCACTACATAAATTACAGTTTCCCGTGCGCTATACCCGGGTGCGCGGTATATGAGTGAAAATACGGTACTTTTGCTCCATTTAGTGTGACAAAGCTAAAAAAGTTTAAGAGACACTGGGTTAAACTAATGGTATATGCATGTGTACACATACATATGTAAATGCCAAACCTCTATCTAGCATTATTTTGTAGATATGTGCCTATTTAACATAGCTGCAAAAAGAGCACCCAGGACCTCTAGAATAGGGACATCAGAACTTTATTAGAAAACCCAACACAGGCCGTGTTTCAGCATAAATGGCTGCACAGGTGTCAATGTAGTTGCATCCATACAATACCATAACGCTATCCAAAAGCAAAGTCACGGTGATCCAATAAACAATGTAGATCCAAAATGCACCCAAAAAGTTCTCATTGGAGCGCTTATCAAAGGAGACTCCAGTCCAAACCGTGCCTAAACTAAAAAGCATGTCTTATACAGCACATATTATATAAGTAGGCAGAATCTAGACACAGCAGGGGCGGGACTCAGGCATATGCAACATATAGACTAAGGGCTCCTTTTACTAAGGTGCGCTAGCTTTTTTAGCGCAAGCAGGATATTACCGCGCGCTATGCGGCTAGAACTAACGCCAGCTCAATGCTGGCGTTAAGGTCTAGCGTGCGGAGCAATTCAGCACGCGCTATTCCGCACGTTAATGCCCTAACACAGCTTAGTAAAAGGAACCCTAAGATACCTCTCTTATTTAAATACAAACACATGCCAGCTCTATAAAGGAAAGTATACACCTATGTTCATATATAGCAATGATTCCTATCAGGTACCCTGTATGCACCTAATTATAGGGACACAGTTATAGAATTACCTGCTATCTGCATAACTTTTGACTCTACATTTGTCCTGGCCTCTCCTCAACTTACCTGGACAAATTTTGGCTGCCTATCTTCTTATGCAGAAAAAATGCATCTCTTCACCAGACACATTTTTAAAAGCAAAGCACTTAGTACCCAATGCTGAACACATAAGTGCTCCTGAATTTTAATCAGGACACTTTTCCCCACCAATTTAACAATGAAAGTAAATTGGAATGAGATTGAAAATATAGTTTTTGCCTGTTGACCCATATTTGCACAAACTACTCTCTTATTAAATTCTGACACAATAAAGCAGCTTTTTCCAAAACTAAACTTTATGCAGAATGCATAAAATTTATTTGAATCAAAATAGCTCATGTACTTAAACATTAGAACTTTTCAAGATCTCAGCATTCCCCCCCACCCCCAAAAAAATAAATAATCATATTGCTCCGCATTTCTCTTTGCAGCTGAAACAATATGACAGGGGCTATTCTAGCTAGTCTTTTCCTGTCTTCATTTTCTAACCCAAACAGAAAATAAGACAATAAAACAATGGCGGCCTTGTTCTTCAAAAGGTTTTGCCAAGAACATGGAATGGGAGAAGATGTTTTGAACACTGGGACCTCTGTACATGTGTGATGGCTACACAGACGGGACCCCTCAGAGCTCTCTTTTTGAGGAGATGTTATATTAGGCCCTTTCCAACTTTTTCCCATGTTCTATCACTTGCACCCATTCCTACTACAGACAGAGCAAAATCAACTACCTTTACATCTCTGCTCCAAGCACATCCTCTAGCTTCAATTAATCAGGTACGCTTCAATTATGAGCTTTCCGATACCTGGAGCAATTCATCCGGTGTGCCACAAGGGTCACCATTGTCTCCATTGCTATTTAACGTCTACGTATCCTCACTGAGCTTGCAATTAACTCAGCTGGGGATAAAACTATTCAGTTATGCAGATGACTTTACGATTATAATCCCATTTGCTGACTCTATCTCGGAAACTATTTCCAAGGCTTCAGAAGCCATAAACATGATGGAGCAATGGATGACAAACTTCAAGCTCAAACTTAATTCAGAAAAAACAAAATTCTTCATTGCTTCACCACATCCGTTTGACACCAAAACACCTCTATGCATCAATGAACTTGATCACCCCATCCAGCCCACCATAAAGATACTAGGCGTAACTCTAGATCAATGCCTAACCATGAAAGACCAGGCGGACTCCTTAATCAGAAAGGGTTTCTTCACTCTCTAGAAACTCGGATCCATTAAAGCTTATTTCGATACATCGGCATTCAGAACCCTGGTCCAATCCCTCGTACTAAGTCAACTTGACTACTGTAACATCGCCTACGTAGCCATTTCCCCAAAAAATATGCAACGTGTACAACTAATGCAAAATGCAGCGGTCAGATTAATCTTCGGACTAAAGAAATTCGATCATGTATCACCCTACTACTGGCAGTTGCATTGGCTACCGATGGAAGCACGCATAAAGTTTAAATTCACCTGCTTCTGCTTTAAAGCGCTAAACGGACTTGCCCCTAAATATATATTGACCTTTTCTCCTTCTCTGCCAACAGACACGAGAGAAGCTCTCATTCCTACTTCGTTTCCCCCCCCAGTTAGAAGTTGTAAACTGAAAAAACACCATGAACACCTTCTTTCACATCAAGCAGCATTGTGGGGTACAGACCTAGATCAACTGCTTTTGCCCACTACTTATGAGGAATTCAGAAAACGTCTAAAAACTCAACTGTTCCTAAAGTATCTAGACAACTGACCCACTCATCTTCTTTCTCCTCCATAGTGATTCCTCTGTCCTATTGATCTCTTTCTGTTCAACAACGCATTTCCAGTCCTATTAACTCTCCTCTTCCCCCCTCTTAAATTCAATCAATTTGTACCTCGCTTAATCTATTGTAAACCGCATAGAACTTAACGGTATTGCGGTATATAAACTGTTATTGTTATTATTATTATTATAGCTGGCTGGTATTCTGCACTCCAGAAAACATTTCTGAAGCCTTTCTTTCTTCCAAATTTATTTACAGTGTAAAAGGAGACTTTGTTATGGAAGGCAACCCTAGGCCTATAGTCAGCCATTCTCAAAATTAGGGAGAGGACTGTAGGAGAGCTTTTGGAATGTTGTGTTTTCATTTTACACTTGATATAAAGGCAGTTCCTCTTGTATGTATTGTGGATAATAATAATAATTTTGATTTTTCTATGATGCCCTGCCAAGGACAACTTAAAATAACTATTCCATGTAAAGTAAATGCTCCTCTATGGAAAATGAATGATATCATGGTCCACCATAGCTAAAACAACACTGAGCTCAAGCAGATCCACAACTGAATCAGAAAAGAGGATATTTTTTTAATATAACAGAGCCTGGTTTAAGAAGGCAAGTAAGTGCTTCCTTAGTCCTTATTTTATACATTTCTCTGTCTCTTTATAAAACACTGCAGTTCTTCAAGGCACAACATTTTATAAACAATATATTTTAAGCTTGCCGGGGTGTCTAGACTAGAGAGTTGAGCGGGGACAGAAATCCCGCCCATCCCCACCCGTCCCCACCATAGTCCCACCCGTCCCCGTGAGGACTCCCACCCGTCCCCGCGAGGAAACCCTCCGTCCCCGTGAGGAATCCCCTATGTCCCCGCTCATCCCTATAAACTACAGAAATAGTTATTTCATTTAATTATGCTACTGAATTAAAGGCTCTGGTAGAAACCCATTTAAAAATAAGCAAAAAGACTTTATTAATTTGGAAATATTAATTGGGAAGAATACATACTTTGTAAATGGGTTTCTACCAGAGCCTCTAATGTTTATAAATTTTTATCAACACAACTAATATACTACTTTATCCTGAAGAAAAAAAAAAAAAAAAAAGAATTTTTTTCCTATCTTTGTTGCCTGGTTTCTGCTTTCCTCATTTTCTCATTCAATTTCTTCCATTCACTGTCTCTCTTCTCTCTGCGTCTTCCATTTGCTCTGTTACTGTGCCTTTCCCTTTCTCCCCCCTCCCAAATTGTTCTGGCACCCATCTTCTTCCCTCTGCTCCCCCCATAGTCTGGCATCTCTGTCTTCTCCCCTGCCAGCGTCTTCTCCCCATTCTCTCTTCCCCATTTCCTTTCAGTGTCCTTCTCCCCCCATCTTCTCCATGTCCTGTCAGCATCCTTCTCCCCTCTCTGTCTTCCCCATGTCCTTTCAGCGTCCTTCTCCCCCCCCGTCTTCCCCATGTCCTTTCAGCGTCCTTCTCCCCCTCTGTCTTCCCCATGTCCTTTCAGCATCCTTTTCCCCCGTCTTCCCCATGTCCTTTCAGCGTCCTTCTCCACCCCTTTGTCTTCCCCATGTGCTTTCAGCATCCTTCTCCACCCCTTTGCCTTCCCCATGTGCTTTCAGCATCCTTCTCCACCCCTTTGCCTTCTACATGTGCTTTCAGCGTCCTTCTCCCCCCTCTGTCTTCAGCATCCTTTTCCCCCCTCCCGTCTTCCCCATGTCCTTTCAGCGTCCTTCTCCACCCCTTTGTCTTCCCCAGTGCTTTCAGCGGCCTTCCCCCCTCAGTTTTACCCATTTCCCTTAAGCGTCTTTTCTTCTCCACTCCACCTTTCCTCTCTATCTCCCTCCCTGCCCCTTACCTTTGTGGCGCTTCCCCACCCGACCGACAACAGAACAGGCCCGGTTGGACAAACCTCCCTGCCCTGTAGCCGCGAATCTAAATTACCTTCTTACAGCAGCTGGAGTATTGAAGCTGCTGTAAGAAGATAATTTAGATTTGTGGCTACAGGGCAGGGAGGTTTGTCGGCCGGGCCTGTTGTCGGTCGGTCGGGGGAAGCGCCACAAAGGTAAGGGGACCTGACCGGCTGTGCACACTCCCCCCCCCATGGCTGCAACCGGGGCGGACCAGCCCCCCCTTTTGGTACGCCATTGCCTTCTCCCTACCTGCCCTGCCGCACTCAGCCGACCGGAAGTCTTCCCGATGTCAGCACTGACGTCGGAGGAAGGGTGGGCTTTGCTTAATCCCTCCCTCCGACGTCAGCACTCACATCGGGAAGACTTCCGTTCAGCTGTGTGCTGCGGCAGGGCAGGTAAGGAGAAGGAGACTAGCCTCGCGGCTCGAGTGCCATCCAACCCCACAGGAACCCCGCGACCCTCGGAGGCGTCCCTATGGGATCCCCACGACCCTAGGGGGCATCCCCACGGGATCCCCGTGACCCTAGGGGGTGTCCCCACGGGATCCCCGTGACCCAAAGGGGGAACCCATGGGATCCCCGTGGGTCCTGTGTGATTCCCGTCATCCCCATTCCCGTGCAGCTCTCTAGTCTAGACCAGTGGTTCCCAACCCTGTCCTGGAGGACCACCAGGCCAATCGGGTTTTCAGGCTAGCCCTAATGAATATGCATGGAGCAGATTTGCATGCCTGTCACTTCCATTATATGCAAATCTCTCTCATGCATATTCATTAGGGCTAGCCTGAAAACCCGATTGGCCTGGTGGTCCTCCAGGACAGGGTTGGGAACCACTGGTCTAGACTAGAGAGCTGCACTGCTAGAGCTGGTGTTAGATATATAACTGGGGACTGCAAAGCCCAAGCAGTGCTTCTTTAGCTTCCAGTTGGCATAGGGCTCTCTCTGACCAGGGGGCAGTTGCCCTAGTTGCACTTCCCTAACACTATTCCTGTCATGTGTAACTGCGATATTCTGTTAGTATGATATTTCTGTGTAACATTCTATAATAATTTGGCTTATTCAGTTTTCTTGATAATAGAGGGGATATATGTAAAGGGGAGGGGAGACAGGGGCTTGTTGATCCTTGCTCTGTATTATTTGTATTTATAAAGTGACAATTGTACAGAATATTTTTTCTTTTTATACTTTAATAAAATACATTCAATATAAAATCATAACTGAGGCTTGTGTGGATGGGATCACATGATTTGCGGGGACCGGACTCGCGGAGACGGGGCGGAAACGGTGTTTTAAAATTTCAGTCCTAGTAGTTTGCCAGTCCACAAAATAATTATTTTATTTCCGCTGGTCCATAGGTGTAAAAAGTTTGAAGAACACTGATTTAACACATGTTTTGTTGTGGATGACATTGAAGGCTTCCGCCATCCTGTGATTGAACCCAAAACAGTGAGGTGTCTTTTCGCTGGGGTTGTTTCCAATTTACCTCACTCTTCATCTTCAACACCCTTTTAGGGAATCCCCCCCCCCTGCAATCCCGCTCTCGTTCAGGGGGATGGCGACATTGAAGATTGCCGCTAAACCTCCCCCCTACTACATCGCCCCGAAAACCCCGCTCCTTTCATGTGCTCACTTGTCGGTGCACGCATTTGATGGAGCGGAATTGATGGTGTACCTCAAGAAATGGGTTGAAAAGCACTGTTGTATCTGAATACTGTACAGTCCTGTGGATGTCCAGTGATGCTAGAAAAAAATGGATCACAAGCTAAGTATCAGCTCTTAAATATTGAGGAATTTAAAAATAGGAAAAAGCTGAAAGAAATGATAAATATTAAGCTCTTTATAAGAGAACAGTTAATAGATCCAATGACGAGGAGATACGTAAAGCTCAGAATAATGAGAAATATTGAATTCTGAGTGGTTGCGCTGAAGGTCTAAAAAATCTTAGCAAAGGTAGCTATATCAGCTAGAATAATTAATTTTAGCTAACTTGGAGTTTGAATAGGTAAAGCTTCCTTTGATAAAGAAAATAGTGCAATTGTTTGATTGATAGAAAAAAATGGTGAACATGATTATTATAAAAACAAAAATTAATGCATAAAGCTACCAAGATAAATCAGATGCTTGGACTATGAAATGAAAATAGTAATAAGAAAAAAGGTACAAGGAATCCAAAAGAAGACAGAGGGACGTGTTTATAAACCTCAGGATTTACAACTGATATCTTTGCACTGCCACGAAAAACCCAGTTGCATTCAAACAGAAAAGCTTGCACACCATACAATTTCCTCTTTCCCAGCATGGTTTCATTTCCCTTTATGAAATATTTTTAAACAGCTGGAATTGCCATGGCGGGGGTGGGGAGAGGGCAGGGAAAAGAAGACTTTATGTGCAGGGTTCTGCATTTCATTAGGGCCTCCGTTTCTCCAGTTTCCACCCCTGCAGGATAGAAATCTGACTCAATGTTTTATCTAAGTTCCATTTTACTGAACCTATAGCTCCCCTGCAGCACCCAAACATATTTTAAGCATTTAATTCCAGATCCCAGAAAATGTTGGAAGAGTGGAATGTATACAGTATTTTTTGCATGTTAAATGTACAGAGCTGCATATGCCTTTCAGAGCGATAGAAATGATAGATAGTAGTAGTATTTTGGGGATCAGTTCATATTGCCCACATAGCTAGAAAGTTCTTGAGTACTTTGTGCTGTGGACTATGCCCCAGTTTTGAAAGTGAGGGCTCCTTTTACTAAGGTGCCTTGACGCGCGGAATAGCACTATTGAGCTGGTGTTATTCTAGAAGCGTACCGCCCTGAAAACACTGAAAGGAAGTGAATACTTTACACTTTGGAAATTACTGAATGAAAATGTGCCTGTAAACACTTGTCCCTCTTGTTTCTTCCAACAAAACTATGTGTGTTGGTTCATTCCCTGCCTTAACCTCACCCCAAGAATTTCTCCAGTAAATGCAAGTAGAAAGATGTGCAGACTTACACCCACAAACAGGGTTCATAGACAATGGCGCGAAAGACAAAAGCGCGCGCTGACAATTGAGCGCAGCGCGCGCCACCGCACCGCTCTAAATTACAGTTTTTAGGTGCTCAGACGGGGGGGTTTTGTTGGGGAACCCCCCCAGTTTACTTAATAGACATCGCGCTGGCATTATGGGGGGTTTGGGGGGTTATAACCCTCCACATTTTACTGTAAACTGAACTTTTTCCCTAAAAACAGGGAAAAAGTGAAGTTTTCAGTAAAATGTGGGGGGTTACAACCCCCCACAACGCCCCACAATGCCCCCACAACGCGCCGCGATGTCTATTAAGTAAAGTGGGGGGGTTCCCCCCCCACGCGTGCCCCCCCCCGTCGGAGCACTAAAAACAGTAATTTAGAGTGGTGCGGCAGCACACGCTGCGCTCAATTGTCTGGGTGCGCCTTTGTCCCGGCGCGCTTTTGACCTGACACCCACAAACAGGGCTGTAAATATTCAAATAGCTCCTGTCTCTGATAGCTAGCTCTCTTATCTAGAGGAGTGGTTTTGAAAGTGTTCTCTGTCTATATAGGGTTACCATATGGCTCCAGAAAAATGAGGACAGATTAAGACATCTGGGTTTTACTTCCATTGAAAGCAATGGAAGTAAAACCCGGCGATGCCTCCCTCCGTCCTCCTTTTTCTGGAGCCATATGGTAACCTTATGTATATACAACTGATACAGCAAATTCTCCACATTTTGAATTAATAACTATTGAGAAAGGAGGTGTTGATGAGGCCCCACTTGGAGTATTGTGGGGCCATATCTGGCTAAGGATGTAAAAAGTTGTCCAGAGGAAGGTGACAAAAATGGTATGGGGGACTTGCACCAAAAGACGGACCAAAAGAGACGGCAAGTCCTGAATATGCATACTCTACAGGAGAGGAGGGATAGGGGTGATATGATACAGATATTTAAACACTTGAAAGGTATTAATATAGACTCAAATATTTTCCAGAGAAGGGACAATGGTAAAACTAGAAGGCATGAATTGAGGTTGTGGGGTGGTAGACTTAGGAGTAATGTTAGGAAATTCTTTGTCACGGAAAAAGTGGTTGATGCCTGGTACGCCCTACTGAGGGAAGTGGTGGAGATGAAACCAGCGGCAGAATTGTAAAAAAGCGTGGGATAAAACAGAGGATCTCTAATTAGAAAATAAATAGTACAAAATGAAGAACTGGGCAGAGTTGCATGGTCTGTGTTCCATATAGGACAAATTAGTTTAGGATGGGCTGGGGAGGACTTCGACGGAAACTTGAGGACAGTGCTGGGTAGACTTTTCCAGTCTGTATCCCGCTAATGACAAGATGGCTTGGAGATGCCAGAGTGAGCTTTGACGGCAACTCCAGTAGTTGGAGCAGCTGGGTGAACTTCTAAAGCCTATGTTCCAGAAATATCAAAGAAAAAAAAGACAATTTAATCATGAATTTATAATGTGAGTGACTACTAGGGTTACTAATCAAAGGGACCTGCAAATAGTATTTATGTTTGGAAGCATTAGGTTGAAATTTCTAACTTCTTTGAAAAAGGTTGACAAACTACGAGGGTCATTTCATAAATAATGCACACTATTTTTTAAAATTTACATGTTTTATTTTTTTTCTTCAAGTATTTCTTTACAATCCTTCAAAATAGTCTCCCTGCTTTGCAATGACCGAGTCACAATGTCCAGGAAGCTTCATTATTCTATCCAAGACACCGTTTTTGTTCAGTTGCTGAATGGATCGGGTACCAACGGAAGAAAGCTCTTCCAGAGGTGCAAAACAATGTCCACGCATAGGTTGTTTCAACTTTGGAAAAAGGTCGAAGTCTGGTAGATTCATGTCTAGACTGTAGGGAGCATGAGGTAACACCTTCCAGCCGTATTTGTGTAGTTTTTCAATGACATTCCCTATGTGCAGGCGAGTGTTGTTATGAAGAATGAGTGACCCAGGTAAGAGCAACTGAGGTCAGGTTTTGTGCATTTTTCTTCATATTCTTTGCTAAAAATCACGATAATACACTGCTGTGACATTTCTTCCACATGGAACTTTGTCTGTGATGATGATACCTTCATGATCATAAGCAAAAATCATCATTTTTTGGCTTTTGATTGAGTTTGTCAAAATTTTTTGGGTCGTGGGGAAGATGGAGCTCTCCACTCATCATTGAAAAACTACGCAAATACGGCTGGGAGGTGTTACCTCATGCTCCCTACAGTCCAGACATGAGTCCACCAAACTTCAAACTTTTTCCAAAGTTGAAACAACCTATGCATGGAAACCAATCCATGACCCCATATCCAAGCAAAATATTGGGGGGCCATGGCCATGCCCCTCGGAAAAATAAATATTGGGGGGGCCATGGCCATGGCCCATCCCATTCTATTTTTCAGTTAGACCATTTTTATAAATTCAAAAGCTGTTCTCTTAATCTGTGTGCAAATCAATGTTTTGGGCTTCTGTATGATTATAACCTAATGAAGAATTTGCATAGAAAATAAAATATTTGTGAATTGCATTTGAATTCTAAAATTATCTTCTTTTAAATATGTTTGGCGTGTCAGGTATTAAAGTATCACTTGAACATATTTGTCAAGTAATTGCAGAGAGGCAAAAACTCCTACAATCCCTACTGTTTGTAAAGCAGGTTAACCAAACTGCTCCTGAGGCTTGCTGTTCGGTTCCAGAAATCCTCAATAAATATGCTAATGTATGTGGATTTGTTGACAGACCCTTGACTGGGGAATTGTCATAATGCAGGGAAATAAAATTTAGTAACACCAGACTAGCATTGCTGATGAGATAAGACATACATCTTTCAGGAATCATTTTTCCATAGCAGATTTACAGATATTCAGAGTCAGGGGAATTAACGCACCTAATTCCTTTTCTTCTGTTTACATACTTATAAAGCTTACTACACAAAATTGACAGATATCAATATGATTTCAAACCTAGAGATTTTGCATCTACTAGGCCATTTTACTTGTGAGCAATGTTCCCTCTAAGGATTGATGATGTGTGTGCAAAAAAAAATATGCATGAGCGACAAGTTACATACTCCACAAATTTATGAGCAGGCTTGGAGGACGAGTGCCCGTGAGATTGTGGGAGGGTTAAATACTCAAAACTTAGAAGAATAACAATTTACTTAAAGTTTTTGCTTCACCAACTTTCTGGTATCTTTACATACAGTGGCGTACCTAGCATATGTAACACCCGGGGCCCATCATTTTTTGGCACCCCCCCCATCTGTACGAAAAACATGATTTTTAGTAACAAGCCACACGTCACACATGAGTACCTAGGCAAAGGCAGCATCTTACATATTGCAGTGAGCAGTACATCAATACACCCATTGTAAAACTAAACAAGCCAGACCAGCACAGATCGATCCTACACCGTCAATCCTAACAGAAAACCATGAACATACAGAACACAGAAAACACCTTTGCCTAATATGGAATATGTCATCACAAACTAACCTCTCCCCCTTTTACAAAACTGTAGTGTGGATTTTAGCCACGGTGGTAACAGCTCTGACGTTCATAGAATTCTGAGCATCAGAGCTGCTACCACCACGGCTGGTGCTAAAAAATGCTCCAAGTTTTGTAAAAGGGGGGATAAAATAGAAATACACAGCTTCAACGCTCTAGCTCAGGGGTGCCCAAACTTTTTGGGCTTGTGAGCTACTTTAAAATGACCAAGTCAAAATGATCTACCAACAATAAAATTAAAAAACACAAAGCACACTATACCCTGAGAAAATGTTAATTATCATTCCTATTCTGGGTTTTTTCAAAGAGATCAAGGCAGATGACTCTATGCATTGTCACCTCAGTAACAACCATACAAAAATAGACAAATATACCTCCCTTCCTTTTTATTAAACCACAATAGCAGTTTTTAGCGCAGGGAACTGCTATTCAACAAATATACCTCCCTTCCTTTTTATTAAACCACAATAGCAGTTTTTAGCGCAGGGAACTGCTATTCAAAGGCGCCCTGCGCTAAAAAACACTATTGCGGTTTAGTAAAAGGGGGCCATAGTGCAAAATATAGACAGCATATATAAATTCAGACACATTTTGATCACTAAATTTAAAATAAAATCATTTTTCCTACCTTGTCTGGTGATTTCATGAGTCTCTGGTTGCACTTTCATCTTCTGACTGTGCATCCAATCTTTCTTCCCTTCTTTCAACCTGTATGCTTCCTCTCCTCCAGACCTCATTCCCTCCCCTAACTGTTTCTTCCTCTCGCCCTGCCCTTTCTTTCCTTTTTCTCTCTTGATGCCCCCTTTCTTTTTTTCTGTTTCCCTTCTGTCTCCCTGCCTGCCCCCTTTCTTTCTTTCTTTCTTTCTTTCTCCCTACCCTCCACAAAGCCACTGCTGCCACCATCGGGGGAAACAAGCCCCTAAGCTACCACCGCGGCTGCCCCAAGCTCTCTCTGCTTCCCACCATCGGGCCGACCAGCATTCCTCTGACGTCAATTCTGCCGTCGGAGAGGAAGTTCCGCCCAGCCAGGCAGCGACTGGCCCGAACTTCCTCTCCGACGGCAGCCTTAGGGGGGGGTGCAAAGCCGGCCGGATCCGGCTGCACCCGGGGCGGACCGCCCCCCACCCGCCCCCCCCCTTGGTACGCCACTGAAGACGTGGCAGCGGCTCCTCTCACGATCCCCACCTGCATCGGAAGTGCGTCGGGGATCTTACTTTGCAGTCCTCAGTTTCCCACTGCAGTATTTTAGTGAGCGATACGATAAAAATTATGAGCGACGCCAATGAAAATAGTGAGCGATCGCTCATGTGCTCAGCTTAGAGGGAACATTGCTTGTGAGCCTCAATATAGTACCTGGCGGGCCATGAGTTTGAGACCACTGTTATAGTACTGAATGATTTTTCCCACAATCATTCCTAATACATCTTATCCCAACTAAGAAACATCATAAAGCGAACAAAGCTTAAGTTCACTTCAGCAAGGCTTGCAAAATATATGCCGTTTTAAGAACTATCCCATAAATAAAAAGGACGAAAGCTTCTATGGGACATAAAATATATCCCAGTATAATGAAGCAACTCTTATTAATAATGCATAATTTGTAAATGAATAAATAGATAGATAATATACAGCATATTTCAAATTTATTCTACAGCAATTTAATGCTCCTTGTTTACTTGAATCACTGGCTTTTGTTCATTAAATTGTATTTAATCAATATTTGGCTAGACTTGTTTTCACAGAAAACATCTGGATGGAAGCATGCAAGCTCCAAAAGAGCCTTTGCAGTCACGATGGCTGCACACAGATAATAGTTATAGGGAGGGTCAGTGGAAGCAGCTGTGGAATCCAGGATCAGGTGTTTTTCTGAAGTAACTGATAGAGACCCTATAGAATAACATATAAAATCACACTCCTAACATTCAAAGTGATTCATAATAACCAACCAGATTTCCTGAATAATATCTTAATATACCTCCATCCAGAACACTCAGATCGCAGTCACAAAATCTTCTTACTGTTCCCTCACTTCGTATTATTAGCACTGCACGTACAACAAATTTCGCACTTACTGCCCCGACCCTTTGGAATTCCTTACCCTCTGAATTACGTGACGAAAGTACTCTAGAAAGATTTAAAGGAAAACTAAAAGCACGCCCCTTCAAAGAGGCTTTTAATCTTTAATACCCCTTCCACTCAAACGTTCCAAGTCCTTCTTGCTCTGGCTTTCAGATGAGTTTCCCCTCTTTTTGTATTTCCCCTAGAGGGGTACCTTTACTTTTATCAAATGTATTTTCTACCTCCAACCCTATCGTTCCAGTAAGTCCCGTCTGTCTACTGTTCGTTACCCTGTTTAATGATTCTATCATGTAAAACCGCTTAGAAGTTTGATAGGCGGTATATCAAATTGAGACACCCCGTATGAATAAACAGAGAGACTGCCACAGTCCCCCTGACTGACCAGTGGCATTAGCTGCTGTACCCTGAAAACGCCTCCTTCCCTGCCAACTACAGTACATTGCAAGCAAAATCCCTGTGGAGGCTTTACATCACTTTTGTCTTCCTTTCTTGATTGGGAGGAATTCTCACTCTCATATTCCACATATCTGACCCCAGTGGGCCTTTTCCAGCTTATAGTTCCCAGTATACTCTGATAGGCAGAGCACAGATGTAGACTACATTAATCCAAGGTGGAATTTCATTATGGATTAAGCGTCAAAACACCATCTTCCATACTCTCATCTGTTTTATATAAGTTTCCAAGTTTATTAAAATTTTGATGAAACGCAAATCAAAACTTCTAATCGTTTTACAATTTATAATTAAAAAGGGGAAGACAATAAACAAACAAATACCCATAAAACAATACAAGGGGGGTCACGTGATGCACTCATCCTGATCAGACGTGTCTGAGTACCTCTCCCGAACTCTGGGCTAACTTTTAGCTATATCCCGCTATATATCTGCCTCCCCAGCCTGTTTTCTTCATCTATAGTCTGGGGCAAGTTGTTGGCTGCGCGTCTGTACCAATTCTGGCAGGGGCTTTCCGTTATGCCAGCTAGAGTCCAGAAGTCTGCTAAAGTGGTACGAGGCCCTGCTACACCAGCTAAGATGGCGGACCATGCTACCTCTGACCGCATGCAGCTCACTCCCACCGTCATGCTGCAGGCCGATGCGATCGAGGAACTGAAAAAACACCTTACAACTTTTTTGGATGACAAACTAACCCGATTGCAGTCCACGGTCGACGGGCTTAAAGACTCGGTGGAACGGCAGACCACTCGCCTGCAACATGTGGAGGACAGGGTCTCGGCGCAGGACGATCGCACTGTGGCCCTGGAGGCGGGAGTCCGAGCTCTGGAGGAGAAATGCCGCAAGCTGGAGGACCGGGCTGAGGACATTGAGAACAGGAGCCGTAGAAATAATATAAGGCTTATCGGGCTCCCAGAATCAATATCGGGCGCGGATTTGCATGCCTTGGTCTCCACGTGGCTACCTAAGGCGCTGGAGATGGATACTGGAGATTCGCCCCTTCTGGTCGAGAGAGTGCATAGGATCGGAGCTTACAGGGAGGGAGAGCGGAAGCCGCGGCCAGTCATTGCCCGCATTCTTAATTTCGCTGACAAGACTCAGATTATGCTCCACTATAAAGCGAAAGGCAATGTTTCGTATGAGGGACAGAGGCTTCTCCTGTTTCAAGATTACTCTCCTCGTGTCTCCGAGCAGCGCCGCGCGATGGCTCCGTATTGCACACAGCTCCACTCGAAGCAGCTGCGTTTTGCTTTGCAATATCCGGCAAAGCTGAGAGTCCACCATGCCAATAAAACGCACTATTTCAACACCCCGGCGGAGATTCGATCCTTCCTAGAGGGTTTGCCAGACTGAGTCTCTTGCCCTTGACTGTATCTTACCTTTCCAGTTTGCAGTGTATCGGAGGCCAGATCCTGCTATGTGCTCCATGAAGATGATACCCTGCTGCAACATTGCTGAGCCGGACATTTTGTGATATTTACCTTTCTGAATTGGCTTCTTTCTTCCTTCTCCCTCTATCCCTTGCTGTTTGGGGCCCTACGGGATCCGGGTGTGACCCGTTGTTTCCATTTTGGAGTGTGAACTGGTGATCCCTGGGCCCGGGACCGAACGGACTTGGCTTCGGGGTCCTATTGTTTTTCCTATTTCTTTCCTTTCTCTATCTTGCACCTGCGAACTGGCCATGATTTTTCTTCTTGCTTGGAGGGGGCTCGAGGCTGTGTGCTCCTTTGGTAGGCCTGTTTCTGCTTATTGCTGCCTTCATGGCTTCTGTTATCAACCGGGCAGTGAATGGGGCTCTTAGTACTGTGTTCTCCCCTCTCTTTTATGCTTTCCTCCTTGTCTGGGGTTCGGCTTCCTGTCTGTACCGTCTTCTAACTTTCCTTTCCTGGACTTTGGGGAGAGGTGGGTTGGGGGGGACCCGGGTTCGGGGTGGATTGGTTGGATCTGAGGGGGTAGCCGTTCTCTGGCTCTAGTGGGCATCCGGGAGATTGTAATGAGGACTACCTGTACTATGCTCCTATCTTGCTTTGTATTTGCTCCTCGATTTGAATGGCTTTTCCCCTGCTGGGAGGCTGTTCTTGGGAATGCTGGGCATATCTTTTGGGGCCTGAGGTGATTTACTTTCCTTTATTTTTTGGGAGGTGGGGGCTTCCGGGTCTGCTGGGAGTTTTGCTTTGCTGGGTATGAGTTAGTGGGCAGGGGATTGGTTGAGTAGTAGCATGGGTATGGCATGGGGTGTCTTGGGGTTGGGTTGGGAGTCTATATTAGTTTAGCGGGATTTTCTTTTCTGCGTGATATCGGCCGAGGGTGAGGGAGGGGGGAGGGATGGT
The DNA here is from genome assembly GCF_902459505.1 of Geotrypetes seraphini. Classification (NCBI taxonomy): domain Eukaryota; kingdom Metazoa; phylum Chordata; class Amphibia; order Gymnophiona; family Dermophiidae; genus Geotrypetes; species Geotrypetes seraphini. The sequence goes on along the minus strand of NC_047094.1, from coordinate 101,047,838 downwards.
TGAGTGCAGACAGTTTTTCTTGGGATTGGGGTTTTGGTAAGTCAGGGGAGGACTTTCCGGGAGGGGGGAGTGAGGTGGTAGGTGGGGTAGGATGTGTGTTGCATGGCTGTGGATGTTTGTAGGGGGGTGTGTGTGTCGGTGGGGTGGGGTGGAGATTCAGGGTAGTGATGATTGGGGGACCGGAGGGGCTGCGGGACTCATGTTTTTCCCTGGAGCCGGGCTTGGCTGGGAGGTCCGGTCTCTGGCCTGTTTTTCTTTCTTTGCTAATAGACTGCTATGGTGGCTTTTTTTGCTCAGCAGCTATGGTTAGTTTGACTGTCGTTACTCTGAATGTAGATGGTATACACTCTCCAATTAAACGCAAGAAAATTCTCACCTGGCTTCGGCAACACCACGTTGACGTAGCCTTCCTGCAGGAAACTCACCTGACGGGTACTGAACATGAGAAACTACGGAGAGAATGGGTGGGAGATGTGAGTTACTCCGCTTACAATGGACGACAAAGAGGGGTGGCCATTTTACTGCATAAACACTTACCGTTCCACATTCATAAGATTATTCCAGATAGAGATGGCCGATATGTCATTGTGTTGGGGGAGGTCTGGGGTTATCAACTCCTCTTTTGCAACCTTTATGCCCCAAACGTTTATAGTCATAGTTTTTTCTCTGGGCTGCTGGGAATTCTAGCTCAATATCCCACTTACCACTTGATTGTGGGGGGGGATTTTAATATTGCTGCTGATTCGACCTTGGATTGCTCTCCTGCCAAGCCGCGGCCTAGACACTTTGCTCGCATGGGGGTGAATTTTTTATGTGCTCAGCTGGGGGTTGTGGACGCCTGGAGAACGCTTCATCCATTTGATAGGGAATATACCTTTTACTCTAACCCTCATTCTGCGTATTCTCGTTTGGATTACATTCTGGTGTCCTCTAATTTTTTCGCCTGCGTGGATGAGGTTACTGTGGAAGATGTCTCCTTCTCTGATCATTCGGCGGTGGTGCTTAAATTAGGGATCACTGGTATGAAGGGGGAGAGAACTTGGCGGTTCCCTGCTGCTTTGTACTCGGACCGGGATTTCGGAATCTATTTGCGGGCCCGTTGGCTGGAGTACATTGCGCATAATGATACCCCTGACGTGGACTTCGAGGTGTTCTGGGACGCCTCTAAAGCGGTGATGCGGGGCCATATTATTCAATATGTGGCCACTAAAAGAAAGCAGCAGGGAGAGAAACTTCTTGCCCTCGCGGACCGCTTGGCTGTGTTACGCGCACGTCACAGGACGTCCTTGACGGAGTCGGATGGACAACAGCTTAAATTAATACGCCGTCAGATCAATGAGATCTTGGACTCTCGGGCTCGTCAGGATCTCTATTATCAGAGGTTTCGGCTTTATCAGTGGGGTGGTAAGGCGGGTAAACTTCTTGCAAACCTCGTTCGGCCCTATCGGAAAAAACAAATTATCCGGCAGGTGAAGAATGCTAGAGGGGATAGCTTTACGCAGGAAGCCCAAATCCGGGAACAGTTTGTGGCTTTTTATAGCGCTCTTTACGCACGACGGGATTTTACGGAGGCGGATCGCGATTCTTTTTTCCGGGATATTTGTCTCCCACGGATCTCCGTTACTCAGGCTGAACAACTAAGTGCCCCTATCTCTCTAGAGGAAGTCCAGTTAGGGATCCGAAAGTTGAAGCTTACTAAGTCTCCGGGGCCGGATGGTTTCGGTCCGGAATATTACAAACTCTTGCCTGATCTTCTTGCGCAGCCCTTGGGGAATTTCTTTAACTTTCTAGCTGCGTCTACCTCTGGTCTCCGGACCAACTTAGCCCACATTACCCTGCTCCCTAAACCCGGAAAGGATCTTACGCAGGTAGGATCCTACCGACCGATTTCGTTGCTGAACCAAGATGTTAAATTGTTGGCTTCCATCCTGGCTGCCAGACTGAATTTGGTCTTGCCCCAGCTTATCGTAGATGACCAGGTTGGTTTTGTCCCCCAACGGTACGCTTCTATGAATCTCCTTAAAGCTTTGGCGGCGATCCATGAACACCGCGATGGAGGGGGCACCTCTGCTATCGTTGGGTTGGACATGGAGAAAGCCTTTGACAGCATTTCGTGGCAGTATCTTTTTTGGGTGCTTCGGGAGTATGGTATGGAAGGGAACTTTCTTATGTGGATCCAGGGCTTATATACCTTACCGCAGGCCAGACTTATCATTAATGGAGGCCTTTCATCCCCCTTCTCGCTATGTAGGGGCACGCGACAGGGATGCCCCCTTTCCCCTCTTCTTTTCGTCTTAGCACTGGAACCGCTCGCCATCAAGATCCGTAATACTTCTCTGTTGCGAGGTATCCAGATTGGGAGCGTGGAGTGCCGTATCACGTTGTTTGCGGATGATATCTTACTATTTTTGGACCAGGCACCCCTTCATTTGCCGGTGGCGTTGCGTTTGGTAGCGGAGTTCGGGGTATTGTCGGGCCTCCAGGTAAATTGTGCTAAGTCCGAGCTCCTTCCTCTGGCTGGATTGGGTCCAGAACCCTGGCATGCTACTTTGCAGATACCGCCTGTGCGGAAGCCGATGAGATATCTCGGTATTTATCTCCATACTGATCCTCGGGTTATGTACAAAAGTAATGTGGTAGCAGCTATTGATAAAATTCAAACCTTGTGTTCGGCCTGGCGAGATCTCCCGCTGACCCTGTTGGGGAGGGCGGCTCTGGTTAAAATGATCCTCCTACCCAAATTGCTGTACCCTTTACAAACGGTACCCTTTTGGGTGCTGCAGCGAGATGTTGGGCGGCTTCGGTCCATTTTTACCTCGTTTTTATGGCGCCAGAAGGCTGCAAGGATAGCTTATGTGAAATTGACTCTCGCTAAACGGGAAGGGGGCTTGAGCCTTCCGGACATCCGTGCGTATAATGTGGCGGCTCTCTTGCGGTTTGTCCATGAAGGGGTGACTGGAATTGCCCGTTTTTCTCCGTCTGGGTGGCTGACTGGGTGGTGCGCACCTTACACTTTCATCAATCTTATCCATGGGTCCTCGAGTAGGAGGGGGGGCGGCGCATTGCTCTCGAGGCTGCGGTTCTTGCGCCCTTTTCGTTTGGCATGGAGGTGGTGGCGTAGACTACAGGGCCGGTCCCCGAATGCCTCCCCATTGTTGCAACTTCAGGGTAATCCTGGCTTCACCCCAGGTCTCGGCCATTCTCCCTTCAAATCATGGGCATCTAGGGGGGCCTCTAACCTCTCTTCTCTGATTGAGGCCACCACGGGTGCTTTTGTTTCGTTTGCTTCCATTCGGGAACGCTGGGGCATCCCTAACCAGCAATTTTTTGCTTATTTACAGGCCCGGCACTATTGCCAGACTCTGCATCAACAGTTCGGAGTGGATTGGTTGTGTGGCCCTCTGGATGATTACCTACTTACTCTCCCGGCCTCTCAGAGCTCCTTGTCGGTATGGTACAGAGTGATTCGTTCTGCAGCCCTCAAGGATCACTTATCTGTTCTTAGAGAACGGTGGAACCACGATCTTGCTGCTCAGTATACCCCTGATTCTTTTCTCGATCTTTTTTACACTTTGCATGCTTTTGTGAAGTCGGCGGCTTGGCAGGAAACTCAATTTAAAATCCTCCACAGGGCTTACATTACTCGAGAGCGAGGGGCGGGCATGGGTTTATGGGAAGACTCGTTGTGTACTAGGTGCTCAGGGGCCTCGGGGACGCTCTTCCACTCCTTTTTGGAGTGTCCTCACCTATCTATCTGGAATTTTTCTTTTGCACAGTTGCAGTTGGTCTTGCAGCGATCAGTTGAGTGGGATTACAAGACATTGCTCCTCGGTGACCAGTCTCTGTTGGAGGAGCAGGGTTTCCAGGTGCCGCAACGGCGCTTCATTTACATGACTGTACTGACGGTTAAACGTACAATCTTACAATATTGGGTGCAGGCGGGATCTGTCCCCTTGGACAGCTTGCTGAATCAGATGATTGAGCTGGCGCGATTCGAACTTCGCTATTTTAAACGCTCTTCTAACCCTGAGATACTGGCTTACCTGGCTCTTTGGAGGGTGTTCCTGCAGCTACCTCTGGTTCTCCGGCGTGGGATGGGTGGGGAGGGGGGGCTGGTATGAATGGATGGTGGGAATGGTGAGTATGGGAGGGGTTTGCATGTCTGGTTGCCTGATCTGTGTTGGTTGGTATGTGTGCTACTTCCTTTGTGGAACATAATAGGGGGTGGGTTGGGTCTGTTTTCCAACAACATAAAAAGTCCTGAGGCTTACATAAGAGACGGGCTGTTATTACTTGGAATGCCTTGTGCTTGGTGGTTTCTCTTGTTCTACTGTTGGGGATTGTTCTGCCTCTGTATTGCTAGTCTGTATCTGTCTTTTTGTTATGCACTTGTGTTCTGTATTATTGGATTTGCCTGTTTCTCTTGTGGTCTCTTGAATAAAAATGATGTTCAAAAAAAAAAAAACAATACATAACCAACTAGAAATAATAGGAAAATGGGGAGAACTACAAATTAGAAGTAAAGAATACACAGAAGGTAAACCACAATGGGGAAGCTAGGGAGCAAAGATTAAAAAATGATTCTGGCTGTAAACCAAATCTATTTAACAGTTAAATGCATCTTGGAAAAGGTAGGTCTTTAGATTTCCCTTGAATTTATCTAAGTTGTTTTCTGCCCTAATATGAAGAGGTAAGAAATTCCATATTGTAGGGGCCATAATTGCGAACGAGGTAGTCCGATGTGTGCTAATAATTTTCAAAGATGGTATATGAAGTAGATACTGAGAAGAGGATCTTAAAGCTCTTGTGAAATAAGAAGTTTATGGATAAAGGCCGGTTCTTTGGTGGTTTGAGCCTTGAAAGAAAGGATAGCTATTTTATATATGATATGGTGTGATATTGGCAACCAGTGAGCTGTTTTTGGTAGTGGAGTGACATGGTCGAATTTTTTTTTGTTTGTAATCATTTTTATGGCCATGTTTTGTATCAATTGTAGTCATCGGATATCTTTTTGGTAGATACTCTTATACAATGCATTACAGTAATCAAGCTTAGATATAATAAGAGAATGTATTAGAATATTGAGAGATTGAGGGTCTAGAATGTTTGCAAGAGAACTGATCATCCTTAGTCTAATGAAACAATTTTTTACTACAGAGCTAATTTGTGGGCGATAAGTTAATTTGTTATCTATTATTACACCCAAAATTTTTGTTGCCATGGATCGGCAGATGAAAAACACTGTTTTGTGCCCGATGGACGTACCGGCCCTGGGGACCAGCGGTTGAAGAGCACTGATCTAGGCGGTTTACAATCAAGTACTCAAGCATTTTCTCTATCTGTCCCGGTGGGCTCACAATCCAGCTGTCTTGCATTCTGCTCATCAATACAAAGATTTACACAAAAAAGTCACAGTTTGAGCACATTACTGTCATATGTTTTGTTCTTTATAAAGCTTGATAGATGTCTGCCGTTTTTCAATGATTCTGTGACACTCCTTCCAGGAAAAGTTGCTTGTGACACAACAGCTTGCCAAGCAAGATCTGCAAAGATGGTAAAAATAGAGGCGCTGACTTCAAAACTAGCACACGTTTTGATATCTGATACTCCAAAGCAATTAATCACCAAAAGCCACACCAAAGAAACTTCGAAAACGTTATTTTTAGCAAGTCGCATTGAATGAAGTAACAAAATGGCAAGAAAACTTTGAAGGTTGCTGGAACATATGGATGAACTATAAGTGAAGTGAAGCCATGTGTGTCCAAAAAATTACAGTTAATGATACTTTGAGAAATATGATGACAAGATGAAGAGAATACTGAGTGATTGGGCCTGATGCAGAACATATGCACAGGATGTATTACCCTACGAGGGGCGGCTGAAAAGTTCTCAGCCCAACTAAGAAGAGAATGATGTGGCGCCATGAAACTTACAAGATATTCCACACTTTTCTCGACACTTGTCATTTCAATGAAATGAAATGTGTCAAGAAAAGTGTGGAATAAACTTGCAAGTTTCATGGCTTCACATTATTCTCTTCTTGGTTGGGCTGAGAACTTTTCGGCAGCCCCTTCATATATCTACTTCAATATTTTTCAATAAAAGGAGACAGAATAAGCAAGAATTATAAAGCAAGTAAACTCACGGAAAACTTAAGTGAGGTCTACTGTCATTGGATTTTAGCTTCCATGCATTCACGTAAATCCTTTAGAAATGTTTTAAGGGTGATTTTATAACTGAGAACATACTATCGTATTTTCACGCATATAACGCGCACGTTATACACGATTTTACAAACCGAGTATAACCATGCGCGTTATATGTGTGAGCGCGTTATACAAATTTTTTTTCAGTACAATCCGGCATCCCCCCTGCGAACCGGAATCCTCCCCCCCGCTCGTGTCACCCCCTCCCCCGTGATCCTACATCCCCCCCCCAGCACCGCAAAGACATCGGTCACTTACCCGATTGGGCACCGGCACCAGCACCAATGCACAGGATGTGCCAGTGCCAGTGCCCGAAGATCCTCCCTCGTTGGGCTGGGCTGGGCGGTGCGAGGGAGATCCTCCCTCTTCCCTGTGCCGGGCTGGACTGGGCTTTGAGCATTTGCGCATGCTCAAAGCCTTCTGGTCTCGCTCTCTCCGAGATTCTAATCTCGGAGAGAGCGAGACCAGAAGACTTTGAGCATGCGCAAATGCTCAAAGCCCAGTCCAGCCCGGCACAGGGAAGAGGAAGGATCTCCCTCGCACCGCCCAGCCCAACGAGGGAGGATCTTCGGGCACTGGCACTGGCACTGGCACGTCCTGTGCATTGGTGCTGGTGCCGGTGCCCAATCGGGTAAGCGACCGATGTCTTTGCGGTGCTGGGGGGGGATGTAGGATCGTGGGGGAGGGGGGGTGACGCGAGCGGGGGGGGAGGCCGGTTCGCAGGGGGGATGCCGGATCGCACTGAAAAAAAAAATTTGTATAACGTGCTCACACATATAACGCGCATGGTTATACTCGGTTTGTAAAATCGTGTATAACGCGCGCGTTATATGCATGAAAATACGGTAATCCATGTGAGAGAAACAGCAAATTTTCTAACCAAAATATGCTTGCATTTCTATTGTGAAAACTACTCCAGCAACTGTACTTGTCTCTGTGTGATTAGTCTACGAGGTCTGACAATTAAGTTCAGGAAATCATCCTAGAAAAAGTGCTGCACACCTCATTGCTGCATAGCACTGTGGTCACCTTCAAAATACTCCCCTTGGCAAGCTATGCACTAATGCCAACGCCACCCTTCAAAGCAATTTTGGAACTCTTTTTCTGGAATGCCCATCAGAGCTGTTGTCGTATTACCCTTGATGTTCTGAATGTCATCAAAATGTCTTCCTTTCAATATTTCCTTTATCTTCGCATAAAGAAAAAAAGTCATTGGGGGTCGGATCAGATGAGTAGGGAGGGTGTTCCAGTGTCATGTGAGCTGGTGCATTGTCGTGATGCAAGAGCCATGAGCTGGTGAAAAGTTCAGGTTGTTTTCATTTAACTTTTTCACGCAGCCTTTCCAGCACTTCCAAATAGTAAACTTGGTTAACTGTTTGTTCAGTTGGTACAAATTCATAATGAATAATCCCTCTGATATCAAAAAAGGTTAGCAACATTGTTTTGACTCTTGATTTTGGACTGGCGGAACTTTCTTTGTCATGGAGAACTGACTGACTTCCACTGTGCCCTTTGAAGCTTTGTTTCAGGGTCAAATTGATATACCCAGAGTTGTACCTAGGGTATGTGATACCTGGGGCCCATTGTTTTTTGACACCCCCTGCAATCATTTTTGACACCCACTCTCTCCCCAATGTAAAAAAATATTTTTAGTAATGTTCCCCCCAGGTGCCAGCCATGAGGGGGTGTTCCCGGCCTAGGAGTCATGGTCCGGGAACTTCCCTTCTCACGGCCCAGTGCCAATGCTCGGATAGTCCCCGTGGCCCAGCATGTTCCCAGCCTTCTCTCCCTTTACCTTCCATGAAGCTGAAAAAACTGCCGGCCTCAGCAGTGATTCAGCTACGTCGCCCGCGGCTCCCTTTCCTGTGTCTGCCTCTGCAATCCACCCGGGTGGAAACAGGAAGTTGCACCATTGGCAGACGCAGAAAGCAGGAAGGGGAGCCGCGGGCAACATAGCTGAATCATTGCCGAGACCGGCAGTTTTTTAAGCTTCACAGAAAGTAAAGGGAGAGAACATAAGAACATAAGCAGTGCCTCCGTCGGGTCAGACCATAGGTCCATCCTGCCCAGCAGTCCGCTCCTGCGGCGGCCCCAACAGGTCACGACCTGTCTGAATCACCAGAAGGGGCCCCCTTGCCACCTTGGTTCCTCATTGAAGTCCTATCTTCCCATCAAAGTCCTAGCCCTCCGGTCTTGCACATGCACGACCTGGTTGGCTCTCTATACTTATTACCTGGTTAGCTTCTATACTTGTGTTACATCCCAGCACCTCTCTCAGTATCCCACGATCCCTTTATCCCTCAGGAATCCGTCCAATCCCTGTTTGAATCCCTGTACTGTACTCTGCCTGATCACTTCCTCCGGTAGCGCATTCCAAGTGTCCACGACCCTTTGGGTGAAGAAAAACTTCCTTGCATTTGTTTTGAACCTATCTCCCTTCAGTTTCTCCGAATGTCCCCTCGTACCTGTTGTCCCCCTCAGTCTGAAGAATCTGTCCCTATCCACCCTCTCTATGCCCCTCATGATCTTGAAGGTCTCTATCATATCTCCCCTGAGCCTCCTTTTTTCCAGAGAGAAGAGCCCCAACCTATCCAACCTCTCGGCATATGGGCAGTGTTCCAGCCCTCTTACCAGTTTCGTTGCTCTCCTTTGGACTCTCTCAAGTACCGCCATGTCCTTCTTGAGGTGCGGCGACCAATACTGAACGCAGTATTCCAGATGTGGACGCACCATCGCTCGATACAATGGTATGATGACTTCCCGCGTCCTGGTTGTTATGCCCCTCTTTATGATGCCCAGCATCCTGTTGGCTTTTTTCGAGGCTGCTGCGCACTGTGCAGATGGCTTCAGTGATGCATCCACCAGTACACCCAAGTCTCTCTCAAATCTGCTGTCTCCCAACAATGCCCCCCCCCCCCAATTTGTAGTTGAACAACAGGTTCTTTTTCCCTATATGCATGACTTTGCATTTTTCCACGTTAAAGCGCATTTGCCATTTGTTTGCCCAGTCTTCCAGCTTGTCCAGGTCCCTTTGCAGGTCCTCACACTCCTCCCTGGACCTAACTCTGCTGCACAGTTTGGTATCGTCTGCAAATTTTATAACCTCGCACTTTGCCTCCTTTTCCAGGTCATTGATAAATATGTTGAAGAGTAACGGCCCCAGCACCGATCCCTGTGGCACACCGCTCGTGACTCCCCGCCAGTCAGAATATTGGCCCTTTACTCCGACCCTCTGCAGTCTACCCGACAACCAGTGCTTGATCCATCTGTGCACATCCCCTCCCACCCCGTGGTTCCACAGCTTCTTAAGCAGCCTTTCATGTGGCACCTTGTCAAAAGCCTTTTGAAAATCGAGGTAAATGATGTCTATGGGTTCCCCATTGTCCACCCGACTGCTTATTCCCTCAAAGAAGTACAGAAGGTTCGTTAGGCACGACCTTCCCTTACAGAATCCGTGCTGGCTTGTTCTCAGTAGGCCATTCCTCTCGATGTGCTCGCAGATGCCGTCTTTGATCATAGCTTCCACCATCTTCCCTATAATTGAAGTCAGGCTCACCGGTCTGTAGTTCCCGGGGTCACTCCTCGATCCCTTCTTGAAGATTGGTGTGACATTCGCCAATTTCCAGTCCTCTGGTACTTCTCCAGATTTCAAGGATAGGTTGCAAACATGCTGGATTGTGCCCGCTATTTCTTGTCTTAGTTCCTTCAGAACCCTTGGGTGGATCCCGTCCGGGCCCGGTGATTTGCCGCATTTTAACCTGTCTATCTGTTTGAGGACATCCTCCTTACTTACCTCTATGTGCTCCAATTTTTCAGCCTGTTCCCCACTCATGAGCTCCTCTGAGTCCGGTATATTAGATGTGTCTTCGCTCGTGAAAACCGACGAAAAGAACGTGTTCAACCTCTCAGCTACCTCTTTATCCTCCTTAATCACTCCCTTCCTATCCCCATCGTCCAACGGCCCCACCTCCTCTCTTGCTGGTCGCTTCCCCTTTACGTAACTGAAAAATGCCTTGAAGTTTTTCGCCTCCCTGGCCAGCCCCTCTTCGTATTCCCCTTTTGCTTTACTAACCTCTCGGTGGCATTCCTTTTGGCATTTCCTGTGCGCCTGGTGATTTTCCTCCGTTGGGTCCTTTTTCCATCTCCGAAAGGATACTTTTTTGTCATTTATTGCCCTCTTTACTTCAGTTGACATCCAAACCGGGTCCTTTGACCGCTTGTTCTTGCAGCCTTTCCTGAAACTGGGGACGTACATTCTTTGTGCTTCCTGCAGGGTGTCCCTGACTAGGGTCCAGGCGCTTCCTACAGTCTCCATCCTAAAGATGTTTCTGAGCTTCCTCCCCACCATTTCCCTCATAGCAACATAGTTCCCTTTCCTGAAGTTGAGCGCAGTTGTTGCGGTCCTCCTTACTATGGGTGTCCCCCTTTCTAAAGTGAATCTGATCGCGTTGTGGTCACTGTTGCCTAGTGGTCCTCCCACTTCTACCCTTCTTGCAGGCCCCCCTAATCCGTTTAGGATGAGGTCAAGAGTAGCACCCCCTCGCGTTGGTTCCGTGACTAGTTGCTCCATGAAGCAGTCCCTCACAGCTTCTACAAATCCTGTTTCCCTAGTGCAGTTGGAGTGACCCATACTCCAGTCTATCCCCGGGTAGTTGAAGTCCCCCATCACTGTTACACTTCCAGTCCTGCATTCCTGTCTCAGTTCAGCTTCCAAATCGTGTCCGACTCCTTCTGGCGTACCAGGTGGGCGATAGTACAGCCCCAGTTTTATGTCTGCACCCTTGTTTCTCGGCAATTTGACCCATAGCGATTCCAGCCCCTCCGCCTCTGCCTCTGCCTTCGTTGCCATATCCATCCCGACCGAGTAGATAGAGTCCTTTATATATAGTACTATGCCTCCCCCCTTCTATGTCCCTCCTGTAGAGCTTGTACCCCGGCAGCGCCACATCCCATTGATTTTCCTCTGTCCACCGGTTTCTGTAATTCCAATTATATCCAGGTCCTCCCCCTTGGCCACGACTTCTAGTTCACCCATCTTGGCCATGAGGCTTCTTGCATTTGCGTATAAGCATCGCAGGTCCCGTCGTTTTTTCTCCACCTCTGCATTTACCTCTGCATTTACCTGGGCCGCCTCCCCTTGAGTTTCGGGCAGTTCTCCTGTTCCCTGTGCTTCTGCTTTGCCCTCAGCCTGTACCTTCGTAACTTTCAGCTTCCTCACATTCCCGCCACCCCGCTTCCCCGCTTTTCCTCTGGGTTTTCTAGCCCTACCGGCCCTCTCATGGGCTATCATCCCTTGAGCCTCTGTTTGATCCCCTTCGCCTTGTGGCACCCCTATATTGCTCTCAGCTTTCGCCCTCGTGCCACCCAGTCCCCCTGTGTCTCCATGCCCCTTAGTCTCCTCCCAGCAAGCTCCCTTTACCTGATGTTTCCCTCGCTGTCTGATCACAAGATCCACCGGTCCCTCTACTTCCTCCCTGCAGTCAGCCCGTTCAGCATCTGTTCTGGATACTGTTGTCCGAAGCGTCAACATCAGATCAGCTGTCAGCTTTCCCCCTCTCCTCAGTTTAAAGCCCTCTCGATCTCCTTCCTTACATTGGCTGCCAGTAGTCTAGTTCCCGCTGTGCTCAGGTGCAGGCCGTCCCTCCGGTAGAGCTTGCTCTTTCCCCAGAAGGACGTCCAGTTCCTCACAAAGTGGAAGCCCTCCTCCTGGCACCATCTCCTCAACCATGCATTCACAGCCTGGAGGTCTGCCTGCCTCTTTGCATCTGCTCTCGGTACAGGCAGGATCTCTGAGAATGCTATCCTCCGTGTACTCCGCTTCAGCTTTCGTCCCAGGACCCTGAACTGGTCAGTCAGTGAGGCCATGCTGAAGTTCCTCCGGCTCACATCATTCGTTCCGACGTGGATTATCACCGCAGTCTCCTCTGTCTCTGCTCTGTCCAGGATCCTCTCGATCCTATCAGTGATGTCTCGTGTCTTGGCCCCTGGGAGACAAGTCACTAGCCGGTCCTCCCTTCCTCCGGCTACGTGACTATCCACCTCTCTCAAGATCGAGTCTCCCACAACAATAGCAGACTTCCCTTGTCTCAGCAACCTCCTCTGTCTCAGGTCCGTGTCCCTGGTGTAGTGCGGTGTCTCTCCCTCGGGGTCCCGGTGAATCGCGGTCTCCTCCTCTTGCGTGGTTCCTCCGCTAGGTCCTTCCCCGGTGTCGCTTTGTGGATCCTGGGTCTCGTCTGCCAACATCCGTCTGTGCAGCTGCTGGTCCTGTCCTTCCACCTTCCTGTAGGCCTCCTCGATGAATCTCTCGAGGTCCCTCACCTGGTCCACACTGGAGCCAGAAGGCTGTGAACATGCTGGGCCACGGGGACTATCCAGAGCCTTGGCACCGGGCCATAAGAAGGGAAGTTCCCGGGCCATGACTCCCAGGCCGGGAACTTAATTGTCAGACCTGTCTTTTCTATATTTTCTATATTTTACCTGGTGTTATAATTATTTTAATGTAAGCCAATATGGCCTGCGTTCAGAAATAATGGGAAAACAAGTTTCTATTATCAATAATAATAAAAATAATATTTTATAAGTCTGCTAATATTCTGGGTTATTCTGTATGCATACAGACTTATTTTCGAAAGTCTGCATGTAAATGCAAGCCACTCACTCAACCATGACTTGGGAAGACCTCCACTTTGTTTGGGTGAAGAATATATGTGCGCATGCTGTAAACACATAACTTTAGGGACCTTTTACAAAGATGTGTCTTTATGTGAGTATTTCCTGTGCCCACGAAAACCCTGATTTTCTTCTTTTTTTTTTCCATTAATGGCCATGCACTAATTTTACAAAAATCAAAACAAAATCGCAAAACTGTAGATGTAAGACTGGAAAAATATGTCAATTATCTCTTGTGGAAGGAGGAAAGCCTCCGATCATGTGTCCATTTTCACATGCCAGCCCACTGGCCATTCAGCTAAGGCGGACATCAATTTTAATCACTGGCCATCCTCCACCACCCTTAATTACTGTGCAAAAATCAGGCTGTGCAAACTTCCATTGATGATATATAAATAATATTAAAAGTGCAAAAACCACTTATCTTATTAATGTCAGGCAACTTGTTTTAGGCTCATTCTGATTCTGACGAGCTCGTTTCGCAATATCTTCCTCAGAGAACCAGAGAAACCATAAAGTGTTTGTAATAACAAAGCTGTATCCCAACAGCTCACACTGCCCAAGTCACCTTACATATCCTTAATAATAGCATCTGTAATGTGATAATGCTGTCATTCTCCCTGTCTCATCAGCTTAAAACCTCAGGGTCATCTTTGACTCGTTTCTTTTCTTCTCTTCTACCTCTCTAACACCCCTTCCTACCACAAAGTCCGACTTCCTAGGCTACTAGAACTCAACCTGCAAAGAGACACTGGATAAATTAGCCCCATTTAAATGCAGACAGAAAAACCCCCACAAAGAACCTCAAACAAATGGTTTGATAGAGAAATAAAATCCTTGAAAAAGTCCTGTTGCAGCCTAGAATGCTATTGGATAAACCACCCCAACCCAGAAAACAAGATCATCTAGAACAGGGATCTCAAAGTCCCTCCTTAAGGGCCGCAATCCAGTCGGGTTTTCAGGATTTCCCCAATGAATATGCATTGACAGCAGTGTATGCACATAGATCTCATGCATATTCATTGGGGAAATCCTGAAAACCCGACTGGATTGCGACCCTCAAGGAGATCCCTGATCTAGAAGAAGAAAATCTTACCAGGGGATGCTGAAAAGTTCTCAGTCTAACCAACCAACTTCTTAAATTCTGAGTGTATTTTGCCACTGTAGCTGAAAAGAGTGTTATCTTATTTTGTTAAGTGCCAATTTTCAGAAATGAAATTCTGTTTTGACATTGTTTCAGATCATTGATTGAACCATATCCCCATCATTCTCTTCTTGGTTTGGCTGAGAACTTTTCAGTGCCCCCTCGTAATGTGAAGACTTTCAGTCTCTGGTAACCATAGCTGAGATTGTGATGTCATAATGTTTCATCCCACCAATAAGAGCCAGTCTCATCAGTGATGTCACAATGACTTGATTGTCCTATACTTGGCTCACTTTTCTTATCTACGAGGGGGTGCTGAAAAGTTCTCAGCCCAACCAACCTCCTTCCTAAATTCTGAGCATTGCCACTGTAGCTGAACAGAATGTTATCTTATTTTGTTAAGTGCCAATTTGCAGAATTGAAATTCTGTTTTTTGACATTGTTTCAGATCATTGATTGAACCATATCCACATCATTCTCTTCTTGGTTGGGCTGAGAACTTTTCAACACCCTCTTGTAGACTACAAATCCTTCTTAAGTAAAAAAATAAAAAATAAAAAATAAAAAAAAGAGGAAGGCATACTATTCCAAAAGTATAGGAAACAAAACATCAAATGTTAATAAATTATTTCTCCTAGTAGATCAAATGACCAACACAATTTCTCTCACAAACAGCAACAACACCACCACTCCCTCAGCCCCAGAATTAGCCAGTTATTTTGAAAGAAAAATTCAGACAATTTGAGATCAAATAGCTACAAGTATAAACACAATCACCCTAGCAATGAATATGAACCAAACCCAGCTGGCAGAAAGTAGATGGCCACATACATAAGAAAAAAGCTCTAGAAAATGACTCCACAATGGAGAAAAGACTTACCCCTCCCCCCCTTTTTTTTTACTAAGCCTTTATAGAGGTTTCTACTGCAGCCCAGAATGTTGGAACATTTCGTGTCCTGGGCCGTGATAGAAACCTCTACCATGGCGTTGAAAAAGAGGGCCTTAATTAGGGTTACCAGATTTTCCTTTGGGAAAATCCAGACCCATGGCCACGTCCCCAGGACTGCCCAGCTCCACTTCTGTCATGCCCTGTTCCACCCCCAGATGGCATCCGCACATGCGCAGACATGAATCAATGATGACATATGATGTCATCGCATTGTGTCCACACATGCGCGGATGCCCCTTCCTGGCACGGTTTGGTCAGGAAGATTTTTGAAACCCAGACAAAATGCAGGGATTTAAAAAGCCGTCCGGACTCTCAGACATGTCCAGGGAAATCTGGATATCTGGTAACCCTAGCTTTAATGATTTAGGCCCCATGTGAATAACGTTGATGAGTAAATGCCTCAACCTATTTTTCAAACTTCAAGTTTTAAGTTTATTTGCAATTTTCTATCTCACTCATCAAGTAAACGTCTGAGCAGCGTACAATTTAAAATAGTATGTAAAGGGGTAAATAAAGAATCTATCATCAGAGCTAGAGGAGGACGAAACTACAATTTCAGCACTAAAAGGGGGAAAGGGAAGCAAATAGGAACAACTGTGTAGTCTCTAAGGCAGGGGTGGGCAACTCCGGTCCTCGAGGGCCGGAATCCAGTCGAGTTTTCAGGATTTCCTCAATGAATATGCATGAGAACTATTTGCATGCACTGCTTTCAATGCGTATTCATTGAGGAAATCCTGAAAACTCGACTGGATTCCGGCCCTCGAGGACCGGAGTTGCCCACCCCTGCTCTAAGGGGTCTTTTTACTAAGGCGCGCTAATCAGTTTAGTGTGCTCTAAAGATTAGCACGCACTAAATGCTGAGGCGCCCATTGTATTCTATTATTAGTGCACACTAAATCAGGTAGCATGCCTTCGTCAAAGGACCCCTTTTCCCTTTCCTATTGTTTTTAACCTTAATTGTTTTTCTCTTATCAATCAAATTGTATTTCTTTCCTTGCCTTTCCTTGTGGTTTATTATGTTTGTATAAGTTGGTTTTTATTATGTTTAGTAGATTTAGTCCCTGTGTTAGTTGTATTTGTTTCCCCTAACTTTGTAATTTTTATCGATTTGTACATCGCTTAGAATTTGGAATAGATGATTAATCAAATTTTATAATAAACTTGAAACTTGAAGATATGATCCCTATGTTGCAAAAACCTGTAATTGTTCTTTGAATTGAACAAGGGTTGTTGGTTGGTTTTTTTTTGTAGGCACAGGGCAACCTTGCTAGCTGCATCATTAACTCTTCAACGATTTTTCTTGCCTTGTTTTGTAGACAGTTGATACAGCAGCTCCTTTTTATGACAGTTCCCCCCCCCCCCTTGAAATGTTTATGGCTCACTGCTACTCTTGAAAGTCACTTTGTGAAGATGAAATGTTAAATCTCACGTGCGTGTCTGCTTCCTCCAATTACAGGTCAGCTCCGTCCCTGCTCAACGAAAAGGGATGACTTGACTTTGCCTCTGTTTGCTTTATTCATCAGGACTTTATATGGCTAATAAGTCATTTTATATCATCAGTTGAGGTCACCAGCTTGAGCTTCACAATCCATTTTACTGAGCTCCCCAAACTCGCGCGGCTGCCTGAAGTTTCATTGGAAGTGAGGATGAGAGAGGGCAGTGGCTCTTTCCCATCAGAAGTCAAACTCTGAAAATATTTTAACACGCAAAAGTGTCAAGCTTTTTTCTGCATGTTAAACCCTACTTACTAGAATCCAATCTATAATTGGCTAACACTCTTAATCCCTCGGGGAGAATGTTTGAACTTAGGAAAAATACAAAATGATTACAAAAATTCTTTAAATAATGGATTGTGGGCTCGGGCAGTAACTCATAGGTGACCAGCACCAGACATGAGTCTAAATGAGAACTGCCCCATACATCATTTAGTCCTATTTGATATTATCAATCTAATCAAAATCCCATTTAAATCAAACATTCACACCAGAGGAAAAAGTACAAAACTGAATAGATGGAAAAATATGAAATAAATAAACTCCCAAGAATCGTCACAATATCTAATCAGTAATTAAGTATAAAGTGCAAAAGTGCTCACAAAAAATTCATGCTAAAATTGTTGTGCTCCATTGCTTCTTTTTTTAAATTCTTTATTCATTTTTACATCAAATACATAGTGCAAACAGAAGAATAAATAAGTAATATAGCATACTGCACTCTGTTCCAATCAAATAATATACAGTTATTAAATCCCACTTCCCAACCTCCCTCCCCCCCCTCCCCTCCCCTCCTGGATGTGTATAACACTCTTTCACAAAACAAAGGGAAATAATATTAATATATCATAACTTGTAGTAATTTGTTATTAGAGCTGTTTCCAGACGGATTTGTCTTCCTGCTGCCATACTCAATCAGGAAGTAGTATCTTTTTGTGAAATTAGTCCAAAAATAGGTAGATTTATATTATGGAGGGAGGAGCAGTACATTCACCCGACCACCCACATCGGCATCCAAACCACGCCCCCTTCCATTGCTTCTTATTAAAATTTCATAATAATTAGGCACAGACTATATTTATATATTTATTTTTCACAGAAACATATTGGAAGGTGAAAGTTTATATGCCCTGAAGAAACGGTTTGTATCGTGAAACATCGGCTTCTACTCACATATCACTTTGATTCCTTATGGCTTAGAGATTATAGCTGTTTCGTCCTGTACTAACTGCGGCACTTGCACATTCCCTCTGGAAGTTTTTTAAGCCAATGATGTGGGTGGAGGAGGTTTGAGCTTTGAGCTCTGCCTAAAAAGAAAACCTGAGGCTTTTTTCTTCCGGGGGTTAGTGCTCTCAGCTTAAAGAGTGGAGTTTGTACTAAGTTAAAATAATATCACTTACACAATACAGCGTGTTACACAGCTATCTGCTTAACATAGAACAGGGCAGGGAATGAGCAGGCAATGGGTGGGAACGTTGGGCCTGATTCTCTATAGTGCACCTTAGTCTGCCTACATTGCAGGCATGCAAGCGCGCGGTTAAAGTGTGGCGCAGTGGTTAAAGCTACAGCCTCAGCACCCTGAGGTTGTGGGTTCAATCCCATGTTGCTCCTTGTGACACTGGGCAAGTCACTTAATCCCCCCATTGCCCCAGGTACATTAGATAGATTATGAGCCCAATGGGACAGACAGGGAAAAATGCTTGAGTACCTGAATAAATTCATGTAAACCGTTCTGAGCTCCCCTGGGAGAACGGTATAGAAAATTGAATAAATAAATAAATAAATAAAATAAATAAACCACTAGGCGCATGTAGAATCGTGCCTACAATTTTGTATAGATGCATGACATGCAGGCCAGCATTTTGCAGGCCTACATTTCAGGCGCCTACCTTGCACGTACGAAGGCGTATAGCGATGCCTAAGCACACGTAAGGCAACTTCCAGCATAAACCACGCCTCTTCCTGCCTTACACATGCTTAGGCGTCGCTATGCATCTTCATACACGTAAGGTAGGCACATTAATACAGTGCGCCTTTTTTAAATGTGTTCTGCCTTTGGATAGTTAGGGGTGATAGCACGCCTACCGCCGCCTAACTTTAGCACGCACTATAGAGAATCAGGTCCTTAGTTACCATGAATTAACTTTAAGTGTGCAGACAACATGGCACACTTAGCTGGTAGATGCAACTGCTGCTTTGCATTATCTTAATGCATTTCAGTATTAAGTGTACAGAAAGATGCTGGGAATGCCCCTAACAGGTCACACAGAGGTTTTGCAGTTATCAAATATTAATTGTATCATTTAATACACAATAACTGCAAAACATTACCATATTACGGAGCCTATTGGCAGTGGCGTACCTAGGGTATGTGGCACCCGGGGCCCATCATTTTTTGACACCCCCCCCTATGTAAAAAAATATTTTTTGTAATGACCATGAAACAGAATAAATGGTCAGAATAGAAACAGGCAGTGAAAATTTTCTTATATTCCAAACATAACATAACATAAATTATGTCTGAATTGTCATGACATCAGAAGTACATATGGAGTAGTTGCAGGTGATGCTTGGGACAGTTCTGATTGTGTTAGTTCGGTTTTATGTGTTTTTTGAATAGAAGGGTTTTTATTTCTTTTTGAAGGTTTTGCAGTATGTGGTCGATGTCAATTGGTTGTAGGGTTGGGGGTCGAGTGTTGCAGCTCGAATGGCTAGGAGGTTGTCGAACAGTTTTTTCTTTTGACGTTTTTGGTTGGAGGGTGTGTGAATGGTGCGTGAGTTCTCCTATTTCTGTTTGAAGTGGATTGAATTATTTAGCTGAAGAAATTAGTTACCCCCTCATCCCACACACATTAATTCTCTTCCATTTTTGTTCCCATTATAAAAAACACTGATAAGTTCCCAGAAAAAAAAATACATTAAAATAAGAAGTGAAAACAAAGGCCCCTACAGATGAGAACATAACATAAGAATAGCCTAACTGGGTCAGACCAATGGTCCATCATGCCCAGTAGCCCTTTCTCATGGTAGCCAATCCAGGACACTAATACCTGGTCAAAACCCAAAGAGTAGCAACATTCCATGCTACCGATCCAGGGCAAGCAGACACTTCCCCCATGTCTTAATAACAGATTATGGACTTTTCCTCCAGGAATTTGTCCAAATCTTTCTTAAAACCAGCTACACTATCTGCTTTTACCATAACTTCTGGCCACTTCATTTTTAAGTTTAGATCTTTCCTTTCAAACAGAGACCTTGCTAGATGTCAAATACAGCACAAGGTAACTTCACATGGACTTAGCTGTGCAGGAAATGTGAATCTCCTCATACACCCACCATATAGTGCAAAAATGTGCAAAGGTCTGTTTTTTTCTTTCGATCACTACATAGCCTAATGCCACACAAGCAGCGCTGTTATAAACATATTCTGTAGGTCGATGCTAAGGATAACAAAGTTTCCTTCCTTGGACCAGAAGGAGATACTGATAAACCACTGGAAGAGATCCCAAACAACACCCAAAGACCCACTCAGTGTGTGAACCAGTTGAGTGGAGTGGACTAACTGGGGGGTGGAAATGGGCCCGGAGTTTGCTCAGCAGAATTTCCCAGACCACCTCTTCCTCTCAACACATTGACACGCTGCCACCATCACCACTAGGAACACCTCACTGGGTAGGCCAGCTATGCTATAAACTTTATAAAACACATTATTATATTTTCTTATAAAGCACATATTTTAACTGAACTCTCTGACATCCTCAGCCTTTCCATTCACAAAAATAGAAGGAAGAAAAGTTCCCATTTCCTGCTGTCTCATGTCCCCGGCCTATACAATATTTTTTTTCTGCAGACCCTTCAAAAGTCTGACCAAATCCTCGTTTCACTTGCATTATAAAGTACTGAGGATGCCATCTCTCCCCAATCCCAGGTCCTAAAGTCTAAGACAGTAGCGCAAACTAATGCTGCCAGATTCAGGAAAAAATTTTTTGATTCGATTCAGCCTATTGCAGGGGTGTCCAATGTCGGTCCTCGAGGGCCGCAATCCAGTCGGGTTTTCAGGATTTCCCCAATGAATATGCATTGAAAGCAGTGCATGCACACAGATCTCATGCATATTCATTGGGGAAATCCTGAAAACCCGACTGGATTGCGGCCCTCGAGGACCGACATTGGACACCCCTGGCCTATTGAATTGGTTTTTCAATTCGATTTTCCTGCCCAGTTGGGTGATTTTTTTCAAAACTCCTGGTGGGTTTTATAGCTTTTTCACCCCCTTTGGCTTCTCCTAACCACACTGGCGCTGTGGTGTAAATACAATAAAGAAACAAAAAGGACTTTTCCTCTCTCTGTTAAATCCTAGCTCACGTTTGCAGTCCAACACCAGCTCTGGCAGGATACACATTTCAAATCTGACATATTATAATCACAAAACAGAAAATAAAATTAATTTTTCTACCTTTTGTTGTCTGGTTATATTTCAAATCTTGTTGGTCCAAGGCTCTGGTTTTCTTCTGATAACTTGCTTGCCAGGGTCTCCTTCTTTCTGCATGCTAACCATCCATCTGCCAACTCTGTCCTCTCTTTCCATTTCCCTTCCCTTCCCAGGAAGTCTGGTATCTTTCCTTTTTTTCATCTCCCTCCACAGATCCACCTTTTCTTAAATACCCCTTCATCCGGCATCTCTCCCTCCTTCCCCACCACCCCAGAGTCCACCATCTCTCCCTTTCTTTTCCTAATTACCCTCCTATCCAGTATCTCTATCCCTCCTCCACACCATCCCTTGTGTCCAATTTCTCTCCCTTTCTGTTCCTTCCCTCCCTAAATCCCATGGTCCATCATCTCTCTCCCTCTCCTCTATTTTCAGACCCATTATTTCTTCTCCCCCCCAAAGTTTGGCATATGCACGTCTCTTTGAACACCCCCTTCCCTCCGTGTACTTCTAAATCATGGTCCCCCCCCAAAGGCCTGACCCCCTTAAAGGTCTGCCTGTCCCCCCTTGAAGGCCTGTCCCATCCCTTTGTAGGCCTGTCCCCCCCTTGAAGGTCTGCACCCCCCGAAGGCCTGCACCCCCCCGAAGGCCTGTCCCCCACTTGAAGGCCTGTCCCACCCCCTTGTAGCTTCTCCCCCCCTTGTAGGCCTGTCCCCCCTTGAAGGCCTGCCTGCCTGCCTTTCCCCCTCTTGAAGGCCTGTCCCACCCCCCTTGTAGGCCTGTCCCCCCTTGAAGGCCTGCCTGCCTGCCTTTCCCCCCCTTGAAGGCCTGTCTCCCCCTTGAAGGCCTGCACCCCCTCTTGAAGGCCTGCACTCCCTTGAAGGTCTGCACCCCCCCGAAGGCCTGTCCCCCCCTTGAAGGCCTGTCCCCCCCTTGAAGGCCTGCCTGCCTTTCCCCCCTTGAAGGCCTGTCCCCCCCCTTGAAGGCCTGCACCCCCTTGAAGGTCTGCACCCCCCCAAAAGCCTACACCCCCCCGAAGGCCTGCCTGCCCCCCCCTTGAAGGCCTGCACCCCTTGAAGGTCTGCACCCCCCCCAAAGGCCTGTCCCCCCTTGAAGGCCTGCCTGCCTGCCTGTTACCCCCTCCCCCTTGAAAGCCTGCCTGCCCGCCCGCCCCACCCTGAAGGCCTGATGCCCCGACCCACCCCGAAGGACCGCTCGCCCCCCTGGCCTCCCCGCACCACCTATGAAGCAGCCGCAGCAGGATCGCGAAGTCAGCGTCAGCGATCCCTGCGCTGCTTCCTGCGCCACGGTCCCGCCCCTCCTCTGATGTCAGAGGAGGGGCGGGATCGCGGCGCAGGAAGCAGCGCAGGGATCGCTGACGCTGACTTCGCGATCCTGCTGCGGGCTGCTTCACAGGTGGTGCAGGAAGGTCAGTGGGGCGAGCGGTCCTTCGGGGGTGGGGGGAACTGAATGGCAAGGCCGGGAGCACCCCCTTAGGGCTGGCACCCGGGGCGCACAGCCCCCCCCCCCCGCCCGCCCCTTGGTACGCCACTGCCTATTGGCAGTTTTGCAGATGCATTAATTGCAAAAATTGATGCATGGTAACTGCAAAACCTCTGCATTTGTTACTAGAGGCATTCGCAGTAACACAAAGGAAATGTCTTTACTGCGACCGAAATGTCTTTACTGCGACTCACCGGGACCCCGAGAAGGAGACCGCGACTCACCTGGACCCCGAGGGAGAAACACCGCACTACACCGAGGACACGGACCTGAGACAGAGGAGGTTGCTGAGGAAAGGAAAGTCTGCTATTGTGGTGGGAGACTCGATCTTGAGAGAGGTAGATAGTCACGTACCCAGAGGAAGGGAGGACCGGCTAGTGACTTGTCTCCCAGGGGCCAAGACATGAGACATCACTGATAGGATCGAGAGGATCCTGGACGGAGCAGAGACAGAGGAGACTGCGGTGATAATCCACGTCGGAACGAATGATGTGAGACGGAGGAACTTCAGCATGGCCACACTGACTGACCAGTTCAGGGTCCTGGGACGAAAGCTGAAGCGGAGTACACGGAGGATAGCATTCTCAGAGAATCTGCCTGTACCGAGAGCAGATGCAAAGAGGCAGGCAGACCTCCAGGCTGTGAATGCATGGTTGAGGAGATGGTGCCAGGAGGAGGGCTTCCACTTTGTGAGGAACTGGACGTCCTTCTGGGGAAAGAGCAAGCTCTACCGGCGGGACGGCCTGCACCTGAGCGCAGCGGGAACTAGACTACTGGCAGCCAATGTGAGGAAGGAGATCGAGAGGGCTTTAAACTGAGGAGAGGGGGAAAGCCGACAGCTGATCTGATGTTGACGCTTTGGACAACAGTATCCAGAACAGATGCTGAACGGGCTGACTGCAGGGAGGAAGTAGAGGGACCGGTGGATCTTGTGATCAGACAGCGAGGGAAACATTAGGTAAAGGGAGCATGCTTGGAGGAGACTAAGGGGCATGGAGACACAGGGGGACTGGGTGGCACGAGAGCGAAAGCTGAGGGCAATATAGAGGTGCCACAAGGCGAGGGGGATCAAACAGATGCTCAAGGGATGATAGCCCAGGAGGGGGCCGGTAGGGCTAAAAAACCCAGAGGAAAAGCGGGGAAGTGGGGTGGCGGGAATGTGGGGAAGCTGAAAGTTACGAGGATACAGGCTGAGGGCAAAGCAGAAGCACAGGGAACGGGAGAACAGCCCGAAACTCAAGGGGAGGCGGCCCAGGTAAATGCAGAGGTAAATGCAGAGGTGGAGAAAAAATGAGGGGACCTGCGGTGCTTATACGCAAATGCAAGAAGCCTCATGGCCAAGATGGGTGAACTAGAAGTCGTGGCCAAGGGGGAGGACCTGGATATAATTGGAATTACAGAAACCTGGTGGACAGAGGAAAATCAATGGGATGTGGCGCTGCCGGGGTACAAGCTCTACAGGAGAGACAGGACCCACAAGAAGGGGAAAGGCATAGCACTATATATAAAGGACTCTATCTACTCGGTCGGGATGGATATGGCAACGAAGGCAGAGGGGCTGGAATCGCTATGGGTAAAATTGCCGAGAAACAAGGGTGCAGACATAAAACTGGGGCTGTACTATCACCCACCTGGTACGCCAGAAGGAGTCGGACACGACTTGGAAGCTGAACTGAGACAGGAATGCAGGACTGGAAGTGTAACAGTGATGGGGGACTTCAACTACCCGGGGATAGACTGGAGTATGGGTCACTCCAACTGCACTAGGGAAACAGGATTTGTAGAGGCTGTGAGGGACTGCTTCATGGAGCAACTAGTCAAGGAACCGACGCGAGGGGGTGCTACTCTTGACCTCATCCTAAACGGATTAGGGGGGCCTGCAAGAGGGGTAGAAGTATGAGGACCACTAGGCAACAGTGATCACAACGCGATCAGATTCACATTAGAAAGGAGGACCGCAACAACTGCGCTCAACTTCAGGAAAGGGAACTATGTTGCTATGAGGGAAATGGTGGGGAGGAAGCTCAGAAACATCTTTAGGATGGAGACTGTAGGAAGCGCCTGGACCTTATTCAAGGACACCCTGCAGGAAGCACAAAGAATGTACGTCCCCAGTTTCAGGAAAGGCTGCAAGAACAAGCGGTCAAAGGACCCAGTTTGGATGTCAACTGAAGTAAAGAGGGCAATAAATGACAAAAAAGTATCCTTCCGGAGATGGAAAAAGGACCCAACGGAGGAAAATCACCAGGCGCACAGGAAATGCCAAAAGGAATGCCACCGAGAGGTTAGAAAAGCAAAAGGGGAATACGAAGAGGGGCTGGCCAGGGAGGCGAAAAACTTCAAGGCATTCTTCAGTTACGTAAAGGGGAAGCGACCAGCGAGAGAGGAGGTGGGGCCTTTGGACGATGGGGATAGGAAGGGAGTGATTAAGGAGGATAAAGAGGTAGCTGAGAGGTTGAACACGTTCTTCTCATCGGTTTTCACGAGCGAAGACACATCTAATATACCGGACTCAGAGGAGCTCATGAGAGGGGAATAGGCCGAAAAATTGGAGCACATAGAGGTAAGTAAGGAGGATGTCCTCAAACAGATAGACAAGTTAAAATGCGGCAAATCACCGGGCCCGGACGGAATCCACCCAAGGGTTCTGAAGGAACTAAGACAAGAAATAGCGGGCACAATCCAGCATGTTTGCAACCTATCCTTGAAAACTGGAGAGGTACCAGAGGACTGGAAATTGGCGAATGTCACACCTATCTTCAAGAAGGGATCGAGGGGTGACCCCGGGAACTACAGGCCCGTGAGCCTGACTTCAATTATAGGGAAGATGGTGGAAGCTATGATCAAAGACGGCATTTGCGAGCACATCGAGAGGAATGGCCTACTGAGAACAAGCCAGCACGGATTCTGTAAGGGAAGGTCGTGCCTAACGAACCTTCTGTACTTCTTTGAGGGAATAAGCAGTCAGGTGGACAATGGGGAACCCATAGACATCATTTACCTCGATTTTCAAAAGGCTTTCGACAAGGTGCCACATGAAAGGCTGCTTAGGAAGCTGTGGAATCACGGGGTGGGAGGGGATGTGCACAGATGGATCAAGCACTGGTTGTCGGGTAGACTGCAGAGGGTCGGAGTAAAGGGCCAATATTCTGACTGGCGGGGAGTCACGAGCGGTGTGCCACAGGGATCGGTGCTGGGGCCGTTGCTATTCAACATATTTATCAATGACCTGGAAAAGGAGGCAAAGTGCGAGGTTATAAAATTTGCAGACGATACCAAACTGTGCGGCAGAGTTAGGTCCAGGGAGGAGTGTGAGGACCTGCAAAGGGACCTGGACAAGCTGGAAGACTGGGCAAACAAATGGCAAATGCGCTTTAACGTGGGGTCACGTGATGCAGCCTACCTAAGAGGACGTCTGTGAGGAGAGCTCCCGCCCCGTCCCTCTCAAATCAGCAATTTTTATCTGCTTACCGGTTCTTCCCTTGGGGCTTTTACTGCTGCTCTGCCGGGATAAGCTGCTGGCCCTACCCGGGTGCTTTGGTGATCGTTTTGAGCACAGGGTATGCCTATAAAATCGGCACGGGGTTCCCGGGAAAAATCTGTGTCTACCCCCTCCAAGATGGCGGCGGACCAGGCCACCTTCACGATTCCGGCTGGGGACTGGATTACCGACATCACAAAATCTGTATCGGCAGCGCTGGCGGATAGACTGAACAAAATACAGTCTGCGATAGATGACCTGAATGAAAAATTCGACTCCCACACCCGGCGCCTGAATGAGGTGGAGCAGCGCGAGTCTGACTAGGAAGACACGTGCTCGAGCATGGCGGCGCAGATATCGGCGCTACAACAACAGACCAGGGAGTTAACTACCCAACTGGATGACCAGGAAAACCGCAGCCGACGGAACAACTTGCGGCTGGTCGGGATTCCGGAATCGGTCACTGATGCAGAGTTATATGAGACCTTTAGCAAGTGGCTGCCTACTACTCTGGGCATTGCTGATAACACCATGCAATTTGCCTGCGAGCGGGCCCATCGTGTTGGAGCGCGTGTTTCTGGGGCCGGGAGACCTCGCGTGGCTATTGCCCGCTACACGAATTGGCGTGAGAAGGAATTACTGCTCCGCGCGTTTCGGAAGGTGGGGGCCCTGGAATATGAAGGCTCCAGGGTACTGGCTTTTAATGACTATTCGATAAGAGTGGCTGCTCTACGAAAAGCCATGGCACCCTGCTGCACAGATCTACATAATCGGGGGATCAAGTTTGCCTTAGTATTTCCAGCTCGACTGCGGGTGTGGCATGATGGGCAGACCCACTCCCTATCTACGGTGGAGGAGGCTCGGGCTTTCCTGACCAAGTTATCTGCCTGAGCTAACATCGCAATACACCGCTTCCCTGATTTGTTTCTGCTCTGGCCTGGCGAGGCTCCTGGGTTCCTTGGTGCTTGCTGAGCTGATAGCGGGAGTGGTACCTTGGAGCCCGGAATAAGCACTTCTGGTTTATCTGCCTTGGGTCTAAAGGATTCCTTGTTATGCTGCCTGGACTGCTCTGTTTCTGGAGTGGATTTGACCTCAATCCTTCATGCCCTTCGTATGGCTGAGTCCGTTCTGTTATATGCTGGCTGGGGGCTGGGACCTGCACTGAAACCTGCCCAGACTGTTGGGGTTTGGAGCCCTGAATATTAATGAACCTTTTTGACTTGTCATTAGTATGCTCCATATCTCACTTCGTTGTGCCTGTTTGACTTGGTTGCATTTTGGAGAGTAGGGGACATGGAGGGGGGGGGCGGGGGGGGTCTCCGGGTAGGTTGGGGGTCTGTTTCTGGGAGTGCATGTTAGAAGGACTGGTGTGCTGGGGGGATGGGGGAGGGAGGGGGTGGCGTTAAAGGGAGCGTATGGGGTGTATGTGTGTAGGATGGTGTGTGTCTGGCTGGCGTATATGAGAGCGGGTCGGGGGAGGGTGGGGGATTGCTGGATTCTATGGGTGCTTTATTTCATGGGGGCCGGGCCTAGCTGGGGGGTCTGGTCTCTTAATCCATTTTCTCTTTTTACATTGTGGCTCTATTGGTGGCTTTTTATGCTGCATAGCTATGGTTAATTTGACAGTGGTAACTCTAAATGTTGATGGTATTCATTCTCCTATTAAAAGAAAGAAAATTCTCACGTGGTTCAAGCAGCGTCGGGTGGATATTGCTTTCCTTCAAGAGACGCACCTTACGAGTGCTGAGCATGAGAAGCTGCGCAGGGAATGGGTCGGGGATGTGAGGTATTCGGCCTATAATGGCCGCCAGACAGGAGTGGCTATCCTGGTTCATAAAAATTTGCCCCTACATATTCATAAAACAATTCAGGATAAACAGGGCAGATATATAGTGGTCGCTGGGGACCTCTGGGGTTTTCAGTTTCTTTTTTGCAATCTGTATGCCCCAAATGTTTATGACCATAGTTTTTACTCTGGGCTGCTGGGTATCTTGACTCAATTCCCTACTTACCAACTGATTGTGGGAGGTGATTTTAATGTCACAGCTGACCCGAAGGTTGATTGTTCTCCTGCCAGGCCGCGGCCTCGGAATCATGAGCAACGAGGGGTGAATTTCTTCTGTGCTCACTTGGGAGTGGTGGATACCTGGAGAACTCTCCACCCTTTTGATAGGGAATTTACGTTCTACTCTCATCCCCATTCTATGTATTCCCGACTTGATCATGTTTTGATATCTCACACCCTTTTTCATTGTATGGACAGGGCTTCCATTGAGGACCACTCGGCAGTCCTAGTGGCAATAGAGGTCACAGAGCGCAAGGGTGACAAGTCCTGGCGATTCCCAACCTCCCTTTACGGCGACCAGAAGTTCAGAGAATACCTGAGGGACAAGTGGGTGGACTACGACTTGTATAATAATACCCCCGATGTAGATCCGGTGGTATTCTGGGAGGCCTCGAAAGCTGTATTGAGGGGTCATATCATCCAAAATGTAGCCGCACAGCGGAAGCAACAGGGGGAGAAACTTCTTGCCCTGATGGGGAAACTGGCCGAGCTTCGTAAGCGCCACCAAACGTCGTTACAGGGTTCAGATGGACAGCAGATCCGCGCTTTGCGCTCTCAAATTAATGAGATCCTGGACGCTAGGGCTCGACAGGATATTTATTACCAAAAATTTCATCTTTATCGATGGGGTGGAAAGGCGGGCAAACTCTTGGCGAATTTGGTCCGGCCTTACCGGAAGAGGCAAATTATCCGTGTAGTTAGGAATACGAGGGGAGAGACTTTCACCCAGGAATCTCAAATCCGAGAGCAGTTTGTTGACTTTTACAAGGCACTTTATGCACAGAGGGACTTCACGATAGAGGAGCGGGATTGCTTCTTTCGGGATTTATCTATCCCGTGGTTGTCAGAGGATCAGACGGAGCAGTTGAACGGCCCAATCTCATTGGAGGAAATCCGGGCGGGGATTAAAAAACTAAAACTCAGTAAATCGCCTGGTCCGGATGGCTTTGGTCCGGAATATTACAAACTTTTGCCTGACTTGCTTGCACAACCCTTGGGTAATTATTTTAATTTCCTTTCCACTGATCCTAAGGGCGTTCCGTGCAATCTAGCTCATATTACCTTGCTTCCGAAACCGGGAAAGGACCCCACGCAGGTCGGTTCGTATAGGCCCATCTCCTTATTGAATCAGGATGTTAAGCTGTTGGCCTCTATTATGGCAGCTAGGCTTAATGTGTTTCTCCCTCAACTTATCGGGGATGACCAGGTGGGTTTTGTTCCTCAGAGATATGCATCGATAAACCTACTTAAGGCACTGACTGCGATCCATGAACATAGGGGGAGAGGGGGTACTTCCGCGATTGTCGGGCTTGATATGGAAAAGGCTTTTGACAGTATTTCCTGGCAGTACCTTTTTTGGGTGTTGCAGGAATATGGTGTGGGGGGGACTTTCCTTGCTTGGATACGGGGGCTTTATACGAAGCCGCAAGCTCGGCTCCTTATTAATGGCAGCCTTTCACAGCAATTTCCACTCTGCCGGGGTACTCGCCAGGGTTGTCCCCTCTCTCCCCTACTGTTTGTCTTAGCTATAGAACCGCTAGCTATTAAGATCCGTACCAGCCTTGCCTTACGGGGCATCCGCATAGATAAGTCGGAATGCCGTATTACCTTATTTGCAGATGATATTTTACTTTTCCTGGACCAGGCCCCTATTCATTTGCCGGTGGCGTTACAATTGGTATCGGCGTTCGGTGTTCTCTCCGGTCTCCGGGTGAACTGCACAAAATCGGAATTGTTACCTTTGTCGGGGCTTGGGTGGGAACCTTGGCACTCTGGTCTGCAGATACCTCCGGTGATAACTCCCATGAGGTATTTGGGTATATATTTGCACCCAGACCTTGGGGTAATGTACCAGAGTAATATCTTGGCTGTACTTGATAAGATTCAGGCTTTGTGCCACGCGTGGCGGGATCTCCCGCTGTCCCTCTTGGGGAGAGCGGCGCTCATCAAAATGATCTTATTGCCTAAGCTACTCTATCCTCTCCAAACGGTGCCCTTTTGGATTTTACAGCGCGATGTCCGGAGGCTTCGCTCTCTCTTTTCAGTAATTCTTTGGCGTGGCCGGACAGCCCGTATTGCCTATGTTAAGTTGACTCTTTTTAAGCTTGAGGGAGGGCTGGGGCTTCCGGATATCTGTGCTTATAACGTGGCGGCTTTGATGCGTTTTATTCATGAGGGAGTGACGGGGTCGGCCAGATTCTCCCCGGAGGGGTGGCTGGAGGGATGGAGTGCGCCGTATACTTTCTTGAACCTTCTGCACTTCCCGGGGGGATTGCGAGGCGACTTGTATTCTAAATTTCGGTTTTTGCGCCCTCTCCGCCAGGCATGGAGGTGGTGGCGTCGGGTACAGGCAAGATCTCCCAGAGCATCGCCTTTTCTACAGCTGCAGGGCAATCCGGAATTTTTACCGGGAGCGGGAGGCTCCCCCTTTGCTGATTGGGCGGCTCGGGGGGCTTTGACGCTTTCACATCTGATGGATGTGGACACGGGGGTATTTGATTCTTTTGCCCAATTTCAGGATAAGTGGAATATACCCAAAACTCATTTCTTTGCTTATTTACAGGCCCGTCATTACTTTCAGAGTCTTTGTTCGCGCTATGGTGCGGCGTGGTCTTGTGGCCACCTCGATGTACACCTATTGCGTATTCCGTCTGCTCTGAGCTCTCTCTCGCTCTGGTATCGAGTGGTGCGCTCGTCTGTGTCTCAGGGGCATCTGACTATGTTATGCGATGCTTGGAACAAGGATTTGGCCTCCCAGTATACCCCTGATTCTTCTCTGACGCTATTTCACTCCCTTCATGCTTTTGTGAAATCTGCGGCCTGGCAGGAGACCCAATTTAAAATTCTTCATAGAGCTTACATTACTGCAGTTCGGGGTGCTCGGATGGGTCTATGGGAGGAACCCACATGTATTAAGTGCAGTAGAGCCCCAGGGACATTCCTCCACTCTTTTTTGGAATGCCCTGAGCTTTATTTATGGAATTCTTCCTTTGCGCAGCTTCGGTTGGTTCTCCAACGCACTATTGACTGGGATTATAAGACATTGTTGCTCGGTGATCAAACCTTATTGGAGGAACAGGGCATCATGGTTCCCCAGAGGCGCTTTATCTACCTGACGCTGCTGACAGTTAAATGTTTGCTCTTGCAATATTGGACTCAGACGGGGGCTATCCCTCTGGACTGTTAGTTACATCAAATGCATGAGTTAGCCCGCTTTGAGCTTGGTTACTACAAGCACTCTACCAATCCTGAGATACTGGCTTACCTGGCCTTATGGCGGGTTTATTTACAGCTGCCTATAGTCTCCAGCATGGGGGGTTCGGGGGGGTGTCTAGCTGATGGGGGTAGGGATGTGGAGCATGTTTGTATGAGAGGAGGGAGTGCATGAGTGGGTGATTGGTTAGCTTCTGGTTTGGGGGTTTCGCTGAGGGATTTGGTTGTTTGTTATATATATGAAACAAAAATTTTGTTGGGGTCGACCTGAGAGTCATACCATTTCTGATATGGAACTTGGAATATGAACAGCGGCTACATCAGTTGTGTTTTACACTTCTGCTTAGTTTCTTGTATACGTGTTGCCTATTGTTTTATTTTCTGTTTGTACTACTGGTCTCTCTTGTTGACTCTTCAATAAACATATTTTCAAAAAAAAAAAAAAAAGCGCTTTAACGTGGAAAAATGCAAGGTCATGCATATAGGGAAAAAGAACCCGTTGTTCAACTACAAATTGGGGGGGGGCATTGTTGGGAGACAGCAGACTTGAGAGAGACTTGGGTGTGCTGGTGGATGCATCACTGAAGCCATCTGCACAGTGCGCAGCAGCCTCGAAAAAAGCCAACAGGATGCTGGGCATCATAAAGAGGGGCATAACAACCAGGACGCGGGAAGTCATCATGCCATTGTATCGAGCGATGGTGCGTCCACATCTGGAATACTGCGTTCAGTATTGGTCGCCGCACCTCAAGAAGGACATGGCGGTACTTGAGAGAGTCCAAAGGAGAGCAACGAAACTGGTAAGAGGGCTGGAACACTGCCCATACGCCGAGAGGTTGGATAGGCTGGGGCTCTTCTCTCTGGAAAAAAGGAGGCTCAGGGGAGATATGATAGAGACCTTCAAGATCATGAGGGGCATAGAGAGGGTGGATAGGGACAGATTCTTCAGACTGAGGGGACAACAGGTACGAGGGGGCATTCGGAGAAACTGAAGGGAGATAGGTTCAAAACAAATGCAAGGAAGTTTTTCTTCACCCAAAGGGTCGTGGACACTTGGAATGCGCTACCGGAGGAAGTGATCAGGCAGAGTACAGTACAGGGATTCAAACAGGGATTGGACGGATTCCTGAGGGATAAAGGGATCGTGGGATACTGAGAGAGGTGCTGGGATGTAAAACAAGTATAGAAAGCTAACCAGGTAATAAGAATGGAAAGCCAACCAGGTCGTGCATGTACAAGACTGGAGGGTTAGGACTTTGATGAGAAGATAGGACTTCAATGAGAAACCAAGGTGGCAAGGGGGCCCCTTCTGGTGATTCAGACAGGTCGTGACCTGTTTGGGCCGCCGCGGGAGCGGGCTGCTGGGCAGGATGGACCTATGGTCTGACCCGGCGGAGGCACTGCTTATGTTGGGGGGTTGGGAAAGGTATAGGGGGTATATATGGTATTATGAATAGGTAATATGGAAAATATATTTTGGAGAAATGATAAAATTATTTATGTAATATTTGAGCTTTGAATTTGATTGTAATGAGCACATATTGTATTACTGTATACTTGATTGATTTCTTCAATAAAATGTTTCAACATAAAGAGTAATTCTGTAAGAGTGCACCTATATTTAGGTACCAGAAGGTACCTTTGTAGAGCCTGATCTGTAAAGCATAGTAGGTACATACTAGTCAATATTCAGCTGGTGGTGGTCAGCAAAGTACTGCAAGACTGCCACTGGAGGTCATGGCAGCCATTTTGAAGGGACAGTCACAATGGGCAGGATCAAGTGGGTATTGCTCCTGCCTGTTCTCTGCTAGATCACCAGGGATCAGGTAGGTAGGCACAAGGAAGGTCTGTTGATAATTCAAAGGGTGGGAGGGATTGAAAGGGAATGTTGCGATAGGGGCTCTTTTCATGTCCTAGGGGGGTGGGTTGCAATTCTATATATTTGCTAAACTATGCAGGCACTAGCACTGAATATTGCTGTCACCTGTATAACTGCTGACGCCTTCCCAATTCTACCCAATGGCCGGTTAATGACAATATTCAACAGTGCTACCCATTTACATGTTAGTGAATATCGGCAGCTGGCTCACAGAGTGCAAATTAAGTTTATAGTTTATCATTAGGCTTCCTATCCACCTTTCTAAAAACAAATCAAGGTGGTTTGCATTACAGAACTAGAAAGTAATGTCAAAGCTAAGATAGGAAAGATCATGCAGTCATTCAAACAAGACAATCAATCATATAATAGGTAAGTATAGAAACTATTCTCTGCATCTGTCAACCCTCAACATACCTACAAAACGTTTCATTATCACTATGCTTTATCAAAAAAATGTGTCTTAAGTACTATCTTAAATTTTTTTAAAGGAAAATTGCTCTTGGACATCTGGGGCCTAAAAGGAAAAAGCTGGATGCCTGCTGGACTCGTAAATGATCCTTGGTGATAGAGGGGATACTAGACTGAGAATCTAATGACCTAAGAGCTCTATTCAGAGTATTTGGGATGACTACGTTAGACAAGTAGGATGGACTTCCTGAATGCAAAGTTCCATAAGTTAAACATAAAGGCCCCAATTCTCTAAACGGCACCAGTTTTTTAGGCATCGGTAAGCACCCCAGTGAAAACTGCCATTTAAATGACACTTAAAACTGAGTTTCTAGGCACCTACTGGTGCCGGAATTAGGCATTTTACGGCACCAAATGCCACTGTAGGTACAGCCGCAGGGCATGGCCTTTAGAGCCACTGAGGAGCCTTTGTGGCGCTTTTTTGATTAGAAGATTCTTTTGGTATTTGGGGAGTTTGAAGAATAGAGAAGAATAGAATGAAGTCAAAATCTTTGGTGAATACTCCTAATTTGCCAGGTCCTATTGAGAGAAACCTGGTTTCACTGAATTTGGGATCTCCTTCACCTACTATAGCAGATTTTGACTCAGGAGCTTCCTTAAACTTAGGAGAAAGGTTGCCTCCTGATCAACCCTCTATTTCTCTATCTGTTCCACTGAAAGGATTTCCCCCAAAGTGGTTTGAGTCCTACGGAGGACTGCACCAGTGTCCAAAGAAACAGTGCTCAAACCAGTAATATTTCCTGAGAGGGTCTCAAATTCTGAGCCTAAACCCTCACAAATTTATTTGATGGACATATGGAAAATTGAAAAGCAGACTGAGACTCCATTACAAGGATTCATCTGGCAGCTCTGTGATTTCACTCAAGATGTTATTTTGATCTTTGTTTCGAAGGCAAAAAATATACCTTATTAAAAGGAAGCAATGAAGTTTCTGGCCTTTCTAGAATGTCCTTCACATATCTTTCCCAAGTATCTAAAGGTGATTGTCCAAAAACCTTTGAAAAGTTGAGGATTCTCAAATTTAAATGTCTTACAAAATGTTCTATCTGCTGCACTTTCCTATGCTTAATGATCTTATCCTTTACCAATGCATCAACAGCTATTTTCTGATTAAAATCTTTAGATTTATCCTTAAACTCTTCAGCAAAACCTTCCTGTCTTTCAGACAAAACTGTTACCATTTATACCAACCAAGAAACATCTGTAGCACATTTAGATATTGCAGATTCCATTTTGACCATCTACCAAATAGTATTCGATGAAACTTTGATGCCTGGCACAGATTACCCAGTGCCTGAAACAGCTGAAGTTCAATAAACCCCTTCCACAGAGCCACCTCTTGTTCCTTAATCAAGGGTCCTGCTCCTCGGTTCAAAGACTACTGGGTCTCCATCTTTGTTGCTTCCTTCTCAACCCTTGGAGTATCCAGGGAAGTCAGAGCAACTACAGCCATACCTGTTCTAACTGGACCAGTTTTCTCTAACTACAATGCTGCTTCTGTTTCTGGGGTCATCGAGGAGCAAGGAGTCAAGCTTGAGAGCTCTCCTCCTCCAAGTGACTCCAGGGCTCTCTCCATCCCCATCAACCACAGCAGAGATCTAGCACGAGGTTTGTTTGAGGAAATTGAGTTTAATGATGGACTGTTGAGAAGGTGTTCATGCCAGGTCAACAGAAACATCTGAACTTTACACTTAGGAGCCAGAAAAGGTAGCAGAAACAATGGAACAAAGAGCACTTCTCAGGCCCACTTCAGCATGCCACCACTATCTTGACTTTGCCCCTATAGAATTTTCAATAAGTATTGCCTTATTTGGTAGGTCGCTCTTGGCAATGCATCAGAATGCTGCACTAGGGGTCAGTCTATCAAATAAAGTAAATATTGCCATATTTGATAGACTAGCCCCCAGTTATGTGTTGGAATGCGCCATTAAAAGTCAGGCATCACCATTTTGAATGACTGCAGTACCGGAGGCAGGAGTGAATGGGTGTCAGTCCTGACTTTTTGAGGTGGGTGATGAGGGTCTGGGAGATATAGGGTTGGGAGGCAGAATTTATTTATTTTTGATTGGGACAGGGGGGTTCAGGTCAAAGGTTGCTAGACTATCAAGACATTTCATCTAATCTAATCTAATATACGAGGGTGAATCAAAAATTAAAGGCAATTGTTAAATTACACGATAACTGGAACAGAGCTAGCAAAATGCAACATATGTACTCGTGCATTGCCTGTTGTCCACACAAAGTCATGCCTTTAGTCATGTGGCACTCACGAGGTCAGAAACATGGGCGCTCCATTGCACGATTGCACCATCGAAGAACAACGTCAGTTGTGCGCTTTCTTTGGGCAGAGGAAGTGAAAACTGTGGAAATTCACCATCAGACGTTGATTCGGTATGGGCATAGCACCACAAATGAATGAAAGGTTTTTGAGTGGGTAAAAAGGTTTAAAGCGGGAAAACAAGTTGCCCATCAACATCACACACACAAGAGCACATTGACAGAGTGCATACCTTGATTAGAGAAGACTGACAGATAACAATGTCTCAATGCGCTGCAAATTTGGATTCCAGCTATGGATCTGCATTTGCCATCATGCATGACGACTTGGGATACAGGAAAGTCTGCACACGATGGGCTCCCAAACTGCTTACTGATCTGCACAAGCAAGAGCGCGTGGAGGTTGCGACCCAGTTCCCGAGACGATGTGAAGAAGGTCCGAATATTCTGGAAAGAATCGTCACCAGCGACGAGACATAGGTGCATCACTACAACCCGGAGTTCAAAAGACAAAGCATGATGACGTAAAGGAAGCGGCGCTCACCTGGGCTTCAGGAGCAGCCGAAAAACCTCTTCTCTAACGGAATGCAGAAGCTAGTTGAACGATGCAACAAACGCATCATCTTGCATGGGACTATGTGGAAAAATGGTGTGATCAGTTACTCATAGTTACTTCCATTTTGCCTTTATTTTTTTTATTTACCCTCATAATTTTTCATATGTCAGGGCAGTACAGTCTATCATTCTGGACTACCAGGGCAACTAACCCTTCTATGATGCCTCAGGGGATCAGTTCCATAAAAACGTAAGGAAGTTCTTCTTCACCCAGAGAGTGGTGGAAAACTGGAATGCTCTTCCGGAAGCTGTTATAGGGGAAAAACTCCCTCCAGGGATTCAAGACAAAGTTAGACAAGTTCCTGCTGAACCAGAACGTACCGCAGGTAAGGCTAGATTCAGTTAGGGCACTGATCTTTGACCTAAGGTCCACCGCGGGAGCGGACTGCTGGGCACGAAGGTCCACTGGTTTGACCCAGCAGCAGCTATTCTTATGTTATGTTGTGCCCACCTTAAAATGTTCTGTGGACTTCGCTGCATTGTCATAGAATAGCTATTAGGCTTGTTACCATACATTTTAATATGCTGTGAGCTGACATCTACCGCACTGGTTAATCCTGGCACTGAACCCCTTTCTGTATCATTCACCAGCTAACAAATGCATTGAGCTCTTATTAACTGCATGCTTCTGTCCATGGTCCCTTTTTGCATCAGCTTGTATGGAACTGAGGCTAAATGCTTGTATATAACCATACAGAAAGCTAACAGTTGTACATTATTTGAAAAATGACTTGAAACATTAGGCGCTAAATGCAATTTCCCTGTGTAACCCGGAGAAGGCCCCCCACCCCCACCCCAATCACAGCATGATGCTTCCCAAGCACTGAAATAAGTATTTTTCAGTCTATGCCAACCCCCTATCCCCCCCTCACTGTCCTGAGCCAAAAGAGCTGACTTCAGTTTGCACATGTTCCTCTACTTGCACTTTAAGGAGCTTTGCAGAATCTGTACATCAGTCAAATGACCTACATTTTCGAGGAAAGAAAATCCGGCGGCAGGGAGCAGGCAGTGGAAGGCAAAACTCCAGTTTAATTAGCAGACTGGCTGCCTGCTGAGAAATGGAAGGAGGGGGGGAGGAGGATAGGCAGCCTGAATCTTAGGTCTGTCTAGACAGACGCTCCCAACTGTCTGAAAAAGGAAGAAAAAAAAAAAGCCAGCCTCTCTGCAGTGCATCACTCAGCCTGGGTTTACCGTGATTGCTGCAACCCAGAAAATTGAACAAAGATGAGCTTGTGTCCTGTGGTCTATGTGGTGCCCTTGAATTAAACCTAGCAACATTTCTGCAAAGCATCCTCATTTCCTCCTACTCACTCCTCCTGAAAAACAAGATAACCCCCCCCCCCTTAAACACTAGAGTCATTAACTAGATAGAGCTATCCAAAATAGGATACCTACACAAACAGGAGACAAAGACTGGCTCATTTATTTCCCTCGATTAAAATTATTGTCTGACACAGTTTATTATCTCCAGAGACTGCTAGGAAATGTCAAATGGTTTTATACGCTTGTCTGAAAGAATCAGACATTCTCTATTACTCGTGTCTAAGCAATGCCGACAGCCGTAGGACAATCCAAATCGAAAAGCGAGTGAGCGGCTCCTGCACTTGGCAGTGACCTAATTATTTAAATAGACTCTCCTTTCGTTCTGTGTGTGGAGGGGGGGATCAGTTCTGATTCCAAAAACGTGATCTACGCTGCTATATTTCTCAAGCAAGAAAAGACAACGTGCTAGCTCGTATTTCAGCTTGTATTTTGCACCTTTAAAAGAGCCGGTGTCACCTCTACTCTTGGAACGCATCTTAAATTACTGCATGCACAGCCAGGCAGATAAGTCAACGCTATAAACAAATTAACGATCTCTAGGCTTTTCTGGATAGAGTCTGAGCCACATAACTGGTGGTTTGTTAATTTGATTTGCTGTAATATGTAGCCCGTCCCTGATTTTAAGATTCAAATGTTATCTGTTATTCTACTGGCTTCTTTTCTCCAAGATACCAAAATCATCGTTACAAACACCCAAATTCTATAAAGCTGTGCATCCAACTTCACACGTGGAGGGGCATAATCAAAAGGGACGTCTAAGTCAGTTTATGTCCATTTCGCAAGTCATCCAAAGTCGAAAAGTGCCTAAGTGACATTTTCGAAAGAGACATCCAACTTCTTTTGACTTTCGAAAATCGTCCAAATTATACGTCCTGCAGATCTGATCTAAAACGTCTATCTTTATAGTCCATTTTCATACAAATGTCTGTCCAAGTCAAAAACATCTAGAACAAGCCCTGTTGGACGTGAGAGGGGTCTGCAAAACGATTGCCAGAACACCCAGAAAGGGCACCTAAATAGTGGGGTACCTTACAGGGCACTGCTGTGAACTTCACAAACAGGGTGCCATGGCTTCTCCTCACTACAGCTCCCTTATAGGTGACGGTGAGCCCCCCAAACCACCTCCAGAATCCCCTAGATCCACTTATCTACCACCCCTATAGCCCTTATGGATGCAGGAGCCACTTATATGCTAGAACAAAAGGATTTTGGGGGTGTATAGGGGAGTGCACATGTTTCAGTAACAATTCAGTGATTACAGGAGCTTCTGGGCATAGGTCCATCTCTCTATGGGTCCCAAACCCACCCACAAGATGACTTAAGCTGCCTCTGGGCTAGACGACTAGGCTTTCCTATGCTAGGCAGCCAGATGATGATGGTCTGGAGGCTGAAATTTCAAGTTATGATTAAAATTTTTATTGGGGTGGGGGGGTGTTAGTGATCACTGGGGTAGTGTGTGGGGGTATGTGTTATGTGTTTTCAGTGATTATCTGGTGAGTTTAGGTGGGTTTGAGTGACTTGGACTATGTTTTAGATGGTCTAAGTCAAAACGTCCAAGTTTCCTCTAGGCTCTGTTGTTTAACTTTTGGTTATACATGCTGTACGACTAAGTCTAAGCCGGCCCACGTCCCGCCCAACTCCCGCCCTCGACACGCCTCCCGAAACGCCCCGTTTAGCTTTGGACGTTGAGCGGCTCTATGAAGGCCTAAGTCGTTTAGAAATACGTCCAAAACCCAGTTTGATTATCGGCACTTGGACGTTTTTGAGAAATGTTCGTCCAAGTGCCGATTTAGGCCGGTTTTTGGACGTTTTTCTCTTTCGATTATGAGCCCCCTAGCGTGCAAAGTTGCATGTGCAGTTTATAAAATAAAATCAGTTATGCATCTCAAGTTTAAAGTTTTAATGATAATTTGATATAGCCTATCGTAATATTAAGCGATTATACAAAATATTTAAAATCAGGGGATACACATCAAATATTACATGATGACAAAGACACAAACAAAACGGACTAACATGGCACATAAGAACATAAGAATTGCCCCTGCTGGGTCAGACCAGTGGTCCATTATGCCCAGCAGTCCGCTCAAGCGGTGGCCCTTTGGTCAAAGACCAGTGCTCTAAATGAGTCCAGCCTCACCTGCGTACGTTCCAGTTTAGCAGGAACTTGTCCAACTTTGTCTTGAATCCCTGGAGGGTGTTTTCCCCTATCACAGCCTCCGGAAGAGCATTCCAGTTTTCTACCACTCTCTGGGTGAAGAAGAACTTCCTTACATTTGTACAGAATCTATCCCATTTCAACTTTAGAGAGTGCCCCCTCGTTTTCCCTACATTGGAGAGGGTGAACAACCTGTCTTTATCTACTAAGTCTATTCTCTTCATTATCTTGAATGTTTCGATAATGTCCCCTCTCAGTCTCCTCTTTTCAAAGGAGAAGAGGCCCAGTTTCTCCACAAAAGGACTACGGGTGAACTACAATAAACTATAATAAAGAAGAGAGAACAAAAAAAAAGGATAAAACAGTAGGAGTAGAAGGGTTTCATACAAGCTGCCATTATCAGTTTAGAAAGAAGAATACGGGAATGAAGGAACTTAGATCATTGTTTAAAGGCATCTCTATATAAAAAACTTTTTTAGTGCTCCTTTAAATTTATCTAAACTTGCTTCCTCTCTAATGTAAGGAGGCAGAGTGTTCCAGATGAGGGGAGCAGTTACAGCGAAACAAGTCGCACGGCAAGTGCCAAATCAAGTTTATCAAGTTTATCAAGTTTATTAACAGAATTTGATTTATCGCCTATTGAAATCACTAAGCGATGTACATTACAATATATAATAAGGTAAAAAGAGGTTCACAAATTAACAATAAACATTTGACTAAAACAAACAAGTAGTTGGGATGGAAAAAATTAAAAGTTACATTTTTCGTTTAAAATAGAAAAGTGGGAAAAAACAATAGGTAAGGGTACATAAAAATCTCAGCTATTAAAAAACATAATCTGCTTTAAACATTGAAGGCATCTCTAAATAGATAAGATTTTAAAGATTTTTTAAATATTAAAACATCTTTTTCATCACGAATATATTGGGGAAGGGCATTCCACCATAGGGGACCTGTCACTGAAAAAATATCTGCCCTTCTAGTACCAATAATCTTCAAGGAAGGAACTGAGAGAAGATTTTGGTTAGAGGAACGAAGTAAACGTTGAGTATTATAGGGTATCAAGAGTCTAGATATAAATTGGGGTTCTTCACAAGCTAAAGTTTTGAAGATGAGTAACATTATTTTAAATGTGATTCTATGGCTAATAGGCAGCCAGTGAGAATCTTTCAACAGTGGAGAAACATGATCGTACTTTTTTGCATTATATATTAACTTTATTGCGGTGTTTTGAATCAGTTGTAATCTCCTTTTTTCTTTTGATGATATGTTAAGGAATAGAGCGTTACAATAATCAAGTTTAGATATTACTAAAGAATGGATCAGTATTGTAACAGATTTT
Source organism: Geotrypetes seraphini (assembly GCF_902459505.1). NCBI lineage: Eukaryota > Metazoa > Chordata > Amphibia > Gymnophiona > Dermophiidae > Geotrypetes > Geotrypetes seraphini. The sequence continues at coordinate 101,006,624 of NC_047094.1, read as the reverse complement.
GGAGTCAGAAATTTGGATATTGATCTAATACGACGTAATTTAAAAAAGCAATTTCTAACTGTTAGAGAAATATGATCATGGTAAGTGAATTTTTCGTCAATTAGAACGCCAAGAATTTTAACTGAGGGAACTAGATTGAGTGTGGAGTTATTAAGAATAAATTGATTTGACAAAGTTATATCATTTTTCCAAGTAAATAATACAGCTTTAGTTTTCTTTATGTTAAGGGATAATTTGTTTATATTTAGCCAAGAATGAATTATTTCTAATTTTTGATTGATGGATTTGATTTCGTTGTCGCATTTGGGATCTAAAGGGTGTATGAGTTGAACATCGTCTGCATATGCAAATGGGGTAAAGCCTATGGATTGACAAATGCTTAACAAAGGAGAAAGAAAAATGTTAAACAAAAGGGGGGATAAGATAGAACCTTGAGGGATACCAAATGTAGAAGAATAAGCTTTTGATGTTTCATTTTTAAATTTAACAGAGGAGGTGCGATCTGCAAGATATGAGGTTAACCAAGTCAGGACATTATCTGTTATGCCTATTGATTCTAGTCGTTGTAACAATAAATTGTGATCTATGGTGTCGAACGCTGCTGAAATATCTAAAGAGAACAAAATGACAGATTTGTGGTGATCTAAATGATATTGAATATTGGTAGTTAGACCTATTAATGAATATTCAGTGTTATGTGTTAAGAGTAGGCACGAAAAGTAAGTATTGGGTAGATGATCTGAGAATTCTAAGTGGAGTATGGGGAATGAGTAGCTTGTCATACTAATTGGTTTTATCAACCAATAATTGCTAGTTATTGTCTCTAATTGGTGCTAATTGACTCTTTTGGCAGTTAGGCACATAATTGTGAGTGTGGACCTGGAAGGGGCCTAGTGGATCAGAAGTATGTCTAGGAGTTTTGCGCATGGATTATAGAGTACTAGTGTTTAAGCCCATTACATTAACGGGTGCTAGAGTAGATGTCTGTCTGTCTGGGTTTTTTTTTTCTTTGTCCCTCTCTCCTTGGACACTGTCTGTCATTCTTTCTGTCTGTGTCTCTCCCTGGCCCCCTGTCTGTCTTTCTTTCTTTCTTTCTGTCTGTCTCCCTGACCCCCTGTCTGCCTGTATTTCTCTGTTGCGCCATGCCTGCCTGTCTCTCCATGGCCCCCTTCTGTTCCCCCCTCCCAGAGCAAAGCATGATTGCTGTCTGCCCTCCAGCACACCCCTCCCCCCAAAGCAGCCCCCGTTTCCTTCTCCCCCTGCCCCCTGTTGTGCCATGCCTGCCTGCTCCTTGGCCCCCTTCTGTTTCCCCCCTCCAAGAACAAAGCATGATATCTGCCCCCAGCACACCCCTCCCCCAAAGCAGCCCCCTACCCTCTCCCCCTGCCCCCTGTTGTGCATGCCTGTTCTTACCCTCCCTCCATCCCGGCTTCCTGTTGTCTTTTGGCCCACCGGCACGAACTGCTGCCGCCGCTGCCGCTCCTCTTCAAAGCAGCCTGCTGAGGTTCGCTGACTGGCTGTAGCGAACCTTGCAGGCCGCTCTCCACCTCGGTAGCACGTTCCCTCTGACGCGATTGCAGGCTGCTTTGAAGAGGAGAGGCAGCTGTGGCAGCGGTTGGTAAGTGAGGAGGGGAGTCGCCGGCGTGTTCCCTGCCTCCGTGTTCTAAAATGGAATTTGGCATGGACCCAGAGACCACGGTGGCAGGGATCACGCCATCCTAAGTGCACATACGCGCTTAGGGTTTTATTATAGAGGATTAGCAGCCATTTGGTTGGAATAAGCACTCACACCTAAAGTTAAGCACAAGGCTGCGGTCTAATGCATATATGGGAAAATTTTATATATGGAGCCTAAAGTAAGGTGCCTACATCAGCGACCTTAGCTATTGTAGAAGCCTAACTTAATTATTTAATAAATTTAATTAGCGCTGATAATTGACAATTGATATCTTGTAATTGACATAAATTGCATTCACTTAATTGTCTGTTAAGCACCTAACACAAAGTAAGCCAACATGGATTTAGTGAAGGGATATCTTGCCTCACCAGTCTACTGCATTTCTTTGAAGGGGTGAATGAAAATGTGAATAAAGGTAAACCAGACTGGAGATTAAAATGTGACTTGCTCAAGGACACAAGGAACAGCAAAGAGATTTCCACCCCTGACCTACTTGATTCACAGCCAGCTGCTTTGACCACTGGCTTGCTCCTCCGTGCCAGATATAACTTACAGAAGAAAGCAAAAGAAGGCCTGTATGTGTACATGTGGAATCAGGACAAAAGAAGCTGTTTTGTTGGCTGGGTAAACAATTTTTTTTAATGTAACAGCATAATAGGAAAAGTGGCCTGGAAGGTTGTGCCCGTTTGCGCCCTCTGTCCCACAAAGCGATTCTTCTTAGCACGTTTTCATTCATTCATGACTAATATCATAGTAGGGACAAAAAAAATGTGTATCCCTCATTTATATTTAAAGTTATTAAAAGAATTGCACAGGAAAATGAAAGTTCTTGGAAACACAGAAACTACTAGTGTCTTAATTTGCACTGTACTCACCAGTTAAGCCTTGGAGCTGGTGGGTTTCAGAAGAGAAGGAATGTGCTCCACCTGTGAACCAAGCTGTCACTTCCCCACACATAAGATTTGGCACTCACCGAAACCTCAAACATCACATGGAACCCTGCAGCTCGGTGCGACCTGAGAGGCTGACAGAAAATAATGATTTTTACTAGGGATACTAAGACTCTAATAAAACTTTACAGCGTTAAAGTGTAAATTATGTGACAAGACTAATGAGTGATGCTAACCTGTTTTTTTAAAATCCTTCATATATTTTAGATTACAATTGATTACCCTTCCAAATAAGAAGATTAATTGCTCGAAGGATAATTGCACACTGAGTTTTCCCATAAAACAATATGAATCTATTGATCAGAGTTCTGCATGATATAAACAGCCACATTTCAATGTTTTCAGTACTGGTTTCCGTTAAATCTCCTGCAGCAGAAACTTAAGTCCGAGACATGAAATTCGTCCGCAGACCTTCCTGAACCTGACTTCTACAAACAATTATAAGCTAACCACTTTTGTACTGATAATTACAGGAGCCGAGTCAGAGCTACTTGAGAAAAGAATCAGTGAAATAGATTAATCACAACCACAGTACCTTCTGTGGTTCTACTGTACCAATCCAGATGTGCCAGTGAGAATGCTGAGAGTAACACTTTAGATCCAGGTTCCACACAATGAGTAGATTTCAGCTCCTTCTACTGGTAAGAGGACAAGAGAAGAGCTCTCATTGACAAGCTTTCTGGCATCATACGTAGTTCTCGAACAGCAAGAGAGAAGGAACATAGTTTGGAGAGGGCAGTAGAGGAGAAGAGTACAGATAAGAGAGGCTTCCCCGATGAACGGAGTTCCCAGGGAGTATAAGGAGAGAAAAGAGATGAGAGATATTATGGGCTTATATGGGCCTTTCCCATGCATTAAGCCCGTTTCTAGCATGGCTGTCACAAAGAGCTTCTTTGAATTTATTTCAATAATGGCCATACACTAATATTAGTATCAGTGTGTGGCCATTTTAAAAAAATTAACACCAGAGAACTTACCATTTTCTAGAGTATTTACAAGGCCATCTCAACCTATGGACTAGGGTGCCAGTGATAAAGGGCACTAAAATCCCAGTCTGGGCTACCTTTAGACTTCTGGAGGGACAGATGCCGGACTGGGATTTTGGCATCCTTCATCATCAGTGCCTCACCTGGTCAAGCAGGAGGAAGAGGCTTGAGAGAGCAGGGAAGATACAGGATCACACAGGTGAGGGGGGGGGGGGGAGAGAGAGAAACCAGATTGTGGGGTTTGAGGGGGACGCCAATGCAAAAGTTTGCTCAGGGCACCAGAGTCCCTTGAGCTGGCCCTGTCTGTTTAGATTAATGGCTCCTGCGTTATGGCGATGCTAACCAGTTAGCAACAGTAATGTGCACATGCTAGCTGATTCACACCCATTCTCCACCCTTCATCCCCCCCCCCCCCACACACACACACACACACATTACTGTGCAGTTAAGAGCATGCAGGTGGCAAAACTAACATGGAACATGTTAGGGTATCCCATGTTAGGCTTCTTTGATGCATTAGGTGTACATTAGCATGTAACGCAGCTTAGTAGAAAGGCCTCAATGTAAAAAATGTAGGTCATGCTTGCAAGTACCAAATACTTCCCTGAGTCTCTCATCCTCTTATACCTCAAGTCAAGATTTGTAGATTTACAGAATACACAGGGGCAGGACTGCAAAACCCAGAGGGCACCATTTGGGGGGAGGGGGGGAGAGGATGAACAGAGCAATCTGAGTTTCCTCTTCATAACAGGTTTTAATACAGATTTCTTTTCACCATTATTTTTCATATCTGCCAAAACCACATTCATCAAAGTACAGTATGTATATTTTCAGGGAAACAATAGAAAAAAAATCAACTATTCATAAGAACCCAAAACAGGTGACTCAAATGTGAATTTACCAATATTATGATGGCTGTAGACAAGCCTAGAATTTTCAGTAGGTCATACAAAACAAAGGTTATTTTAGTGCCTGACCATGAGATTCTAGAGCATATGCAAATCTTGTTTTGTTCCATGTTAATCTGCTTGGTTGTTCGCGATAGTAACCATGGTGCTTTTCCATTGTAAAATGAAAGTTTATTAAGTTTCGCAGTCTACTTAGAAGATGGCCTTGGGAATGAGTGTTAAAAGGAGCTTGGGAAGGAATGTCAAATAATCATTTCCCCAAAACATGAATGCAGACCACATGCCAATACAGTTTAGAAACACTAGGTATACAGCTTATTTACAGCTATGCTAATGTATATTCTCCATCCTTAATTGTGTTGGAATTTCTTTCCCAGGACCAATTTGGATCAACATTTAGGGCTTCTTTTACAAAGTGGTGCTATCAATTAGCATGTGTTGATTGTGAAGAGGTCCATGGGAACTGGATGAGCTTCTTCGCATTCTACACACCTCTAATTTATTATTATTTATTTCATTTTATTTCTTCCATTTGTGCATCGCACATACCTAAGCTCTAGGCAACATTACAGAAGAAGGGGTTAGAAGATGGTAGGAAGGACTATGGAGGGCAGGAAGGAGTGGAGAGGAGAGAAGCATGTAGAATATTTCATAGAAATTCCTAACTTTACAGATAGGAGCACCATCTATGTAAATGATATGTAAATGAATTAAAGGAATATGTAAAAAGGAATAGAAGGGAGGAACCGTTAAACAATAGAATTCAGGGAAATTCAATTAATAAAATAAAAACAATAGGGGTGAAAAAAATGAAATTAAATTTAAAATAATTGGTAGTGGTGCTTTGTAAATGTAGCAGCCTTTTCAGAAAGAATTTCAAGTATAACTTTAGGCACCTAAAAAATAATTTCAATACCTATTTTCAGACTAAAATTTAGAATTTAGTCACCTAAGATTGGCTGAAAATAGGCTCCTAAACTAGGAGGAAGAAGAAGATGGCGAAATCTTTCATCCAATGTGCGGCAGCAGCCAAAAGAGCAAACAGGATGCTAGGAATTATTAAAGGGATGGATAACAATACTAAGAATGTTATAATGCCTCTGTATTAGTCCATGGTGTGACCTCATCTGGAGTATTGCGCTAGAAAAGGTTCAAAGAAGAGCGACCAAGATGGTAAAAGGGATGGAACTCTTCTCGTATGAGGAAAGACTAGAAAGGTTAGGGTTATTTAGCTTGAAAAAGAAACAGCTGAGGGGAGATATGATTGAAGTCTACAAAATCCTGAGTGGAGTTGAACGGGTGGAAGTGGATCAATTTTTCACTCCATCTAAAATTACAAAGACTAGGGACACTTGATGAAGTTACAGGGAAATACTTTTAAAACCAATAGGAGGAAATTATTTTTCACTCAAAGAATAGTTAAGCTCTGGAACGTGTTGCCAGAGGTTGAGGTAAGAGTTGATATCGTAGCTGGTTTTAAGAAAGGTTTGGACAATTTCCTGGAGGAAAAGTCCATAGTCTGTTATTGAGAAAGGCATGGGGGAAGCCACTGCTTACCCTGGATTGGTAGCATGGAATGTTGCTACCCCTTGGGTTTTGACCTGCTACTAGGACCTGGATTGGCCATCATGAGAACGGGCTACTGGGCTTGATGGACCATTGGTTTGACTCAGGAAGGCTATTCTTATGTTCTTAGAGTCATATTAGAAGTATTTATTTGTACATATAAGTCCCAGGGATTAAAACCTGATACCCAAAATGTCCATGTTTTGCTGTACATAGGCTGTGTCAGGAGCAATGAAAATGTTTCCTCTCCGGACGCAGCCTGTGTCTGTGAGCTCATATTGGAGACAAGCAGTCTGGAAGATATGAAAAAGTCCAGGAGAAACAAACAAACAAAAAAAAACCCAACAACTGTGGAGTAACGATGTTCCTGAAATGGACTTTATTGAAAAGGAGATTGAGAAGGGACATGATTGAAACATTCAAGGTACTGAAGGGAATAGACTTAGAAGATAAGGACAGGTTGTTCACCCTCTCCAAGGTAGGGAGAACGAGAGGGCACTCTCTAAAGTTCAACTAAAATTACAACTCTAGAGGGCACTCTCTAAAATTGAAAGGGGATAGATTCCATACAAACATAAGGTCTTCTTCACCCAGAAAGTGGTAGAAAACTGGAACGCTCTTCCGGAGTATGTCATAGGGGGAAACACCCTCCAGGGATCCAAGACAAAGTTAGACAAGTTCCTGCTGAACCGGAACATACGCAGGTAGGGCTAGTCTCAGTTAAGGCGCTGGTCTTTGACCAGAGGGCCACCGTGTGAGCGGACTGCTGGGCACGATGGACCACTGACCCAGCAGCGGCAATTCTTATGTTCCAAATATACAATTGAATAATCCACATAGAGATAAAATAATCCACATAAAAACCTCATTTTGCCAAGATAGTCTTCTTCAGGGATCCCTGAAAGTCCTATGGTAGTAGATATATGGAAAAACTGATATGTGAGTTTTTTTGTTTTGTTTTTGCTAGATTTTTTTTCTCTGTGGATCTCCTGGGGTCAATTTTCTTTGGTTTTAGATATGAAAAAGTACCATGGGTTCAGGACACAGGTAAAGGTAATTGAACATCTGGAACCAATTACCAGTGTTTATGTTTACTGAGAGCTTCTATACCGCTACTAATGACTGGAAAGTCAATTCAGAGCGGTTTAAAAGATGTTACAATACACGGGCTCAATACAGAGTTCCAAAGGGCTTCTGTAGAGGTGTTACAATATAGAGTTTTTAGCACTGGCATATTTATGCCATAATCAATCAACCTACTTATCCTCCCCCTCCCCTTTTTACAAAGCCAATTTAGTATTTTTTTTTTTATCACTGGTCACTGTGGTTGCGGCTCCAATGCTCATAGATTTCATATGAGCTTCAGAGCTGTTACCACAGTGGCTGGTACTAAACAATGCTAGTGCAGTTTTGTAAAAGGGGGGGCTATATACACACATTTATATCATAATCAATACCGGCATACCAAATCAATCATCCTATAATACTAGGTTTACCATTTCAGCTAAGTATACTATATTTACACACATCCTAAGAAGATTGACCATGTCAACTAAATATAATCTATTTACACGCATCCCAGAAAGTTCTAGTTTCCTCTCTCTGTCAACTTCATAATCTCAGTTGAAGTAGTCTGAGAAAAGGATAGCCTTTATCCCTTTTCTTGAATTTTCCGGTGTCCTTTTCTAGCTTTAATTCCTTCAGTAGGGCATTCCACCACATTGGAGCCATGACTGAGAATATTCTTGCCCATAGGGGTGTAAGGTTATGTAGTCTGGCTGGTAGGTATTGCGGTTCTAAGAGGTGAATGGTTTTGTGTGTCAGCAATAAGATCTTGAATTTCACCCTACTTTCAAAAGGGGGCCAGTGTAGCTCTGTCAGTAGCAGGGTGGCACTCATCTGTCTCGATTTTCCTAGCAAAAACCTTTCTGTGGCATTTTGTACTGTTTGGATCTGTCTGATCATGTATTTCGGTATACCCAGCAAGGTTGCATTGCAGTAGTCAAAGATTGTGAGTACCAGGGATATTACCATGTTGGACATTTCTTGGTGAGAGAGATAGGGTCTCAGTCCTCTAATCCAGTAAAGTTTGCCATAAGCATTTTTTGGCAATGAGTTGGATCTGTGTTGTCATGTCTGGGCCTGGGTCCAGCCATACAACAAGATTTATCACCTCATTCTTGGAGGGGTCTATGGTATTGCCATGTGCTGTTGAAGAGTATAAAAGCCCAGACTGTTTGCAGAGAGAGAAAAAGAAAGATGGCAAGCTGTAGGATAGTTCAGAAGAGGATGAAATGCAGTGAGACTTATTTCTCAGACCCCTGAAAGAAGATAGGAAGCTACTGGAGAGAATGCTGCTGCCAAGTAATTGACAGAGTTTTGGGGAAATTGACAATGTATTTAGATTTGCAACTTTCTCATGGAAGATGAGAGGACAGTTTAACAATTCCAGGAAACAAACTCATTTATCTTCTCATCGCTTCAATACACAGTCTTAATGCTTCAAAGCTCATGTGGTACAACACATTCGTTTCCCTATAAAGTGATCAAAAATCAATTTACAGCCCATAATGATAAACTCTATTCAGGTAGTCTAACAAGTTTTCTTTATAGGAATGAGTCTAACAGGGGGTTGTCTCTCTGGTACATCTGCTGCTTATTTTTTGTAGAAGATAGATTTCTGAGCATCTTAAAGTTGCATGCTATCCATGTAAGGCCACTTTAAAGGTTAATAAATAAAATTTAAAAATGGAAAATAAGATACATCTTTACTGGACTAACACATTATGTTAACTTATATCTTTCCTATTCCTTATTGAATGGAGTTCCTTTCCTTTATAGTGTTTTATTAAATTTATGATCTGCTTTTTCCTGTTTCCGCTAGGGCAGACTGTGGCAGAAGAACAGTGCTGAGAGGACCATGGGCACCAGTGCCTCCTAGCACCAGTGGCCTCCTAGCACTTTTATAGGCAAGAGGGTGGAGAGAAAGGAAGGGCATCCCGGCCTACGGGTGCCCCCTGGAGCAGCTGATTTTAAAATGATGGGAGGGATGTTGAAGGCATTTGGTGGATCCAGAGGGGGTGGGAGCTAGAGAGGGAAGAAGGGGAAATGCTGGTTGGGAGGTCATTTGGTGGGTGGGGAAATCTGAGGAGGGGGAAGAGAGGAAAGGAATTGGGGCTGCCCCCTCCTAATTTCTGGCCTGGGCCCCAACATGTCTAACACCGGCCCTGCTAATCATGTATGTATGACTTGATTCTTATCTTTAGCCTTTGGCCTGTCTGTCCAACTTAGCACCCAATATAGTCCAATTAAGTCTACTCGATGTTCTGGTTTATTCACTTTTCCTAATCCCAAAAATTGTCGTTATGAAAAGTTTTTGATCGATCTTTGGCCTATCAAACAGGTAAAGTTCAAGCTTGGTTAGATGATATGATTTGACAGACTGCATCTTATTGTACTTTTATAAAATCAGTTAAGACGTATTTGTTCAAAAAATTTGTTACTTGATCAATGACTACATCATGGTATTTCATGCTGTAGTTTTATAAATGGAATATTGTACTGTGCTTTCTTAAGTACTCTGTTTTATCATTGAATTGTTCAGTCCTCTTACCCTGTGAACCGCCTAGAACGCTGTGGAATTGGTGGTATAGAAAAATAAAGTTATTATTATTTCATATTTTCTGCATTGAATGATATACTGTATACTACTTTTGAAAATGAGCATGTTGAATGTTTTTCCTATGTGTGTAACTAGGGCAGGGGTAGGCAATTCCGGTCCTCGAGAGTCGGAGCCAGGTCAGGTTTTCAGGATATCCACAATAAATATGCATGAGATAGATTTGCATCTCAAGGAGGCAGTGCACGCAAATCCATCTCATACATATTCATTGTGAATATCCTGAAATCCTGACCTGGCTCCGGCTCTCGAAGACCGGAATTGCCTGTCCCTGAACTAGGGGATCTTGTGATATCTGGTGGCATAATTTGCAGTTTGGTGCTTTGCGAGGGCTTGCGCTACTCTCTTCACTAATTTTTGCTTCAGATTGGATAAATGTTAGAAGGCCAATACTGGTGGAGCAGAAAATATCTCTTAGACTGAGGCTGTAGGTCTTTTGTGATTTTTTTTTTTTCTCAGTGTTTTCAGTTCTGAATTGTATGTCATTACAAGGTGAACTTTCTCTGAGGGTTTCTTTTCTTTGCAGTAGATTATCCCTAGGTGTTTTAAGTGAAGATGTTGTCTTCCTAGAAATCATTTTGACGTAGCAGCTTTTCTGTTCAAAGACCATAGTCAGGATTTTGAGGTATTTATCCTTGTATTTTGGGTCAGAGCGTATATAGTTATAGTTTATTAAACTTAGGGCTCCTTTTACAAAGGTACGTTAGGGCCTTAACGCGCAGAATAGCGCACGCTAAAATACCACGCGCCCTAGCCACTACCGCCTCCTCTTGAGCAGGAGGTAGTTTTTCGGGTAGCAAGCGCTAATTTGGTGCGTGCACTAAAAACGCTAGCGCACCTTTGTAAAAGGAGCTCTTACTGTCCTGTATGGCTTCGTTCAAGACCACAGTGGTGTATAAAACAATTCAAAATATATAAAAAATTGGAAGGACAGGCTGTACATACAAGACCATTCACACCTAAAACTAGTTATCCAGGACAATGTCAAAAGCAACCACAAAGTAATGAGCTTTTAAGTAGACATTTAAAATGCCTCGTTCTTGTTCACAAGGTTTGGGGAAGCACATTCCATAGAAAAGGAGGCAAATATAAAAGGCCCCTTTCCTGATGGAAGCTAAAATTGTGGCTTGCCTATATACTATATAACAGATTTTATTTATTTATTCAATTTTCTATACTGTTCTCCCAGGGGAGCTCAGAATGGTTTACATGAATTTATTCAGGTACTGAAGCATTTTTCCCTGTATGTCCTGGTGGGCTCACAATCTATCTAATGTACCTTGGGCAATGGGGGGATTAAGTGACTTGCCCAGGGTCACAAGGAGCAGTCCAGGGTTGAACCCACAACCTCAGGGTGCTGAGGTTGTAGCTTTAACCACTGTACCACTCTAGAAATCAAAATGTAGTGAAAGTGAGCCAAGTATAGGACAGTCAAGCCATTGTGACATCACAGATGAAGTTGGCTCTTAGGCATTGGTGGAATGAGGCATTATGATGTCACAATACCAGCTCTGGTTATCAGAGGTTGAAGCTTTCCACACTATTTATTCATTCAATTTTCTATACCATTCTCCCAGGGGAGCTCAGAATGGTTTACATAAATTTATTCAGGTACTCAAGCATTTTCCCCTGTATGTCCTGGTGGGCTCACAATCTATCTAATGTACCTGGGGCAATGGGGGGATTAAGTGACTTGTCCAGGGTCACAAGGAGCAGTGTGGGTTTGAGCCCACAACCCCAGGGTGCTGAGACTGTAGCTTTAACCACTGTGCTACACTCTCCCCCAAGTGGAATTGTAGAGGTAGGTGCTTCAGACAGTTGGTTTCCTATATACAGATGGTTGAATAGAATCGTTGCTGATAGAAATTGTGGTCTCTGGAAAGTTAACTTTTTTTGTGGAGTAGTCAATTCTGAATCTGATTGAAGAATGAAATCAAATTTCAAGTTTTATTTAAAATGTGATAAATCGCTTAATCATACTTCAAAGCGATGAACATTGATTTAAAAAAACTTTACAACATTCAGGGGATACCATATATCAGATGCATTAAAAGAGTCGTAAAGTTGTCTGAGAGAATCTTTTACCCCTCAGTCCAAATCTTAAAAACGCCATCAATCTGACCGTAATATTTATAAGATTTAAAGGAGTATGATATTTATTCAAATTTGTCTTTTTCCAGTTCTGAATCTTAGAGAACATAAGAAGTTGCCTCCGCTGGGTCAAACCAGAGGTCCATCCCTCCCAGCGGTCCGCTCCCGCGGCGGCCCATCAGGTCTATCACCTGTGCAGTGGTCCCTGACTATTCCTATATCCTACCTCTACTCCTATCTGTACCCCTCAATTCCCTTATCTTCTAGGAACTTATCCAAACCTTCTTTGAAGCCCTGTAACGTGCTCTGGCCTATCACAGAAAATCCAATAGAAATGTTTTACCTAATAATGTTGAAAATCCACTGTCAGAAAAGTAAAGAAATCACATCCTTAAGAAAGGGGGGGGGGGGAGTGGCCAAGATGGCGGCACTTACCAGGTAGCTTTGAGATTGAGCACCTTGAGCTGTCAGCGTACTTTTTCTTTTTCCATTATGCCACCAGCCTCCTCGACGCCTTTGCAGCCATTTCGACAGCTCCAGATTGAGCAATTCCTGCCTGTGCTCTGCTCACTAACGGGCGATGGAAGCCCCGCAGTGCAAGAGGGCAGAGAAGGTCCAATCATGCAGGGACACGAGATCTCACTCTCGCCCTCTTCCCCAGTTGCACCTTCCTGGGCGGCTGAAGCAGCTACCGCGGAAGTGGGAAGCAAAGCTACCGAAGGTGCAGCGTGTGAACCTGCCGAGGAGGTGGAAACGGTAGATGAGTTTCTACCGAAGGAGAATATCTTTGGGGAATTGGCCCCCACTGGAGAGGTGACTTTGAAAACAATTTGGGGAATGCTCAAGAGGCTGGATACAGTTACCCAGAAAACATCTAAAGAGGTACAGGTTTGGGGGGGGGGGAAACTTGATAACATTACTAAAACTTTGGAACAAACTAATCTTGAAACAAAAAATGCTTTGACAAAAATGGATTCTGAAATAAAGTCTCTACAAGAATTTAAGAATACAGTGATTAAGGACTGTGAAAATACACAGAAAAATTGAAAATATTGAAAACTTTAACAGAGGGTTGAATGTGAGAATTCTAAACTTCCCCAAGACCCCAGGGATACCCCCTTATGACATGTTTAAAAAAAAACATCTTTTGGAATTACTAAGGGCTCCTTTCACAAAGGCGCGCTAGTGGTTTCAGCACACGCTTAGCGCACGCTAAAATGCCACATGTGCTAGCCGCTACCGCCTCCTTTCAAGCAGGCAGTAATTTTTCAGCTAGCATACGCTAATCCTGTGCGTGCGCTAAAAACATTAGTGCACCTTTGTAAAAGGAGCCCTAAAATATACCTCTGAAAGTATTCCACCATTAAACAAAATGTACTATCTTCCTTCAAATGTTAAACAACCATGAGGGGACTTGGAAGGAGAGGAATATCAAACTATTCAAACTACTCAACTTGATTTACAAAACGTATCTGATGTCCTGGAAGAACCCATAACAGAGAAAACACCTAGAACAACTCTATTAGTATCTTTTGTCTTCCGGCAACATATAGATGCATTTAGGAAACAGTATTTTAGAGTTTAAAAAAATGTTTTTTACGGCAAGAGGGTACGGGTCGACCAGGATGTCACAAAGAATATGCAAGAACGCAGAAAGAAATTCCTGGAATGAAGACAAGAGACTAGGGGCTCCTTTTATCAAGCCGCACTAGCAGGGTTAACGCGTGTGACTTTTCATCACGCGCTAACCCCCGCACTGGCCTAAAAACTACCACCTGCTCAAGAGGAGGCGGTGGCGGCTAGCGTGGCCAGTGGTTTAACGTGTGTTATTAGGTGCGTTAAACTGCTAGCGCGGTTTGATAAAAGGAGCCCTAGATCTTTAGGGGCGTCGTTTTTGCTTGCTTATCCCTGGAAGTGTGTTGTATAATATATCCAACTACAATATGTATTTTTTTCTCTCCAAACATTTGAAAGCTTTTCTTGAGCTAGGTATTATCAAGAAAGGTATTACAATCAGAACGAAGGAAGTTATCCTGCCATTGTATCGGGCAATGGTGCGCACGCATCTGGAGTACTGCGTCCAATACTGGTCGCCGTACCTTAAGAAGGATATGGCGATACTCGAGAGGGTACAGAAAAGATCGACAACTATTGATAAAAGGTATGGAAAACCTTTCATATGCTGAAAGATTAGAGAAACTGGGGCTCTTTTCCCTAGAGAAGCGGAGGCTTAGAGGGGACATGATAGAGACTTACAAGATCATGAAGGGCATAGAGAAAGTGGGGAGGGACAGATTCTTCAAACTTTCGAAAACTACAAGAACGAGAGGGCATTCGGAAAAATTAAGAGGGGACTGATTCAGAACCAATGCTAGGAAGTTCTTCTTCACCCGAGGGGTGGTGGACACCTGGAATGCGCTTCCAGAGGGCGAGATAGGACAGAGTATGGTATTGGGGTTCAAGAAGGGTTTGGATGATTTCCTGAAGGAAAAGGGGATAAAAGGGGATAGAAGGGTATAGATAGAGGATTACTATACAGGTCCTGGGCCGCCGCATGAGCGGACTGCTGGGCTTGATGGACATCTGGTCTGACCCAGCAGAGGCACTGTTTATGTTCTTATGAGCTGAAAAGAATTGCTCCAAACTGAGGGATTTGAAGGAAATGGCAGAGAAATGTGTAAAGCCTGCTTCGTAATATTTTATTTTCCTTATTGTTTATCTTCTCATATCAACCTGCCTTTTCTCCCCCTACTTATTGTGGTCTAATTAAGACATAAAAAAGATTTTTTGGTCTTGTTGAAGTAATGGTAGATAACATTATTCCTACCGTGTTTCTATAACAAAAAGTATTGTCTTGTGACTATGACTGAAATATAAATAAAGAATTTAAAAAAAAAGAAAAGTAAAGAAATACAATATTATTCATTATATTCAACAACCACTGATACAGCAGGATTCGAGACACATTTATTCCATCCCCATAACCTCTAAAGAGTCTCTTATATTACACTTCTGGATTGGTACCACCAGTGGCATAGTAAGAGGGGGCAGACCGCCCCAGGTGCCATCTTGGTGAGGGCACCAGCACCTCTCCACCCCCACACCATGCTTGCTCCCTCCTTCCCCCGCCCCATACCTCTTTAAAATCTTCGCTAGTTACTCTACCTTACTGCTCGTGCTAGGCTGGCTCCCTCTGAAATCACTTCTGGGTCACGGGTCCAGGAAGTGACATCAGCGGGAAAGCCAGTGTGAGCAGCAGGCCAGAGAAGCTGCTCTTGCAGGCAAAGATTTAAAGAGATATGGGGATTGGGAAGAGAGGGCACCAGTGTGGTGTGGGAGCATAGAAGGAGCGGGGGAGGGGAGGCAGTTGGCACGGCAGGTGTGGAAAGGAAAGCTTTGGAGGGTACCAGTGCCCCGGGCACCTCCTACCTACACTATCCCACTGGGTACCACCAATTGTTACTACTGTTCTTTTGCATAGGTGCCAGCATTTGGGTGCCCACAATATTGAACAAGAAAGACGTAATTTGTGTAAAGTCTACTCCTCCCCACAAAATTATTTTCAACAAATAGTTCTTGATTCCCCATACAGGTTCATTGCGAACGGGCTAATTTTGCTGTGTGATATATCACAGCATTAAATCTGTGCATACCAGAGATTCTCGCCAGGGCCATCCTTAAGCATGGGCAACAGGGGTGGCCATACAGGGCTCCATGCTCCTAGGAGCTCCATCCCAGCATGGCCCCCCTGTTTCTAAATTCCACCCCCCCTCCCTCCTTAAAACAGCTTTTCTCCTTAGACGGCTCAGGCAAGAGGAAGTGATTCATATAGGCCATCTGCTGCGTCCGCCTCTTCCGCAAGGGCAGGACACAGTAGAGAGTAGGCTCCAGGGTTGATTGTAGATGGTATGTACAAATCACTGCCATTGTCCTGGGCCCTCTAAGGAAAAATGCAGGGATCTGTACTAGGACCAGTGCTATTTAACTTATTTGTAAATGATCTTGAAATTGGAACGACGAGTGAGGTGATTAAATCTGCAGGTGACACTAAACTGTTCAAAGCTGATACAATGTATGCAGATTGTGAAATGTTGCAGGCAGACCTTAGGAAAATGGAAGAATGGACATCCAAGTGGCAGTTGAAATTGAATGTGGACAAATGCAAAGTGATACATCTAGGGAAGAATAACCCAAATCACAGTTATTGGTTGCTAGGGTCCACCTTGGGCGATTAGTTCCCAAGAAAAAGACATGGGTGTCATTGTAGACAATACGATGAAACCTTCTGCCCAATGTGCAGCAACGGCCAAAAAAGCAAACAAGAGGCTAGAAATTATTTTAAAAGGGATGGTTAACAAGACTAAAGAATGTTATAATGCCTCTGTATTACTCCATGGTGCAACTTCACCTGGAGTATTGCATTCAGTTGTGGTTGCCTTATCTCAAGAAAAATATAGCAGAACTAGAAAAGGTTCAAAGAAGAGCGACCAAGATGATAAAGGAGATGGAACTCCTCTCCTATTGTAGCATGAAATGATTTTAGTTAAAATATATAATTATTGCCTGACCCAATAGATCATTTATTCTGAGGGACTTAAAGTAAAAATGATATGGCTTTACAATTCTGCTTGGAGTTAAAGTATATTAATTTGATGGATTAAAAAAGTGAATTTCTGATGTGGTCTTTGAGCCAGCACAGCCATCTGTTCAGAAAGGTGTTAAATGCCCCATTCAATACAACATAAAAGAAAGAAAGGACTGAGCCATCTGCCTTCAGAAAGTGTTAAGTACCTGGCCAGGGTGGATAACAGGATGTAGGCCAGAAGACCAAACTCATCTCTGAACTACCCCAGTCTGAACAATAGAAGCTCATTTTTGTGTTAAATGCACCTATTCCAAAAGAAAGGACTGAGCCATCACCTTCAGAAAGTGTTAAGACAAAAGGCATGGGGCTAGATTCACGAACCTGCACAATTGGGACCGACCCGAGGCCGATCCGGGGAGGTCCAATGGATTCCTCAAAGCCTAATATGCAGATGGGGGTGATCGTAGGAACGCCCCCATCTGCCAGCACAGATCACTGATGTGCGATATTTCCGACACATGTTCAGACTATCTGTAGATGGTCTGCGCATGCATCTAGACCCGTCTGAGCCGCAACTTTTTTTTTTAACTTTTTAGCCCAGCGAGCCCGCAGGGAAGAGCAGGAGAGATTCAGGGCGGCAGGCAGGAGAAAACCGGGGACAAGCAGGGCTGCAATTCGGGGCAGAGCAGGGCGGTGATGCGGCAATTCGGGGCAGAGCGGGCAGGAGAGATCCGGGGAAGAGCACTGGGACAGCAGGCAGGAGAGATCTGGGGCAGCAGAGTGCAGGGCGTGCAGAGATCAGGGCAGAGAGCAGGGCTTCTATGGAGCTGGAGAGCTGGAAAGACGTTTTCGACTGGTCTCCAGCAGTCACTTCTTGGGTTGATCGGCCAGCCCAGTCACTTTTAAAAATTTGGTTGGTGAATTACATCCCTGTCTACTTTGCACGCGTTTCTCCTCATTTGCATGCATGGATTCGAAGCGGATCGCAGGAGAGGTTAGTGACTAGTGCAGGAGGGAAATCTGGTCGCAAAAGGGTCGCAAACTGATCGGTACACGATCAGTATGTTTTGTGAATCTAGCCCATGACCAGGGTAGATTACAGGATATAGATCAAACAGAAGCCCTTCATACCAAATTCATCTCTGGACTAACAACAGAAGCTCATTCGATCAGATGACCTCATCTGCCTGTCCTCCATTTTAAACCACTCAGACATAGATTCACACCTCATCCAGGAAGGACAGTAAAAATACTCTGTATTGGGACACCATGTTAAGCTATTGTACATCAATCATCATCCACCTAGGAACAGAGAATGGATTCTATTTTTAGAACAGATCTCAACCCTGTAAATATGAAGCAAAATCCTTTCTCAGAGGGGAAGATGCTCACTCTCCTTCTGGAACCAGCCTGGATCAAGCTACAATTCTTCTTCTCCCTGGATCACCATGCTGCTTCAGTAGGCCATTCGGCCTCTGCTCCATTTTAAGGACTATTCACATTGTGAGTAACTTTGAACCTTTAATCTTAGATAAATTTTGTCTGTGTATTTCTATTAATTCTTTGCTTAACGATCTTACTGCTTCTTCCAGCTTGACTGTAATTTTTTTACTTGCTCTAAAAAGAAAATAAACTTTCAGTTTGATTGTAAATGTTCTGGGTCTTGGTCCTTGAATAGATATTCATATATATTTAATTATAGTTACAGAGCTAAGTGTTAATCAAGCGAGCTAACTTTCTCCAAATTAATAGTTCTTTATAATACATATTTCTCTAAGCCAGAGAGGGATGTGTATTATTGGTTAAGTTCCCATCCAGTTAATAATAATTTTTAGTAACACTATGAGGAAAGACTAAAATGTAAGGGCTCTTCATCTTGGAAAAGAGACAACTGAGAGGAGATATGATTGAAGTTTACAAAATTCTGAGTGCTGTTGAACGGGTACAAGTCAATCAAATTTTACTCTGTCAAAAATAACAAAGACTAGGGGGACACTTGATGACGTTACAGGGAAATACTTTTAAAACCAATAGAAGGAAATATTTTTTTTCTCTCAGAGAATAGTTAAGCTCTAGAACGCACTGTCAAAAGTTGTGGTACGAGTGGATAGCATAGCTGGTTTTAAGAAATGTTTGGACAATTTCTTGGAGGAAAAGTCCATAGTCTGCTATTGAGACAGACATGAGGAAGCCAATGCTTACCCTGAATCGGTAGCATTGAATGTTGCTACTCTTTGGGTTTTTGCCAGATACTAGTGACTTGGATAGGCCACTATAAGGACGGGCTACTGGGATAGATGGACCATTGGTCTGACCCAGTAAGGCTATTCTTATGTTCTTAAGGTTGGGGGGAGGTTCAGAGACAGGGTTTTATACCAGATTGCTGAACAGTGTCCAAACTGGTCCACACAGGACCTCATAATTGGTAAAACCAGCCCCCCCCCCCCCCAATTGCCCCAGGTACATTAGATAGATTGTAAGTCTGCCAGGACAGACAAGGAAAAATGCTCAAGCACCTGAATAAATTCATGTAAACACCAAAAAGTCCAACAGGACTTTAAATTCATGTAAAACCATTCTGAGCTCCCCTGTGAGGATGGTATAGAAAATTAAATAAATAAATATCCAAATACCATGCTGATTGCAAGGTGTCTTCAACAGACTCTGGTATAAAAGCTGAAATAATAATGATCATCCTTCTAAGGACAATAAAATGAGTATCAGCTGTAATTGGTTAATATTAAGTTCTACCTTCATCTATGAAGTGCTTTGGATGGAATCGCACTATATGAGACCAAAAGCATAATTATTGTACCTAAAAAGTACATTCAAATTGCAAAATTTTAATTTGCAGCAATAGGAATCAATTTAGGTGAGAGCTAGGATCAACGCCCTGCCCAATTATTTCTTCACCTATTAGACCTTTTAATTAATGCTATATTACAAGATAGCTTCATGTTAAGTAAGAAAAAATCCTATTAAAGAGTGTGAACAGACCTTGAGAGAGAGAGAAAAAAGATAGCTAAAACTACCACAGTGAGTCAGAAGTTTCTATTAATGTAATGCATGCGTCAGAATAAAATTGTAAAATGATTCAATTATTGCACACTAAGGGAGTAATTTGAGGACTGCCCTTACATTAGGGGCCCTTTTGCTAATTCACATTACAATCTAGGTTTAATGTGGGAGTTTATTATGCAGTAAACCCTGATTGAATGCATCAGTATTGTTTTTGTAGGTCCCTTGCTAAGTTTTGTAATAGCATGCCACACCTGCAAAAAAAAATAATGTGGGAGCATTCAATATCTCCTATTTAGGAGGCACCAAATGCTCCCTTGTTAGGGCCTGATTCTATAGAGAGCATCTAAGTCCTAGGCACAGTTTGGCACAGTTGTCAATCAACCGCTAGGCACCGTTTATAAAATCACACCTAGCAGTGCCTAAGCATTCTTAAGCAGTGATAGGTATTGAATCTTTAGGGGCACGGCCATTTAGGCCAGGGTTTTCTTGCCCTAAATGAGTGCATCTAAGTCTTTCCACACCGAAACTCCACCTCTAACCATACCTACTTTCCATGCAGGTGCCACTAGGTGCCATGGTGTAGACCAATGTCTCTAACTGTGTGCCAGGGCACAGTGGTATGCCCTGAAGAGATTCTGGGTGTGCCATGAGAGATTCCAGAATTTACTTTATTTTTTAAAATTTTCCTTATAAACAACCTGGAAATTGGTACGACGAGCGAGGTGATAAAATTTGCAGACGATACGAAGTTATTCAAAGTAGTGAAGACGCAGAGGGATTGCGAAGACCTGCAACGCGACATAAACATGCTCAAGAAATGGGCCACAACATGGCAAATGAGGTTTAACGTGGATAAGTGTAAGGTGATGCATGTCGGTAACAAAAATCTTATACACGAATACAGGATGTCCAGTGTGGTACTCGGAGAGACCTCCCAGGAAAGAGACTTGGGAGTACTGGTCGACAAGTTGATGAAGCCGTCTGTGCAATGTGCGGCGGCAGCAAACAGGGCAAACAGAATGCTTGGAATGATTAAGAAGGGAATCACAAACAGATCGGAGAAGGTTATGCCGCTCTACCAAGCCATGGTGCGCCCCCACCTGGAATACTGAGTACAGCACTGGCCACCGTACATGAAGAAGGACACGGTACTACTCAAAAGGGTCCAGAGAAGAGCGACTAAAATGGTTAAGGCGATGGAGGAGTTGCCGTACAGTGAAAGATTAGAGAAACTGGGCCTCTTCTCCCTTGAAAAGAGGATACTGAGAGGGGACATGATTGAAACATTCAAGATAATGAAGGGAATAGACTTAGTAGATAAAGACAGGTTGTTCACCCTCTCCAAGGTAGGGAGAACGAGAGGGCACTCTCTAAAGTTAAAAGGGGATAGATCTGTACAAACGTAAGGAAGTTCTTCTTCACCCAGAGAATGGTAGAAAACTGGAACGCTCTTCTGGAGGCTGTTATAGGGTAAAACACCCTCCAGGGATTCAAGACAAAGTTATACAACTTCCTACTGAACCGGAACGTACGCAGGTAAGGCTAGACTCAGTTAGGGCACTGGTCTTTGACCTAAGGGCCGCTGCGGGAGCGGATTGCTAGGCACGATGGACCACTGGTCTGACCCAGCAGTGGCAATTCTTATGTTCTTAAGTTCTAGCATCCTCACCAAGAAGGCACCCGGGGCAGACCGGCCCCCTCTTCCCCTCCTTACTATGTCACTCGCCAGCCTATATGCCTTCCCCAATTGTTCTTTCAGTTGTTTGACATATCCCTTAAAACTCTGGGGCAATGTCCCATCTGTAGCAACCTCAAAGCACAGATCAATAGATAGCTGGGCCTCTTGCCCAAACATTAAATAATAAGGTGAAACCCCAAGAGCATAATTATGCATGCCATTATAGACATATACTAAAAATTTACATACTGACTCCAGTTCTTCTTTTGAACTGTTCTCAAAGTACCCAGCATATTTGGCAGTGTTCTGTTAAACCTCTCTGGCAGCAGATCTCCCCTGCAGACGATAAGGAGTTATATGAGATTATCAGTCAAAGTAAAGAAAATTACACAGATTAAAGAAAAGGAAAATACATTCACCAGCAGTACTATTTAACAAGGCAATAAAACAATTCTATGTAATGTTAGTGGAGCTGATTTTTGACTGACATTATAACAAAAAACTTATTAAAAGGGGGGGGGAAGGGTCGGGTTAGACGATCCCTGAACTTATCCTTAGTGAGCACATTTTTGGAAGTAGCAGAAACACATCGACATTACACTTGCCATTTGGCTGAAATAAATTTTGATAACAGCTGAAGCTCAAAGAAAACATAACGGTTCTCTTTGTATACCAAAATGCACTTACAGGGGTACTTCAAAACGAATGTTGCCCCTAACTGTATGAAATTTTTTTAATGCCAGCCACTTGTAATATTGCTTTAATACAGGGGTACACAACTCCGGTCCTCGAGGGCTGACGCCGCGTCGCATCCGTGCCTATGCAGATGCACTCCAGACTCAGCCCTGATCTCAACAGCTTTTCAAAACCCGGACAAAGGGCCAGAAAAAGGACAAAAAAAGCTGGGTTAAGGCTTCCAAAGGGAGGAGGACACAGAAGAGAACACCTTATCCACAACCAGGTCTGATGTGAAAATGCTAGATGTAGAGGGGGGATCATGGAGCATCCCAGCCCGAGGCAGTGTCTCCCCTGGAAACCTCAATGGACTGGGAAAGCCAAGTGCCAAACGTTCAGTGCACCTAATTTTTTGAGGGGCTCTTTCAGGGCCATGGAAATTCAAGACCCAATAAGAAAGAGTCCCTCAAAAAATGTGGCCTTTCCTGCTGACTTTTGGGTCTTGAATTTCCATGGCCCTGAAAGAGCCCCTCAAAAAATTAGGTGCACAGTATGGATTATACTATCCGGTGAGGTGGTGTGTGACTTTGAACAATGCAATAAAAAATTTTGAAGATCCGGAGACAGTCGCTTTATTGAAGAACAAACTGGAGTTAAAAGGGGATAGATTCCGTACAAACGTAAGGAAGTTCTTCTTCACCCAGAGAGTGGTGGAAAACTGGAACGTTCTTCCGGAGGCTGTTATACGGGAAAACACCCTCCAGGGATTCAAGAAAAAGTTAGACAAGTTCCTGCTAAACCAGAACGTACGCAGGTAAGGCTAGACTCAGTTAGGGCACTACTGGTCTTTGACCTAAGGGTTGCCACAGGAGCGGACTGCTGGGCACGATGGACCACTGGTCTGACTCAGCAGTGGTAATTCTTATCTTCTTATGTATTCTTTTCCTGCATGATGCAATCATCAAGTGATATAGGGCTCCTTTTACAAAGCTGCGGTAGCGATGCTGCAGAAAATGAAGAGTATAAATTGAAGAACTAAGGCTAGTACTGAGCAGACTTGCATGGTCTGTGTCCCATATATGGCAATTTGGTTTAGAACAGACTTGGGAAGCTTTAACAGGAACTCCAGTAATTTGGAACAACAGGACAGTGCTGGGCATACCTTCACAGTCTGTATCCCACAAATGACGAGATGCTTTGTATAGGCTGAAGTGAGCGTCAACAGCAACTCCAGTGGTTGGATCTTAAGGACTGCACTGGGTGTACTTTACTGTCTATGGCCCAGAAATATCAAAGATAAAAGATAATTTAATTTAATCATGGATTTAAAATGCATGTAACTATTGAGCAGACTGAAAAGATCATTCAAGTCTTTATCTGCTGTCATTTATTATATTACTATGGGGCTCATTTTCATAAAAGGGAGAAAGAAAATCCAACGTAGTCTGCAGTAAACAACAGGAAGCAGAAAACAACGAACAGACTGCAGATAATGTACAAGATGCAGGCGTTGTTTATTAATAAATGCAGTAACATATACAACCTTATAGCCAACCAAGGGACCCGACACAGTCCGTGTTTCGGATAACACGCCTTCCTCAGGGGTCCATGGTGGTTAAGGTGTAAAGCAAACTGCATAAAAGATAACAAACACACGCCAATCACTTTCAAATGAGGTCAAGTAAGTCTTGCACAATGGCCATTGATCGTGATTGGCGTGTGTTTGTTATCTTTTATGCAGTTTGCTTTACACCTTAACCACCATGGACCCCTGAGGAAGGCGTGTTATCCGAAACACGGACTGTGTCGGGTCCCTTGGTTGGCTATAAGGTTGTATATGTTACTGCATTTATTAATAAACAACACCTGCATCTTGTACATTATCTGCAGTCTGTTCGTTGTTTTCTGCTCATTTTCATAAAACATAGATGTTTTTAAAATAAATAAGGGCCAAAAAGGTACCCAAACTGACCAGATGACCACTGGAGGAATGAAATTATGGCCCACATACTCCTCCAGTGGTCACTGATTCCCCTCCCACCCCACAAATATCTGCATGAAACATTACATATCTGTCTCTATGACAACTGCAGATACTATGGCCAGTCCTAGTACAGCTGCAAGCAGGTCTCTGGAGCAGCCTGGTGAGCAGTGCAGTGGACTGCAAAGAAGGGGACCCAGGCCCATATCCCACCCTAACTTGTGCTGGAAACTGTGAGCCCACCAAAACCCACTGTACTGCCATGGATCCGGATTTTCGTTCGTGAAAATCTGGTAACTCTAGGTAGGGATTTGTTCTAACTGGTCATGCTTCCCAGGCACAGCAGCAATGATTTTGGGTTGGGTTTTTTTAGGGGGGGGAGTTAATAGATGCAGATGACACCAAACTATTTAGTGGAGTTGGGACACAAGAGGACTGTGAAGACTTACAAAGGGACCTGAACAAACTAGAAGAGTGGGCAACGAGATGGCAGATGAAGTTTAATGTAGAGAAATGTAAAGTCTTGCATGTAGGAAACAGAAACCCGAAGTACAGCTATACGATGGGAGGGCTGGTAATGTGTGAAAATACCCTAGAAAAGGACTTGGGGGTAATAGTGGACAAGACAATGAAGCCGTCGGCACAGTGCGCAGCGGCCGCTAAGAAGGCGAATAGAATGCTAGGTATTATCAAGAAAGTTATTACAGCCAGAACAAAAGAGGTTATCCTGCCGTTGTATCGGGCGATGGTGCGCCCGCATCTGGAATACTGTGTTCAATATTGGTCGCCGTACCTTAAGAAGGATATGGCATTACTCGAGAGGGTTCAGAAAAGAGCGACGCGATTGATAAAAGGTATGGAAAACCTTTCATATGCTGAAAGATTAGAGAAACTGGGGCTCTTTTCCCTAGAGAAGCAGAGGCTTAGAGGGGACATGATAGAGACTTACAAGATCATGAAGGGCATAGAGAAAGTGTAGAGGGACAGATTCTTCAAATTTTCGAAAACTACAAGAACGAGAGGGCATTCGGAAAAATTAAGAAGGGACAGATTTAGAACCAATGCTAGAAGGTTCTTCTTCACCCAAAGGGTAGTGGACACCTGGAATGCGCTTCCAGAGGGCGTGATAGGACAGAGTACGGTATTGGGGTTCAAGAAGGGATTGGATGATTTCCTGAAGGAAAAAGGGATAGAAGGGTATAGATAGAGGATTACTATACAGGTCCTGGACCTGATGGGCTACTGCGTGAGCGGACTGCTATCCACGATGGACCTCTGGTCTGACCCAGCAGAGGCACTGCTTATGTTCTTTCAACCAACAGTATCTTTATTCCTTAGATGTTCGGCCCAACAAGGATCCAGGTTTCGGCATACGTATATGCCTTCCAGGGGAGACACTTCCTCGGGCTGGGATGCTCCGTGATCCCCCCCCCTCTGCATCTAGCATTTTTACTTCGGACCTGGTTGTGGATCTGGTGTTCCCTTCTGTGTCCTCCCTTAGGAAACCTTAACCCAGCTTTTTGTGTCCCTTTTTCTGGCCCTTTGTCCGGATTTTGAAAAGCTGTTGAGATCAGGGCCGAGTTTGGAGTGCATCTGCATAGGCACGGATGTGACGCAGCAACATCATACACGTGCATGCATGCGCACAACGTCATCATGTCGCCTCTGCGCACACGCAAATTTAAATAATCACGCTAGTTCCTTGCATTGTTTCAGCAGCGGTTTTGATAGCATTGTTTGGTGCATTTTACCAGCAGTTGAATTCAGGGTCTCCTGAGGAAGGCATATACAGTTTATATGCCGAAACATGTAAGGTTGAAAGGACTTCTCTCTTGCCTTTTGGGTTGTTCTGTTTCCATAGCAAGGCAAAGTTTTCTCGGGATTTTTTTTTTTTTTTTTTTTTAATAGATAGCCAGTTGCTGCCTTCATTTTTTCAGAGTTCCAAGTGCAGGCACATATTAAAGCCTCATTAATTACTGTTTGTCATTGTTTTCAGGTGCTGTCTCTATTGCTATGTTAACCTCGGCCTCCAGAGTCCTATGTTTCTTAGGCATATGTTCTGTATGTTTCAGTACCTTTTATTTTTAATTGAGGTGTGCAATAGCCTTTTCTGAAATGTTAAGGACATCAATAACCCCATTAAAAGGAAAAGGTTGCTAACCTATTTCTACAGTATAATCGGCAGACTGACATAGTGCTTCAAAACACAAGAAGATAAGTAAAACTCTGTTCAGATAACTTTTATTGTAAAAAAGCTTGGTTTCAGCTATCAATACATGTACGATAATACCAAAAATAATAGTTGATGTGAAACGGACCCACGTAAAATACTAGCTTATTCTCCCACAGTGCATAACCCGAATGGGGTAGTGATTTTATTGGTTGCTCCTTTGCATTGCGAGGGCTGTCTCAAAAAGTAGACCTTGAAGGTTGATGGATTCTGTTAGTGGTACAAAATGAGAACCAAACCTTCTAGTTTCTTACAGTCCATGAGTCCAATGTTGACTCCCTCCAGTTCTTTACGGATTTAGCAGAGCTCATACCTGAAGAAGCCATATTACCTTTGATTATCATGGGAGGAATTTTAATTTAGTGTTTGATCCTTTATTGGACAGTCAATCTGTAGTACACTTATGTGAGAGCTGCACTGCTTGTATGTTCT
The DNA here is from genome assembly GCF_902459505.1 of Geotrypetes seraphini. Taxonomy (NCBI): domain Eukaryota; kingdom Metazoa; phylum Chordata; class Amphibia; order Gymnophiona; family Dermophiidae; genus Geotrypetes; species Geotrypetes seraphini. Next base: position 100,980,164 of record NC_047094.1, on the reverse strand, counting down.
GGTCTCGTATTTTAGATACTAATGGTTTAGTTGATCCCTGGTGTACTTTTCATCCTGTAGCAAGGAATTATTCATTTTACTCTTTGCCCCACCCTATGCATTCTAGAATTTTTGCATCCTTTTCATCAAGTGTCCGAGTAACTGGGATACTTCCTATTATGCTGTTGGACGAGTCCCCCATCAGTGAAGCAATGGAGGCTCAATGTTAGTCTCTTAGCAGAAAAGGACTTCCAGCAGTACATAGAAAGGGCTAAAGAGGATTATTTTAATAATAATAATTGACAAGATACTGATATCACTACATACTGGATGCCTTCAAAGCTACCATGGAGGAAGTGATCATGACTTATTCAATAGGTTGTCTTTAGAAACAAAGGCATGAGCTCATCCGATTGGAAAAAGAAAAACCTGGAGGAAGCTCATATAGCCAGCAAAGATAATTTTTTGCTTTTGCATCTCCAAATATTGCACTACCAATATAATCAGATTTATAGTGTTTGGGCAGGTATCTCTCTACTTGAGCAGCGGGCCATTTACTATGAAGGTTCTAATAGAGTGAGACATTTGCTAGCTCAATACCTGAAGAGGCCCTCGGAGAAACAAGAGATTCAAGAGATAATGATTCAAGAGATAATGACACCGGAAGGGCATCAATTGACCACAAGTTTGGATATATTGGGACAATTCCGCTCTTACTATTCTGAATTATACATGGCTAATAGGAGTTAGACGAGCCACTGAGGTGCCAGCATCTGTGAAAACAAAAACAAAAACTGTGGATACAGATGTTCTGGAGATAATTTATTAAACACTGACTTATAAAACCATGAAAATTCAATTAAAAAAGTACAATGATAAAAAATACAGTGATAAAAATCCAACCGGACCCGTGTTTCAGCTTGTCTGCGGTGTTCTTTGCTCACATGTATAAAGACAATAGACTGTTTTCAGTCCAATTCTTTAAATGTGAGTTTGCAAACCATTAGACCCCTGAGGAAGGAGCCAACCGCCGAAACACGGACCGTGTAGGGTCAGGTTGGATTTTTATCACTGTATTTTTTTATCATTGTACTTTTTTAATTGAATTTTCATGTTTTTATGTGTCAGTGTTTAATAAATTATCTCCAGAACATCTGTATCCACAGTTTTTTGTTTTTGTTTTCATCGGTGGATTGTTTTCACTGTGGATCATTGGGTCTCCCCATTTTTCTTTGTTGTGCCAGCATCTGTGACTCAGGGACACTGCTGTTGCCTGCCATGTTTGGCAAAAGGAACTCCCAGCCACCTTCAGAGGAAGTCATCAGCTGACAAAGCTGGACTGTTCAAAAAGGACTGTTCAAAAAGTATCAGAACTTAATTTTTCTTGCATAAACAAATAAAGTTAGGGAGGCATGGTTTGGTGCACGTATGTAGGTTACCCTAATGCACAAGCTTGAATTTTTCCCACCTACAGAAGCTGTCAGTCGCCGGCAGACCACCGATGAGTGAGGAAGTGTAAGTGAGTGCCGTCCAATTTTCATTTTTGACAAAATGACAGAAAAAGTTGAACAATGCCATTACATTAAATTTTGTGTAAAGCTTGGCAATTCCCAAATGGAAACGATCCACAAGATTCAACAGGCCTTCGCAGATGAAGCAATGGACACCACACAGATAAAGGAGTGGTAAAACCACTTCAGAGATGGCCACACATCAGTGGAGAGTGAAGCACGTTCTGGCAAGCCATCAACATTCAAAAATTAGATCGTCATTGACCAAGTGAGGACCCTGGTGATGCAGGATCATCGAATCACCAATGGGTACTACCAAGAGGTTCTGCGTTACCTTCATAATGCTGTGAGACGCAAACAGCCGGACCTGTGGGCAACGGGTAGTTGGCAGCTCCATCACGCTAACCTGCCCACATTTGATATGGACTTTCCTGGTCAAACACAACACACCTGTGATTCCTCAGGCTTCCTATTCTCCCGACATGGCTCCGTGTGATTTCTGGTTTTTCCCCAAGCTGAAAATACCCCTGAAGGTACTGAAAAGGATTTGGTCCCAATTCCTGCCCCATACTTTCTCTGTCTCTGTCATTTGGAAGTCAGGTACCTGGGGACACATCTTAAAGACCAGAAATCATCTTCCAAAATATGTCCAAATTTTATTATGAGTTTCACATCTTTTATATGAATCAGGTTTGTCAGCATGTGACGTAAACACAAACCATATATGGACACAGGTCACATGAAACTTTAAACACATCAGCATTTTTTCTATCTGGAGATTGAAGTCCACAGAGGGTCAGAAAAAGCCTTAACCAGCAGAGCCCCTAATCTAAATCTGTCTGTAAATACGGCTTAACAAAACAATTGAATTCACTTCACAACATCTCTGTTTAAACATACATGTCAAAGAAGGAAAGACAAATAGGGCCTGGTTTTCTTACAACTTTAAACAACAAATGCCTAAGGAAAATTATCAAGGTTCATGATATGTGTCCCTTCAGGTACCAGATTTTAGTCAAGAGAAGACATCATGCAGAATGTGATGGACCAGTTGCGAGCAATTTCAAAAGAGGCGTTCCAGCGCTGCTTCTGACAGTGACAGACTCGTTGGAAGAAGGGGACTACTTTGAAGGAGATTAGTATAAGATTGTTATATCTGAGTGCAAGTATTTTTTATGAATAAAGGTCTGATACTTTTTGAACAGCCTTCGTATTTTATATTTACGTTAGAGGCTCTGGCAGAGACCCGTTTACAAAGTATGTATACTTCCCAATTAATATTTCCAAATTGATAGTGTTTTTGCTTATTTGTAAGTGAATCTCTACCAGAGCCTTTAATTCAGTAGCATAATTAAATGAAGTAACTACTTCTGAAGTTTATGGGGTCAGGCAGGGACAGAAGAGATTACTTGCGGGGACGGATTCAATTTCCAGTGGGGACAGGTTAGATTCTAGCATGATGGATTTGATTTCTGTCTCCACACAACTTTCTAATTTTGACTGGACTTGTTTTCAGGTCATTTCAAATATATAATCACCAGACCCCGCCATTAGCAGTTGACTCAGAAGTCATCAGAACCCAAATAGAACATTTTTGTATTCAAAACTGAGCAGGGTAATTGTACACAAGCACACTCGTAAGCATTAAGCTGCTAGCTTTACTCTAGGTTTGTAAAAGAACAATCTCAGAACCCATATTAATAACCCATTTCTGGGTTCTCCCAGCTGTAATATTCACTTAAAAGGAGCACAACCAATTCTTAGGCATAGATTTCTTACATGAACTTGAATGTATTCCAATATACTTGGATAACCTTATGATCTTGTTGAGCCCAAATTTTCCAGAGTGTTATCTTTGATTTCCCAGAAGGGATGTTGAGTGGTATGTTTTTGTCATATTAATAACAGTTGTTATAAGTGCAGCTTGTTTATCAGCAGAAAAAAAATGCAGATTACATGAAGGTTGCTGTAGGCAATTCTGAAAAAAAATAAAAATAAAAGAACTTAAGCATTTCAAATCTTTCAACAATTCACAGAATAATGACCCCCTTTGGAAGAAGTATTCAGAGTGATTTACACTGTGCCATGCCACAGAGCACTCCACTCTCCTGAAGCCTCCAGCTAAACTTTTAGAGTTTACTAAAGCCTGTATTTGCAGGTAATATCTATTGTATATGTTTCAGAAATATGAATTTAATCTGTGTGACCTTTTCTTCACATTTTACCGGGCATGATACACACACACACACACACACACACACATACACACAGAGTCAAGTCTAGACTAAAACACTCAAATCCTCAGAGGAAATACAGCTTCTGTGATCTTTGCTATTTCTCTCCACTTCAATCTGTTCAGAAACCTGCTGTGCACTTCATATTCCGCCAGGGTCATTATACCCACATTACTCCTCTCCTTAGGTCACTTTACTGGCTCCCAGTCCATCTCTGCATACGATTCAAACTCCTCTTACTGACGTTCAAATGTACTCGCTTTGCAGCCCCTCTCTTGTTACTCCCTATACTCCCTCCAGGAGCTCCGCTCATCAGACAAGTCCCTGATCTTTGTACCCTTCTCCTCTACCAGCAGCTCCCGTCTCCGTCCCTTCTACCTTGCTGTGCCGCATGCTTGGAACAACCTGCCTGGCTTGCTACGTCAGGCGGTATTCAAAGCCAAACTAAAAACCCACTTATTTGAAGCTGAATTTAAACACTGACCCAATTAACATGTCTGTATGTCATTCCCTTAATACTCCCCCTTCCACCTTTCAGCCCCCCTCTGTGTGTCTGTTATAATTAGATGGTAAGCTCTTCTGAGCAGGGACTGTCTCATGCGTGTACAGTGTGAGTGGAAAGGGTAAGGGATTGGAACTTGTATAGCTGCCTTTTTGTAGTTTTACAACCACACTCAAAGCGGTTTACACACAGGTACTTCAAGCATTTTCACAAATCTATCTAATGTACCTGGGGCAGTGGAGGATTGAGTGAATTGCTCAGGTCATGGGGGACAGCGTGGTGTTTGAACCTCTATGCCTCACTACTTGCGCCTGGTAGCACTATAGAAATAATAAATTGTTGTGTTGTTTCAAACTTTCACCATTCAGTGCTCGTACATTTTCCACGGGATTAAAAGTCTCCGCTTCTATAAACCCTAAGAAGCAACCTAAAGGCTTTGACCAGGGTGGCACCTGCACGAGACGTAAGACGTTGTACAGCAATCTCTAGGATTTCACTACACAGAAATATGTTTCTTTCTCCACCTCCACCCAGCCCCTGCCTCATATCAATTTTTCATTTTATTATACCACAGGATGTCTCCATTGGGGCCAGATGTCAGTGGGTTAATTAAGTGAGAGCAAAGTGCCTTTTAAGCAGATTCCTGTTCCTACATACTTCCTGTATCTGACTCTTTAAATGCTCTCCTGAGCCAAACGATTATAATTTGAGTGTAGGGAGGGGGATGGAATTTCTGAGCATTTGTGGCATGAATGAAAAAAAAATGGTTTGGCTTTCTCCAGATGGATTTTTAAAACAGTGGATATTTCACTGTGCATTAATTAGCTGAATAAACCACATATAATTTATTCATGTGTGTGTGCATGTGTTTATATACTGTATATAGACTCATAGATATAAATATAGATGGGTATAGATCAGTGTTCCCTCTAAGCGGGCGGGTGTTGTGAGCAAACTTTTTTCACCGTGAGCCAAAAATATCGGGCGCCAGCAAGTTATGAGCCAACTCGCCCGATTCTCCTCTCGCCGCCCTGCCATCTGCCGTACGCCTCTTCCGATCGTGCGCTGTGACGAGAAACGTGTGCGCTGCGATGTAATATTTTGTGCGCCAGCGCACGCCAGCGCAGCTTAGCGGGAACACTGGTTCAAATGGTTTTATTTATTTCCCCAAATTTATTTTTGTTATACGCATTGAAAATATTTGATATTGCGTTTAAATCAAAATCTCAATAAACTTGAAACGAGTGCCCGTGAGATTGTGGGAGGGTTAAATACTCAAAACTTAGAAGTTTTTGCTACGCCAGCTTTCTGGTATCTTTACATACAGTGGCGTACCTAGCATATGTAACATCCGGGGCCCATCATTTTTTGGCACCCCCCCCCATCTGTAAGAAAAACATGATTTTTAGTAACAAACCACACGTCACACATGAGTACCTAGGAAAAGGCAGCATCTTACATATTGCAGTGAGCAGTACATCAATACACCCATTGTAAAACTAAACAAGCCAGACCAGCACAGATCAATCCTACACCGTCAATCCTAACAGAAAACCATGTCTTTCGAACACACAGAACACAGAAAACACCTTCGCCTAGTAAGGAATATGTAATCACAAACTAACCCCTCCCTCTTTTACAAAACTGTAGTGTGGATTTTAGCTACGGAGGTAACAGCTCTGATGCTCATAAAATTCTGAGCATCAGAGCTGCTACCACCAAGGCTGGTGCTAAAAACGCTTCACAGTTTTGTAAAAGGGGGGATAAAATAAAAATACATAGACAAAGGTTAAATTGAACCAGCAAGAAGCTGGACTCTGCATACAATGCTTCACAGAAACAGTGACACATGTCTCCTAAAGCAATAAATAAATAGAAATTTTTTTCTACCTTTGTCTTCTGTGGTTTCTCCTTTCCTCATCTTCTTGTAACTCTCTTCCTTCCATCCACTGTCTGCCGTCTCTCTTCCCCTATATGGCATCTTCTCTCCTTCTATGCCCCTTCCAGAAACTGTATGCCTCCCCCTTCCATCTCTCCTTTCACCCCATTGGTCTGGCATCTCTCTCCTCGCCTTCCCTCTCCCACACCTCTCCTCATAGTCTGGTATCTCCCCTTCCCTGATTCTCTGGCATCTCTCTCCTTTCCTTTTCTTCCATCTTTCGCTCCCCCTCCATGCTCTCACATCTCCCCCTTCCTTTTCCCTTAGACTGGCATACCTTCCTCCTACGCTCCAAGCCCTGGCATCTCCTTTAATTCCCTCCCTCATCTTCCTTCTCCCTCCAGCTGGGTACCGCAACACTCTTCCCTGCAGCTCTGCACTTCCCCACAATTGCCATGCTTCGGTTCCTCTTCTTCCTTCCTTCCTCCCCCCCCCCCGCGGGACCCTGCGGCACCATCAACTCTTACTCCCTCTAATGTCGGCCCTGCAGCTCCAGACTTCCTCGCACCTTCTCCCCTCCCCCTTTGGATCGCTATTATTTTAAATGTTATAGCCGCGGAGCTGTATCCATCAGTGGAGATGTCTAACCTCGGCCTGCCCCGGAACTCTTACTGCAGCAGACGCCCGTCTAGGCAGGAACAGGAAGTCACTGTTGCAGTAAGAGTTCCGGGGCAGGCCGAGGTTAGACATCTCCACTGATGGATACAGCTCCGCGGCTATAACATTTAAAATAATAGCGATCCAAAGGGGGAGGGGAGAAGGTGCGAGGAAGTCTGGAGCTGCAGGGCCGACATTAGAGGGAGTAAGAGTTGATGGTGCCGCAGGGTCCCGCGGGGGGGGGGGGGGGAGGAAGGAAGGAAGAAGAGGAACCGAAGCATGGCAATTGTGGGGAAGTGCAATCCCCCCAATGCGTCCCCTTACCTTACCGACGCGTGTGTGCGCTGTGAAGAGAAACTTTGCGCTGCGATGTAATATTTTGTGCGCAAGCGCAGGCCAACGCAGCTTAGCGGGAACACTGGTATAGATATATTTGGGGGGTATATATACAGGATATATTTATTACTTATATTTGTGCATGCATCTCTAGATTTGTGGAATAGCATTTTAGAATGAGAGTGAAAAGGATCTCAAGAAGTTGATCCTGAAGCTGAAAGAAGAAAGCGAGAAGATGGGACTTTACCTGAACATCAAGAAGACCAAAATCATGACTACCACCAACAAGAAAGTCCACATAAAATTCAACAATGAAGAAACAGAAGTGGTTGACAGCTTTGTTTTCCTTGGGTCCCTCATTGATCACAGTAGCGATCTGACAGCAGAAATCAAGCGTCAATTAACACTGGGGCATACAGCCATGGACCAAATATGGAAGTGCAAGGACATCTCAGTCACCATCAAACAAAGACTGATCACTGCTATTGTGTTCCCAATTGCGACATATGGCTGAGAGATATGGACATTCATGAAAGCAGATAGAAGAAAATTCGACACCTTCGAGCTGTGGTGCTGGAGAAGACTTCTATGAATTCCAAGGACAGCGAGGATCACAAACAAAGATGTTCTTAATCATACTGTACGTATAAACTCAGAGTTGTCCCTGGAAGGCAAGATTACCAGGCAGAAACTGACCTATTTTAGACATGTGATGAGGGCGAATTCACTAAAAAAGGAGGTGTTACTCGGAATGGTCAGTAGTAAAAGGAAGCAGGGAAGACCAAAGGCTCATTGGCTAGATACCATCAAGAATGATATGGGAATGAACATCAAGTAACTGAAAGAAGGGAAGCATGGTGAGAACTGGCCTACAGAGTATCCAAGGGTCAGACACAATTGAATGGATAGTAGTAGTAGTAGTAGTCATTTTAGAAAGAACACCCAACTCAGTATATGGACATCCAAGTCACTACCTCACAAATGGATGTCCATCTCACATACATTTTAGAACAGGATATAGACTGTGACATGGATATCCATGTGTTGGAAACATGCAGCATAAGCATCTATTTTTACAAAGTGCACCATCCAAATTACACTCGTATGAACAAGGGTAGCATAAGAATATCAAGTTTATAAAATGGCCACACAGAAACCATATAAAGCAGGGGGGTAGCCTAATAGTAAAAGCAGTGGGTTGTGAATCAGGGGACCTAAGTTCCAAATCCCACTTCAGCTTAGATATACAGTATATGACTGTAAGTCCTCCAGGAACAGAAAAAAATATCTACTGTACCTGAATGTATACCACTTCAGTAACCTTCAGGCTTGTGTGTATCTTATATATTCAGGTACAGTAGTTATTTTTCTGTTCCGGGAGGGCTCATAATTCAGAAAAATAAAATTTAATTTAAAAAATTTCAATTAAATAAAAAAGAGCTGAAATTAGATTTGAACCTAGGTCCCTTGGTTCTCAGTCCACTGCACTAACCATCAGCTACTCCTGTGATTTGAATAGTGCTTTGGTAGTCTATAGTACCTGAATCTGTCGTTAATTTTATTTATTAATTCATTTTCTATCCCATTTCCCCCAAAGAGCTCAGAACAGATTTATATTTCGGGAAGTCTCTCCATACCCCCTTCATTTTATGTCTTCCTATATAGGGCTATCGCCTGCTTTGGTATAAACTGAAGGGGGCAGAAGCCCTCTAGAGAAGGAAACCTGGAAAGAATTCCTTCTGCATGGCTCGCGAGCATGGGGAGAATACCCTACTGTTCAGAATGACACACCTATCTACTAGAAAAGATATTAGCAAGGTAAGAACCTAATCTCTCTATATATAGTATATGGACATATACTATATACACAAAAACACAGATAGATATTCATCAAGGCATGAGTTGCTTTTCTCAGTTTTATGCACTGTCATTTCAAGGTAGCATCTAAATATGAATGCAATTCCAAATAAAGCTGCCTTTTGCAACTGACAGGGTGTTATCCATTCAGTGTTAAGCAATATCAAGTTTTTCCCCCAATGTATTGAGTGTGGTTCCTAGGGCCCTTATTATAATTGGTACTACTTCTATTTTTATTTCCATAGTCTTCCAGTTTCAGTTTGTAGATTCCTGTATTTAGTGGCTTTTTCAAGCTCTTTTTGTTCCACTCAGCTGTCTCCTGACACTCCTGTGACCCATAGAAGCATATGAATGTATTTGAGATTGCTGTACCTGGGAAAATGTTTGGCTAGGATGTTGATAAGTTACTGTTGAGAAATTCCGTTTGGTTCTTTATCATTATGACAGACAGACATGATTTTGTACTAAGTTCACCCAGGATCAATTTGTCTTTGTAGTCTGAGACAGATATCAAGGGTTGAATTTCCTAAAGCTCAGCTCTCAATTAGAAATTGTGTTCTCTTCTCTACATAATATAAATGGAACAGAATGTAATGGTTTCTGAAAGCAGGTCAAAGCAATTCAAGTACAAATCTTCACTGTGCCTGCTATGATTTCACAACAAAAAGCTTTCATGCCACTAACAAAAAAAAGAAAGAAAGAGAAATTAGATTGATTTTTCATATAGGTCATGTCAGTCATTTTGATGAAGGAGACATAATGGACAGAAGCAAGTAGGGATCACTTGTGCCCTTATACGCCACCAGGGAATTTAAAGGTAGGCCCCAGGGGGCCTACAGAGGGTGAGAGATCCTCCTCCAAACACACTACCTGTCCCTCTGATCCCATCCCCACCCATCTACTAAGGGCCACCATCAGAAATTTCTGGGCCCCTTACTGAGCAATCCTATTGGGCCCCCCACGCACCCCTTCCCCCCCCCCCCGACTTCCCCCTCCCCCTTCTTCCATGGGCCGAATACACACATACTTTTCTGCTAATGCTCCACCTAAGCCAGTCCCTTAAAATCTTCTCACGTCCATTGGGTGATTTGGCATAGAGGAGATATTCATAAAAAGAACGTCCGTCAAGATCTTTACTCATAGACTGTGCCATTTGCTTTAAATCATCTTCCATCATTAATCCAAATTGCACAATTCTTTCTCTGTCTTTGTCCTGAATTACATCTGGCCACATTGCTGGATCCTTCCAGTCAACAAATTTATGAGCAGGCGCAGAGAACGCATTTTTAAACAAATGTAGTTTATCCTTGTACTCCTTATGTAATTTTAATCATCTATGGATATGTTTGTATGTTTATTGTTCAAATGGTTTTATTTATTTCCCCAAATTTATTTTTGTTATACGCATTGAAAATATTTGATATTGCGTTTAAATCAAAATCTCAATAAACTTGAAACTTGAAACGAGTGCCCGTGAGATTGTGGGAGGGTTAAATACTCAAAACTTAGAAGAATAACAATTTACTTAAAGTTTTTGCTACGCCAGCTTTCTGGTATCTTTACATACAGTGGCGTACGTAGCATATGTAACACCCGGGGCCCATCATTTTTTGGCATCCCCCCCCCTCATCTGTAAGAAAAACATGATTTTTAGTAACAAACCACACGTCACACATGAGTACCTAGGAAAAGGCAGCATCTTACACATTGCAGTGAGCAGTATATCAATACACCCATTGTAAAACTAAACAAGCCAGACCAGCACAGATCAATCCTACACCGTCAATCCTAACAGAAAACCATGTCTTTCGAACACACAGAACACAGAAAACACCTTCGCCTAGTATGGAATATGTCATCACAAACTAACCCCTCACTCTTTTACAAAACTATAGTGTGGATTTTAGCCACGGTGGTAACAGCCCTGACACTCATAGAATTCTGAGATCAGAGCTGCTACCACCACGGCTGGCGCTAAAAAACGCTCCACAGTTTTGTAAAAGGGGGGATAAAATAGAAATACACAGTTTCGACGCTCTAGCTCAGAGGTGCCCACTTTAAAATGACCAAGTCAAAATGATCTACCAACAATAAAATTAAAAAACACAAAGCACACTATACGCTGAGAAAATGTTAATTATCATTCCTATTCTGGGGTTTTTTCAAAGAGGTCAAGGCAGATGACTCTATGCATTGTCACCTCAGTAACAACCATACAAAAATAGACAAATATACCCTCCATCCTTTTTATTAAACCACAATAGCAGTTTTTAGCGCAGGGAGCTACGCTGAATGCCCAGCGCTGCTCTTGACGCTCATAGGCTCCCTGCGCTAAAAACCACTATTGTGGTTTAGTAAAAGGGGACCATATTGTAAAATATAGACAGCAGATATAAATTCAGAACTGTGCATAGTAAGTGAAGGGAAGTTTTCATCTCTGGGAATTTACCCAGTTAACTATTAAGTTATTTGGGCAAATTCCTTTGAAAACTGTGGTAATACTGCCTCCACTTTGCTAAATTTAAAATAAAATCATTTTTCCTATCTTTGGTGATTTCATGAGTCTCTAGTTGCACTTTCTTCTTCTGACTGTGCATCCAATCTTTCTTCCCTTCTTTCAGCCTGCATGCTTCCTCTCCTCCACACCTCATTCCCTCCCCCAACTTTTTATTCCTCTCTTCATGCCCCCTTTCTTTTTTTCTGTTTCTCTTCTTTCCTTCTGTCTCCCTGCCTGCCCCCTTTCTTTCTTTCTCCCTGCTGTTCCCCAAGCCACTGCCACTGCCGCTGCCATTGGGGAACAGGACCCACCAATGGATAACAGGCCCCAAAGCCGACGCCGACGCATGCTCTCCCTGCTTCGGGCCAACCAGCATTCCTCTCCCCGACGTCAATTCTGCCGTCGGAGAGGAAGTTCCGCCCAGCCAGGCAGCGATTGCCTGAAGGCTGATGATATGAAGGCTGCCAATCAAGTAGAGAAGGCTTCGTCCAAGGCAAGACAAATGATGGGCTGTATCCATAGGGGTTTTGTCATCAGAAAACCTGAAGTCATAATGCCACTGTACAGATCCCTGGTGAGACCTCATCTCGAGTATTGTGTTCAATTCTGGAGACCACACTACCGGAAAGATGTGTTGAGAATTGAGTCGGTTCAGCGGATGGCTACCAGGATGGTCTTGGGGCTCAGGGATCTCACGTATGAAGAAAGGTTAAAGAAACTGCGGATGTACTCACTGGAGGAGCGAAGAGAGAGGGGGGACATGATTGAGACCTTTAAGTATATCACGGGGCGTATAGAGGTGAAAGATGACATCTTCAGTCTTACAGGGCCCTCGGTAACCAGAGGACACTCGCTGAAAATCAGGGGAGGGAAATTTCAAGGTGATGCTAGGAAGTACTTCTTGACCGAAAGGGTGGTCGATCATTGGAACGAGCTGCCTCAGCAGGTGATTGAGGCCAACAGCGTGTCAGAGTTTAAGAAAAAATGGGATATTCATGGGATCTATAGGGGAGTAAAAGTCAGGGAGTGGGTCATTGGTATGGGCAGACTCGATGGGCTATGGCCCTTTTCTGCCGTCAATTTCTATGTTTCTATGTTTCTATTACTGCAACATGCTTCTCATTGGTCTTCCGCTAAGCCATCTCTCTCCCCTTCAATCTGTGCACACCTCATATTCCTCAAGGTCATTATGCTCATGTTACCTCCCTCTTCAAGTCGCTTCATTGGTTCCCTCTCCACTTCTGCATACAGTTCAAACTCCTTTTACTGACCTACATGTACATTCACTCTTCAGCTTCTCAATCTCTCTCCTCTCTTATCTCTCCCTATACTCCACCCTGGGAACTTTGTTTGTCGGGTAAATCTCTCTTGTCTGTACCCTTCTTCTCTACAGCCAACTCCCAACTTCGTCCCTTCTGCCTTGCTGTGCCGTACACATGGAACAACCTGCCTGACTCAGTACGACAGGCTCCATTTCTGGCAGTATTCAAGTCCAATTTGTAAAAGGATTTGTTTGTCATTACCCCTACCCTCTCTACCTCTCTCCTTTGTATTTCCCCACATGAACAGTATATATTGATTGACCATTTTTGTCCAGTGTGTCTTTCATAATTAGATTGTAAGCTCTTTCGAGCAGGGACTGTCTCTTGTGTGTTTAATGTATAGCACTGTGTGCATCTGGCAGCACTAAAGAAATAATAAATAGTAGTAGTAGTAGTGGCAGTAGTAGATGCTAGGTATGGGGAGCTATGTTCTTGAGAAAGAGGGAAAGTAGGGGTAATTGAAATGGGGTGCCCAATGCTTTTCCAGGAGGGGGTAGATTAGGTCAGGAGGGAGAGAAGAAGATTGGAATCAGGGTGGGGGAGACCTAGACAGATACCCTTCTGTGGGTCATTAATGTTGACTGGGTCTCATATAATTAACTAGCAGCTACATCCCATCTAATCAGGACTGGTTATTCAATGCTGGTGCCTGCACTGAATATCGAGGTCTAACTTAGCCATCAATGGCATTTAAAAAAAACATTCATAGACACCAGCAGAATATTGAACAGTCACGTTCTACGCCTCAAATCTGACTAAATTAAGCATTTGCTGTTATGGAAACCAAGAAGACAATTGCCCAAAAGTAACGTGTGCTGAGGGTGTGAGTCATAGCAGATGTAAATAAAACTAACAACCAAGCCTAATATCTCAAGTGTGAAAGACGTTTAAGCTACCAACCAAGCTTCACTGGCAAGAAAGAAAGAATAATAGGGATCACCGATTGGTTTTCTGATCTCGAAAGGTAAATCCGAGTGCCAATGTATATATCTGACAAAGTGAATGGTACTCCAAGGCCACTCAGCTGGGCTCGTTGGATAACTTTTTGAAGAAGCTACAGATTGAGGTGACGTCGGAGGGACGCCCGCTGGAGACACCGGCACAGAGCTGACGCACGGCAGATCTCCCAGGGCTGAATACCATACTGAGCCTTGACTGTACAGTGTCTTCTCCTCAGCCGCAGAGTGCCAGCTCTCTGAAGCGGGTTCAGGATACACCAAGGTTGGTGGCGGTTCCTGTCCGGGAGGCTTTAGTGGTAACATCAGTGGGCCTGGATTTTCAGTCGGAGGAAAGACCATCTAAGGACTCTATGAGTTTGTCAATTGCTGAGAAGGAGCAGGAGCCCAATGGAGGCAATCGGGATGAGAACAAGATTGGTGCGCAGTCTATAACTGTTCAATTGCAAAATTATTCCTTGAATAAACCTCCTGAAGTAACTCTTGACTCTTTATAGGATTTAGTGGCTAATTTGAGGAACTCATTGTGCCCTCAAATTCAGTGTCTGGAAGGAAGAACTAAAAAGTAAGAAGAATTGAAAGAATTAAAAGTTGACATGGGTTCTTCAAAACTTCGGCTTGATAAATATGATGAGGACTTAAGTAAGATACGTCAAACTCAGGATGTACCGGGCCATGGTGTGCCCTCACCTGTAGTACTGCATACAGCACTGGTCGCCATACATGAAGAAGGACACGGTACTACTCAAGAGGGTCCAGAGAAGAGCGACTAAGATGGTTAAGGGGTTGAGGAGCTGCTGTACAGCGAAAGATTAGAAAATCTGGGCCTCTTCTCCCTCGAACAGAGGAGATTGAGAGGGGATATGATCGAAACATTCAAGGTACTGAAGGGGATAGACTTGGTAGATAAGGACAGGTTGTTCACCCTCTCCAAGGTATGGAGTACGAGAGGGCACTCTTTAAAGTTGAAAGGGGATAGATTCTGTACAAACGTAAGAACATAAGAACATAAGAAGTTGCCTCCGCTGAGGCAGACCAGAGGTCCATCTCGCCCAGCGGTCCGCTCCCGCGGCGGCCCATCAGGCCCATTGCCTGAGCAATGGTCCCAGACTATCCCTATAACCTACCGCTACTCTTATCTGTACCCCTCAATTCCTTTATCCTCTAGGAACCTATCCAAACCTTCTTTGAAGCCTTGTAACGTGCTCCGGCCTATCACAGCCTCCGGAAGCGCGTTCCATGTGTCCACCACCCTCTGGGTGAAAAAGAACTTTCTGGCATTTGTTTTAAACGTGTCTCCTTTTAATTTTTCCGAGTGCCCCCTTGTACTTGTGGTTCCCCGTAATCTGAAAAATCTGTCCCTGTCTACTTTTTCTATACCCTTCAGGATCTTGAAGGTTTCTATCATGTCTCCTCTAAGTCTCCGCTTTTCCAGGGAGAACAGCCCCAGTTTTTTCAGTCTGTCAGTATATGAGAGGTTTTCCATACCTCTTATCAGTTTAGTTGCTCTTCTCTGGACTCCCTCAAGTACCGCCATGTCCTTTTTGAGGTACGGCGACCAATACTGGACACAGTACTCCAGATGCGGTCGCACCATTGCACGATACAGTGGCAGGATGACCTCCTTTGTCCTGGTCGTGATACCCTTCTTAATGATACCCAACATTTTGTTTGCTTTTCTTGAGGCTGTGGCGCACTGTGCCGACGCCTTCAAAGACGTGTCCACCATCACTCCCAGGTCTCTTTCAAGGTTACTTACCCCTAGCAGTGATCCTCCCATTTTGTAGCTGAACATCGGGTTCTTTTTCCCTACATGCATGACCTTGCATTTCCCTATGTTAAAGTTCATTTGCCATTTTTTGGCCCATTCTTCTAGCGTCGTTAGGTCCCTTTGCAGATCTTCGCAGTCTTCCATGGTTTCAACCCTGCGGTAGAGTTTGGTGTCATCCGCAAATTTAATAACTTCGCAATTTGTTCCCGCCTCCAGGTCATTTATAAATATATTGAACAGGAGCGGTCCCAGCACCGACCCCTGCGGAACTCCGCTCGTGACCCCATGCCAGTCTGAGTAATGGCCCTTCACTCCAACCCTCTGTTTCCTGTCTGCCAGCCAGTTTTTGATCCATCGGTGGACCTCCCCTTGCACCCTGTGTCTCCACAGCTTTTTAAGCAGTCTTTCGTGCGGTACCTTGTCAAAGGCTTTTTGAAAGTCAAGGTAAATGATGTCAATGGATTCCCCTTTATCCACCTGTCTGTTTGCCCCCTCAAAGAAGTACAATAAGTTTGTGAGGCATGACCTACCCTTGCAGAAGCCGTGCTGGCTCGACTTTAGCTGTCCATTGTTTTCTATGTGTTCACAGATACTGTCCTTAATCAGTGCTTCCATCATTTTTCCCGGGACCGAGGTCAAGCTCACCGGCCTGTAGTTCCCCGGGTCCCCCCTTGAACCCTTCTTGAAGATGGGTGTGACATTTGCAATTTTCCAATCCTCCGGGATCTCTCCAGTTTTTAAGGATAGGTTACATATTTGGCGAAGTGGCTCTGCTATTACGTTCCTTAGTTCCTTGAGTACCCTTGGGTGAATGCCGTCCGGACCTGGCGATTTGGCGCTCTTTAGTCTGTCTATCTGCCTGAGGACATCCTCTTGGCTTACCTCTAGTAATGTAATGTAATGTAATTTATTTCTTATATACCGCTAAATGGACCAGCTTTTCATCCCGATCCCCATTTACGATGTCCTCCAGTTCCGGAATATTGGATGTGTCCTCCCTCGTGAAGACTGACGTGAAGAACTTATTTAACCTGTCTGCTATCTCTTTTTCCTCTTTTACCACTCCTTTTTTGTCTCCATCATCCAATGGCCCCACTTCTTCCCTTGCCGGTTGCTTCCCCTTCACATATCTGAAGAACGATTTGAAGTTTGTTGCTTCCCCCGTCAGTCTCTCCTCATATTCTCTTTTAGCTTTTCTAACCACACGGTGACACTCCCTTTGGTGTTCTTTGTGCTCCTTTTGGTTGTCCTTTGTTTGGTCCTTTTTCCATTTTTTGAACGATGCTTTCTTGTCACTTATCACCTTTTTCACTGCAGTTGTTATCCACGCTGGGTTTTTTGTTCGGTTTTTTTTGCACCCCTTCCTGAATCTGGGGATGTACAGGTTCTGTGCCTCTTGCACCGTGCCCTTGAGTAGGGACCAGGCTTTTTCTACAGACTCCATCTTCCTTGCGCTACCGTTGAGTTTCTTTCCCACCAGTTTCCTCATGCCATCATAATTCCCTTTTTTGAAGTTGAGTGCTGTCGCTGTGGATCTTTTCACCTTTGATGGTCCAATTTCCAGCTTGCACTGGATCATGTTGTGATCGCTGTTTCCTAGGGGTTCTAGCACCGCCACCTCCTTTGCAGGTCCCCCTAGCCCATTGAGGATTAGGTCGAGAGTTGCATCCCCCCGTGTTGGTTCCGTGACCAGCTGTTCCATGAAACAGTCCCTCGTGGTTTCCAGGAATTTGGTCTCCCTTGTGCAGTTTGAGTGTCCAATACTCCAGTCTATCCCAGGGTAGTTGAAGTCTCCCATCACCATCACGCTTCCGCTTTTGCATATCTGCCTCAGCTCAGCCTCCAGGTCCTGGTCGAGTGCTTCCGGTTGTCCAGGTGGGCGATAGTACAGGCCCAATTTTATGTCTGATCCAGCTCCTCCAGGTAGCTTAATCCATAGTGATTCCGAGTCGTCCGCCCTTACTGTTGTTTCTATCCTGGTTGAAGGTATGGAGTCCTTTATATAAAGCGCTATTCCTCCACCCTTCTTGTGTGTCCTGTCCCTCCTGTAGAGTTTGTACCCTGGTATGGCCACATCCCATTTGTTGTCGTCAGTCCACCACGTTTCTGTGACTCCTATTATGTCCAGGTCCTTTGTATTGGCTATGACTTCTAGTTCTCCCATTTTGGCTCTTAGGCTCCTAGCATTAGTGTATAGGCAATTTAAGTCCTGGTTGTTTGCCTTTTCCGCTGGTTTTCCTCGTGGTTTGGCGCCCCTGCCAACCTCCTCATGGGTTGCCAGCCCCCGAACTTTGTTGTGTTCATCCCCATCCTGCGGTGTGTCTATGTTGTCCTCAGCCTGCTCCCCCATGTTTGGATGACCCTCTGGCTCCTGTTGCTCTCTCTTAATTCTGCTTGCTAGGTTCGTTTGTGCATTGGCTCCCTGCATTGCGTCCTTGTGTCCTTTTCCCAAAAGTTCCCTCTCAGTCCCGAGCCCTCTTTTACAAATTTCTGGTTCAGTATCCTTGTTTGATACTTTGGTCTGATGTGTCGAGGTCAGGTCAACTGTCGGCTTTCCCCTTCTCCTCAGTTTAAAGCCAAGTCTATGCTGCTCTGGACGTTGCGTGCCAGCAACCTCGTCCCAGCCGTGCTCAGGTGCAGTCCGTCCCTCCTGTAGAGCTTGTTCTTCCCCCAAAAAGTTGTCCAGTTCCGTACAAAGTGGAAACCCTCCTCTTCGCACCATCTCCTCAGCCAACCGTTTACTGCTTGCAGCTCGGTCTGTCTCTTAGCATCTGCCCTTGGTACTGGCAGGATCTCTGAGAAGGCTATCCTCCTTGTCCTCAGCTTCAGTTTCCTCCCCAGGATCCTGAACTGCTCAGTTAGTGTAGTCCTGTTGTAGCTCCTCCTGCTGATGTCGTTGGTTCCAACGTGGATTATCACCGCTGTCTCCTCTGTTTCAGCTCCGTCCAGGAGTCCGTAAGGAAGTCCTTCTTCACCCAGAGAGTGGTGGAAAACTGTCTTGAATCCATGGAGGGTGTTTTCCCCTATGACAGCCTCCGGGAAAGCATTCCAAAGTTAGACAAGTTCCTACTGAACAAGGACGTACGCTAGTAGGGCTAGTCTCAGTTAGGGCACTGGTCTTTTACCAAAAGGGCCACCGCGTGAGCAGATTGCTGGGCTGATGTTCTTATGTTCTTAAAGATAATATGAATTTGAGAAAGAAAATAGAAATATTGGAAAATAGTTCTCGGAATAATAATTTACGTTTCCTGAACGTCCCTCAGGTGTTCACAGTGATGCCAAGGAAGATGTTGAAAAGATATTTTTTAGAAGTACTTTTAGTTCCAGAGGAATCAATTCCTCCTTTTTCTCAGATTTATTATTTACCTATTAGGAAGATTCCAAGACCAGCAAATTCCTAATCAAAATCAAAATGAACAGTTAGACATTTCAACTATTTTGGAGACCTTTGATAAAGAGGTAGCCAAATCCTCAACTTTAGGGGCTTCGGTGGCACTTTTGCCAGATAAAATGTGGATTTTGAAAATGTTCTTTAAAAACAAACAATTAATTTTTGGGATTTAAGATCCAGATATTCTCAGATGTCTCTCGGGATACACAAAAGTGAAGGCGTCAATTTTTGCTTTTGAAACCAGGAGTTACTCTCATAGGAGGGACTTTCTATTTGAGATATCCATGCAAATGTATAGTGAGATAACAATCTTTGAAATTTGCATTTTTTTGAACCTTCTCATCTGCTTTGCTATCCATGAAATGCCTTGGGGGGGGGGGAGTATGAAATTTACAGCTCTTAAATGATTGATAGTCTACAGTGTGACAAGGTGGTGGCTGCTGCCAGAAGGATGCTGGGCTGTATAAAGAGAGGCGTAGCCAGTAGAAGGAAGAAGGTGTTGATGTCCCTTGTGACAAACCCAGGTCCATTTCGGGTCTTCCCCAAAATAAACCCGAATCCATTCCTGGTTTTGCCCCAGTGAGCAGGGAAGTACACAAGCCACCTAGTTGCAGGAGAGCTGATCAGGTGACTGATCAATTAATGAATCAAGCAGACTCTAGCTCTGACATGGAAATGGAGATAGAAGAAACAGGGCAGGATAAGTTTGAAAGTTTCACTCAATGCAGACCCTATCCTGCCTCTGTCAAAAATCTCAGGCAATTTGAACAGCCGGTTAAAACCAGGGCTAGAAAGAATCCTGTCTGTGAACACAGGAAGCAAGCCAGTGGGTGGAAAACCCTTCCCCCACCTTCTCAGAGGGGGAGTGGTTTTCCACCGGATATAATGAGCCTGCTGAGAGCAGAGGAGGGGAAGCAGCCAAGGGAAGCCAGACACACGGGAGAGAAACACCCAGGAGGGTATGAAGCTGGAGAGAGCCAGACTCTCTCAGACTGGCCCATGATAGAGGCAGATGATTCAGCTCATATCAGGGAGCCTTGGGAGCAGCCAGAGGAGGAAGCAATGGAAACACAGGCAAGCCAGGCAGGCACTGAAACCCAGCCATTGCCTATGGAAATACAGTGAGTTTAAACCTGGATTTTTTTCTCATGCTGTTTATTCCTCTGTGCTGCTAGTGAATCTGAAAGTTTAGGTACATCAGATTTAAAAACGCTCCCTGAAAGCTTAATACAGAAGTTTTCTTTAAAGCCCTGAACGATATAAAGTTGTATGTGTGTTTGTACTTCCTGGCTGATTGCCAAGCTGAGCCAGCACGTTGCTTTTCTCTCAGCTGTGGCTAATCCCAAGTGCACCATTGCAGAGAAGGGAAACGTATGAGTGCTATTGAGGACTAGTGCCATACCAATGATTTTTGAACATAAAAATGAACTGCTTGGATAAAAGAATATTGGTTTAAAAACACTGTTGCTCTGGTGAAGAGAACTGAGACTCATATGCTTGCAAGCCCAGAAGCAGGGACTGTCTGTAATACAGTGTTATTCAAGTTTTGTTTTTGGAATGTCTTATGTTGGACCTTTGGGAGTTTGATGTCATGTGCTAGGATTGTATACTGCACTGCAAGGTTGAAGCCTGGATTGTTTTGAATTACGTTACCACGGCCGGAATAAAGCTATTTTTGTTTTTTGACACATTTTGTCTGGAGTCTTATTATCTTACCTGCTTGCCTAAAAAGTAAGACCTGGAGGATCCCTTAGTAGCAAGGGACACGTAGTATTAGAGTATTAGTCACTTTGCCCGGGGCTTGCTGCGCCTGCAGGAACACGGGGTGTGACACCCTGTACAGGTCAGTGGTGAGGCCCCACTTGGAGTATTGTGTTCAGTTTTAGAGACCGTATCTGGCGAAGGACGTAAGAATACTTGAAGCGGTCCAGAGGAGGGCGTCGAAAATGATAGGAGGCTTGCGCCAGAAGATGTATGAGGAGAGACTGGAAGCCCTGAATATGTTTATGCTAGAGGAAAGGAGGGACAGGAGAGATATGATTCAGATGTTCAAATACTTGAAGGGTATTAACGTAGAACAAAATCTTTTCCAGAAAAAAGGAAAATGGTAAAACTAGAGAACATAATTTGAGGTTGAGGAGTAGTAGATTCATGAGCAATGTTAGGAAATTCTACTTTATGGAGAGGGTGGTGAATGCGCTCCCGAGAGAGGTAGTGGAGAAGAAAACGGTGACTGAGTTCAAAGAAGTGTGGGATGAACACTGAGGATCTAGAATCAGAAAATAATATTAAATATTGAACTAAGGCCAGTACTGGGCAGACTTGCACGATCTGTGTCTGTATATGGCCATTTGAGGGAAGATGGGCTGGAGAGGGCTTCAATGGCTGGGAGAGTGTAGATGGGCTGGAGAAGGTTTTGACGGAGATTTCAGCAGTTGGAACCCAAGCACAGTACCAGGTAGAGCTTTGGATTCTTGCCCAGAAATAGCTAAGAAGAAAAAATTTAAAAAATGTAAATTGAATCAGGTTGGGCAGACTGGATGGACCATTTATCTGCCGTCATCTACTATGTTAAGAACCAGGCGTCAGAAGATGCAATTTCCTTTTATTTATTTTTAAAATTTCAATACCGTTTTTTTCCATAACGGTGTACAGGGAATTACATACATAAAATATTAAAAGTCAATACAAAATAAGAACAAAACCAGGCAGATTCAATCTTACATATAAAATCAATTGCTCAAAGAAATGCAGTTGAGTCTTTAACATTTTCCTAAATGAGTTCCTTTCTCCACATTTTCAAATCTGGCCAACAAGGCTATTCCACAGCTTGACTCCTGAACATGTAAAAGTCATGGCATTCGTTTCCACATATTTAGGGTTAGCCTTTGTTTTCAGCAATGCAAAACTTTCGGAATGCAATGATCTTAGTGGTTGATAACCAGACATCATACTCTTAAAAATTTCAGGTGACATAACATAATTGCTTTGTATTGAATTCTGAATACAACTGGCAACCTACGCAATTGTCGAAGATATGGAGTAATATACTCATATCTTGATGTTCCAGTTATCAATCTTGCCATGGCATTCTGAACCACCTGCAATGCCCTACACCTGGTCTTAGTTATTTCCAGGTACAGGACATTATAGTAGTCCAGCAGCGACAAAACCATTCCTTGTACAACAGCACAAAAGTCAAATGTATCTGTGCAAAACATATTTGCACTGTCTTTACCACTTGACAACTCATTGTAAGTCCTGGGTCCAATTTTACTCCCAGGACTGTCATTGACTCCCTCACTGTTTTTTTTCTAGTTTATTCTAGTTTTATCATATATTTCAGCTCTATGGAATCTTGGATTTAAATAGTGGACTTGAGAATGATTAGTCTATGTTTCTTTATATATTTTTGTTTTCCTGAAATAAGAACATAAGAAGTTGCCTCCGCTGAGGCAGACCATAGGTCCATCCTGCTCAGCGGTCCGCTCCCGCGGCGGCCCATCAGGCCCATTGCCTGAGCAATGGTCTATACCTATCTATACCCCCCAATCCCTTTTTCTTCTAGGAATCTATCCAAACCTTCTTTGAAACCATTTAATGTTTTCTTGTCTACAACAGCCTCTGGAAGCGCGTTCCATGTGTCCACCACCCTCTGAGTGAAAAAGAACTTCCTAGCGTTTGTTCTGAACCTGTCCCCCTTCAATTTCTCCCAATGCCCCCTTGTGCTTGTGGTGCCCCTTAATTTGAAAAATCTGTCCCTGTCTACTTTTTCTATGCCCTTCAGGATCTTGAAGGTTTCTATCATGTCTCCTCTAAGTCTTCGCTTCTCCAGGGAGAAAAGTCCCAACTGCTTCAATCTGTCGGTATATGGGAGATTTTCCATTCCCTTTATCAGTTTGGTTGCTCTTCTTTGTACTCCCTCAAGTACCGCCATGTCTTTCTTGAGGTACGGCGACCAGTACTGGACACAGTACTCCAGATGCGGCCGTACCATTGCACGATACAGCGGCATGATGACTTCCTTCGTCCTGGTCGTAATACCCTTCTTAATGATACCCAGCATTCTGTTTGCTTTCCTAGAGGCTGTGGCGCATTGCGCCGATGCCTTCAGTGTTGCGTCTACCATCACTCCCAGGTCTCTCTCCTGGACTATATCAATCTTTTCTGTACAAGATTTATGCTTGATAAGATAATTGAAATTTGATCAATAAAAAAAAAAAGAAAGAAAAGAAGAAAAATAATCTATATCTTATAGATATCCCATGCTCAGTTCTTCCCTATGCCTCCAGTACCAGGTAAGCTACACGCTTCATTAAAGCAGGGTCATGCTATTTTCTCATGGTCGCACTCTTGACTTATGCTGGCTTTTACAAGGCCGTGGTAGACGTTTCCCCAAAATACATCTACCACGGAGCGAATTTTGGAACACAGAGCTCAGCAACAAATGATTAATCCACCGATGAAGGTCTATGCAGGCTGAAACGCTCTGAAGAAATTTGAGCGTCGGGTGCTTTATTGAAAACCAGCGTTGGATGTGGCAATTTAGCCATATAAGATAAATATTGCTGTCCTCATTTAGATGAACAGAAGTTACATGCCAAACTAATTAAGCAATCACATTGATTTAAGTGATGGGAAAGAGGTTTTGTGATATAAATGATTATATAAATAGCAATCACACAGGATGTGGACTTGAAATAACATATAAGTTACAGGAGGTGCTATGAACTGAATCCTTTGATCTATATGTTATATCAACCTCCTAGTTGATGAAATATTTGGATAGATTGAAGTGTTGGTTAGTTAATAGTTTACATATAACTGCTAAGTAGCTGATTGTGATTTGAAAAGTTACCATTAATATTGTTGCAGCATTAGTTTGCAATATAAAATAAGGAAAGTGGTATGGTTTATCCATTTACCCACTTTTTTCTATGGAAACAAGTTGAGTATGGGGTGGATACAAGTGTAAAGATCCAATTGTTCTGTATTTATGGATGATTTTTTTATTTATATTTATCAGCAATTGCAAGAGGGACATACAACCAAATGGGGAGCAAAGCTTGGCAGCGCGACTGAATGTATTTCTGCCTCTCTTGATACACGAAGATCAGACCAGGTTTTTACCAGGCCAGTATGCGTCCATGAACCTCTCGCGCTCTGATGGATGATTTTAATGACAGATTACAGATCACTAACAGCAGATTAGCATTTCATGTTTGAGTTCTTTTAGTACAATGAGGTGCATACTATCTGGTCCAGGTGATTTATTACTCTTAATTTATCGATTGTGGCTCAGCTCATCTACCAAGTTTTCCGAGATATCTTTCGGCTCCTCTCATGCACTCCTTCCCTTGTAACTCTTTAATTTTCACTGCGCGAGTAGAATTGTGATCTTGCTGCCTGTGTTGGTGTCAGCCGCAAACCTGAAGTCATAATGCCACTATATAGAACCATGGTGAGACCTCATCTGGAGTACTGTGTGCAATTCTGGAGGCCACATTACCGTAAAGATGTGCTTCGAGCTGAGTCGGTACAGCGAATGGCCACTAGGAAGGTCTCCGGACTCAAGGGTCTCTCATACGAGGAAAGACTGGGCAAATTGCAGCTCTACTCTCTAGAGGAGCGCAGGGAAAGGGGTGACATGATTGAGACTTTTAAGTACGTCACAGGCCGTGTCGAGGTGGAAAACGATATTTTCCTTCCCAAGGGACCCTCAGTCACAAGGGGGCACCTGCTCAAACTCAGAGGAGGGAAATTTAGTGGTGACACCAGGAAGTATTTCTTCACAGAAAGAGTGGTAGATCACTGGAACAAACTTCCGGTGCAGGTAGTCAAGGCCACAAGCGTGCTCGACTTTAAGAATAAATGGGACATCCACGTGGGATCCCTACGTGGGTCGAGCAGCACTCGGACTTAATGGGGTGGGTCAGTAGAGTGGGCAGACTTGATGGGCTGTAGCCCTTTTCTGCCGTCACCTTTCTATGTTTCTATGTGTCGCCTCTATTTGATGTCACTTTCAGGCCCCGCACTTAGGAAATGACATCATAGGGATAGCCCTGTTGCACAAAATCAAAAATGAACACCAATTCTAAATTTACTAAATGAATAAAGCATAACCTTTAATTAAATTAATTTAAATGTTAACTTTTAAACAAATTAATTTATTGATTTTGCTAATAGATTACCATTTGATTTTTATGTTGTTTTATCATAGGGATAGCCGACACAACATGGGCAGCAAGTTCGTGAGGTTACTTGCACCTAGAAAATTAAAAAGGTACATGGAAGGGAAGGGGGGTGCGCGGTAAGGAGGGGTCGGGAAGGAGTGGGAGGGCAGAGAAGAGGGCAGAGGGGGCGCCACCCACCCTCGCTACACCACTGTATACAGTGCACCTAACTTTTATAAAATCACGCTTAGCACTGCACTAGTTGGCGCCGATTGTTAGGCCTATATAGAATCAGGCCCTAAATATCCCGTTTGTTTCCCAAAATGTGGCCCTTGAGGCCATCTTTGCATGTAATATACCTAGGTAATGAGCTGCTTTGCAGGGTTATGCAGTTCATTAATTAGAATAATTTCCTTTTATGTATTTGATGTATGAGGTAGAATATCAAATCAATAAAAGTTAATCAAATTCTCAAATCCAGAAAATTATCCATGAAATTTTATTCCTTATGAAGGAGAAAAATTTCACAGACAACTTCATGCAGAAAATGGCAACGAGTACAAGCTTTTGCAAATATGATGCAGCATTTCCTATGTTAACATGTAAAACTAGTTTTACAAACTTTTTCTCCCTTTTGTATGTAAGCCTCTAGACATGACAACAGCATATGTCTTGCAATAATCTTGCAACACACAATACTTGTAATTCCCTAAGGAATAAGTCCTTGGCCCTTACCACTTAAAATCACATTTCAGTGATCACTTTTCCAGTAGAATAATCTGTGACTGACTAGTGACTGCTTTAAGAGTTCTTCACTCATTACTTAAATCATTATTTGATTTGGACGACCATGCACTCTCTCGCTGGGCTCCACTAGATGTGTCCTGACATAGACCTTATCAAGCTTCCTGAGGGCTTCATACCCCACATATATCCAGGGCATGTGGTAACATCTGTCTACCTCAGCCAGCTGTGGTTCACTGCAAACATGCATTTTTTTGCTACTTCAGCTTGTCTGCGGTGTTCTTTGCTCACATGTTTAAAGACAATAGACTGTTTTCAGTCCAATTCTTTATAGGTGAGGAAGGCGTGTTCGCCGAAACACGGACCGTGTAGGGTCCGGTTGGATTTTTATCACAATATTTTTTATCATTGTACTTTTTTAATTGAATTTTCATGGTTTTATATGTCAGTGTTTAATAAATTATCTCCAGAACATCTGTATCCACAGTTTTTGTTTTTGTTTTCATCGGTGGATTGTTTTCACTGTGGATTATTGGGTCTCCCCATTTTTCTTTGTTGGGCAGACTAGATGAGCCATTTGGCCTTTATCTGCCATCATGTTACAATGTTTCTATAACTATAAAGCCCTATGACCTCACAATGCAGGTGTAAAGAGCCTTATCCTATAGGAAGTGGAGATGCAAATGTTAAGAGCCTTAGCCAATAAGGAGAGAGATAATGGTTACTGCAGATGGGCATTTTTTTGCTACTTCAGCTTGTCTACGGTGTTCTTTGCTCACATGTTTAAAGACAATAGACTGTTTTCAGTCCAATTCTTTATATGTGAGTTTGCAAACCACTGGACCCCCGAGGAAGGCGTGTTCGCTGAAACACGGACCGTGTAGGGTCCGGTTGGATTTTTATCACAGTATTTTTTATCATTGTACTTTTTTAATTGAATTTTCATGGTTTTATATGTCAGTGTTTAATAAATTATCTCCAGAACATCTGTATCCACAGTTTTTGTTTTTGTTACAACATCCTCTGACACTGAGTTCCAGAGCTATTTGTTCATTGAAAAAATATTTCCTTCTATACTTCTCCCTCTGAATCCGCAAGTTTAGTACCCATGAATTCAGTTATTTGCAATTTTTTTTGCCCCTAGTTTAAAAATGTTGAATCACTGCGTCCCGGACCTTCTCAGACTTTACCTGGTGGTCTAGCGGTGACGCGGGACAGAAGCGATCTTCCTACGCTCCAGCCCCATACAGAGCCATGATCAAAAATTGGCTGCCATGAGTTCCCATGGTCTCACGAGACTACAATGGGAACTCACGGCGGCCATTTTTGGTGACGGCTCTGCACGGGACAGGAGAATAGGAAGATCTCTTCCTGCCCCACGTCACCGCTAGACCACCAGGTAAGGTCTGGGGGGGGGTCCAGGACACTGGAGGGAGGTGGGGATGGGTCAGAGTCAGACTTAAAAGTTATCTGCAATTTTTCCTTATTCGCGGGACGGCTCTGCCCCCTAACCCTCGTGGATTCGGAGGGAGAAGTGTATTTGTTTTAAAAGTATTTCCATGTAATTTCACTGAGTGCCCCCTTGTCTTTGTACTTTTTGAAAAAGTGATTCACTTGTACCCGTTCTACACCACTGAGGATTTTGTAGACCTCAATCATATCCATCCTCAGCCATCTCCTTTTCAAGCTAAAGAGCTCTAACCTCATTTTGCCACATCTAACGCTCGTGGGAGCTGCAGGCACCCTGATACTGGGCTGCAGTGGCGTGGTAAAGGGTGGGCGAAGGAGTGGTCCGTCCTGAACACCAAGTTGGTGGGGGCACCAGTACCCCTCCTCCTCCTCTCTGCCCTGCCTCTTCCCACTCCCCCCCTTTTCCTAGAGATACGGGGAGGGGAAGGGTGGGTGCGTGCGGCAGGGGAGGAGTGAGGAAAGAGGGGGGTCGTGGAGATGAGAGCGGGGGAGGGGCGCTTCTCACCCTCACTGCTCCACTGCTGGGTTGCACTGGTAATCTATAATGGAATCTGAGTGCACAGATAGCATTATAAAATAGGCTGTAATTTGCAGCAATGGAGCACCTAAATGGAGATCCCCCCTCACTTATAGAACTGCCTCATCAGTGCCCCTCTAAAAATCACCCTGAGATTTTATGAATACTGAAATTATTGATTCATTTTCATTTCTGGCATGCAAAAATGCCATTCATATTTTGTGCAAATCAGTGATAATTCCAAGGGGTAACCCATTTCTAAGAGAGGGTCTTTAGGACCTCAATTAGTCTTTGTCTGTTAGAAATTGGTCCTGCAATGAGCCCAGTTTTTGCCTGGACACTCAGAGCTCTTGTCTTCACATCTGTAAACCCTGCCAGCGCATATCTGCTTTGCTAATCAGCTTAATTTTTTTTTACGTGTAAACACAATGCCCTCAGCACTTAAGTATTTACAGGGCAAATTATGCTGCCCACACACCATTTTCTCATGAATCAGACAATTATTCTTAAATGGATTAAAAATGAAAAATGAGAAGAAGCAGTGAACCTATAGTGGTGACCACAATGTAACTTGTTTTTAATGGACAGTGGGCTATTCTTTCATGAATGACATGCTCAAAGAGAAATCAGTGGGTTCAAAGGAAGACCGAGGATCTGCCCTGTGCCAAGAGCACAGCATATTTCTCACATAAATGTGCCTGTAATGGTTGCTTTTAAGACCTGGTTGACTGATGGGTCGTGAACTTCCTACAGTAAAAGAGCAAAAATAATGGAACAAAAGACTTCTTTAGAAACTAGAAACCAGGCATTTTTCCAATTGGTGTCTTAAACTTGCTGAGCTATTTGTAGCTGGTTTTCCTTTGTTTGCACTTCAAGCCTGCCAAATTTCCAACTTGCAGTCCTTTATCTATATATCCAGTAAACAATGTTGTGGTTTTAAAAATGAAAATTAGAAAAATAAAAATGAAGAAAAAATAGAAAAAGTGGAAAATCTTTGCCATAAGAGCCTTCTGTGTCAACCAAATAATTCACAATCATAAGAACATAAGAATTGCCACTGCTGGGTCAGACCAGTGGTCCATCCTGCCCAGCAGTCCACTCACGCAATGGCCCCTAGGTCAAGACCAGTGCTCCAAATGAGTCCTGTCTTACCAGTTTAGCAGGAACTTGTCCAACTTTGTCTTGAAACCCTGGAGGGTGTTTTCCCCTGTAACAGCCTCCGGAAGAGCGTTCCAGTTTTCCACCACTCTCTGGGTGAAGAAGAACTTCCTTAACGTTTGTACGGAATCTATCCCCTTTCAACTTTAGAGAGTGCCCTCTCGTTCTCCCTACCTTGGAGAGGATGAACAGTCTGTCTTTCTCTACTAAGTCTATTCCTTCCAGTATTTTGAATGTTTCGATCATGTCCCCTCGCAGTCCCCTCCTTACTATAAAATTAAAATCTGCCATGATTACAAAAGAAAGCTGGAAAATGGGAAAACTTCCACTTTATCCAGTTTATTCAAAGTAGTCTTGAATATGGATCAATCCATTTTTATAAGAGTGGAAGCTGCCAAGAGTTCAGTCACCAACTGTGTGCTTTTTTGTAAAAAAATTTAGCTAGGCCTGCCAATTCCCAATCTCTCTTCCCTCCCTGAGCTCAATATCCCTCCAATATCCTATCAAATAATAAAGGGGGGGAGGGTCAAAAGAATAGGATTGCCTCAGTATGATCCTGATCTCTTCATAGAAAGCCTACCAAAAATAACCCACTAATGAGCAAGTCCTCCATGTGTGATAAATTTACCCTGTCTCCTATACCCCTGCCAACATAGGTTTGAGGTTGTGCCTGCATATCCGACATAAGAGTGGGGATCTATAAGCCCAATGTAACAATCAGTATATGAGCAATTCGGTGGATGGTTCCCAACAATTCCCATTTTAGCCTTAACTAGTCAATAAAGAGAGTTTAATCCAGCCATGTTAGGGATCCCTTCTAGTCCTTTTGCTTTTCTAAAAAGCATCCCAAAAGCTTACTACAATGTATAAAGCATCTTCATGAAACTGAAGAGAATTCAACAGCAGGTAACCAACAGGAAAGACCTGTCTCACCAGTCTTTCATGTATTGACTATAGAGCCAACTTAATCGGCAGCTTATACACAATGTCATCCTCAGCCTTGGCTTCAACTCTTTCAGCCAGAAGTGTAAAGTTTTGGAAAATCTCTTTTCTCAACCCCCCTTTTCCTGCCTGATGAATTTTGCTAATAAGTAAGAAATCTTTGTGCTGAGATTTGCAGACGTGAACTGACTCATGCTGGCTGCCCTTCATTAATCATTTTTGCCCCGCTGTGTCAATCCCTAAGAAGTCTTATGAGCTTTGAAATATAAATGACTGTGTGCTACTGTCTTTTAAAAGCAGAAGTTGGCAAATAGAAACAGTGACTGGAGCACTGCTCCTTTCCTTTACATAAGACAATTGAAACTTCTAGACAGAAGAGACAATTATGTTGCCGCAAAGGAGTGAAAAAAACAATGACGGGAGAAAGCGAGCAGAATAAAGTGCCTGGGTCAAAACAGAAATGAAAGGAAATAGAATGGAACACATTTGGAGAACGTGACATACTGTATAAGATGCATGCCTGGTTCAGAAGACAAGATTACTCACAGATTCACAGAACAAATTTAGAGACCCCTTTTACTAAGGTGTGCTAAGCCTTAACTCTAGCTTAGAATGCTAAAAAAGGTTTACCACAGGACTCGCTAAAGCAGGGGTCTCAAAGTCCCTCCTTGAGGGCCACAATCCAGTCGGGATTTCAGGATTTCCGCAATGAATATGCATGAGATCTATGCGCATGCACTGCTTTCAATGCATATTCATTGGGGAAATCCTGAAAACCCTCAAGGAGGGACTTTGAGATCCCTGCACTAAAGCATCTTGTGTTAGTGTTTCTCTTTGCTCATGCTATTTATATTTTTGCATTTATTTTTTGGAGAGAACGTGTCATAGGAAAAAAAGTGAGTAGGGAATGGGATAGAAACTTGATTCAACTAGCACATTACTACACACAAGTGGTTAACACAGGGTTAACACGGGAGCACTTAGCATCTCCTAAATAGGAGGCAATAAGGCCCAGATTCTATAATTGTTGCCTAAAGGTAGGCGCTTAGGTTGACTTAAGAGCCATGGTGTCTAAGTTTTAGGCGCCATTTATAGAATCAGGACCTAAGTGCTTCTGCATTAATTCTTATCTATATAATAAAAGGCTAACTCGCGCATGCGCACTCCTATCAGCGTGCTTCCGTGATCCGTATGTCCGTGGCCGGCAAGAGTGCACATGCAAGCTTACAACAGCCCGCACTCACGGTCTGGCAGGCTCACTACAGTTTTTCGCAGTGGCGGCTCACCTGCTCCGCCTTCCTCTTCCTGCCAGTCTCAGCCGGGCTCACTCCTGGCAGCCCTGAACCTGTTCTCCGTTCCTCGCACGACGGGCCAGTGAGTGGCGCGGCGGGGGCAATGCAGGTGGAGACTGTTGTTGGCGGCGACTCTTGGCGTCGGAGACGGAGGGAAGGGGGGTGGGAGGCAAGAAGTTCGGCAGCATAAACGCAAATTGTTTGCAGTGCGAGCAGGAGGAGGGTGATACCGAAGCCATTACTCCGGAGTTTTACAGCGAGATCCCGGAATACACCCTCCCCTACGAGCAGGCATAGGAAAGGGGTGTGGCAAAGGGGGAAAGCAAGGAAAGGCTGCCCAATCTCCTGTGGGGACCTGTGTCCGTCCGTGGCCGCGGCTTCAGGCGTATGCGCCAGTTAGGGAGCGGCGCTGGCGGCGGAAGGAGGGCTCATGGTCCTGCCGCCGCTGCCGCTCCTGTTCACAGCAAGTCGCCGACTCCCCCCCCCCTTCCCGCAACAACCGCTACCACTCCTGTTCAAAGCGGCCTGCTGAGGTTAGCGGCCGGCTGTAACGAACCTCGCAGGCCGCTCTCCACATGGTAGCACGTTCCCTCTGACGCGATCGCCTCAGAGGGAACATGCTACCGAGTTGGAGAGCGGCCTGCGAGGTTCGTTACAGCCGGCCGCTAACCTCAGCAGGCCGCTTTGAACAGGAGCGGTTGCGGGAGGGGGGGGGCGTTTTAACAGGAGGAGTCGCCGAAAAAAATCTTCAGCCGCAGCAGGCCAGCACGTGGGAAGGAAAGGGGGAGGGGCAGAACGGAGCAGGGCAGCTC
The DNA here is from genome assembly GCF_902459505.1 of Geotrypetes seraphini. Taxonomy (NCBI): domain Eukaryota; kingdom Metazoa; phylum Chordata; class Amphibia; order Gymnophiona; family Dermophiidae; genus Geotrypetes; species Geotrypetes seraphini. The sequence goes on along the minus strand of NC_047094.1, from coordinate 100,948,164 downwards.
AAGGTAAGAAGGGAATGGGGGGTGGGTGAAAATGCTTCTACTACTCAGCAGGGACCTGGAGGGGAAGGGAAATACCGCTGCTGCTTCTGCAGAGGAAAGTGGTGGTGGGGGAGAGAAGGGAATGGGGGGTGGGTGGGGGAAAATGCTGCTACTACTTCTCAGGGATCTGGAGGGGAAGGGAAATATCACAGCTGCTTCTGCAAAAGAAAGTGGGGGGGGGAGAGAAGGGAATGGGGGGTGGGGGAAAATGCTGCTACTGCTTCAGCAAGGACCTGGAGGGAAAGAGAAATACGCTGCTGCTTCTGCAAAGGAAAGTGGGGGGGAGAGAAGGGAATGGGGGTGGGTGGGGGGAAATGCTGCTACTACTTCACAGGGATTTGGAGGGGAAGGGAAATATCACTGTTGCTTCTGCAAAGGAAAGTGGGGGGGGGGGGGAGACACAGAAAGAAATACAGACAGACAAAGGAGGCTAGGGGGAGAGACAGACAGAAATAAAGACAGACAGGGGACCAGAGAGAGACAGAAAAAAAAGACAGACAGACAAAGGGTGCCAGGGAGAGAGAGAGAAAAATTGCAGGAGGGAGAGAGACAGAAAGAAAGGAAGAAAGAGACAGGAGCAGGGAGAGAGACATAAATAAAGAAAGACAGACAGCCATATATTCTAGCACCCGTTAATGTAACGGGCTTAAACACTAGTGTTCTTATATTCTAATTATTTACCGTTGCCATTTGCTAATGATAACATTAGCATACAACCTGCAAATAAATAAAAAAAACTAGAAAAATGCTTATTTTACTGCCATAGTAAAAATGGATTAAAAAAAACCCTTTTGTCTTCCTAACCCTGTGAAATTTTTCTACTACAGATGGTAACAAGGTATTATGTCCTATTTACATATCTTTTATTTTAAGTAGCAGAGGGTTCTGGGACATCACAGACAGGAAATGGCATTATGATTTCCTGTCTACAAGGCAGAAATGTTTTGTAGCTCAGTCTGTTTTCTAATTTAGTTTAATATACCGTCTTTCATTTCAAGACCATCATAGGATACAGTTCAAGTGTGCATGTGTGGTTTTCAAACTCCTTTATGGAATATTTGACTCTGATTCCCCTTAGTTGGAATTCCTTTAGATCCTACCATTCAAGAATTACAATTCTCAAATTAGCATTTCCTTCTCTGCACTCGGAAGCTTAGTAAATCTTTTACATTTAAATTGGTGAGAATTTGGAATGGATTTCCAGATTCTCTAAGACTGGTAGATCAATTATGTCAATTTCAAAAAAGTTTAAAAACCTGGTTGTTTTCACAATAGTTAATTTGATTTTACCTGTCAAATAGTAATTTTAAGCAATTCAACATACTTTTTTTTCTAACTTTTTCCATCCATCTAACCAATTTTTGTTTTTATCCCACAGTTTTTACTTTACTTATTTTTTTACGAACTATAAACCGAGTCAAGCTCCTTAGGGAGTAGATTTGGTATATAAAATGAATTAGATTAGTTTACAATTCTCGTAAAATCACAATTATATGAGATTACAATAAAAGTTTTAAACAACTTCCAAATGCAGAATGCCTGGCTTCTTTAGGCCATTAGCAGAAAGATTGATTTCCCAAGTTGGGGGCCAGTCAAAGAAGAATGGATACATGGATGAAAGTTGTACATGGGGAGGGGGCGTTGGAAAGAAGCAATGACAGGCTCATTTCTGATATACTAGAACAGAATGCAGACATTTCTGTTTCCTCTAGGAAAATGTTTATCTTTATTGCCCTGGAAGTCACTGGGTTCCTTTAGTCTATCCTTGGCTCATGTCAGCCCTTTGTGGCCACATGATTGCAAACACCAGTGACACTGCTGAAATTGGTAATATGGCGGACTACATTTTCACATATTTGAAGAGTAATTCTATAAACTGGCAACTCAGTCTTGGTGCCCCAATGTCATGTGCTTAGCATCAATTCTATAACATTATCATGGCGCCAAGATTCGTATGAGCTTTAGAATACTAATTATAGAATATTTATTTATTGGGATTTTTTTTAACCACCTTTATGAAGTGATTCACCCAAGGTGGTGTACAGCAAGGGGTTTTTTTTGTTTTGTTTTTTAATCAGGTACTCTAAATATTTTCCTTATCTGTCCCAGTGGGCGGGGCCAGGTATCTTCTTTTTTTAAAGAGCAAATCTGGTAACCCTATTAAAGGGGTAATATTCAGCCAGCCGCGCTCAGCATTTTGCTAACCATTGCTTGCATTATGGCGTCCTCTTACGAAGCACATGCTAAACATTACCGCACGCTAAATGCTAATACGTCCATTATAGTCTATGGACGCATTAGCGTTTAGAATGTGCTAAAATGGCTAGTGCACCTTAGTAAAAGGACCCCTATATCTGGAAATTCAATGCCGGGCCATGTCCAGGCTCTGGCATTGAAATTCTGGGTTTATAAAGCTCGCAAAACCATAGCCAATTAAATGTGATATTCAGAATAGGAATGGGATCCATGCTTTGAGGTGGCTAGGAGCCAGGCTAGCAATAAGGCCCTCGAGTGCTACCTATCTTGATTATAGTCTTCTCTCAAAACAATAGTATTCATCCACTTCTTACTCTGGGAGTAGAGAGTTTTCTTATTTGTGTAAAAAAAAGAGGCTATAAATAGGAATGTTCTGGGAGCATTATAAGGAGTCAACAGGTGATGTATGAACTAGCCTGAAGTTTAGAGCCATAGGGAAGTGAATTTGTTTGAAACGCAATGAAAATGTAATGAAAGAACTTGAGTTATTCCAAAATGAATTGGAAAAAATTATGAGATTCATATCTTTTTTCATTTGTTTTGTTTCATTTGGGGGGGGGATGCATGCCTTAAAATTATAATTGAAAGGGTGAATGCAGTGTAAAGAAGTATGCCAAAGGAAACAACATTCAGGGAAAAATGCCTGGAATAAAAAGAAGAATGAGGAATATAGATGCTTCAAATCGAAGAGCAACGGAAGTATATGATAAGCTTGTCAAAATTCTATGTTTTGACATTGTTTCAGATCATTGATTGAACCATATCCACGTCATTCTCTTCTTGGTTGGGGAGAACTTTTCAACACCCCCTCGTAGTGTGAAGACTTTCAGTCTCAGATAACCAGAGCTGAGATTGTGAGGTCATAATGCCTCATTCCACCAATATGAGCCAACCTCATCAGTGATGTCACAATGGCTTGATTGTCCTGTACTTGGCTCCCTTTTATTACATATGAGGGGATGCTGAAAAGTTCTCAGTACAACCAATCAACTTCCTAAATTCTGAGCGTTATGTTGCCACTGTAGCTGAAGAGTGTTATCTTATTTCGTGACTTGCCAATTTGCAGAAACGAAATTCAATGTTTTGACATTGTCTCAGATCATTGATTGAACCATATCCACGTCATTCTCCTCTTGGTTGGTCTGAGACCTTTTCAGCACCCCCCTCATAGGAGACTACATTAAGCCCACTTATGCGATAAGAAGGGTATCTCACGGCATCTAGTAGCTTGAGTTATAGGTCAGCTCGCTTATTGCACTGACCCAGCCTAGCAACAAATGAGCAGAAAGAATTCCATCCAAATGCAGACTGGCACCGAAAGAAAGATGCTAATTTAATACAAGCTCTGACATTTACATTTTTCTCACTGATTCTCATTCCTGTCCTTCCTTGCTTGTTAAGTACACAGGGTAGAGATTTCTAGCGAACTACAGTAAATCAAAGGGATTGCAGAACATTTGCACAGTTGCTTCCTGCAGTCAAAGTGGGATGACTGGATTTCCAGATTCAGCATGCGTGCACCGAGGTGGGTGCTCTGCGCTCTGTGTTCAGCAGTCTAATGCAGTCACATTGGCACTTCAAAGCCTGTTCTTTCTACAGAATCTTCACACCGTGAAGGGAAAAGATGAGAGTGAAATCTAAGGAGGGGAGTTATCAATGTGGACTACTGTTTAGATGGGTTGTTTTGCCCATAACTTACGCTGTTTTAACATGGGTCTCATTATGCAACCAGACCTAGCAGGTGAACAGTAAAATAACACATCTTAACGAGAGCCCACATTGTTAGCTTACCTACTTAATTAAAGAAGAAATGTCTCTAGAAATTGAAATCACTGCTACATGTAATAAAAGCGAGCCGAGTATAGCACAATCAAGCCCATAGTGGCGTCACTGATAAGGTTGGCTCCTAGGTATTGGCGGAATGAGGCTTTATGACATCCAGTGAATAGCTAAGGAGGTTGGTGCCCAGCATCGCCACACCATGCACCACCCCTGCTCTTCTCTGCCTTGCTATGTGCCTCCATCCCCTCACTGCTTGAGTGCCTTTTCCACCCCCCCTCCGCGTAGCTCTTAAAATGTTCGCCAGTGTGAGCAGCATATTCCACCTGCTGCAAGTGCTAGCCTTGGCTCCCTTCTGATGTCACACCATGGTCCCATGACCAGAAAGTGACGTCAGAAGGAAGCCAAGGCTGGAACGAGCAGCAGGTGGTCACTGCTGTGAATTCCGGCTTCAGCCGCTGAGCGGTACTGAGCAAGAGCACGCTTTGGCGCTGCTGGTCGGGCTAAGTGGCTTCCTGAATGGCTCCCATGAATTTTCGTAAGAATTGGCAGGAGCCATTCAGGAAGCCACTCAGCATCGAGCAGCAGCACCAAAGAGCGCTCCCGCTCAGTACCACTCAGCGGCTGAAGCCGGAATTCTTGGCAGTGACCAACTGGGTTAGCAGCGGGGCAGGAGCGCAGAAAGCTTGCTCCTGCCCGCTACACCTCTGAACCACCAAGGATTCCAGTGGCAGAAGAGGTACGAGCAAGGAGGGGGACAGGGTGGAGAGCCTGGAAGGGAGGGAAGGGGACTGTGTGCAGAGCCTGACAGACGAGGGAGGGAAGGGGACTGTGTGCAGAGCCTGACAGACGAGGGAGGGAAGGGGGCTGTGTGCAGAGCCTGACAGAGGAGGGAGGGAAGAGGGCTGTGTGCAGAGCCTGACAGAGGAGGGAGGGAAGGGGGCTGTGTGCACAGCCTGACAGAGGAGGGAGCTGGGTGCAGAGCCTGACAGGAGATGGAGGGAAGGGGGCTGGATGCAGAGCTTAATAGGGGAGGGAGGGGACACTGAGTGCAGATCCTGGCAGGGCAGGGCACTTGATTATTAAGCCACCCAACATATTTGAGTCAACCATTTTTCTTCCTTCTTGGGTGGAAAAATGGGGGTCTCGACTTATATTCGGATCGAGAGATATATTCCAGTACATATGATATTAGGAGATTAAGAGATGTGGGTTTAGTGTTTTCTTAAAATTAGATTTTATTCCATACATTTTTGAGATCTGAAATCAAGAGGTGGATTCTAATGTCAGCCTTAGCAAAGGACATGACTAGCTTGTGCCTAGTAAGAATTTATTCCCAGTCCTAAAAGAACCATTAAATGTTATGAAAGGCTGTCATTGTTCTGGAATAAAACTACATAACACTGACAGCTGAGCTGTTCAGTCCCTTGATCTTTAGTCATCAATGCCATATCAGATAGACAGGCCCCATTTCTAAACATTGACAGCAGGTCCTGGACTCTGGCTGACTTAATGCTGTATCAACGAATCACATTCCTTGTATTATAATTATTGGGCCTGGTATTCAGCCCATGGTGGCCGAAGGCTTTTAAGCCACTGACAGCTGTGGGCTGAATTAAGCTTGGATATTCAATGCAGGGTGCCTAATTAGCTCAGCGGATAAAGTTAGGACAGCTTTTTTGCTATTCTAACTTTTCAAACTCATTTAGTGGGCTGAATATCACTACCAATTCGCTAAGTGCTGATTCTGCTCAAGCTCCACATCTTGACCACCCTGGCATTAGCTGGGTAGTGCCACAATGGTCAAAGCCAATATTCAATGGAACTGCCACCCAAGGATTTTTCCTCCAAATGTTATATCTTCTCCCAAATAGTGATGGGCATTTGGTTGCAACAATGTGAGAAATGTCCACAACATATCCCACATCATCGCATACCATTATGAATCAAAAAGAAGCAGAAGAAATGCTTTATTATTTCACAATAGTGCACAAAGAGGGCATCCATTGTGCATGCACAAACTATTACATATGTGCAACCTATTGCAGAAGAGTTCACACTCAAGGCCAGATTCTATAAAACAATCCTGAGCAAAGTGGAACCTACCATGTGTCAATCAAAATTAGGTGCTATTTGTAGAATCACCTAAATCAATTTAAGTACCAGTAGGCATCATGTTAGACACCAAGCCAGGGTTTTCTTGGCCTAATATACCGATGCCTAACTCAATCCATGTCTAAACTCCACCCCTAACCATGCCTACTTTCCGGGTAGGCATGAAGGAGCATACTAGTAGGCACCTCAGTGTGGACACCTACCTTTAGGTGGTGGGCAGCTACCAGCTAATTAACCCTCCCCCCTTTTTTTTTTTTTTCAATGCACAGTTTTTAGTGCCAGCTATGGCGGGTAACAGCTCTGATGCTGAAAGAATTCCTATGAGCTTCGAAGTTGTTACCACCACGGCTGGCACTAAAACCCACGCTACAGTTTTATTAAAGGGGGTAATTTTTTTTTAATTGGCTTAAATTGTTCTTTTAATTATCCGCACCAATGTAACCATTTAAAAAAAAAAAGTTAGATGCCTAACTCGATAAGCGCCTACTGGTAAGATGCCTTTTATAGAATCAGGGCCAGAGTGATTTTGCTCCCATGAAGAAAAAAATGACCAATCAAAAAACTAAGAAAATGAACATACTCTGAAACAACATGGGAAAAATTGTCAAAATTCTGGCTGCCTATCCCTATTCCCAACCCATTTCAGTACAGCCATTATGCAAGAGTCCTGGCCTTTGGAAATGTTGGCCCTAAATTTGGCCACTAGGCATTGACCATGTCAAGGGGTGCTGCCTTATGTCATTGGCAAATGAAATGAGCAGAAAAAAACCCATGAAATTTTGTGCACACTCTTTCCCAAGAGTGTGAGCAAGAGTGAACCATTGTGCGTGTGTGATTTTTGCATGCATGTGCACGCCATTGGAAAAGAGTGCATACTCTTCGTGAATAATGATGCGAGTTTGTAGTATTTTTGACATTCCTCAGTGGTTGAGTGTGTTTCTATAAAATACACAAGAACATTTTGCCTAGGAGCATACCGAAGGAGGGATGGAAGAGGAGATCTTAGGCACCCAGGAGTGGGAGCTTCTTCAAGCCCAAGGGGATCTGAAGATTGAAAGGAACAGAGGCTAAAGTTGGCGAAAGGAGATTTAGACCTATCTATATGCCTTGGATTCATTTAAAAGTTCCTTCAAGTGTATAAGAAGTGGATTCTGAGAGAGAACTATCAGACAGCGGGAAATCATACAGACCTGAAAGGGATTTAGGAGGAGCTCATCTGTTTTTCTTTGGTAGGAGGTTTAATACTAAAAGGGCCAATTTCTCTCAAAAGAGATATGGGTATCAATATTGGAAAATCCAACAATAGATCTCTCTCCTAAGAAAGCCTTAGCTAGGGAATGGTTTCTAAAGAAATCTTCAGTGTGTACAGTTTGTGTTGACTAATTTTTCGATTGCTTGCCTTTCATCTTTTCTGTTTGGATTGCGCTGGCCACGTTATTCAGCTGCACAAAGTATTCCAGTAAACTACATATTTAGCCCTTTCAGTGTAATAGATTAGGCGTTTTGGTTTTTCTGGGAGATAGCAGCAGATTTCCATGGGGCCTTGAAAGAAAAGTGCTGTTGAAATTATTTTTCTCTCTCCCCCTTTCCTGAATTCCACTCCTTCTGTTTCTCTCTCTCTCTCACTGATGACTATGTGAACTCTTTCCTAGCAAGTTCCCAGGACAAGAGAAGTAATTTTGTTTCCATATTAACCCTGTGAAGATGGAAGGATAGGGAGCAGCCAAAGTGCAAAGTCTCCAAAACCACCACCTAATGCATCCAAAGGACAGAAGAAATAGCAATGCTGAAGAGGGAAGCAAGGATATTTCCAATAAAAATAAAGGGGTAAATATTCAGTTGACAGTGGTCAGCTTTTTTTGGGGGGGTTGTCACGACGTTATGCCCCACTGTTACGCTGTAATATCTATGGGTACCAGCATTAAATATCCAGGTTTGTGTGGTCAGTTATCACTTATCTGGGTAAGTGAGATATACAAGGGGCCGCTGAAAAGTTCTCAGCCCAACCAAGAAGAGAATGATGTGGTTGTGGAGTCATGAAACTTACAAGTTATTCCACACTTTTCTTGACACTTTTAGTTTCAATGAGGCAAATGCATTTAGTAAATGGGCACAAGTATAGGGAAACCAAGCCATTGTGACATCACCGATGAGGTTGGCTCTTAGGCATTGGTGGAATGAGGTATTATGACATTACAATGTGATGGGCTGTTGAAAAGTTCTCAGCCCGACCAAGAAAAGAATGATGTGGAGCCATGAAACTTACAAGCTATTCCACACTTTTTGTGACACTTTTCATTTCATTTCATATTATTGAATCTGTTTAAAAGTTGTTTATGCCTGAGACTCAAAAACACAATGATTTAACTTAGAATAATTTAGAATAAGTGTGTTCATTGTTAGTAGGTGAGTTCATTTCATAGTTTTTGTGTCCTTACTCACTTGGGCTGGGTGTTCTATTATCCAGATAATGTCAGGGATATTCAGTGTCAAATCTAGATAAGTGTCAGGCATAGGCAGCGAAACGCTTTTTTGTTTGGAGGGGCCTGTAAGCTCCGCCCCAGACTCCTCCCAATATCTACCCCCAAACCCCGCCCCATAATAGTAATAATTGTAATACCATTTTTTTCCATTCATTTCTCATATATACAATATAATCTTATTAACAATACATAATGGTTAACCCCAAAATTAATCTACGCAAAACACACTGTATGTTTCTCAACATTCATTCCTACAGGATCACAAACTAAAAGTACTAATGTATACAAACAAAACCCTAAGATGCAAGACTCTGCATGCAGTACAACTCGCAGAGAAATAGAAACAAATGCATTTCTTCCTGAACTGTGCAAAATATAGTCAGCAGATGTAATTTCTCAAAATTGACACAATTCAATCACAAAATTGAAAGTAAAATCATTTCCCCCTACCTTTGTTGCCTCGTTATTTTGGTTTTCAAACCATCTTTCCCAGTCTTTGGCTGCACATCCTTCTGTCTGTGCTCTTAACTGTGTATTCAGGGCCAACTTATCCATTTGCTGTTTTTCTCTCCTTCACTTTCTGTCATACATCCATCTTTGATCCAAACAGACCGGGGATTTTAAATTACAGTCCACTTGAGGGGGCAATACTTTCAAAAAAGAACAAAACACAAAAGACCCCCCTCTCATCAATACTGGGCAAGTTTCTCAAATAATATCATCATATAACATTTAAAGGCTTTTAAATATTCAAATGTGCTCATAAGCTCTTCAGCAAGGCGCCACAGCAGCAGTACAATGGGGAAGGTGCTTGAATTTTAATCATAACACATTGCATAGAGCAAGGATTCTCGCTTCTACTGGAGTGGGGCTCTACAAAAGCTGTTTAACAGTAGACCACTTATCTGGAAAGATCAGTTCATGGCTCCAACACAGTCCATGTTTCGCTACCCTACATCAGGAAGCGGGAAGGATAAGCTTTTTATATTGATTTTATTTGCAGTGTGCAGTGCTTGAGTCCTTTGGTCTACACCAGGGGTAGGGAACTCCGGTCCTTGAGAGCTGTATTCCAGTCGGGTTTTCAGGATTTCCGCAATGAATATGCATTGAAAGCAGTGCATGCAAATAGATCTCATGCTTATTCATTGAGGAAATCCTGAAAACCTGACTGGAATACGGCTCTCGAGGACTGGAGTTCCCTACCCCTGGTCTACACACTTGATGTTGAAAAAAGGTGCTCAGTGGCTTCTTTGACTGGCTCCCGTGAATTCTCGCGATTCGCAAGAATTCATGGAAACCAGTCAGAGAAGCACCTGAGCGCCGAGCAGGCAACGTCAAAGTACGCTCCTGCTGATTGCCGCTCAGTGGCAGAAGAAATCAGCTGCCACCGACTGGTTTAGCAGCGGGCAGGAGCACAGAAAACTCACTCCTGCCCACTGCTCCCCTGGACCACCAGGGATCAAATTTTTGGGGAGGCCACGGCCCCTGTGCCCCCCCCCCCTGTTCCGAGGCCTATGGTGTCAGGGAAATTCAGTGGCATTATTTAGATAGAGACAAGTACAGTACAAACAAATGCAAAAGAAAAGGTAAACTGAAAGTCCACAGTAGACTGTGAACTTGGGAAACTGGATTTAATTCCCACTGTGGCTCCTTGTGACCTAGGGCAAGTTACTTATCCCAGTGTTTCTCAGCTCTGCCCTGGAGTACCCCCTTGCCAGTCAGGCTTTCAGGATATCCACAATGAATATGCATAAACTTGATTTGCATACACTACCTCTATTATATGCAAATCCATTGTGGATATCTTGAAAACCTGACTGGCACGGAGGTACTCCAGGATTGGGTTGAAAACCCGACTTAACCCTCCATTGCCCCAGTTACAAAAATTAGATTGTGAGCCATCAAGGAAAAGCGAAAGTACCTCCATAAAATAAAAAATGTAAGCCTCTATGGCAGGGGTAGGGAATTCCAGTCGGGTTTTCAGGATTTCCCCAATGAATATACATGAGATCTATTTGCATGCACTGCTTTCAATGCATACTCATTGAGGAAATCCTGAAAACCCAACTGGAATACGGCTCTCGAGGACCGGAGTTCCCTACCCCTGCACTATGGCTATATTACAGAAAGATGGAACATTGGATCCATAACCCTTTATCCTTTAGTAAAGTGAGTTCATTAATACACATTCCAGTTCCTTGTTGTCTTGTGCTCCTCAAATAATTGAAATATGTATGCACAGTCCAAGTGACACACTAAACCACAATCTTATGAGCTTGGCTTTTCCTAAGCTGAGAAATAAGAAGGGAGTTTGGGGCAAACAGGAAGTTAAAAAAAAAAAAAAAAAAAGGGCATGAAGGCTGAATTTGTACTGTACATTAAGACACAAGACCCAGTTCAGACATAAACAACTGGAGGTATTTTGAGTTTAGACTAGTTTCTTCCAGCCCTTTGTGCAAGATAATTTAATGCCCTTCAATTTCACAGTCTGTTTCCCATACCCATAAAAATACCAAAAGTCAGCTTTATCAAGGCCTAATGCTAGTCTAGCTTTACGTGGAGTCAGACTTTAACCTAAATATCACTGTATCACCCATATTATAAGAGTGTACACCATAGAGTAAAATTGGTTTGCTACAGCCAATGTAATTTCAACTTTTCAAGAGATTTTGGTCCACTTCTGAATTATTCTTTCCAAATGCCTTCTGATGGGCATAACATAATATTTAAACTCACGTTTATACCGCTAAGTTCTCTGCGGTTCACAAAAGATTATGGGGCTTATAATCGAAAGAGAAAAATGTCCAAAAATCGGCCTAAGTCGAACATTGTCAAAATACGTCCAAGTGCCGATAAAAATGGGGTTTTGGACGTATTTCTATACGACTTAGGCCTTCATAGTGCCGCTGAACGACCATCGCTAAACAGGGCGTTTCAGGAGCAGTGTCGAGGGCGGGAGTTGGGCGGGACGTGGGCCGGCTTAGACTTAGTTGTACTATATGTATAACCGAAGTTATACAGCACAGGATCAACGGAACTTGGACGTTGTGACTTAGACCATTTAAAACATGGTCTAAGTCACAAAAAAACACCTAAAGTCACCAGATAAGCACTGCAAACACATAATACAGACCCCCCACACACTACCCCAGTGATCACTGACCCCGCCAACCCCATAAAAATTGTAATCACACCTTTAAATTTCAGCCTCCAATGAGGAAGTGACGTCATCGTGGCTGATGGCAGCCTAGAGCGATAGCTCCGCGGACCCCCGGGCTAATTTCGGCGATATTCGCGCGATTTCGCGTGCCTGCACTATCTGCCTTCTTCTGCCTGTCTGTGAAGCTGCGTGGCTAAATCTCGATGGCGACGCGAAAAAAACAAACGGACATTAAAACGTTCTCCTCCCCGATCCCGAATGGGCCTCCTAAAACTGGCCCTAAAATGGCGCCCGATCCGGGCGCGGCTGCGGAGGGCTCACCTGGTGATGCAACACTGCCGAATCTGCAGATGGAGATGCGAGGCTGGTTCCAGGAATTAAAAACTGAGATTTCTGCAGTTCGGGCTGATATCCATACTGTAGTTGCTGAGCTGAAAAGAGAGGTGGGTGACCTCGGGAGTCGGGTGGGGGAGACGGAAGTAGCAGTGGAAGCACATGGCACTGAATTAACACAGCTGAAAAATAAGATTGCAGCACTGGAGGAAAAAGCAGATGTGAGCACCCTAAAGCTGGAGGACCTGGAGAATCGCTCCAGACGCTGCAACCTTCGCTTTCGGGGCGTCCCTGACACTGTATCTGACTCTCGCTGTATGGAGGTGATTGATCATATATGCATACAGGCACTGGAGACTGCTGGCTTGCCTGTGGAGGTGGGTAAGCCATTGCTGGATAGGGCACACCGCATCCCTGGCCCTCGTGATATGAACCGCCCCCGAGATGTTGTGGCTTGTTTCCATCGCTATATGGATAAGGAACATGTGCTCAGGGCGGTGAGACGCTCTGGGGGAACCGTTAAATGGGAGGAGGCGGATATTGATGTTTATCCTGATGTGGCCCCAGCAACCCTGGCCCGCCGTCGCATGTATAGAGACTGTACCCGTATACTCCAGGAGCGCAGTGTTCGATATAGGTGGATTTATCCTATTGGATTGGCTTTTACGCATGCCGGCAAGAACTACACTGCAATTTCTGTGGCTGATGTTCAGTCTCGTATGGTGGAAGCAGGTTTGATGACAGCTTCGGAGATGGCTCCTCTGCCTCAGAGGTCTCCCGTGCCCAAATCGGGACGAGGACTAGGATGGCAGCGAGTAGTCCGGTCGGCTGCTGCCCGTCGCCCTCTGGAAGCGGCCACGTCCTCATCCCATTGACCTGTAGTATTTGAGTGATGTGTTCCTGAACAGTTCTGCTATGTACATTTTCTTTTTCTTTTTCCTTTACAGAGCGGCCTCAGTCGCGAAGGTTATTACTACAGGGCTGGTTCTGGGGGTCCATTTGTGAACTGTTGCTCTACACTTCCTGTACCGTGGTTGCCAGGTGCCTTGGTAGCTGGACCATGTGGGGTGATGTTGGGGGGTTGGGGGGTGGGGGGGGTGGAAGGGAGGGGAAGGGTTGTGACCGAGTGTTTCTTTGTATGGTGGTATGGGAGAATGTTTATCTATTGTTTTTCTTAAGGTTGCACTTGCAGGGGTTATTAGGTTTGCTTGCTTCGGGACTTGGCATAGATTTGGCGACGCAGTGCTTTCTCTTCTCTGATATAAATGGATAAGCTTACTTTGCTGTCTTATAATGTACATGGTCTGAATTCACCGCAAAAGCGGCGCTTATTATTTAAGGAACTGAGCCGTCTGAATAGTGCTATTGGATTTATTCAGGAGACTCATTTTCTATCTCATTATGAGAAATTGCTTACACACCATAACTACCCACATGTTTACCTTTCTTCAAATAAGGTCAGAAAAAAGACCCAGGGGGTGGGTATTTTAATCCATAAACGTGTCCAGGTGGTATTGAGAGAGGTAGTGCGGGATGTCGAGGGCCGCTATATAATGGTCAAAGCTGAGTTGGATGGTATATTATATAGTCTACTGAATGTCTATGCCCCAAACGTTGGGCAGGGGGCCTTCTTCACACTGTTGGAACAAGTGTTGTTAGATCATGTTGAAGGTACTCTCCTTGTAGGTGGAGACTTTAATCTTACTTGCTACCCTCAGGAGGATAATTCCAATTCATCCATCCGCTATGCTAGAGGCGATAGAAAGATCTTTCTGCGCTTCTTGCGTAGGCAGGATTTGATAGATGTGTGGCGTTTCTTACACCCTGACACGCGAGATTATACCTTCTACTCCTCGAAACATGATTCCTATACTAGAATTGATATGTGGTTGCTGCCTCGATTTGCTCTGCCTCGAGTTTTAACCTCTAGTATTGAGCCCCGGGTATGGTCAGATCATGCCCCCCTGTCCCTGGAGTTACAGGTCGGACAGGTTAAAGAAGGTCGTTGTTTGTGGCGTATGAACGACTCTCTGTTGAAAGACCCCGCTACCTTGGTTCTACTAGAGTCTGATGTCAAGGAATTTTTTCTCTTTAATGATGTGGATGACATTAGTGTTGACACTCTGTGGGAAAGTTTTAAGGCCACCCTTCGGGGTTGTTGTATTTCAAGAGGGTCATATCGCAACCAATGTCGAGTGGCTCGTAGATTGAAGTTGCTGTCCCTCCTTCGACGCCTGGAGACTGCTCATAAGAGAGCCCCATCGAAGGCTGGGGGGGTAGCCCTGACGGAGTGTCGGAGGGATTTACAGGAACTTGACCTAGAGGGCATGGCCTGGGCCCTACAGAGGCGTCAACAGCGATTTTTTGAATGGGGTGGTAAGGCGGGTCGCTTGTTAGCTACACAGATTAAACAATCTCAGGCACGCCATTCCATTACTCGTATTCGTACTGAATCGGGACAGCTATGTGCGGATGATGGGGCTATTCACCAGGCTTTTTTGTCCTTTTACCAGACTCTGTACACTCCGGAAATTGAAATCACAAAGGGGGAGATAGATGCTTTTCTGTCTAATGTCACCTTGCCTTGTTTGGCGGAGGTGGATGCGGAGTGGCTATCTTCCCCTATTCAGCCTGCTGAGGTGGTGGCAGCTATACATCATCTAGCTGCTTCCAAAGCACCGGGTGTTGATGGTTTTTCGCCCTTGTTTTACAAGAAAATGGAAGCCCTTATAGTTGCTCCTTTGACTCGATTGTTTAATTCTTTTTTGGAGGGGGATTGTTTACCGTACTCATTTCGTCAAGCAGCGGTCTCTCTTCTTCTTAAACCTGGGAGAGATCCCCTCCTCTGTGGGTCTTACCGCCCTATCTCGCTGTTAGGAGTTGATTATAAGCTGTTTACCCGTATTTTGGCAGTCCGCTTGCAACGTTTTTTGCCTTTCCTAGTCCATAATGATCAATGTGGTTTTATTTCAGGGAGGCAACCCGGTGATAATATACGAAGGGTGTTAGATCTTATTGGAGTAGCCCATCAACACTCTATTCCGGCTGTCTTGTTATCAGTAGACGCTGAAAAAGCCTTTGATAGGGTTTACTGGCCGTTCATGTTAGCAGCTTTGAAGAAGATGGGAATATCGGGTGCCTTTCTGCATTGGGTGACTTTATTATATGCTGCACCGGAGGCTTGTTTGAGGGTTAATGGAAGATATACTGCCAATTTTTTGATTCGTAGAGGAACTAGGCAAGGGTGCCCTCTGTCACCGTTGATTTTCGCATTGGTCATGGAACCTTTAGCAGTAGCTATACGTGCGAATGCTGATATTCGAGGGATTGCGGTGGGTGATGAAGAACATAAGATCTTATTGTACGCTGATGATATTTTATTTACCTTGACCCAACCGCACCATTCCTTAATGGCGGTGCTTCGTGTTCTGACTGAATTTGGTACGGTGGCTGGCTTTAAAATTAATATTGACAAATCTGAGTTGCTTAATATTTCCCTCCCGGACTCGCTAGTAACGGATCTACGTGCAACATTTTCATTTCGATGGGCGGCTAAATCTATCAAATACCTCGGTGTACGCGTTTCCCGCAAACTTTCTGACCTTTTTGAATTGAATTACCCTCCGCTGTTACGAACTGTGTTTGCGGATTTAGATCGATGGGAGGGATTGCGATTGTCTTGGATGGGTAGGATTAGTGCTTTGCGTATGAATGTGCTGCCTCGCTTTCTGTATTTGTTCTCCTGCCTACCTCTCTCAATTCCTAAGCGTTTTCTGCTTAGGCTACAACGACGGGCCTTTGCTTATATTTGGACTCGTAAACCCCCTAGGGTAAGGAGGGAACGTATGTACTGGGACAGGTTACACGGGGGAATGGGAGTCCCTGATTTCTCTACATATTATTTTGCATCCCAACTGCAAGGGCTGTTTCATTGGGCATATCCCTCCCAGCGCTGGGTTTCTCTGGAACAGGCTCTACAACCTACCTACCCTTTAGCGGCGCTGCCTTGGCTGTCTCTGGATATCCTTCGGGATCGGCAGACTGGAACGTCTTATGGGATGACATGTACTCTGCTGGCGTGGAGCCGGGTTCGACGAGCTTGGTTTCCACGACAGCGTTATTTCTATGCCACTCCCATTAGATTTGCCCCTGATTTTTTGCCTGCTAGAGATACTGTGATTTTTAGGCGTTGGGAGATGGAGGGACTTCGGGTCCTGGGTCAACTGATAGTGGGTGGACAACTGATACCCTTTGCTGCCTTACAATCTATATATGACCTCCCCTCGACAGATTTTTTTGCCTATATCCAGCTTCGAGATTTTATGGTGAGGAGGGTGATCCCTGAGTGGGAGGGGGCAGACTCTGCTTTCCTTCAAGTGTTTAGGATGGGATCTGGGGTGGGCCTTATCTCACGACTTTATAGGGCACTTCTATACACTAGGCCACAAGCCCGCACATATGAACATCGTTGGGAACTCTTGCTGGGGAAGGCTTTTGAATTTCAGCAATGGGACTCCCTTTATAATACATTGTTAAGAGTTTCCTTAGCATCCCCCTTAGTTGAACAGGGCTATAAGATGTTATTTCAGTGGTATCTTACACCAGAAAAGATACACCGATTTTATCACTGTGGAGATGGCCACTGCTGGCGTAAATGTGGGTGTTTGGGCACCTTTGGACATATCTGGTGGGATTGTGTTAAGATTGTACCCTTTTGGAAGATGGTTCAACGACTGCTTACTGATGTACTACATCTACCCATTCTATTGCATATGGAAATATTTTTACTTAACTTTCCGTTGGGGAGCTTGGATGTAGATCAGAATCACTTTGTGGCCCTAGTTGCAACGGCAGCTAGACTTACTGTGGCTGCGTACTGGAAGCGCGACACGCTGCCTTCTCGTACTGAATTGTTACATAAAATAGACCAAATCTACCTGATGTCTAAATTGACTGCTTTAAATAATGATTCCTGTGGCACGTTTCATCGCCAGTGGTCACGTTATGGCCTTTGGCGGGGTCTTCTTTGAGCTGTTGCCACTTGTATTTTCATTTTCCTAAGGTTTCTGGTTTATATTGTTTCACTCGGTGGGGGGTGGGGGGGATTATGTTGATTCTTATGGGCATTATACTTGAATTGTTGGAATGCTGCCTGTGTATTGTTATCATTTTGCTCAATAAAATATTAAATTTCAAAAAAAAAAAAAAAAAAAAAAAAAAAAAAAAAATTTCAGCCTCCAGAACATCATCACCTGGCAGCCTGGAATAGGAAAGCCTAGTCATCCTACACAGAGGTGTCTTAAGCCGTCTTGGGGGTGGGTTAGGGACTCATGGAGAGGAGAACCCATGCCCATAAGCCCCTGTAATCCCTGCATTGATACTGAAACGTGCACTCCCCTATACACCCCAAAACCCTTTGTACTGGCATATAAGTGGCTCGTGCAGCCATAATAGCTATTAGGGTGGGTCTATGGATTCTGGAGGTGGTTTGGTGGGCTCACCATGACCTATAAGGGAGTTGTGGTGAGATGTTTATGTGGCACCCTTTTTGGGAAGTTCACAGCAGTGCCCTGTATGGTACGCCACTATTTAGGTGCCATGTCTAGGTGTTCAGTCCATCACTTTGCAGACTCCTCCCACATCCAACAGGGCTTGTTCTAGGCATTTTTGACTTGGACAAAAAGTTGGACGAAAATGTGGTATAAAGATGGACGATTTAGCGGCTTGGACGATCAGATTAGCAGGATGTATAGTTAGACGATTTTCGAAACGAAAAAAAATTTGGACGTATTTTTCAAAAAGTGTCCTAAGCTCTTTTTTACTTTGGACGACTTGGACAAAAACGGACTTAAACGTTCCTTTCGATTATGCCCCTCCACGTATACAAAAGATGAGAAGAATGGCAGAGCATGCCTAATTATCAAAATATTCAGTGTATTTGAATGTTTGCTGCAAACAAGGACTAGTTTACCAATCTATTGGTGACCAGGATTTAGTGTGGCAACACTGAACACCATTATAGTGCCAATGGAAATTCAGTAATATTTGTCAAATAATTAATCCCAATATGTCAGCTCAGAACAAGCCAGCAGGAATTCCATAATTGAAACACGGCAAAGGAAGCTTTCTTGAAATGAATTTTTTTCTGCTCTGTCTATAGGTTCTTTTGAAATTATGATGTAGGTGTCCACTTCTTAGGAAGAACAATGGCCTGACAAACTAACCGGTAGGATTTCCCACAAATGAGGAGGGTAGGAAAATTGGTTTCCCAGCATGCACAATAAAAGATAACTATACCTGATGGATTTTGAATCAGTGGGAATGTGTCCTTAGATGTTTATCTTTTAAAAAAAAAATTCAATAAGTTTTATTGTTTTAATAAAAAGTACAAAACAAAGTACATCATAGCACAATATCCATTGGACATATAGTGTGGACATACAGATACAGCAGAAATATTTGTACAGTAACAAATGGAGTAGAATGTCCAAAAATGCAGTAATATTAAGGGGAGTGTGTGGCGCAGTGGTTAAAGCTACAGCCTCAGCACCCTGGGGTTGTGGGTTCAAACCCACGCTGCTCCTTGTGACCCTGGGCAAGTCACTTAATCCCCCCATTGCACCAGGTACATTAGGTAGATTGTAAACCCGCCGGGACAGACTGGGAAAAATGCTTGAGTACCTGAATAAATTCATGTAAACCGTTCTGAGCTCCCCTGAGAGAACAGTATAGAAAACTGAACAAATGTGAAATGCTTCAGCTTCCCAGAGCTGGTATTGTGACATCATAATGCCTCATTCCACCAATGCCTAAGAGCCAACCTCATCAATGATGTCACAATAGCTTGATTGTCCTGTACTTGACTCACTTCTATTACATTTTGATTTCTAGGGTGGTGCAGAGGTTAAAGGTACAGCTTCAGCACCCTGAGTTTGTGTGTTCAAACCCACACTACTCCTTGTGACCCTGGGCAAGTCACTTAATCCCCCATTGCCCCAGGTACATTAGACAGATTGTGAGCCCACCAAGACATACAGGGAAAAATGCTTGAGTACCTGAATAAATTCATGTAAACCATTCTGAGCTCCCCTGGGAGAACAGTATAGAAAACTGAATAAATAAAAATAAATAGAATAAATATGGGTACAGAAAAGAAAAAATAGCAAATCATAAGATGAAACAACCCAAGTAGTCGAAAGGCCAACTCAATTAGTGAGGAAGCAGGGAGATGTCCAGCAAGGGCTTCCAGTTGCGTTCAAAGGAGACGAAGGATCTCTTCTTAAGCGCAGCCGCTCGCTCAAACCTGGCTGTATCACAAACTGTGTTCCACCACATGTTATAATTCACAGCAGAGGTATTCTTCCAATGTTGTAAGACTGTAGCTTTATTGTTAGTTGAAGTAACAAGTTTAACAGTTTGGATTCTCCAGGTGGCAAAGCTTGTATGAGACTGTTACAACCAAGGATAATAACAGCAGGAGTAAGCGGTTCGGTGGTACAAAGCAACTTTCGCAAAGTCTTCCTTACCGATTGCCAAAAAGGATGGATCGTTTTACAATGGAATAATTGATGGCTGGGGCGCTGCTTAATTCACCGCACTAGAGCCCGTGATTGTGTGGTAGTAAGTAGCAGTTGGTTTCTACAAACCGTGAGTAAAGAAAAGTTACTTTTGCTCCTTTTTGACTTTGTTTTTGAGCATTTTTTTTGATGGAAGTTATTTTCCGTTTAGGTTAGCCTGATTTGTTGGCATTCAAGGCCCTGAAGCAGTGGTTTTGTACCACGAAACGATCGTCGGCCTAGTTCCCTGCTCGTGGGGGTTTTTCCACAGCATTTAGTTGTTTCTGTTCCCACCTGCCAGTATTTACGGTAATAATTTCTTGCGAAAGTTTTTCTGCCAATAATGCTGAGGCTTTTCTTTCGCTTTAAGAATGATATTTTCTGGCTTTTCGTGTGGTGTTTTTGACACTGTAGTGTTGATTTGATGTTTTGTTTGTGATTTTCCCTCCAGTCCTCTTGGTTTTTCACTGTTTGCACACATATGCACAATGCTGCCGTGCATGCAGGTTGCAGCTGGCAACATCATCAGGGGTCTGCGCCTGTCTAAGCCTTCCATGCGGCTTTTTTCCTATACCCGTGTTAAGCTTCCACACATCCCGTGTAAAGACAACAGTTGCAGCAGGTCTTCTGTAACTCCAGTGGTAATTTATTTGCAATACTGATTTTTTTGTACCATTAACTGAACGTTGTAGTAACCTCTTTCTTCCTCGGCTCGGTTTAGCACAGGGGTCTCAAAGTCCCTCCTTGAGGGCCGCAATCCAGTCGGGTTTTCAGGATTTCCCCAATGAATATGCATGAGATCTATGTGCATGCACTGCTTTCAATGCATATTCATTGGGGAAATCCTGAAAACCCGACTGGATTGCGACCCTCAAGGAGGGACTTTGAGATCCGTGGCATTCTTGCACTATCTACACAGACCTGCAATTAAAGCAGATTGGTTGGACATTATTAAGAATATTTTATTCCCATCTTGCATTCATGTGACAGTGAAAAAGATTTGACCTCATATTTTTCTTATAAACTGAAGAGTCTAGCACCCCCCCCCCCCCCCCAACACACACACTTGAAGAACTGTCTGGCTGCAAGCCCTCTCTGCAGCACTCAAGCTATGGTCAGAAGGTGCATTTTCATTTACAATAACAAAAAAATAAATCTATTCCAGGTCCCTTTTCTGTGCTCTCCTCTGCTTAGATGAAAACTCCCATATACTGAACGATGGAGGTTGTGCCTGGCTTAATGTCAGACTGTCTTATTGAAAAACTGAGTCAAATGAATTGCTCAGTAATTAACCAAAAATTTGTAGTGGAGGTAAAGTGTCTTCGACGGAGGAACATAATGGAATTGCTATTGAAAGCTGTCTGAAAGTGCTACACGAACATACCCTGAGTACAGTGGGGGACGTTTGACCTCCCTCCACCAGTTTCACAAATAGAGCTTTAATAACAGCTTATAATCACACTTGGTTGGGCATTATTTCCCAGACAGGCGACGTCTGGATTACAGAGTCGAGAGCAGTGACTCACTCTGCCAGCTGCTGTGATAGCACGGGGGCAGGCGCTCTACTATTCTACCGTCAAGCCGCCTTGTGCGTGTGGTAATGTTCTTCCATATGTCTTGAAGTGAGGAAATACAGTGAGTAACAGATCCCCTCTTGGTGCTCCCGTTCTGCAAATGGGGACAAGGTGCAAACAGAAATAAATGAAGAGAAGGAGTATTCTCTCAGCTAGTCCGAGTATCCTGAAAATGGGCTGGGCTGAAAGTATCCAGGTGTTAATCCATTTACATGACTACAGGATTTTTCAGAATTAAAGGGAAATGTGAACTAGAGAATGACACGGTGACAAAATTCATCACCGTTCCCGTCCCCGCGGATAACCATCTTCATGTCATTCTTTAAGGAGAGAGGGAAGAATCAGAGTATGAATGGGCTCAGCCACTGACCCACAAGCTTTGCTTTGAAGAATGCTGGTGTAAAAGGACTGAGGTTGAAATAGACACTAGAAAATGACATGGGATTATTTCCCGCGGTTATCCGTGGGGACGGGAACGATGATGAATTTTGTCACCGTGTCATTTTCTAATGTGAACGTCTGCTATTCAAACAAAATACATTATTAGGAGTCATTTCCCAAGTTGCCTCTGAGAAATGCAAGAAGCCATATAACTGAAGAGAAGACACAGAATTGCTCTCTACAATTGTTTCAGCATCATTTCGCAATCTGGTCAGTTCGATTGCTGTGTCCCGTTCACTGTGGCTGGGGACGCTGTGGAGTCTGAATTCACAGCCTTTGGAGGACATTTCTTTTTTCACTCAGAGAATAGTTAAGCTCTGGAATGCGTTGCCAGAGGATGTGGTAAGAGCGGATAGCATAGCTGGTTTTAAGAAAGGTTTGGACAAGTTCCTGGAGGAAAAGTCCATAGTCTATTATTGAGAAAGACACGGGGGAAGCCACTGCTTGCCCTGGATCACTAGCATGGAATATTGCTATTCCTTGGGTTTTGGCCAGGTACTGGTGACCTGGGTTAGCCACCGTGGGAACGGGCTACTGGGATAGATGGACCATTGGTCTGACCAAGTGAAGCTATTCTTATGTTCATCAATTTGGAATGGTTTACCTGTTGATTATTAGAGTAGAATCTCAGTTAATCAACTCTAGCTTAGCCGATGAGAAAAAAAATAATGTCTCCCAAAGCACCAATGCGGCAGTATCCTGAGCCACAAAGCCCTCTTCCCTCCCTCTCTCAAGCCCCAAAGTGGCAGAAGCAGGCGGTGGTCCTGAGCCACGAACCCCCTCGCTTGCTCCCTCCCTCCCTTCCTTACCCAAAGCACAGCCGGTCAGCAGGAGGCAGCTCAACAAAACAAAACAGGCTGCTCGCGGCCAGCCCCGGCAGGGCCTTTCCTCTGACACATGTCCTATAGCCTTCAAACAGCCAAGTTCAGCACTATGGCCTAGATTCAATACGGGCACGGATTGGATCCGATCCGTGAGGGATCCAATCCGATCAGTGTCTGGGGACTGACAATTGTTTTGGTTCGAAAAATAAGAAATTTTTTCCCCTGTAACGAAATGCGACACTTTGCCGGGAATTTCCAAAATAAAAGATGCACCCACGATCTCCGCCTGATCTTTAAAGTAGGGAATCTCCAGTATGAGATCTTGTCCCGAACGTAGGGATCATGGTTGCGCATATTTGTGCAGATTGGTAAACAAGTATTGTGTTTTAGATGAATGTAGTATCTTGAATATTAGTAACAGAACCTCATCTCCTCTTCTACAAAGCCGCGCAGTAAAAGCCATGAAGCCCATAGAGATTTAAAGGGCTTCAGGGCTGTTGCCGCATGGCTTTGTAGAAAAGGGAGTTAGATTTCACCTGTGGCATGCAGTCAGGGCCTTCAGGGAATCTGCATCTTACCCCAGGACCACATACAGCACCATTATGCACCTCCCCCCTTCTTACCTATTCTATTCTGAAGCATAATTTGGTAGCCTGAAGGACAGGCTTCGCTGATAAAGACCTCACTATTCTCCTTAAGTCAAGATTCTGTTATCACTATAAAATCTAGTGAGTGGTCCACTATAAGGTCTGAGATCAATATGCCTTTGTTGTTTATTAATCTTACATATAAACAAACCACCCTTCCACATTCCACACTGTTCAGGGATTTGACGCGTGGCCACATTAATGAGATTTGCATATGTTGACTGCCTGATGTTTCTCCTTATGCCACCATATCGCCCCTGTCCATACCATACAGGGATATTTTCTTCTACAACCCTAACAAAGAACATTTTGCCCAAGCAGCTCAACCCCTGTACATAAAATTAAGGACCCAGTCATTTCCTACTACTCACCAAATATACATCGGAGTTCCTCACATGTTTTTCAAGGGTTTTTTTTCAAGTTTTATTTAAAATTTGATTAAATTGCTTATCAAACTACCAAATGATGTACAAAAGAAAAATAGAAACAAAAAATTAGGACATACAAACATATTCTGTCAAAATCATAAACAAAGTACAGACAGACAAACCAAACCATAAGGTAAGTAGGGGAGAAATACAATTGTAATAGGATAGAAAAGAGAAAAAGGAAAATGCAGTGAGGTGGGGCTCTGAAAGAAAGATTTGGAAGCAGAATAATGTGACTGTCAGTTAAGCATTCAATAAAACCTATTCAAAAGAAATTATAAATCGAAAGCATCTTTAAATAGAAAGCATTTTAAGTTACTCTTGAATTGATCGAGAGAACTTTCTTCCCTTAAGTGAGCTGGTAGAGAATTCCATATTTGGGATGCAGTAACAGAAAAAATGTATTAATAACTTTCAGAGAAGGAATGGATCATAAATGCTGATCATTTTATCAGAGTAACCATGAGGGGACGTAAGGTGTAAGAAGTTGATCATGAAGGAGGGAACCTTGGAAATTTGTGTCTTAAACGTAAGCATACTTATTTCACATGTGATCCTATGTGAAATCGGAAGCCAATGCGCTTTTTTGAGACGTGGCATTACATGGTCAAATTTTCTAGCATTCATAATAAAGTTTTATGGCTGTGTTTTGTATAATTTGGAGACATCTTATTTCCTTTTGTGTGATGACCTTGAATAATGAATTGCAGTAATCGATTTTAGAGATTACTAATGGGTGTACAGTATTAATATATTTAATGATTTGGGTTCTAAAAATTTTGTCACTGAACGAATTATACATAGCCTGTAAAAGGTGGATTTGACAACGCTGCTAGTAAGATCTTGGTAAGAAAGCTTATGATCGAAGATGACCCCTACGATTTTGATAGAAGTAACTATTTGCAGTGGACTATTTTTGAGAATGATGGGATTGCATAGTTTTAATCCGTCTTTCCAAGGAAAAAATATGGTCTTAGTCTTTGGGATGTTCAGGACCAACATGTTTTGGGAATCTAATGGATGCAAAAGCTGGATATCATCAGCTTATTCAAAAACCGAGAAACCAATAGATTGGCAAAGTGTCATTAGCGGAGCTAAGAAAATGTTAAAAAGAAGCGGAGATGGTACCTTGTGGTATTCCGTAATTGTTGATGTAAGTATCTGATGTGGAATTATTAAAGGTGACCATAGAAGAGTGATCTGAAAATTAATACTAATAGAAAAGAGTCTTTTAAAAGGCAAATTGCAATCTACAGTATCGAAAACCACGGATAAATCAAGAGAGATCAGAGGAACTGATTTATGGTGATCCAAGTAGTATAATATAGTTGTTGTCATGTCTATCAAAGAACGTTCAGTTGAGTGGTGTTGCCTAAATTCTGTCTGATTTGGGTGTAAAACATTGGGCATTTTGACAAATTATGAAACCTGGTTAAATACGACCTTCTCAGCCAGTTTTGCTAAGTTCACATGAAATTTACATGAAAGGACGCACAAAAGGCCCTTTGGCAAGACCCGCTGGTGGGAGAAACCCACACGGTCCATTGCCCTTGAATTCAGACACAGTCTTTATCTCCTTCCCTCTACCATGAGACCATTCCACACATTTACCATCCTCAGTATTTCCTTAGATTACACCTGAGCCTATCAACTCTTAACTTCGTCCCATGCCCTCTCACCCTGGAGTTTCCTTTCAATTGAGACTGGCCTTATGTCTATTTATGTCAAATAGGTATTTAAACTTCTCTATCATATTTATTTATTTAAAAATTTATATACCACATAAAACTATGCGGTTAACATATTGGTTACACATATAATATACTGATCACCCTTTAGTCGCATGGATATGAACAAACAAAAGACAAATATCATATCAATAAATCATTCAACAATAAAACTGTACAAAGTTAAAACTTAGATATTCGTTGGCACTATATCTTACAGGAAGAATAAAAGTAGCAACATTTTCATAGGAAAGCATTAACAAAGAGCTGCATTTTCAACATTTTCTTAAAATTGATTTTTCCAACACAGAATCGCAGTATGCCTGGTAGAGCATTCCAAAGTTTGACACCCGCCACTGACATCATTGATGCTCCAATTCTAGCATGAATAATATGCATCCTCCCCTCTAAATTCAATTTCATTGTGTTTTCAGACCTTAGATTTCTTCTAGGTTGGTAAATTTCAAACAATTCTTTTAGTACCCTTGGAGCAATAAGGTACAATATCTGATGGATAATTGCAATGATCTTAAAATGTACTCTTTGCTGAATAGGCAGCCAGTGTAACCAGTGTTCCCTCTAAGCGGGCGGGTGTTGTGAGCAAACTTTTTTCACCGTGAGCCAAAAATATCGGGCGCCAGCAAGTTATGAGCCAACTCGCCCGATTCTCCTCTCGCCGCCCTGCCATCTGCCGTACGCCTCTTCCGATTGTGCGCTGTGACGAGAAACGTGTGCGCTGCGATGTAATATTTTGTGCGCCAGCGCAGCTTAGCGGGAACACTGGTTCAAATGGTTTTATTTATTTCCCCAAATTTATTTTTGTTATACGCATTGAAAATATTTGATATTGCGTTTAAATCAAAATCTCAATAAACTTGAAACGAGTGCCCGTGAGATTGTGGGAGGGTTAAATACTCAAAACTTAGAAGTTTTTGCTACGCCAGCTTTCTGGTATCTTTACATACAGTGGCGTACCTAGCATATGTAACATCCGGGGCCCATCATTTTTTGGCACCCCCCCCCATCTGTAAGAAAAACATGATTTTTAGTAACAAACCACACGTCACACATGAGTACCTAGGAAAAGGCAGCATCTTACATATTGCAGTGAGCAGTACATCAATACACCCATTGTAAAACTAAACAAGCCAGACCAGCACAGATCAATCCTACACCGTCAATCCTAACAGAAAACACACAGAACACAGAAAACACCTTCGCCTAGTAAGGAATATGTAATCACAAACTAACCCCTCCCTCTTTTACAAAACTGTAGTGTGGATTTTAGCTACGGAGGTAACAGCTCTGATGCTCATAAAATTCTGAGCATCAGAGCTGCTACCACCAAGGCTGGTGCTAAAAACGCTTCACAGTTTTGTAAAAGGGGGGATAAAATAAAAATACATAGACAAAGGTTAAATTGAACCAGCAAGAAGCTGGACTCTGCATACAATGCTTCACAGAAACAGTGACACATGTCTCCTAAAGCAATAAATAAATAGAAATTTTTTTCTACCTTTGTCTTCTGTGGTTTCTCCTTTCCTCATCTTCTTGTAACTCTCTTCCTTCCATCCACTGTCTGCCGTCTCTCTTCCCCTATATGGCATCTTCTCTCCTTCTATGCCCCTTCCAGAAACTGTATGCCTCCCCCTTCCATCTCTCCTTTCACCCCATTGGTCTGGCATCTCTCTCCTCGCCTTCCCTCTCCCACACCTCTCCTCATAGTCTGGTATCTCCCCTTCCCTGATTCTCTGGCATCTCTCTCCTTTCCTTTTCTTCCATCTTTCGCTCCCCCTCCATGCTCTCACATCTCCCCCTTCCTTTTCCCTTAGACTGGCATACCTTTCTCCTACGCTCCAAGCCCTGGCATCTCCTTTAATTCCCTCCCTCATCTTCCTTCTCCCTCCAGCTGGGTACCGCAACACTCTTCCCTGCAGCTCTGCACTTCCCCACAATTGCCATGCTTCGGTTCCTCTTCTTCCTTCCTTCCCCCCCCCCCCCCCCCGCGGGACCCTGCGGCACCATCAACTCTTACTCCCTCTAATGTCGGCCCTGCAGCTCCAGACTTCCTCGCACCTTCTCCCCTCCCCCTTTGGATCGCTATTATTTTAAATGTTATAGCCGCGGAGCTGTATCCATCAGTGGAGATGTCTAACCTCGGCCTGCCCCGGAACTCTTACTGCAACAGTGACTTCCTGTTCCTGCCTAGACGGGCGGCTGCTGCAGTAAGAGTTCCGGGGCAGGCCGAGGTTAGACATCTCCACTGATGGATACAGCTCCGCGGCTATAACAGCTCCTGCAGCTCTGCACTTCCCCACAATTGCCATGCTTCGGTTCCTCTTCTTCCTTCCTTCCTCCCCCCCCCCCCCCCCCGCGGGACCCTGCGGCACCATCAACTCTTATTCCCTCTAATGTCGGCCCTGCAGCTCCAGACTTCCTCGCACCTTCTCCCCTCCCCCTTTGGATCGCTATTATTTTAAATGTTATAGCCGCGGAGCTGTATCCATCAGTGGAGATGTCTACCCTCGGCCTGCCCCGGAACTCTTACTGCAGCAGCCGCCCGTCTAGGCAGGAACAGGAAGTCACTGTTGCAGTAAGAGTTCCGGGGCAGGCCGAGGTTAGACATTTCCACTGATGGATACAGCTCCGCGGCTATAACATTTAAAATAATAGCGATCCAAAGGGGGAGGGGAGAAGGTGCGAGGAAGTCTGGAGCTGCAGGGCCGACATTAGAGGGAGTAAGAGTTGATGGTGCCGCAGGGTCCCGCGGGGGGGGAGGAAGGAAGGAAGAAGAGGAACCGAAGCATGGCAATTGTGGGGAAATTTGCGACGCGTGTGTGCGCTGTGAAGAGAAACTTGTGCGCTGCGATGTAATATTTTGTGCGTGAGCGCAGGCCAACGCAGCTTAGCGGGAACACTGAGTGTAACTCCCCTCTCCCGTCTTTCCCCCAAAGTATACATATTGAGACCAATAAGTCTGTCCCCTTATGCCTTATGATGAAGACCACCAACTATTTTGGTAGCCTTCATCTGACAGTCTCCATCCTGTTTATGTCTTTTTGAAGGTGTGGCCTCCAGAATTGTACACAATATTCTAAATGAGGTCTCACCAGAGTCTTATACAGGGGCATCAATACCTTCTTTTTCTTACTGGCCTTACCTTATCCAAGCATCCTTCTAGCTTTTGCCATCGCCTTTTCAACCTGTTTGGCCACCTTAAGATCATCATGTACTATTACACCCAAGTCCCATTCCTCTTTTGTGCACAAAAGTTCTTCACCCCCCATCTCCTTGTGTTTTTACAGCCCCAAAGCATTAAATTTTAGCAGCCAAATTTCAGACCATTCTTCAAGCTTTGTTAGATCCTTCCTCATGTTATCTACACCATCAGGGATGTCTACTCTGTTGCAGATTTTGATATTATCCACAAAGAGGCAAAGCTCTGTATACAGTCTGGACTCTTGTACACTCTTAAGTATGTATGATACAAGTACCAGACACCGTAGGATAATAGCTCTAAGGTCAGGAAGTCAAATTGTATCCTTGTTGTGATTCATTGGTTTTCTGTCAAGTCAGACCAAGTTGTAACCTAGAAGCTTTTCAGATTTACTTTACTTTATATTATGCTTTTATAACCCGCTTTATCGCCAAATTAGAGTTTAAAGTGGGCTAACACTATAAAGAAAAACTGATTACAATCAAGAAATTACAATAGCAACCAATAAAAGTTTCAAGTTTAAGTTTATTAGGTTTTTATAATCTGTCTAACGTACCTGGGGCTACGGAGGACTGAGTGACTTGCCCAGGATCACAAGGAGCAGCGCGGGGTTTGAACCCACAACCCCAGGCTGCCGAGGCTGTAGCTTCAACCACTGTACCACACACTCCTCAGCTAAAGTATCCCCTTTATAATTATTGTCATTAGATAATAAATACTTGATTCATCTTTTCCAAAGACATATGAGATGGTCCTATGTGGCACCTTGTTACATATCAAACCCCCAATGGATCGCTATAAATATCGGCTGTTTTTGATTATGACAGGGATAGCCATTCAGATGATAACACGAAATTGGAAGAACTCGGATCGTCTCAACTTCCCTTTCTGGTGGGCTAATCTATGCTCTAGTTACAAATATGAAAAAATGAATGCGGAATTGTTAGGGAATAATAAGGTGTTTACATTAGTTTGGGGCCCATTAGCAGATTTTACTGCATCTATATAATTGATCTCTCTCTTTAATATAGGTCTGTTTATTATACACATGCATATCCAGGAGGGTGGGGAGGGGGGGTGGTATTTTATTGTATTATGAATAATTTTGTTTACATCATTGATTAGTAATAGGGTTGGGGGGAAAATGATGACTTTTAATTCTGTAAGTTAAAGGTACTTCTTTCTGTTATTGTTATGTATTCAGAGAAATATATATCACTGTTCATACTTGAAAATTAATAAAGATATATATATTTTAAAAAAAGAAAGTATTTCTTTAAAAAATAAACCTTTAATGATTTCCGGAAAGAAAGATTTAAAAAACCATAAATTTAATACTTGTTGATAGCACATTCCAAATCTTAGCAGCTTGGAAATAAACCAAACATTCATGGTGTAATTTCAAACTCCAAAATTTAACTGAAGGGAAAACAGAAGAGAGTCTTTTATATTAAAATGAGAATAAGTAGACCCTAAAACATTGATAGGAGCACAACAGTCTTCAGATGAGTAACCATCCAAGACTTTATAAACCAAACAACAAATTGTAAACTTCACACGAGCATTAATGGGCAAACAATGAAGATTTATTACTAATGGAGTCGCATGATCAAGTCTTGACTTCTTAAAAATTAGTCGAGCAGCAGCAGTATTCTGAATCAATTGGATTCTGTGTACCAATTTTCCAGAAATACTGACATATTGCAATAATCAAGTTGACAGAGAATCAGTGATTGTACAACAACAAAATGTTCTTTTGCGAAATAGCGACGAAGCAACTGTAACTGTTTGTCAATAAGGAAAAAAAAAGATTTCCTCATCAAAGCAATAATTTGGGGTTCCAAACTTAACAAAGAATTTAAAAACACTCTTAGAACCTTGGCTGTGTTTTCTACCCTGCACGGAATTCCCTCCTCATTAAAAATACAAACAGAGATATCCTTCAATTGTGAATTAACCATGAAATCTTTGATGTATCAGTGTTAAGTTTAAGAAGATGCGATAACAACCAAACACTTATTTAATGCTATTTAACCACCCAGGAACAGCTCTTGGCTGGTTATAGCATTTGCCCATCTAACCACTAACGTTCAACTGGAGATAGCCAGTTATCTCTGCTGAACATTCATGGTTAAATCAGTTTGAGAATAACTTTGTGAAGAGAGAGCAATTTCCAGCAGTGAAGCAATTATACATCACCGATTCTAATATCATTCAGAGTTTTAAAGGACTTTTATCAAATTTATGATTGGGTCTGCTGAGGAAGAAAGCGAAACAGGGCCAAGTTGGGACCCCAAACCCTTCATAAAGTTAAGTTATTATTTTATAACTTACCCAGTTTTAGTGATGTTAACTTAATACTATTCATGAAGAAAAGAAAGCCATGACACATTGAAGCATTGAAAAATTGTGATACATTCTTTATTTATTTGTATCCTAGCTTGAAGTGTGATCTTTATTGAAACAGTTACAATGATTGGAAAGTGAACTCTGTTCCATTCAAGGGAGGGTATATCCCTTCCTTGTAGAGTTTCATGCCTCTGAGTAACCTGGAAAAAATCTTGACCACACCATAGATAGGTTACTATTGTAACAGCAAAGTCAGTTCACATTTTTGACTAAAGCAATTTCTGACTTTTCCTAGTTTTTACTAGTATTACCCCCGTGATATCAGAAGGAACATTCATGGTTAGCAACTAACCACTAGTCGCTTCTATCATGTGACTAAGCTGGCTAGCCATGAATATTCCAGTCAACCCTTTCCTGCCATTCGTTTGAGGCGGCAGGTTTTTGGTTTGTTTGTTTTTTTGGTTCGGGGAGGGGGCACTTTGTAGGGGAGGGTTAAAAAAATTTTTTTTTTAGTTGGACAGATATTTTACGTGTGTAATACACGCGAAATATCAGTGCCCCAAAAAAACCCAACAAAAAACAGGCAGTCGGGTTTTGCAATCGTAAAACCCGATGCAAATTAGCCACGCAATTGTTAGTGAATCAATCGCTTGGCTATTTTGCATGGGGTTTTACTCATTTGCATGGGTGCATCGGATCGGATCGGAGATTCATCAGACAGCAGTTCAGTGAATCAGGTCGGTGAACACGAACGATCGGAAAACCAGTAAAACCGGTTTTGCGACCATCGTTACAGGATCGGTAAATTTAGTGAATCTAGCCCTTTTAGGTCGTTTTACTATGGTGCGGTAGCTGATTTAGCGTGCACTAATCGATTTAGCGTGTACTAAACGCTAATGCGTCCATAGACTATAATGGTGCACATTAGCGTTTAGCATGTGCTAAATTAATTTGTGCGCCTTTGTAAAAGAGGGGAGGTTAGTCTTTCCTCAAAGCACAAATGGCACGTGAAAATCTGCGTGAGCACTTTTTTGCACGTCAATCTTTAAAGAGAAATGTGTGGCTTGGAAAACTGAGCTAAAGCCTGCAGGTAAGAAGTGCCCACAGACTTTGCTCTCCTTACATAGAAACATAGAATATGATGGCAGAAAAGGGATGCAGCCCATCAAGTCTGCCCACGCTAATGACCCACCCCCAGATTTCACCCGGCTAGAGATCCCACATACATATCCCATTTCTTTTTAAAATCGAGCACGCTGCTGCCGTTAATCACCTGCAATGGAAGTTCATTCCAATGATCGACTACCCTTTCGGTGAAGAAATACTTCCTGGCGTCGCCATGAAATTGCCCACCTTTGATTTTCAGCGGATGACCTCTTGTGGTCGAAGGTCCTTTAAGAAAGAAGATATCATCTTCCACCTCGATGCGGCCCGTGATATATTTAAAAGTCTCAATCATGATCCCCCTCTCTCTACGTTCCTCGAGCGAGTATAGCTGCAGTTTATTCAGTCTTTCCTCATATGGGAGGTTCTTGAGTCCCGAGACCATCCTGGTGGTCATTTGCTGAACTGACTCGATTCTCCGCACATCTTTTTGATAATGTGGTCTCCAGAATTGAACACAATATTCAAGATGAGGTCTCACCATGGATCTGTACAGGGGCATTATGACTTCGGGCCTCCGGCTGACGAAACCTCTACGGATGCATCCCACCATTTGTCTAGCCTTGGATGCAGCTTTCTCCACCTGCTTGGCAGTTTTCATGTTTTCACTAATGATTACTCCCAAATCACGCTCTGCCCTAGTCCTAGCTAAGGTCTCACCATTTAGGATGTAAGTTCTGCACGGGTTTCTGTGTGATAATGTTATTTGTGCCACTGACAATTTCCATATTTGATTAGAGCTCCAGAAGAGTGTTAGCTTTTCTGTGATTTAATCAGTCAAGCAGGGTGGCATAGCACAGGACTTCACTAAAGAATGGCTCGTGATCTAAATATTTATCATCTGTTGACTCCTAAAAGCATGCACATTCAGTTCTGCTGCAGAAATGATACGCATCGTGGCTGGTAGCAACATATTTGGTGCTTTGCAGAGAAAACGAGAGCAGTCTGGCCCATCGCTGCAGACCTTTACCTCCTGAGTAATTATAATTATTTCAGCCTTCTCATAGCTCACCGAGGGCTGCAAATGATTCCTTTTATTGGCCTAAAAATAATAACATCCCATTTGCATGTCTGAGACCTCACACAGGTCCTTTCTTCAGATGTGGGTAAGCTGACGCACAAGAGAGCAGGTGTGCCACACTTGGGATTAGAACCCATCAAAGTTCCTCAGCCATCAACATGAAATCATTGTTCTTTATGCATCATAAAATTAGATCATCGGAAAATGTTTTTGGGCATGAGAGAAGAGACAAGGAAGCTAGGTGCTACTTTTTTGTTAGCTTACCCATGCAAATGTGTTATTAAGTTTAGGGGTCTGAAATATGTGTACTTTACACCAGATCATCTACGTTCCTTTTTAGATCTCAAAGGTTTATCTAGTGGAGGGAGTGTAGCTTAAAGGAAATGCCGGGTTGTTAGCGTTTAAGTCTTTACCTTTTTTGTTGTATTATTGTAATATTATTCCCTATAATATCTTTGTTTTTCTTTTTTCCTCCTCCTAATTGAGGTCTAAGGAAGAGTTAAGTTTCATATATATATTTATTTTAAATATTGTAATGTTAAATGATGTTTTTCTTTTGGAACATGATTCTGTATTTCTAAACCAAGTAGTTATACTTGTAAAGTATGTTAAATTCAATAAAAATAAAGTTAAAAAAAAAATTTAGATCATTTAGGGTCCTTTTACTAAGTTGCAGTAAAAAGTGGCTTTAGCACACCCTTACACGGGGTTTTCCTGTGCACTAAGACCATTTTTATCACAGCAGGAAAATGGCAAATTTTCTTTCTTTTTTTTTTTTTTTTTCTATTAATGGCCTTTAAGTAATGTTCCCTCAAAATGCAAAAAATATTCCCAGATGCAAACGTTGTTCTCTAACAGTGTCTCACAAACTTTGCAAGCTGGCGGCACACTAAACTGGGGGCTGCGGCTCGAGAGCATCAGGAAGTGCTTGGACGTCGATGCGATGACATCACATACATATGTGATATCATCATGCCGACATCTGCGCATGCGTGGAGGCCCTCCAGATGGGGCCTTAAGATGCCAGTGGGGGGAGGGGGTTGCTGAAAAAGAAAAGGCGCAGAGAGGAGAGACACCAGAGAGGAGAGGCACTCGATGACTTCCTACAGGATGTGCCTCACGCCGCAAGAGGCGTGTCCTGAAGGCAGTCAGCTGGCGCTGGCGCCTCTCCTCCCTGGCATCTGGCGGCACACCTGGAATCTCACACGGCACACAGTTTCCGATAAAGTTCTATAAACATGTCTTATAATAATAGCAATGGCCTTAAATTTGCAGTGTTATATATGCTCAGAGAACTGAAGACCTATTAGAAGGAACAAGTCCCCCAGCATTGGTCTCACCATCCAATCATTGCATATATTGTGGGAGCACTTTGGAGAGAACAACAATCGATAATATCGAGTGAACACTATGGGCTAGATTAATTAAGGACACCGATCGTGTCCCGACCACTTTGCGACCCGATTTTCCTCCAACTCGATTCACTAACCTCGTGGCCGATCATCCTCCGATTCGATCCGATCCGCGCATGCAAACGAGGGGAAACAGCATGCAAAGTAGGAAGGACGTGATTCACTAAACAAATGCAGGCACAACGACTGGGCTGGCCGATCCAAAAACAAGCGACTGCTGAGGACCAGTCGCTTGTGTAAAAACCCAGCTTTCTGCCCCGATTCTCCTGCTCTGGCCGCCCTGCTCTCTGCCCCGACCTCCTTCTGGCCCGATCCTGCTTCTCTGGTCTCAGCCCCGATCTCCTGCTTCTCCTGCTCTCTGCCCCTTCTGTCCTGCCCTTCCCCGCAGTGCAAGCCCATGATTTTAACTCACGGGTTAAAACCATGGGCTCGCAAAGTAAAAGTAAAAATTAGGACTCGCGAAGTAAAAAGTAAAGTTTTCTTTCCAGCTCTGCCGGGCACGGAGGGGCCAGCACATGCCTCAGGATCACTGGAGAGTGGTCCATGCAGTCGGTTGGAGGCGTGATTTCAATCGCCCTCATTTGCATGAGGGAGCTTCGTGAATCAGCTCCCCGGCCACGGATCGGATCCTTAGTGAATCTATGAATCCCTTTGGTCTCAATAACGAGATAGAATGGAGAGCATTCCTAACAACGTAATATCATGCTCCAGCTGTCACCGTGGGTTAAAACCATGGGCTCGCATGGCCATGTCTTTGGGATGATGTCATTATGCAGTCAGCTGTGCTGACTGTATTCATATAAAACTCAGTTAAACCGTGGCCTCTTTTGGAGGTTAAAAATGAAAGACAAGCGTTTAAGCAGTGCAAGCAAGTTTAATGATAAGGCATCCCTCTTTTCACTGCAGAACATAGCTTGCAGAACAGACTCTTCGGGCTAGATTCACAATGCAAACCGACCGTGTACCGATCGGTTTGCGACCCCTTTGCGACCAGATTTCCCTCGGGCCCCATTCACTAACCTCTCCTGTGATCCGCTTCGAATCCGTGCATGCAAATGAGGAGAAACGCATGCAATGTAGGCAGGGACGCGATTCACAACACAAATTTCACGATCCGACTGGGCTGGCCAATCAACGCAAGAAGCGACTGCTGGGGACCAGTCGAAAACATCTTTCCGACTCTCCTGCCATGCCCCGATCTGTCTCCTACCTGCTCTCCCTGAATGCTGTCCTTCTCTTCCCCGTGTCTCCTGCCTGCTCGCCCCAAATGCTGCTCTGCACTGCGAGCCCATGGTTTTAACCCACGGGCTTTAAGTGGGTTAAAACCAGGGGCTCAATTTTTAAAAGAAAAAAAAAAATCTATGCCGGGCCCGGAGGTCCAGCGCATGCGCAGACCATCTAAAGAGCGATCCGGGCAGGCAGATGGAGAATGTTGCTCCTTATGACTTTAAAGTGTTTGAGGCTTGTGCAGATGAGGACAGAGCAAGCAGGAATGGGACAGGGACAGGAAAAGGAAAAGAACTTGAGGAGATGGGAAAATGAGTTCACGAGGGGATGTGGGAAAATTTGTCCCTGTGTCATTCTCTACCCTGTGCACTAGTGACTACACCACACCCACCTGATAGATATTTCCCATACTATCGTGCAGCGCCTGCACTTGATCATTCCAGTTTCTTTTACGTTGTCTAATTCTATTTCTAAGTCATAGTGTACTCTCACACTGTAATATCATTAGCGTAATTTTCAGACTGGAAGGGCCATTTTTCCACAAGTTTTATCCAAAATAGCAGAAGACGCTCTTTCATTTTTACGCTCCCTCTCTCCACCCCCCCCCCCCCTACACACACACACACATAATACGGAGGCATGTCTACTGGGAGCAGGTGTGTTGAAACACTACAGTCTGCCTGCTCCTGTCAAGACACTTTTACTGAGAAACTGGCAAGTCTGTGTGATGCAGATGTGGCATACGAAAAAATTCAGGCCACAGCTGCCAGCAGCACAGCTAAAGACTGCAATCAACAGCAGCAAGTTTGTGACCTTTATCAGACTATGAAAGCCTGGGATTCATGAACGAGACACACAGCTGAGTGAAGAGAGGAAAAGAAATGAAGCTTAAAACCCACGTAGGACATCATACATCGGCATCGTGTTTCTTTAGCACAGACAAAATAAATGCGGAGGTTAGAAAAAAGTACAAAGAGCAAACTGTAACAAAGAGCTTTAAAGTGAATGCATTCTGTGAGTGTTGGAAGCTTGCCAGTGGTGAATTTATTTTTATTAAAGCTCGGCAAGTTATTCTTTCCCTCTACAAGAAAGTACTAAACCTTCCAGGTTATAGCTGTGCAAACAGATTGAAGTTAAACTGGAACAAAAGAAATTACATTCTACCTGCCGCTAATTCCTTTTTCGCTTTTGTATGCACTGTGTTCCTTTCAGCATTTTGTTTTTATCCTTTTCTTCAATATGCAAATCAAAGCAAACCCCCCCCCCACAAAGCAAAACAAAAGAGAAATAACATTATACACAACTGCAGAGAAAGTTACATATAACAAAAAAATTAACATGTTAAGTAAAACTTATCTTCCTTTCACTCATAATTGCATGTCCTCCTTTAGCCCCTCTCCCCCCAAAAAAAATATAAATTGGGGTGCACACCTAATATGTACACACATTACTTGAATAGCGAGCCCATTAGGACTGATAATTGGTTTCTTAACAAACAATGGTTAGCATTAATTGGTTTTAGGGCTCCTTTTACGAAGGCGCGTTAGCGGTTTAGTGTGCGTAATAGAGCGCGCTAAACTGCCGGCCGCGCTAGCTGCTACCGCCTCCTCTTGAGCAGGCGGTAGTTTTCCAGCTAGTGCGGGGGCTAGCGCGTGATTAAAAGCCGCTAACGCGGTTTCGTAAAAGGAGCCCTTAGTTTAAGGGCTCCTTTTACGAAGGTGCGCTAGGGTTTTTAGCGCACGCACAAAATTACCATGCGCTATGGTGCGCGATAGCCGAAAATCTACCGCCTCCTAGTGGCTAGCACACTCGGGAATTTAACATGTGCTACTGCGCACGTGAAGGCCCTAGCGCACCTTTGTAAAAGGAGCCCTAAATTTATGTTCATAAATTTAGGCAAAGGATTCACATCTTATTTTATTTATTGATTTTGAAAAGCATACAGACAATGCAATCAAATACAATAAACTAATCTCATAAAAGCACTTATATATAACAAATATATATTAGAACTAGCTTTATAGCCCGTTACATTAACGGGTGCTAGAATATATGTGTGTGTGTCTGTCTATTTCTTTCTCTCTCTGTCTCCTTAGCCACTTTCTGTATTTCTGTCTTTCTTTCTTTTGGCTGTCCACCACCACTCCTTGCGTGCTCCCCCTGTCCATTCTCCCTTCCTTTTACCTCCCCTGTGTCCACCACCACCCCTTCACTGCTCTCCCTGTCCAGCAGTAGGCCTCCCTTCCTTTCCCCCCCCCCGTCCATCAGCACCTCTTCCTACTCCCCCTGTCTAGCAGTAGGCCTCCCTTCCTTTTCCCCCCCCCTGTCCATCAGCACCTCTTCCTACTCCCCCTGTCCAGCAGTAGGCCTCCCTTCCTTTCCCCCCCCCACCAGACCAGAATCTCCGCTCTGTCTATCCCCCCATCAGTCCAGCATCTCCCCTTTCTCTATCCCTCCAACAGTCCAGCATCTCCCTTCTCTCTATCTCCCATCAATCCAGCATCTCCCCTCTGTCTCCTCCTGTCAGCCACTGCTGTTCGCCATCTCGTCGACCGCTGCTGACAGGCGGGGTCCAGCTCCGGCGCGTCGCACGTGCACAGCAGCGGGAGCTGCGCCACCAGCAGCAGCGCCGCCATCGCAGCTTCCGGACACTGCAGGAGCCCCCGCACATCACCCTGGCATGGGTAGGCAAGCGGCAGTTGATTGCAGAACGCGCGAGGCCAGCTTTTCAGCCCTTCTCGAGAGGGCGGGACAGACTGGTGAGGAGCTTCAGGGGCTGCTGCTGTTAGCCCCGGCAGAGACGGAGCAGCCGAGCTGAGCTGGCAGCAGAGCCCTCGTGTGTGTGTCCCCCCCCCCCCCATCCCCGGTGCCAGCGCCGCTTTCCCTCTCAGTGGGCTGAGCCGGACCGCGGCTTCTTCGCTCCGGAGCTCGGCAGTGGGGCGGTGAGTGGGCGCAGGGGGATCTGGGCCATGCTGCCAGCAGGACAGCCCCAGCCCTCTCCCTCCTCCCTTCGCGGAGCGCACATGCGCATTCTCGCCTTGGCACATCCCGACAGATCAGATCTCAGGGAACACGCAAGAGTGCGCATGCGCGCTTAGCATATTATTATTATAGATAAACCCTCTATCTTATAATCCCTCCCTTTACTGGAAGTGTATTTAGCTTGTAATGTCAGATCTGATAAAATAGATTAATTTAAGACAACTTCAGTTACCTTGAATGTGTGTTACAAAATCATCTAATGGAACCCAGATTTCTTTAAATTTCCAGGAAACACTCTTATGTTCTGCTAGAATTTTTTCAAATCTATAGTACGTACATAGTGTTTCCCACCAAAATGCAAAATTTAACATATCACATTGCTTCCAGTTTCTAGTTATCATTTGTAGAGCCACACCCGTCATTATCAAAAGGAGTCTGTCCTTATGCTTTTTAAGAGGGTTCTTAGTCATTATAGAAGTTCCAAACATAATTATTCCATATGTTAATGGAATGGGAACTTCAAGAATATGGATCCATATCCATATGGATTTCACAAAAAATTATTAAAGGGCATTGAAATAAAAGATGATCTAGAGCAGTGATTCCCAACCCTGTCCTGGAGGACCCCCAGGCCAGTCGAGTTTTCAGGCTAACCCTAATGATCTGCATATAATGGAGGTGCCAGGCAGGCAAATCTGCTCCATGCATATTCATTAGGGCTATCCTGAAAACCCGACTGGCCTGGGAGTCCTCCAGGACAGGGTTGAGAACCACTGATCTACAGTTCCCGCCTCTAGATTACAGTGCCAAAAAATGTAAGCACCGCGCCAAAATGGGGGCACAGAAATGGGAGGGTTGTGAGTGAACTGGGGCATTCCTCAAAGTTACTGCTGCAATTATAGACTATGTGGCATCTGAACTAGAGAATGACACGGTGACAAAATTCATCACTGTTCCCGTCCCCACAGATAACCGCGGGAAATAAACCCATGTCATTTTCTAGTGTCTATTTCATCCTCTGTCCTTCTACGCCAGCATTCTTCAAAGCAAAGCTTGCGGGTCAGTGGTTGTGGCCAATTATACTCTTATTCTTCCCTCTCTCCTTAAAGCAGGGGTGTCCAATGTCGGTCCTCGAGGGCCGCAATCCAGTCGGGTTTTCAGGATTTCCCCAATGAATATGCATGAGATCTATTAGCATACAATGAAAGCAGTGCATGCAAATAGACCTCATGTATATTCATTGGGGAAATCCTGAAAATCCGACTGGACTGCGGCCCTCGAGGACCGACATTGGACACCCCTGCCTTAAAGAATGACATGAAGATGGTTTCCTGTGGTTATCCACGGGGACGGGAACGGTGATGAATTTTGTCACCGTGTCATTCTCTAATCTGAACCTAACTTTAGATGCCACATTTCTGTTCGTTGTGGCTCCCAGGCGTAAGTGTTATTCTATAAACTGCGCCTAACTTTAAGCACCTTTATAAAATAGAACTTAGGCTTTTTTGCGCCAATTATTGAGCTTTTTATATACTTTCCAAATTTTAGTGCAATCCCTAATCCTGTCGCGATTAGACTACTGTAATGTAACACTAGTTCAAAATGCAGCAGTAAGACTAAAACATAGACTATGGAAATTGGAACATCTACAGCCCTACTTGTG
This sequence comes from Geotrypetes seraphini, assembly GCF_902459505.1. Lineage (NCBI taxonomy): Eukaryota > Metazoa > Chordata > Amphibia > Gymnophiona > Dermophiidae > Geotrypetes > Geotrypetes seraphini. Next base: position 100,907,767 of record NC_047094.1, on the reverse strand, counting down.
TATGAAACTACATTGGCTGCCCATAACCGCAAAGATCAAGTTTAAATTAGACATCACTGCCTTTAATATTCCTGAGGAGGAATGCCCCCGACTACCTAACAGAGTTGGCTACCTTTCTCCAGGGTGCCTCCAACAGACATTCCACCAGAAACATGGAACCAACATTCAGCACTGGCAACAAGATAGAACATTAAAACAGAAAAGGGGTATTTTTTTTAACTGTACACACATCTATGAAGTATGTTCAGACTTCTCCCTACTCATAAATAATATCCCCAAGTGAACTAAAGTTGCCACACCGATGGTGGAACAAAATCGACTGCCTAATATTTTGTATCTAAATCAATTACATATGATTTTATATGGCCTCAGAAACACCACCGACTCAAACACACTGACTCTTCAATCTTATATCACTTCTTCATTATTTACCCATAGGTTTAAATTAACAGAATGTTTTAAACTTAGTTTAATAGACGTGCCTGGAGAGGACTGGATCCGACATGTTTTGCCAAAGCTTTATTAAGGATCCCCCCAGAGACACCGCCGTTATCTGACTCCTAAAACTTCCTCAGAGCAAGATCCTTAATAAAGCTTCAACGAAATATGTCGGATCCTGCTCTCCCCAGGCACATCTATTAAGCTAAGTTTAAAACATTTCGTTAATTTAACCCTATGGGTAAACAATGAAGAAGTGATATAAGTAATGAAATAAGACTGAAAGGTCAGTGAACTTAAGTCGTTAAAATAATATACATGGAATGATCAAGAGGCCGGTGAAAATATTTAACACAAAGCTTCCCACAGGAAAAAAGTATTATTTCTGGGCAGTGGAGTGGCTTTTCTGAGGCCATATAAAATCATATGTAGTTCATTTAGATACAAATTATTGTATCTAATTGATTTTGTTCCACCATTGGTGTGGCAACTTTAGTTCTCTTGGGGATATTATTTATGAGTTGAAAATTACTATTCATCTCCAAGTTATAATATTTTGTGACACATTACCATCTTACGTTTGAACAGACTTTTCTTTATGCATACTGCACAGAATTTATGCACAGATATGTACTCCTGCTCTTTGTATCACAAAACATTTGCTGGGTTAATTTCTGTGTCTATGTGAGTATTTCAAAAAAATTGTGCTTAAATGCAACCCTCTTCACAACAAAGCTCTTGGGACACTTCTTTTCAGTCCCAGTAAACACACTTAAGCACAAGCTGTACATGCATATCAGGCTCACAATGTTACACATGTCTATTTCAGCTCATGAAGTGCTGGTTTATCTGCAAAACCTGCTTGTGTAAATTACCCTCAAGATGAGCTAATATTGATCTGAGCAAAGGTCCATCAACTCCACTATACTGTCTCTGGCAGAGTGACACAAAACAAGAGAAAGGAGATAGTGGAAAAGCTTTTTATGTCACACTGGGAGGAAAAAGGGGAGAGATGCTAGATGTGGGAGGAGGAAGAAAGGGGGCAGACACTGGATTAGAGGACAGAGGTGACAGATGCTGGATGTGGGAGGGGAAGGAGGAGGCAGATGCTGGATGGAAGAGAGAGATAGGAGGCAGACACTGGGGAGAAGGAAGCAGTTGCTAATGAGAAGGACAAGCAGATGCCAAATGGAAGGGGAAGATAGGAGGCAAATGATATATGTGGGGGGCTTAAGAGAGGGGCAAGTGCTGGATGGAAGGGCAGAGGGGGCAGGCACTGAATGTGGGAGGGGAAAAGAGGAGGCAGACGGATAGAAGGGGAGAGGCTGGACGAGAGGGAGGGGCAGATTACCAAATGGAAGGGGGATAAGGAGGCAAATGTGGGGGGGTTGAAGCAGGGGCAGATGCTGAATGGAAGAGGGAGGGGACAGTCACTGGATATGAGGGGAGAGAGGAGGCAGACACTGGATGGAAGGAGGAGATGGGGATAGAGATGCTGGATGGAAGCGGCAGAGAGGATGCAGATGTTGGATATAGGGGACTGAAGAGAGGCAGATGCTGTGTGGAAGAGGAAGAATGAGAGGAGTCAGACGCTGGATGGAAGAGGCGAAATAGGGGTGGGAATAGACGGTGGATGGAAGGGGGAGAAAAAGGGGTGGGAACAGACGCTGGATGGAAGGGGGAGAAATAGAGGTGGGAACAGACACTGGATGGAAGGGAGAGAAATGGGGGTGGGAGCAGATGCTGGATAGAAGGGGGAGAAAGAAGAAGGGGGCAGATGCTGGATAAAAGGGGGAGAAAGAGGAAGGTGCAGACATTGGATGGCAGGGGAAGAAAGAGGTGAGAGCAGATGATGATGGAAGTGGATGGGGGAATAAAGAGAATAGAGTTACTGAGAGACTGGGAAAAAAGAGGAAGTGAAATAGGAGAACCAGAGTAAGGGAAATTGATGGCAAGCTGTAGGTAGACACAATTATAAAAAGGGGGTGGAATTGTGGACTGTATCATATGAAAGAATTAAATCGGGACTCTTCCGGAGTCTGTTATAGGGGAAAACACCCTCCAGGGTTTCAAGACAAAGTTGGACAAGTTCATGCTAAACTGGTGAGACTGGGCTCATTTGGAGCACTGGTCTTGACCTTGGGGCTGCCGCGTGAGTGGACTGTTGGGCAGGATGGACCATTGGTCTGATCCAGCAGCAGCAATTCTTATGTAAATAAATTGAAAAAAGCCAAGTGAAATAAAAGAGAAAAAAGGAAAGAAAAATGGCAAATTGACAGGAATTAACAGGAAGGCAAGGAAAGTAAAAACCAGAGATTGGGACCAACACTATTAGAAAAAGTATATGGGCAAACAACAAAGGTAGGAAAAAATAATTTTATTTTTAGTTTCAAATAAAATAGTGTGGTATCTGTGTTAATAAACATTAATAAATAACAAAAACAGAAATAAGGTGATCTCTCTTTATTGGACTAATTTTAAAACATTTGTAACCAATGTTTGGAGACCAAGCCCTCCTTCCTTATGGCAGAACAGGATACCAGAACAGCTGTATACTGTCCTGACCTGAGGAAAGAGACTATGGCCACTGAAACCTAATTGAAAAATGTATTTACTCCAATAAAATAGTATCATTGTATTATATAAATTATGTTTTATTTATATTTGCTAACATAGTGTAATTATTGAAATATGTCAGCTTTTAAATTTTACTTCTGCTATCTTTATATTTTGCAATGTGTATCATTTTTTCACTGAGCTTCTGATACTAGGGCAACCAGGCCATAGGCATTTATGGAGTACTTCTCTAAAATAAACACTAACATTTATGCACTGATCTCAGCAGGGGTGTCAAAGTCAGTCCTCGAGGGCCGCAATCCAGTTGGGTTTTCAGGATTTCTCCAATGAATATGTATGAGATCTATTTGCATGCACTGCTTTCATTGTATGTTAATAGATCTCATGCATATTCAATGGGGAAATCCTGAAAACCAGACTGGATTGCGGCCCTTGAGGATTGACTTTGACACCTGTGGATTAGAGAAATGTCCAGAATAATGAATAATACAATATACATATGTGCCTATGTTTGTACATGTAAATTCCAAAATGCTACCTACATGCTATTTTGAAAGTGCATATGTCTCTTATAGCACGTACTTTACAGGTAGGCAGTGGTGTACGTGGCTTGGTTGCCACCCATAGCAGAGCACCCTCTGCTCCAGGCGCATTACCCCCTCCTTCAAGCAGTGGAGGAGTTAAGTGGAGCGGTCACGGGACTGCAATCTGCATGGTGTTACCTCTGCTAGTCCCCTGCCTCAGAGCAAGAAGTTGGCAGCAGAGCTGATGGCCTTGCACATGTAGACTGTGGCCGTGCATCTTCTCTGTGCACCACCTTACTGCCTGCACCCACCACCCAGTCCTATGCCATTCCAGGTAGTCATACATATAGGCAGAGCCCAGGCACAGCATGGGTGGGACTCACACTTACCCAAGTTACTTATAGAATGTTATAAGCATGTGCAGCTCCAGCATTTAGGTGTGAGTACTTATACCCAGTGGCGTAGGAAGGGGGCGGGAGCAGACCACCCCAGGCACCTGTCCTCTCCGCCCATCCACCTCTTCACAACTTCACCGGTAATGAGCAGCATCTCCTACCTGCTGCTTGCACAGCTTTGGCTCTCCTTCTGATGTCACTTCCTGACCATGGGACTAGGAAATGACATCAGAGGGAGAGCTAAGGCTGGTGGTAGGAGATGCTGCTCACTGCCTGCGAAGATTTGAAGAAGTATGCGGGGCGCATGGTGGTGAAGGAGTACGGAGGGAGGGCAGATGCGGCAAGAAAGAGTGGGGGGGGGGGGGGTGGCGCGGTGTGCCACTGCTTATACCTGCTCTATGGCTGATGTAAGTACTTGTACTTAAATTATAGGACAGTATATATACTTGGTTACACTCATTTTCTGTAACGGAATGTAGGCATGTATGTACTTTCTGTTATAAAATAGATCCTACATAGGCACCCTCCTGACACCTAAATATAAGTGCACAGTTATAGAATTATCCCTTCAATGTCACCTCACTAGATTATTTGAAGTGCATCTATGTTAACTGCATGGACATATGCTGGGAAACACTCTATCAGTTAGCAAAGAAGCTTCACAGTTAGCATGTGGTAATTTTGGCAATTACTGCCCCGTAACTGCAAACCTTTGCTGCACTTTGGTTAAAAAAAAAAAAAGCCTTTGTATTTCCATCAATCATTAGTAAAACATTACCACAGTATAGGGTAAGAGGAAGAATCAAGGCATAATAGCTTTTGTTTTGTCGAATTTCAGAGCAAAATTCTATAAAGGCAAAATAGCTGGAGAGTTCCTTCAAAGAGCTTTCACCACGCACTCCTTACACATTTACATTTCATGTTAGTGAAATGTTTCAAAAATAAAATATTGCCATAATAACTGAATGTTTAGCAGTACGGCAGTCTGCCTTGGTGAATAAATGGCATTCTTTGACAAGCCTAAGATTCATGAGGCATCCAAGCTGTTAAATATTAAATACCAGAACCTCTGCTACAGACAGTACAGGAAATGACATTTCATTAAGCACAATTAATTGAAAGTGATAGTACGTGCGGTCGCTGAAAATGCGAACAGCGGCACTCCAGGCATTTCTCAAAGTCAATAATGATCACATGGAACAGCAAAAAGAGACGGTGATGACGACGGAGAAGTTCATTTTTTTATATCAACATCAAATTCAAACCAAGCCAATCAATACTAATAGTTACTATAAGTCAGAGTGGTCTGGCTTTTCTACAGCGAGTTCCTCCTCATACATTGCAACCACTTAAAGAATAATGATTTAAGCTTTACATTATGCTACCCACAAAGAACCGATCACTGTGCCCGTCAAAATATTGCTATTTCAGAAGGATAATTCACCTAATAAAGAGAGAATGGATGAAACCGTCTGTAGGCCTAAATGGACCACCTTCTTATCAATATCACTTAGATCCTAAACTGTTTAATTGCACTTCACTCAATGCAATCAACGGCTTCATTTAAACTGTTCATTTATCATTTATGGTCTCTTCACATTTAACTGTTCAGTAGCAAAATGGAAAACAGTAACCTAGGGTAATGTTTGCACTTAAAGAAAAAATGGCCATGTAGCATCGAGTTCTACCACATGGAACAGAAAGAAAGTAAACCCTTTGGGCCAGATTCAGTCAATATCATCGAAAAATAGGTAAACACCAAAAAAAACAGAAAAGCACCAAACCCTACAGTAGAGTAGTAGAAGGAGTAGGGCCAGATAAATGGTCTTCCCAAAATAAACAACAAAGGAGGCCTGAGGAGGTCTATACACCAATTTTATTGAGTGGCAAGGCAAATAGCTCTCAATGTGCAGCAAGAAGATACAACTCAACATGGGGCCATGTTTCGGCACTTTAAAGCCTGCATCAGGAGTCATAAATCTTATAGTGATTATGCAGTCATACAGTATAAAATTGAGAGCACACAACATGAAAGGAGTAGCCAGGCACAACCATTCCCATCCCCGCGGATAACCGTGGGGAGCCATCTCCATGTCATTTTTTAAGGAGAGAGGGAAGAATCAGTATGAATGGGCCACTGACCCTCAAGCCTTGCATTGAAGAATGCTGGTGTAGAAGGACTGAGGTTGAGAGAGACACTAGAGAATGACAGTCTCTGGTATCCAGAGCAGATATTGTGATGTCATGTCTCATTCCACCAATAAGAGCCAAGCTTATCAGTGATGTCACAATGGCTTCATTATCTTATATTGGTTCACATAAGAATCAGAGTACGAATGGGCTCAGCCACTGACCCTCAAGCCTTGCACTGAACAATGCTGGTGTAGGACTGAGGTTCAAATAGACACAAAAGAATGACACAGGATGGTTTCCCGCGGGGATGGGAATGGTGATGAATTTTGTCACCATGTCATTTTCTAATTCAAAATTCTACTGTTAAACTACTTCATGCTGCCACTAACCATCATGCCACCATCCCCTGCTTATTAAAGAGCACAGGCTTTCATTAATATATTGAGCCCTCTTTACAATCTTAATACTTGCAACTAGAGAATGACAAGGGGACAAATTTTTTGGCCGCTAAAATGTTAACCAGCTAAGTCAATATTTAGCGTTGGCCAGTTAAGTTTATAATGGCCAAAAATAGGACTGCTATTTGCGCGGCCCAGTTCTCTAAGGCTCAGCTCCAATCTATTTGACTGATAGCTTTATTATACCATACATAAAAATAGTAGAAAAACACATACTTTGTTTAATTTCCCGCCTGTAAAAGGTTGTAAAAGTAAGAAATTCCTTAATCATGTTCTAGCATTCCAGGCAGCTTCTCATGAAAAGGAATTTCATTCATTGTTGCTTTCCGCTGATTCTTACAAACATTTCAGGAGAAAATTGAAAACCTATTTTTTCCTTAAACATTTGACTAATTAATCCATTCTTTCTAAGTAATATGTTATAAGTAATAATTTTTTGTAAACCGCATAGAACTTTTGGTAATGCGGTTAACAAGTACAATGTAATGTAATGGCCACTAAACTTAGCTGTTCAGTGCTGAAAATTGGTTATCACACGATAGCTGGTTAACTTTTAACTGCTAACCATGAATATTTACCGGATATAACTCGTATCTCACGCTGAATATTTGCACTTAACTGGTTACATGCTATTTAATCAGTCAGTGCTGTTTCTGGCTGGTTAAATAGTGCTGAATATCAGGGGAGATGTTGCATCTCAGCCGATTTAATGCAAATATTCAGCGTGAGATATGAGTTATCTCTGCTGAATATTCATGGTTAGTGGTTAAAAGTTAACCAGCAATATCGTGAGATAAGTGGCAATTTTCAGCACAGAACAGCTAAGTTTAGTCACACTCTTAGGTATTACATTATATTCTTTGTTTGACTGGGTGTCTTTCTGCCAACCTAATTTTTATTTTAAAAAAATCAAGCTCTGGCATAATATGCTACTACTACTATGAATTATTTCTGTAACGCTACTAGATATATGCAGTGCTGTATAGTCACGAAGAAAACAGTCCCTGCTCAAAAGAGCTTACAATCTAAACAAACAAGACAGATAAACAGGATGTCATGAATTTAGCTAAGGGGAATGGTTAATCTGCTGGCTGGGATGGAGGGCAGAACAATCAAGCTATTGTGACATCACAAGGTTGGCTCTTAGGCATTGGTGAAATGAGGCATTATGACATCACAATTTCAGCCCTTCTTCCCATAGACTGAAACTCTTCACACTACTACTATGAACTATTTCTATAGCGCTACCAGACATACGCAGCCCTGTACAGTCACAAAGAAGACAGTCCCTGGTCATAAGAGCTTATAATCAAGACAGACAAACAGGATGCCATGGATACAGTTAGAGGGAATGGTTAATCTGCTCTGTCTGAAAGCATTTCAGGATATATGATTCTCAGCCCCAGCTTCCTAGAGAACATTTCCTATTCAGCCTTCTACTTAATGTCACTTCTAATGCTGAATGGGGAATGGGCTATCAAAAATTTTTCACAATAGCTTGTACAGAAAGGTAGATTTGAGCAAATATTTTCAAATTTTTATACATCAAACTAAAAAAGAAACTAAACTATGTGCTAAATCTATCTCAAGTCCTCAATTAGAGATCCATGATTTACTTCAGAGTGATTTCAAAAAAAGCAAAGGTTAACGAAAGTTAACAATTCTATCTAGAATTACAGCTTAACTATTGAGTAGAAGAATCTTTTCAGATATGATGGCAACAGTATTACACTTCTCTCTCAAGGCGTTTAAGGGATATGAAACTGGCTAACTGTGAGGGTTCAAGGAAAACATATTTTAAAGACTGATATCTAATCACACACTTGCAGGGAAATCTCAAATAGAAAACACCTCCTATCTCAGTCACTGCTGGTCTCAAAATCAAAAACTGACATCTCCTTTTTTTGTGTCTTTCTCGAGACGTCTGGAAACATCTGGATTTTATGTCCCAAAAATTCCTTAGATCTATTCTTAAAAAACAACCTTAAAATCCATTCTTTATCCGGTTGAGATTATTGCTGAAAAATAGCTGGAAAGCGATGACCACAAATGCTCGCAGACTAAGCAACAAAGTTCATGATCTGCAAGCCCTGATGTTAGAGGCAGATCTAGATATTGTCGCTATCACAGAGACATGGTTCAGTGAATCACATGGATGGGATGCAAACATACCGAGATATAATCTTATCTTTTTAGGAAGGACAGAGATGGTCAAAAAGGTGGAGGAGTAGCTCTCTATGTAAAGATCAATATCCAAGCGACCGAAATGCAAGGGACCTGGGGAGAGGAAGAAGTGATATGGATTGCTCTGAAAAGAGAAGATGGAACTTCTATCTATGTGGGTGTAGTCTACAGACCTCCGACACAATCGCAGCAAATTGATAAGGATCTGATTGTGGATATCCAAATGTTTGGAAGGAAAGTGGAGGTTCTGCTGTTGGGAAATTTCAACCTGCCGGATGCGGACTGGAATGTTCCGTCTGCAGAATCGGAAAGAAGTAGGGAGATTGTGGATGCCTTTCAAGAGGCTCTGCTCAGACAAATGGTGACGGAACCCACAAGGGAAAAAGCGATATTGGATCTGGTCCTCACAAATGGAGAGAGTATCTCTAATGTTCGAATGGGTGCTCACCTGGGAAGTAGCGATCATCAAACAGTTTGGTTTGATATAACGGCTAAAGTGGAGAGCGGCCGCACGATACTTAAAGTCCTAGATTTCAAACGTACGGACTTTAATGCTATGGGAGAGTACCTGAAGAAAGAGCTGTTAGGATGGGAGGACATAAGAGAAGTGGAAAGACAGTGGTCTAAGCTGAAAGGAACAATAAAAATGGCTACGGACCTTTATGTGAAGAAAATCAATAAAAACAAGAGAAAAAGGAAGCCGATATGGTTCTCCAACCTAGTGGCTGAGAAAATAAAGGCGAAAGAGTTGGCGTTCGTGAAATATAAAAAAAACCAAGAAGAGGAGAGCAGAAAGGACTACAGGGTGAAACTGAAAGAAGCCAAGAGAGAGATACATCCGGCGAAAGCACAGGCGGAAGAACAAATGGCTAAAAATGTAAAAAAGTGAGACAAAAATTTTTTCAGATATATTAGTGAAAGGAGGAAGATGAAAACTGGAATTGCTAGGCTAAAAGATGCTAGGAACCAATATGTGGAAAGTGATGAGGAGAAAGCGAATGTGCTAAACAAATACTTCTGTTCTGTGTTCACAGAAGAAAATCCTGGAGAAGGACCGAGCAAAGTTACACGAGAAAATGGAGTAGATTCTGCACCGTTCACGGAGGAGGGTGTTTATGAGCAACTTGAAAAACTGAAGGTGGACAAAGCGATGGGACCAGACGGGATCCATCCCAGGATACTAAAGGAGCTCAGAGAGGTTCTGGCAAGTCCTATTAAAGACTTGTTCAACAAATCTCTGGAGACGGGAGTGATTCCTGGGGATTGGAGGAGAGCGGATGTGGTCCCTATTCATAAAAGTGGTCAAGGGATGAAGCAGGAAACTACAGGCCGGTGAGCCCCACTTCAGTTGTTGGAAAAATAATGGAAGTTTTGCTGAAAGAAAGGATAGTGTACTCCCTTGAATCTAATGGGTTACAGGATCCGAGGCAACATGGCTTTACAAAGGTAAATCATGCCAAACAAACCTGATTGAATTTTTTGATTGGGTGACCAGAGAGCTGGATCGAGGACATATGCTAGATGTAATTTACTTGGATTTCAGCAAAGCCTTTGATACAGTTCCTCATAGGAGGCTGTTGAACAAACTTGAAGGGCTGAAGCTAGGACCCAAAGTGGTGAACTGGGTCAGAAACTGGCTGTCGGACAGACGCCAGAGGGTGGTGGTTAATGGAAGTCGCTCGAAGGAAGGAAAGGTGAGTAGTGGAGTCCCTCAGGGATCAGTGCTGGGGCCAATCCTGTTCAATATGTTTGTGAGTGACATTGCTGAAGGGTTAGAAGGAAAAGTGTGCCTTTTTGCAGATGATACCAAGATTTGTAACAGAGTAGACACCGAAGAGGGAGTGGAAAATATGAAAAAGGATCTGCAAAAGTTAGAGGAATGGTCTAATGCCTGGCAACTAAAATTCAAAGCAAAGAAATGCAGAGTAATGCATTTGGGGATTAATAATAGGAAGGTAAAAAAACTTAAACCATTACAACTAGTTCAAAATACCACCGTAAAACTTATAACTGGTCATAAAAAATGTCATCATGTTACTCCATTACTTAAATCAGCCTATTGGCTACCTATATCCAGAGGTGGCCCTATAATAAGGCAAAATAAGGCAGAGGCTTCTTCTGGGCGTGGCATCCTACCACCCGCCAGTCTTCCTGCTCATGTTACATCTACCAAAATCCTTCCCCGGCATCTCTCCATAGATTCCCTCCGCCCTAAGCAGGAATCTCCCCTCTTCCTTCCTCAACCTCCCCCTTCCCCATTCTACCTTGAATTGTTCCAAAGGATAGTGTTTCGCACACGCTGCCCGTCTGAAGCCGACACAACATCTTCTCTCTATTGTGGCCCACCCCAGCGGAATCAGGATGTTATGTCAAAGAGGGAAGGCCGCAATAGAGAGATGCTGGGCTGTCCTCAGACGGGCAGCGTGTGTGAATCGCCAGCCTTTGGAACAATTCAAGGTAGAATCGTGGGGGCCCTCTCATCATTCGTCTCAGACAGCAGATTGTCATGGGTCACTCCTGCCCATCGTTCTACAGATGCGCCCCTTTTTCTTAGTAAATATATGACTCCTTACACTCCCTCTCGATCACATAGATCTCTTAATTACAATCGTTTGATAGTTCCTACATTGAGAGAGATCTTTTTAGATTCCTTTCACAATTCTGTCTTTTCGGTTCAGGGACCTGAATTATGGAACTTGCTTCCCAATCATCTTAGATTACAAACTTCATTTAACCTTCTTAACGAAGATCTTAAAACAGTTGGGGTTTTTTTATTTTATTTATTTATACAATTTTATAATATTACCAAGCATAAACATCTTGTACAGAAAAGTGCGACCAAAAACCAAATTAACTTAATTTTCCAAAATTGAAAAACACAGCTAAGCTTAAAAATAAAAATACATAAAATAAACTCATTTGATCACACACTAGTCCTCAATAATTGGATCCAAGATTTATCACTACTCGACAGAGCTCTGTTTCGCCACCTTCATCAGGAGCGGAGATTGTAGAAGAACAATGCTTTTAGAAAGGTGACTGAATATCATTAAATCCATCAGCACCAACCGCCAAAGCGTGAGGAAAATTGGGCATCGCATCGGGAGAAATCAAAATAGTAATAGTAGTAGAATCGCACCTACTGGCACCCAAATTGAGGGGAAACGGTATGCAAAGCAGGAAAGACGCGATTCACTATACTTTTTCAGGAACACTGACTGGGCTGGCCGATCAAAAGAGAAGCGACTGGTGGGGACCACTCGCTCCCGACCTTTCCTGCTCTCTGCTGACTTCTCCTGCCTTCAGCCCCCGACTTCTTCTGCTTTCCACCCTGACTCTCCTCTTGCCGCCCTGCTCTGTGCCCTGACTCGCTGCCCTGTGCCCTGAGCAAAATTAATCAGAAAATTTTTAAAGGAAAGCCATATGTCTACTGCAGTCCAGAGAGTTAAACTTCCTTAGGCGCAGCTATTCCTTTCTCAAGATGTTTCATTGAGAGGAAACTTATCAAATGAGATGGCTCTGTAAAGATATACTTCAAAAAAACAGTATCTAACTATACATTTACATGGATATCTCAGAAAGAAAATACCCCCTATTTGAGTCACTCTAGGTTTCAAAATTAAGAATTCTCTTCTTTTTTGAGTCTCTCTAGAGACATCAGGAAATATCTGAATGTGATATCCCAGGAAGTCCTTGGATCTATTTTTAAAGAAAAGTTTTAATATCCAATCCTTGTCTGGAGCCAAAGCTACAGACAACAAGAGAGTGGCTGAAACAGCCAATTCTCTATCCGATTGTTCCAATATTGCGGAAATGTCCAATGGTCTTTCCCGAGATTCCTCAACTTTTTTTTCTTTGACTTGGGATTTAACAGGAAGATAGTATACCCTTGTAAGTATTTCCATAAAGTAACGCTTCACCATTTCTCGAGGAGAAATTGATAAGATCTTAGGAAAATTTATAATTCTCAAATTGTTAGCTCGACCATTGTTCTCCAGAGCTTCCAATTTCCTCCTGAGAATTATATTATCTTTAACCAGTAACTCTTGATTATATTTTACTGATGTTTTGTGTCTCTATTTTTAACTGAGATATATCTTGTTTTATCAATTTTATTTCTCCGTTTTGTTCTTTAAGTTCTTTATCCAAATTTTTAATTTGAGGATTTAAGGAATTTCCTAAATTCACTACCAAGTCCCATAATGCTTCAAGAGTGACTTCTGGGGGTTTAGTAGGAGAAAAAAGATGTACTTGTGCTGTGACTGTTCTGAGATTTGGTTTACCTCCATTAAGTCTTGTGCTCCCCCAACCTTGGTTGTCCCGGTCGCAGGTCCTACCAGAGTGAACATGTCACTCTGGGATGACTCAAACGGCAAGCCCTCCAATACACTGGCCTCCGGAGACGAGAGGGCTACCTCTTCGGGTGCATTCTGGTCCTGTGGAGAGCTGGCTGCCTGAGGCAACGGTTGAAGGGGTGGCGTCCTGACGTCGGGGCTTAGGGTAACATCGAGCCCAGAGGTTTTCACCACCGCACTACTCCCCGACGGTGTCCCAAGCGAGCTAGCTCCCGACGCTTCTTGTTCTTGTTGCAGATGCCGAAGATCATCGATCATTACTGAAGGGGCAGTCGTTCGCCGGGAGGCACCACCCGCATTCCTGCCTCGTCTCTTCGGCATATTAGTGCAGGTAAAGTTGAAGCTCAACGGCGTCCTCACTGCAGCAGACATGCAGCGGCCATCTTGGAATCCGATCTTAAAACAGTTTTATTCACTGATGCTTATCTTTAAGCATTTTATCATTTATTATCATCAGTCCCAAGTTCTGCAGGAGCACATAGGCCTAACCTTTTGTGTTAAACCCCCTCCCCCCTACTTTTCTGTCACAAATTGTAGTTCCTCCCCTTTTTTCCTTTTGTTCATGTTAGGTTTTATTGTTTTTTATTTTATTTTCATTTAGTATTTTGATACTAAATTTGTATTGTAAACTGCTTAGATATGATTTGATTTGCGCGATGTCAAAAAATAATAAACTTGAAACTATATACCCCCGGGCAAGGAAAAGCATATCTATTAGTGGTTGGATATAGAAATCATAACTGAATAGATCCAGAAGGATTCATGGTATATAATCTCTAACCAATGACTATTGCTGTAATAACTATTTCTTTCTTTATTTGTTTGCTTATTTTTATAGCCCGTCCTCCCATGAGCACAGAACGGGTTACAATAAAATAAAAATAAAAGTAAAAATTAGGTACAGTGGTACCTCGGTTTACGAGTGCACCGGTTTGCGAGTGTTTTGCAAGACAAGCAAAACATTTGCAAAATCGGTGCCTCGGAAACCGAGCATGGCTCGATTTACGAGCACCCCCCTCCCCCCGCAATCTGGCACCCCCCTCCTGCGATCCAGCACCCCCCTGCCACAATCCGACCCCCCCGCCACAATTGGGCACCCCCCCCGCCACGATCCGACATCCCCCCCGCCCCTTCTTACCCTCATCTGGGCACTCTTGAAGATCGGCCTCCTCGTCTGCTGGGCCTTGAGCATCTGAGCATGCTCAAGGCCTGCGAGTTCACGAGTAAGCCGATCAAGAGTGCCCAGATGAGGGTAAGAAGCGGCAGGGGGGTGCCCAATTGTGTCGGGGGGATGTCGGATTGTGTCGGGGGGGTGCCTAATCGTGGCGGGGGGGGGGGTCGGATCGTGGCGGGGGGTGCCGGTTCGAGGCAGGGGGCGTGCTGGATCGCAGGGGGGGTGCCTGATCGCAGGGGGGGGCCTTCGAGGGGAGCAATGCCGGTTCTCGGGGGGGAGGAACGCATCAAAGCGAGTTTCCATTATTTCCTATGGGGAAACTCGCTTTGATAAACGAGCATTTTGGATTACGAGCATGCTCCTGGAACGGATTATGCTCGTAATCCAAGGTACCACTGTACTTGGAAATTCCCTAACTGTCCCGAAGGCTCACAATCTAGCTAAAGTACCTGAGAAAACAAATTATTAAATAATAAAGATATATTGTTAATATTCCCGAAGAGAGATGAAGGAAAAAAATAAAGTGCACTGTAGATAAAGACAAAGAAACTACATCAAGGTACAACTAAGAAGCAGCAAACAAAAGAAAGAACAATAATTAGGCCATCCCTTCATGACTGAGTAGAGTACATCTGTACACCTAAATAAATTTAAACCAAAAACCAAAATAAATTTTAAAAACATCTAATATGACTCAGGGCTCCTTTTACAAAGGTGAGCTAAGCATTTTAGTGCACGCTAACCACGCACTAAACGCTAACATGTGCATGTTAGTCTATGGATACATTAGCGGTTAGCTCGCACTAAAATGCATAGCACACCTGAGTAAAACAGGGGGTTAGTTCGCACTCCAGCAGTCTTTTCTTTGCGAACGGAACTAGCATGAAGCAGTGAGACCTATTCTCCTGATGCAGCAAGTGCAAAACAAGGCCTTTGGCCAGGGCCTCTTGTCGAGATTCTAGAGAGAGTGGATCTTTGAGGTTTGTTTCTGAGATTTTTGAATCGCTTGCAGCATAACTACTGACTGACTAGTTCCGTTAGCTGGAGCGCGAGCTAGGTCATATTAGATATTTTTTGAATTTATTTTGGTTTAGGTGTAAAGATCTACTACCGCTTTATAGAGCGATGGTCAGACCACACTTGGAATACTGCGTCCAACATTGGTCTCCATACCTAAAGAAGGATTTAAAAGTACTCGAGAGGGTGCAGAGACGAGCAACGAAGCTAATAAAGGGCATGGAGAACTTGGAATATGAGGAATGACTTAAGAGACTGGGATTGTTCTCCCTTGAGAAAAGGAGACTGCGAGGGGATATGATTGAAACTTTCAAAATACTGAAAGGATTCGACCAAATAGAGCAGGATAAAAAACTATTTACAATGTCCAATGTGACACAGACAAGAGGACATGGACTAAAGCTAAGGGGGGGACAAGTTCAGGACAAATATCAGGAAGTTCTGCTTCACGCAATGAGTGGTAGAAACCTGGAATGCTCTCCCAGAAGAGGTAATTGCGGAATCCACCATTCTAGGGTTTAACGGTAAGTTAGATGTACATCTCCTTATGAGTGGCTTAAGGTGACATAGGTAAGGGTAAGCGCGATGCACATCTCTTATGAGAAGCTTAGAATGATATGGAGACTAATACTATGGCGGGGCCTCCGCATGTGCGGATCACCGGACTTGATGGACCTAGGGTCTGTTCCGGAGATGGCACTTCTTACGTTCTTATGTACTCAGTCACGAAGGCTTAAGACTCTTTATGTCATTCTGTGATTAATAGTTCGAATTCGATCAATGATAAGTCTAGCGGGTTTTTTTTAACTGAGAAGTGTTTTCTCCAAATTTGGAGGGTTTTTTTCTTCTCACGTGTTTTCCCACTAGTGGGGCCAATAAGAATAATTGAAACTCACTAATGGGGATGATATCTCTGATATAGAGTGAATGTTCCATATGGACCTTGAGGCCCTTGTTGATAATTGGATATGATCACTACCACTATTCACAGATTACTGTAGGCGTACAGATATTATGCTGAATAACTAGTACATTCGCATTTAGAGTCTTTTTAATTTGAAAGGAAACTCTGTAATGAGAGGGCATAGGATGAAGTTATGAGGTGATAGGCTCCGGAGTAATCTAAGGAAATACTTTTTTACAGAAAGGGTGGTGGATGCATGGAACAGTCTCCTAGAAGAGGTGGTGGAAACACAGACTGTGTCTGAATTCAAAAGGGCCTGGGATAGACACGTGGGTTCTCTCGGAGAGAGAAAAAGATAAAGGTTACTGTGGATGGATAGACTGGATGGGCCATTTGGCCTTTATCTGCCATCATATTTCTATAATTATAAAGCTCTATGACATCACAAAGCAGGTGTAAAGAGCCATAGCTAATAGGAAGAGGAGATGCAAATGTTAAGAGTCTTAGCCAATAGGGAGAAGAGGAGACAGTGGATGCTGTGGATGGGCCATTTGGTCTTTATCTGCCATCATGTTTCCATGTTTCTTTCTTCAGGACTTAAAAGTATTCGAAAACATATTGGTTAAGCTGCTATTTAGGCTACAAAATATGACTATGTTTCCCCCCTCCCAAGGGCTTCTATAGGACAGTGATTCTCAAACCTGTCCTAGGGGACCACCAGGTTTTGAGGATATCCCTAGTGAATATGCATTCACAATACAAAAACGAATAGAAGCATAACATAAATATAAATTCTTTAATATGTCAAAAATCTTTTAAAATTAAGCAGCTTTATACAATACAATCTAATCAACTGGATCCACATTACCTATACAATTACTAAAACAGTCTAAACCGCCAAAGCATTCACTGTGGCGGTGGAAAACCTGGAACTTATTCAAAGTCCATCTCAGAAGTGATTCATGATATTTTCCATGTAATGAATACTTATTACACTCCTTGGATAAAAGTTCAAAACCACTGAAGTAAAAAAGACAAAGTTGGTATAATGTCTTCACTTGTCCAAACTGCACCCAGTCAACCCAACGTAGCACCATGTTTCGCTATAGCGGCGTCATCAGGAGCTGCAATTGCGTCAGATTTTCAATTACCAACCATCTGAAATCCTTAAACTGTACAAAGTTGTTAAAATGCATGCGGATTGTGAAAAATTGCAGGCGGACCTTAGCAAATTCATTCATTCATTCAATTTTCTATACCGTTCTCACCAAGGGAGCTCAGAACGGTTTACATGAATCTATTCAGGTACTCAAGCATTTTTCCCTCTCTGTCCTGGTGGGCTCACAATCTATCTAATGTACCTGGGGCAATGGGGGGATTAAGTGACTTGCCCAGGATCACAAGGAGTAGTGTGGGTTTGAACCCACAACCTCAGGTTGCTGAGGCTGTAGCTTTAACCACTGCTCCACTCTAGAAATCAAAATGTAATAGAAGTGAGTCAAGTACAGGACAATCAAGCCATTGTGACATCATTGATGAGGCTGGCTCTTAGACATTGGTGGAATGAGGCATTATGATGTCACAATACCAGCTCTGGGAGGCTGAAACATTTCACACTATTTATTTGTTCAGTTTTCTATACTGTTCTCCCAGGGGAGCTAAGAACAGTTTACAGGAATTTAATCAGGTATTCAAGCATTTTTCCCTGTCTGTCCTGATGGGCTCACAATCTATCTAATGTACCTGGGGCAACAGGGGGATTAAGTGACTTGCCCAGTGTCACAAGGAGCAGTGAGGGTTTGAACCCACAACCCCAGGGTGCTGAGGCTGTAGCTTTAAGTTTCAAGTTTATTGTAGATTTGATTGATCGCTTATTCAAAATTCTAAGCGATGAACATATCAGTAAAATTACAAAATTTAAGGGGCAACAAAACAAACAAAGAACTAAACCTTACGAAACATATTGGAGACTAACTTTACAAACATATTAAAACAAGAGGAAAGGATGGGAAAAGAAATACAATAGTTGATAGGAGAAAAGACAATTATGGTAAAAAAGACAATAGGAAGGGAGAGATCAATGAACCTCAAAGAAGTTATGGAATTGGAATGACTGCACCACTGCACCACACTCTTCTGGGCATCCAAATGGCAGATGAGATTTAATGTGGACAAATGCAAAGTGATGCACATTGGGAAAGAATAACCTGAATCACAGTTACCAGATGCTAGGGTCCACCTTGGGAGTTAGCGCCCAAGAAAAGGATCTGGGTATCATCGTAGACAATGCAATGAAACCTTCCGTCCAATGTGCAGCAGCGGCCAAAAAAGCAAACAGAATGCTAGGAATTATTAAAAAAGGGATGGCTAACAAGACTAAGAATGTCATTATGCCCCTGTATCGCTCCATGGTGCGACTTCATCTGGAGCATTGTTTTCAATTCTGGTCCCCTTATCTCAAGAAAGATAAAGTGGTGCTAGAAAAGGTTCAAAGAAGAGCGACCAAGATGATAAAGGGGATGGAACTCCTTTCGTATGAGGAAAGACTAAAACGGTTAGGGCTCTTCAGCTTGGAAAAGAGATGGCTGAGGGGAGATATGATTGAAGTCTACAAAATCCTGAGTGGAGTAGAACAGATGCAAGTGGATTGATTTTTCACTCTATCAAAAATTACAAAGACATGGGGACACTCGATGAAGTTACAGGGAAATACTTTTAAAACCAATAGGAGGAAATTTTTTTCACTCAGAGAATTAAGCTCTGGAACGCATTGCCAGAGGTTGTGGTAAGAGCGGATAGCGTAGCTGGTTTTAAGAAAGATTTGAACAAGTTCCTGGAGGAAAAGTCCATAGTCTGTTATTGACAAAGACGGGGGAAGCCACTTCTTGGCCTGTATTGGTAGCATGGAATATTGCTATTCCTTGGGTTTTGGCCAGGTACTAGAGACCTGGATTAGCCACCGTGAGAACGGGCTACTGGGCTTGATGGATCATTGGTCTGATCCAGTAAGGCTATTCTTATGTTCTTAACCAATAGAGCTACGTTTATTAGTCCATAATAAAGTCCAACAAAGAGAAGCGCTCTCTTCTGTTGTAGTCCCAACTAAAATCCCAGTTTCGGCAAATGCCTTCCTCAGGGGACTAGTGAGCCACTTATTATGCACATACACTAGAGAAAATCCACCGTGTTGGCGCAACAAATATTGAAGTGCGTATTCATTAGGGATTTCCTCAAAACCCAACTGCCTAGAGGTCCCCCCAAGACAGGTTAGAGAACCACTGCTATAGGATGCTACGGTTTTGTAAAAGGGGAGGGGGTTCTTTTCCAATTCCTGGGGGAGTAGCATTTGCAAGCACCAAAAAACAGCCAAAGCTTTCAGCATTAAAATGAGGAAATTTGTATATAATCACTAAATAAACGAGCTTAAGATGAAGGAATGACTAAATCTGGCTATAATATGAATTTTTGTGGAAAGAAGCAGGGCTCATGGGTTATTCATCACGTCTGCACAGCTGGAACATATGGGATCTCTGCAGCAACTGCCGCAGTGAAAGATACCACTGGCCAACTTTTTCATGATTTCTGTTTAAAACTCAGCCCATACCTGCTGATGGATTAAGGAACCACAGCTCCCACTCCTAGCCTTCATGCATATTAGAAGAGTTATCTTTATTAACTGGGGGAGGGGGGGAGTGGTGTGCACACACCGCTAGACTAATAAATTCCCACAGACACAGGGCTTGGAGAGAAGCTGCACCAGTCTGGTTGGAAATTAGGTATAGCAGACATGGTACAAAAGGAATAGTTTATAACATATTAAGCTTCTGAAATTTCTGGAATTGATTTATGCAGAGGAAACTTGGGATTACCAGTAGTTATATACTGGGAGTGCAATTTTAGATGATGTTT
This sequence comes from Geotrypetes seraphini, assembly GCF_902459505.1. Lineage (NCBI taxonomy): Eukaryota > Metazoa > Chordata > Amphibia > Gymnophiona > Dermophiidae > Geotrypetes > Geotrypetes seraphini. The sequence goes on along the minus strand of NC_047094.1, from coordinate 100,887,699 downwards.
AACTGGTATCCATTTTAACTTTCTCCAGACTGGGAATTTTTTCCTGGTAATAACATTCCATGAACCAGTAGAAAAGGCTTAACATGCTAAAACTAATCCAGAAAGCACAGACCAATGTCTAAATTCTGCATTTCTTTTTACTTTTATACCTGAGACAAGGTAAATGTTAAGCTTCTCTGACAGCTGCTTTCATCATTATAATACAAAGCAAGTTGGGCAGTGTTCTTCACCATATCAAGCTAGCACCGTCCCATGACATCCAAAGTGAAAATATACAGCACAGACAGCTGAGGAAACAGCTGCAATCTGAGACTCTCACAATACGCATACAGCAAGAACAGCTGATGCGAGACTTCAGGAGAGGAGGCAGGAACATCCTGAAACACTCACAGTATGCATACAGCACAGACAGCTGAAGACAGACTTCAGGGGAGGAGGCAGCAACATCCCGAAACACTCACAGTTTACATACAGCATGAACAGCTGAAGAGAGTTCAGGAGAGGAGGCAACAACATCATGAAACACTCACAGTATGCATACAGCACGGACAGCTGAAGACAGACATCAGGGGAGGAGGCAGCAACTTCCTGAAACTACTCACAGTATGCATCTGGCGTGTCAAAGCAGCTCCTGATTGGTGTAGCCTGACTTTAGTAACAGGAAGAGGCGGTCGGAGCATACCGCGAGTGATTTTCTGCACCCACCGGCGCCCCTGCTGCCCTCTGTTTGGTTTTTAATAGCTGATTGTACTTAATAAACTCTACCGTATCTCACGATGAAATGTACGGTTCCTTCCCCACTTTCTTTCCTTTGCATATTTGTCAGGGGGTTGTTTGCCTTGTTTGTTTGTTTTTTTGATACATGTGTCAATCACCAAAGGTGCCGCTTCCAGACTCACAGCTTGACAGGACCCTAGCTTCCGGAAATGTAGGCCAGGGTTTAACAGGCCTACATTTCTGGTACCTAAGGGCCCATCAGAATCACAGCCAGTGGCACATAGTGACGCCAAAATCCAGAGCTGCCCCTAACCACACCCACTTTCGGGCCCTGGCGTCACCATGGCCATTAGCCACCAGGGACTGGTCCCAGAGGCCATGTAGCAGCACCTTCTTTTGTAATTACTTTTTAATTGGTTTTAAATGACATGGTCAATTATCGCACGCTACTAGTAGGCTTACCCGCAAAAACCGTCTCCCGTCTCCAAGGCGTGCAAAACGCTGCAATCCAACTCCTGAAAAACCTGGGCTTCCGCAACCACGTCACGCCTGCACTAAGATCCATGCACTGGCTACCTATCCGAAAATGATGCGCCTTTAAAGCCCTGGTTCTAGCTTTCAAGACATTCCACAAGATGACACCAAGCTACATAGCATCAATACTACAAATTTATGTCCCCAACCGATCACTGAGAACCCAAGCAGAAAAATGGCTAGCCATTCTACCCGGACGCTCACTCACATCTGAAACTGCCCGGAAACGCTCTTATTCCCATTTCATACCCAGATTATGGCACATCATCCCCTCATCTGTCAGATCTTTAAACAGTCTATGGAACGTCAGGAAGGCCTTGAAAACCTTCCTCTTACAAACCCAGCTCCTTAGCTTACATCTGCATCCCTGACTGACCCTTATGGCAGTCCACTGGACCAAAAACCAACCATACTTCAATGATGCACAAACCTACAAAGCTATTTTACCTTATGTTAGGCTATGTCCATACGGAAAATGATGTAATTTAAACCACCATAGGCTCACGTCTTTTCGGAAAATGCTGAAATTTTAAAATCACCATATATCCACTAAGTCTATATTTCCAAATCTGTATGCTATCACTATACTGTAAAAACTGAAATTTATACCTCTATGTATACCAAGTTTGTTTTTCCCACCAAAGTTTGTCCTGCTTATACTGTAAATGTAACCCATTCTGGGCTCCTTTGGGAGGACGGGCTAAATAAATGCAGTACTCGGAGAGACCTCCCCAGGAAAGAGACTTGGGAGTACTGGTTGACAAGTCGATGAAGCTGCCGCGCAATATGCGGCGGCAGCGAAAAGGGCGAACAGAATGCTTGAAATGATTAAGAAGGGGGATCACGAATAGATAAGAGAAGGTTATTATGCCACTGTACCGGGCCATGGTATGCCCCCACCTGGAATACCGCATCCAACACTGGTCGCCGTACTTGAAGGACACAGTACTACTCGAAAGGGTCCAGCGAAGAGTGACTAAAATGGTTAAGGGGCTGGAGGAGTTGTTATACAGTAAGAGATTAGAGAAGCTGGGCCTCTTCTCCCTTGAAAGACGAGACTGAGAGGGGACATGATCGAGACATTCAAGATAATGAAGGGAATAGACTTAGTAGATAAAGACAGATTGTTTACCCTCTCCAAGGTAGAGAGAACGAGAGAGCACTCTCTAAAGTTAAAAGGGGATAGATTCAGTACAAACGTAAGGAAGTTCTTCTTCACCCAGAGAGTGGTGGAAAACTGGAACGCTCTTCCAGAGGCTGTTATAGGGGAAAACACCCTCCAGGGATTCAAGACAAAGTTAGACAAGGTCTTGCTGAACCAGATCGTACGCAGGTAAGGCCAGTCTCAGTTAGGGCACTGGTCTTTGACCCAGCAGGATCAGACTACTAGGCACGATGGACCACTGGTCTGACCCAGCAGCGGCAATTCTTATGTTCTTAAATCAGATAGCGCACCTTAATAAAAGGACCCCACAGTGAATTACAATAATCTTCCAAAAATTAAACAAACAAATATGCTTTCAGTAATTTCCTAAAATGTAAATAAGCCATGCAATTCAGTGTGTATGTTTTGTATCTCATTATTAAGCATATGTGGCTTTTTCTAGCATACGTAATGGTAAAATAACACATGATTTTTTGCCTTTTCATGCGTGTTAAAAGCCAAATAATGTCCCTTAATGCAGGTTGGTAGCTACCCCATAATGTGTAAGGAAAATCTATTTGATTTGATTTTTTAGTTGTTTTTTTTTTCTCTCTCTCCTGATCTACAAGAAATATTTGTTCAAAGCACTTTTGTTATTACCCCAGGGTACAGTACATCAGATAAGACGGCACCTTTTGTTATGAGGAAATAGACGCTGACCGTGTGAAATGGCTTCACAATGTTCTGTTCTTTACTTTAAAAAGCTATTTGAAAATTACAATGTTAATCTGTCCTCAGATTGTTACTGTTCTGATAGCTCCTTGTTGGTTGCCATAAAATAAGAAATTTAAAGTATCTTTCTAAATGGATTTAAGCACCATGTAATTCAAACTTTTGACAGAATTTAAGGAGGAAAACAGTGATAGATGACATTTGAAATGTACAAACTGTGAGACCCCTTAGTAGGGCAACAGAATATGGGCTGAGGATGTGTATCAAAAAGAAAGGAGTAATGTGTTTCAGGAGATGTGGACACTGCAATATAAATTAGGTTGGACATTCCAGAAGACTCCAGAGCAAATAAGATATAACAGGAAGTTATTCACTTTTAAGATCAACGCTGGGGATCCTCCAGAACTTGATCTCGGAACTCGGACCACGAAGGTCTCAAAGTTCTTCTGGGAGGTAGGTGCACTTTTAGAGCTCTAACTTCTGCCTTTCTCTTGGTATGTGGCATAGTCTAAAGCAGTGGTCTCAAACTCGCGGCCCGGGGGCCACATGCGGCCCGCCAGGTACTATTTTGAGGCCCTCAGTATGTTTATCATAATCACAAAACAGTTTCTTGATCATATGTCTTTTTAGCTATAAATTATAATATTATTATTAAGACTTAGCCAAAAGGAAAGATTTATAAACTATAAAGAGTTTTACCTCATGCAAAATTGTCATTTCTTTAATAAGACATTAACTATTTTTTCTGAGGCCCTCCAAGTACCTACAAATCCAAAATGTGGCCCTGCAAAGGGTTTGAGTTTCCACTGGTTTAAAGGGAACATTTTCACAAAGCTCACTATGACAAACCGTGGAACTCTTCACACCTCCATCTTGAAACACCTCTTCAGACTCACATCCTCTCATTAATCCATTCTTATGCATTTGCGCTGCAATTTTGGTTTTGGTTTTTTATAATAGTCTCTACCATTTTGCCTGGCACCAACATCAGACTCACTGGTCTATAATTTACCAGATCACCTCTAGAACCCTTTTTAAAAATTGGCATTAAATTTGCCACCATCCAGCCTTCTGGTACCATGCTGAGTTTCAAAGATAAATTACTAATAGCTCGGCCTCAGCTCTCCCTCTGACATCACATTCGGGTCCCGCGACCAGGAAGTGACATCAGAAGGAGAGCCAAAGCCAGTGTGAACAGCAGGTTGGAGCTGCTGCTCACTCAGGCGAAGAGCTAGGTACGGGAAGGGGAAATGCAGGCACACGCAGCTGGGGATAGGTGGGAAGGAGCCGGGGGGGGGGGGGGGGGTCAGAGAGGAGGAGAGGTGCCAGCAACCCTACCAAGACAGCGCCCTGGGTGATCCATCCCCCACCCACCCTTACCACGCCACTGAATGACCCCCATGCCATTCCCTCTTCCCTTTCACATCACTATTGTCATGTCACTGTATTTTCAAGTACCACCATCCTCTGCCTATGCCTGCTCATATTCAGTTTTGGATCTGAAAGACTGGAATTTCCAAGACTGGTGAGGAAATGTATTAATGCAGGCCTGCCGGTACTCGAGGGCCGAATCCAGTCGGGTTTTTGGGATTTCCCCAGTGAATTTGCATGAGATCTATTTGCCTGCACTGCTTCCATTGTGTGCATATTGATCTCATGCATATTCATTTGGGAAATCCTGAAAACCTAGACTGAAGTTGTGCAGGCCTACATTAAGGGGTCCTTTTACTAAGGCGTGCTAACCAATTTAGCGCACGCTAAAGATTATGGCAATTATATTCTATGGGCGCCTGATCATTTTGCGCATGATAATCTTTAGCACACACTAAATCAGTGTTTTTCAACTTTTTTACACCTATGGACCGGCAGAAATAAAAGAATTATTTTGTGGACCGGCATCGGTCTGTGGACTCGCGGTTGAAGAACACTGGGCTAAGTCGTGGGCCAGACCCCACCCATCTCTACCCAATCTCTACCCCAGACCCTGCCCCCAGAATAGTACTAATTGCACCTTGCACGTCCCGTGCCTCATCTGGAAGCCTTCCCTCTGATGTTGCAACGTCAGAGAGAAGGCTTCCAGTTCAGGCGCAGGATGCCTGTAGGAGCCACTGCCCGTGGCTTTGTGCACTGAACCAGTTAGGAAGCGGGAGCTGGCTCAAAGATAACTCCGCATCGATTGCACCGTGGACCGGCGGTTGAAGAACTCTGTTTTGGGCCTGATGCACGTGCTGGCCCTGTGGACCGGCACTGGTCCATGGACCGGTGGTTGAAGAAGTAAAAGGATCCCTAAGTGCAATAAAAAGGCATCAAACCTTATATTTCTCGTTTGCTGATGGAACTTTATTTCCTTGCATTCACCAGGACTAACACAGTGGGGTCCTTTTATCAAGCCACGCTAGCGGGGTTAGCGCATCGGACATTTCATCACGCGCTAACCCCCGCAGCCGGCTAAAAAACGAATGCCTGCTCAATGCAGGTGTTAGCGGCTAGCGTGGCAGGCGGTTTAACGCACATTAAACCCCCCTACCGCAGCTTGATAAAAGGACCCCAGTATGTTTATGAGTATTTATATAATAATAATAATTTATTTTCTTGTATACCGCCCTGCCAGTTGTTCTGGGCGGTTCACAAGAGAAACTGAGACAGTTCAGTGAAGAAATACAATTCAAAAAACATGTTCCTAATTTAAATACTACAAACAAACACAGTCCCTGAGAGAGAAAATAAAGAAACAAGCGAATGGATTCAAAACTAATCAATTATAACCATCAATTGAACCCACTCTTTAGAATCACAATCCAAATTCATCTACTAACCCAATAGTCTATCACATAAATTATTAAAATAGTCATATAAATTCATTAACAGAGCATTTGTTCAACATTTTATTAATATATATATCACCATCAATAAATTAAACAGACAAACATATAAACATATACACAGACACTAGACAAGGCACAGGAATTAAATTATTCATAGTGTTCATATATTTTCATCAGATATTTCATCAGTCACTTATCTCAAATAGATCCAAACTACGGCTTAGGTCAGCATAATTCATCTTAGTTCATCTTCCATCCTTTGATGACAAGTCCAATGAAACATCAAGAACAAATTGAAATCCTAGGCCATCCAAAACTATCTGAAGGTCAAGCGTCCACAAGTTCAAAGAGTCATGTGCAAACTGTTCCCAAATTCATCACGATGAGCAAAGTGCAAGTGCAAGTGCAAAATTAAATACAACATCAATACAAAAAATACAATTCAGTTAAAATGCGAATACCTAATTAAAATACACCATCGTTATCATACTGTTAAAAATTAACATTCTTGCTTATTAAATAGGTAAGTTTTCAATAATTTCATAAATTGAGATAAGGGCACATCCAGGGGTTCATAGACAAAGGCGCGCGCCGACAACTGAGCGCAAGACGGAAGTGCGCGCCGAAGAAAAAGAGTGTTTTTAGGGGCTCCGACGGGGGGTTTTGTTGGGGAACCCCCCACTTTACTTAATACAGATCGCGGCGGCGTTGGGGGGGGCTTGGGGGGTTGTAACCGCCCTCATTATACTGGAAACTTAACTGTTTCCCTGTTTTTTAGGGAAAAAGTGAAGTTTTCAGTAAAATGTGGGGGGTTACAACCCCCCAAGCCCCCCACAACGCGGCGCGATCTGTATAAAGTAAAGTGGGGGGGTTCCCCCCACCCACCCCACCCCCCGTCGGAGCCCTTTAAAACAGTCATTTTCTTCGGCGCGCGCCTCCACGTTGCGCTCAGTTGTCTGCGCGTGCCTTTGTCCTGGCGCGCTTTTGACCTGACACCCATCCAGGAGTTCTCTTCCCTGCTTGATATGCTAAATTCTACTTTACGGAGAGGGTGGTGGATGCCTGGAATGCGCTCCCGAGAGAAGTGGTGGAGAGGAAAACTGTGACTGAGTTCAAAGAAGCGTGGGATGAACACAAAGGGTCTAGAATCAGAAAATAAGATTAAATATTGAACTAAGGCCAGTACTGGGCAGACTTGCACGGTCTGTGTCTGTATATGGCCGTTTGGTGGAGGATGGGCTGGGGAGGGCTTCAATGGCTGGGAGGGTGTAATGGGCTGGAGTAAGTCTTAACAGAGATTTTGGCAGTTGGAATCCAAGCACAGTACAGCTTTGGATTCTTGCCCAGAAATAGCTAAGAAGAAAAAATTAAAAAATTTAAATTGAATCAGGTTGGGCAGACTGGATGGACCATTCGGGTCTTTATCTGCCGTCATCCACTATGTTACTATGTTAATGTCCTGTCCAGAAAGGTTTTATAACGACAGGGAAGATGAACATACCGGAGTTTCTTGTGCATTTATTTGACTTGGCTAATTTCAGATAACATACCAGATAAGAAGGCAATAAACCAAAGAGTGCCTCTTAACAAATGCACCCAAATTTAAAAATCACTCTGGTCTCAAATGGAAGCCAATGCAATCTAGTATAAAAAGAATTTACGTGGTCATATTTCTTTAGACCAAAAATCAGACGGACAGCGGCACTTTGAACCAATCGAAGTCTTAATGAAGTCTTTTTTTTGTTAACCCTAGATAGATGATGTTACAATAATCCAGGGTAGACAGTATGGTAGACTGCTGTTCAATATAGCACTGTTCAGAATACAGAGGAAAAATTCAGTGCATGTGTGCACGGAATAAAATCCTTTGGAATATTCTGATTGCCATAAGATATGATGGCTACATTAGAGCAGGCTTGAAAAAGTGGCTGCTGGGAGGTATAGTATATATGTGATAATGAATAATGGAATGTGTTTGCCTGGATTACTCAAAAGTACTCTTAATAGATGAGTTTAAGACAGCAATCTGCTTTAGAATTGAAACAGTAATTATGTTTGAAATCACGTACAGGACATGCTGTCCTATCGAGGCAGCAGAAAATTGGGAACAAATTTGTCTCTGAGGTTATGAAAGTTTTGCACATATAATCCAGTCTGAGACTGGAAGATGTGCAAACACTTACCTGTCAATATTCAAAGTCATATATCAACGTAACGCCCATCATTATCTGATAAGCAACTTAGATGTTCAGTGGCACTATCCAGACAGTGTCACTGAATAGCCTTACCCACTAGGGCAGTCCAGAAGCAGATGAATGCTAATGGAGGTTAAAGAAGTCATTTATCTCATTTTTGTTATTTTTATATTATGTGCTATTTAATTGTGTATTTCTGATACTATGAGGCTCATTTTTAAAAAAGATAGATTTCCAAAAGACATCATAAACCGGCACTTTGACGTCTTACTGGTCAAAAGGCCCAGATTTTGTATAAGACGCCTTTGACGGGCATCCTATACAGAATCGGGCTTACACCCGACCCAAAATAAACCTAATTCTGTAACTGACGTCCATGTTACAAGCGCCAGTTACAGAACAGGATTACTGTAGATGCGGCCGCTACACTTATCACGGTAAGGGATCTCCCTGCCGTGATAAGTATAGCAGCTGCCAGTCCCCCCCCCCAAAAAAAATGATCGCAGCAGGAGGGAGTCCAAACCTTCCTGCCGGTAGAGTAGGCCCCCACCCTCGACAATCGCCAGCAGGAGGGTGCCAAACCCCTCCTGCCAGTAGTCCCCCCCCCCCCCCCGATGATCTCCGGCAGGAAGATGCTCAACCCCTCCTGCTGGAAGATGACCCCCCTCCTCCGTACTCCCACGGACTCCTCCACTAACACAACCCCTTCCGGACCCCTCCAACCTTAAAAAATTGGCCAGCCAGTCTTCCCACCGTCCGTCCAGCAGGCCCGCTTCCATCGAAATGAGGCAGGCCTGCCCCTCTCCGGCCCATCCCACAGCATCCTAAGGTCTGATTGTCCCAGGCGCCTAAGGCCCCTCCTATGGGCAATCATCGGGGAGGCCTACCGGCAGTAAGGGTTGACACCCTCCTACTGGCGATCGTCGGGGGGTGGGGGGCCTACCGGCAGGAGGGGTTGGGCACCCTCCTGCCGGCAATCATTCGGTGGGAGACTGGCGGCTGCAGTTGCAGCCGCTATACTAATCGCGGCAGGGAGATCCCTTGCCGTGATAAGTATAGTGGCCACGTCTACTTACAATGTAGACCAGCATAAATAAAACAAACTAAAGTAAAAACAAGTGAAATAATAAAAACAAGTGAAATAATAAATAAATTCCAGACAGGCAAAGTGATGGAGCCAGTAAGATAAAACTCAAATGTAGGTCAACCAGGCTCTCTGACCTCAATGCCGGAATAGCATGGCAGGTAACTTTTGCACAATGGATTAGGACCGTTCTCACACAGTTTCCAGTGATCACCGCAGGGCCTTTCAGCTCAGAGGCAGGACTGCGCCTTCAGCCGCGTATTTTGGGTGCCTTCAAAGGCCGCCCTCTCCGTCAATGCACAGCTTCCAAGCTCTCTCTGATGTGCCACCCTCTTTCTGACAAGCCGCCTGCAGGGAAAAACGATCCCCTGCCATCACCACTTTCCATTGCACTGCGCCACAGCATATTATCAAGAAGAGGAGCGCAATCCTTCGGCGACATCACAGCGGCTGAAACAACTGTGTCCCGGATACAAAAGGCTGGTAGGATGCCAACTACCATTGCAGTATAATCTCGTTATAAGGGACTTGCTTATAACGGAACCTCGCCTATAGTGGACAAGGTCCGCTGGTCCCGGCCGAACACCATTATAAACATACAGAAAATCATCGGATATAGCGGACTCGCATATAACTGACTTTCGGATATAACTGACATCCAATTTGGACCCCAGAGCCGCTTTTAGCTGTAGTTTTCTTCGGCTATAACGGACATGCAGGCTCCGCCTACAAGGCACGTGGCATGCCAGTGATATAGTATCAAAATGCAGCCCAGAAGAAAATGACAGTATTTTTCTTTCCAGTACAGTACGACATAATGCTTTAGAACACAGTTCCTCAACCGCTGGTCCGCAGAAAATTTCTGCCGGTCCGCACAGGGCCGGCAAGATCAAGTCGGCAGTTAAATTTCCTGCCGACTGCGGTTCCTGCTCACTAATGTTCCTCCCAGCCTCAGGCGATTAAGACAGTCTGCCGACGTCGGGGCCTTCCCTCTCTGAGTCTCGCCTGTTCGGAAACAGGAAGTTGAAACAAAATAGACGGGACTCAGAGAGTGAAGGTCCCAATGTGGCAGCCTGTCTTGATCGCCGCCCCTGCCGAGTTACTGAAGAGGGCCGCGGAGAGAGCGGCAGATTCAGGTGCAGGTGGAGGGAGATGGTCAGCGTGTGCGAGCAAGATCCTGGGGAGCCTTCACAGTGACTTCCTCCCCTCCCACCAGCTCTTCTACTTGCCAGGGCAGTGATTTACCGGCAACTTCCTGCAGGCAAGTACTGAGAGCTGCTGGAAGGGGAGACAGCCACTGTAGGAGGCAGGGAAGCTGCTGGATAAAGGGAGAGTTGTTACTGGACTTGGAGAGAGTTAGAAGGAGAGATGCTGCTGGGAGGGGAGGAGGGAAAGGGATGGGAAGAGAAGAGAGTTAATGTTGGATAGAGGGAGGAGGGAAGGGAGAAGGAGAGATGCTGCTGGAAGGGGAGGAGGGAAAGGGATGGGAAGAGAGTTGGATAGTTAATGTTGGTTAGAGGGAGGAGGGAAGGGAGAAGAGGAGATGCTGCTGGGAGGGGAGGAGGGAAAGGGATGGGAAGAGAGTTAATGTTGGATAGAGGTAGGAGGAAAGGGAGAAGGAAAAAAAGGAAGGAGGGAAGGGAGAAAGAAAAAAGGAAGGAAACAGCTGGCAGGGAGATTACAGGAGGGGAAGGGGGTCAGGGTGGAATGGAGAGATCAGATAAGGGAAAGGGGAGAGAGAGGAATGAGAAAGTAAAGAGACATTGATGCTGGAAAGGGGGGCAGCAGAGAAATGAAAGAGGGATAAAGATGCTAGATCTGGTGTAGGAGAGATAAAAATGAAGAAGGCAGTGAAGCTGGAATGAATGATGTCAAAAAGGAGAGGAGGAACAGGCTGGATGGACAGGGAAGAGGGGCATAGAAAGAAGTCAGATACATATGGAAGGGGGAGAGGGCAGACATTGGATGGAATGGGCAGATGCTGGAAGGAAAAGAGTGAAAAGAAGATGAAAGCAGAAACCAGAGACAACAAAAGGTAGAAAAAAAATAATTTTATTTCTATTTTGTCATTAGAATATATCAGATTTGAAATATATATCCTGCTAGAGACATAACTGGAGACTGCAGTATTCTGTTAGCATGATATTTCTATGTAGCATTCTATAATAACTTGACTTGTTTTGTGTTTTTGATAGTAGAGAGGATATATGTGAAGAGGAGGGGAGACAGGGGTTTTGTTGGTCCGTGCTCTGTATATTTGTATTTATAAAATCATAATTGTTCAAAATATTGTTTCTTTATATACTTTAATAAAATACGTTCAATATAAAATCATAATTGCGGCTTGTGCAGATGGGATCAGATGGTTTGCGGGGACCGAGCTCACGGAGATGGGGCGTAAACGGGGTTTTTAAATTTTAGTCCTAGTAGTTTGCCGGTCCACAAAATAATTCTTTTATTTCTGCCGGTCCACGGGTGTAAAAAGGTTGAAGAACACTGCTTTAGAACATCTTTTAGTGTTCTGGTATGGAACGAAATGATTGCAAAACCAATGTTTTGCTGAGTTTTGTTCTTGATGTTGCTGGTATGGTTGTGCAGTGACTGTTGTTCATTGACTGAACGTTGTTTCAAGCTGACCTAAATAAAGTTTTTAAAAAAAATGCAACTCTGAATATAACAGATTCTGGATATAACGGACCATTTTCCAGGTCCCTTGAAGTCCGTTATAACGAGATTATACTGTATAACCACTAGGCCATGGAACTAACAGTCGGACTCAGGGAAATAGAGCACAGAGCACTGATTTAATTTGTATATAAGGATTTCTATGCCTATGAGGTTTACCCTGCTATACCTGTCACCTGTCTCTGTAGGGCAGAGGTTGGGATCTGAGGCCTTTTCCGCCTCATCTTTCATTTTATTGGTTGCTCTGCTTCTCTGGGCACTTGTAATGGCCCTGTTTTAGTGTTTGTGATACACGTTTGCACCTGTTTTGTTTCTGTTCATAAGTAGAAATGTGTTTGGTTATTACATATCTGTCTCTATGACAGCTGCAGATACTATGGCCAGTCCTAATGGAGCTGCTCCCGGTGCAGATGATCGAGGCAAACAGCGTGCAAGAATTTAAGAGCAAATGGGATGCCCATGTGGGATCCCTTAGAGGGTTAAGCCAAGGGAACCTGTCACCGGGAGTGGGATCCCTAGGATAGTAGACTTGGGGGTGGGTCAGTAGAGTGGGCAGACCTGATGGGCTATGGCCCTTATCTGCCGTCATCTTCTATGTTTCTATGTCTCTGGAGTAGTTTGGTGGGCAGTGCATTAGACTGCAGAGAAGGGGGGGGGGGGACCCAGGAACATATGCCACCCTAACTTCTGGTGGAAAGTGTGAGCCCACTTTACTGCCATATAAGCTATTGGGGTAGTAGACAGGTGGCACAGTAAGTTTTGGAGGGCTCACCATATAATGTATGGGAGTTATGGTGAGATGTGCACCTGGCACCCCTAATATGAAGTTCACAGTAGTGCTTCCTAGGGTGCTCTGTTGACATGTCTGTGTAGCTAGTCTGTATAGCTGGCCCCTCTTACTTGCAAGTGGCTTGTTTTTGATTTTTTTTCTTTAGAGGGGGGTTCAACAATGGCAAAAAAATTTAGACATTTAGCTTGACAAAACATCCAGCCATTTTTGAAAAAAAATAAGACATCTCAGTGAGTTCTAAAAATGGACACGTTCTCCACCCAATTTTGGGATGTTTTTCTCAAAACATTCAAAGTCAAGCTTAGATGTCCTATCAAAAATGCCCTTCCACGTCATCTTAATCATAATCTTATAATTTATACACACTGTAATTTACATGCATACGTATCTGCAACACTTCGGCACTAACACTCACCACCAGCTCTATGGCTGGTTTAAGTGTTTGTATCTAAATGCAAGCAGTGTCTCACTTCCGGCTCACCACACAATTGTTTCCCACGTACTCACCTTAATAGGACCCCCAGGGACCCCTGAAGAAGACTTTTTGTCAAAACGCGGACCGTGTTGGGTCCGGTATCCCTAGCGGACTAGGTCCTTTAAGGCTCTTATGTGGATGATTTACTTTTATGTGGATGGAGTTATTTTATGTGGATGATTTCAGTGTACCTTTGGAACTTTGACACTTTCAAATAAAGTCCATTTAGGAACATCGTCACTCCACAGAGTTTTTTTTTGTTTTCTCTGTATCTAAATGTTAAGCATAAATATACTCTGTTAGGTTAGTATTTTATAAAAGAAAGTAGGTCCCCAAGTTCAGGGCCTTAGCAAGGTATTTGGACAGTGCAGCTGCACAGGGTGCAATAGAGGCAGGGGAACTAAAACAACACTCCCTTCGTGGGTTTAGGCTGCAACAGAGTGTCTCTCTGCCCCTTCCTTCCAGCACACAGTGCGGAATCTCTACCCCAGAATCCACCTTTTTTCAAACCTTCCATTTGAGGGTTAAAGATCATGCTTAGCAAGCATAACAATGCTCTGTGGAGTAGAGTTACCAGATGGCCGGATATACCCAGACATGTCCATTTTGCCCCGGTTTTGAAAAACTTCCGGCTCGGGACCATATTGGGAGGGCATTTGTGCATGTCCTCCCAACATGGCTCCGAGCACGGGAACAGGTTGAGGGGGACGACACTGGGGTTGCGAGGCTGGGGCAGAATGGAGTGGAGCAGGGCGGGGTTGGGTGGAACTGGGAGGGCCTGGGGGCGGGCCATGGGTCCAGATTATACAGTAATAAAATCTGGTAACCCTACTACGGAGCCTTCCGCTCAAGCGTGTGCAGGCACTGACTACATAGCAACAGGAAGAGGAAGTACGCGTTAAAGGGGGTATGCACTGCAGCAGGAAGCCCCATGAAGCCTTGCTGTGCTCGCTAAACCTGATCTTTAACTCATAAATGGAAGGTTTGAGGAGAGGTGCATTCTAGGGGGAGGAACGGTAGGAAAGGAACAGACAGAGATGCTGCATTGTATGTCTGGGTGAGGCATGAAGGAAGCAGAGAGGTACTCTGGGGGGGGGGGGGGGGGATTACGCAATGGTGTGCAATTGCACGGGGCGCAGTTATAGCTTACTAGGGCTCTGCCCTAGTTCCTTGTTAGAATCAGCTCCTAAAAGCGCCCAATTATAGAACTGCCCTGTCTATATTAAAGAAAATACACTCCAAATAAAATGTAGCTTTAACAAATGGAAAATTACACAGAGAATAAGATTGAAAGGAGCAACACCACAGAGCTCCTGAATGCTACATGCAAACCAGTGAATCCTCTTCATTCTGGCCTTTTGTTCACCCCGTCTTCTGTTGCTTTCCCCCTCCCCCTCCTTAAACACATTACATGCTAAGAGAGCACAGTAGCCCGGGGAGATGATATTTTGCCATCGTCTGTGCTATTAATGCAGTTAAAAACTCCTCAGACTGGAAAAATCAGACAGGAGCATCTTCCAGGTTCGCATGTGCCAGTTCCATCTGTTAAATCATTAAAGGCTAGGCTTGGCAGACTGGCTAGAGAAACACACATTTGTTTTCACTAGAGATATGAATAGTAAACGCACAGTCCCTATAAGCATCTTTAGGGGTTTTTCAATAACTTTTTTATTTGAAAACCAACCCATAGGAAACAAAAAATAATTGGAGAAGATACCATCTAACGTGATATAGAGGACAAAACTTCTAATTAAATTAAACGGTAGGCTGAATTTCGCTGCTGGGGTAACAAGGATGGCTTGCAGCCAATGCAGCCGGCTTTATACAGTAATTTGCTTTTTTTTTTTGTACCCTGTATCTTTACACATTGCACACAATGCTAGGCTTTTAATGTAGATTCTTAACAAAATCCGGATATTTAAATTTGATGGTATGACACAATTAACCTGTATTAGAAAAAAAGAACAGAAGGCTTAAACTAAATTGGCAGTGGTGGAGATGGTTAGTGGTCAATACAGAAGGATCGCAAACCTAGTCCTGGGGGGCACCCCAGCCAGTCAAGTTTTCAAGATATCCACAATGAATATGCACGAGAGAGATTTGCATACTATGGAAGCACTGCAGACAAATCTCTCTCGTGCATATTCATTGTGGCTATCTTGAAACCCTGACTGGATTGGGCGCCTCCAGGACTTGGTTTGGGAGCCACTGGGCCAATATGTTTATTCAGTGCTACTGACAATCCTGCTTATGCTATAACTCAGCACCTACAGTTTGGCGCCAATTGTATGTGTATGGCAGTGGCGTAGTTACGGGTGGGTAGAGGGCCACTGCCCTCCCCCTCTCTCCTCTGTGGCATCCCAGGATCTGCCCTATCTCTCAACCCCATCCCTACCCATGGTGAGTCCCCCCCAAACCCATTACACCTACCTGTCTACAACTCCAATAGCCCTTATGGTTTCAAGTGGCACCTATAGGGCAGTAGAGTGGGATTTTAGGGGGGTTTGGTGGGCTCACATTTTCAGTAAAATGTGGGGGGTTACAACCCCCCAAACCCCCATAACGCCAGCGCGATGTCTATTAAGTAAACTGGGGGGGTTCCCCAACAAAACCCCCCGTCGGAGCCCCTAAAAACTGTAATTTTGTGCGGTGCGCGCCTCCGCGCTGCGCTCAATTGTCGGCGCGCGCTTTTGTCTTTCACGCCGTTGTCTATGAACCGACTTAGGGCGGCGATCTAAAACAGGCATAAGTGCCCAAAAGGTATCCAAAGTGACCAGATAACCACTGCAGGGACAAACCCCCCACCCCCCCCACAACGCGGCACGATATCTATTAAGTAAAGTGGGGGGGCTCACCCCCACGCCCCCCCGTCGGAGCCCTAAAAACAGTAATTTAGAACGGCGCGCGCCTCCGCGCTGCGCTCAATTGTCTGGGCGCGCCTTTGTCCCGGCGCGCTTTTGACCTGACACCCCCTAAGTCATAACATATAAGTTCCATTTAAGCAGTCTTGTCAAACCTTCGATTATTCCTGCAGGACTAAGTCTAGGTTGGCCCACATCCCGCACTAACCACTCCTACAAAAATGCCCCTTTCTGCTCTGGGCGCACAGCGAAATTCAGAGGCCTAAAGTCTCTGGATATGTTTAAAACCCAGTTATGATTATCGGCACTTGGATGGCCTGTCTTTTAGATCGTCTAAGTCAAGGGTGTCAAAGTCCCTCCTCGAGGGCCGCAATCCAGTCGGGTTTTCAGGATTTCCCCCAATGACTAAGCGTGAGATCTACTGGCATACAATGAAAGCAGTGCATGCAAATAGATCTCACGCGTTTCATTGGGGGAAATCCTGAAAACCCGACTGGATTGCGGCCCTCGAGGAGGGACTTTGACACCCCTGGTCTAAGTGCTGGCTTGGCCGGATTTCCAGACGTATTTTTGTTTGATTAGGAGCCCCATAGCATTAGCTGCACCACAATATCTGTCATATTAACAGTTAATATGCAATGACTTCCTATGCATCAGCCGTAAGGCACAATCCCGACCCATTATCTATCCCATTCCATGTTAGTGCATGGTAATTTCTAAAATAATAGCTAATAGTTAAGGCCACGTTAACTGTTAGCACAGCACTGCATTAGCAAAAGCGGTTTTTAGTACAGGCCAGCGCACTGAATACTCTGCGCTGCTCCCAGCACTAATAGAGTTCCTATGAGCATCGGAAGCAGCGCAGAGCATTCAGCTCGCCGGCCTACACAAAAACCACTTCCGTGGTTTTGTAAAATTGGGAGGGGGATAGGTGTTAAGCATGTTAATTGCGACTTAGTAAATACCAGTAGGTCCCCAAATAGGGTCATTGATTCCTCACTTATTAGCAGATACACTTCTCCCTCGTTATTTGTGGGGGATAGGGGCAGAGCCGGACCGCGAATGGTGAAAAACCACGAATAACCGGCTCTGACCCACCCCCGCCTCCCTTCCGCCTTCCCCTGGCATCCCGGCCTTACCTGGTGGTCTAGCTGGTTTTTGGGGCAGGAGCGATCTTCCTACGCTCCTGCCCCGTGCAGATAGCCATTAAGAAATGGCTGTGGGGAATTCCCGTAGTCTCTGCAGAAAAAATTCTCCCATTAAGATCTGCTGAATACTTCTAAGGGTCTCAACCAGAATACTTCTGAGGACAGGATGCTAGGTGTGATGAACCATTGGTCTGCTAAGGGGTCTCAAAGTCCCTCCTCGAGGGCCACAATCCAGTTGGGTTTTCAGGATTTCCCCAATGAATATGCATGAGATCTATGTGAATGCACTGCTTTAAATGCATATTCATTGGGGAAATCCTGAAAACCCAACTGGATTGTGGCCCTCAAGGAGGGACTTTGAGATCCCTCTGACCCAATATGGTATTTTTTTTTTTTTTACTTTATTTAGTTTTTAATGCCAACAAAAATGCAATACAATTTACATGCAAATAATAATAATCAAATAAGCACTTATAAACAATCAGAATCTATACAAAAGATAAAAATTCCCTCCCCCATCCAACATTAACATCAGGAATAATACCAAAACAAAAGATATACCCCCCTCCCGCTCTCACCCCCCCCTGGATGTGTGGGTGCAATACAATGGAAAATAAAGATAAAGGTATTTCTTATGTGTAAGCTGACCTTTTCAGTCACCTCAAAAAACAAGGGAAAATGGAGAAATCTCTTCATCTTAAGGTTCTGTCTTAGACAGGGAGAAGACCTTTGGAAAAACATAGACAGTGTAAAGGGGTTGGTCACATGGGTCACGGCCCAATATTTTTGTGCCCCTTTTGAAAACAGGACCCTCAACATAAGAACATAAGCAGTGCCTCTGCTGAGTCAGATCAGAGGTCCATCAAGCCCAGCAGTCTGCTCATGCAGCGGCCCATCAGGTCCAGGACCTGTATAGTAACCCTCTATCTATACCCTTCTATCCCCTTTTCCTTCAGAAAATTGTCCAATTCCTTCTTGAACTCCAATACCTATCGCGTCCTCTGGAAGCGCATTCCAGGTGTCCACCACCCGTTGGGTGAAGAAGAACTTCCTAGCATTGGTTCTGAATCTGTCCCCTTTTAATTTTTCCGAATGCCTTCTCGTTCTTGTAGTTTTTGAAAGTTTGAAGAATCTGTCTCTCTCCACACTCTCTATACCCTTCATGATATTGTAAGTCTCTATCATATCCCCTCTAATTCTCCGCTTCTCCAGGGAAAAAAGCCCCAGTTTCTCCAATCTTTCAGCGTATGAAAGGTTTTCCATACCTTTTATCAAACGTGTCGCTTTCTTCTGAACCCTCTCGAGTATCGCCATATCTTTCTTTAGGTACGGTGACCAATATTGGGCGCAGTAGTCCAGATGCGGGTGCACCATTGCCTGATACAATGGCAGGATAACTTCTTTCGTTCTGGTTGTAATACCCTTCTTGATTATACCTAGCATTCTATTCGCTTTCTTAGCAGCCGCTGCGCACTGTGCCGACGGCTTCATTGTCTTGTCCACTATTACCCCCAAGTCCCTTTCTTGGGTACTCTCACTCAATGACAGCCCTCCCATCGTGTAGCTGTACCTCGGGTTTCTGTTTCCTACATGCAAGACTTTACATTTTTCTACATTAAACTTCATCTGCCATCTCGTCACCTACTCCCCTAGTTTGTTCAGGTCCCTTTGTAAATCTTCGTAGTCTTCTTTAGTCCTAACCCCATTAAATAGTTTGGTGTCGTCTGCGAATTTTATTACTTCACACTTCGTCCCTGTTTCTAGATCATTTATAAATACATTGAATAGCAGCGGTCCAAGCACTGACCCCTGCTGAACTCCACTCGTGACCCTCCTCCAGTCCGAGTAGTGGCCCTTCACTACTACCCTCTGCTTCCTACCTGCCAACCAATTCCTGATCCATCTGTGTACGTCTCCTTCCACCCCATGGTTCTTCAGTTTCCGAAATAGGCATTCATGGGGTACCTTGTCAAAAGCTTTTTGGAAGTCTAAGTATATGATGTCTACGGGGCACCCTTTGTCCATCCGTTTGTTAATTCCTTCGAAGAAGTGTAATAAGTTCGTCAGGCACGATCTTCCCTTGCAGAAGCCATGTTGGCTTGTTATCATAAGTTTGTTCCTTTCTAGATGCTACTCGATGCTATCTTTTGACAATGCTTCTGCCATTTTCCCCGGAACCAAGGTCAGACTTACCGGTCTGTAGTTCCCCGTGTCACCTCTTGATCCCTTTTTAAAGATGGGCGTAACATTGGCTATTTTCCAATCCTCCGGGATCACGCCTGTTTTCAAGACCTAATTTGCCAAAGTAGTTTTCCTAGGCTTTGAAAAATCCTCTGGAAATTTATCCTAAAAAAAAATCTATGGCTATAGGTAGAATTTCAGGTGTACCGTATTATAATAATGTAAAGAAAGCAGGGAAATCAACCAAAGCTAACATGTTGCTGATACCTTACCCTTGAAAACAACTCATTTTCAAAGTGTTCATTTTATAAACATGCAAGGTCGCGTACTTGAGCTTCAAAAATCCAAAAGAACGGAATCGTTTAGGGGGCAAAGTACTTCTGTGTACAAAAGAACAGCAGGACTTAGGGGTGATTGTGTCTGACAATCTTAAAGTTACAATGAACAGATAGAAAAGGTGACAGCCAAAGCCAGAAAGATTCTCAGGTGTATAGGGAGAGGAATGGTCAGTAGGATAAAGGAGGCAATATTGCTGTTGTATAAGTCTCTGGTGAGGTCCCATTTAGAGTTGAGAAGTGGCCTAGTGGCCTAAGGGGGCTATTTCAGCCCCTTTAGGTTGCTTCTAGAGGAGGGGCCTTAGGCGCCTGACTCAATCAGGACCTTAGACCCCTTCCTTTCTGAAGAGGCGGTCCTTCAAGGCAGAAGGGAATGGGCATCCCTCTTGCCTGATTTTCGATAAAAGGTATGGGGGCAATGTCAGGGGTGGAGGGTTCTCGAGTTGGGGGGGTCTGATACGAACCTCCCAAGCCCACTAGACCACCAGGATTTTGTGGGAGGGGGAGGGGTTATCGGAAGGCAGGGGCACTTGGTGTTGGGAATATCAGTGGGGTCCCGATTTTGATAGCTGGGGAGGGGGGTGCATGCATCGGAGGGATGCAGAAGTGCGCCTCTGCACCAGGCACCTCCTACCCTTGCTACGCAACTGTTAAGGCCCAATATTCAGTTGCTAATCTTCAACCTTAAAATTCATTGCTGAGCCAATCCAGCCTTTGGCATTGAATTGCCAGGTACAGAAATCCAGCTTTACCTGTGATTATATTTAACTAGTTAAGTGTCAAATATCACATCTGCTGGTTAAGTGCTGACTGCAGCCCCAAAATGGAAAAATTATGTTCTTACCTGTTAATTTTCTTTCCTTTAGACGCAGCAGATGAATCTAGAGACCAATGGGATAGCACACATCTACCAGCAGGCGGAGATAGAGAAACTGATTAACAGGTGGTCCTATTGGCTGGCACTCCTCCTGTATCTTCAGTATGCTCTATCTCCCAGCAGGTGATGGTCGCTAGTCAACTAGCTCCTGAATTCTGGCTGTGACTGGATAGTTATTTTCTCCTGTTGAGGTTTCTCTTCAGTGAGATGGCAATTTTATTTCTCCTATTGAGTTTTCTCTTCAGTGAGACAGGAGTGTCCGGCTGAATGGTGCCAGCTTTAGGGGTTACACCTGGGCCCCCCCAGGTCCCTGCCTCACCCTCCCTCCATTGCTAGAGGGTCTGACTGGGTCTCAGTTTTTTTCTTCTTTCCCTTCTCTGTTTAAAAAAAAAAAAAAAAGGGAGACCACAGTTGTTACATTCTGCCCTGTTAGTGCTGCACAACCTGCTCTTACTGGCTTCAACCGGCCCTAACAACAAGCTTGTGAGTATGTATGTGTTTTTTACTGTTGTTTGAACTTCAGGTTCTGTTTGGGAGTCTTAGTACTGTGGGTTCGGTCAACGTACATTTAAGGAATGGATATTTTGTTGAGGCTAAGTTTTATGACTAGAAATGCGTTGAGGGAGCACTTGGTTTCCTTGTTGGTTACAGCGCGGCAGTAGCGGTGCGATTTCATGCTCGCACTTGTTCTCCTCGTTGGGTTTCAGTGTAGCAGTAGTAGTCCTGTTTATTCCGAGGCTCTCTTTCGTTGGTGTTTGTCACGGCCATGTGCAGCTGATTGTGCAGGTGCCGGTTTATAGCAGCACGCATGAGATGGGACATGTTTTTTCCGGCGCTGTGGGAAGCACCGCACCGTTCTTCTAGTTATTCCCCGAGTCTGATTTTCTTTCTATGCAGGCCGCGGCAGGGTAAATTTTGCGGGGCTTGAATCCGACTATGTTTCTAGGAGTGTTGATGCAGTGGCCATGTGTCGGCGAGAATCAGGCGTGCGCTTGGGTCTCTGGATTCATCTGCTGCTGTTGCTAAGGAAAGCAAGTTTCAGCTTGGGTACTTACCAGGCATTTTCAGTGGCATTATCCTCTCCTCGCCATTTAAATAATTTTAAATATAGGGTCCTCAGGGCCCACAATTCAGACAGCAGCAATCAGTGTTTTTTGGCCACCATTGGCATTATCCACAGAAATTCAATGCCCGACCATGACCAGACTCCAACATAACTCTAATGCTACTCAGATGCTCATAGGAATTCTATGAACGTTGGAGCACAAACCTCTACTGCGGCTTATTAAAAGGGGACCTAAGTGTGATATTCAGCACTTAACTGACTGTAGTGAACTACATAGAGATAGGACTTAATTTTATGCATTCCTATTTATGTGGTTACCGAGGCCAGTTATGTGCTGACTCTGCCTTTGGAACACCCCCAAAATAATCAATTTCAAATTGGAATCTGACTCAACATTTTCAGCAGCACTTTTCTACTGATGAATTAACATCGAACAAGCAATTTAATTGGCCAGGGGCCACTTTTGGCCTTTTAAATCGCTCTGAATATCAACCCCCTAGATGTTCCCAGAAGCCGTTGTAAATCTCAATATTTAGAATGGTCAGCAAGCAGAATAGCCTGGAATAGACTACCTGAGTACATGCATCATGCCCCTTTCCTATGTTCAAAAGTAGGCTGAAAACCCACCTTTTTGAGATAGCCTTCAACTCATAAACCATGCTCACCACCCTAGCCAGCAGTTTAACCAACCCTGGCATCCTGTTTGTCTGTCGTGATTGTTTAGATTGCAAATTCACTCAAGTGGAGATTGTCTCCTTCACGGCTCTGTGCGCGTCTGGTAGCATTCTGGAGATGGTTAATATTAGTGGTAGTAGTAATAAAAGCCCACTTTTTGACGCTGTTTTTAAGTCCTAACGCCAGCCTTCTTGTGAAGCACCTATATCTGTTTGTCATTCAAGTTTCAAGTTTATTAAGATTTGTTATCTAAGCAAAATATCATATATTTCAATGCGTATAACAATATAACATTCTCTCTTTAATCCCCTACCTGAGCAGCGTGTATAGATTCACCCTTTTTGTCATGTCTATCTCCCATAATTAGATTGTAAGCTCTTTTGAGCAGGGACCGTTTCTTGCATGTTTAAAGTACAGTGTCGAGTGCATCTGGTAACACGATAAAAATTATAAGTAATAGTAGTAGAAACATAAATACAAATACATATTTTGGTCCCACCTTAGTCCTTGCCTAACCCAAGCCACACCCTTTTCTCACAATTTTCACATATAAAACCCAGCTTTCTAAACTCAGTATTTCTCTGTTTATTTGATATGTACATGTAAATGCCAGTTATTTACATTACATTACATTAGTGATTTCTATTCCGCCTGTGCCTTGCGGTTCTAGGCGGATTACAAATTATAAGAGATCTGGACATTACCGAGAGAATTGCGTAACAACGATTATCTAGAGAAATTACATAACAGTGATTCATGTACTTTACATGGTGTGGTAGAGGATTCAATTGTAAGAATTACATAGCAGAGAATCAAGTGATAACAGGATACAGTAGAGAATATCAGTATATACGGGTTACAGACTAGAAGTTACCTAATAATGACGTAAGAAGTTTGTTGGATAGTGAGGTAAATGCTTATATAGGAGTCAGAATATGTTTGGAAGGACAGGTTCTAGGAGAAGACTAATGTGTTATTCAATAGAGGGAGAGCTTGTGCGAAAGGGGAGAATATTAGTTGGTAAGGACGTGTTTTTTGAATAGAAATGTTTTGATTTCTCTTCGAAACACTTTGATGTCTGTTGTGTTGATCATTAGTTTGGTGATGGTGGGGTCAATTTTCGCTGCCTGTGTCGCTAGAAGGCTGTCGTATAGTTTCTTACGTCGGGTTCCATTATGAGGGGGGAAGGTGAATAGGTTTTGAGTTCTTCTTGATCTGGATGAGTGGTAGCGGTATAGGCGGTTGTTTAGGTAACAGGGGGCAGTTCCATGGGTTACTTTAAATAGTAGACAATAGAACTTGAATTGAGTTCTTGCTTTTATCGGAAGCCAGTGAGAGTCTACATAGGCGGGAGTGATGTGGTCAAATTTGCTGAGACAGTAGATGAGTCTGATGGCTGTGTTCTGAACGGTCTGTAGTTGTTTTATCATGTTGTTTGGGCATGGTAGGTAGAGGCTGTTGCAGTAATCCAAGGTACTGAGTGTGAGGGATTGTACAATGATCTTGTAGTGTTCTTTGATAAAGAACTTTCTTATTTTTCTTAGGTTTCGCATGGTGAAGAATGCCTTCTGTATGACTTTGTGTATCTGTGTCTGCAGAGTGCAGCGTCTGTCTAATTGTATTCCTAGAATTTTGAGAGTGCTCTGTATGGGATATTTGATTGCGTTTACTTCCAGTTCTGTTATAGATGGCTTTTGTTCCTTCTCTAGTAGTAGGAATTTGGTTTTCTCCGCATTCAGTTTCAGCTTATGGTTCATCATCCATTTTTCTACTGTTTCCAGTGTTGTTTTTAGGTGTCCATTGGAGCTGGGGTCTTGGATGTCAAATGGGAGAATGATGGTTATGTCATCTGCGTAGCTGAAAGAAGTTATATTTAGGGCGTCTAGGGCAGTGCCTAAGGAAGCTATGAAGAGGTTGAATAGTATGGGCGATAGTGGGGATCCTTGTGGTACTCCGCAGGGGTTTGTCCAGGGTTCGGATAAAATATCTTTTGACTTAACTCTATATGATCTTGTTTGAAGGAATCCTTGGAACCAGTTGTGAACTTTACCAGTTATTCCTATGGCATCTAGTGTCTGGAGAAGTATTGGATGATCTACTAAGTCAAATGCTGCTGAAAGGTCGAGTTGGATGATTAGTAACTTGTTTCCTTTGCTGAGGGCTATATCAAGTCGGGCTATATCAAGTAAAGATACCAGTAATGTTTCTGTGCTGTGATTAGCTCTGAAACCAGATTGAGTTGGATGCAGAATGGCAAATCATGAAACAGGTTTCTAAAATTACCATGTCTGTCTATTAGCATGGGATAAAATGTTCTAAAACACTTTTAAACTATTTTATTAAAACAAATGTGTCACAAACCCCCCAAAAATGTCCAAACCTCAGGGGAAAAAAAAAAAGCCCAATCAAATAATTTGGCCTTCTGTGCATTCTTAGAGAATATATTACTAAACACAAACAGTTACCTGCCACTATCTGCTACAAATCAGAATCTTGAACAGAGCAGGATTAATCCTGTGTTTGGTCCTAGACTAACAAGCACCGTGGGCCCCTTATTATAAGCATACGAGTACATACATTTTGTAACTGCAGGGGAAAACCTGCAGAGTAAAGCAAAGGCTTCTCCCGAGCATCCCCTATTAATGGAGGGGATGAGCCTGCAGCACTTGGCAGTTTCCACAACGGACCTGGTATTAGACCCAGCTGTTATTTAGGACAGGGGTCTCCAAAGTACGGCCCGCAGGTTACATCCGGCCCACGATATGATTTTATCCGACCCACAGAAGAATTGTGCACAAATGCACCCAGTGGACTTATATTCCAATGAGAATCTGCAAAAAAAACCAAAAAAAAAACCGGGGTGTTGATAAATTTCAAATACACTAATTAAAATTGAGTTCAAAATATACTGATATTCCATATTATGTTAATATTATTCCCAACTTTATTTAATACTGAATCATAATTGTATACTTCGTACTTGTTCGGCCTCGATCAACAGTGTCAATTTGAGGCGCTATAGGTAGCTCTGGCGCTGTGGCTAATCTTTAAATTGAATCAGGAAGTTCGTTTACCAATCTTTACGGTTAATTGTCCATAAGAATAATTGCAGTGGTGCAGTGTAATTTGTGATGAAAATATGAGAATTTGATGGTAGTGTTTGCCATCAATAATATACGATAATTTAATCTCACATACTTTGTAATCAGTTTATAAAATTTTCTGCTTTCAATAAAACTCATATCTAGAGTTTGTTTGTTTTTTTTACTACGGCCCACTGAAAAGTGATGAAGTACCCAATGCGGTCCTCGTGGTGAAAAGCTTGGAGACCCCTGATTTAGGAGACAGGGCTGAGCTGGGGGACCAGAAGTGAGGAGTCTTGCCTTCATGTCACCAACCTCTCTTGTGGCCTCGTGAGCAACTGGACCAAGGGAGGCTTTGACGGTACCTGTTGTGGTTTAAACTTTCTCAAGTGTCAAATTTTAGATCTTTTAATTGGCTGTTTGTCTTGTTGGGTAGGTGTTATCTTTTGTTTTAGTTTATCTCCGAGGATCTAGCCACCCTCCTGCTCCTCAGAAGTGGTTTTCTACTGCTACTAGTACTATTAATTATTTCTATAGCACTACCAGACGCACGCAACGCTGCACAGTCACAAAAAAGAAAAAAACAATCCCTGCTCGAAAAAGCTTACAATCTAAACAGGCAAGACAGACAAACAGGATGTCATGGATACAGTCAAGAGGAACAGTCAATCAGCAGGCTGGGTTGGAGGGCAGAGAAGTAGGATTAAGGATTGAAAGCTATATCTAAAAGGTGGGTTTTCAGTCTGCTTTTAAACAAGGGAAGGGGCTTGATGGCCAAACTCAGGTAATTTATTCCAGACATAGGGGACAGCTAGATGAAAGGAACAAAGTCTGGAATTGGCAGTGGAAGAGAAGGGTAACGTTAAGAGTGACTTATCTGAGGAACGGAGTTCTCTGGGAGGTGAGTAAGGAGAGAGAAGCGAGGAGAGATATTGAGGGGCAGCAGAATGAACACACTTGTAGGTCAGCAATAAGATCTTGAACTGTATGCGATGGCAGATAGGGTGGCATAAGTTAACTCTTGTTCTATTGTTGATTTCCTGCTGGTTTGAGTAGTTTGTCGTAGCTTTAGATGGAGGGGATACATGAGCAAAATATTTTATTGTTTAATTATAAGTCTAGTGAAATGGTGTGATGGCAGTGTTAGTCCACTTTCCAAGGTAATATATAGAACCTAGTCTTTAAGCCCGTTACATTAACGGGTGCTAGAATAGATTTGTGTGTCTGTCTGTCTTTCTTTCTCTCGCTCTCTCTCCTTGGCCGCTGTCTGTCTTTTTTTTTTTTTAAGCACTCCCCTCCCCCTAAAGCAGCCCCCTTTCCCTCTCTCCCTGGCCCACTGTTGTGCCATGCCTGCCTGCTCTGTGGCCCCCTTCTATTCCCCCCTCTCAGAGCAAAGCATGATTGCTGCCTACCCCCAGCACACCCCTCCCCCAAAGCAGGCCCCTTTTCCTCTCCCCTTGGACCCCTGTTGTGCCATGCCTGGCTGCTCCATGGCCTTCTGTTCCCCCCCTCCCAGAGCAAAGCATGATTGCTGTCTGGCCCCCAGTACACCCCTCCCCCCAAAGCAACCCCCTTTCCCTCTCTCCCTGGCCTCCTGTTGTGCCATGCCTGCTCTGTGGCCCCCTTCTGTTCCCCCCTCCAAGAGCAAAGCATGATTGCTGTCTACCCCCCAGCACACCCCTCCCCCCAAAACAGGCCCCTTTCCCTCTCCCCCTGTTGTGCCATGCCTGGCTGCTCCATGGCCCCTTTCTGTTCCCCCCCTCCCAGAGCAAAGCATGATTGCTGTCTGGCCCCAAGCACACCCCTCCCCCCAAAGCAGCCCCCTTTCCCTCTCCCCCTGACCCCCTGTTGTGCCATGCCTGCCTACTCCGTGGACCTATGCTATAAAGTAGAATTAGATATATTAAATTCATAACGGCATTCATAACCTCCCCTCCCCCCCATGGGAGAGTGAGTGGTTAGAGCTATAGACTCGGCACCCTGAGGTTGTGGGTTCAAATCCCATGCTGCCCCTTGTGACCCTGGGTAAGTCACTTAAACCCCCCATTGCCCCAGGTACATTAGTTTTTTTTATTTATTTATTCAATTTTCTATGCCGTTCTTCCAAGGGAGCTCAGAACAGTTTACATGAATACATTCATAGATTGTAAGCCCAACAGGACAGATAGGGAAAATAGCCTCCCCTCCCAATCTCCTGCCCCTCAGCATCATTAAATGGAATATAAGACATTGACACATCCCCCCCCCCCCCCCCCCCCCCCAAAAAAAAAAAATCTGCTATGGCTCAGTAACCCAACTAAGGATTACATTTCTTATATTGAAGCTGTTTGTCTTGGGGTGGGGAGCTGGTAACATCCTAGGAGGGCTGGTCCTTACCACAGCTATCTGGTCTCAAGGATCCTTGCAAATTAAGTTCTATACTGATGTCCCCTTGTGGCACTGGGATGTAACTCCTGATCACTATCCTCCTTGCACTCTAACTTGTCCCAAGTTTTCCGGGTCCCTTAGTCTCACACAACTCCTGTAGATTCTACAGATTTTATTACAAGGGCACTGTATCAAGTACACAACTCCTGTAGAATCTACAGGAGTTGTGTACTTGATACAGTGCCCTTGTAATAAAATCTATGTTGGCCACACTATGCGCTCCATAAAAATCAGACTAAATGAGCATAAATCTAGAGTACGCACAGAACGGGACACAGCCCCTTTAGACACTGGCAACTTATGGGCCATAACTGGTCTGACATCAGATGAAGAATCATTGATTCCGTCACAGTAGAGTGGGAGAGAGGTAATATTCAGAAAGCTTTAGCATATAAAAAACAAAAATGGATTTACAATTTGAAGACCTTAGTACCTACAAGGCTTAATGAGGAGATCGAGTGGCTATCCATATTATGATGACTGGATGTTCATCTTCTTGTCTGGTTCAGTTGAGCCCCGCACGGACGATGGATGACGTCACTTGTGGTCGTCGGGTGTCGTCTCCTTACATTTGTTGTGTGTGCGTGTGGCCAGCTGTATTTAATCCCCTTGATTAACAAACCGCGGCCATCTTTATAACATTAACTAGCTCCTGTGTTGGTAAGAAATACTCCAAATTGTTGTCGGGTCTGGGTGTCTCAGTTTTGACAATTGATTCTGTAAACTTAAAAGGGGCAGTCCAGTTGATTTAGGTTGTCAGTGCAAAGTGTTGATGTTAAGATAGTATGTTACTCTGTTACAGTTTTTCCTCGACCTGAAGAAAGTTTCCTTTGGTGAAACATGCATGTCGGGAGAGGAGAAGAATGGACAACATCACTCTAAGTTAGAGCTAAGTGATGTTCCATTAATTTTAAAGTATTTAAAATAAGGCAAAATATAAAAAAGCAATAAAAAGAAAAAAAACAAATGTGTTAATAAAGGTGGACCAACGAAGAGTTATATGGCCAGGGGTATGTACCCTTATGGTGGTCTGAAGGTCCATACATTTGAATAATAAATGACAGTGTATGTCTATAGAAAAGTTACTGAGACAACCAATACAATTACTTGATTATATGGATTAAAATTTATAAACATTAGAGGCTCTGGTAGAAACCCGTTTACAAAGTATTATTCTTCCCAATTAATATTTCCAAATTAATAAAGTCTCTTTGCTTATTTGTAAATGGGTTTCTACCAGAGCCTTTAATTCAGTAGCAAAATTAAATGAAATAACTATTTCTGAAGTTTATGGGGACGGAGGGGATTCCTCACGGGGACAGGTGGGATTCCTCATGGGGACGGGTGGGACTTTGACGGGGATGGGTGGGGACGGGTGGGATTTCTGTCCCTGCGCAACTCTCTAACCCTGAGCAGTAGCACCACCCACACAGTCCTAGGGACATCCCTGCCCCCCCCCCCTCCTGCCAACTGGCTCATCAGGGCATGATTCTGCCTTGGGAGCCATTGATTAACATACTGGAGAGGGCCCCTCTTAAACATCTGGGCCCTAGGTACATGCCTAGATTGCCTATGCTTCAACCCTGTCTTGATCATAACGAAGAGAGGGACAACCAAAGAAATAATGTTGATACCATCTTTTTCAACAAAACTAAAATGAAATAAGAAATGCTCTTATTGAAATAATCTGGTATTATGATGTAGCTCTCCTACAAATGCTATTGCGCACGGTACTGTGGGAACAAAACAAAGTTTAAACAACAATACAGTTTCTGACATTTTCAAAAGGAAAAACGGCAAGTTTCTTGCCATTAAAAGCTTTCAGGTAGAACAACATCTGTGCTTCAGATTATCCTGAACACGTTAGGTTGACAGCGCGGCCCCAAGGGAAGCTGCTCATTAATGCTCTGTGCATAAAATTTTAAAAAAAAAAACTTGCTGCACCTTTTCAAATCCATTTTGACTCTTTCAAGCAACTCTCCTGCAAAATAACTATTGTGTGGAAATAATACATTTTGAGAAGAATGCGAAAGCTATTAGAATGTCTCCGACTCCCTGCCTGTCAGGAAGAAAGGCTCAGTTTTTCACATGCGGACGGTATTATCGATGCAAGGTAGTTAGATATTTTAATAATAGGGTCTGAAAATGTATTTAGATTTGTATTGTGTGCTTCCAGTCTGTTCTGTTCTCATAACACAGGAACAATATTTAATACATTTTTCTCCACAGCACTCCCATCCAAATGAGAATTTAGAAGGCCAAACAATGAAAAGTGTAACTGAACTGTTCCTTCATGTTGCTCCACATTATTTACTGAGAAATCTGTCTGCACTCCACACAGGCCTCCACTTCAGCTATAATGGCTCTTGCCATTTAACTAATGTTTTTAATTTGTATAATCATCCCTTAAATAGATATTGTTTAACTGAAGCAGCTCACTAAAAAGATGATCCAGGAAGTGGCCTAGTGACTGCAGGAAAGAGCTGAGATTATTGCAGTTCTCTCTATAAGGGAATATTGCAAAAGGAAATCAGATGGCTTCATCTGATTCAAAATACTTCCATCAAAATCATTACCAACTCCAAGAACTATGATCACGTCACCCCTGTGCTTAAAAACGCCCATTGGCTTCCCATTCCTCATCGAATTACGTTCAAAATTGCTCTACTTACCTTTAAAACACTTAGGGCTAGATTCACTAACCTGCCTCTCCGTGCCCGAACAATGGCCGATCCGCGACAGGCCGACCAATTCACCAAGGCTCAACATGCAAATGGGGGTGATCGGAGGAACACCCCCCACTGACCACACGGATCGCTAGTGAGCGATCCTGAAGCATGCGCAGACTATCTGTAGATGGTCTGCGCATGCTTACGGAACTGAAAGTTGCGTTTTTTTCTGATTTTTTACTACTACTTCGCGAGCCCGTGGTTTTAACCCGCAGGTTAAAACCATGGGCTCGCACTGCGGGGGAAGGCAGGAGAGTTGGGGCGGCGAGCCATGGCACAGGGCAGCGAGAGGAGAGTCGAGGCTGAAATCGTGCTGCAAAGGTCTGGAGAAGTCAGTTTGAAAAGGGCAGGACAGGGCGAGGAGAGTTGGGGCTGAAGTCGGGCTGACAAGGGCAGGAGAAGTCGGCAGAGTTGCTTCTTTTTGGATCGACCAGCCTTGAAAAGTTTAGTGAATTGTGTCCTTCCTACTTAGCATGCCGTTTGCTCTCATTTGCATGCGCGGATCAGAATCGGATTGGCCACGAGGTTCTGAATAGGGTCGGGGTCACAAACCGATTGGTACACAATCGGTTTGCTTAGTGAATCTAGCCCTTAAATCCAGAGAACCTGCCTTCCTTGACAAATTACTCATACCTCACGCCGCCTCTAGAACTCTTAGATCTTCCTTCCAAAATTTACTCTTTGTCCCTTCCCTTAATACTTTTTGTACTCGCCGTACAACCTCGTTTGCAGTTACTGCTCCCCTTATCTAGAACTCCCTGCCCCACCCCTTCACCCCCATCTTAGGGAAGAATCTAAGGGCTAGATTCACTAAGCAAACCGATCGTGTACCGATCGGTTTGCGAGCCCTTTGCAACCCGATTTCCCTCCTGCTGTATTCACTAACCTGTTTTGTGATCCGATTCCGATCTGCACATGCAAATGAGGGGAACTGCCAATTCGACTGTGCTGGCCGATCAACCCAAAAAGCGACTGCCGAGGACCAGTCGCTGAAGCCCTTTCCGACTACCTTCTGCCGCCCTGCTCTAAGCCCTGTCAGCCCTGATCTCCTGCTTCCCCGATCTGCCTGCCTGCCCCGACTGTAGCTGCCCTGATCGTCTGCCTGCCTGCCTGCCTGCCCTGATCTGCCTGCCCCGACGCTGCCCTGATCGCCTGCCTGCCCCAACTCTCCCACCCTTCCCCGCAGTGTAAGCCCATGGTTTTAACCCGCAGGCTTTAAAGAGGGTTAAAACCACGGGCTGTAAAAAAAGTGCTGGGTCTGCGAATGCGCGGGTATCGCTATAGAGCGATCCGTGCCGGCATATGGGGGTGTTCCTTCGATTGCCCCCATCTACATATTGGAGTTTGCTGAATTTTTCGGACCTGCTCGGATCGGGCCCGATCGGGCAGGTTAGTGAATCTGGCCCTAACTTAGATAAATTTCAAAGAGCTTTAAAATGTTTCTTATATAGAGATGCTTTTGAGCACTAATACTGACACCCATCCTGGACTTCATAAGGGTAGCTTTGAATGATTCCTCTCCCCTCCTTTTAGTTCTTTCCTTCTTTATTCTCTTTTCTGACTTTATTGTAGTTCACCCCTCTCCCTTTTGTTTCTCGCTCATCTGTTTTTGTCTAAGGGTTCCTTTTACTAAGGTGCGCTAGCGGTTTTAGCGCGCACACTACATGCTAACGCCTCCATAGAGCTTGCGTTAGTATTTTTCATGTAGCGCAGGGTTAGCGCACGCTAATCTTTAATGCGCGCTAAAAATGTTATCGCATCTTAGTAAAAGGATTGTTTTGGCTTTGTTCATTATTTTAAATTTGTAATTCCCTGTTTTTAATACTATTGTATATCACTTAGAATTTTGATTGGCGATTAATCAAATTTTTATTAAACTTTGCATTGGGGAAGTGGTGTTCAGATCCTGTTTATGCCAAATATTGGCTGTGCCTTATGTCTCCCACTGCTCAGGTACAGCCTAGATTGTAAGTTATTTGAGGTAGGGACGTATTGGGGGTAATCCTGAAAAGGTCACTGAAATTTAGGTGTTAGGTTGTTGTGCGCTAAGTGTGAATTCTATATCGGTAATTATGCACATGATTGCTGTTATAGGATACTAGCATAAGTGAGCATTAACGCAAAAAAGACCCAAGGTTTGGAAATTCCCGCTTCACTTGCGACAAACACGAACACACTATATCTTCAGGAAAAGGTTAAAGAGTCCCCTTTTCTCCTCGATCCAACTAACATTAACCAGTGCTCAAGTCCTCTAATCAGAAATCTTATCATAAACCACATCTCATCCTATTGTAAATCACAACCAATCTTATTGTGGTGCAGAAGAAAAATGTATGGTATGATATGGTATCAACATTTAGGCACAGACGCTTACACCATGGGGGACAGTTGTATGTGTAACTGTCAGCATTCTAGAATCTTAGCAAGTTAGTGCCGGGCACGCTCCTGACCTCCCATGCTCCTCCCCTAGCCACACCCCTTGCAGTTATGTCCTATAAATTTTCTGTGCTAAGTTTCTAGACTAGCAACTAAGGGCCAGATTCTATAAATGGCACCTAAGCATACCTACTTTGTAGGCACTGCTCTGCACGGTTGTCAATCAACCACTAGGTCCCACTTATAAAGTCATGCCTAGCAGCATCTAAATGGTCTTTGGCATCGCTAGGCACTGTAGAGATAGACGCCAGTACAATAGGCCAGGTTTTATCTTGCCTAATTTACCAGCGCCTATTCTGCACGCCTACCGACGCCTATTCTCTACCCCTAACCATTACTACTTTTCAGGTTGCGTCGTTAGGCTTTGATAGGTGCCTCAACTTAGACGTCACTAGGCATCCTAAGAGTTCCATGTAGAACTCTTAATTTTTTTTTGATTGACTGAAAACTGGCGCAGTCAATTACCATGCCAATTAAGCCAATTTTATAAAATTGCATATGGATTCTGAAGTTAAGTGTCAGAAGGTGTCCTTGATTAGGACCTAGTGGCGTCTATGTAGGCATCCTATACAGAATCCAACTCTAAATGCAGATGTGCATAACTACAACTTAGTGTCAATTAACTCCAATTAGTGGTTGTTAGTCCCAATTAGCACCTAATTTGATACTTTACTTAGGCCCCGATGCACTAAAGTTTTCACAAGTTTAGTGACGATCGCTGCTAACCGACTCGATTCACAAAACAGCCCGCTGCGTGTATTTCCCCTCGATCACCCATTTTCTGATCCGGCCATGCAAATTTGGTAAACCCCATACAAAATAGCCACGCGACTCATTCACTAACATTTACTTGGCTATTTTGCATCGGGTTTTACCTATAGGCCTGCCAGGCTGGGTTTTGTTTTTTTCATTTTTTATAATGGCACAGATATTTTGTGTGTATTCCACAAGCAAAATATCTGGCCATAAGAGAAATGGGAAAAACCCCACTGCTGCCAATGGCACTCCCACAACAACCCCCGACAATTGCACCCCCCCCTCCCCCGATAAACATCGCGACCCTACAACAAATGGCAGGAGGGATGCTCATTCCCTCCTGCCATAAAGGCGCTCACTCTCTTCCCCCCCTGAATAAAATGGCAGGAGGGATGCCCACTCCCTCCTGCATGGAAAGACCTCGCCCCTCCCCGAAGAAAAAGGCAGGAGGGATGCCCACTCTCTCCTGCCACCGGACGCCCCCCTCCCCCATATCTTGAAGTCGGGAGCAGGAGGGGTACTCCGTCCCTCCTGCTCCTCCAACGCAATGCGGCTGCAGAAATTGGTACCCTACTGTACACAAAATCGCGTCTGCCCTAAGGGACAGATGCCCAACTCCGCCTAACCAACCCAATTCTCTAACCGGCACCCGTGTCACAGTCGCTGGTTATAGAATCATGCCTGATCCCTTCCCATCAGCTGATCGTAGCAAGGGAATCTATGGGAGCCATAGCATTTTGCGCGCGCTAATTTTTAGCACGCCTTAGTAAAAGGACCCCAAACTGAACTAAACTGGGATATTCTATAAGGAACCACCTACTTGAATGTCAGTCTTCTAGTCAATTACACACTCAGCTAAGCAGCATTCTGTATGTATGACCTAGACAGGATATGTGAAACTGTGGGTGGAAGAAACACATATACATGTAGATCAGCGGTCTCAAACTCAAACCCTTTGGAGAGCCACATTTTGGATTTGTAGGTACTTGGAGGGCCGTAGAAAAAATAGTTAATGTCTTATTAAAGAAATGACTACCTTGTATGAGGTAAAACTCGTTAGAGTTTATAAATCTTTCCTTAATTGCTTCTGATAATTTCAGCTATACACAGCTGAAAGCAGTGCAACATGCAGAAAGTGAAGTTTAGATAGTTTTTCACTTTCTGCATGTTGCACTGCTTTCAGCTGTGTATAGCTGAAATTATCAGAAGCAATTCAGGAAAGATTTATAAACTATAAAGTGTTTTACCGCATGCAAAATTGTGATTTAGATTCTAAAGTATCATTTGCAAGAGACAAGATTTTGGTGCAGTCCTTACGCTTTTTGTAGAGGGGAGAATCAATATCCGACTTGTGCCTGGAAAACTTGCGCCTTAAGTGTCCAGTGGTCGCATCCGCAACCGTCAGCTCTCACCTCCTCCAGCACCGGAACACAACCGCCATCTTACATCGAGCAGTCACCGCCAGGAGAGATGCCGAATTTGGCGAGAGTTCACGAGATTATGTACACACGCACAAGCTGCACTGCCTCCAGTGGTTACCTTACGTTCTGGAACGTTGCCCGCCTCACTGCTGCAACCTCACGCAGGCGCTTTCCTGCGCCTGTACGCGATTGTCCTCTCCACCCCACCTCACAATCGCGTACAGACACAGGAAAGCGCTTGCGTGAGGTTGCAGCAGTGAGGCGGGCAACGTTCCAGAACAATGGTAACATACCTAGGGCCTCAAAATAGTACCTGGCGGGCCGCGAGTTTGAGGCCACTGATGTAGATTATAAACTTATAAGCTAGGCATAAGTCTTGTGCAATCTACAATAGATGTGTGTATGTGTGGTCACTTACAGTAGTATTTTATAAAGAAAGGTAGGAACCTTCTTTCCATTACAGAATGTGCTTTAAGTAGGCACTTTCCAAGCACATAAGTTGGTAAGATCGAATGAACAGCACTTGTTGACGATTCCATCCCTTAAGATCATTAACACAAGACGACAATTTATTTTTTCTGTTACGGCCCCTCAAGTCTGGAACTCTCTTCCTATCTATTTGAGAGAAGAGTACAATCTTGATAAATTTAAGAGTAATTTAAAAACCTTTCTTATTAAAGATGCTTTCGATAATTAATTTTTTCTTTTTGATTTACTCTGTCTGTTGATTATGATTATGGAATATTTAGATCCCTTGCCTTATGTTTTTTCCTTGATTGTTCTGCTCTTTTAAACATTTTGTAGTTCACTCCCCTTTTCCTTATATTTACTTGTTTGTTAAGTTTGTTAATAGTCCTTTCTGGACTTAATATTATGTTAAGAATTGTATTACTCCCTTATTATGTTCATCGCTTTGAAATATGATTAAGCGATTAATCAAAAACATTATTAAACTTGAAACAAGTGTTCTTCAACCACCGGTCCGTGGACCGGTACCAGTCCTCAAAAATCTCCTGCCGGTCCACAAAGGACCCCCGCAAGCACTGGGTTAAAAAGGTGGCTCACTGCAAACGCCTTGTGGACCACCCAAGCAAAAACACCAGTGCAGCCTTCCTCCAACACCTCCAGGCAGCGCCGGGGCCGCCAACGGGGAGCTCACACGAACCTGGTGCAGTGGCCTATGGGCAACTCTGGGTCAAAGGCCACTTGAGAGCTGGAGGCGTGTAAGCAGGCGCCATACAGTGAGTCCGCCGACCATGCTGCCCAAAGGCTTCCGCTGTACATGCACAGAAGGCCACCGCCTCCCCGGCCTGTGCTCTCCTCTCGGTCCTCCCCGGAAGGAGCGGAAGGTCTCCCTGCTCCTAGACCCGGCCAAAAGGAATGAAGGTCCCGCTGCTGCAACACGTGGCACGGAACCGGAGCAGCAAGACAGAGCGTGAGATGCGACCTCCTGAGCCCCCAGGTAGGCTGAGGAGAAGCCTCCTAATAGGAAAAGTCACTCCTCCCCCCCCCCCCCCGGGTCTCCCTTGGCAGTCCAGTAGTGGCACCCGAGTCCATACTAGCACTCCTCAACTGCCGGTCCGCAAAACAATTCCTCCATTTCTGCCAGTCCATAGGTACAAAAAGGTTGAAAAACACTGATATAGACAACAGATCCTTGTGCTCTTCTAGCAAAGAAATATTTTCATTGCCAGCTTTTTCTTATGTAAGTCCTGCCTGATGAAATTCTTTGTCTGACAAATTCTTTGTTATGTTTGTCATTTTGTGAGCTGTTGAAAACAGAATTATTTCAGCAGTATTATGGAAGCAAGCTGTTACTATAGGATTTAGCAATGATTGACTCAATTCTGTTAATTTGAACTATTGTTTTATTGTTTTTTTTAATAGATTTTGTGAAGTGACTGTATTGTATTTTAATAAGATTTTTATTGTACACCACTAAATACTTATGTCAATAGTGGTAAATCACATAATAAATCCAATCCAATCCACATAAATCTAGGCTCCACTTTATTGAATAATTGTATCTGTGCATCATCATTGTATAGTGCTTTGCATGTCCTATAACACTATAATTATTATTATTTTTACCATCATCATCATCCACATAGCATAGCAACATTCTTATGCATATGATAAACCATTATATTAGGACAATAACCCACAAATTAATACAATAACAATCACTGATATAACCATTCAGAAACAACTGCACAAATTTGGCAGTGCACAGTATGCTACTTGGTTGAACTGTGGACACCAAATCTTGCTTATTACTGAGCAGTATCGATTGTCCATTTGAGCCTTGGAACAACAGGCAAAAGGTCTAGCTATCACCAATTAAAATTGTTCCACCTACCATAAGTTCTGTTCCGTGATTTCTTTCAGGATGTAAGGGCTCAGTATTTACCAACATTTTTCCAATAGACAAAGAATAGAAGAACAAATTTCTTAGTAAATCAAGTCTTGAAACGATGTTATGTCAGAAAGATGAGATTAAACTAGACCACAGAGAATCTGAAAAACCTGAATTAGCTCACTGTTTACTGGCCTTTGATAAAATCAATAGCACACCAGCAAACTACAGTGCTTGAAGGTCAAGTAAAGACACCATCGGCTGAAGTTCATAAATGAGATAATTAAACAACTCAGATGTGAAAGTAGGCAAGAACAGTATCTTGATATACCTGTTCTGGAACTCTACATACCTGTTGTGTTCAAGTAAATAGAGAAACTGCACTCCGAATCAATTGACCTTCATTCATTGTTTCTGCATTCAACCAGACTTTTAATCACCATCCCACACAGCTCAGCAGAAGTTATTCAGATTCTCTCTTCTGTTGCCTCTTTCAGAAACATCTCAGTGACCTTTTGTTGATAACGTAAGAGCATTGATAGCAATATTGCACTTGACTGGAAGTAATTTTTTGACCAAAATTCAAGACGACCTCCTAAATTCAGATTTAACTATTGGGCTCTTTTTTCATTACAACAGAAGGGTACAATTCTTTATGACAGTAGAAATGACAGAATTTGAGATACTTTCAACTGTCCTAACTCAATTGCAAGCACGACTTTTTTTATTCTATGAATTGCCTTTAATGGTTGGGTACTACATTACAGCTGAATATTTATGAACATCAAGACAAGTTTTCTACATGTTTAAGAATCATTCAGTTTATAAATCTATGCAAGGATTAGGAGGACAAAGCCTTAAATTTGGATTTCAGACAAGGAAAAGGGTAGTCCTCTTTTCAGAGGTAACTAAAGTTCTAAATGTCTTTAGTGCAAAAATATCCCTTTTTCATTCTGTTGGGAAAAAATGGAACAAAAAAAGTGGAAAACATTCCGAAAGGAAATTAAAACCTTGTTATTCAGAAAATTTATCAAGAAATACTAATACATCTCCTTGACTATTCCCAGTCTTGTAAATTTCCCAGCAAAGTCACAACCATGTAATTAGCACCCTAATTGTCATTTTCCTGGAAATGTCCAGTCATCTTCTTTTGTAATCCGCCTAGAACTGCAGGTATTGGTGGAATACAAGTCACTAATGATAAGAACATAAGAATTGCCGCTGCTGGGTCAGACCAGTGGTCCATCATGCCCAGCAGTCTGCTCCCGCGGTGGCCCTTAGGTCAAAGACCAGTGCCCTAACTGAGACTAGCCTTACCTGTGTATGTTCTGATTCAACAGGAACTTGTCCAACTTTGGCTTGAATCCCTGGAGGGTGTTTTTCCCTATAACAACCTTCGGAAGAGCATTCCAGTTCTCTACCACTCTCTGGGTGAAGAAGAACTTCCTTACATTTGTACAGAATCTATCCCCTTTTAACTTTAGAGAATGCCCACTCTACCTTGGAGAGGGTGAACAACCTGTCTTTATATACTAAGTCTATTTCCTTCATTATCTTGAATGTTTCGATCATGTCCCCTCTCAGTCTCCTCTTTTCAAGGAAGAAGAGGCCCAGTTTCTCTAATCTCTCACTGTACGGCAACTCCTCCAGCCCCTTAACCATTTTAGTCGCTCTTCTCTGGACCCTTTCGAGTAATACCATGTCCTTCTTCATGTACGGGGACCAGTGCTGGATGCAGTATTCAAAGTGGGTGCCCGATACAGTAGCATGATAACCTTCTCAGATCTGTTTGTGATCCCCTTAATCATTCCTAGCATTCTGTTCGCCCTTTACGCCGCCGCCGCACATTGCGTGGATGGCTTCATTGACTTGTTGACCAATACTCCCATGTCTCTTTCCTGGGGGGGTCTCTCCAAGTATTCATGTATAAGATTTTTGTTACCGACATACATCACCTTACACTTAATCCACGTTAAACCTCATTTGCCATTTCGCAACCCATGTACAATTGCTGGACTAAGAGGTACATAATCGAAACAGAAATAAGTCTAAAAACCCCACCTAAATCAGCACTTGGACGATCAAAAAGACAGGTCGTCCAAGTGTCGATAATCGAAACTGGTTTAGGCATATGTAAAAACAGCTTAGGCCTTTTCAGTGCTGCTGTATGCCCAGAGCGAAAAGGGGCGTTTTTGAAGGAGTGGTTAGGGCAGGAGGTAGGCAGGATGTGGGCCAACCTAGACTTAGTCCTCCTGCAGCGATAATCAAGAATAAGTCTTTGATTGTTGCCGGGGCTTTCAGGTTAACCAATTTGTTGAAAATTTTGTTTTATGTTCCCTTTCTGAACAATCACACTTGCCTTCTGCAGTAGCTTTCTTTTTTGGCCACCTTTAATTTTGTCTCCACAGCCATGTTTGAACTTTTTGTCTTTGCTCTCCATAGAACATAAGAATTGCTGCTGCTGGGTCAGACCAGGGGTCCATCATGCCCAGCATTCCGCTCACGCGGCGGCCCTCTGGTCAAAGACCAGCGCCCTAACTGAGACAAGTCCTACCAGCGTATGTCCTTGTTCATTATGAACTTGTCTAACTTTGTCTTGAATCCCTAGAGGATGTTTTCCCCTATGACAGACTCCGGAAGAGCGTTTCAGTTTTCTGCCACTCTCTGGGTGAAGAAGAACTTCAACGGTCTTCCGGAGTCTGTCATAGGGGAAAACACCCTCCAGGGATTCAAGACAAAGTTAGACAAGTTCATAATGAACAAGGACGTACGCTGGTAGGATTAGTCTCAGTTAGGGTTCTGGTCTTTGACATTTTGGAAAATAACGGATTTTTCTTCTCTTTCAGGTGAATTTTATATTGTAAGGCTATATAATTTATCTCACTGAGCTCATGCTGACTAGAGTCTGGTTTTACATTAGTATTTCAGCTGGATGTAACTACTGCTCATCCCCCAAAGAATCCTTTATGCTCCTTGAGAAGAATGACGGGGTTGTAAGCCTTAGTTTATGAAACACTGTGACACCTGAACAAATTAACTATCCTAAAAGTAGCTTATAAGCAAACAATTACTGTTTCCTGTCCAGGATAAATGTCTGAAATAGGCTTTCTCCACAATATTACAAAGACATAAATGTTTTTCTGCATCACATTTGTGGTGGCCACATCAAATGTATCCTATTAGAGTTCCTTTACCTTCTTGAATTAAGTGATGCAGCAAATATTTGGGGGCTTTTATATGGAACCATAAGCACACAGTATTGCAATAATAGTGGAAGTTCGAGATTTCCTTAGTACAAATAGGCAAAAAAAAAAAGATAAAGGGCTCCTTTTATCAAGGCGCGCTACGAGGGTTAGCGCGTTGGACATTTCATCATGCAAGCCAAAAAACTAATGCCTCGTCAATGGAGGCTTTAACGACTAGTGCGGCAGGCAGTTTAACGTGCGGTATTCCGCGTGTTAAACCCCTACCGCGCCTTGATAAAAGGACCCCAAAATGTGGGTACATAAACCAAGTATAAAATCATCAGTTGTGTATATTAAAATATGTGTGGCAACGTCCAGTCCAGAATCACCCGAAGCACTGCCCACATGCACTTAAAACAGTAGAAACCAGTTACCCCGGGAGGTTCTTGCACATGTCTCAAATCTTGCCAAGGCCTACAGCTAGGAAAGGGGAAATCTCTCTCTCAAAGGGACTCCTTCCCTCATCAGAGATTTTTCTCTCTCGTGGGGGGCCTCTCCAATGATTCTTCTCTGTGGCAGATAAACACCTCCCTGCTGAGTCCTGCCCCCTGACTTAGTAAGATTACCTGGTTAAGGTGGCTCAGCACTGAGCTGTAAAACTCAATGCAATCTGGGGCATGTAGTCCATTCAGCCTTGGGCTAGCAGGCCCTGCTGTATGGAGGTGGAATGGTAGCATTAGTGGAAGGTGTGGTGGCTATAGTCAGGATGCAAGACTGTACATAAGAACATAAGAATTGCCAGAAAGATGCATCATAGGCAGCAGAACACCTTTTTGTTTGGGGGCCCCCAAAGCTCTGCCCCAGTCCCTGCCCAATCACCACCCCAGAACCCACCCCCATAATAATACACTTCCCCCTCCGTATTTGCGAATTCCGTATCTACGGATTCGCTTATTTGCGGTTTTAAACCTAAAAATACTTTTTCTTTTTTGGGGCTATTTTAAGCCCTGAAACCTCCCCCCCCCCTTAAGACTTACCTGGCAGTCTAGCGAGTTTTCAGACAGGAGCGATCTTCCCACGCTCCTGCCCCGTGCAGATCGCTCACAGGAAATGACTTCAGAGACTACGGGAGGTCAAGGCAGCCATTTCCTGTGAGCGATCTGCACGGGGCAGGAGCATGGGAAGATCTCTCCTGCCTGAAAATCTGCTAGACCACCAGGTAAGGCTTAAGGGGGGCTTTCAGGGCTTAATATAGCCGGGGGAAGCGGGGGTTAGAGGCAGAACCGGCCCAAATATTATTTGCGGTCCAGCTCTGCCCCTAACCTCCATGAATACAGAGAGGAAAGTGTAGTACTTATTGAATTTGTCCATTCATTTTTCATATATACACACACAATATAATCTTATTAACAATACATAATGGTTAACCACAAAATAAAACTACATTGTACGCTTCTCAATATTCATTCCTACCAGAACACCTGGCCTTGGTCACACATGCAGAACACAGAAAAACCCTATGCAAACACAGGTCCATAAACTAAAAGTCCTAATATACACAAATGAAACCCTAAGATGTCAAACTCTACCTGTATTATAACACCAGAGAAATAGAAAGAAATTAATTTCTTCCTGAACAGTGCAAAATATAGACAGCAGATATAAATTCTCAAAACTGACACATTTCAATTGCTAAATTGAAAATAAAATCATATTGTTTTGTGATTTTATTTTTCTATTATCTTTCCCAGTCTCTGATTGCACTTCCTTCTCTCTGTGCGCTCAACTGTATCCACGGCCTTCTTATTCATTTGCTATTTTTCTCTCCTTCTTCACTTTCTGCCCTAGAAGGAATCGAAACGGGGCCACGTAGAGACCCCGAACCTGTTATAAACTGAATTATCTAGCTGCTCTCAATTTTCTCACAGAGCGATGTTCATTTGAAAAGATTTGTAAAGATAAGAAAAAACAAAGTATTTTCATACAAGTGTTTGAAAGACTGTAAAGACATTTATTTATTTATTTATTTATTTTTGTAATCAAACTTGGAGCGTAACCAGCACTAATAAAGTTGCAACGACTGAAAAGTATACTTTGGTTCATCACTAGAGGACGCAACTCTCTTCTTGAAGAACTCTATACCTCTGAGTGACTTTCAAACGTGACGGTTGCAATCCTGAAGTTTGGTTACCAATTTGAATGAGAAGACAGTTCTTTTGTTTGAACTCTAATATTTTTCTGACTTCCACTAATATTTAACTATTAGTACCCCAGTGACATTATAAAGAAACTATATGCATCTTTAGCATTAACTTTTAACATTCAACTTTCTTCCATTTTTCTGCCTTCTCAAAATCTATCTACTTTTCCATGTCTTACCGTCCCTTCCAACCTCCTCCCTCTTTCTTCTCCCCTATTTCCATCTATCCATAAGAAACATTTCTTCTTATCTCTTCCCTGCCACACCCATTGCTGTGCACCATTTCCTTCCTCTGTCTCCCCTTCCCCTCCATCCCTATGCACCATTCCATCTCTTTCTCCCTCTCCTGTGGTCAGATATCTCTGTCTTCCCCCTTTCTCCCTCCTATGGTCTGACATCTTTCTCCTCTCTTTCCCATAGCCTGGAATCTCTCTCCTCTCCCATTTGTGGCATCTCTCTCTCTTTCCCTCCCTCTTCCCGTGGTCTAACATCTCTTTCCTTCTCTCCTCTCCTTCCTGCAGTCTATCATCTCTCTCTCTCCTTCCTGCAGTCTAGCATATCTCTCTCCCCTCCATCCTTTCCATTCCGTGGTCTGGCCATCTCTCTCTCCTTCCAATTCCAGTGGTCTGACATCTCTCTTTTACCTCCTTCCATCACCCTTCTCCAGAATGACATCTCTCCCGTTTTTGAGTCATCTCTCCTCCCTCCCATGTAACATTTCTCTCTTCCTCTTCTATTCTACTATCATGTCCAACAATTCTCCCTTTCCCCATGTATACCATCTCTCTTTCCCTCCCACTCCACACACCTATGTCCAACAATTCTCTTTTTCTCTTCCCTCACCCACTAGCATCTCTCTTTCCCTTCCTTCCCACCACCCCACTCATGCATCTCTCTTTCCCTTCCTTCCTAACCCCCAGCCCGTGCAGAA
Organism: Geotrypetes seraphini; assembly: GCF_902459505.1. Taxonomy (NCBI): domain Eukaryota; kingdom Metazoa; phylum Chordata; class Amphibia; order Gymnophiona; family Dermophiidae; genus Geotrypetes; species Geotrypetes seraphini. The sequence continues at coordinate 100,843,851 of NC_047094.1, read as the reverse complement.
TTTGTCCTTCCCAACCCCCTCCCAACTCATGCAGCATCTGTCCTTCTCTGTCTTCCCAACCCCCAAGCCCGTGTAGCATCTGTCCTTCCCTGCCTTCCCAAACCCCTCCCAGTCAGTTCAATATCTGTCCTTCTTGCTTTCTCAACCCCCCCAGCCCGCGCAGCATCTGTCCTTCCCTCATTCCCCAACCCCAGTCCCGCCCCCTCCCCTCTCAGCTGGATCCTGTGGTATGACCTCTCCCCAGTTCCTACTCTACCACCTCTCCACAGTTGTAATTTAAAATCTTCAGGCATCCAGTGATGCAACAAACCCAGCCTCCCACCATCAGCCTGCCCCAAAAATCTTCTTTCTGCAGCACTTCCTCTTCCTGCGTAGGCAGGACGCTGCAGAAAGAACACTTCCGGTGCAGGCTGATGGAGGGAGGCTGGCTTCATTGTGTCTCCGGCTGCCCAAAGATTTTAAATTACAGCGGCAGGGAGGTAGTAGGTGGGGGAGTTGGGAGAGCCATACTTCCGATTGACAATTTTGGGGGAGGCCATGGCCCCTGTGGCCTCCCCCGTTTTGACGCCTATGAGAAGCATAACCAGCAGAAGAACAGAGGTATTGATGTCCCTGTACAAGTCATTGGTGAGACCTCACTTGGGAGTATTGTGCTCAGTTTTGGAGACTGTTCCTGGCTAAGGATTTAAAAAGACTTGAAGTGGTCCAGAGGAAGGTGACAAAAATGGTATGCGGTTTGCACCCATAAAATGTATGAGAAGAGACTGGAAGGCCTGAATATATATACTTTACAGTAGAGCAGAGGAGAGACAGGGAAGATTTGATGCAGATATTTAAATATTTGAAAAGATATTAATATTGAAATAAATCTTTTCCAGAGAAAAGAATATGGTAGAACTAGAAGCCATGAATTGAGGTTGTGGGACGGTAGACTTAGGAGTAATATCAGGAAATGCCTTGAATGCCCTCCCGAGAGATTTGTTGGAAACAAAAAAGGAAATAATTCAAAAAAAGCATGGGATGAACACAGAAGATCTCTTATTAGAAAATGAAAGATATAAAAAACAAAACTTAAATAATTGCATGTGTGTTTGATGCGTCAAGTGGTGCTTAGATGGCAACCATACGAAGAGTAGGGTTTGGTTTGTGTAGGGCTAGTGTGTTTGGTTGCATTTATATGTTAAAATTTTGGGGGGGGGGTGCAGGGGGTAATGTATAGCACTTGGGATGTTCAGCTTTTATACACTGTTTAGTTGAGTTGCTATATTTTCCCTCCACTGCAGGGTGGAAGGCTTGCATTGATACTTTCTGTGTATGCGCTCTCTTTGCCACCTTCAATAAAAATTGCTTGAAAAAAAAAAAAAAAAAGATGCCAACTCTAGCTGTGAAGAACTTAAGGCCCTTTACTAGGCAGACTTTTACAGTCTGTGTTATATTTATGGCAAATCAGTTTATGATAGGCTGGAGAGGGCTTTGACGGAACCTGGAACGCGTTGCCAGAGGTTGTGGTAAGAGTGGATAGCATAGTTGGTTTTAAGAAAGGTTTGGACAATTTCCTAACGGATGTAGCGGTATATAAGAAATAAATTACATTACAAAAGTCCATAGTCTGTTATTGAGAAAGACATGGGAGGAGCCATTGCTTGCCCTGGATCGGTAGCATGGAATATTGGCACTCCTTGAGTTTTAGCAAGGTACTAGTGACCTGGATTGGACACCGTAAGAACAGGCTACTGGGCTTGATGGACCATTGGTCTGACCCAGTAAGGCTATTCTTATGTTCTAACTTCCAGTAATTTGAAATGTGAGGATAGTGCTGGGCAGCCCTTTACAGTTTGTGTCCTGCAAATGACAAGATGGTTTGGATGGGCTGGAGTGGGCTTCAACGGCCACTCCAATAGTTGGAATTAGAGAATGACATGGTGGCAGTTACCTGCGGATAGCCGAGGGTAACCCGCCGAAACAGTGGGGGGGAAAAAGTGCTCACTGCGGGCACAGGGACAAGGCCATCCACCGCCCCGTGGAGCGGTGAATGGCCTTGTCCCCGCAGTTAAGGGAGGGAAGGAATGGTCATCGATCGCGCGCGGCCCCCCTCCCTTCCTCCAGCCAAATCTATCTCCCTCCCCCTTACCTTCGTGACGCTTTAGAAAAGAAACTGAAGCCAGCGAATCCTGCCTGTGCTGCCCTGCAGTCGCATGTGTGTGGGCGGAAGCTTCTCCTCTGACACAACTTCCAAGCTGCAGCATTTTGTTAATTCAACTAGTTTCCTCTTATGAGTCAGTATCAACCAGTACCAACATTCAGGAACAAAAGTAATCAAATGAGAAATATTATATTATTGAAGATTAGCCAAATGGAGAAATGCAGGTTGTTCCGATGCAGTGGCATAGCCACAGGAGAGGGCCTCGGAGGCCTGGGCTCTCTCACCTTCGGCTTGGGCCCCCTCTGCTTTCTTGGCTGGCAGAGTTGCTAAGCCCCTTCAGCCAACGATGCCTGTGCCACACCTGCTGCAGCGCTTAATTCAACAGGTATGCTTTGGCTGCTAATGCCGGCTCTCTCCTACAGGCTCAGTTCAGGTCTGAGCATGCTCAGGAGAGCTGGCATTAGTGAACGAAGGGAACATGATAAATTAAGTGATGACCATTCAGCACAAGTGCAACTCAGGCAGGAGATGTCTTTGGCTGGTGGGGCTTGGCATCTCTGCCAGCAAAGGTAATATTTTATTGCAGCTATGGGGTGATAGAGGAGAGAATATAGGGTCCCCTCGGTCCACTTTTGGGAATGACCTAAAATGGACTTCTGGCTATGCCCCTGCTCCGATGACTGGTTTCTTGAGCTACTGCACGCTGAATCCAGCAGCCCACATCAAAATAGAGGCCAGAAAGACAAAAAGGTTATTTTGGTTCAGTGGTACGCAGGAACAAAGTATCAGCTGGCCTGGACAGCTGTTTATAATCTCTCAAATGTGTGCTGTACAAATTACCTGATATAGCAGAACTGTGCTTTTAACGAGCATTGCAATTAGCACGATCACCCCAAAAAAAGACAGTATAATAACAAATTGACTACGTGATTACATAGCCGCACAGTCAAAACTCAGCCCTTCTCCTCCTCTCAATAACAGTTTTAAAAGCTTATTAAAAAAAGAGAGTCACAAGAGAGATATAAAAGGACACTGCTCTGCCCTCCCATTTGTTAAAAATAAAACAGAGCCGCCAGCAAGTACAGAACCAGTTGTTAAGTGTGCCCAAACATCTCCCCTGGATGCCTTCTACTGAGAGCTATTGTCAGCAGCTAAGAGAAGGCAGTGAGAATGGATGAGCAAGTTGTTGCAAATGCAACCTGAGACATATCATACATCAACACAGAGCTTTGGTCTAAGCCAGGGATCTAAAAGTCCCTCCTTGAGGGCCGCAATCCAGTTGGGTTTTTAGGATTTCCCCAATGAATATGCATTGAAAGCAGTGCACATAGATCTCATAGATCTCATGCATATTCATTGGGGAAATCCTGAAAACCTGACTGGATTGCGGCCTTCAAGGAGGGACTTTGAGACTCCTGATCTAAGCCAATGGCTCCCAAACCTGTCCTGGGGGACTCCCAGCCAGTCAGGTTTTTAAGATATCCCTAATGAATATGCATTTTAAAAAATCATACAAAAAAGCTAAACAATCAATTCTTCCATTTTTTATTTTTTGTTTAATTATTTTAACTATTTCAAATAATTCCAAATAAATATAATTTGCACCACATCACCTGTTACATAATCATCACATACATGAATAGAGCCCCTCCCCCAATTCATGCAACCCAATAAAATAGATATTTGTAAACTTTCACTCAATGTTTACCCATATAATCAATATAGTAGCAACTACTTTAGCTTGTACTTGATATACAGTACTCCCCGTGAATTTTGAAAAAACGCAAATGCAGTTTTTAGGCAGGGGAGGCAGGAGACGGCAGCTGGAGAGGCAGGAGAGGGCAGCTGGAGTGCCGGTGGGTGAAGGAAATCACTTCCGGTCTGCTCCGACCGCCTCTTCCTGTAGTAAAGTCGGGCTACACCAATCAGGAGCTGCTTTGACACACAGCTCCTGATTGGTGTAGCCCGACTTTACTACAGGAAGAGGCGGTCGGAACAGACCGCGAATGATCAGGGGAACACTGTACAAATATTCACCAATTCTTTATTGAATCTATGGAGAGATCAATTCAAATTCCATATGTTATGTTGTTCTCCACTTGTTCCACAGCATAAGGAAATTTCACAAAATCCATAGTAATCATGCTCGACACAATTTCGTGTTTCGCCAATAGGCGTCTTCAGGAGCTTAATCAGGGCACGGCTCCTTTTCATCTAAACATACTTCAATTCATAAAACATAAATTACCCACAACCATCCATACATATTTTCAATAATATCAAAAAATATTTTTAAATATATCCAGAATTAATAATAATCGGTTTTACTTTATGAATCATTATACAAAACACTCAACAAGCAGCTTATTTGGATGAGACATCCATACCAGAATTGAGCAACAGCCATACGCTGAAGAATAAACTTCCGGTTTGCTTCCCCCATTTCCTGCATCTCTATTTAAACTACAACAGATAATGAATAATTCATAACAGGTACCAATCCATTTACTTATTGAGGCCCCTAGGCTCCACTGTGTCCCATGAGTAAATTAACCGTTGCTCTTTCCTTAATAGTATATTAGATATATTGCCTCCTCTGTTTAACCGGATCGTCAACAGCACTACAAACCTTAAATCAGTGACATTATGCTTATATTACATCCAATGGGCTACTAGTGGAAGATCGAGTTTTTTCAAACGTAAATTGCTAATGTGTTGGGCTATACGATACTTAATTTTCTACTTTCTTTGCCCAAGATACTATCTTTTGCATGGGATATTATCCTATATACTACTTGACTAGTGTCAGTCAGTTCTATCTCGAAGAAAAAACAGCTTATCACTATTAAGGATATTAATTTTATCAACTTCCCAGGCAAACTTCTTGCACTTACGATGACCACCGCCCTCATTGTCTATTCTTTCATGCACATTAGAAAAGATCTCCCGAAGATTACAACCTCGCATAAAGGCAAACCTTGGCAGATCCCTCAATGCAGAGTGGAGTTGCAGGATGTGCCAATTCTGTCTTATTACCTGTCTGGTTTGCTGCGACTGTTTGGAAAAAGGCAATACACATGTTACCCGCTGATCACTTCTATTGTTTGTCTTTTAAACATTAAACCCATATTTTACTGCCCTTTAGTAAAAGGGCCCTTTAGAATGCAAGCACCCAGAAGTCAGGGGAATATCTACTGTGCCTTGAGCTACTGTTAAAAAAAGATGCGAGCTAAATCCAAAATGCTTTCCATCCGATACAGTTGCAGAGGGAGAAAGATGCAGCAGCTTGGAAGGACAAGAAGAAAAAAAAAAAGGCAAAGCCTGGAATTTGAAATGAAAAGGAAGGGTGCCGAGAAGGGCAGGCTGTCATTTGGTATGATTTAAGAGTGTAATGTGCTAGTTACCACTGCTGTACTCCATAACTGGAGTTGCACGAATATCACTTCCACAGTTCTCAGTGCGAGGATCCCTTCTGTGCTTGTTTCTGTATCTGAAGTTTGCTTGCGAATACATGGCTTATATTATGGGCTGTGGACAGCTTAGCAGACAGCATACAAGGCCCAATTAATCACACAGCATTTTCCATTCCGTGTCTACCGGAAAACAATGCTTAACGTCTGTTGGGGGGGGAGGGTTTGCCCTTATCTGCATTTCCCTCTGATGCCAAGATTAACCTGTATGACGGTTATAAATGCTGATTATTGTGGAAGTCAAAGGCAATATAAAAGTCAAGTAGGCTCCAAATTCCTGTCTCTCATCATGCTATGATCTGAAAATTATTCTGTTTTATACTATTCACTTCTGTTTCCACTACTGCATACGGTCTAGAATTGAAAAGGCCCATTATCCACTTTGTACTTTTCCGCTATTGTATACCGTCTAGAACTGAAAAGGTATGACGGGATATAAATAAAGCTTTATTATTATTATTATACATGCTGGGGCCCAGAGCAAAAATTTGGGAGGGCACCCCAAAGATCAGTAGAAGACTTGAGGGCCCCCCCCCCCTGTAGCCTGGGTACCCAGGGAAATTGCCCTGTTTGCGCCCCCTAATGCCAACCCTGCTATCCACAGAGCAGAAGAGTGGAAAAATAAACATAAGTGAACGCAGCATGCCTGGACATTGTTATCCACGTTTTCCCATGGTAATGATATTTCCAGTACAAGGGTACGTTCAACAAACGGCGCCTAAGGTTAGGCGCCGGAATAATCAGGCCCAGCATGGATTCCATAATAGCAATTGCGTGCACAACTGATGCTATAGAATACTAGAATAAGCCCTCAAATATGCACCTAACCTTCGATGCAAGACCTTGTGCCATGCGAAAGGCTGGTGTAAGTAGTTGCAAGTTAACTAAAGATAGTTACGCATGTAAATGCTAGTATTCTATAACATGCGCACGTAACTGATAGGTAAGCCCCTCCCATGACCACACCCCCAGAAGGTGCACATTATAGAATTTACATGCACATATTATAGAATCCGCCCCAAAAATAGTTGCACATGTAACTGCTAATCAGTGCCAATTGTAGCCAATTAGAGCACATTAACACCTTATCCAGCTCATTATTAAATTAATTTATACACACAACAGATCTTATTCTATAACTTGCATGCACTGCTTTCTGTACTAAGGCACTAATTTTCGAAGCAGGTGGATGTCTCAAAATGGCCCAAAAAGCAATGTTGCTTACTGTAACAGTTGTTATCCAGAGACAGCAGGCAGGTATTCTCACTAGGGGTGACGTGATCCAAAGGAGCTCCGATGCGGACGCTCACAAGCAGTCTTGCTTGAAGAAACTCGAAGTTTCGAGTCGCCCGCACCGCGCATGCGCGAGTGCCTTCCTGCCCAGCGCAGGGCGCGTCTCCTCAGTTCAGATAGCTAGCAGAGAAGCCAACCCAGGGGAGGAGGGTGGGACGTGAGAATAGCTGCCTGCTGTCCCTGGATAACAACTGTTACGGTAAGTAGCATTGCTTTATCCCAGGACAAGCAGGCAGGTATTCTCACTAGTGGGTGACTTCCAAGCTAACCACAATGGGATGGAGGGAGAGTTGGCAACTTAGGAGAATAAATGCTGTAACACTGTTTGGCCAAACTGTCCATCCCGTCTGGAGAAAGCATCCAGACAATAGTGAGAAGTGAAGGTATGAACCGAGGACCATGTAGCAGCTCTACAAATTTCCTCAATAGGTGTAGATCTGAGGAAAGCTACAGAAGCTGCCATAGCTCTGACCTTATGGGCTGTGACTTTACTGGGAAGGGGTAATCCAAGCTGGGCATAGCAGAAAGAGATACAAGCCGCCATCCAGTTGGAGATGGTACGCTTAGAGATAGGACGTCCCAACTTGTTCGAATCAAAGGAGACAAAAAATTGAGGAGCAGTTCTGTGCGGTTTGGTGCATTCCAAGCAGAATGCCAAAGCACGTTTACAGTCCAGAGTATGAAGAGCTGATTCTCCAGGATGAGAATGAGGCTTTGGAAAAAACACTGGAAGTACAATAGATTGGTTGAGATGAAACTCCGAGACTACTTTAGGAAGGAATTTCGGATGAGTGCAAAGAACCACCTTGTCATGATGGAACACAGTAAAAGGTGGATCCGCAACCAAGGCTTGAAGCTCACTAACTCGACGAGCAGAAGTGAGGCCAATGAGAAACACCACTTTCCAAGTGAGATACTTCAGATGAGCCTTGTCAATAGGTTCAAAGGGAGGTTTCATAAGCTTCGAAAGAACAACACTGAGGTCCCAAACCACGGGAGGCGGTTTGAGAGGAGGATTGACATGGAAAAGTCCTTTCATGAATCTGGAAACCACAGGATGAGCAGAGAGAGGTTTCCCTTGAAGCGGCTGATGGAAAGCAGCAATTGCACTCAGATGGACTCGTATCGATGTAGACTTGAGGCCAGAATGAGAAAGGTGCAAAAGATAGTCCAAAACTGAAGATAAGGAGGAATGTTGAGACTCCTGATGATGAGAAAAACACCAAGCAGAAAATCTAGTCCATTTTTGGTGATAGCATTGTCTAATAGCAGGCTTCTGTGAAGCTTCCAAAACATCCCTCACAGCTTGCGAAAACTGGAGAGGAGTTACGTTGAGAGGAACCAAGCTGTCAGGTGGAGAGACTGCAGGTTGGGATGAAGCAGAGATCCTTGATGCTGTGTAAGCAGCGATGTAAACACTGGCAGAAGGAAGGGCTCCCTGCTGCTGAGTTGAAGTAGAAGGGAGTACCAAGGTTGCCTGGGCCACCGAGGAGCAATCAGAATCATGGTGGCATGGTCGGACCCTAGCTTGACCAGAGTCTTTTGAATGAGAGGAAATGGAAGAAACGCATATAGAAAGAGATTCATCCAGTCCAGAAGAAAAGCATCTGCCTCGAGACGGAGAGGAGTGTAGATCCTGGAGCAGAACTGAGGCAGCTTGAAGTTGTGGGGGGCTGCAAAGATGTCTATCTGAGGCGTTCCCCACAGAGAGAAGATGTGATGAAGGGGCGTGGAATGGAGAGTCCATTCGTGAGGCTGTAGAAGACGACTCAAGTTGTCCACCAAGGCATTGTCCGCCCCCTGAATGTAGACATCTTTGAGGAAGGTGTTGTGGCAAATTGCCCAATCCCACACTTTCAGAGTTTCCTGACATAGGGAGGCTGATCCCGTGCCTCCCTGCTTGTTGACATAATACATGGCGACTTGATTGTCCATGCGAATGAGGACTACCATGTCGTGAAGCAGATGTTGAAAAGCATGGAGAGCGTTGAAAATCGCCCTGAGTTCCAGGAGATTGATGTGGCATAGACGGTCTGCACTTGTCCAATAGCCCTGAGTGCGTAGACCATCCAGATGAGCCCCCCCAAGTCGAAAAGTCGGTCGTGAGAACCTTCTGATGGGGGGGCATGTGAAACAGCAAACCTCTGGAGAGATTTGAAGAGAGCATCCACCAGTGAAGAGACTGTGTCAGAGCAGGAGTGACCTGGATGTGTCGAGTCAGAGGGTCGGATACCTGCGTCCATTGAGATGCCAGGGTCCAATGAGGAATCCTGAGGTGAAGTCTGGCAAAAGGAGTCACGTGTACTGTAGAGGCCATGTGGCCCAGAAGAACCATCATGAGCCTTGCCGAGATGGACGGGCGAGAGGACACTAAATGACAAAGATGAAGAAGAGCTTCCAGACGCTGAGGAGGGAGGAACGCTCTGAGTTGGATAGTATCCAGAACAGCTCCAATGAAGGGAAGAGTCTGGGTAGGTTGCAGATGGGATTTTGGAAAGTTGATCTTAAACCCCAGACTCTGCAGGAACCAGATAGTCCTTTGGGACACCAGGACGACTCTCTGAGACATGGAATCCTTGATGAGCCAGTCGTCCAGGTAGGGAAACACCTGAAGACCATGGTTCCTGAGCGCTGCGGCCACCACAACCAGACACTTGGTGAAGACTCTGGGTGACGAGGCCAGGCCGAAAGAGAGCACTCGGTATTGAAGATGAAGATGTCCCACCCGAAATCTGAGGTATTGACGGGAGGCCGGATGGATGGGAATATGAGTGTAGGCTTCCTTGAGATCCAGAGAGCATAACTAGTCATTCTGCTCAAGGAGGGGATAGAGAGATGCTAGGGTCAACATGCGAAACTTTCCTTTGACCAGATATTTGTTGAGCACCCTGAGATCCAAAATAGGGCGTAGATTGCCCGTCTTCTTCGGAACAAGAAAGAACCAGGAGTAAAACCCCTTGTTCTGTTGAGCCAAAGGAACAAGGCCTGAGCTTCCTGAAGAAGAAGGGCGGTCTGGGTCAAGTTGGAAGGATACTCTCTTGGAGGATGTTCCGGAGGAACTTGATGGAACTGAAGAGAGTATCCCTCCCTTACGATGAAAAGGACCCAGAGGTCGGTGGTAATAGTCATCCATCGATGGTAAAAATGATGGAGACGACCTCCTATCGGGGGAAAAATTGGAAAGGGCAGAACGACGGACGTTATGCTCTCCATGAGACAGTCAAAAAGGCTGAGGAGCCTTGGGGACAGCAGATGGCTGAGGCTTCTGGGGCTGCTTTTGCGAATGCTGCCTCTTCACAGGCTGACGGATGGCAGGAGCCTGTTTGGGCAGGAAACGCCGCTGGTAGATCAAAGGCAGGCGAGATGGACGAGGATGAGCACGCTTGGGCTTCAGACGAACGATAGATTGAAAAGATTTCTCATGGCCGAGAGCTTCTTGGTTGCTGCCTCAATGGACTCGTCGAAGAGGTCAGTACCAGCACATGGAACATTGGCAAGCCTGTCCTGTAGACTGGGGTCATAGAAACATAGAAACATAGAAGATGACGGCAGAAAAGGGCTACAGCCCATCAACTCTGCCCACTCTGCTTACCCACCCCCTGTCTATGCCCTAATGACCCAATTTCCTTATCTTGACCCTCATAGGGATCCCACATGGGTATCCCATTTATTCTTAAAGTCTGGCACGCTGTCTGCCTCGATCACCTGCACTGGAAGCTTGTTCCAATGATCAACCACTCTCTCTGTGAAGAAATACTTTCTGGTGTCGCCATTAAATTTTCCGCCCCTGAGTTTGAGCGGGTGCCCTCTTGTGGCCCTTGAGAAAGAAAATATCATCTTCCACTTCGACACGTCCTGTGAGGTACTTAAATGTTTCGATCATGTCTCCCCTCTTCCTACGTTCCTTGAGAGTGTAGAGCTGCAATTTGTTCAGTCTCTCTTCGTACGAGAGACCCTTGAACCCCGAGATCATCCTGCTGGCCGTCCGCTGAACCGATTCAATTCTGCGCACATCCTTACTGTAATGTGGCCTCCAGAATTGCACACAGTATTCCAGATGAGGTCTCACCATGGCCCTGTACAACGGCATTATGACTTCAGGCTTTTGGCTGACGAAACTTCTATTGATACAACCCAATATCTGCCTTGCCTTAGATGAAGCCTTCTCCACTTAATTGGCAGTTTTCATGTCTGCACTGATGATTACTCCTAAATCTCATTCTGCTGAAGTCCTAGTTAAAGTTTCTCCGTTCAAGAAGTACGTCCTGCATGGATTTCCGCTTCGGAGGTGCATGATCTTACATTTCTTAGCATTGAAGCCTAGCTGCCAGGTTGAGGACCAACTTTCCAATGTAAGCAGGTCCTGCGCCATATAATTCTGTAAACTGCATTCACTTACTATATTAAATAGTTTGGCGTCATCGGCGAATAGTGTTATTTTACCTTGAAGCCCTTGAGTCAGATCCCCTATGAATATGTTGAAAAGGAGTGGACTCAGGACCGAGCCCTGCGGCACTCCACTGGTCACCTCCAATGTTTTAGAGAGGGTACCATTAACCACCACCCTCTGAAGTCTGCCACTCAGCCAATCATTGACCCATGCAGTTAGTGTCTCTCCTAACCCCATCGATTCCATCTTGCTTAACAGCCTGCGGTGTGGGACACTGTCAAAAGCTTTACTGAAGTCCAGGTACACGGCGTCCAAAGACTCTCCCAAGTCCAACTTTCTTGTTACCCAGTCAAAGAAGCTGATGAGATTGGATTGGCAGGACCTACCCTTGGTGAATCCATGCTGACTGGGGTTCCAAAGATTCCCTTCATTCAAGATCGTGTCCAATTTGCTTTTAATTAGTGTTTCCATGAGTTTGCACACTATTGATGTGAGACTCACCGGTCTATAATTCGCAGCCTCTGCCCTGCAACCCTTTTTATGCAGTGGTACGACATTAGCTAATTTCCAGTCCAGGGGAACTTTCCCCTTACTTAGGGAGAGATTGAATAGCTCAGCCAATGGTTTCGCCAGGACATCGCTCAATTCTCTGAGCACTCTTGGGTGCAAATTGTCTGGTCCCATGGCTTTGTTCACCTTGAGTCTTGCCAGTTCACTGTAAACTTCACCTGGTGTGAACTCAAAATTCTGAAACGGGTCTTCTGTGCTTTGTGTTGCCTTCAACTGCGGACCGTGTCCCGGTGCCTCACAGGTGAAGACTGAGCAGAAGTATTCATTCAGTAGTTCGGCTTTATCGGAATCTGCTTCCACGTAACTTCCGTCCGGTCTTCTAAGGCGTACTATTCCGCCTGTGTTCCTTTTTCTGTCACTAATATACCTGAGTCCATGTTGATTGTTCTGAGCCACGCCAGGCGTCGCATGGCCACCGAGCAAGCCGTGGCCCGAGCAGATAATTCAAAGGCATCGTAGGAGAACTGCATCATCTGTAACCTGAGTTGGGACAACGAAGCCAGAACCTCCTGATACTCAAATTGGGCTCAGGAATCCAAATAGGGCATGAACTTGTGAAGGACAGACAGGAAAAAAATCAAAATATGTGATGTAATGTAATGTAATTTATTTCTTATATACCGCTACATCCGTTAGGTTCTAAGCGGTTTACAGAAAATATACATTAAGATTAGAAATAAGAAAGGTACTTGAAAAATTCCCTTACTGTCCCGAAGGCTCACAATCTAACTTAAGTACCTGGAGGGTAATAGAGAAGTGAAAAGTAGAGTTAGAGGAAAAATAAAAATAAAATAAACATTTTAACAAGACAGCATTGATCTAAATACTTTGGAAGGTAGAAGAGAGGAGAGAAAGTGATGTGATGAAATGAAAGTTATAATTAAGAACTCTGGATGTCATCATTGAGTTCTGGTAAATGCGCCTGCCAAACCTGTCCATTGTCTTGCTCTCCCTGCCAGGTGGAACAGTGGCATAGACCTGGGAGGGGTGAGACCGCTTCAATGAGAACTCCACCAAGAGGGATTGATGGGAGAGTTGGGCGCCATCAAACCCCTTATGGTGAACCGTGTGGTACCTGGCATCCAATTTACCGGGCACCGCAGGGATGGAGTAGGGTGTCTCAAAACAGCGAACAAAGGTCTGATCCAGCAGCTTATGAAGAGGAAGCTTGAGGGACTCAGCAGGAGGTTGAGGGAGATGCATCCAGGTACTCTTTGGAAAACTTGGACCCAGTTGAATGTCCAAATCTGCTGCCATATGCCGAAGAAAAGAGGAGAAAGACAGCTGGTCAGCCAGAGCAGGGCCTCGAGAAGGACTCGAGGACGTCGAGGCCTCTGGATCCAATGAGGACGGGGATCGAGATGGGGAAAAAGAACCCATCGTGTCCTCGAGCTCCGGCAGAGGAAGAGGCAAAGTAGCCGGTGGAGAATACTCGAGGAAAGGCTGCTTCCAATGAGGCGAGGCATGCCTGGAAGAGTGCCTCGAAGAATGTCTTGACCGATGTTGCGAGCTGTGTCTAGAAGTAGGCCTCGATGCTCGAGGCGAGTGAGTCTTCGCCGAGGCCCCCAGCAAGTGGTAGGGGCTGGAAGCGGTGGATCGAAGCAGAGGTGGCTGGCTGGAAGCACCTCGAGGCCCCCGCAAAGACTCGAGTCCTTGCATTGATGTGATCGGTTCCAAGGGCGGCACTCGCAAAGACTCTGCTCCTTGCATCGAGTGAATCAGTTGCAATGGAGGCATGGGCAAAGACTCTGCTCCTTGCGATGCATGCATCAATGCCAGACCAGACATTCGCAGAGACTCTGCTCCCTGTAGAGAGTGTGTGTATCGCTGAGGCACTGGAGGCGGCTCGACCTCACGGGAGGCCTCCGCGTGCACAGGCTGGATTTGAGAGAGAAGCTTCGGCCCCATGGTAGTAAAGAGCTCGATGAATTGCTTCTCAAGTAACATCTGGAACGAAGCCGGCAAGGTGAGATCCGCATCAGCATTGGGACCACCTGCACGGGCTTCGCGCTCCTTTGAGGCAGTGTGAGAGTGCTTGGGCTTAGAAGCCTTGGGCACTTTAAGCACCACCGGAGGAATAGGCTGCTGCGTTACCTGACCTGAGGAGACAGAGGAAGGCATTGCAGCCTGTGTCAAAGATGGAGCCGGCACAAATGAAGCAGGTTTGATGAGGCTCGGAGCAGAAGACGTGGAAGTCTGGGGAGCCTCAGGCGAGGCAGCTGGTGAAGCCCCCTTCTATGACGACAGCTCCATTGAAGACTACACAGTGAACAACTGTTCCCACAAGAAGCAACAAGGCTTGAAAGCACGTGCTGCGAATGTGGAACAAGGCCGGCACGATTTCGGAAGGTGTTGGGGCCCGAGACACCGAAGACAGCATCGATGAGGGTCCGTTAGTGAAATCGCGCGCTGGCACTTGGCACACTTTTTAAAACTGGTAATAGGCCGGGACATAGGCCAGAAAAGTTCCGTCGCAAGATCGAAGCCGCGGGGCTGCGGCCACGCGGCCTGCCCGGTCGAACGGATGGAAGAAATGTTTTTTTGTGTTTTTTTTAAACAACAAAACACGACGAAAATCAGCGATTAAGAGCAAAATATCCCAAAACTGGGGACTTTAGAAGGCACAAGTGAATGAACTTCATGCAGAGAGTCGAAGACGGACTTCTCGGCTCCGCGGAAAAGTAAGAACTGAGGAGACGCACCCTGCACTGGGCGGGAAGGCACTCGCGCATGCGCGGTGCGGGCGACTCGAAACTTCGAGTTTCTTCAAGCAAGACTGCTTGTGAGCGTCCGCATCGGGGCTCTGTTGGATCACGTCACCCACTAGTGAGAATACCTGCCTGCTTGTCCTGGGATAAATGTCTATCTGCTCAGTGGCGTAACGAGGGAGGTTGGCTCCCAGGGCAGTGGCACCCAGCATCGTCGCACCATGTACCCCCTACTCTTCCCCACTGCGCCATGCGCACCCCACCCCCTGCGTACCTTTCGAAATGTTCGCCGGCACGAGCAGCATCTTCTACCCGCTGCTTGTGCCGGTCTTGGCTCCCTTGTGACATCACGTCCTGGTCCCAGAACCAGGATGTGATGTCGGAAGGGAGCCGAGGCCGGCGCAAGCAGCAAGTGGGAGATGCTGTTCACACCGGTGAACATTTAAAGAAGTACGTGGGGGGGGGGGGGCAGAGGAGAGGTGCCAGTGCCTCTGCAAAGATGGTGCCCAGGGTGGTCTGCCCCTCTCCTTATTACACCACTGCATCTGCTGAAAATATCCAAATCGTGATTTTCATGGTGACAGGAAATCTTACCTAAGGCCAAGGTCGAGCACCACAGAGTTTGTCCGCATGGGAGGACTGGCTGGCACTGCACTGAGGTTTCTTGCTAGAGATGGAGCTGCTACTGTGGGGTCAGCCACACTACAGGACAGTGATGCCATAGCAACAGGCCTCAACAAGGTATAGCAGAGCTCCTCAACCCTTATCAAAATTTGCCACTGAATGCAGTGGCCTACGCTGCCTATAGTCAGAGCCTCACTCTAATGCAGTGGTTCCCAACCCTGTCCTAGAGGACCACCATAACATAACATAACTTTATTCTTCTATACCGCCACAATCATACGACTTCTAGACGGTTTACACTGAAGAGAACTGGACAATCAGCGATTTACAAAATACAAATAGTAAAAGTACAACATATTTCTCAAGGATAGTCAGTGTAGAATTATTAAATTTAGTATGACTTCTGTTTAGGAAATAAATCTGTCAAACAATGCAGTCTTAATTTCGTTCCGAAATGCGCCATAGGTCAACCTGGCTCCATTGCCTAACCAAGACTGCTGTTTACTTGCTTGAAACATGAATGTTCTATCCAAAAAGGACCTATATTTACAACCAGTGATCCTTGGGTAGGCAAATAAATTACAATTTCTGTTTTTCCTAGGAGGGCTGTACAGCACGAAATGAGGTAAGAGATAGGTAGAGGCTATTCCCCAAACCGATTTAAAGCGGGTTTTCAGGCTAGCCCTAATGAATAAGCATGGAGCAGATTTGCATGCCTGTCACTTCTATTATATGCAAATCTCTCTTATAAATATTCATTAGGGCTAGCCTGAAAACCCGATTGGCCTGGGAGTCCTCCAGGACAGGATTGAGAACCACTGCTCTAATGCAATTCACCAGTTGTGACAAGTTCCATATAAATTGTCTCTTTCTAAATTGACCAGTCCCTGTAGAACTGGCAAAGGAGACCAGAAGCCAGGTCAAACCTCTTCATTTTCTGCCACTTAGAGCAGGGATCTCAAAGTCCCTCCTTGAGGGCCGCAATCCAGTTGGGTTTTCAGGATTTCCCCAATAAATATGCATGAGATCTATGTGCATGCACTATTTTCAATGCATATTCATTGGGGAAATCCTGAAAACCCGACTGGATTGCAGCCCTCAAGGAGGGACTTTGAGATCCCTGACTTAGAGGCTCGGAGGACTAGAGTGGCAGCACACCTTAGGACACATCCTCCTCCTCTCTTGCCCAGTGCCTGATTCCCCTGCTTTGTACATCTGGTTCAAAGCATACTTAGCCCCGGGGCCCGGACAGCAGAGGAGGAAGCAGACCATGATGCTATAGTGGCACTGTCCTCCACTGACCTCCTAACAACTCCTTTTTTTTTAATTCACAAAAATTTTTCAACATACAATTCTTTCAGAACAGTAAAGGATAAAGATATACATCAAACAAAGAAAGGAAATATCAATTCTGACACAAATCTTTCCAGCCCACATTAATTTGGAGGAGCTACCATAATTACATCTCACAATACAGGAAATAACAAAATTAACTTGAAGAAACTCAAGTTAAATCTTCTTTAGTGCTTTCTCTATTTTTTTGGCTCTCAATAAAGACCTGTTTTCAAACTATTTCTCTACATCATTTCCCTGTTCACAAAAACTTAAGAATTGCTGAAGCTGTGCAGGATCCCAAAAAATAAATTATTTCTCCTGTATTTTGATTATATTCTTACATGGAAATTTTAGAAAAAAATTAACTGCCAGAGCCAAAACTCTAGGTTTTAACAATAAAAATTCCTTCCTTCGCAACTAAGTTGCTCTGGCAAATCTGGAAATATCAGAGCATTGCCCCCACAGAATTTTGTTGTTTTATTTTTAAAATATAGCCTCATAATTAAATTTATCTATTTCACTTAGGCAAATCAATAAGTTAGCCCTCAAGAAAATGAGTTAAGTCAAACTCCGTCTACTCCTTGATCCAGCACTACCCGCTTTTTCTGTGGGATATAATAACAATTTTGTATTGGAAAAGTATCTGAGTTTACTAAACCTAATATCTCCTTTAAGTATTTTATTAATAAAATTTCCAGGGATAGTAGCTGAACCGTTCCTAATGATCTAGAAGGGATGAAGATGGTATTGAGGTTGCGGTGGTGGCAGAGGGAGTGGGATAAGAGAAAGTGACTGGAAAACTGTGGGAGTGAAGTGAGGGCAGGAGGAATGAGTGAGGCGATGCCAGGGAAGTGGAAAGTGAGTGAGGGGATCACAGGGCAGAAGGAGTGTTAGGGGAGAAAGCGACAGGAGACTGAGAGGATGCAAGGGGAAAGACGGGGGAGAGTGCATTAGAAGGCAGAAAGAGAGAAAGTAAGAGCTAATGTGGAGAGAAGAGATTTGAGGCCGCGTGGGTTTTGAGTAAAGGTATCAGAGATGGTGCAGAGAACGAGAGCTCAGTCTGGAGGGGCTTGGGCAGAGCTGTGAATGTGAAAAGGGACCAGGGTTAGGAGATTTTCCTCTCCTCCAATCCTGGTCCTCACCCTTCTCTTTCAATAAACTTCCGTCTTTCTTTTCCTCTTACTCCCCGCCCTTCCTCTCTTTGTTCCCCAATTCCCCTTATTTATTTATTTAAAAGATTTCTTAACCACCTATAACTAGGCAGTTAAAAAAAAAACCCAGTTATAAAAAAGAAAAACATACAAGACATGTTATACAAGCAATAAATACAGCAATTCCTTCATATCAGCCATTATTTACGGCACTCAATGACTTATCACTACAAGAACATACTTAACCCAGGATCAACATTTATTCTACAAATAATGTAGTTTTCAGGACTTTCTTAAACTTCTGAAAATCTACAAGAGCTCTTAGCAGTCCAGTCAACTCATTCCACAGCGTTACTCCCAAGAAAGGGATAGAGGGAGACTTAGTACTCTCGTAGTGCACTTCTCTTCTCCTCCTCTGCTTTGATCCCCTATCCTTCTTCCTGCCCTCTCTAAAATTCTTTCCCCAAATGCCTCTCAATCCTTTCCTTCCCCTTCACTACCCCCCTCTTCTCTTCCCAGCAGTGATTAGATCATGACTATCCTCCCTTATGCAAGACCATTGCAAGGATATTAGGCGGCCTAGGCAAACTTTTGGATTTGCACCCCTTCCCCCAATTATTAGCCCCCCCTCACAATCCTGATCATGTCAACATCACCCTCCCCAGAGTATTACTATATAGGCTGCTAGAAGTACCCCCTATTATTTGCATGAGTTTGTGCACTTGTCAGGACAAGGATTGGACAATTTCCTGCTGGAAAAGGGGATAGAGGGGTACAGATAGAGGATTGCTGCACAGGTTCTGGACCTGTTGGGCCGCTGCGTGAGCGGACTGCTGGGCACGATGGACCTCAGGTCTGACCCAGCAGAGGCATTGCTTATGTTCTTATGACCCACTGTTATGTTTTAATTGCAGCTGCTCTTGGCACACCCTCTCACTACCCTCTGCTCCAGAAGCTGCTATCCTAGACATCTGCCTAGGCCTGCCTGATAAGAAAATAAGAATAGCCGTAGTAGACCATGAAGCCCAGTAGCCCGTTCTCACGGTGGCCAATCCAGGTCACTAGTACCTGGCCAAAACCCAAAGAGTAGCAACATTCCATGCTACCAATCCAGGGCAAGCAGAGGCTTCCCCCATGTCTTAATAACAGACTATGGACATTTCCTCCAGGAACTTGTCCAAACCTATCTTAAAGCCAGCTATGCTATCCGCTATCCAATCCTGCCCCTCAGGAACCAATGAATCAGACACAAAAGAAATGCCAGAAAACAATGTCCTTTTTATCCAATATATAAACTGGCATTAATATGCATATCCATTTAATTTATATATAGGTGTCAAGTCGGTCCTGCAGAAGTTACTAACTTTTCCCACTGAATCTTAAAAAAAAAAAAAAATTGGCTTTTTGCCTATTCCAAAACCTAGGACTGGATAGGTCAGGTTTTCAGGATATCTACAATAAATATGCATGAGATAGATTAGCATCTCAAGGAGGCAGTGCATGCAAATCTATCTCGTACATATTCATTGTGGATATCCTGAAAATGTGACCTGGCTCTGGCTCTCGAGGACTGGAATTGCCTACCCCTGGGATAGGGCCTTGAGATATGGTTTTATTTCAGACCACTATATCTGCCCGCTATCGTTTTCTAGGGCTATTGTTCATCCACACTTTTATCTAGTTTATTCCTCTTTATTCGCAATTAGGTAAACAATAGTCAGAAACTTTATTTGGCATTAAAGACTGTAAGATAGAATGAACACAATCAGACATAAAGAAGCCAGGATCCGCGAATAAGCTGTGGGAATTAATTAAATAGGACAATAAGTAACCTTTCTAGAGCTCCACTGGAGCCTCAGCTTATTAAATGTGGGCCTAATTGATAATTAGGCCTAATACACAGTGAGGCAGCGGGGTGTAAGCAAAGGATTTGCAGGTGGCTTGATGACATCTGAAGGCCAAAAAAATCCTCTTTTTTAATTATGACCTTAAGTGTGCAGCTTGTGAGAAAATAAAAGACCCTTCTTTAGCAGTGTTACAATAAATAAGTGTAATCCAATTCCCTCTACAGCCAGAACCTTAACTTCATTCCTTGAAATGGAAAGAAGGATGGTAAACATGGTACTTGTAAAGCAGTGACATACGCAGATCTTCAATTTGGGGATAATACAAAATTTTGACCAACCCCACCCCCCACTCTCCACTACTGCCCTGCTCTCCATGCCTCTTCTCCAAAAGCCCCCCAACTCAACCATCAAACACCTGAGCTGGCACGGATCCCAAACCCCACCAGCTCAAGAGGTCTTCCGGTGGCCAGAAACGCTGGCAGTTGGCAGCACTTTTCCTAGGCTGCTGCCATGTCAGGCCCTGGTGCAGTGGCAGACCACGGAAAGTGAGCCGATCGTGACTGATGAGCACATACGAGTGTGACGCGGTGGTTAAAGCTGCAGCCGCAGCACCTTGGGGTTGTGGGTTCAAACCCATGCTGCTCCTTATGACCCTGGGCAAGTCACTTAATCCCCCCCATTGCCCAAGGTACATTAGATAGATTGTGAGCCCACCAGGACAGACAGGGAAAATACTTGGAGCGGCTGGGGCACGGGCAGTGTGTCTGGAGGGAATGCATGGATGGGAGAACATCGCAGGGGAGGAGACATAGGCATCCTGGGACTGTCGGCCAAGTCTCTTCCCTGAAGAAGCCCTTTCTGGAAACGTCAATCGCTCCTCCTAAACTTACTTGCTCCACTTCATCACTGACGCTGACCCATTCTGCTTCTATTCCTTTCTCTCCTCTCTTCTACCTTCCAAAGTATTTAGATCAATGCTGTCTTGTTAAAATGTTTATTTTATTTTTATTTTTCCTCTAACTCTACTTTTCACTTCTCTATTACCCTCCAGGTACTTTAGTTAGATTGTGAGCCTACGGGACAGTAAGGGAATTTTCCAAGTACCTTTCTTATTTCTAATCTTAATGTATATTTTCTGTAAACCGCTTAGAACCTAACGGATGTAGCGGTATATAAGAAATAAATTACATTACATTACATTACATTACATTACTTGAGTATCTGAATAAACACATGTAAACCGTTCTGAGCTCTTCTGGGAGAATGGTATAGAAAATTGAATGAATAAATCAAAAAGTAAAGGCAAGAAATATATTTAATGGCTTTAATAGAAGTAACTGTGAGCAATTGAACATATCACTTTTCCATTTGTTGTATTGTTTAAAAAGCTTTTGCATTACTGCAGAGAAAAAGTTTTTTCAGCTGCTCACTAAGCCAAGTGAGCACTGCTTCCTTTACTTCATCATGCTTTGTCATTTGCTTTCCGGGCCGCAGTGATGCACCCATGTCTTGTCGCCGGTAACAATTCTCACCATAATACTTGGATCTTCTTCAGGAACCGGGTCACAACCTCCACACGCTGTCGCTTGTGCAGATCAGTAAGCTGTTTGGGAACCTATCGTGCGCACACTTTCCTGTATCCCAAGTCATTATGCATTATGGCAAATGTAGATCTATAGCTGATATCCAAATTTGCAGCCATTCGAGACACCGTTATTTGTCGGTCTTCTCTAATCAAGGCATGCATTATGTCAATATGCTCTTGTGTGCGATTTTGATGGGACGAACAGAACGACCTTCGTCGGTTATACCTGTTCTTCCCGCTTTAACCCTTTTTTAGATTCATGGTGCTATCTCCATAATGAGTCAATATCCAATGGTGAATTTCCACAGCTTTCACTTTCTCTGCCCAAAGAAGCACACTGCTGCATGGTGTTCTACGATGATGCAATCTTGCACTGGAGCGTCCATGTTTCCGACGTCATGGCTGCCACACGACTAAAGGCCAAGCACTTTACTGTGCGTGGACGAACTATCCAACAGGCATTTCGCTAGCTCTGTTCTGGTTATCACGTAATTTTACAATTGCCTTTAATTTTTAATTTACCAGTAGGACCACTTCTGCTGGCAAGGCTTGGGTATTCCTGCCAGCCTTAACAATGGCGTTATAATTTGGGAGCTGAGCCCAAAGTGTAAGGGGGAGGGGGCTGACTTACTCTAGTATTCTAAAATGCGATTGCCAATATAGAATTTGCGCTTAGCACACAAAATCTCAGGCCTTAACTTTAGGCAATCTAAAGGGCCTAATTCTAAAAAATTGGCATCAATCATAAAGGCGCTTAGCTTAATTCTGTAAAAGGCACGCACCATATATATAATTGCACTTTGCAGCTGTACTTGTCACTAACATTTAGGTGCACCCATTTAGACCAATAAAAGCCAAGTCTAAATACCTGCACTTAAGTTGTGCACGAATCGAGTGTATTCTATTACTGTGCACTTAACTTTTAGGAATTCCCACAATCCACCCATGCTCCTCCCCTGGACACACACCTCTTTTCAGATTTGTGCACTAGAACTGATGCCCAACCACTTTTTAGGAATGCAGCACATTGGGCTAGATTCACTAAGCAAACCGATTGTGTACCGCTCGGTTTGCGCTCACTTTCCTACGGCTCGATTCACTAACCTTCCTCCAGATCCCATCCGCACCCTATCTGATCTGCGCATGCAAATGAGTAAAAAGGCATGTAAATTTCTTAAGGCATCGATTCATGAAACCATTTTCGTCCAAACTGACTGGACTTTCCGTTCCAAAAAGTTTTGACTGCTGAGGACCAGTCGCTTTATATCCTCGCTGACTATTCGTGCCTAGCAACTGCCGCGTGCATGTTAAGAACCCCATTAAAATATATATATCTACCCCGCAAAAAATCCAAAATATATCTAAACTTTAAATATATGTAAACTTTCATGTATATATATAAGTGTTAGAAATATTTTTTTAATTTTTTTGGAATGCGCATAGCGAGCGCGGGAGTGAATCTCTGATTTGTAATGCGCATGGTGAGAAAATCGCAGATTAACCCCGTGCTCTCCCTGCGCATTGTGCATTTCATATATCAATGCCAAATTAAAAAAAATAAAATCAAAAAATCAAAAATAACTTTTAAGGACCAGCTATTCCTCCCCCCCCCCCCCCACTTCCTTCCAGCTAGATTATCGCGTGCAACTGACGTTACGGGGTCGCCTTTGGTTGCTTCGTGTTTCACGGCAGAAAGAGCCGCACAGCCTCCTGGGATTCGTAGGCTGTATATAACAGCGCGTGATCCCAGCGCATTCAACTGCTGTTAACTGTTGTGCCTTCCTGAGAGAAATGTTAAGCTGTTTGGAAGCACGCAATAAACTTCGAGATCGATCCTTAAAAAATGGACAAACTCGAAGAATTCCACAGCTCGCTCACAAACCTCCGATGCTATTTCTCCTTAAACCTCTCCAACAAATTTTTCAAAAAGCTACGGTCACAGTTTATACAGCTTGCACTTAAAAAAAAAGAGAGGTGGGTAAAAACTACAGTTCTTATATTGCATTTTTTTACGATAACAATGCTTTGCGGTAGGCGCATTCGGAGACGGCAATGACGCCACGATTAAACCCTGCCCCATTTCTACACAGTGAAATCCTAAAGAGCAAGCACATGCGTTATGTGCTTCAAAACCAACAAGGAGACCGTGCGCAAGCGCGTCGATTGATGTTACAGTGAGACGTGGGGGCGTGTTTACGATTTGATCATTTGCATGGACAAGCTTTACTGAATCGATCGGCCAGAATGACTCGGAAACGGATAGGAAACGAATAGGATAGATTTGTGGATTTTAGTGAATCTAGCCCATTGTGTACATAACTTCTAAATAGTGCCAATTAGCATTCATTATGAAGTGTTAATTGCTAATTATCAACACCAATTGATCATGTAAGCTGTGCACACAAATTAGTGCATACAATCTATGGTACTACATACAGAATTATGGGGCTAGTGTATTATTACTACTATTACTACTATCCATTCAGTCGTATCCGACCTTTGGATACTCTATAGGCCAGTCCTCGCCATGCTTTTCTGTTTTCCACGGCTTCTTTCAATTGCTTGATGTTCAGTGTATACTCATCTATTTTATAAAGTACATGAATATATCACAATTCCTCCCACACACACACTTCATCTACTAAGAACGCCTAAGTATGACTTGTGCAGAAATATGCACCATCTTGTCACCAACTGCATCCGCGAAGCCAAAATCTTGTCCTATGTTTCGTTACCCTAGTGCCCAACTCCGCCCACTGCTCTACAGCCACCAAAGGGGAGACAATGGATGTGGAGTGTTTTTTCCACCCCTACCTCCACACTGTCCGCATAGCCCTCAGGACAGCCTTGTTTGTCGCCCTGCATAATTACAGTATATGTATATATACTGCCACACAATTATATAAAAGCCTTTGCCATATATAATACCTGTTTTACATGCAGAAAATCCTTTATAAAATTCTTCCTTATGTCCTCCCTGTCTTTCATTTTTATACCAGAGAGGATAATCATCCCACACAATTAGCAACAAGAGCTCAATATAGAGAACAGGCTTTAGTTACTCAGTAAAAAGTGCTTTGGATCACAGAATTAAAAGAAAAAGGACCAGCTGGCTGCATTTTGTTCCTAAAAATGTTCTATAAATGCAAAGAGAAAACTACTAAAAAAAAAAATAAAAAACCCACCAAAAATCTGATGCTGGGCCAAAAATATTAGTGTTCTGGAACATCCTGAACTTTTTGCAAGCTGTGAATACTTCCTTAGTTCCCACATTTAGTTATAAAATATGATGATGACTATCTGAACTTTCCAATCCACAGTTCAAGCCTGCACAGGGACCATGAACACTGTTTGCTGGAGACTGGTTAATCAAATGCTCACATTTTCTTCCAGACACGCACTGTCCCAGATCAAAAGTAAAAATTATCCTTAAAATATTATAGCCAGATTATATTGATCTCAATTCTAATCTATCTCCTAATTTACTAGTACAAAAAAACCCACTATGTATTTCAAGTTTATATTGTAAAACAGAGGGAGTGTTCACTGGATTCTCTTTGGAAATGACTTGATCCTAGGACCTAAGGGCTCCTTTTATCAAGGCGCGCTACTGGGGTTAGCGCGTCAGACATTTCATCACGCGCTAACCCCCGCGGCAAGCCAAAAAACTAATGCCTTGTCAATGGAGGCGTTAGCGACTAGCGCGGCAGGCGGTTTAATGCACGGTATTCCGCGCGTTAAGTCCCTACCGCGCCTTGATAAAAGGACCCCTAAATGGGAAAATTCCTTGCAATTTTATTCAGTTTAAGTTGCCCTACCTTCCATCTATACCTCAACTAGTTTAGTTCATCCCAATCAATCCTCTGAAAATTTGGCACCATAAGCATACATGTTAAGAAGGTCACCAACTGACTGTGTCATCAACCTTTTCCAAGGGTCATGAAGACCTAGCCCTATCATTAAGCAACCAAATTTCTCACATACAGTACTGCTTTCAGCCCCCAATGACTTATGCAAATGAGGTCCCCTAATGAGTTTCTGCTCATGGCGTCCCTCTGTGTCCTTCATGGGGCACCCCTGGGAGCAGGGTTTGCCTATTACTATATTTGCATGTAACGTGTTGTGTCTTGAGGTACAGAGGTATCGATGGACAAAGTTTCCTCCCCTTTTACAAAACCGTAATGTGTTTTATAGCACTGGCCGCGGAGATAACAGCTCCGGCGCTCATAGAATTCCTGGGCGTCGGAGCCGTTACCACCGTGGCCGGTGCTAAAAAAACGCACTATGGTTTTGTAAAAGGGGGGGGGGGGAATTCCTTTGAGTGCTGGAGCTGTTACCGCCGCAGCCAGGGCTAAAAAACACAGTACGGTTTTGTAAAAAAAGGGGGGGTTAGCTTGTTTAGATTTTCCCTAATTTTTGGACATTGTGGAGTTAATTTCACAAATTCAGTTTTAAAAAAAAGTTAATGCACATTAAAACTTAAATATTTGGGTGCTTATTTTGGTACTACTATTGCTGCCACTGTCGAATATAATACGGAATACATTATGGAATCAATTTGCACGCTCACCACTAAATGGTACCCACTAAGATTAACGTGATGGGGAAGACTAAGAGCACTATAAAAATGATGGTGGTACCAGTTGTGAATCATGTGATCAGCATGTCCCCAGTATACCTATCACAATCCTCCTATTAAAAAATGGACTCTTTGCTCACTAAATTCCTCTGGAACAATTCCACTCCGCACATTAGTTTGGATAAACTGAAGGGTGAAGTGTCCACTGGCGGTGTTAAGTTTCCTAGCTTTTACGATTATCACACTGCATTTATTATACGTCATGGATCGCTCTGGCTGTCTACTCAAATAGAAAAGGTATCGCCTCCTTGGTTACTCTTTGAGAAATCCACCATGAGCAACGTAGACCTACGTTCGGCTGCTTTTATGAGCAATACAGCTACATCCAAATGCAAAGAGCCGACCCACTCTACCAAACTGGCGATTAAGGAGGTGGATAGGCTGGCAGAAGTAAGATGGAGTGAGTCTGCTCAAATTTGCATATGAAACAATTCCAAGATTCTTATACAAGGGAAACAAGTAAACTGGTCCGTATTGCGAAAGGCAGGCATCACTATGCCAACTTTACACAAATAAAGAGTGGATTTCCTTTCAACAACTCCAGCAGTCATATCATCTCCCAAGCTGGCAACAGTATAACTGGCTACAGCTACGACATTTCATTAAGGCTCTCATCGATGTCCCATCTTTACAGGAAAAGGAGCCCTCCCTTGCATCACTAAATGATCAAACTGAGAAGAAAAGGTTGGGCTGCTGCATGATACAGACACGTCACCAGGTGAAATGTGTTGGATCGATTACTGTGAAAGATATATGGATCAGAGATACTGGAAAACACATTGAAATGGACGACTGGGGGGAAAAATTGGCATGAAATGACACATCCCTTACATTCTGCTGCTATTTCCCAATCTGCCTACTTTCTATTGAATAGGGCCTTTTGGACTCTTTACAAATTAGCTAAATTACCAAATACAGATTCAAACCACTGTTGGTCATGCAAATTGGCTGTGGGTACACTTGATCATATGATCTTCCAATGTCCCCTGATAAAGGATTATTGGACAAAAGTATGGACCACTATTAGTTCCATCATTGGTATTGAAGAAGATATATCTTTAGCCATTATAGTTTTTGGTCAATATTGATTATCATTGAAAATCAGCACTGAAGCTGGTAAACTGCTCAGATGCCTCCTACTTATAACACTCAAAACCATTTTGGTCAATTGGAAAAATAGCCACAACCTCTCCTACAATTCATGGTGGAATAGCATATGTATGATTGCTAAGTATGAATGTACCTATGAAGAGAAATGCAGTCATGTTAACTCCAATGATAAAATATGGTCTCCTCTAACCAAGTACTGTACATCAATGGTTCCCAACCGTGTCCTGGAGGACCACCAGCCAGTCAGGTTTTCAGGATAGCCCTAATGAATATGCATGAAAGAGATTTGCATGTTATGAAGATGATAGGAATGCAGATCTGCTCCATGCATATTCATTACAGCTATCCCAAAAACCTGACTGGCTAGTGGTCCTCCAGGACAGAGTTGGGGACCACTGCTGTACATTACCTTAGTGCTTATGTTGAAAGCTATTCCTACTTGACAGCTAGTATGTTAATGCTCCTTTTCGGCATATCGCTATATCATTATTGGCATTTATAGGGTTGTCGTCTGCTCTGTTCTGTATGTTATGACTGATCAATATGATCTGTTTACTCATTTTTGACACGAATTGTTGTAAAGAATATGCATTTTATTCTATAACTAGTGTGCACAACTTTGCTTGCCAAGCGTTGAGTTCTGGGTGCAAGTCTATAGAATTAGGGCGTTTGTATCTGTGGTTTAAAAAAAAAAAACCTAAACAAACAGGGACAAGTCTCAGATTATGGAGTGAATTTTCCCATTTTAGGATTTCTTCCAAAAGAAAGAAAGCTTCTTTTCTCTTACTCCTCATAACATCACCGGCTTGAACCCATCCTCAAGTTTATTTAAAATTTCTTATACCGCCTAATCAAACCTTTTAGGTGGTGTACAAAAATGTTAAGACCATCTACTAACTAAAATACAGTTTAAAAACACACAACACTAGGGCAAATACTAGCTTTAATGTTTTAACTATGGTAAGGAGGATGGGTTCAAGCCGGTGATGTTAGAGAATGACACGGTGACAAAATTCATCACCGTTCCCATCCCCACGGATAACCGCGGGAAACCATCTTCATGTCATTCTTTAAGGAGAGAGGGAAGAATCAGAGTATGAATGGCCACAACCACTGACCAAGCTTTGCTTTGAAGAATGCTGGTGTAGAAGGACTGAGGTTGAAACAGACACTACAGAATGACAGTCTCTGGTATCCAGAGCAGATATTGTGATGTCATAATGCCTCATTCCACCATTGCCTAAGAGCCAATCACATCAGTGATGTCACAATGGCTTCATTATCCTTGGCTCACATAAGAATCAGAGTATGAATGGTCACAACCACTGACCCGCAAGCTTTGCTTTGAAGAATGCTGCTGTAGAAGGACCGAGGTTGAAATAGACACTAGAAAATGACATGGGATTATTTCCCGCGGTTATCCGCGGGGACAGGAACGGTGATGAATTTTGTCACCGTGTCATTCTCTAGGAGTAAGAGAAAAGAAGCTTTCTTTCTCTTTGAAGAAATCCCAAAATGGGAAAATTCACTCCATAATCTGAAGCTTGTCCCTGTTTAAGTAAAAAAAAAGATCTACAGCTCATTTTGATTTCTTTAATGGTTTTTGTTATATCTATATATTCAATCAATAGATAACCTTTTAGTTTTTAGTTTCTTGTTGTAATCCCCCCATACACACACACACACATAGTGCATTTTAGTTATTGTGCATTGTATCTTATTTCGCAGCAGCACAGTTCTGCTTAGCAGCATTCATCAGTTCTAACGTTTCAAACAGATGACACGTCCCTAGACACAGCGAAGAAGTTTGCTTAATACAAAAGAACATCTACATTGCTGGCAAAGATTAGTGCACCGAGAAGTGGGAAACACAACCTGCGCCGCCAGCCACAAACCCGATGTATTCAATATTTCATCTGTCTTTTGCTTTTTAAAAAAATCGGTATAGAGTATTTTTTTTGGGGGGGGGGAGGGTTGTTTATTTTTACAGAGGACACAGCAATACCTGAGATTTACTGCAACATTTCGGCCCAGATCTACCCTCAGGTATACCTTGCTGCCTTTTAACTCGCAAACTCCTTCCCAGGCAGCCGCACACCTGCGTCAAGAACGCGCGCTCATCATTGTCGCCTTCTGAGCAAAGGGGCGGGGCTTATAGCCGTGACGCGTCCTCCGCGTCCTGCCCCCTCCCCTTAGGGCACACGCGTTGCCCGGGCGACGGAGCGCGCGACGCGGAACGGGGGAATTGTCGGCGCGGGAGCAGAATGGCGAAAGAGGTCAAGAAAGAAGTCAAGAAAGAAGTGAACTACCTGGCCCAGGAAAGGATGTGGTACTACGGGGGATCAGTCCTGGCGAGGGAGGGGGGTTGGGAAACTGTCGCAGAACAGGTCTAGAGGTAGGCCGCCAACAGCCTGGCGGGAGCGTAGGTATCTGGTGATACACTAGGGACCGGGGTCTCTGTCTTGTCATGCGGTGATTTCAGAAAACAAATGAGAGCAAGGTGGAGGTCCCACAAATAAGACAATTACAGAGACACCAAGTTACTTTTTGACCAGGCCTGGTTTTATGCTTACATCCAAAAACTGGTGTGACCACTGCAAACACTGTTGCAAGTTCCTCCAGGATAGGGTGGTGGGACATCCAGGACTGCTCCAAAATCTCCAGCCTGGAGCTAGGTAACTTGGCAGCTCTGATCGTCATTCAGGGGTCCTTTTACTAAGCTGTGCTATGCGCTAATGCCCATTGGCGTAGTAAGGGACGGGGGAGGGTCATGGTTAACGTGACCATTTATTTTTTTTCATCAAAACGGGACATCTATTAATATTCAGTCCCGCCCCCAATCCCACCCTAGCCCCAACCCCAATCCCGCCCTCAGTTTCTTCCATTCATTTTTCATGTACACACAATATCTTATTATTTCATAGTGGAAACCATAAAATTAAAAAAAAAACCACAAAGCACCCTAGCAGAGAAAATGTTAATTATTTATATTTGGGGGGTTTTCAACGTTGTCACTTCAGTAACTATAGAAAAATAGACAAATATAGTGCAAAATATAGACAGCAGATATAAATTCTCAAAACTGACACATTTTTATCACTAAATTGAAAATAAAATCATTTTTCCTACCTTTGCTGTCTGGTGATTTCATGAGTCTCTGGTTGCGTTTCCCTCTGACTGTGCATCCTATCTTTCATTTCTTTCTGCACTCAGGCCCAACAATTGTCCCTTTCTATTCCCTCCCTCCTGCCTTCCTTTGTCCTTAGTGTCCCCAGTACCTTCCTATGTCCTTAGTGTCCCCAGCGCCTCCTTCCTATGTCCTTAGTGCCCCCAGCGCCTCCTTCCTATGTCCTTAGTGCTCCCAGATCCAGTATCAGTTCTCCTTTGTACCTTTGTTCCAGGTCTCCCTTTCTCTCTCCCTCCTCTGTTATGATCTTGCCTCTCTCTGCTCTTCCTCAGGGGCTCTCCCCCTCTGTCTGCACCTCCCAAAGCCCTGCTTCTGCCTCCCGTCTTTCCCTTTTGGTCCAGGCCTTTATCTCTCTAGTCTTTCTTCTACTTACAACCCCCCCTTCTCTGCCGTTTTTTCTCCTTCCTTCATCCCTCCTTCCTTTGTCCCACCCCATACCAAAAAGCCTGCCGGCCTACCTCCCCCAGAGCCAGCCTTCCTGCCTCCCCCAGAGCCAGCCTGCCTGCCTCCCCCAGAGCCAGCCTGCCTGCCTCCCCCAAAGCCTGCCTACCTGCCTCCCCCAAAGCCTGCCTACCTACCTACCTCCCCCAGAGCTAGCCAGCCTGCCAGCCTACCTCCCCCAAAGCCTGCCTACCTCCCTCCCTCCCCCAGAGCCAGCCAGCCTGCCTGCCTACCTCCCCCAAAATCTGCCTACCTACCTCCCTCCCCCAGAGCCAGCCAGCCTGCCTGCCTGCCTGCCTACCTCCTCCCACCCCTACCGCGGAAAACAAAAGCCTCCCTCCAGGCAGCGATTGGCTGGCCCGGAACGTCCTCTCCGACGTCAGAATTGACGTCAGAAAGAAGGCTTCTGGGTTCGAGTAGTGGCAGCAGAGGAGCAGCGGCGGTGGACCTAAATCGGGCCTGGAGGGAGGCTTTTGTTGGGGGCTTTTTGTGCGGCAGGGGAGGGACAGGAAGCGATCGCCTGTCCCATTGTCCCCGCGCACAGCTTCCGGACGCTGTCTCTGAAAATGGGACATTTTGGCCGTCCCGAAGCTGTGTGTGGGGACAACGGGACAGGGAATCCGAAAACGGGACTGTCCCGTTCAAAACGGGACATATGGTCACCTTAGTCATGGTCTTTGTAAAGAGCTCCCATCCTCCTCTCTGCCCCCTGCTTCCCAACCCCGCTGCCACGGGCCCTTTCCCTCTAATTTTTCCTGAGCGAGCAGCATTACGAACTTGCTGCCCGCGTCAGTGTCGCCTATCTCTGACAGCACTTCCAAGCTCCGCGCCTAAGAAGTGATGTCGGAGGGATAGCCAACATGACACGGGCAGCAGGTTCATGCTGTTGCTCTCGCAGGGAAAATTTTAAAGGTACTGGAAAAGGGACGGGGGTGCATGTGAGACAGGGGGGGTTGGGAAGGATAAGGGTCCAGAGAAGAGGGTGGGGGAGGGGTGCCACAGCTCCAGGTGCTACTTACTCTTGCTACGCCACTGCTAATGCCCACCTAATCCAGCAAAAATGGCCTAATGCAGGAGCACTGGTTTTGGACTTATATCCCAAAGCAGTGTGGGGTTTGTAGTGTCTTTGGAAATGGCTTGATCCTAGGACCTAAGGGCTCCTTTTATCAAGGCGCGCTACTGGGGTTAGCGCTTCAGACATTTCATCACGCGCTAACCCCCGCGGCAAGCCAAAAAACTAATGGCCTTGTCAATGGAGGTGTTAGCGACTAGCGCGGCAGGCGGTTTAATGCGCGGTATTCCGCGCGTTAAGCCCCTACCGCGCCTTGATAAAAGGACCCCTAAATGGGACGTCAATAGAATGAGGCCCATAATGCACAAGGACAGGTATTGAGAAATCTGGGAATTCCCCCAAATCAGCCTGAAATTGAGTAACTTGGCAGCTCTGTTGACTTGTTATTCAGTGATTTAAAAACAAATGATAGCAATGTGAGGCACCACAAATAAATTAAATAAACAGGAAAAGAGGGTCTGCCATTTTCCTCCCATCAGCTAAATATCTTGATAAAGGTGTGGCTAAGCCATATGTGCTAGTTCTGTAGAATGAATTATGCCTCTTCTTCTAATGGCTAGAGAGCTCCTCTTTGAAAGTAATTTTTAAGGTCAACTCTTTTAACAAAAGAATTTTTAAAAAAGTAATATCAGTTGAATTTGATATTTCTAATGGGCTTTGGAACTGATTAGAATTGCTGACAATATGCCATTTATTGGGTATTAGGAAGAAGTGTTAGACATTCCAATCTGCTTCCAAATATGTTCAGATTTAATTAAGAAAACTTGGAAATAGCATGCTCCGGGATATTTGGTCATCTTGATGGGCTACTTGGGATTTTTAGCACAAAGAACTGAAGATTATAAAATCTCACTCTGTTTCATGGAATATCATATCATTAATTGCACAAGTGGGGTCTTTTTTTTAATCTTATTTGTATGGTTAAAAAAAAGGCCCAGTGTTTTTTTGCAATTTAAAGAAAGTGATGTACACTGGCCTGACTCAATACTGTGAACCAGGAAAGAGGAGGAAAACTGTGTAATCACAAAGAATTACGTTCCAAAAATAACACAGTGCACCTGATATCAATAAACACAACAGGGGAAAAAAGACATCAATCGTCCCTTTGTCAAAAAACAGGAGTTTTTGTAATGACATTTAAATGGGGTAAAGGTGGGCCATCTGTTCAATGGGATTTTCACGCTGTCAACAGATCACAGTGTTACAACAGTCGGTTAGGCAGAAAATCACCTCGTGACTTGCTGATATTTTTACCTGTTACTGCAGGGGTGTCCAATGTCGGTCCTCGAGGGCCGCAATCCAGTCGGGTTTTCAGGATTTCCCCAATGAATATGCATGAGATCTATTAGCATACAATGAAAGCAGTGCATGCAAATAGACCTCATGTATATTCATTGGGGAAATCCTGAAAACCCGACTGGACTGCGGCCCTCGAGGACCGACATTGGACACCCCTGTGTTACTAGATAGGTGAAAGACACAAACCCTGAGGAAGCTTTAAGCGAAACAGATGGGCCTCTGTTGGGGCCATTCAAGATAAGTGGTCTTTTGCTTGAGGTTGTTGTTAAAGAATTGCTATTGTACAACCTCTTTAAGGTTGCTTATTGTATTACAATTTTTTTCTGAAGTAGCTTTCGGAAACAGCAAGGTCACTGTGATTTAGTTCTTCTGTTCCTTTAATGTAAGGTTTTATACGACACTTAAGTTTGGTGTTAGGTTGGTGATTATTTAAAAATCAAAAAAAATTATTTCACACGCCTAGTTCACAATGGGGTTTTTGATCTATGATAAGAACCTTTACCCCATTTGAATGTCATTACAAAAATTCCGGGTTTTTGACAAAGGGGCAGTTGAGGTCTTTTTTCCCCCCGTTGTGTTTATTGATATCAGGTGCGCTGTGTTATTTTTGGAACCTGACTCAATACTGTAAAATGTTAACGGTAGTTAAATCACTGTTGAGTGAATGTGCTTTTTCCAAGAGAGGAAAAGTGAACTAGTTTTCTGGTGCAGTGTGTCTAGGAGTCTGACGATAGATGGTCTTCCCATACTCACGAGTTGTATTCAAGGATGAAATTTACATTTTTCAGCTCCTCCTTCTTCTCCAGTGATTGTAAAGCCCCCTTCAGTTTTTCCTTCTGCAAGTGAATTGGGAAGGATTAATTCTGATCTGCTCTGATAACTTTTTATTATTTTTCAAGTTTTTATCCAAATTTGAGGCTTTTCAATGCTGGAGAGGTCCCCCTTGACCTTAGAGCAACTCTGCTTGCAAGATGATACAGGCTGTGTGACAGAGGTCTGCAGCTGGTAAAACAGCCCTCGGGGTTCCTGTCTAGCTAGCCCACTTTGAGACTTTTGGAGGTCAGAGTCCTTTCCCCTCTGAGCTAGCTCGCATCCTGATTTATCAGGATCAGTCCAGTAGGGCTTAATGGATGCCAGCTGCGTGGATCCTCCCCTGCTCATGTGTGGATCTGTGGGGGTTGAGACCTCAGTCAAGCTTTAGTCTGACTGGCAACCCAAAGATCCCAGTATGTGGACTTGGTCTGGCTGATTGAGGTAGTGGCTTCTTCATTTCCAGTTTCTGTGAGAGCT
Organism: Geotrypetes seraphini; assembly: GCF_902459505.1. NCBI lineage: Eukaryota > Metazoa > Chordata > Amphibia > Gymnophiona > Dermophiidae > Geotrypetes > Geotrypetes seraphini. The sequence goes on along the minus strand of NC_047094.1, from coordinate 100,809,697 downwards.
GAAGCAAGCTAGCACCTGCACAGACAGACAGTGAGTACTGCCTTTTGTAGTTTATGAGGAAATTGGGGGGGGGTATATATTTGTAAACTTGCTGCATTCCTGGGGCTTTATTTAGGGTCCCCTACTTCCAACAATCACTTTCCATAATTATTTGTCACTTTAGTGGAGTTTTCCTGGCTGTTTTTAGTGCAACCATGCCTCTTGGCCATCTTGGATTTCCTGATTTTGTTGAAAAAGATTCCATCTGCCTCAAAACTCCTCGGTTTGGCTTAAAATCACTAGGGATGAACTCCTGGTGGAGATACCCCTATATCATGCCATATTTGCGATGGATGGCCAGCTGAACAGCAGCTGTGCATCACGTGCCGCAGGACACATGAAGGAAGAGTGGGAGCCTCGGGCTTTGCCCCTTCTGGTGTCACTAAGACTGGGGAATCGCAGAGGACTTGGTCTGCGAAAAGAACCCCTTCAGAGCCTTTGGAAGGTGATCAGGTGAAGTGCAGGTGCATGAACCCCGAAGAGCCTAGGAAAAGGCAAAGTGGGACCCTGAAGGTTGTTTCAGGGTCCCCTGGTCTGGGTTTCACACCGTATTTGCCAGCTTGCTGTGGAAAGCCTATTTAAATTATCAAGGCGCTCCTACATCGGTCAAAAAAGCAGTGATGACTGCGCAAGGGGGCTGAAGTCCCTCTTGAGCAGGGGAAGGACCCAATCATCCGCTGCCTCTTTAAAGCACCTGCTTTGCTGGAGTCCAAGTTTATTTACATTTTAATATACTGACCATCAACGTGTATCTGGCCAGTTTACAAAGCTAAAAACGTTAAAATAAGTTCAAGAATTGGATAAAAGAAAAGGTTGGACATAAACTAGACGAAAACATTGACATACATGATTTTGAGGGACAGAGGGAAAGGAACGTTTATAATTACAATTTTTAAATAAAATAAAAATAAATGGAGGGATGAGGGTGGAAGGGAAAACACCAGGGGAGGGGGTTGCTTCTTAAAAGCGGTTCTTTTGCAGTTGGAAAAAGGGAATTATCAGGCGCTATGGTATGCGTCTTGGAATAAGAAAGGTTTTAGTTTAGTTTTGAATTTGTCAAGAGAATTTTACATTACATTACATTACATTAGGGATTTCTATTCCGCCTTTATCTTGCGGTTCAAGGCGGCTTACAAAAGATTTATAAACGGAGGTTACATTGGGAGAACGATTGATTTACTTTTGAACAGACTTTGAAATTGCGATCTTCGAAATAAGAGGTGAACCACAGGAGAGCGGAGCCTGTGATACTGCAGTTTTTAAGACGATTGAGGAGAAGGTGATGATCGACGGTTTAGAAAGCTGCAGACAGATCTAGAGAGATAAGAACGGATTTGCGATGGTAGAAGTAGTAGATAGTGGAAATAAGACCAAGTAAAGATAGTTCTGTGGAGTGGTATGAACGAAAACTTGTTTGGTTTTATCAAGGAATTCAGTGAACTGGTTGAGTACTATTTTTTTGTAAGTTTGGCGATAAACGGAAAGTTAGCGATCAAACTATAATTTGCTGGCTGGGATTAATCTGAATTTTGGTTTTTTAATTTAGGGAAGACTAAAGCAGATTTTCAAGTTTTGGGGATGACATTGGTGGAGAGGCTCTTGATTATCATTTCCATAATGAATGGGTCAAAGGTAGTAAAGAATGTTTTTAGGATTGATGTTTATGTTTATCTGATGTTTATTGATTGAATGGATGGATGGATGTTTGAGATTAGAAAGAGTGCTGAAGGGCAGAAGGGTAGATTGTGGCTGCTTACTGCTTGATTACGAGGGTTTCACAGGCCCAGACTTCTTTTTTATCCCTCGGCATCCAGTTCTTTCTGCTTTAATTATGGAGCATTGGGAGGTCCTAGAGGCTCCTTAAGTGGGTTTAAGACAATGACAAGACTACATCCCATGGTCCCTGAATTTCAGCAGTTGTTCATCTAGCCCAGGGGTGCCCAATAGGTCGATCGCGATCGACGGGTAGCTCGCCAAGGCAAAGTGAGTCGATCACCCAGGTCTCACTTTGCCTAGGCGATCTATCGGGCTGATCAGTCTTCCTCTCCCCGACGTCAATTCTGCCATTGGAGAGGAAGTTCAGGCCAGCCAATCGCTGCCTGCCTGGGCAGAACTTCCTCTCCGACGGCAGAATTGACGTCGGGGAGAGGAATGTTGGTTGGCCCGAAGCAGGGAGAGAATGGGGTGGCGTCGGCTTTGGGGCCTGTTATCCATTGGTGGCGGTTTGGGTCCTGTTCCCCGATGGCAGTGGCAGTGGCTTGGGGAAGAGCAGGGAGAAAGAAAGAAAGGGGGCAGGCAGGGAGACAGAAGGAAAGAAGAGAAACAGAAAAAAAGAAAGAGGGCATGAAGAGAGAAAGAAAGAAAGGTCAGGGAAAGAGGAAGAAAAAGTTGGGGGAGGGAATGAGGTGTGAAGGAGAGGAAGCAGACAGGCTGAAAGAAAGATTGGATGCACAGTCAGAAGAAGAAAGTGCAACCAGAGACTCATGAAATCACCAGACAAGGTAGGAAAAATGATTTTATTTTAAATTTAGTGATCAAAATGTGTCTGAATTTATATCTGCTGTCTATATTTTACAATATGGTCCCCTTTTACTAAACCGCAATAGTGGTTTTTAGCGCAGGGAGCCTATGAGCATCGAGAGCAGCGTTGGGCATTCAGCGCAGCTCCATGCGCTAAAAACTGCTATTGTGGTTTAGTAAAAAGGGAGGGGGGGTGGGTATTTGTCTATTTTTGTATGGTTGTTACTGAGGTGACAGTGCATAGAGTCATCTGCTTTGACCTCTTTGAAAAACCCCCGGAATAGGAATGATAATTAACAATTCTATGCGTACAGTGTGCGTTGTGTTTTTTTTTTTAATTTTATTGATGGTAGATCATTTTGACTTGGTCATTTTAAAAGTAGCTCGCGAGTCAAAAAAGTGTGGGCACCCCTGATCTAGCCTAAGGTGGACTTGCAAGTAGCTGAGGTCACCAAGCATACTTTCCTATGTAGTGAGGAGGGTGTAATCTTGAAGGATGAACAGGACTGCAGGGTGAATGTAATTCTAAAAAGGCAGTTTGAGGTCTTAGCTTTGGGAATTAAAGTGGCATCAGCAGCCTCTTTCGTGGCAAGAGCCTGTTACACCAGGGTCTGTTGGGTTTCAGGCACGGACGATGAAGTGTGCTCACGTCTGGTCATGGCAGGAATTGACTATGTGGCGGACACTCTACATGATATTATCAGAGTATTGAACGAGGTCTTGGTTTATTTCATCTCCACACCTCAGAATGCTTTGGATTAGGCAATGGGCGGGAGATTTGGCTTCCAAAGCTACTTTAAGCATGCTCCCTTGTAAGGGTCAGATGCTGTTTGGAAAAGGTTTGGATGATCTTATGGCCAGTGTGACCAATCATTGGCCGAAGACCCTTCCAGATAGCAGACCTCAGAATTTGTGAGGGTCTTCTGGAAGTAATTTTCATAACTCCAGGCGCTTTCATCAGTACTCTAAAGCAGTGATTCCCAACCCTGTCCTGGAGGAACAGCAGGCCAATCGGGTTTTCAGGCTAGCCCTAATGAATATGCATGAGAGAGATTTGCATATGATGGAAGTGATAGGCATGCAAATTTGCTTCATGCATATTCATTAGGGCTAGCCTGAAAACCCAATTGGCCTGGTGTTCCTCCAGGACAGGGTTGGGAACCACTGCTCTAAAGGATGCTCTACTCAGAGAATGTTTCAAGGTTCCTGGCGATGGTTTGGCAATTCAAGACATACCCAGTCCTATGGATCACGCTCTGCCATAGCCCTCAAAATTCCCAGACTCCCACAAATAAGAGGAAGGCTAACGGTCTATTGGGAGATGTGAGCATGGATCAGCTCGGACCGCTGGTTGCTGGATATAATCTGAGAAAGTTACCGACTCAAATTCAGCTACCCTCCGGCAGATCACTTTGTGGATTAATTGGCAGGATGGCCGGAAAAGGCAGAAAAAGTCAGAGTGACAATGTACAGGCTTTTAGCCATTCGAGCCATAGAGCCTGTTCCACACGCAGAATCAGGCTTGGGCAGATACTCTACAGTATATACTTCATTGTGCCCAAAAATAGACTCAGAAGACTGGAGGCCAATCTTGGATCTGAAGTCAGTCAATGCTGCCTTGAAGATGCCGCAGTCATTCATTATGGTGGTTGCACCGGGGAATTCCTGGCATCCTTGGATTTGACGGAGGCTTATCTCCATATTCCGATTTTTCCAGAACACAGAAGACTTTTGAGATTCTACATTCTAGGGCAACACTTTCAGTTTTCTGCACTCCCCTTCAGGCTGGCAATGGTGCCACATGCCTTCACCAAAGTAATGGTGGTGGTGGGCAGTGACTCAAGTGGTCCAGCAGCTGCAGGACCTGGGTTGGATTGTCAACCTTCAAAAGAGTCACTTGGAGCAGGGGATATGCGTCAACACAACGGAAGGCCGTGTCTTTTTCCCAAGCCACACAAATGGAAGCTTATAAAACAGATCTCGGACTTCCTGATGATGCCAACTCCAGTGGCGTGGCACTACCTCCAGGTACGAAGTTCAAAGACAGCAACCATAGAGGTGGTTCCTTGGGCAAAGTCTAATATGCATCCCCTACAAGATACTCTGTTGTCCTGCTGGTCTCCACAGACAAATTCACTCAAGAAGCCACTGGCTTGGACAGTGGAAGTTTGGCAGAGTATGTGGATTTGGTGCACCTGCAAAAGGATAGAGGTCTCAAGCTTCTAGTGCTTCTGTCACAGAGTGCAGTCAACTCTTTTAGTGTTGGCTTATGGCGAGGATGAATGGTATACAATATATGAGGTGAGGCGATGTGCCAGGAGTTTGAAGTTCACCCAGTAGAATACCATGAGCCAGTGCAAAAGATTTTAGAACAAAAATTATTTTTTTCCATTTTATTACATCCTATATCATTTGAGCTACAGTATTCTGAATGAATTGTAAGCACTAGCTTAGTTTTTCTGAAATTGATTTTGATTTGGCTTGATTAATTTGATATTCTCTCCTCTCACAACAAACATCAAAGTGGATTCCAAATTGAAATACAATATCTAATATAAGTAGACATAAAAATACACCATAGATATCTGAACACAATGGGCCTGATTCTATAAACATCGCTTAAGCGCGCCTATATTTTAACTCCATACAGTTGTCAATCAACCACTAGGCATCCTTTATAGCAGGGGTGTCCAACCTTTTGGCTTCACTGGGCCGCATTGGCCGAAAAAAATGTTTCTGGGGCCGCACAAACTTTCAAACGCTGCAGCAAGACACAGGAGGGAGCCGGCAAGATGGTAAACACCTGGGGGCAGCAGAGGAAAACACTGCATCACCCTCGACCGGGGCCGCACAAAATATTTTACGGGGCCGCATGCGGCCCTCGGGCCACAGGTTGGACACCCTTGCTTTATAGAATTGCGCCTAGCGGGGCCTAGGCATCCTAAAGGTAAGCGTTGGTATATTAGGCCAGGTTTTACCAGCACCTAACTCAGACACCTAGTGTTGCCTAAGTCAAACACACCTACTTTTTAGGTGGGCATCGAAGAGCATCTCAAATTAGGTGTCGCTAGGCACTGCACAGTATTCTGCACAACTTTTCATTGATTGCTTAATTTTATTTTATTAAAGATCAATGGCATGGTCAATTACCACGTCAATTAAAAGCTTGCTAATTCAATTTGGGTTATGCACAGAATTAACCTCCCCCACCTTTACGAAGCCACATTAGGCTTTTTTATCACCGGCCAAGGCAGTATTAGCTCTGATGCTCATAGGAATTCTATGAGCATCGGAGCTAATACCGCCATGGTCGGCGATAAAAAAACCTAATGCAGCTTTGTAAAAGGAGCCCTTAGTTAGGTATCTCTAGGCATCTGCAATTAGGGCACCTAACCAAGATACCATTTATGGAATCAGGCCCACTATCCCCACTATGGAGGTAATTGTTTAAGTGGGTACCTCCTTTTAGCAACTTGATGCCACATGATGAGAGCCTATTCTACAAAGGCATCTGGTGCCCGTTATAAAATACTAGCACAAGCTAGGAGCCTACGTGTGGCAAGAACTCATGCAACGCCCCTTGCACTTCCACTGTGCCACTTCCACTTGCCCTTACAGGACAGCGCTCAGCTGCTTTGATTCCACTTATGCACATAAGTGGCATGTAACTGACAGCACCCAGTTTTAGAATTGCTCTTTAAATAACCAGTGTAAATTGATTTGCAGTAATCCAAGCAGGAATGACATTTGCTTGTCTAATTGTGATAATGGAAGGGCTGTCAAGGAAATGATGGTGCTATAGCTGGTATACTTGAAAGAAGGCCAGTTTATTTACTGCAGCGAGCTGAGCTTCCATGTGAACTCAGACTACAGATCTCATAGCTGTAAAACCAAGGTTGTCCTGGGACAATTTCTCCAAATGGGTTAGTTTGCATATACCGTGACAGCACTGAACTTCATTCCTAAGTCAGGAAATGTGGAGTATGTTCTGTCTCTCAAATTTACTGCTAACACTCACTCTAAATTTGAATCCTGCCAAAGAGAGCTTTCCTCTGGAACTTGTAAGGTAACATGTAGGCAACCTTGGGCTTCTTTGGAAATTCTTTTTAATCAAGCCTGTGGCACCCAAAATGATGTGAAATGTTTCTGTATATTTCTACCCCATTTTTTTTGTCTTGTACTCCATTTCTTGGTACTTGAAGATCTTCTCTCTCTCCACATAGTTCATGAAGCAGTCACTTGAAACTGCCACATCTATGATTAATGCTGTTTGGGGTTTTGTTTTGTTTTTACCACTATGTCTGGTTTTCGTGCATCCATCATCTTATTGGTTGGGACGGGGATGTCCCAGGTTATCATAACCTCATTTTCCACAGTTCTCGTAGGGTCATGATTCTAATGCTCTTTAGGTACAATGATGTTGTAATGTGGATAGGAATTGTACATGGCAATGCTGCCCGAGTGTGGTAGTGTATGTAAATAATGACATGTTTTTAATGTCAAAGCAAAGCATACTTCCATGTTCTAAATGTCCAGTACTTCCAGATTGTTTGAAGAGGATTGACAAACACGTATTTTCTTTTCTTCAGGAAGGATCATGTTGAGAATGAGACTGAAGCTGCTAAGAAGTGGTTATACAACTGGGGGTTTTTAACCACACCATTTGAGGAGGTAAAAAAGAAAATCTAACAGCCTGAGTGGACAAAGTTCTGCCATCTTGGAAGCAAGCGATTGGAATTAGAAATTAACAAGATGTCAGACCCAGTGTTGCTTTTCCAAGCCTTCATTTGTTTTGGTCTCCTGTTAGATAGTACAGTTTGCAGAAAAGTCACCTCTGTAAAATAATGGGAACTCATTATTCACAACATTGCTCTCTTCATACCAACTCATCTCAAACTGATATTGCTTCTTCTCCCTTCCTATTCCAGTTCCGTTGTTTTACAGATCCATGCCCGGTATCTGCCATTTACAATTTCAAAAAATCTCTTGGATCTGTGTACACTATAAAATGAAAATTATTAACTGAAAAACAAGCCTCTGTAATGACATTTTAATGTTCTAGTGATATGTTCCAGTGACTCATGAGTTTTAATGTCTCCAGGGCCCTCTTAGCCAGTCAGATTGCTAGACTGGTTGCATACAGAAAGACTCAGATTATACCAGTAAGCATTGGAGTCATCTCTGTGGGTGCTTGTGCGCCTCCAGTATTGAGCAAACCTCTTGATTGTGTCTAAGGAGGGGTAATTTCTATTGGGTTTAGCACCCCCCAATCATTTGGGAGACATTGGCTTCTATGCCAGTAAGCAGATTGCATAGCATACAGTATGTGTTGTGGTGTATTTATTTATTTAATATGAATACGTGCGCCTTTATGAAGCATCCAAGAAGGATCATATGTGTTGGTCCAATGAAAGCTTGGAAAAAGAATCCAGTTTTCTTCATAACCAATAGGGCTCTTAGAATTCTGCATGCTGTTAGTTTTTGTTTTGTTTTATCATTTTGAAATACTGTTCTTCTTATTTTTTAGTTAATAAAAAATGAGAAAAAGAAAGAAATAGTGAAGATAATTCTTCCAGAACATTTGCAAGTTCGTCCTGTGACCCCGCTAGAAACATACATTAAGGTCAGATAACCTCAGATGAATGAAACTTATTTTTCGGGAGCAGCTGTGCAGTGTATGTGAGAAGTGCCACTGTCAGTTGGCATGTGCATGTAGCTGACAGATCTTTTATTAATAATGTTTAGAATCCTATATATTGGATGGATCCCTATTATTTTTCTGAATGCTTGTACAATACTTTATGCTCTTCCCCCCTTTTTTTTACAAAACCGTGAAAGCATATTTTTGCCTAGGCCAAAGTGTTGACTTGCTCTCGAAGCTCACAGAGTTCCTATGAGTGTCGGGAGCAGCGCAGAGCGTTCAGCACACTGGCCTGCACTAAAAACTGCTTTCATGGTTTTGTAAAGTGTGGGGGGGGGGACTGAAAGCTACATCATGAAAAATAGAACCAAAGCAGCTGTCAATGACTTCTAGTTTTTGGCCCAGTGCTGATCATAATTAACAGATTTCACTGCAATTAATACTAACAGAAAAACATATTCCATCACATCTACACAGGATAAGGGCCACAGCCCATCTAGTCTGCCCACCCCAATGACCCTCCCCTACCTTTCTCTGTGAATAGATCCAACGTGTCTATCCCATTTGGCCTTAAAATCAGGCACGCTGCTGGCCTCAAGTCTTCTACTTCAGGTTATTGAGGCCAGCAGCGTGCCTGATTTTAAGGCCAAATGGGATAGACATGTGGGATCTATTCACAGAGAAAGGTAGGGGAGGGTCATTGGGGTGGGCAGACTAGATGGGCCGTGGCCCTTATCTGCCGTCTATTTCTATGTTTCTATGAGTCTGTACGTTAGGTGATCAATCCCAGTCACAAACCAGCTTTAGAGAAGTGTGTCACTCACAGCATTCCATACCTCCCTCATTCTAAATGGAATGTCTGTCGGGTTTTGCCATGCTATTATGATGATGGTAGTTAATAATAAGTTTTTATATATTGCTTACAAGTTAATAAAAACTATTGAAACAGTTTACAAGTAAAAGAAGTCAATCTACTCCTCTTAATCCTCCTTCCTTCCAGTAAAATATTTAAAAATCCACACCTTACCCTACGATATACTTCCAAACATATCCTATAGTTCCTATCTAGCATACATGAATATTACCATACAGTAAACATACTCCATATTATTCCCTAAAAAAGTCACAAAATGCAGGTTTGGCATATAGTGTCTCTCTCTCTCTTTTTTTTTTTTTTTTTACATTTAACAAAAACAGATTACATCTGCCTTTAAATATTTCATAACCTACACATTTCACTTTAGCTCTTCCATTAATGAAGCTGCTGTGCTAGGGCAGGGTGTCCCACCTGATCCGTACTCATCACTGGTTCTGTGCAACTATCAGGAGCAATGAAATTTTATGGTAATTCTGAAGCTCACAAGGGAAGAACATTCTGGAGGAAAAAAGGCATTATTTCTCAGCTCACTGCAGGCAGAGAGAATAAAAAATGTCACTTCCTCTCACTTTGCAAATAAAATTCAAAAAAGTACCATAAAAATAATTGATGCTTGCTGGCCAACTTGAAAGCAAAATAACTGCAGAGTAAGAATTAGAAGATGCAAAGAAAGTGCTTGTAGTTTTCCAGTTGTAGAGTTGGAGTATTCTTAATTTTATTTTGTTTTTTTTAAGTATTATAGTATGCTTTTTCACATGTAAAGCAAAGTGGAAGCTGTAGGATTTGTTTAATAAAGGACATCTCTGTCCTTTTACAGTATTGTAAAATAGTTGCTTGTTTGCTGCAATCCCCATCCATTTCTCTGCAGCAGTGGATTATTAGCCAAGGGCTCCTTTTACTTGCTGACTGCATGGCTGTGCATGCACTAGCGCACTTGTTATCACCTCCAGTAAATTTACTTTTTACCTGTTTGCTGTTTTATTTGTTCGTTTATCCTGTTTTAAATTCTGTATTTTTAGACTTCCTTGTCTCTTGCTGAATCCCTGCCGCGAAGCGGCGGCCCGCTGGATTCCGCCCACCCTCCAGGTCTGCCCATGCTCTTTAAAACTTGGCCATTTGCGGTGCACGCCGAAGGAGCACACCTAAGGAGCAGATCCTGCTCCTTAGTGCGCTCCTTCATGCGCAACCTGAGGGCACCACCATTTTAAATCTGGAACCAGTTTATGCTGAAATACATAACAAACAATTCACCTGTATGATTATCCTTTTTAGTCTTTTTAGTCTTTCATTTTTATTGGACCTTTTATATTTTTCTTTAATAATGCCCCTGCAATTCCTAAATAACTCTGTTAATATTTCGCAATTACCAGAGAACTATGTTAGCGATTCCAAACCACCTTCCAAACTTGTAAATATACCTGTACACTAGTGCTCGTGCCCCACTAATCTTAAGTCTCATATTCCTCGCCAACCGACACTCACACAAATTTTCCCGTCTTCTTCTCTTATTAGTAACTCTAACAGTGACACCAATACTCCAAATCAGGCACACTTAAAATTAGGACTTATTAATGCAAGATCTATCAAAGGGAAATACCACCTCATAAAAGAACTCATTCTTTCACAAGATTTACACATCCTTTGCCTAACAGAATCTTGGCTAACTGATGGCGAACAAGCCTACCTCTCTTTCTGCTGCCCTCCTAACTACTCCTATGTCTTTAATCACCGTTATAAACGTAAAGGGGGAGGCTTAGCCGTCATCTATTACAATAATTTAGCCAAATCCGTAGATCATTCTTCAGGAAACGTAGCCATAGAATTTCTTCAAATTAAACTTAATACTAATCCAAAAATAGATATTCTACTACTTTACATTCCTCTTCCCATAAACCACAGTAACTCAACCCTTCTTCAAAATCTAATTTTTGATTTTTGTTCATCATCAAATCACCCACTCATTTTAGGTGATTTTAACATTCATTTCGACAAATCATCCAACACTTTCACCAAATAAATTTTAACTTACACCAATACTTTGAAGTTACTGCCAATGATTCAAGATCCAACCCATTCAGCAGAACATATTTTAGATATGATCTTAGTTCCTAAATCACAATTTTTTACTCTTACTAATCTTCATAATGTATCAGTCCCATGGTCAGACCACCACTTTATTTCTTGCAGGTTGCATTTAAAAAATAAAACAACACTAGCATTACAACCTAGAAAAATTATCTATCGTGACTACTCTAAACTAGAACTAATAAACATTCAATCAGTTATTAATCAGAAAACGCTTAACTTCCATACAGACTCCTTTGATGATTATCTTACGATTTGGAACACATCAATTCAATTTTTACTGGATAAGGAAGCCCCAATCATTAACAACTCCATCTCCATTCGAAAAATACGAAATCCCTGGTTTTCTCACGAACTTTTATTACTTAAACGGCAACTGAGGTTCTTGGAGAGGAAATGGCGAAAAAATAAATCTGCCGAAAATCTAAAATCGTATAAAGAACATCTCTATATAAGACCAAAATTAATTACGCTAAAAAACACTATTACTCTAAAAAAAATCTTAAAAGCTAAAAATCCTTCTATTCTTTACTCCATCTTAAAATCCATTACCCCCAATTTGCGAATGGAAGACAATAAAAACAATTTTTATTTTTTTTTATTTATCATTTTATATATTGATACATATACATTACTTGTATAAGAAAATAAAGAGAGAACATCACAAAAGTTTTTTAAAAGGAAAAAAAAAATATATATCTGGATACTATCCATTTAATAATTAAACAAATTTCGCTCTTAATTAGTCCACTTTCTGGAGGAGAAACAATTCACATTTATGAGAGATATTTATAATGGATTAATATCGAAAACCATATTTGTAGAGTACATCTTCTTCTTACATTACTATGGGATTGATCCTACATTCCCTTCAGAGATATTTGAAGTTGTTATTCCCTTTCCTTCAAGAAAGAATTGTAATTGTGAGGGCTCAAAAAATATATATGAATGTTGGTCCAGAAGAATCTTACATTTGCAAGGATATCTCAATTGATATTTGGCCCCCAGCTGTATTACAAACTGTTTCAGTTCAAGGAACCTCTTCCGTCTGGTCTGAGTTGCTTTTGAGACGTCTGGAAACATACTGATCTTACTGTCCAGAAAGGTCACTTCTTTCTGCCTGAAAAACAGTCTAAGAAGTGCCTCTTTGTCTTGTTGAAAGACAAACGCCACCACAAGAGTAGTACGACAGATTACTTCATCCACTGAAGTTTCAAGGACTTCTGTTAAATTCAAAGGATTAGGAAGTTCAGGAGAAACTTCTGGACCTAAAGTTTTCTGTTTTGATACTGACAAGTAATATATTCTATGTAGAGGAGGTAGTCCGGCATCAGGATATTTAAATATTTCTTTTAAGAATTTATAAAACATTTCCTTAGGAGGTGTTGTTAACACCTTAGGAAAATTAAGAATTCTTAAATTCAACATTTTCATATAATTTTCAAAGTTTTCCATTTTCCTAGTATAGAGTAGTCTATCCTGCAGTATAACAGTCTGAGAAGCTTGTAAACTTTGAAATTTCTGATCCAAATTATGAACCTTTCCTTCCTGATCCTTCAATTCCTCCTGTAATTTGTCCAATCTCCTTTCTTGAAGAGTCACCTGAGGTAGGGTTCCTGCACATAGTTTATACAAAGAGTCTAACGCCGTCCAAATAGACTCTAAAGTTATTTCAGCGGGTCTTACCAGAGGAAGGACTGTTGAAGCTTGTCCTTCACTCGCTGAAATCTCAGCCACCTCCTCCGATGTAGTTATTCCTGCCGAGAGCACTTGAGGGTTAGGCAAGCCCTCCAGCTCCATCGGCGACGCCATCCGTCCCTATGGAACCGCCTCTATTCCCCAGTCTCGCGGCTGCAGAGGAGATGGAGGTCCCGCGGGGCTGAGCGAGACTTCGCTCCCGAGAGCCAAAATCTCTCTCCGATTCGGCTCAGCCAGCACGCCCTGTGGCGAAGATGTAAAGAAGCGGGTTATTCCCTCCTGCCTCATTGAGGCGGATCCCGGCTGCCGGGCTGAAGCAACCGCTCTGCCTCGTCTTTTCGGCATGTCGGCAACAGAGTAAACCCGATAGAGGTAGGAAATTTGTGTTTCGCAGGAGAGCACAACTCAGCGTCCTCTCTACAACGCGGCCATCTTGTTTCAATAAAAACAATTTAATAGCTCAAGATCTCGCTGACCATTTCTGTAAAAAAAAAAAATCTGCGACATACGTAAAACTTTTGACCATACCCTATCTGACAGTTTTATTGACAGCTTAAACAACAGCTATCTTCCACTTGCAAAATGTTCCACTTTCAACCTTCCATCTTTAGAGGACATCGAACGCCTTTTTCACAGAGTAAACTGTGAGTAAACACAGAGTAAACTCCCGCCTAGAAATTATTCCCCCAGTAATCCTAAAAAAATTCTTCTCCTGTTTTGGCCCATTCATACATTATTTTATATTAAAAAGCCTTAGTACGGGCTCTGTGCCATCATCTTGGAAATCCGCAGCAATTTTTCCTATAATAAAAGATCGAAAGATAAGTCCAGAGGAAGCCTCAAATTATCGCCCTATCAGAAACATCCCTTTTTTTGCAAAATTAACGGAACGAGTAGTTTTCGACTAACTGTCTGACTTTGTTGAAGCAACCAATGTGCTGCATCCCAACCAGACAGGGTTCCGGAAAAATCACAATACAGAATACTCACTGATTGGGCTAACCACAAACATAATTTATCACCTGGACCATCACAATTCCGTTATCCTCTTCTCTTTAGATTTATCGGCTGCATTTGATACTATTGATCACATTCTATTCCTAGATAGGTTAAAATCTATTGGTGTCTGTGACCAAGTTATACAATGGTTTACCTCCTTCTTATCTGATCAACAATATACGGTACACTTCAATAATACTACTTCAAAATCTTTTTCTCTTAATTATGGAATCCCCCAGGGTTCTATACTGTCTCCGCTACTGTTTAACATTTTTCTTTCACCCTTATTAAGTCTATGCCAATCTATAGGTTTTACGATTTATACTTACGCAGATGATATTCAATTGTCCCATCCTTTAAATCCAGAAAATTTAGAAGAGATATACCAGATTAACCAAAAACTAGAGATAATCAAAAATTGGCTCAACTCCAACAGACTATCGCTAAATATTAAAAAAACAAAAGCCCTACTCTTCCCGTGGAAACAAGGAATAAAGTTGTGCACTCCCTTCATCATTAATAATATTCATATTGACTTAGTTTTATCATTAAAAATACTTGGGGTCATCATCGACGATAATTTCTCTTATCATGAGCACTTAAGTAACATTGTTAAATTTTGTTTTTCTCGATTACGTATGATTCGTTCTATTTCCAAGTTCCTGGAACCAAAATCTCTAAATATCCTTATACATTCACTTGTCATTGCCAAGCTAGACTATTGTAATTCATTACTATTAAACATTACTCAAAAAGAAAAGAAATGTTTACAGATAATTCAAAACCTTGCCGTTAAACTTATTCACAATGGTAAAAAATATGATCATGTAACTCCTTTCCTGGTTGATTCACACTGGCTTCCCATTAATCATTGCATTACCTTTAAAATTCTACTCTTAGTATTTAAAACCTTATCTATAAGCGAGCCGCAATTTATAAATAGGATACTTATTCCGTATAACACATCCCGCTCTCTTCATTCTACGGCCCAAGGTCTCCTGGTAGTCCCTTCTTTAAAAGTGATTGGCACTAGACGCCATGATATGTTTTCAATAGTAGCCCCCCAAGTCTGGAATTCTCTACCCCATTACATAAGAGATGAAAAAGACATTAGCCGTTTTAAAAATAATTTAAAAACCTTCTTGTTCAAAGATGCTTTTACCCTCTGATTGGAATATATACAGTGCAATAGACTCTTTACCAAAAATCAAAAATAAAAGAAAGGAAAAAAAAAATAGATACCCCTCCTTATGTTTGTTTCCCTTTATTGTTCCCCTATTTTCAAAATTATTAATTTTGTAACTTTACCCCTTCACTCCCTTCGTATTCAGTTTTGTCTGTTGGTTGGTTCGTCCAATCCTTTTTTTATTAGTTGCATTTTTAAATTGTATGTTGTGTGCATATTTTGGATTTTAATGTAATTCGCTTATTAAATTATGTATAAGCGATTCATCAAATTTCTAATAAACTTGAAACTTAAAACTGTATCATATTTTTATAAAAGTGAAGATGCCAAGAGAGAGCGATGTCTGGAGAGCAAATGGCTAGAAATGTAAAAAAGGAGACAAAATTATTTTCTGAAATATTAGTGAAAAAAGGAAGATGAAAATTGAAATTGCGAGACTGGAAAAAATTATAAACTTCTTATGTGGAGAGTGATGAGGAAAAAACAAACATGCTAAACAAATACTTCTGTATTCACCGAAGAAAATCCAGGAAAAGGACCGCAATAGGCTGTCAAAGTTACATGTGAGAATGGCGTGGATACCACGCCATTCACAAAAGAAAGTGTTTATGAATAGTTTGAAAAATTTAAGGTAAACAAAGCCATGGGACCAGACAGGATCCATCCCAGAATTTGAGTTTCTGGCAGGTCCAATTAAAGATTTGTTCAATAATTCCCTGGAGATGGGAGAGATTCCATGGGGTTGGAGAAGAGCAGATGTGGTCCCTCTTCACAAAAGTGGTCGCAGAGATGAAGTGGGAAGCTACAAGGCAATAAGCCTCACTTCAGTTATTGAAAAAATAATGGAAGCATTGCTGAAAGAAAGGATATTGAATTTCCTAGAATGTAATGTGTTACAAGATCCAAGACAATATGGTTTTACTCAAGGTAAATTGTGCCAAACAAATTTGATTGAATTCTTTCACTAGGTGGCCAGAGAACTGGATCAAGGATGTGCACTAGATGTATTTTACTTAGATTTCAGCAAAGCCTTTGACATGGTTCCTCTTAGGAGGCTCTTAAACAAACTTGACAGGCTGAAGTTAGAACCCAAAGTGGTGAACTTGATTAGAAACTGGTTGTCAGACAGACGTCAGAGTGTGGTGGTTAATGGAATTTGCTCAGAGGAAGGAAAGGTGAGTAATGGAATGCCTCAAGGATCGGTGCTGGGGCCGATTCTGTTCAATATGTTTGTGAGAGACATTGCCGAAGGGTTAGAAAGTAAGATTTGCCTTTTTGCGGATGACACCAAGATCTGTAACAGAGTAGACACCCCAGAGGGAATGGAAAACATGTAAAAGGATCTGCAAAAGTTGGAAGAATGGTCTAATGCAGACATGGGCAACTCCGGTCCTCGAGGGCTGGAATCCAATCGGATTTTCAGGATTTCCCCATGCATGAGATCTATTTGCATGAACTGTTTTCAATGCATATTCATTGGGGATATCCTGAAAACCCGATTGGATTCCGGCCCTCAAGGACCAGAGTTGCCCATGTCTTGTCTAATGTCTGGCAACTAAGATTCAGTGCAAAGAAATGCAGAATGATGCATTTGGAAAGATGGGCAGAGGGACCTTGGAGTGATAGTGTCTGAAGATCTGAAGACAATGAAACAGTATGACAAGGTGGTGGCTGTAGCCAGAAGGATGCTAGGCTATATAGAGAGAGGCATAACCAGCAGAAGAAAGGAGGTGTTGATATCCCTTTACAGGTCATTGTTGAGGCCCCACTTGGAGTATTATGTTCTGTTTTGGAGGCCATATCTGGCTAAGGATATAAGAAGACGTGAAGCAGTTAAGTGGAAGGTAATGAAAATGGTAGGGGGTTTGCACCAAAAGACGTACAAGAAGAGACTGGAAGTACTCAACATGTATACTCTAGAGGAGAGGAGGGACAGGGGTGAAGTTGCAGGGTGGTAGACTTAGAAGTAATGTTAAGAAATTTTTTTTTCACAGAGAGGGTGGTGAATGCCTGGAATGCTCTCCCGAAGGACAACGGTGACAGAATTTTTAAAAATGTGGGATGAACATAGAGGATCTCTAATTAGAATATAAATGGTATAAATTGAAGAATTAAGGCCAGTACCAGACATCTATGATCTGTGTCCCGTGTATGGCAATTCGGTTTAGGATGGTCTTGGGAGGGCTTTAAAGGGAGACCCAGCAATTTGGAACACGAGGATGGTGCTAAGCAGACTTTCATGGGCTGAATTCCACAAATGATGAGATGATTTGGATAGGCTGGAGTGAACTTTGATGACAACTCCATTTGTTGGAACCTAAGGAAAGTACCGAGCGGACTTCCAAGGTCTATAGCCCAGAAATAACAAAGAAAAAAGACACTTTAATCATGAAATTGTAATGCATGTAATTATAGGGAAAACTGGATGGACTGTTCAAGTCTTTATCTGCTGTTATTTACTATGTTACTATCATTTTCTATGTTTGCTTCTCAGTGAGTGGACTGTCAAGGAAAGTGATTCTTCCTAAATTTTAGACATGTCCCCTGTCCCAGCTGTATTCTGGCAGAAGACTACATTGAAATAAGCAAAAAGGGGGACAAAAGGTGCTCACAAGAAAAGCAAGGAGAAACAAAAACAAGTGGGATAAGGGAACTGTATCTGGATGCAGACAAAGGTTTGCTATGAAAATATATTATTTGATAAAATACAGTTGTAATGGTATATAAGCTGATGGGAGTGGGACCTGACACAGTCTGTGTTTTGGCAGTATGTACCTTCCTCAGGAATCCAAGGGTCACAGCATCTGCATATAAAGCAATATTTTGGTAAGTCAGTCATCATGAGTTAAAGTGCCACTTGCTTTCATTCTTTCGGTTTGTTGAATTCATGACGACTGACTTACTGAATTATTGCTTTATATGCAGATGATGTGAAACCTTGGACTCCTGAGAAAGGCACATCCTGTTGAAACACAGATCGTATTGGGTCCCACGCACATCAGCTTATACCATTACAACTGTGTTTAATCAAATAATATATATATATATTTTTTTAAATTCTTTATTCATTTTTCATCTTACAAGTGCACAATACTACATCATATTAACTGTTACAAATCACTTGATATTCATACAATTCTGATGTTACATACATGACTTTATCCCCCCAACCACCCTTCACACAAGTAATTGAATTCAAAATATCATTTTATATATTATATTTCAATCTATTAATCAAACCTTTAAAATAACTATTTACCCTCCCCCCTCCCCCTACATGTAAATGTACTTTCATTAGGAAAATGATGTCTATTCATTGCAATAATTTGTTAATGGCCCCCAAATCATTTTAAAATTATTATAATTCCCTTTTTGTATGGCAATTGATCTTTCCATTTTATAAATATGACACAATGAATTCCACCAAAATGTATAGCTAAGTCGATTATAATCTTTCCAATTATTGGTAATATGTTGTATAGCGACTCCTGTCATAATTAATAAAAGCTTGTTATTATTTGATGAAATTTGACTTTTTGCTCTCATTGACATCCCAAACAGAATTGTATCATATGATAAAGCAACATGGTTTTCTAGTAAACAATTGATTTATTTTAATAATCCTTTTTCTCTGCATCTAGATACAGTTCCTTATCCCACTGTTTTTGTTTCTCTAGAAAACTACACTGAACACATTATTTTCCAGGCATGGATCCCTTTACTGAGTAAGTCACCCAGATGCTACTGTTCGAAAGCAGAGAAACCACTGTGTTTTGCAGAGTTGCTTTAGCCAAAGTAAACCCTTTGATGAAAGAGCAAAGCAAGAACCTAAACCAGGGGTGTCCAATGTCGGTCCTCGAGGGCCGCAGTCCAGTCGGGTTTTCAAGATTTCCCCAATGAATATTCATGAGATCTATTTGCATGCACTGCTTTCATTGTATGCTAATAGATCTCATGCATATTCATTGGGGAAATCCTGAAAACCCGACTGGATTGCGGCCCTTGAGGACCGACATTGGACACCCCTGGCCTAAACAATCTATCAGCACTTAGTAACTGACTGTGAACTTTCTTGTGCCACTCCACTTTATGTTGTATTAGAAGGAGATTATGAAGACATACATATGCTTCATTATAAAATCCCTTCATATACTGTACTTGTAAAATGATACATAAACAACTCTGAAATACTGGACAGTTCTGGAAACTATTCTGACAAATCTATCAACCATACAGCAAAAGGTCAAATAGTTTTCTAGCTTAATATAATAAGATATTTATAATCCATTTAACCAATTTCAGTTCAAGGCAGAATATGTATAATTAAAACATACAATTAAAAAAAGCTTTTAAAAAATAAAATTACAGGTAATAAAAATATTTCATATTGTAAAAAAAAAAAATCCAAAAACAACCCCTACCATCATCTCTTCATTTTCAGAGCCCACCTAAATGTCATATTCCCAGAAATAATAACTCTCTACAACTACTACTACTACTATTTATCATTTCTTTAGTGCTGAAAGGTGTACGCAGCACTGTACATTTCTAATCTAATCAGAAATTTGTGCATCGCGCAAACCTAAACAGGTTCAAGGCGACTTGCGGTAAGAAAAGGGTATCTTAGGGTATAGAGTGGAGGAAAGGGGGGAAGGAAGAGAATTAGTGGAGAAAAGGAGAAGACCTAATCATACTAAGCAAAATAATTTGAAGGTAGATGTAGAGATCAATTATCAAAGAGTAGGGCTTTCATTTTTTTCTGGAATAGGGCATGGTAGGGTTCTGTTCTAATTGTCTCTGCGAGTTTATTTCAAATTTTGACTCCCAGGAAGGTGAGCATGAAGTAGAATATTCGTCTTTACTTGAGATTTTTATTGAGGGGAGACAGCCCCTGCTGAGAAGAGCTTACGATTTAATTTAGAAAGACAAACAAGACATCTCAAGGTTGGGGAGATTCTGGTAGAGGAAATGATACAATGGGTATAGGTATCTGACAGCAATGAATGGGAGTAAAGAGTTGAAAGCAGTTACAAAAAAGTGTGCTTTTAGCTTGGATTTGAATACTTCTAGAGACAGAGTATGACGTATTGATTCAGGCATCCTGTTCCAGGCATATGGTGCGGGAAGAAAGAAGGGAAGGAGTCTGGAGTTGGCAGTGGAGGAGAAGGGTACAGATAAGAGGACTTAACCCGTTAAATGGAATTCATGGGGGGGGTAATATAGGAGGAGATAAGTGAGGAGAAAGATTGAGGGGGCTACAGAGTGAATGCGCTTGTAAGTCAGTAAGAGGAGTTTGAACTGTATTTGGAAATGGATGGGGAGCCAATGAAGTGGCTGGAGGAGAGAGATAATGTGAGCATGGTGGCTCTCACGGAATATGAGTATTGCAGCAGCATTTTGAATGGATTGAAGGAGTGAGAGATGGATGCGTGAGAGGCCTGAGAGAAGTACGTTTCAGTAGTCTAAGCGTGAGGTGATGAGAGCATGGATAAGGGTTTTGGTGATGTGTTCAGAGAGGAGAGATCGGGTTCTGGTAATATAGAGGAAGAAGCGATAGGTTTTAGCTGTTTTTTGGATCTGAGCAGAGAAGGAGAGAGACAGGAGTCAAGATCACCCCGAGGTTGCGAGCTGACAAGACAGGGAGGAGAAGAGTGTTATCCACAGAAATAGAGAACAGCGAGAGGGTTTGGTGAGTTTAGGTGTAAAGATAAGGAGTTCAGTTTTAGCCTTATTCAGTTTGATATAGCAGTGAGACATCCAAGTGGCAATGCTAGACGGGCAGGCTGAGATTCGGGCCTGAATCCCTGTAGAGATATCTGGTGTGGAGAGGTAGATCTGGGAGTCATCAGCCTAGAGGTGATATTGAAAACCATGGGAGGTCAGTGTACCGAGACAGCGGGTATATATGGAGAAGAGGAAAGGGCCTAGGACGGAGCCTTGAGGTACACCGATAGACAGTGGGATGGCAGTGGAGGAGGATCCACCGTAACATATACTGAAAGTACGATGGGAGAGATAGTAAGAAAACCAGGAGAGAACAGAACCCTGGAATCCCCGTGAGGACAGTGTGTTGAGAAGGAGGTGGAGATCAACAGTGTCGAAAGCAGTAGACAGATCGAGAAGGATGAGGATAGAGTAGAGGCCATTGGATTTGGCCAGAAACAGTTCATTAAAGACTTTAACAAGGGCAGTTTCTGTAGAATGGAGAGGGCAAAAGCCCAATTGAAAGCAGGTCAAGAATATTATCAGAAGAAAGATATTATCAGAAGAAAGGAAGTCCAGGCAATGGCGGTGAACAGCATGTTCCAGTAGTTTGGATGGAAAGGGGAGGAGGGAGGGGGATGCAGGGTCTAATGAGGGTTTTTTTGAGAAGGGGTGTAACTACAGCATATTTGAAGACATCAGGAACTGTAGCAGTGGAGAGTAAAAAGTTGATAATGTAACAGATGGGAGGGATACAAACTCTGTATGATCATGAAAAGCAAAAATGGGTTATACTTTATTTTGCATGAATAAACTAATTTGTAAATATGGAACACGCGGATAATGTGGATGCACTATACTTTGTTTTAGACTTTTACTACAGGCTTCAAAATGTATCCAAATGTTAAATGGTTTCCATATTAAGAAATGCACAGTAACTACAGGACATCTGGCGAGTTAGCTTAGTTTTGACAAAAATCTGAATAACTGTGTTTGTTCTGGTTTTTCAGGACAGATTGGAAATCACAAGGTCACATAGTATCATAAACCTCTTATAGAGCATGAAAATATCCAAAGAGGAGTATACTCCATGCCTGGAATAAATTACCCAAGTTTGTCCGTCAAGCCCCTTCCCTTCCCTTGTTTAAAAGCTGACTGAAAAAACACCTTTTTAAAAAAAATTTATTTATTTATCATTTTTCAATAACATATCAAGTATCCACTTGTACAGAAAGATAAAGTTAAACAAGAAATAAATTACAAATCAAATTATAATCTAATAACCCAATATATCTTAACTTTAACTCAAGTCCTCAATATAGATCCAAAATGTAGAATCAGCGAGAATATAACAAAGAAAGTAGAAATAAAAAACTAATAATTATATTGGCTGAGACAGGAGATCAAACAATCTAATCTAAGAGTGCTTCATATTCCTCCTCCTATTTTCAGTCGCGCCGCTGACAAGAAGGTTGTCAGCTGACTAGGATCACAGAACACAAATTTTTGCATTTGATGCAATATCACACATTTACATGGGTGGCGAAGAAAATAAGATGCCCCTGGCTTTAACACCAAAACACTATAACACCTGGCTTTAACAACAAAAATTCACGTCAATGTTTTTGTGTATCTCGTTGTACAACTAAAAAAATTTTCAGGAATACAATCGTAAATAACTAATAAATATTTGTCAGAAACGTATTGTAGATAATGATTAGTAGCAGGGAGTCATTCAAGCCACATATACACGAATTGCTGGCACAACACAAACTGTATGCAAAATCATAATACAACGGAGAAAAATAAACCTCAATTGTGGAAGGCTGGGACTACACAAGTGCCCAAACCTAAGCACATCATCACGGGTTTATAAAAACTCCGTATACATGTAAATAAATAAATAATTTCATTCATACAGAATCCACTTTTCTTCAGAAATTTTTTCTAATGTAAGCAGTGTGCACAAAGTTCAATGCATTAATCATGTCCAAAAAGGAGTGACCAGAATCCCAAACTGACTAAATTACAGCTCAACTTCACTTGTGTAAGCGGTTGTGGAGGCGTAGAGCATAGAATCACAATAACAGAGAAAATACAATCATCTGAAGGCGTAGAACTTCAAAAAAGGCTTTTAACTCCTAGTCCCGACAGAAAAGGCTTTCTGTTTCGCCTGGGAAGGCTACTTCAGGGGATCCATGCAGTGTCCAAATATCTCCCCGCTTCTTACAACCTGACAATAGTAAAGCCGGCTCCTCTCAAAATGGTGCTGGGACTGTGAGACGCGCCCGGCTCGAATAAAAAGACAAACGAACCGGGCGACGTGACGTCATCACGAAACGTGATGCGTTTTAGGCTAAACACCGGCTCATGTAGAACCCAATATGGTTAAAAGATATATATATATATTATAGTAATTCTCAAATTCAAAAGAAAGGTTGCCATTCATAAACAGTATTCAGACCAAGAGGTTCTAAAGTTTGTAGTTGATTGATCCATTGTTGCTCCTTCTGCCACAACACTCTTCTAATATCTCCTCTTCTCTGAGAAGGAAGCATTTTCTCTACCACCCAACATTTCAGATTTTCAAACCTGTGCCCATATTGGATGCAATGAGCAACTATAGGAGCTGTCAATTTTCGTGTATTTAAACAACTTTTGTGCTCTGTTAATCTCACGGTTAAAGTACGTGATGTTTGACCTATATATAATAGGTCACATGGACATTGGATTGCATACACAATGTTGATGGATTGACATGAAGAGGTGTGACGTAAAGTATAGTTCTTACCATTACTTGGATTAATGAAATTGGAAACAGTGACCATTATGTTGCAGTTTGAACAATGGCCACATGGCCTGTGTCCTAATATGGTGTTCATATCCCCATCATTAAATTTTTCTTTGGAAGTGTGACATAACAAGTCACTTAGATTCCTATTTCTTGACTGAGAGAAAATGAATCGCTTATTTTCAAAACAAGGGAGAGTTTTAAGTAGTGGAAGATGTCTTTTATATTTCTTAATAATTTGCTGAGACATACGGGTTTGTTTAATTATACAAGGAATCAATGCTTCTCTTCTGGTTGAGATTTTTTATAATCTAACAACGTTTCTCTGGGATTATGTAAAGCCCGTTTTTTTGCTTTTTTAACTATAGTATCAGGATAATCCCTAGATAGCAATCTTTGTTCTAAAATTTTCACTTCTTGTACAAAATTTTCTTTGGTGTTACAAATTTGTCGATATCTCAAAAATTGAGCAAAAGGAATGCTGGTTTTCAGATGGACAGGATGCATACTATCAAACTTCAATAGAGTATTTCTATCTGTATTTTTACGATAGATAGAAGTTTCAAAACTGCAATCTTTCTTTTGAATTAGAACATCTAAAAAACTAATCTTGTCCTTACTGTATGACATAGTAAATTTGATAGATCGATGGCATTGATTTATTAATCTGTTAAATTCTAAAAGTTGTTGCAAAGTGCCTGACTATATAACAAATATATCGTCTATGAACCGCCACCATTTGAATATATGTTGAAACTCGGATAGCGTGTAAATAAATGACTCTTCAAACCATGACATGTAAAGATTGGCTATTGTGGGTGCAAATGAAGCGCCCATCGCAATCCCTGAAAGTTGTTTAAAAAATTCTCCATTGAAAATGAAATAATTATTTTTCAGGGCTATTGCACATAATTCTTTTAAAAAAACAAGTATGACTATTATCATGAGATGGTTGAGAATTCCATAAAGCTTCAAGAACTTGAAGGGCTTCTTCTTGTGGAATGCTTGTGTACAATGAACACACATCGAAGGTGGCCAATATGCAGTCTATAGGCATTTCGGTTTCCAAATCATTTAACATCTTTAGAAATTGGGTCGTATCTTGTATGTATGATTTAATACTTTTCAAAAAACCTTGAAGTTGTTTATCAATATATTTACTTGTTCTTTCTAATAACGAATCCCGGGCCGATACAGTAGGACGACCCGGTGGACACTGAGTGTTTTTGTGGATCTTCGGTAAAAGGTAGAATATAGGTACCTTAAAATATTGAGGAGTAAGAAAAGTAAATTCTTTTTTTGTTAGGAAACCTTGTTTCACTGCCTCTGAACTGATACAAGCAATCAATTCAAAAATTTCCATAGAAGGGTCATGATCTAATTTAAGATATGTTTCCTCATTTAACAATTGGGAGTTAGCTTCTGTAATATACAGGTCAAGACCCCAGATGACTACAGCACCCCCTTTGTCCGCCCGTCTAATCACAATTGTAGGATCATTACTTAGCTGTTGTAGGGCAGTACGTTCTGTTGGGGACAGATTATGAAATCTTCTCTGAATTTTAGCATTTTCATCTATTTGTTGGAGCTCACGAGTCATGAGGTTTTTAAAGGCCTGTATTATAGGATTCGGAGGAACCGGGGGGTTCCATTTAGATTTAGGCTGAACACAAGATGTATCAGGTTCAGAACTAGGGTGTTCATAAAAAAACGAGCATAGATTCAATCTACGTAAAAATTTTTCTAAATCTATTTGAGCTTGAAATGCATTGTGAGCCACTGTAGGGACAGAAGTGAGACCTTTAGATAATAAAGCTC
Source organism: Geotrypetes seraphini (assembly GCF_902459505.1). NCBI lineage: Eukaryota > Metazoa > Chordata > Amphibia > Gymnophiona > Dermophiidae > Geotrypetes > Geotrypetes seraphini. The sequence continues at coordinate 100,784,340 of NC_047094.1, read as the reverse complement.
TTTCATCTACGGTCAAAATTCTATTAGAAATATTAATTACAATTGGTTCTGTTTCTTCTGTGATCGGGCACGTGACCATCCTCGATAAGTTCCTCTGCCTCAAATGCTTCTGCCCCCGCGTAATTGACCTGTAGTTTGTCTGTTTTGGCCCTGATCCCCATCCAGATCCTCAGATGTAGAAGTACCTTCACTATTTAAATTTTCAGAAGATTCTCCTGATGTAGTGAATCTGACAGTCTTCGGTTTATAGTTAGCACTCATCCATCTATAAACATATCCGGTCTGATAATCTTTCTGATCTCTTTGGAACTTCTTAAGTTTATTGGTCCTCACTTCCCTACGTAATTTATCCATTCTAGAATTGGAATCTGCTAATTTATTTTCAAAATCATTATTTTTACGTGCTTCCGTTAAAAGTTCTTCATGTTTTGTTTTAGTTTCTTGAATCTTAGTTTGTAACGTTTTAATTAACAATAACATTAAATCCAAAGAGCAGCGATTCAAAATTTGATTCCAAATTGTAATGAAATCATTATTATCAGTAAACATCTGTGGAGCTGTTCTCATTCTCAGGCCACTTGGAATAATTTCATGTTTACAATATTCCACTAAACTTGCACTTTGTAAATCAATCTGAATTATTTGTTTCATCATTTTTTCAATATCCAACCAAGCTAAATCAGTGTCATGTGTTTCTACATTTGGTGGATAACGCCGGTGCTTGCAATATCTCAATATCCACAACCGCTTACACAAGTGAAGTTGAGCTGTAGCCTTCGCTAATAATTTAGAGATGATTCTGAAGGTCTCAACTTCAAATAGGATCTAGACAGAGTTGATAATTAAGAAGAAGGCTGCCTAGATGGAGAACTTTAATTATTTCAATATATATATATTATAGGAAAAGGATGGGGGAATGTGATGGAAGCAATCCAGTATTTCAAAGGATGGAATAAGGCACAAGAAGTTTTGAGAGAAGAAGTGATGGGTTGAGGCTGAAAGACAATGTGCTTGAGGAAAAAACATAATGAACTGTTTCTTCTCAGAGTGGGCGATGGAAACAAAATCAGTATCAGAGTGCAAGAAAGCCTGACACAAGCACAAAGAATCCTGTGTTTTGGAGTGGGAGGAAAGAACAGCGGTTGCCTTGTTTGAATATGTAAAAAAAAAAAAAATAAGGGGTCAGCCAACAAGTTGTAGTTGGGACCATTGTATTGGACTAACTCATTCATTACATTTGTGAGGATAAATCGGTAGTGCAGCCAGAAGGCGAGACAGTCAAAACAGACCTTGATGTCATCATCACTCAATGCAAGACTGTACTTCAGGACTCAGGTGAAAGCCTACTCTTCTCCCAAGCCTTTAATGAAAGAGGCAGCTAACTACTTAGCTAGTCATAAGCACATACTGTAGCCGGACTTGCTATTCATGCTTACCCTAGCTGAAATAATTTTCATGTACCTTATCTGACTCCATATGCAAATTTTCCTTCAGTTAGTCACCCTTATGTCTATCTAACTCCTGTTACTCTATCTTATCTATTAGTATCTAAAATGTTTTAATATATATATACATGGCAATTCTTATAAACTGGCACCTAGAGGTACACTCCACTTAAGTGCTTCAGAGGTGCCATTATTTGACTGTTAGCACCTAGTGCACAGTGTACCTATCGGTAAGGTAGCACCTTGGATTTTTTGGGGGGAGGTTTTTTGGAATTGTATCATGTCTCCCCATTAAGTGGGCTTAAAAAGGAATTATGTATGTATGATTGATTATGTATTGTTTATGATATCCCTTTTTTTCCTTTGTCTTATTGGATATTGTAAGTATTCAAAATTATAATAATTTTTTAAAAAAAGGTAGCGCCTTGTTGTCATAGCGCCTGACTGCAAGGGGTGTATCTCACAATTACGCACTATAAATTATGCACATCACTTGGTAAACCAAGGCGCACCAACTTACACCATAAGAAGGTACGAACAAACATTTGCTCCTCATTGCTGAATTACACTAGTCCGCTATAATAAAACCCTTAACGCGCATGCGTATTTCAATCTTCGTGCTCTGTGCCGCCGCATGCGCAGTAGGAGGAGCATGGTTTCGTGCGGCGGTTTCCACATACGCAGTAGGAAGAAGGAGCATGCGCTGGTTTCCCTATCTCGACAACGAGCGTTGGAGCCTGCGGCGGTTTAAACATTGCCTTCCCTCTGCGACACTGCGAAAACCAGGAGACTTCTCCGTGTTGCCTTCGCTCCGCGACGCTGGACAGGGTGAGCAGGGAAGGGGGTGCTGCTGGACAGGGGGTAGGTGAAAGGCCTACTGCTGGACAGGGGGAGCAGGGAAGGGTGGAGAGACATAAAGAAAGAAAGACAGACAGACAGCAAGCAGAAAGAAATGCCTAAGTCTACACATCTATTCTAGCACCCGTTAATGTAACGGGCTAGAAAACTAGTATTCTATAAATGGATTCTTGGAGGCAAGGGGCCTGATTCTATAAACGGGGCCTAACTCAGTAGATGCAGTTTATAGGAGTGGAGGAGTAGCCTTTTGGTTAGTGCAGTGGACTTTGATCCTAGGGAACTGGGTTTTATTCCCACTGCAGCTCCTTGTGACTCTGGGCAAGTCACTTAACACTCCATTGCCCCCACGTTACAAGATTGTGAGCCCACTAGGGACAGAGAAATTACCTGCATGTAATGTGTACAACATTGCATATATCTAGTAGCACTATAGAAATTAGTAGTGGTGCCTAAATCAAGTTAGGAGCTGGTTTAGTAGGCTAGAGTTTTCTTCACCTAAAATACCAGCGCCTAAATCTATCCATGACCAAACTCCACTTATAACCACGCCTACTTTTTAGGTAGGTGCCTCAGTGTAGATGCCTACCCAAAAGTTAATTTTTTTAATTGGTTATTAATGGCACAGTTCAATTAACAGTGCCGATTGAACCAATTAAAAAAATTAGGCACCTACATCAGTAGGCGTCCCGATCTAGGCGTCTACTGTTAGGCACCATTTATAGAATTGGGGCCAAGGTTTGGCTTAGTGCTTCGGTTCAGACTGCTCACCAATATTGCTTATTACTTTATTAAAATTACCTGCACTAATGCTGAAGCGGAGAGGGCGCAGTGCCATTGTAGGCTCGTGGCGCCCAGGTCTGGCCACTTTCGGCAGCATGGATGAGCTTCTGCGTTGAATGCAGGACATCGCTGGAACGTCGGGTCGCTCGCTGGAGATGCACCGGGGCAAGGTGGAAGCGATCTCCTTGGGCCCAGAAACCACCTTGAGCCCCGACGCTGGAGTGCCTCCCCCTCCTCCCCAGAATGCCAGCTCTCCTTGGGTAGAGGAACCATCGGGAGTTGATGTGGGACTCTTTCCTGAGGCTAGCGGCAACGTGCAGGGGAGCTTGGAGTTGGACTCTCTGCATTTGCAGACTGTCCCTTTGGAATCTGAGGACTTACCAGCGCCACGTTCTTTATGTGAGCAGGAGACCAGCAGCCACGAAGGAACCCCAGTTGGTGAGGATATTGCTTCTTCTAAAAAATTCTTCTTTACATTAAAGAAACCCCAAGAAGTAACTCTTGAGGCTATTTGAGATCTAGTGGTGGGTTTGGCTAAATCTATTAACCCTCAGTTCTCTCAGTTAGAGCACAAAATTAATACTCAAGAAAAGGAAATTAAGAATATTAAAGTCGACGTATAAGATTTAAAAAATTCAACTCTGAATTCTTGCCAAGAAGCGAAAGTTTCTAAACAAATTACAGAAACACTTGTGAGAGATAACATTAATCTAAGGAGAAAATTGGAGTCTTTAGAAAATTTTTCTCGTAATAACAATCTTAGACTTATTAATTTTCCTAGAGTTGCGGCAGTAACTCCTAGAGATATGTTGAAACGTTATATGATGAAGGTATTGGAAATTTATGAGGAATTGTTGCCGCCAATTACCCAAGTATATTATTTACCAATAAAAAGGGAAGAAAAGTTAAAGGAAGAAGATGATCAACGAGTACTTTCTACAATTTTGGAACTTTCAGATAGTGAACTTGCAAAGCCGGCAACACTTCTTCTTAAAGTAGCCTTGACACCAGACAAGAATTGGTTATTAAGACTTTTCTTTAAGAATAAACAGAAAGATTTTCTAGGGTATAAAATACAAATATATCCAGATCTGTCACGAGATACACAAAAACGTCGACAAGAATTTTTGTTGTTAAAGCCGGGAGTTATTGCTCTGGGGGCAACCTATTTTCTTCGTCACCCATGTAAATGTGTGATAGTGTGTCAATTGCAAAAATATGTTTTCTTTGATCCTAGTCAACTGACAACCTTCTTGTCAGCTGCTCGCCTGAAAAAAGGAGTGGATACATGAAGCATTCATATATTTTGATTTCCTGTCTCAGCCAATAACCGAAAATCTTTATCTTTATTTTTATCTCTTTGTTATTATCTCGCTGATTCTACATCTTGGTTCTTATTGAGGACTTGAGTTAAAGTTAAGCTATATTAAGATATATCGAATTAGTGGATTAGTAGGATATAATTTATACTGTTCTTTATTTGTTGCTTAACTTTATCTTTCTGTAGAAGTGATAACTTGATTGTAATTGAAAATTGATAAATAAAGAAAAAAAAAAAAAAAAAAATCAGGGCCAAGATAAGAACATAACATAAGAATTTATTTCTAGACCGCCATTATCGTAAAGTTCAATGCAGTTTACAAAAGACTAGCTACGATACATAAATCAACGTGAAGAATATGTTAGTATTAAGAGCTAAGAAATTTAATAAACAAGAAAGTCTTAAGTTGTTTCCTGTAATGAAGGTAAAAAATGGATGATGATGATGAAAGCTGCTTGAAATCCTTGTCCCATAGAGCAATTTGAAAAGAGTAAATAAGCCCGAGAGCTAGTCTCGACGGGCGACCTTAACGCGGGGCTGGGTGGCCGGCTGAGTCGCCCGTGGGGCTTGTTAGATTAGAGGTAGGGTTAGGGTAGGTTGAGGGTTAGGAGCGTGCGCAGCCGGGGTGGGCGTGGTCGAGGGATCTCCCTCCCCAATTGGTTGTCGCGGCCGAGGGGGATTGTGGGTGGGAGGGGTTAAAAGCAGGACTCTCGGAGGACCCTAACGGTTTTAGGTCCTCCGAGGCAGTCTTCCCTCCCGCCCGCCCTTTGTGTTCAAGGGTATAGAGAGCTGTTAGGGTTGCGGTATCCCGAGCTACTGGCTACTGGGCTCATCAAGGGATGAGCGGTGGGCCGGCGGGGAACTGTGCCTGGTGGGTCGGATGACCTTGGATAATCGGGCATGTGTGGGACATGCCACTCCTCGGACCCTTGCTTAGATGGCGGGGTCGGGGGCCAATTACATCTAATGGTAGCTCGGGATCATGGTCACAATGGTAATTCCGTTGTATGGGTTGTTGTTAATGTATTATTTAAGGCTGTTAATTTATATATATTTAATTATGTTAAAATGTTATATGAATATGTTTACTGTTCAATAAACAGGGCTGCGGCCAGGTGTTTTACCATCAAAAGTGTATTTGTCTCCTTGAAGATAGGGAAAGGTATGTGGGGAGGGGGGAGAAAGTGTTATAAGGAAGCGGGTCACTCCAGGTACCGCTGTTAAGGGTTTTATCATTATATCGTTTGTAGCTACAGCCCTTAGATGGAGGAAAAACAAAAAAGGCTTTGGCAATACGCAAGTGTTGCGTAGAAGAATAACAAAACAACTCAGTTAGGTAGGACGGAGCCAAACCTATTAATACCTTATAATAGAACACCCCAAAAAGAATTTGTGCTTCCACTGTCAATTCACGAGAACAATATGTGATGTGGTTATATTTTCTCAGTCCATAAATAAGCCTAACCACAGTATTCTGGATTATTTGCATCTTAAGTAGATTTTTCTTAGTGTTTGCCAAATATAGATGATATTGCAATAATCCAAATGCCTGAGAACCAATGACTGTACTAGAATCTTAAAGGCAGAGAAGTCAAAATAGTTTCTGAGTATGCAAAGTTTCCATAACATATTGAAACCCTTGTGGACCACTATGTCCACCTGGTTGCACATGGTAAGATTCTGATCTAGAGTAACCCTTAGGATTTTTAGAGTTGATTGAATTGGATATTGATTATTTTTTATTAGTAAAGATGTCACAATTGTATCATTACCTGGAGACACACAAAAAAATTGGTTTTGTTAGAATTAAGCTTCTTTTTTTATTTTTTAAATCTTTATTCATTTTCAGATCAAACAATAAGTGCACAAAAATATATCACAAAAGTAATTTCCATATAGCACTATAATATCTAAGAAAACAACCTAGTCGGGAGAAAAAACCGTGAACTAAAAAACCAAAATCCAGCAATAATAAAATTAAAGTTATAATAATTTGCTGTTCTGAAGAAGCTCTTAACAGTCCCATTAGAGCGAAACGGAGATCTTCCGTCACGGCGAACTTAGTGTGAAGAACTGGCCGGGCGCATTTTCTAACCCGAGCTAAGTACCACACTTTTACAGCATAAATAACTCATTTCTGACAATATACCTTATTTTCTCGCATATAACGCGCACGTTATACGTGGTTTTTACATACCGCGCATACCCTTGCGCGTTATACGCGTGAGCGCGTTGTACAAATTTTTTTTTACATAGTTCCCCCCCCCCCCGACATCCGATTCACCCCCCCCCCCCCCGCAGGACCGCTTGCACCCCTACCCTGAAGGACCGCTCGCACGCACCCGCATCCCCACCCCGAAGGACCGTTCGCATGCACTCCCACCCGCACCCCCACCCTGAAGGATCGCTCACACCCCCACAGCCTCCCGACCCCCCCCCCATCATGTAGAAGCTCCTACCGGTGTCCTGCTGCTTCCTCTTGGCGGTCCCAACACCCGACACGATCGGGGCAAGAGGAAGCTCAAGCCCTCTTGCCCCAGCCAACCGCGGCACCCCCGACACGATCGGGGCAAGAGGGAGCTCAAGCCCTCTTGCCCCCCCGACTCCCCGACACGATCGGGGCAAAAGGGAGCCCAAGCCCTCTTGCCCCGCCAACTCCCCGACTCCCCAACCCGACCATGTGCCCAAGGCCCTGCCCCCAGGAGGGACCTAAGGCTCCCGGGTCTATTCTGATTGGCCCAGGCGCCTTAGGCCCCACCAGTAGGCAGAGCTTTGGGACAGATGGGCCAATCCGGCCTCATTCCGTCGTTGGCTGCCTGCCGGACAGGCGGGTTTGGCTCCCGTCTGTCCGGCCAACTACACAAAGGTACGGGGAAGGGGGGTGGGGGTGTCGTGGGGGGTCGGCCAGGGGGTTCACGGGTCGGCTGGGGGGGCGGTCGGAGGTTCTTGGGGGGGGCGGTCGTTGGGGGGAGGGAGGTTTGCGTCAAGGGCAGGAGGGCCTGGGATCCCTCCTGCCCATAATGTAGTGGGGGTAGGGGGTCGCCATGGCCAGGAGGCTTTGGGCTCCCTTCTGGCCCGAACAACTAGCGGGGGGGGGGTCGCCAAGGCCAGGAGGACTTGGGCTCCCTCCTGGCCCGATATTGTTGGGGAGTTGGGGAGTCGGCGGGGCAAGAGGGCTTGGGCTCCCTTTTGCCCCGATCGTGTCGGGGAGTCGGAGGGGGCAAGAGGGCTTGAGCTCCCTCTTGCCCCGATCGTGTCGGGGGTGCCGCAGTTGGCTGGGGCAAGAGGGCTTGAGCTCCCTCTTGCCCCGATCGTGTCGGGGAGTCTGGACCGCCAAGAGGAAGCAGCAGGACACCGGTAGGAGCTACATGATGGGGGGGGTCGGGAGGCTGGTGGGGTGTGCGCGGTCCTTCAGGGTGGGGGTGCGGGTGGGAGTGCGTGCGAGCGGTCCTTCGGGGTAGGGGTGCGAGCGGTCCTGCGGGGGGGTGGGATGAATCGGACGTCGGGGGGGGGCATCAGGCTTTCAGGGTGGGGACAGGACTTCAAGGGGGAGAGGAGAGTCGGGGCGGGCGAAAGGAGAGTCGGGGCGGGCGAAAGGAGTGTCGGGCGGCGACGAGAGTCGGGCAGCATGCGCGGTATACGGGTGTGCGCTGTATATAAAAATTTCTGTACATAAATTTGTGTTTTTCGCGCGCTATACCCGTGTGCGCGTTTTACACGGGTGCGCGTTATCTACGTGAAAATACGGTAATTGTTAAAAATTTTAAAAATATTAAACCCCCCCCCCCATAAATTTATAAAGCTCGCAGAGAAAATAAGACTACAATCGATGATAGCCCAATCATGAGATTAACCATCAAGGTTGGAGGTTAACTTCGGGCTCTTGAGAATTAAAGTCTTCATCTCTAGTTGAGCATCTTTTTCTTCTTACAGTTATCGTTGGCCCATTATAGGAGTTTCAGTAAGTATTCTTACTTTTATTTAGAGAGTTTATTATAATATCTAACACATAAAATCTAATAGTGTAAAATCCCCATCCACCCACCCTTCATCACATTCTCAACTAAAATAGAATATACTATATTATACAACATATTCTAACACATCGTATTAAATTACATCCCAAATCCACCCTCTCCCTTGAGTGTGCTAGATATAATTAAAAATGAAAAAGATAAGGAACAGGAAAGAAAATGATGACTATTCATCACAATACTTTTCCAATGGCAACCCCTGTCATAACTAATAAAAGTTTATTATTATGTGATGATATTTGACTTTTCTTTCTCATAGCCATTCCAAATAAAATTGTATCATATGAAAGCGCAACATGGTTTTCCAATAAAGAGTTTACTTGAGTCCAGATTGAATTCCAAAATAACTTGATGAAGGGACAATAATAAAGTAGATGATCTAATGTCCCTGGTTCCAGATTACAATGCCAGCATCTATTAGACTTAGAGCTATCTAATTTTTGTAAACGAACAGGGGTCCAAAACGCTTTATGCAACAAAAAGAACCAAGTTTGCCTCATAGATGCTAACACTGTACATCTCATCCTCCAAGACCAAATTTGTGGCCATTGAGATGCAGAAATCTGATGCTTAATCTCAATGCTCCAAATGTCTCTGAGACCACAATTTGGTTTTTTATTCAAATATCCAGATAGTAATTTATACCACCATGCGGCTTGATGTCCTAGGACAGAGATGGCTAACCTTTTTGAGCCTGAGTGCCCAAACTGCCGCACAAAACCACTGTCCACAAATGTTGTAGAATTATCCAAATGTATTTTTAGGTTGGGAAAATATTTTAGCTGTCCACTCTCAAGGTCTTTTTCAAAAACATGCAATTTTCTCTCAAAAGCTTTGATGTCACTAAACATGCTTTCTGCTGTTTTTTCCATGCCTTGTAATTTTTTGTTTAGTACATTAAAGTGGTTAGTAAAATCTGTAAAGAACATGAGGTTGGTAAGCCAGGCCATGTGAGTGAGTTGAGGATAGTCTTCCCCCTTTTCGTTCATAAATAGCCTAACTTCTTCCAAGCAGGCCACAAATCTCTCTAACACTCGTCCTCTGCTCAGCCACCGGACATTATTGTACATCAGTTAAGTGTTATATTGTGCCTGAACCTCATCAAGAACGGCTTGAAATTGTCGAAAATTAAGAGCACGCGCCATGATGAAGTTCACCATTTTTGTTACATCTTTGAGGACATCGTCAAGTTTTTTGCTGCTTTCTTTGGCGCAGAGAGCCTCTTGATGTATTATGCAGTGAAATTGAATCAGTGGATGTTTTGCTTCCTTAGCAAAGAAATGAATGAATCCTGATGTTGTCCCCACCATGCTAGGTGCTCCATCGCTAGTAACTGAAACAACTTTTTCTGGACTTATGTCTAGTGATGAAAAAGCCTCCATCACAGCATTGTGGATATCTATCCCTTGTGTTCTTCCAGGCAAAGACAGCAGTTTTACCAGCTCTTCTCTCATGATGTCACCAGTAGCATAACGCAAAATGAGCGCTAGTTTTGCATGGTTAGTAATATCTGTACTTTCATCCAAGCACATGGAGTAGAAGGGTGCTTTTTGTAAGTCGCAAGTAAGCTGTTGACTAACATCAGCAGCCATTCGCAGAACCCTATCTTTTGCAGTATTTCTGCTTAGCGGCATCTCAGAGATGCGCTGCACAATTTTATCCTTGTTTTGGAAATCATGGAAGAGTGAATTACTCCCAGCCAAAATTGCCTTTTTTGATAAAATCTCCATCAGAGAGGGGCTTACCATGTTTTGCCATGCACAGTGAAATTTGAAAGCTGGCAACTGTAAGATGATTAGTTTTTGAAAGATAGTTGCTAAAACTAAGAGACTGGGAGTGATATTTCTTTAATTTTCCTACAAGGAACTCTTTTCTTTGAGCTAAACCAAGTTCAGCAACACTGTTATGGTTGGTCTCAAAGTGACGTTTGACACTTGATGTGCGAGACACAACACTTTCATTACACATAATACACAATGCTTTCCCACTGCGTTCAATCACTCCATATGTCTCTGTCTAGGCCTCTTGGAATGGTCTTACACTATCTGTTTTTGCTTTTTTTGCTGTACTCATTTTCTTTGTTCAAGACTTCAAGTCTACAAAAAGATAAAATTTGTATAATAAAAAAAATCTAATGAAGTGCTGAATACAAATCCGTCCCCATAAAAAAATATGTGATTGGGGAATTTTACTAATTGTAGACATCCGTTTTGGTCAAAAAATATACTGTCCGGGTGAAAACCGGACTTGTGCAACCTGAGTGTATGGGAAAAGGACTTTTATTTTTCATTATTGGAGCCTTTGTTATTTTATTATGATGTTTACAAAAGCACTGTGAAGGGCCACATATACACGTTACTGTTTTTTGCTATATTGAGTTTTCCATAAGATACAGCGCGGAGGATTAGTGTGTTGGTTGTTCACAGAGAGCCCAGCCCTCCTCTCAGCTTACTGAACTTCTCTATGCAATCATCATAAGCAGCTTTTTTATTTCCTTGAATTTAGCATGTCCCCCATGGAAGATACAGAGGTTTTTACAGAGGAGCACATTATTAGACACATTAACTTCCCCCTAAATCCTCACCTCTCTAGCACTGGAGCACTAGGAACTGTTCCTGATTACAGATGTCACATGTGGAGTCACACTACAGCCTCACTGAGTTCCTGTGACAGACTCAGTGTGAAGCTTCTCTTCCTCCCCCCACTTCCCCCTCACACACTGCCTGGCTCATAGGCAGGCTAAACATCCACTCACAGGACTGCAGCCAGCACAGGAGGATGGGCCGCGGCCCACCGGGACAATGCCCGGTCCTCCCAATGGCCAGTCCGGCCCTGTTGCCAGGTGAGCTGCAAAGCAGACACCGGCACACTCGCCTCCCGCCGCGCCGCATATCTTAATTGCGGACTAGAGAGTTGCGCGGGGACAGAAATCCCACCCGTCCCCACCAAAGTCTCACCCGTCCCCACCCGTCCCCGTGAGGAATCCCTCCGTCCCCACCTGTCCCCGCGAGGAATGTCCTCCGTCCCCGCCCGTCTCCATGAGGAATCCCCTCCGTCCCCGCCCGTCCCTATAAACTTCAGAAATAGTTATTTCATTTAATTATGCTACTGAATTAAAGGCTCTGGTAGAAACCCATTTACAAATAAGCAAAAAGACTTTATTAATTTGGAAATATTAATTGGGAAGAATACACACTTTGTAAACGGGTTTCTACCAGAGCCTCTTTTGTTTATAAATTTTTATCAACACAACTAATATACTACTTTATCCTGAAGCAAAAAAAAAAGAAATAGAATTCTTTTCCTACCTTTGTTGCCTGGTTTCTGCTTTCCTCATGTTCTCATTCAGTTCCTTCCATCCACTGTCTCTCTTCCTTCTGCATCTTCCATTTGCTCTGTTACTGTGCCTCTCCCTTTCTCCCCCTTCCAAATTGGTCTGGCACCCATCTTCTTCCCTCCGCTCCCCCCATAGTCTGGCATCTCTGTCTTCTTCCCTGCCAGCGTCTTCTCCCCACTCTCTCTTCCCCATTTCCTTTCAGCGTCCTCCCCCCCATCTTCCCCATGTCCTGTCAGCGTCCTTCTCCACCCCCCCGTCTTCCCCATGGCCTTTCAGCGTCCTTCTCCACCCCACCCCCCATCTTCCCCATGTCCTTTCAGCGTCCTTCTCCACCCCTTTGTCTTCCCCGTGTGCTTTCAGCGTCCTTCTCCCCCCCGTCTTCCCCATGTCCTGTCAGCGTCCTTCTCCCCCTTCTGTCTTCCACAAATGCTTTCATTGTCCTTCCCCCTCCACCCCGTCTTCCCCATGGCCTTTCAGCATCCTTCTTCACCCCTTTGTCTTCCCCATGTGCTTTCAGCGTCCTTCTCCCCCCTCTGTCTTCCCCATGGCCTTTCAGCATCCTTCTCCACCCCCCCCGTCTTCCCCATGGCCTTTCAGCGTCCTTCTCCACCCCACCCCCCATCTTCCCCATGTCCTTTCAGCGTCCTTCTCCACCCCTTTGTCTTCCCCGTGTGCTTTCAGCGTCCTTCTCCCCCCCCCCCCGTCTTCCCCATGTCCTGTCAGCGTCCTTCTCCCCCTTCTGTCTTCCACAAATGCTTTCATTGTCCTTCCCCCTCCACCCCGTCTTCCCCATGGCCTTTCAGCGTCCTTCTTCACCCCTTTGTCTTCCCCATGTGCTTTCAGCGTCCTTCTCCCCCCCCCCCGTCTTTCCCATGTCCTGTCAGCGTCCTTCTCCCCCTTCTGTCTTCCACAAATGCTTTCAGTGTCCTTCCCCCCCCACCCCGTCTTCCCCATGGCCTTTCAGCGTCCTTCTTCACCCCTTTGTCTTCCCCAGTGCTTTCAGCGTCCTTCTCCCCCCTCCTTCTCTCCCGCCCCGGGTGCAGCACAGCCGGCCAGGTCCCCTTACTTTTGTGGCGCTTCCGCAACCGACAGACCGACAACAGCCCCGGTCTGACAAACCTTCCTGCCCTTAACTGCGAATCTAAATTTCCTTCTTACAGCTGCTGTAAGAAGGTAATTTAGATTCGCGGTTAAGGGCAGGGAGGTTTGTTGGACCAGGGCTGTTGTTGGTCGGTCGGGAAAGCGCCACAAAAGTAAGGGGACCTGGCCGGCTGTGCTGCACCCGGGGCGGGGCGGAGCGGGGCGGACCTCCCCCCTCCCTTGGTAGCCACTCGAGCCGCGAGGCTACTCCTCCTTACCTACCCTGCCTGCAGCACAGAGCCGAACGGAAGTCTTCCCGACGTCAGTGCTGACGTCGGAGGGAGGGAGGGCTTTGTTTACCGACGTCAGCGCTGACGTCGGGAAGACTTCCGTTCGGCTCTGTGCTGCAAGCAGAGCAGGTAGGGAGAAAAGCCGCGCGACTTAGTACATCCAGCCCCGCAGGAACCCCGCAACCCTCGGAGGTGTCCCCACGGGATCCCCACGACCCGTGCAGCTCTCTATTGCGGACCTTCCCGCGTGCCAGCTGCAAGGCCTTCGCGTGCCACAGCTGGCACGCGTGCCATAAGTTCGCCATCGCTGTCCTAGGAAGTCTGCTTGGAAGCAAAGGAACTCCAGACTATATTGATTGTTAAGACTTTTCCATTCAGGGAAACCCACCTGAATAGCCTGCTTCAATTGCAACCATTTAAAACTTTGTGATTTAGTAATACCAAATCTATGTTGCAATTGTGAAAATTCAAGCAGTTTACCTTCTGAAATAACATTCAGAGTTCGAATGCCTGCAATAATCCAGTTCTTCCAAAGGACTTGGGCTCCGCCAATTTTAATCTTGGAGTTTATCCATAAGGATTTATTAGTTGATTTATTAATTGGAATCGGTGTTAAATTGCTGATGTATCTCAATGACTTCCATGTGTCCATTAAAATTTTGTTCTCCCTATATCTCCTAGGCATATTAATACTTGGTACATGTACTAAATTCAAAGGAAACAAAAGGCGCCATTCTAAATATAACCAATCTGGTGCATTATCTATGAGTTCTGGGAGGATCCAATACATACCCTGACATAAAATATAGGCTTGATGGTACCTATAAAAATTTGGAAAATTTCCCCCGTCCTCATCAATTGGCTTTTGCAAGGATACTAAAGCATTTTACCAAGCCAAAGAAATTTCGTAAGAATACCATTAAGTTTTTTATAAAAGGACCCTTGGAAAAAAATTGGTATCATACTCATTTGATAACAAACCACAGGCAGAATCATAATTTTAATAGTTTGAACTCTCCCCCACCAAGAAAGATGTAAAGGATTCCATTGCTCACATAACTCTGTAACTCTCTTCAATAAAAATTTTTCATTTTTTTTCACTGTCATCAACTGTATTTTTAATTTTAATACCTAAATATTTAAATCCATCCTCTTTCCATATGAATGGAAAAGAATCAAAAAATCCTTTCAAACAATAGTGATTTACTCCAATTAATTACTCCAAAGAATTTACCAAATGTATCAATCAATTCCAACAAACATGGAATGGTAGTCTCTGGATTTCTCAAATAAAGCAGAATATCATTTGCATATGCTGAGATCTTATATTCCATATCAGAATAAGGAATACCCTGTATCCCCTTTGCTTGTTGAATAGCTAACAATAAGGGTTCTAGTACAATATCAAATAACAAAGGAGATAAAGGACAACCTTGTCTAACTCCTCTTCGCAACTGAAAACACTCAGATAACGTATTATTAATATTTAATCTTGCAACAGGGAAGCTATACAATGTTTTAATCATTTGTATAAATCCAGAACCTATACCAAACCAATTTAGAGCTTGATACATAAAACTCCATTCAACTCTATCAAAAGCTTTCTCTGCATCTAAAGAAACAGCAAAAGCCGGAACATCCAAATGCTTGGATAAATTTAACATATGCAACCCTAATCTAGAGTTATTAGAGGAATGTCTTTTAGCTACGAAACCAATTTGGTGCATATCGATAATATAAGGGAGAGCCTTTGATAATCGCAAAGCCAAAATTTTAGCCAAAAGTTTACCATCCACATTTATTAAAGAATGTATTTCGAAACCAAAGTGGGATCTCTATTTGGCTTAGGCAAAACAATTACAAATGATTCAGCCATAGTACCCTTAATATAACCATTAATAAATTGTGACTGATATAAATTTAATAAATGAGGTGAAAGGACATTTTGAAATGATTTATAAAATTCCACCATAAAACCATCACCACCTGGAGCGGATCCAACTCTGATTTCAACGCTGTTTCTAACTCTTTTAGGGATATAGGCTCATCTAAACTCTGTTTTATATGCTTAGGAACCTTTGGTCCAATAATTAAATCTAAAAAGTCTAGACCAGTGGTTCCCAAACCTGTCCTGGGGGACCCCCAGCCAGTCAGGTTTTCAAGATATCCCTAATGAATATGCATGAGAGAGATTTGCATATAATGGAAGTGACAGGTATGCAAATCTCTCTCATGCATATTCATTAGGGATATCTTGAAAACCTGACTGGCTGGGGGTCCCCCAGACAGGTTTGGGAACCACTGGTCTAAACCATCCTTTTCCCTCTCTTTATAAGGCTCAGAAGAATACAGGTCTTTATAAAAATTTAGAAACTGCTTTAGTATTTGTCCAATTTGATTATTTATAATTCCTTTACCATCTTTTATTGCATTAATATTATTTCTTCTTGTCTTTGCTTTGAGATAATTTGCCAATAATCTTCCCGCCTTATTAGAATTTCCATAATACATTGTTTGTTTGGAAAACAAATCGTTCCTTATCATTTTTGAAGCTAGTTCATTATATTTACCTTTTGCCTTTAAAAGAGCTTGCAGTGTATCTTGTTCCCATTTATTTATCAATTTAGATTCCAATATTTTAATTTCTTTTTCTAAGTCTAAAAATTGTATTTTAAGTTGTTTCCTAATATAAGCAGAATATGAGATAATAAAACCTCTCATAGTAGCCTTAAAGGCATCCCATAAATTTTCCATGGATATATCCTCTGATAAATTAAATTGGAAAAAATTCACTAATTTGTATTTTAAAATCCGTCAAGAATTTATCATCCACAAGCAATGCATTATCAAATCTCCACAGAGGTCTATTCTCTGGTTGATCTATTTGTAATTCAATCCATATTCCTGCATGATCCAATATAATAATTGGATCAATAGAAGCTTTGATCACATGTTGAACTTTATGAGTTGGAACAAAAATATAATCAATTCTTGAAAAAGACTTATGAACCTGTGAACAAAACGAAAATTCCTGATCATTAAAATGAAGAATACGCCTTATATCTTTTAAATCACATGACTGAACCAAATTATCTAATCCTAAAGATTTTATATTTTTACTTGGTTTTTTATCCATTAAAGGATCCATCACAGCATTGAAATCTCCAGCCACTACTAAATTAGAGGTAGCCAGTGGTAGTAACAACCTCTGTAAAGTTTTAAAGAAGTCTTGTTGATTCGAATTAGGGGCATATATATTGAATAACATCAGGGTATTATTTCCCAAACTCATATCTACGTGTAACCACCTACCATGTGGATCTGAGTTTACTAACTTAAAAGTGGCCATACATTTTTATTGATGAGAATTGCTACCCCTGCTTTTTTACCTGTAGCCGGAGCGAAAAAACATTTCTTCACCCACCCACCTTCTAGTTTCTGTGATTCAATCATATTTAGGTGAGTCTCCTGTGAATAATAAACATCCGCATTCTGTTTTTTTAAAAATGATAATACTTTTTTCCTTTTTATCATGTGATTAAGGCCATTGACATTTATAGAAAAAAACCTTAAAAGACATCATGATGAATAAACATATAATACGTTAATGATATCAAGCAAATAATAAAAAATTTTGAATCATAAACGTAGCCATCATCTTCCCTATTCCCAATTCTAAAATCTGAAAGCATTCCCATTCTAGCACACTCAGTAATCCCTATAATCCCCCTCCCCTTCTGTATACCAAAAGATTTAATAATCCTTATCATAACCATCCATAAAGAACCTAAAAATACCACCCTCTTCCCTCCCAAACCCCCCCCCCCCCAATATAATGACTGCTTAAGAACACACATTGGAATAGCAACCTCAAAGCCCTTTCCCCCCGGGCAACCTATAATTATTTACATCTATCTCTTCATTAAAGATTAGATAAAACATACACATACATCTAAGTCAATAAAGTAACATATTAACCTAAATCAATGTTTCATATTCATAAAACCTAATTTTGCTTTTCTATTAATATCCTTAATAAAATTAACATATCTGTAAATAAATATTAGTTAATATTATATCAATATATACTTCTACCATTTCTGAAATGATATTTTATATTCCTAGAATTTATCCTTCTTATCCTTATGCACACAGTAAAATTCATTCCCAATAATTAAATGTAATCTATTATAAATAATCTCTGTTATATAATATTGAAATGATATATTCACATGACCCTAAAATAATATGAATATATAAAAAATATATAACTATAAATATTTATTTTAATAAGATATTAAATATACCCACAACATTAAGTTATCACAAAATAAAACTACTTTACCCTAGAATACAACATCACACCTTAAAAATATTGTAATCAACAAACATACACCATATAATCCAAACATGTCATCCAAACATACACAATTAGAATGATAAAAAATTAATCATTATATAAAGTGTACAAATAATCTCTAAATGATAATAAATTTACCATATTCTATTAAAATTCATAACCAAATAAAATATTATAAGGTAAAATTACAAAGATTTTCCAATTCTATATTATATTTATCAAATCTCAATCTGTCACAACACATTGGAAACTAGCACCCATCCTAAAAAGGTCTAAAAGTATCCTAACCTCTTAGTCATACCCTATGCATTCATACATAGCACATACATATCACTATATTTAAACAGTGTCCAATGCTATACGTTCATAGACATAAGAAATCTGAACAATCCTGCTCTATTTCCCCAACACTATAATTCAGATGTTTTCTTTAAAAGTTCCTCTAGACCTTGAGACTCCAGTACAAACCCAATCAGCTTAAAAATGTATTCAGTTACAATTCAGGAATGCTTTAGTGTCCAGTGCCATTTTTTCAGCTGTAAATGACATGAATGTATGAATCCAGGTGGATGGCCATTTTCTGAACTTTGGCCCTCAAGCTGCTTGGCTCCCTTTCGTATCTTCTTCTGAGTATTTTGGCACTAGGAAGTCATGTTACCCGAGAGTATCCTAAAGCGGACACAGCCAGCAGGAGTTTCCTTTGTGTCCCAGGGATTATATCTAGCGGTATCCATCAATTACTGTTCCAGTGCCAGGCATTCCCAGCTCTCCTTCAGTTGCTTATGGCAGGCCTCATCAATTTCTTGTACTTTTCTTAACTTCCTGGAGTTGGAGAATGACATAGTCTGATCCGAAGTGAAATTAGCTGCCCCTCCAGCTACTATTGCCCCCGGGTCTGCTTAAGGAGGCCAAGAGGGATGCCCCAAAGGTAATGGAAGTAAGCAAGAGACCAACAATAACAGTAAGCGCACCAGCTATATTCAGGCAATTCTCCATCCAGGTGGTGACAACAAACCTCGTGTAAAAGTTTGTCAAATTGCACAGCAATTTTGTGGAGGTGCATTACTTGATCATACAATTAGTTTCTCTGGTCCATCAGAAACAGCACCGACTAGGTTGGCGGGATTGGAGGTGGCATACCAAGACTGGGCTGCCACTTCACCTATCATTCTTCTCTCCTCCTTTGCTGACATCTTAGAGCAAAATTTTGACTGTCAAAGCTGTCTGACAAACTGCTCTGCTGTGCTGTATTTATAGAGCAGCAAGAAAAGGAGATCCAATTCAAGCCCCACACCAGGATCATGTCATTTCCTGGTAGGCCTGCCGATTTGTTCAGTTAATCAACGGTCAGGATATTTATTTTTGTAACCCTTAGGTTTACGCCTTTTCTCTTCCTGCCATCTCTGTATCCTTTTCTCTGGTAAGACTTTTGTATAACCAAAAGGACCACTTGGAATACTTTTTTACAATAAGCCATTCCATTAATTCCATAGCTGCACTTGTAATTAGTCACATTGGAACTATTTCCGTTGTCTCATGACTACATCGCATCTCCCAGATCATAGAAATCATTTTTGGAATATTTCTTTAAGACCAAAACGAATAAACTTTATTTTTCAAAAGTCAATATTCTTTTAAACAGGAAATCTTTTATTTCATTTAAACATCTTCCAAGATCATGTAAATAACCCTGCCAAAATTAGTATATGTATATCATATCTCATAACACAATGTATTACTTCCACTATTTCTTAAAAGGACATGGGTTCCGCTTTTGAGAGAAATTCTTTTAATTTCTCAGGGTCATTAAAGAATAAAGACTTATCTCCGCTAGAAACTCTCATTTTAGCAGGATAATAAAGACCATATTTGTATCCTTTTTCCTTTAGTTTAGGTCTCATTTGAAGGAATTGTTTCCTTATGTTGGCTGTGTTTTTGGCGAAATCTGGTAAAAACCAAATTTTTGACCATTTATAGTTTAAATTCTTGTCACTTTTCGCTGCCTTTAAAATATCAATCGCCTGTTGATATCTTAATAACTTAAAAATTAAAGGTCTCGGTCTCCCTTGATTGTCAGCCCGCCTTACCGGTATCCGGTGTGCACGCTCTATTTCAATGGGGTGTTTGAAATTCAACTGTAACAGTCTGGGCAATTCAACTGTAACAGTCTGGGCAACAGATTCTCTAAGAATTGAATCGCATAACCCCCTTCTAAATTTTCAGCTAACCCAAAAAGTTTCACATTCTTTCTCCTACCGCGATTCTCATAATCCTCCAGCTGATGTGTTAACTCTGTAATCCTCAAACTGTCAGTTTTACATCTATTCTCTGCACATTCTAAAGCTTCCGGGTTTTTTTCCAACTCAGTTGTTCTTGTATTTGCTATTTCCAATTGGCGATGAATATTCATAATTTCTTCTTTCACTTCAGCCATACTATTAACATTGTCCTGTAACAGTTGTTTAATATACCTCAACTCCCCCCATAACTTCTGCTTTGCTGAGTTCTTCCGTTACGTCCCTCGGAAGAGGAACCTTAGAAGGAGTAACTTGATCCTGCTTCTGGCACTTAGCAACCCCTCCGGTTTCGTTTTTAGCCTGACACGTACTTGCCATGATCCTGCACCGCACTACACTACTTTGAAGCAGAAAAAAGTAAGATAGCTATCTCTTAACTGATAAACCGTTGCCCAGGTCAGAGGAGCGTCGCGATCACACTTCCATCTTGTGTGTGCACTAAGCCACGCCCCCCAGAATTAAGCTTCAAAAAGATTCTGCACTTTTATTTTTTTAAACACTATTTATTAAATATCTCAAAAGTAAATTACATCACTTTTCCACATAATCACCCTGTTTTGTGACACATTTTTCACAGCGTCCACTTCACCTGCCCCAACCATTTCCCACAAAAATATGAAAGTGCGGAAACATTTTGAAGAACCCTCATACAATTGGCACTAAGCAGCCTTTGGACACCTAAACTGAGGTCTAAAATATAGACTTGCCCTGATTATGTTAACATTATAAGTAACATACTATATCATAATGGCATATGAATATTTTTACTGCATTAATTTTCTATTGCCTGTGTTCGGCTTATTCTTGCTGTACACAGCCTTGGGTGAATTTTGTCATAAAGGTGGTAAATAAATACTAATAAATAAAGAGTTGTCATATTTGTTTTTATATTTTACCTTTTCAACGCAGAAACAAATGTTTATTTTGTTGCTGTTATATTCAGGTTAAACCTTCTCCTCCAATACCTCAAACTACACAAGGATTTATCGGCTGGCGATCCACAGTCCCAGGAATGGAGCTAGAAATTTATGGTCGAGAGCGCCATGGCAAACTCGACTTTTTAAAGCAAGTGAACTGGCCACCTGAAGCTATTGAATGACTTTGATATCAACAAACAAATGCCTTGAACACATTTCCATCTTGACTTCAGTTAGCTTTGAAGTAGCAATGTGAACAGTGTTAATGGTGACATTAAAAGCAGGAGCGTAAATGGCAGCGTCTGCATATTTCCAACAGCACATGAAGCAGGCTGGAGCAAACTATTTAGAATACTTGTAAAATGGATAATACACAATAAAAACATCCACTTTTCAAGAACATTCTGATAGGAAAGCTTCTCTCACCTTCTTGCCTGAAGCCAGCTTTGCAAGTAGTGTTTACATTTGTGCATTAAAGGTCACTGATGAATTATTTTTTATTATAGACTTGTGTTCAGGGTGTGAAATCGGCACAAAGGCAGCAAAAGAAATGAGCAAATATCTTGTTGGAGACTGAACATACATTTATACTTTCTTGAAAATTAGGGACCTGTTTATAGCCTGGAACTGACAGAGATAAGCAAAATGATAATTTTGCATAGCTAGTAAGATTTCAGAATCTCTCAGTAAAATCTGAATATGCCTTACCTTGCTCATCAGATCTCATGCTTATTGTAATATATGTACAGTAGAACTAGATTATTTTAAAATTCTCCTTTAAGAATAATAGATAAAATTGGGTTTTTGTTTAATTGCATCAGTTAGATTCATTATACACATCTTCCTCGTTATTCGCG
This sequence comes from Geotrypetes seraphini, assembly GCF_902459505.1. Taxonomy (NCBI): domain Eukaryota; kingdom Metazoa; phylum Chordata; class Amphibia; order Gymnophiona; family Dermophiidae; genus Geotrypetes; species Geotrypetes seraphini. The sequence goes on along the minus strand of NC_047094.1, from coordinate 100,762,764 downwards.
GGGGATAGGGGCAGAGCCGGACCGCGAATAGGGAAATACCGCGAATATCCGGCTCTGACCCATCCCCGCCTCCCTCCCACCTTCCCCCGGCATCCCGGCCTTACCTGGTGGTCTAGCATGCTTTCGGGGCAGGAGCGATCTTCCTATGCTCCTGCCCCGTGCAGATCGCCAATAGGAAATGACTGCCGTGAGTTCCCATAGTCTCTCGAGACTACGGCGGGAGCTCACGGCAGCCATTTCCTTTTGGTGATCAACACGGGGCAGGAGCGTAGGAAGATCATTCCTGCCCCGAAAGCCTGCTAGACCACCAGGTAAGGCCGGGATGCCGGGGGAGAAGGCAAAAATATGGGTGGTTTTTTTAATCCCCTCCCCCCCAAAAAATTGCGATTATGTGAAATCACAAGTGCAGAAACCGTGAATGGGGAGGGGGAAGTGTATATATTTTTATGTCACCTGTTGCGTACAAACTAAAGTTTGCAACATTTCAGTCACAGATTAATTTTATTTTCATTAAATGATCATTTTTTCTTTGTTTTCATCTAAGATTTGATTTGAGCATGCTCAGTTTGAATTATGGTTATTGGGTTCTGTTATTCAAATAGTTTGTCTCCATTTTGAGCATAAGAACATAAGAATAGCCTTGCTGCATCAGACCAATGGTCTAAGCCCAATAGCCTGTTCTCATAGTAGCCAATCCAGGTCCCTAGTACCTGGCCAAAACCCAAGGAGTAGCAACATTCCATGCAGGCAGTGGCTTCTCCCATGTCTTTCTCAATAACAGACTTATGGACTAAAGAGAAATGAATTGCAAAATATAGGGCTGACCTTGTCATTAGGAACCTACCTAGGGTAGCAGCATTTGGGGGGCTGAGCTGGTGCCAACAAAAGAGAATTAGAAGGCCTTTGCATATCCTTGTGTACTCAAGCTGGCTGCATTCCATCCCCTCCCTTCCAACCATAAGTTAGTGTCAAGGGGAGCATGACACTACAGGCCCCCTATCATAAGATGGAGAAAGGGCGATAGCTGTGGTGGCAGTAGGGAGAAGGGAAGAAGAGACATTACATACTATGGAGAGAAAGAAAGGAGAGATGCTAGATATGGCAGGGATGGGCACAATATAGGGGAGAGGGAGGAAAGAAGAGATGCTGGACTTGATGAGGAGAGTGGAAGAGAAGAAGAGATACTGGGCATGGTGGGAGGAGGAGAACATAAGGCAGACCAGAGGTCCATCTCGCCCAGCGGTCCGCTCCTGCGGTGGCCCATCAGGCCCATTGCCTGAGCAATGGTCCCAGACTATCCCTATAACCTACCGCTACTCCTATCTGTACCCCTCAATTCCTTTATCCTCTAGGAACCTATCCAAACCTTCTTTGAAGCCTTGTAACGTGCTCCGGCCTATCACAGCCTCCGGAAGCGCGTTCCATGTATCCACCACCCTCTGGGTGAAAAAGAACTTTCTGGCATTTGTTCTAAATTTCTTTTAATTTCTCCGAGTGTCCCCTTGTACTTGTGGTTCCCCATAATCTGAAAAATCTGTCCCTATCTACCTTTTCCATACCCTTCAGGATCTTGAAGGTTTCTATCATGCCTCCTCTAAGTCTCCGCTTTTCCAGGGAGAACAGCCCCAGCTTTTTCAGTCTGTCAGTATATGAGAGGTTTTCCATACCCCTTATCAGTTTAGTTGCTCTTCTCTGGACTCCCTCAAGTATCGCCATGTCCTTCTTGAGGAAGAAGAAATGCTGGACTTAGGAACTGAAGAAGAAATGTTAGACATGGTGGAGGCCAAAGAAGAAGAAATACTGGTGTAGTGCAAGAGGGGGAGGGAAGAGATGCTACACACTGGAGGGGACATGGGAGGGAAGAGGAAATGCAGGACACCTGAGGCGGTAGGGAATAGAGGATGCTGTACTGGAGGGGAGCCATTGCTGAAGGCTTGCCTAGAGCCTTCACCCTTGGGGAGAAGGATTTTGTATAGATAAAATTAATTTTGCATTTTACCAAATTTAAAGCTTACAGAGAAATATCCACAGTTTCAGCACTACATCAACACAAATATCTGTTTATTGCATAGTTCTTAAATGGAATAAATTTTGCTTAAGGTCTAAGTGCTAAACCCAAGGGGGCAATTCTTTAATTTAGATTTACTGAATGTAGACAGTAGGATCTATTGTATGACTTAGGTTCCATTATGGGATACTAGCATAACCCAGTATCAGTAGTCCTAACATTTAGATGCCATAGACCTGGTATGTGTTGGCACCTAAATGTGGCAGAAATACATTTAACATTAAGGGCTCCTTTTACAGAGGTGTGTTAGGGCCCTAACGCGCATAATAGCGCACGCTAAATTGCTGCGCGTGCTAGCCACTACCGCCTCCTCTTGAGCAGGCGGTAGTTTTTCAGGTAGCGTGCGTGCGCTAAAAACGCTAGCGCACCTTTGTAAAAGGAGCTGTAAGTATTCTGTAAGTTATGTGTATAAGTGGAAGCCAGTGTTCTGCCCATATACACCCCCTTTTCAGATAGGATTATGGAAGTGAAATGCATATATGCAGTAACACTTGGGCAGCCAACTCCAGACTCCGTCCCTTCTATCTTTCTGCAATGTATGCCAGGAACAGACTGCCTAAGTCAATGTGTCAAGTTCCGTCTGGCAGTATTCAAATCTAAGCTGCTTTTAACTCCTAACTCCCACTCCCCTTGTCTGTTTTATCATTCCCTCTGTGAGAAATTCCCTAACCCCTATTTATTCTATTTGTCTGTTTTAATTAGATTGTAAGCTCTATAGAGCAGGGATTCTCTCTTACATGTTAATGTACAGCACTGCATACATCTAGCAGTGCTATAGAAATGATAAGTTGTAAATAGTAGTATATTGGTATATACAGGTGTATATCCCAGTGTTATAAACATAATTATGGGCATTGGGGAAATTCTGTAAATAGCATCTAAAAAGATAGGTGCCTATAATGTAGGCTTCTATTGCTTGTTAATCATACTTGGGCACCTTTTAATATAAATAATAATAATAATAGCTTTATTTTTCTATACCGCCATAGTCAAACGACTTCTAGGTGGTTCACATCGAAAGAAGGCTGGACATTCAGCGAATTACAAATGCATGAGGGGAATGTTACAGAAGAAAAGGGTTGTAGGGGAGGGAAAGTGAGAGGGGTAGGAATTGCCTGAAGATTGCTTCGGGTTTGTAGGGGGAAAAAGCGTAGTGAGCGCAGATTGGTCTGTTTAGGTGATGAATTTGTCAAACAGAGCAGTTTTGATAGATTTTCAGAATGCATTGTAGGTCTGTCTGGTTTTATTTATGTAGTTTCCCAGCCAGGATTGTTGTCTGTTAGCTTGGAACATGAAGGTTCTGTCAAGGTAGGATTTGTATTTGCAGCCAGTAATTTTAGGATAGGCGAAGATGTTTTTGTTTCTGGTTGTTCGTGTGGGGTTGTGTAGAGCAAAGTGTGTTGCAGGTAGGAAGGTGCTAGGCCCCAGATTTGTTTGAAGCAGATGCATGCAAAGTTGAACTGTATTCGCGCTTCCATTGGTAGCTAGTGCAATTTTTTGTGGTCTTGTTCCCTCAGTCCGAAGATTAAGCGAACTGCAGTGTTTTGTACTAATCTTAGTTTTTTTATTGTTTTTTGTGGGATATCCAGGTAGACGATGTTGCAGTAGTCCAGGGTGGATAGGATCAGCGATTGCACCAGTAACCTGAAGGATGTTGTGTCAAAGTATTTTTTAATAGTCCTTAGCTTCCATAGTGTATAAAAGCATTTCTTCACTGTTAAGTTTACAGAATCACGCCTAACTTAAAACTTATGTGCCTGTAATATAGGCCAGGGTTTTAAAAGCCTACATTATAGGCGCCTAAGTCCTTTAGAGAATCGCACCTAGCGGCACCTTCTCCAGCCCTACTTTAGCATTAGACACTGCTAGGCACCAGTGGTGTAGTAAGGGGGGACCAAGTTGAGGGGGCGTTGACACCCCTCCTCTATGCCCCCCTTGCCTCTTCCAATTCCTCTCCTTCACATGCACGACCCCCCCTCCCCCATACCTCTAGTTGAAATTGTTTGTGACAGTGAACAATGTGCTCTTTGCAATCCCGTCAGCTCTCCCACTGACAACACTTCTGGGTGCCACGCATAGGAAGTGACACAGGGCAAGCTGATGGGGTCACAAGGAGCACGATGTTGACTACTGGGAGCAACAACTTCAACTAGGAGTTCGGGGGGGGGAAGGGAAGGGGGCACGCACGGCAGGCGGGATCGGGAATGAGCAGGCGGCGGGGATGAGGGTGGGGGGAGGGGTGCCACCGCCCTGGGTGCCTCCCACCCTCGTTAAACCACTGCTAGGTAACATGCAATAGGTGTCTACCTTTTGTAAAATGACACTTAAAAAGATAGGCATTGTGGCCCAGATTCTGTATAGGATGCCTGGGAGGGGCGTCCTATATGGAATCGGGCCTACCCTAACCCCGATTCTATAACTGACGTCCATGTTACAGACAGCGGTTACAGAATTGGGTTAGAGTAGATGCGGCCGCAATAGGTATAGCGGCCACCTGTTTCCCCCCCCCCCCCAACAATCACTGGCTGGAGGGTGCCCAACCCTTCCTGCCAGAGGATGCTCCTCGACGCCAGAGTTTCAAGAATGACTCATATAACCAGTGTTGAAACAATTGCATTGGTTACCTATGCAGCAGAGAGTACAGTTTAAGATTCAATCACAGCAAATTTTGTATCACGTTTCTCCAATAGTACTAAAGGAGTTTTTTGAAATCTATCAACCCAGAAAATGTTTGAGATCTGAAAATAGTATGAAACTGAGTTTGAAGGGTAAGATGTTAGTCTCTCATGGTAAGATCGGGGCAACAATGCTGTCTGTGGCTAGCGCCAAGCTCTGGAATGCGCTGACTGGTATTTTGTGTTTCTGTGATGGGAGATTGAACTTAAAGAAAATTTTGAAAACACAATTGTTTGTCAATGACTTCCTGTGCTAATGCTATTCTCTATTAATGCCTTCCTGTCCTGTAAATGATTTTATGAGATCTTGTGATTCCATCTTGTAGGATGAATTTAAAGATTTTTTTGATAATGATACCGTTTGTTAATGCTTCCTGTGTTTGTCTTGTTGAACATGTTTAGCATTTGTTAAATATGTATGCATGTAATTTTGTAAACCTCCGTTATTATGCAGTATAGAAATTTTTAAATAAATCTAGTTTATAGAATAATAAGAAATTTATATACCGCAATACCTCACAGTTCAGTGCAGTGGTAAAAACTGTAAAAACAGCAAATTTACACCACAAAACTGTACATTATATATAAAATATAACATTAAGAAATTATTAACATATCTAGATATACATATTTATCAAACAGATGAGTTTTTCATGATCTAAAGGCCTGGTAAGAAGAACTTAAGATCGAACCACTAAAACCTTTGTTCCAAAGTCCTGCCTGAAAGGATTCCGGAATTTGGAGGCTTGGTGATGGCTGCCTAGCAGCTGAGCTCCCTCCTTTGAACATCAATTATTAGACTTAAAGGTTTCATTAGTGGCCAGATCAGGAGCCCTTTCCAGCAGGGTACCTAACATCATCTACACCCTTTCCCCGTTCCAGCAGGGGAGAGAACTACATGAGGAGCAGCGCTGATGGTGTTCGGTACCAACTGCCAGCTTCACTAGTTGGCCAGATCGGGAGCCCTTTCCAGGAGGGCACCTAGCATCATCTACTCCCCTCCCCTGTTCCAGCAGGGGAGAGAACTACAAGAAGAGCAGTGCTGACGGTGCTTGGCACCAACTGCCAGTTTCAATAGTGGCCAAATCGGGAGCCCGTTCCAGCAGGGCATCTAGCATCATCTACACTCCTCCCCCATTCCAGCAGGGGAGAGAACTACAGAAAGGGTAGCGCTGATGGTGCTCGGTACCAATTACCAGTTTCATTAGTGACCAGATCGGGAGCCCTTTCCAGCAGGGCATCTAGCATCATCTACTCCCCTCCCCCATTCCAGCAGGGGAGAGAACTACATGAAGAGCATCGCTGACGGTGCTCGGCACCTACTGCCAGTTTCACTAGTGGCCAGATCGGGAGCACTTTCCAGCAGGGCACCTAGCATCAATTACTCCCCTCCCCCATTCCAGCAGGGGAGCGAACTACAAGAGGAGCAGCGCTGACGGTGTTCGGCACCAACTGCCAGTTTCACTAGTAGCCAGATCGGGAGCCCGTTCCAGCAGTGCACCTAGCATCATCTACACCCCTCCCCCATTCCATCAGGGGAGAGATCTACAGGAAGAGCAGCGCTGACGATGCTCGGCACCAATCGCCAGTTTCACTAGTGGCCAGATCGGGAGCCCTTTCCAGCAGGGCACCTAGCATCATCTTCACCCCTCCCCCGTTCCAGCAGAGGAGAGCTGCAGTCTGACGCTCAAACCAACGTGGCTCCTTTCTGACTAACTCACCGCCCTCCCCCTCCTTGGCTTATTCCAGATCCACTGGGGGCCAAATTTTATTATTGTCTATACTCTTGTTTTAGCTCCATATTTTTTATTATTGTCCATGCTCTTGTTTTAGATGCTTAAGTTTATTACTGTCTATGCTTTTGTTCAGTGCCAAACTGTATTACTGCCAAAGGTTTCGCCGTTTCTTCCCTACTCTTGGCTATGCACTCAGCCAGCCTAATTAAGTCCCCTGCCCCTTCCTTAGCTAACACTAATACCCCCCTGCTGCAGACTCTCACACACCAACCATCTGGCCCTAACCCTGCCATGAATCCTTTCTTCTGGTTCCTTCTCCTATTCTGCTCACCTCTCTATTCTTCCCTCCATCTGATACCCCCCTCCCTCAACCTACTCGACCCACCAAACACCAATAATATTTGCCCTGGCCTCAGAATCCCCACGCTGATACGCACCAGAATTCCCCCTTTCAAGAAAACCCCCCGAAAAGCCAACCTATACTCACTAAAGTCCCTGCCCCCAGCCAATCTTCCCAACGCTGTCTCTGACTCTCTCACCCCAGTCCCGACTCTTTATTGTAATGCCAGATCAGCATGCAATAAGACCCAAATCTTGAAGGACCTTCTAGACGAGTTCGACTCTGGATTCCTGTGCATCACGGAATCATGGATCGCCAAAGATGATCTTTTTACACAAAACGAACTCCTCCCCTATGGTTATCAAGGCCTCTTCTCCCCCAGATCCAACCGAAAAGGAGGCGGACTGGCACTGCTCTATAAATCTTTCTTTGACGTCCAGCTCCTCGAGAAGGGCACTCACGCCGATCTAGAATATATGCTTGCCTCTGTCAATGATGAACTCCTCACTTACCCATTGGGCATCTTGTTACTTTACCGCCCACCTACCCCTTGGAACAACTCCTCCAATCTCGTCTTTGAGGCTATAACAAACGCCTTTCTTAAATTTCAAAGACTACTGATTGTTGGCGATATTAATCTCCACCTTGATGACACAATTAGCAAGGACACGATCGAATTTAACAACTTCCTTACCTCTCTAGATTTCCCCTCACCTACCTCTTCTCCAACCCATGAAAAAGGACATACATTAGACTTCACCACTTTCCTCGACCTTACTGCCTTCAAAACTTCAATTGATGACACCCGTTGGGAACAAGTCCCTTGGTCTGACCACTTCCTAGGGGCTACTTGCCTCCCCATTTTCATGTCACACCTTGAATCCCCATACCATTCCTCCCATTCAATAACCTTCCGCAAGAAAATTTCGAGTAATCTTTTCTGGTCCAAATTTCTCAACCAACTCTCCTTCAATCCTAAGCCTACAGACTCTGAATCCTGCTGGTGCAATTGGATCTCCCTCTCCGAATCCATCTATCACTCCCTCGCTCCAATATCCACAAAAACCATCTCCTACCCCCGAAAGGCTCCTTGGTATCTACCGCTCCATAGAGAGCTGAAACAGAAATGTCGCACTTTGGAGCGCAAATGGAAAAAATCTAAATTCCCCTCAGATAGACAGACCTGGAGGGTCAATATTAAACGTTACAATTCATTACTAAAAAAAGCCAGGAAGAACTTCTTCGGAGATAAAATCTTCAGATCCAACAACCAGATCAGTACGTTGTTTAACATTTGGCGCTCCTTAACTACAAAAAAGACCCATCCTTGTTCCCCTCATCGCTATCAGCAGATGCCCTTGCAAAATTCTTTAATGAAAAGGTTACCACCCTATGATGCTCCTTCACGCCTACAGTCTCCTACAATTCCCTAATCTCTACTGACCTCAACTCTTCCCTACCTGTCTCCAATCCCATTCCAGCCGACAGATCCTGGACCGCTTTTGAGCTTGTTTCCGAATTGCAAGTCTCCAAACTCTGCCTCAAACTAAAATCTTGCAAGTGTACCTTGGACCCTTTCCCCTCCTACCTATTCGAGAATATCTCTACACAGGCCGTCGCTTCCCTCACCAAACTTATAAACGCTGCTCTAACATCGGGCCTTTTCTCCTCTGAAATGGGACATATTGCACTAACCCCTCTACTGAAAAAGACCGACCTTGATCCCTCTATTCCCTCCAATTACCGTCCAATAGCAAACATCCCTCTCCTAACCAAGATGTTAGAATCCATCATATCCACTCAACTCTCATCCTACCTAGAAAGATTTTCTATTCTCCTACCCTACCAATTCGGCTTCAGACCCAACTTCAGCACCGAATCCCTATTAGCCTCACTAATCTCTAAGGTACAACAACTTCATTCTCGTAACAAATTCACTGTACTTCTACAATTCGACCTCTCCACTGCTTTCAACGTCGTCCATCATGATATCTTAATCTTCCAACTCTCTGAAATAGGCATAAGTTCCACAGTCCTAGACTGGTTCTCGAAATTCCTATGCTTACGCTCCTACACCGTTAACATAAACGGTACCTCATTCCCTCCCTGGAAGCCGATATGTGGAGTCCCGCAAGGCTCACCCCTCTCTCCTATCCTTTTCAATATTTACATGTCCTCTCTGAAACTTCTTCACCTATCCCCCCTGGAAACTCTCTACACCTATGCTGACGATATCCTCATCCTCCTCGAGACCGACTCGAACCTCACTAATCTCGCTGAGAATATATCCGCATGTATAATGAACATCCATTCCTGGGCACATTCTGTACAAATGAAATTGAATGAGTCTAAAATTACTTTGGCTCGGCCCAATATTAGATCATTTACCCACCTCCATCCCATTATATTCCGGCTCCACTCTTCAGCTTGAGTTTTCAAGCAAAGTCCTTGGCATCATCATAGACTCCTCTCTCTCCTTCAATGACCACCTCAACTTCTTGGTAAAAAAATGTTTCTTTAGTCTTCATATGTTGAGGAAAGTGAGATCGTACTTTCATCATTCTCACTTCATCATCCTTGTTCAATCCACCATCCTCTCTAGACTGGATTATTGCAACTCTATCTATTTAAGCCTAACTAAAAAAAAAACTCCATAGACTTCAGCTAATCCAGAACTCCGTGGCCAAGCTTATTTTCGCAAAAAGCAAGTTCGACCACGTCTCCCCTCTCCTGTTCAAATTTCATTGGCTCCTAGTTCACTCCAGAATCCTCTTTAAATGTGCCTGTTTAGCCTTCAAGGTCCTACATGACATCCTCCCTCTTCTGGAATTCCTCTAACCCTAATTCCACTAGATCCTCCCAAAAACTGAAACTATCATTCCCCTCTACAAAAGATATATCCCGTGTAGGAAAACTAGGAACATACCTCCCCTTTAGAACCACAGAACTCTGGAATAACCTCACATCCCCACTCAGAGTTTCAAGTTCCCTCCAATCCTTCCGCAAACACCTGAAAACTTGGCTCTTTTCAAAAATCTAACACTTCCCGCTTTTTGGTTCCCTGTCCCTCTTTATCTTCCTAGCTCCTTTCCTATAACCCTTCATTGTAGTTCCTTTTCAACCTAACTCTGTAAACCGTGCCGAGCTCTACGCTTGTGGAGATGGTGCGGTATACAAACCTAAGGTTTAGTTTAGTTTAGGATAGGGATCTATTAAAAAATCTTTTATATACACAATCTTTTATTAAAGAGGAAAAAAATAAGGTTATGTTTTGTGAAGAACATCTGTTTTCTACTAGTTCAAAATGATCTAAAAGGTAACTTGGTAAAAGACCATATAACATGAGTTATATGGGGCCATGGCCCCCCCCAAAATTGCCAATCGGAAGTATGGCTCTCCCAATTACCCCACCTACCACCTCCCTGCTGCTGAAATTAAAAATCTTTGCGCAGCTGATGGTGCAACAAAACCAGCCTTCCGCTGTCAGCCTGCCTTGGAAGTGTTCTTTCTGCAGCGTCCTGCCTATGCGGGATAGAGGAAATACTGCAGAAAGAACACTTCCGGGGCAGGCAAATGGTGGGAGACTGGTTTTGCTGCGCCCAGCTGCTCGAAGATTTTAAATTTCAGCAGCGGGGAGAGTCAGGTGGGGGAGTCGGGAACTGGGGACAGGTTGTACTTTAAGATCCAGTTGAGAGGAGAGGGGTTGGGAAGGCAGGAAGGACGTAGGGGGAGGGGGTTTGGGAAAGCAAGAAGGACAGATGCTGCATGGGCTGGGAGGGGTTGGGAAGGACAGAGGCTGCACGGACTGGGAGTTAGGAAGGGAGGGAAAGAGATGCTGCCAATGGGTGAGGGAATAGATCAAGAAAATTCTTGGATATAGGTGTGTGGAGTAGGAGGGAAAGAGAGATGGTATACATGAGGAAAAGCAGAAAGGGAGAATTGTTGGACATGATAGTGGTGGAAAGGAGGGAGGGAGAAATGTTACATTAGGAGGGAGGAGAGATATCAGATTCCAGAGAAGGGTGATGGAAGAAGAGCGAGAGAGATGCCAGACCATGCAATGTAAGGGAAGGAGGGGAGAGAGATGCCAGACTGCAGGAAGGAGAGGAGAGAGATGTTAGACCTCAGGAAGAGGGTGAGAGATTCCAGGCTATGGGAAGAAGAGGAGAAAGATGCCAGACCATATGGGGGGGGGAAAGACTGATGTCTGACCATGGGAAAGGGATGAGATGTTGCACAGAGATGGAGGGGAAGGGGATATGGAGGAGATGGTGCACAGCAATAGGTGTGGCAGGGAAGAGATAAATGCTTATGGATAGATGGGAATAGGGGAGAAGAAAGAGGTAGGAAATGATACACATGGATAGATGGGAAGGGAAGACATGAAAAAGATTTTGGGAAGAAAGTTGAATGTTAAAAGTTAATGCTAAAGATGGACACTTTCTGACCTAGTGTTTGTCGAATAATATCCCTGAACGTAATTTAGTAATTAAAGATGGATATATGGCAGAAAGTGAAGGACTGAAAAACAGCAAATTGATAAGGTGGCCCTAGAAACACAGTTAAGAGCACAGACAGAAGGAAGTGCAGCCAGAGGCTGGGAAAAGATGGTTTGAAAAACAAAATCACCAGACAACAAAGGTAGGGAAAATGATTTTTTTTTCAATTTAGTGATTGAATTGTATCAGTTTTGAGAAATGACATCTGTCTATGTTTTGCACTGTTCAGGAAGAAATGCATTTGTTTCTATTTCTCTGGGGTTGTACTGCATGCAGAGTCATGAATCTTAGAGTTTGGTTTGTATAAATTAGTACTTTTAGTTTGTGGTCCTGAATTTGCATAGGGGTTATCTGTGTTCAACATGTGTGACCAATGCCAGGTGTTCTGGTAGGAATGAATGTTGAGAAGCATACAGTGTGCATAGTTTAATTTTGTGGTTAACCATTTTGTGTTGTTAATAAGATTATATTGTGTGTATATATGAAAAATGAATGGAAGAAATGGTATTATGGGAGCGAGGTCTGAGGCCCCCAAAACAAAAAAGCATTCTGCTGCCTATGCCATATAATGTTTTATAACAAATCAGGCCAATTTAAAAACCAGAAGCCAGTGCCCATAAAGCAAATTGCACTTGCAAGTAATATAACTGGATTTGTGGACAGTCCTTAAGCATCAAGTTTTACAGGAATCTCGTCAGTTTCATAATTGTCTGCTGATTTGTTGGCAGTCATCAAGAAAAGAAAATTTTCAAATATGTTATATTGTTTTCATTCTCTATTGCCTAGCTGCCAGCACACCAAACTATGAAACTTGAATTTATTTATTTTTTGTATTTTTTCCTGGGATTTATTAAGCACCTTTATGAGGAGATTCACCCAAGGCAGTATACAGCAGGAAGCCATTGTTTTGGCCAATCAGGGACTTCCCTAGACTCCTTCTGAGCAGTAGTGGCTCATGGCCAGTAGGGGGTGATGTTTATGGGACGGTAATGGAATGGATGTCAGGACTGATAGTGCAGTATTAAGTGCCTGTTTTTCGTATGATTCTGGGTAATTCTAGTTAGATACAAACATATGTGTCAGTTAAGGCCACGCCCAATAGAAGCGTACGAAAAATGGGTGAATATAAATGTGTCCAAGGCCAGAAAAACACACTACAGATTAATATAAGGGAAAGAATAATATTCTTTTTATGTACTTTGCTATTGGGCTAGATCACAGGTGTCAAAGTCGGTCCTCGAGGGCCAGAATCCAGTCGGGTTTTCAGGATTTCCCCAATGAATCTGCATGAGATCTATTTGCATGCACTGCTTTCAATGCATATTCATTGGGGAAATCCAGAAAACCCGACTGGATTCCAGCCCTCGAGGAGGGACTTTGACACCCCTGGGCTAGATCATGAAGGAAACCAGGATATTCAGGGACTCCATTTTGGGTTCTTGTGTCTTTGGAATCCATTTTGTGTTCAGTTTTTTCCAAGTCTTTGTTTAGGCTTCCTAGCATCGTGGTGTTAATGGATACCAGATGTGCCTTAGGCTGGCTAGGAAGAAGTATCCTAAACAAAGATATAACATGCATTAAATATGAATGGCCGAGATATGAATGAAAATTATGAAAGAAAGGGTCCCCTGGAGTGATTGTGTGACTGTATTGAACAAAAGAATGGGTTTTGAAAAAACATATATATATTTGCAACCTAAAGAAATTCAAAGGGTATAACATCTGGAAATAATTAAGTCAGAGACTGCTGCTCTAACATAGGAAGGCTTCTGTGTGCAGATCAATGAAATTTGAAACTGTTAGCTTAGGGAGAGGGGGAGACAGCCCTTCCTTTCCTCTAAGGCCGACCAATTTTCAGCACTGTTTGTAGGACTTAGAAAATTTCAGCACCTTTTTAACAAATGATTCTCTTAATATACCTCTGTGACAAGGATACAAGGAATATTGGAAATGTTATAAAATGTTAATGTATATTCAGAAATGAATGTAAACAAAACAAAAGTAATTTTTTGAAACTTTTTCTTTGTCTAACTTTTAAACACCTCCTCTGTTAGTTTGATTGGCTGTCAAACTGATGATGTCATACTAAGCCAAAGGTTTATAATGAGAGTGTTTTGAAATATTGAACTGAGCTCGTTATCAGAAGGCCAGCATTTTGGCAACTATAACGATCTCCCGCTAACGTAACTGCTAATGCAATTATGCTTTATTCTTTTGGTTTCATGATTGAAGATAAACACAATAAAATTATTTTGGTAACTTTACGTTAGCGCCATTTTGCATTTTTTGTTGTTATTCACACCTTGAGCTTCATGAGTGCGTGGGCGTGTCCAATGCCCATGCTCACTCCCTAAGGAAGTCCCTGATTGGCTGAGGTGCCCCAGGCCCCTCCAAAGGGAGGAGCCTGAGGCACCTCAGCCAATCAGGGCCCTAGGCCTCTCCCCATGCATCAGATGATGCGCCTTAGTGGGGCCTAAGGCCGCTATTGTGTGGCAGTCAGCCGGAGAGTAGGAGCAGGAGGACTTTCCTCCTGCTCCCGAAGATATTTGGAGCCTACAAGGAGCAGGAGGGACTGGGCACCCCTCCTCCCAACTATTAAAAAGGTACCGGGGGTGGGCCGGGCCTGACCACCTGGGCTGACCAGGGGTGGCAGCCCTAGGAGCAGGAGGGACCCCTCCTGCTCCCAATTTTTTTGTACCGCGGGTGGGCCGTGCCGGGTAGGAGGAGGGGAGGGCGAGGGAGGGCGGTGCTGGTCAGGGGGAGGGGGGGAGTGCCATGCTGCAAGCATGCAGCATTTTTTTAAAATGCTGATGGCAGGAGGGAGTTGGTATTCCTCCTGCTTTTTTCTCCGGGGGCGTGGCAGAGCAGGTCAGGCAGGAAAGATCGGGGCCAGTGTCGGGCAGATCTCTCTTGCCTGCTGCTGGACTCTCCTGCTCACTGCCGCCGTTCTCCGCAGTGCAGGCCCGCTTTAAAACCACGGGTTTGCACTGCAGGAAACGGCAGTAAAGAGCAGGAGAGTCCGGAAGCAGGCAAGAGAGATCTGGGCTGGCCTGAGCCCTGACAGCAGTGACAGGAGGCTGCTTCTTCTGTCACTACTGTCAGGGTGTGCGCATGAGCGGGGATCACTCTGGCCGTGGGTAGGGATGTGTGTTAATCGTCCCCATTTGCATGCAGGTCTTTACTGAATTGGTCGGCCGTCATGCAAACTGAATCGATCGCACACAGTTTGGAGGTTTAGTGAATCTAGGCTTTTGAGAATGCAGGGTTGTAGAATAGCACATAGACCCATGCACAAGTCCAAATTAGTGACAATTAATTTCCATAATTGACTGCTAATAGCTCATTAATTAATTTGCATGTGGCTCTCAAATCCATGACCAAATTTGGGTGCCAACATTTTAGAATCCAGGTAAGAACATTTCCTGTGCTTCCAAATAAGGTCTAACATGATGCAAGTTGTGCTCCTGCCTTATACTACTAAGAATTAATCAGGATTGATGTCCATCTTTAACGGCACACTGCTGATTTCAGGCATCATAGACACCCAGCTTAAATAATTTAGTCCAGGGGTAGGCAATTCCGGTCTTCAAGAGCCGGAGCCAGGTCAGGTTTTCATGCATGCATGAGACAGATTTGCATCCCAAGGAGGCAGTGCATGCAAATCCATCTCATACATATTCATTGTGGATATCCTGAAAACCTAACCTGGCTCTGGCTCTCGAGGACTGGAATTGCCTACCCCTGGTTTAGTCTATATAACATCACCAATTTGTTGTACTATATCAGAGATTTCAAAAAGTCTCAAATTACATTGTACTGTACATACTAGCTCCTCAAGGCCAAGTATCTTAACCTTTCTGTGTTAAACAATTTCAGCTGCAATTGGAAGTCAGGATTAAAGAATGAGTTGTCCACTCAACTGCCCCCTTTGTGAATGCAATGGGACACACAAGGGTATTAAATTACCCTGTAGTGTTTCAAAGCTGACATTTAATCCATGAAAATCAACCTCTTTATTGGAGTCCAACTGGGCTCATAAATGTCACTGCACACATGTGAAATAACCAGCCACAACCACCGAGAGAACACAGACCCGATCCTACCAAGAGTGTGAACTCTTCCCCCCCTGCAATCCGCTATGAAGATCGACTGTCGGCTCCGGGCGGCTTTCCCGCAGAGGAGAGAATCCTGCATTCATCGTGGGCCTCATCTGGGGCAGCCTCCTTGGAGCGGCTGGGGCACGGGCAGTGTGTCTGGGAGGGAATGCATGGATGGGAGAACATCGCAGGGGAGGAGACATAGACATCCTGGGACTGTCGGCCAAGTCTCTTCCCTGAAGAAGCCCTTTTTCTGGAAACTAAAATCTTGTTAAAATGTTTATTTTATTTTTATTTTTCCTCTAACTCTACTTTTCACTTCTCTATTACCCTCCAGGTACTTTAGTTAGATTGTGAGCCTTCGGGACAGTAAGGGAATTTTTCAAGTACCTTTCCTATTTCTAATCTTAATGTATATTTTCTGTAAACCGCTTAGAACCTAACGGATGTAGCGGTATATAAGAAATAAATTACATTACATTACATTACACAACATTTCCAAGGTCAGGACAACAGCAGTCAATTCATTGTACGCATTAGTGAGATACATGCAGACAATGCATTCCCAGGTGGGTTTTTTGCTCTAATTTGAGTTTGTTTACAGAAGCAGCAATGTCTGAACTAAGATATTGATAATCTGAGATGATTAGCCATTTTTTCACATTCTGTCATTTCTATTACCTATTCTTTTCTCTTTTAATCTAAATTGCAATAGACTGACGACCCCCAAAAAACTAGGAAAGTGATTAATCACCTAAATCCCCTCGATAATGCCATATGGATAAAAAGAAATGTATATGTGGAGGAGAATAATCAAAACATACATCTAAGTCTGAACATCTAGCAACATATGCCCAAATCAAAGTTGGCAGTGGGTAAAAGCCCATTTTTGAAAAATACACCTAGAATTTGTTTTGTTTTTGTTTTTGAAAATCGTCTATCTGGATATCCAGGCTATTATTCATTCAGATGGCCAGGATGTCTATCTTTATACCACATTTTTGACTAAAATTTTGTCCAAGTCCCAAATATCCAGAACAAGACCATTTGGACGTGAGAGGGGCCAATCTTGTAATGGACTAACCACCCAGACATGGCAACAGAGCAGTGGGGCACCTTACAGGGCACTGCTGTGAACTTCAAAAGGGTGCCAGATAAACATCTCACCAAAACTCCCTTCTAGATCATGGTGAGCCCCCCCAAACCCACTATACTCACCTGTCTCCCACCCTAATAGCCCTTATGGTTGCAGGTGTCACCTATATGGTAGTATAGTAGGGTGTTCGTGGGTTTTTGTGGACTCACATTTTCCACCATAAATGTGGTTAGAGTGGCTTATGGGCCTGGGTCCTCCTCTTTGTGGTTCACTAGCACCCCTACCAGTGATCTTGAGTTTTGCTCCTGACACTAGTCTTCTTTTGCTCTCAACCGACATCCAACACTTTCTGCCTCCTGCACACTTTTTCTCTCCTTGCCCCCTTCCCTTGAGTGTGACATTTCTCCCTCTTTCCCACTTCCCCTGTCCATCTCTCCCTCTCTGTCTCCTTGAGTGCTCTCTCTGCCCTGACTCTTCTCTACCCCGCCCCATGATCTCCCTTCATTTGCAACCCAAAGGATGTCACCGGCAACAGTCAATCATATATGCTACCCTTCATCTGGTACTGGCATATCTACTGCAGGCCTGCCTCTCATGGATGATTGTCATAATCCCCAACTCTGCCATACGATTGATCACTGTGAGAGCAACTCTCACACATGCACAGAGCCGGCAGGGGAATCCTGAACAGCTGAGAGGCAGGAGAAAGCCTCCTGCCACTCAGCTGTTTGGGGCAGGAAACCTTTTTTTTTTTTTCTTTCTTTCTTTTTTTAATGGGTACAGATCAGGAAAAGAGAGTTTATTTTATAATCACATTCATATCATAGGCTATGAGTGAGGGTTTTGTGTATCTCAATGGAGGAGAGGAAAATATCTTAAAGTTGAAATTAGTAGCAATATTATTGGATTGTTGGTTTAATCATGTATTTATAATGAATGTATCTATGCTGAAAGCCATAAAAATAAAATTTCTCTTCAGGCTATTGACAGGATGCTGTGGTATTTATGTTTATTAAAATCTTTCTATACCACCTATTTAGCCAAAAATGATCAAAGTGGTTTACATCACAACTTAATTCTATTTATGAAAGGAACTCCATTAGAAATAGGAAAGGAAAGAAGGGTTGTCGGGTAAGATTTGCCTCTTTGCCGATGATACCAAAATCTGCAATAGAGTAGACACCCAGGATGGTGTGAATAACATGAAGAAAGACCTGGCAAAGCTTGAAGAATGGTCTGAAATTGGCAGCTAAAATTGAATGTTAAGAAATGCAAGGTCATGCATTTGGGCTGCAAAAACCCCGAGGGAACGGTACAGATTAGGGAGTAAAGAGCTTATGTGCAAGACAGAAGAATGGGACTTGGGAGTGATTGTATGTGATGATCTTAAGGTGGCCAAATAGGTTGAAAAGGTGATGGCGAAAGCTAGAAGGATGCTAGGTTGCATAGGAGGGTATGGCTAGTTGGAAAAAGGAGGTATTGATGCCTCTGTATAAGACTCTGGTGAGACATCATTTAGAATATTGTGTACAATTCTGGAGGCCACAACTTCAAAAAGATATAAAAAGGATGGAGTCGGTCCAGAGGAAGGCTACTAAAATGGTATGTGGTCTTCATCATATGATGTATGGGGACAGATTTAAAGATCTCAATCTGTATACTTTGGAAGAAAGGTGGGAAAGGGGAGATATGATAGAGATGTTTAAATGTACATAATGTAAATGCACATGAGTCGAGTCTCTTTCATTTGAAAGAAAACTCTGAAATGAGAGGGCATAGGTTGAAGTTAAGAGGTGATAGGCTCCCGAGTAATCTGAGGAAATACTTTTTTACAGAAAGGGTGGTAGATGCGTGGAACAGTCTCCCGGAAGAGGTGGTGGAGATAGAGACTGAATTCAAGAGGGCCTGGGATAGGCACATGGGATCTCTCAGAGACAGAGAGAGAGATAATGGTTACTGTGGATGGGCAGACTAGATGGGCCATTTGGCCTTTATCTGCCATCATGTTTCTATGTTTCTAAGAGAAAGGAAATAAATTAACATTTCTAAAATATATCCACTAAAACTGTTATATAAAATAAATAAATAAATAAATACAAATTTTAAATTAATGCAGATTGCAGTCCCAATTTCATTATTCAATTCAAGAAAGCCATTTGAAAAAAATGTGCTTTTAGATGTCTCTTAAAATTTTGAAATGATTCTTCCTTTCTTAACTCTACTGGAACTAAGTAGAAAAATGCACCATTTCTGGTTGAGGCAAGGTGAGCTTTTGAGATATGGGGAACAGCTATTCTATTGTCATTTAAAGATCTCAACGAGCAACTAGGTGTGTAAAACAACACTTGATTAGAAAGATATAATGGTTGTAACTCAAATATTGTGTTCGTATAACTGCTTATAAGTGGTTGGTGTGGTGAGGAATTGCCAGGTGTCCTGTTTATGATGTTTAATCATGAAGTGTAACTCGCACATAGTGGTGGGTATAGGGCAGTGGTCTCAAACTCAAACCCTTTGTGGGGCCACATTTTGGATTTGTAGGTACTTGGAGGGCCACAGAAAAAATAGTTAATGTCATATTAAAGAAATGACAATTTTGCATGAGGTAAAACTCTTTAAAAACTTTCCTTTAACAGTTAAAAGGAAAGATATATAAACTATAAAGTTTTACCTTATGCAAAATTGTCATTTCTTTAATAAGACATTAACTATTTTTTCTGCGGCCCTCCAAGTACTCTATTTTTTCTGCAGCCTTCACATTTAAAGTTTAATATCTTTTCTTTCTCAAAACTGACATATTTCAATCACTATATTGAAAATAAAATCATTTTCCCTACCTTTGTTGGCTGGTGACTTTATTTTTCTGTGCTTTTAAGTATGTTTCCAGGGCCTTCTTGTCCTTTGACTGTTTTTCTCTCTGTCTTCACTTTCTGCCTTGCATCCATTTTTGACTAAAGATGATTGGCACACGTCGTACTACCATTTTTTCGGTAACAGCCCCAACGATTTGGAATTCTCTTCCGTTGTATTTAAAAATGGAAAATAATCTAACATCATTCAAAAGCAAATTAAAATGCTTCCTATTTAAAGATGCTTTTAACTGAAGTTTTACTTTATCTTAAATTTAATTTTAATTGACGTCTTAATTTTAATCTCTTTTTTACTTTTTTAAATTAATCTCCCTGCCCTTTTGTTCTTTCCATTAATGTCTCTTCCATTTACTATAACTATTGTATTTCTCCCCTCTTTACCTTGTGTGTCTTTTGTTCGTTCGTCCACAACAACTTTGTATGTATTATAGTTCGTCTGTAGTTTTCTTTTTTTCTTTAAAAAAAGTATGTATTAATTGTAATATTGTTTGTCTAAAGGAAAAATTTTTTTTACTCTGTACAATGCTTTGTAGAATCGATAAGGCATTTAATCAAATAATTAAAATAAACAATAAACAATAAACTAGTATTACCACCGTGATATCAGAAGGAAATATATTTTGCATCCATCTTTGGCATTAACTTAATACTCAATTTTTCTGCTTTCTTTTCAAAATCTATGTCTTACCTTCCCTTCCTATCTCTCTCTTCTTCCGTCCTATTTCCATGGTCTGACATCTCTTTCCTTCCTTTCTCTCCCTCCCTCCTTCCTTCCTTCCTTTCCCCTGGTCTGGCATCTGTCTCCTTCCCTCCCCCCATGCCCTGGCATCTCTCCCCCTCCATGGTCTGGTATCTCCTTTCCTTCCCTCCCTCCCTCCCTCCCATGAACTTGGCATCTTTTGTTCCTCTCATCTCCCTTGTCTTCCTTCTCCTTCCTTCTCTCTCTTTCCCCAATTGGGTGCAGCAGCAATAGAAGCAGCATTTCCCTTCCCCCTTTCCTGTGCAGCAGAAGCATTTCTCTTCCCCTTTCCCTCCCCTTCCCTGTGCAGCAGCAGCATTTCCCTTTCCCCTTTCCTGTGCAGCAGAGGTATTTCTCTTCCCCCTTCCCTCCCTCTCCCTTTCCCTGTGCAGCAGCAGCAGCATTTCCCTAGTGTCCCCCTTTCCTATGCAGCAGAGGCATTTCTCTTTCCCCTCCCCTTCCGTTCCCTTCCTTGTATAGCAGCAGCGTGTCTGGCCAGCTCCCTTGCTCGCTCGATCTTTCTGTTCAAAGCCGCAGGTAGTGGCTCCTCTTGAGATCTATGCCTGCGTCAGAAGCCTCTCTAATGTTGTGACATCAGAGAGGCTTCCGATGCAGGAGTGGATAGCGCAAGGAGCTGCCACCCGCGGCTTTGAACAGAACGATCAACTGAGCATGGGAGCCAGTCAGACACACTGCTGCTCCACAAGGAAGGGAAGGGAGAAGAGAAATGCTGGTGAGGATGACGCGAGGAGCCACCGCCGGCCGCAGTTTTGACCGGAACAATCAACTGCAGCAAGGGAGCAGTTGATCATCGCGTCTAGACCGTGGGCCGCATGCGTAAACGAGGGTAACAAGTTTTCAAGTTTCAAGTTTTATTAAAATTTGTTGTGCACACAATGTCAAATATTTCAAAGCGCATTACAAGTTTAAAAAATGGGGGAAAACCATAAGACAATTTGCTACAAAATAATATATATACGTACAAATTTAGTACCGATACAGAAGGAAAGGGGGATGAACTACAATTGTTAAAGAAAATGGAGAAACATTTAGGGGGGGGGGCAAAAAGTGAGAATAAATAAGGAGAGAAAAAAGAAGGACAAATTTTTGAGTCCTATAAATGAGGACTAATTAAAACTGGCTATTAGGATATAAAAAATATAGGATTTTAACCGTAAACTGGTTATCTTGTCTATGTGCTCCATTTATGAAGGCGCGGTAGTGGTTTAACACGCGTAATATCGCACGCTAAACTGCTGGCCGCGCTAGCCACTACCGCCTCCTCTTGAGCAGGCGATAGTTTTTCGGCTAGAGCGAGGCTTAGCGCTTGATTAAAAGTTGCGTACGCTAAAGCTGCTAACGCGGCTTTGTAAAAGGAGCCCTATGTCTCAAATGCGTCCTTGTACAGGAAACATTTTTTTAAAAACCTTTGAATTTTTCTAATGAGATTTCACCATGCAAATAATTTGGTAGATTATTCCAGAACTGAAAAAATAATAGATCTCCTACTGCCTATTATTTTTAAGGAGTGGT
This sequence comes from Geotrypetes seraphini, assembly GCF_902459505.1. Taxonomy (NCBI): domain Eukaryota; kingdom Metazoa; phylum Chordata; class Amphibia; order Gymnophiona; family Dermophiidae; genus Geotrypetes; species Geotrypetes seraphini. The sequence continues at coordinate 100,741,111 of NC_047094.1, read as the reverse complement.
ACTCTATAGAATTATTTCAAAGTTTCATGAGATTTGGAGGTACAAGACAAATAACAGTCGCAACCACTGGTTCAAACTGAGAGAGGTGGGAGCCAGAAGGCCTTGAGTATGCGCAGATGCTCAAGGCCCAGTCGGAGGAGAGGCATGATCTTCAGGCACCGGCACCTCCTGTGGGTTGGTGCTGCGTGCCGCGGCCACATTGGGGGGATAGGCTTTCAGTTTGGGCGGGGGATGCCAGTTCGCAAGGGGGGCAATGCTGGTTCACGGGGGGGCAGCATTTGCGGACGGGGGGCTATGTCGGTTCGTAGTGGGGGAAGATGTGGAAACGCACCAGTGGCCTTGGGGGTGGGGGGGTATTTTGGGGATGTGGTGGGGTGGGGTGGGGTGGAGCAGCGCCAGTGGCCGGGGGGGTGATGAGAGAGGTGGAACGAATCAAGTGAGTTTCCCTTACTTTCTATGGGAAAACTCACTTTAATATACGAGTAAATTGGTTTACGAGCATGCTTCTGAAATGAATTATGCTCGTAAACCAAGGTTCCACTGTATATATAAGTATACTGTATATATAGTATATACAAGTATATATATATATATATATATATATATATATATACTTTTCCTGCAATGACTTCTTCTGTTTGACCTTCAAACGAGGACATCACAGCTTCCTTGAGGTTTTAATCACTTGCAAACAGCTGTCCACGGAGAGTTTAGGCGTGAGGAGTTAGAAGTCGAAAGCACTTGCAAAAAGGTGGGCTTTTAACTGAGCTTTGAACGCTGCCAGAGATGGAGCCTGCCGTAGGGATTCAGGCAGCTTGTTCCAAACACCTGGCGCAGCAAGGTAGAATGTTTGGAGGCTGGAGTTGGCAGTTGAAGAAAAGGGCACAGATAAGAGGGACTTACCAGCTGAGTGAAGCTCACGGGGGCGGAAGGGGAGCATAGGGGGAGATAAGTGAAGAGAGTTAGTGAGGGGCAGCTGAGTGAGTGCATTTTTATAACAGTAAGAGGAGTTTGAATTTTATTTGAAAATGGATGGGAAGCCAATGAAGTGGCTTTAGGAGAGGGGTAACATGAGTATAGCGGTTCTCCCAGAATATGAATCGTGCAGTCGAATTCTGGAAGGCAGCGAGATGGCTAAGCGGATGGTCTGAGAATTGTGAGTTGCAGTAGTCTAAACGCGAGGTGATGAGGGTGTGGATAAGCGTTATGGTAGTGTGCTCAGAGAGGAAGGGTCGGATTTTGGTAATATTATAGAGGAAGAATTGGCAGGTTTTAGCGATATCTGGGCTATGAAGGAGAGAGAGGAGTCGAAGATGACCCCAAAATTATGAGCAGACAAAACAGGAAGGATACTAGGTAAGGCAGAAATTAATAGTAGTTAATAATTAAGAGTAGTAGTAGAAAGTAAGATACTTTTCAGGGTCAGAATTATTGGGAAGAGTTATTCCTGAGGAAAATGAACAAAGATTTTGATTTTACTGCTGCTGCTAGAATCATAAATTTGATACCTGCTGCAGCATTTTCTCCTTGTATGTTATTTGTCTTTTCCAGGTTTTGGATTCTGGATTTGCTGACAAAGCTTTTCAGTGACCTCTTGAGGAAACAGAGGGAGTTGCTGCAGTGTCTGGCCTGGTTTATGTGGCTGTGAATGGATTTTTTTTTTCAGTTTAGTTTAGATTTAGATCATGCCTTTCGCAGTAGTAGCTACAGGTGAGTTACATCATTCAGGTAACAGTTGGTATTCTCCTCTTTCTGAAGGTCTTGCAAACTGTATTATTTGTGTTTATAAAATGACAATTGTACAGAATATTGTTTCTTTTTATACTTTAATAAAATAAGTTCAATATAAAATCATAACTATCCCAGGCTTGTACAGATGGGATCAGATGGTTTGTGGGGATGAAGACAATTTTTTTTCCCTTTTGTCATTCTCTACTTACAATTTATTTTTTTAATTTTTATATACCACTTATAGCCTAATGTGGTTTACAATACATTCAGGTACTCAAACATTTTTCCCAGTATGGCGGGCTCACAATCTATCTAATGTACCTGGGGAAATGGGGGATTAAGTGACTTGCCCAGGGTCACAAGGAGCAGCATGGGATTTGAACCCACAACCTCAGGGTGCTGAGGCTGAAGTGCTAACCACTGCACCACACACTCCCCCAATCTAAAGGCTTGATATTCAGAGAAGTTTAACTGGGCAGGAGAGGCTTCTGTCCAGTTAAACCCCACTGAGCTGGCCAGCCACCGATATTTAGTGGTACTTAACCGGGGAGTGCTGCTGAATATCTCCCATTCCCTAACTGGCCTGATTCTTGTTTCAATCCTTCAATTTGCCAATCTTCCTCTTTTACACTGACCTTCATCCTTGCCTAGCATGATAGTTTATTAAAGTCCGCCTTTAACAAGGCAGATTACAACCTCACGTACATAACAAGCATACAATATGAAATAAAAATATTATAATACACCCCAAATATCTCAAACAGCATCCTGTTACTGCAAAACATCAACAATCATATTTCATCTTACAGAATAAATGATGCTTCAAACTTTTTTTTAATAAATTCTTTATTAATTTTCAAACTTTGATAATGTATTACAATTAATATAACTTTAACAGATTGCATAAAATACACCATATTACACACATTATTAAAGAAAACATCCATTTCCCCCTCCTCCCAATTATTAATATATTATATTTAAATATTTTTAAACTCTTCCAAATACTTTCCCCTCCCCTCCCCCCATCCTGTATGTGTAAGGAAATCTAAGAAATAAAAGATATATCTCTATTATTGTATGTTAACAAATGCAGTCAATGGGCTCCATACTCTATTAAATGTATTGCTAAGACCCAAGCATTCCGCATTCATTCTTTCATATTTATATGTATTACACACATTTGCCCACCAGAATGTGTAGTTAAGTCTGTCATAACATTTCCAGTTCCTTGTGATTATTTGGATGGCTATTCCTGTCATAGAAACATAGAAACATAGAAACATAGAAATAGACGGCAGATAAGGGCCACGGCCCATCTAGTCTGCCCACCTTAATGACCCACCCCTACCTTTCTCTGTGAAGAGAACCCACGTGACGATCCCATTTTGTCTTAAAATCAGGCACGCTGCTGGCCTCAATCACCTGAAGTGGAAGACCATTCCAGCGATCTACCACTCTTTCGGTGAAAAAGTATTTTCTGGTGTCACCGTGCAGCTTCCCTCCTCTGATTTTCCACGGATGCCCTCTTGTAGCCGTGGGACCTTTGAAAAAGAAGATATCTTCTTCCACCTTGATGCGGCCCGTGTCATGATCAATAAAAGACGGCTAATGTATTTATCCAAAACAGGCTTTACCTGTAACAACGTACCACAAATAATGGTTTCATGAGATAAAGGAATAGATGATTCAAGAATATTTATCTGTTCCCAAATTGACCTCCAAAAATTAAGAATCAGTGGCTTCAAACATTTTGCTAAAATGACTTAAGTCCTTTTGCTGTCTGATGCAAATTGGAAGCGTATTCCCTTCTGTGGGACCCGCACATGAAAATACACTGGTTTCATAGTTGCCAAGTGCAACTTCTTCCAAGTGGGGATGACCAATTCAGAGTGCGCCGTAGTGCGTGAGAGGGTACACACGGTAACACACCGTTCTGCAAATATTTTGGTGCCAATTGATGTATTCATTCATCCACATGTGTTGCACTTTCTTAATAGCCACTTGTCATTTTCTTTCTATTTATCTTGTTTTTTGTTTTTATTAACTCCATCAGTCTAAGTTATTCTTCACTTTGTCTTTGTACCACATCACTTTTTGTGCATGTTTTACACAACTTCGGATTTACTACCATAGAATCTCCTTTACAGTTTTCATATCACTCCTTTGTAACTTATCATCCATAGGACCCCTGAAGAAGACATCTTGTCGAAACGTGGATCTTGTTGGGTCCTGCGCTACTAGCAGACTAGGTCCTTATGATTTGTATGTGGATTATTTACTATATTTTTTATGTGGAGCAATTTACTGTATAATTGGAAATTTGACTCTATATTAAAGTTCATTTCAGGATCATCGTTATTCCACAGTTTTTTTGCTTTGGTTTGGATTCTTTTCTCTGTGGATTCTTTGGGATCAATTTTCTTTGGTTTTAGTTGTATACTTAGGTAAACCAGCAATAACTTATATTGCACTCTATATTCCATAGTCAACTTTCTAATCCAATCTTCAATTTTGGGGCCGCTCTATTCCTATCTAGGTGCAAGGCGACTTACAAATCAAGAAGTTTACATTACATTTAGGAGTTATAACAATGAAATATAAAGTAAGCAGTACCCCGCGCTGCTCCCTGCAACCCTGGGCAAGTCACGTAATCCTCCCCTGCCCCAGGTAGATTAGATTGTGAGCCCACCAGGACAAATAGGGGAAATGCTTGAAGTACCTGTATGTAAACTGCTTTGAGTGTGGGTGTAAAACTACAAAAAGGCAGTATACAAGTCCCAATTCCTTTCCCTGGTGTCATAATGCCTGGCCGAAACCCAAATAGTAGTAACATTCTAGAGCTCAGATTGTGATGTCATAATGCTTGATTCCACCAATGCCTAAGAGCCAGCCTCGCCAGTGATGTCACAATGGCTTCACTGTTCTTTACTTGGCTCCCTTCTGATATTGTATTGGAGGAGAGTGTGGCACAGTGGTTAGAGCTACAGCCTCAGCACCTTAGGGGGGGTGTTCAAACCCTGCACTGCTCCCTGCAACCCTGGGCGAGTCAATTAATCCTCCATTGCCCCAGGTAGATTAGATTGTGAGTCCACCAGGACAAATAGGGAAAATGCTTGGAATACCTGCATGTAAAACCAAATCCCAATCCCTTTCCCCTATGAGGTAGTTACCATTGATAGGAGATGTAGTAAACATTCAATAGAGGGGAACATTGATCTGCCATTAATCTGACACAAATAGATTGGTGTGGTTATGTTATGTAGCGTTTGGGGAGGGAGTTATTGTGGTTTCTGGAAGGGTAAAATGCTGTGTAGGTTGCTGTGGAAGAGCATACTTGTTAAGTATCGATGGAGTATATGTTCTCAAAAGGGAAAGTCTGGGGTAGTCAGGTTCTGTCTTGATAATTGTTGGAAGATTGCTCCAGGTTTGGTGCTGAGGTAGGTGAGTAGTGAGTTAAATATGCGCTTGCATTTTACGCCTGTGAGAAAGGGAAGGATCAAATGAAATGTTTTAAGTTTTCTGGCTGATATTAACCAGGAGTTGACAAAAAGGTTTATAAGTTGCTCAGCGGAGTTCGCATATAGGATGTGGCACATTATACATGATAGTTTGAAGGTTATGCATACATTAATGTCGGGAGCGTGTAGTGCAGTGGTTAGAACTACAGCCCCACCACCCTGAGGTTGTGGGTTCAAATCCCATGCTGCTCCTTGTGACCCTGGGCAAGCCACTTAATCCCCCGTTGCCCCAGGTACATTAGATAGAGTGTGAGCCTACCGGGACAGATAGGGGGAAAATACTTGAGTACCTGAATGTAAACTAGTTAGGCTATAAGTTGTACAAATAAATATTAAAATAAAAATAATAGGCCACCAGTGCAGTCTACTGTAGTAAGGTGAGATGGAATCATATTTTTTCCAGTTTGAATATTAGTCTTCTTGCTTTATTTGGAACAGTTGCAGTTTGTGAATGAGCGCAAAGTTAACGCCAGCATAGAGAGAGTTGCAGTAGTCTAGTTGGGATAACACAGGCATCTGGGTCAGTATGGCAAAGTGATGATCATGGAAGAAGGATCTGATTAGTCTTAACTGCCTCATGCCATAGAAAGGTCCCCCCCCCATAGGTTGGAGATTTGGGATTCATAAGATAGGGCAGAGTTAAGTATCATTCTGAGGACCTGAGAGGTTTTGTCTGTATTAGAGGGGTTCCTGAGGGCAGTGTAACAGTTGTGGGGACTGTTTGTGAGATGTTGGACTTTGGTTTTGTAGCGTTTAGTTTGAGTTTATTGGTTTTAGCCCAGGTATGTATTTTGGCTATGCTATTGGATATGTTTTGAGAGACATCAATTGCATTGTGTTTGATAAAAGCAGGATGTCATCCACATAAGATAGGAATTATATGTTTTTGTTGAAATTAATAGAACCCAAGGAACCCATAAAGAGGTTCTATAGTACTGGGAGGAGTGGTGATCCTTGAAGGACACCGCAGAATACTTTTCAGCTTCTAGAGAATGTTTCATCTTTCCAGATGAGGTATTTCCTAGTCTGTAGGAAATCTTTGAACCAGCTTAGAACAGTGTCCTCAATGCCTATTTTATTTAGTTTGGTTAGAAGTAGGTGGTGGTTGACTGAGTCAAGGGTGGCTGATATATATTATTGGAGTAGAATTACCTAGTGTCCCATGTTTTAGGTTTGTTTGATTTTGGTGGATAAGGTTAATAGCAGAAGTTCTGTGCTATGTTGTAAGCGAAACCTGAACTGTGAAGGATGGAGGCAGGAGAATTTTTTCTATATAAGTTGAGAGCTGTTTGATGTCTGATGACCTTCCAGAAAGCAGTAAAGACCCTCCTCTTCAACTGAAATTCTAACTGCAAACTACCCCTTGACCCCCCTTATATTCCCCCTCCTTTCTGCACTCTCCTGTACTTAAGTTGCTGTATACCGTAGTCTTTGAATTGTCCAAAATGTACTTAAGTTGCTGTATAGTCTTGTACTGTTCAAAATGTTTTCCATTGTGAATGTTGGCTTGTAACCCATTCTGAGCTACTGGGAGAACAGGATAGAAATCGAAATAAATAAAAAATGTATTTCCATTTCTAGAAGACATGCAGACATGCATTTCAAGAACTTTAGTAAGTGTAGGGATGCCGGTGATGGGTCTGTAATTTGAAGGATTTGAGAGATTTGTGTTTTGGATCTTAGAAATAGGGGTGAGGGCAATATGATCAATTTGAGGTGGTAATTGGCCATGCTGTAGTAGGTTATTTAGGAGTTTGATCAGCCAGGATATGATGTGATCTGGGGCATCTGCTAATAAATGAGTAGGGCATTTGTCAAGGATGCTGCTGCGAATGGATAGTTTTTCTAGCTGGGTGTCATTGTCAGATGTTGTTAGAGGCTTGAAAGTATTCCAAATTCAGTCAGTCATACAGGAGTTTGTTGTTCTTGGGTGTCATATGTTTTCTGGTGTTACAGTGATGGCTGTCTTATCAACCTCAGTTTGTACATTTTTATCTTGTTTAAGAAGAAGACAGCTAGTATTTGGGCATTTCGCTGGGAATTAATGTCAAATAGATCTAATTTTGGAGGTGTAGTCATGGTGCAAATTAGGCGAAAGTGTTTTTTGATATCAATACTTTTGTTTTCAATTTTACGAGCATAGTGGGGGTTGGCTTTGTGTTGGCTGTTTTGTATTCTGGAAGGTTGCTCTTATGCCATTGCCTCTCAAGTTTTCGGTAAGATGGTTTTTCAGCTAATAGGTTTTCGGTAAACCAAGGCGAGAGTTTGGTAGTTCTTGTGTTACAGTGGCATAGTGGGGCTATCGCATGCAGAATTGGTTTAATTGTGTTGCTCCAATTAGTAAGCATGTAGTAGGATTGTTTGAAGACGTGCTTAGTAATTGGAGGCTTTATTCCAAAATTGGATTGTATTTATCCTGCCTTTTGTTAGTGTTTTTTTAATTGGTAACCTTAGTGCCTTTAATGGAACACTGCAACACTGCTTCTCAATAACACTGCAGTGCTGTGCTGTCCAACATTCTGTGACAGTTAAGGTTAAAACTTTCCTTCTTCATGAACTGAGGTCCCTCGGGATGGGTCCCAAAGTGACGGGCTGGGTCAAGAACTGGTTGAGAGGAAGGCGACAGAGGATAGTGATCAATGAGGAAAATGGATGTCACCAGTGGTGTGCCTCAAGATTCTGTTCTTGGGCCTATTCTTTTTAACATTTTTATAAACGAAATTGCTGCAGGGATGTTGGGTAAGATTTGCCTTTTTGCAGATGATACCCAAACCTGCAATAGAGTAGACAACCAGGATGGTGTGAATAACATGAAGAAAGAGCTGGCGAAGCTTGAAGAATGGTCTGAAATTTGGCAACTAAAATTTAATGCTAAGAAATGCAAGGTCATGATTGGAAACCCGAGGCCCTTAACATCACTTTCAAAAACATTGACAAATTCTTAACAATCACCAAGTCAGAAACAGGATAACTGCAGAAATGAAGATTGGAGCAGACTTCCACAGATCTACAAGTGGAAATCTGATTACCGTATTTTCATGCATATAACGTGCGCGTTATACGTGTTTTTACAAACCGTGCATGCCCTTGCGCGGTATACGCGTGAGCGCGTTGTACAAAATTTTTTTTACATAGTTCCCCCCCCCCCCGACGTCCGATTCACCCCCCGCAGGACCGCTCGCACGCACCCGCACCCCCACCCCGAAGGACCGCCGACTCCCCGACACGATCGGGGCAAGAGGGAGCTCAAGCTCTCTTGTCCCCCCGACTCCCCAACACGATCGGGGCAAAAAGGAGCCCAAGCCCTCTTGCCCCGCCGATTTCCCAACTCCCCGACAATATCGGGCCAGGAGGGAGCCCAAGTCCTCCTGGCCCTGGCGACCCCCCCCGCTAGTTTTTCGGGCCAGGAGGGAGCCCAAACCCTCATGGCCACGGCGACCCCCTAACCCCACCCCACACTACATTACGGGCAGGAGGGATCCCAGGCCCTCCTGCCCTCAACGCAAACCCCCCTCCCACAACGACCGTCCCCCCCCAAGAACCTCCGACCGCCCCCCCCAGCCGACCCGCGACCCCCCTGGCCGACCCCCACGACACCCCCACCCCCCTTCCCCGTACTTTCTGTAGTTGGCCGGACAGACGGGAGCCAAACCCGCCTGTCCGGCAGGCAGCCAACGACGGAATGAGGCCGGATTGGCCCATCCGTCCCAAAGCTCCGCCTACTGGTGGGGCCTAAGGTGCCTGGGCCAATCAGAATAGGCCCGGGAGCCTTAGGTCCCACCTGGGGGCGGGGCCTGAGGCACATGGGCCCAACCCGACCATGTGCCCAAGGCCCCGCCCCCAGGAGGGACCTAAGGCTCCCAGGCCTATTCTGATTGGCCCAGGCACCCTAAGGTGCCCACCAGTAGGCGGAGCTTTGGGACGGATGGGCCAATCCGGCCTCATTCCGTCGTTGGCTGCCTGCCGGACAGGCGGGTTTGGCTCCCATCTGTCCGGCCAACTACAGAATGGTACGGGGAAGGGGGGGTGGGGGTGTCGTGGGGGTCGGCCAGGGGGGTCGTGGGTCGGCTGGGGGGGCGGTCGGAGGTTCTTGGGGGGGCGGTCATTGGGGGGAGGGGGGTTTGCGTCGAGGGCAGGAGGGCCTGGGTTCCCTCCTGCCCGTAATGTAGTGCGGGGTGGGGGTAGGGGGTCGCCGTGGCCAGGAGGATTTGGGCTCCCTCCTGGCCCGAACAACTAGGGGGGGGGGTCGCCAGGGCCAGGAGGACTTGGGCTCCCTCCTGGCCCGATATTGTTGGGGAGTTGGGGAGTCGGCGGGGCAAGAGGGCTTGGGCTCCCTTTTGCCCCGATCGTGTCAGGGAGTCAGGGGGGGCACGAGGGCTTGAGCTCCCTCTTGCCCCGATCGTGTCGGGGGTGCCGCGGTTGGCTGGGGCAAGAGGGCTTGAGCTCCCTCTTGCCCGATCGTGTCGGGGAGTCGGCGGGGCAAGAGGGGAAGCAGCAGGACACCGGTAGGAGCTTCTACATGATGGGAGGGGTCGGGAGGCTGTGGGGGTGTGAGCGGTCCTTCAGGGTGGGGGTGCGTGCGAGCGGTCCTTCGGGGTGGGGGTGCGAGCGGTCCTGCGGGGGGGGGATGAATCGGACGTCGGGGGGGGCATCAGGCTTTCAGGGTGGGGACAGGACTTCAAGGGGGAGAGGAGAGTCGGGGCGGGCAAAAGAAGAGTCGGGGTGGCCAGAGGAGAGTCGGGGCGGGCGACTGGAGAGTTGGGCAACATGCGCGGTATACGGGTGTGCGCGGTATACAAAAATTTCTGTACATAAATTTGTGTTTTCCGCACGCTATACCCGTGTGCGCGTTTTACACGGGTGCGCGTTATCTATGTGAAAATACGGTACTCCCTTTTGGTCAGCTATCAGCTACTTCTACCCATCAAGGAGGGCAGGCATTCCCCAATATCCCAACAAGCATTTGGAAGGGGTAAGACACTAGCATCCTTTTCCACTGCACAACAGAAAGTCTGTACAGGATTACAGTACCACCATGTGCATAAGTGTGAATGGTTCACCCTTGTCACAGAGGAACACCCTCACTATGCCACTGATAAGCGGGTGTGCCTATATATGGGCATGCCTATGTCAACCTTACACCAGGAAACAAAAACGAGAGGGCACTCAAGAAAATTGAAGGGAGACAGATTCAGAACAAATGCTAGGAAGTTATTCTTCACCCAGAGGGTGGTGAATACCTGGAACGCGCTTCCAGAGGAGGTGGTAGAGCAGAGTACGATTTTAGGCTTCAATAGGGGTTGGACAAGTTCCTGAAGGAAAAGGGGATTGAAGGGTATAGTTAGAGGGGTACTATACAGGACAAAATGTCTTAAGTAAAGGATCACTTACAGATCACTGACCTGGGGGGCCGCCGCGGGTGCGGACTGCTGGGCACGATGGACCTATGGTCTGACTCGGCAGAGGCGATGCTTATGTTCTTATGAATCTTTGAACCAAAATGCCATTCTAGAATTTACATTTCGTTCACTGCATTGGGACGCCTAGATTAAGGCACCTGAGGCAAAGGAGGATTAAGTGCTTCGCCCAAGATCACAAGGAGCATCGGCAGAAATTGGGCCAGGCTTCCCTGATTGTCAGCCCAGTGCTCTAACCACTAGGCTATGCCTGCACTCCAGCAGTTCATTTGATCTATTCTTGTGTCTGGGCCTGCCTTCAGCATCACATTAGATAACGCCTCACACAAGAATTCCTTGCATTGAGACCAAGAGCTTTGTCTCTTTAAAGATGCGTATGGATCTTAGGACAAATATAAATTGATAATCTTTTAACCATTACCGAGTTTTTTATTTTTTTTATTTTTTTTAAAAACAGCCATTATAACCCACCTTTTGTTTTTCCCTTTTATGTTTTTTCTTCTCGTCTATCAAAAATTGTAACTATTCCCCCTCTTAACCACACATGTCTTGTATGTTTTACCCACAAATTATTTTAAAATTATGTTTACACTCAGTTTGTTAAGTGTGTTATATTTTAACTAACAACAAATTTGTTTTTATGTCACCATTATTATTGTACTTGTTTCATTTACTAATACATGTTATTCTATTGTACATCGCCTAGCAATTTAAATAGGCGATTCATCAAGAATAAATAAACTTGAAACTAGGATGGCCTTCTTTTTTAAATTTCCTCTTTTTATCAAGCTGCCCTAGAAGTTTTGAGTGTGGACCGGCGCGGTAAATGCTCTGATGCTCATTGAGTTCCTATGAGGATCAGACCACTAGCATTTACCTCTAGCACAGCTTGATAAAAGGGGGGAAATGCCAGGTGACATTTCAGGGAAAGGGAAATATTTTTCTTGACCTAACACAGTTGGAAAATTGATTGTGGCTCAGGAAGTCAAGCCAATTGGTGTGCCATCTACTTAATGAGGTAAAGTTCTAAAAACATTATTGTTTTCACAGTATCTTAATAACTTATATTCATATTATGGGCTCCTTTTATGAAGGTGCGCTAAGCGTTTTAGCGCATGCACTGGCTTCCAATCCAGGAAAGAATACAATTTAAATTCTACTGTATACTATTTAAAACTGTTAACAGAGACAGTCCAACCTACCTGATCAACCGCCTCATCTGAACTACCTCAACCAGGCATAGAAAAACACACCCCCCCCATTCACTTACCCCCCAATCAAAGAAGTAAAACGGAAAAAACTATACAACGGTCTACTAGCCACTCAAGCAGCAAAACAAGATAATCAAATCTCCAACCTATTGATAACAACCCCAGACTATAAGATGTTCAGAAAGGAAATAAAAACTATTCTCTTCAAGAAATCCCTGAAAACGGCTTAATACCACGAATACCTTCCTTCTTACCAACTTATCCCGAACCCACTGATACTACCTGACCCTCCCTTGGAAATGATCTATGATCTAACTTTGTAGCCATCCGTCTATAACTCTTTTGTAATCCGCCTTAAACCGCAAGGTAATGGCGGAATAGAAATATGTAATGTAATGTAATGTAATTAGCGCGGGCTAGCTGAAAATCTACTGCCTGCTCAAAAGAAGGCAGTAGCAGCTAGCGCGTGTGCTATTCCGCGCGTTAAGGCCCTAACGCGCCTTCGTAAAAGGAGCCCTATATGTTACCTGATTTTAACTATTTGTGAACCAAGTCGAGCTCTACCATGAGATGACCTGGTCTATAAACAAAAGATTAGACTAGACTAGGTGGGGTTTGTAGATTTGTATAACTGTTTGCATGAAAGAAATGCACTAGTGAATGAATCTGCATATATTGCTGGGCTGGTATTTTGGGTAAAGTTTAAGACAGGGATTAAGCTGACAGGAGACAAATCAATCCCCTCCTATCTTTATTTTTCTTTCCTTGTTTTCTTTAATGATTCTAAGCTCTCGCCTCTCTCAAACTAGGGGAATGGGCGATGAGTTGGCAGATGAAGTTCAACGTTGAGAAATGTAAAGTATTACATGTGGGAAACAGAAACCTGAGGTACAACTATACGATGGGAGGGATGTTATTAAATGAGAGTACCCAAGAAAGGGACTTGGGGGTAATGGTGGACATGACAATGAAGCCGATGGCACAGTGCGCAGCGGCCACTAAGAAGGCAAACAGAATGCTAGGCATAATCAAGAAGGGTATTACAACCAGAACGAAAGAAGTTATCCTGCCGTTGTATCGGGCGATGATGCGTCCGCATCTGGAGTACTGCGTCCAATATTGGTCGCCGTACCTTAAGAAGGACATGGCGTTACTCGAGAGGGTTCAGAGGAGAGCGACGCGTCTGATAAAGGGGATTGAAAACCTTTCATACGCTGAGAGATTGGAGAAACTGGGTCTCTTTTCCCTGGAGAAGAGGAGACTTAGAGGGGATATGATAGAGACTTACAAGATCATGAAGGGCATAGAGAGAGTAGAGAGGGACAGATTCTTCAAACATTCGAATAATAAAAGAACAAGAGGGCATCTGGAAAAGTTGAAAGGGGACAGATTCAAAACGAATGCTAGGAAGTTCTTCTTCACCCAACGTGTGGTGGACACCTGGAATGCGCTTCCAGAGGGCATAATAGGGCAGAGTACGGTACTGGGGTTCAAGAAAGGATTGGACAATTTCCTGCTGGAAAAGGGGATAGAGGGGTATAAATAGAGGATTACTGCACAGGTACTGGACCTGTTGGGCCGCCGCATGAGCGGACTGCTGGACACGATGGACCTCAGGTCTGACCCAGCGGAGGCATTGCTTATGTTTTTATGTTCTTATATTTCTTATTTTTGCCTCTCTCATATTTGTGTAAAGTGAATTTGTTGAAGATGGACTAGGGAACCAGGTATTTCTTTTCTTTATTTCTAGTCTGTGTGAGTGGATTGGTTGCTATATTTTTCTCAAATTATAATTTGAAAATGATCAAGAAAAAAAAAAGAAGCGTGCACAGGGCTACTCCAGATTATCTTCTCCTATGAAGCTGATCACAGACTATATCACTTTTTCATGGACAATTTTCTTGTATTTTTTTCAGATCCCGTATAGTAGTTTAAAATAAGGAACAAGTCAGATCATCAAAAAGATTTAAAGCAGACAGAAAATTTGAGCTATGGCATTTTTTTTTACAGTTAAAAATATTTTGGGCTCCTTCTACTAAGCTGCGTTTGGACATTAATGCGCGGAATAGCGCACGCTGAATTGCCGCCCGTGCGCTAGACCTTAACGCCAGCATTGAGCTGGCATCAGTTCTAGGCATGTAGCGCACGGTAATATCCTGCGTGCGCTAAAAACGCTAGCGCACCTTAGTAAAAGGAGCCCTTTTACTAAAAGGAGGATAGAGAGAAACTCCAGAGCGACTTGTGTCGGTTAGAAACATGGGCGGAGAAATGGCAGATGAAGTTCAATGTGGAGAAATGCAAGGTAATGCATTTAGGAAATAAGAATAAGGAATACGAGTATACAATGTCAGGTGCAACTCTGGGGAAGAGTGAACAAGAAAAGGACCTGGGTGTACTGATAGATAGGACCCTGAAGCCGTCGGCACAATGCGCGGCAGCGGCAAAGAAGGCAAATAGAATGTTGGGCATGATAAAGAAAGGAATCTCGAGTAGATCGGAGAAAGTTATAATGCCGCTTTATAGGGCAATGGTCAGACCACACTTGGAATACTGCGTCCAACATTGGTCTCCCTACCTAAAGAAGGATATAAAACTGCTGGAGAGGGTGCAGAGACGAGCAACAAAACTGGTGAAGGGTATGGAGAAACTGGAATACGAGGATAGACTTATAACACTAGGATTGTTCTCCCTTGAGAAAAGGAGACTGCGTGGGGATATGATCGAGACCTTCAAAATACTGAAAGGAATCGACAAAATAGAGCAGAGAAGATTATTTACACTGTCCAATTTGACACGGACTAGAGGACATGTAATGAAGCTAAGGGGGGGCAAGTTCAGGACTAATATCAGGAAGTTCTGCTTCACTCAGAGGGTGGTTGACGCCTGGAATGCCCTCCCAGAGGAGATTATTGCGGAATCGACCGTCCTAGGCTTCAAGAGCAAACTAGATGCATATCTCCTTAAGAGAGGCATATAAAGATATGGTGGACTATAAATTACGCCAGGTGTACACCTGGCAGGGCCTCCGCGTGTGCGGATCACCGGACTTGATGGACCGAAGGTCTGATCCGGAGATGGCAGTTCTTATGTTCTTATGTTGTGTGTGTGTGTGCAGCGAGGAGGACATGGTTCTGTGCATATACTCCTCTAAACTTCAAAAAAATAGCAGCCTCTGTTTAGGCTTTTCTGTCATAGAGCCCAGGGAAACATATATTCAGAAACTGGGCCTGCTTCCCAGTAAAGGTCAGTTGCCTGAATGATTTTATCATTTACATTGATGCCCGTACTTCATTATATGGCCACATTTTAACTTTCACAGGTTCACTAAGGTTTGGAACTTGATTTCTGCATTTTCTGTTTACCAGGGGTAGGGAACTCCGGTCCTCGAAAGCCGTATTCCAGTCGGGTTTTCAGGATTTCCCCAATGAATATGCATAGAAACCAGTGCATGCAAATAGATCTCATGCATATTCATTGGGGAAATCCTGAGAACCTGACTGGAATACGGCTCTCGAGGACCGGAGTTCCCTACCCCTGGCTTTAGCCTGACTAAAAATCTCCAGCAGCAGTGACAGCTCAAACTTAAAACATGTCTGATCTGAGAGTGCCCTCTATTGGACATTTGCACTATTAACAACTTCTTCTGTGTGCTATGGACGAGGTAATTAAGGTGAAATATGATTTACACCTAATACATTGGTCCTTTAACTAAGGCGCACTAGCCGATTTAGCGCGCGCTAATATCAGCACGTGCTAAATGCTAACGCGTCCATTTTATCCTATGGACGCATTAGCATTTAGCATGTGCTAAGGGCTAAATTCACTAACCTCCTTTGCGTGCCTGATCCGTGCAGGCCCGACGAATTTGCGAAACAAAAAAAAAAATTAAAATGAGGGCAATCAGAGGAACGCCCCCCTCCAACCACATGGATCGCTAGTGTGCGATCCGGACAAATTGCGCAGACCATCGTTAAAACCACGGGCTCGCAGTGTGGGGAAGGGCAGGAGAGGTGGGGCAGCAGGAGAGATTTGGGACAAGAGCTGGGCGGTGAGTCGGGGCAGCAAGCAGGAGAGATTCGGGGCAGGCAGGAGATCGGGGCTGAGACAGGGCAGCAGATCGGGGCAGAGAAGCAAGGCAGAGAGCAGGGCGGCAGAAGGCAGGGCAGTCGGAAAGGACCTCGGGGACTGGTCCTCAGCAGTCGCTTCTTGTGTTGATCGGCCAGCCCAGTCGGTTTGCAAGATTTCTGTATTGAATCGTGTCCCTGCTTACTTTGCATGCCGTTCCCCTCATTTGCAAGCATGGATTGGAGGAGAGGTAAGTGAATCGGGCCAGAGTAAAAATCGGGTCGCAAACCGATCGGTACACAATTGGTTTTCTTAGTAAATCTAGCCCTTTATCGGCTAATGCGCCTTAGTAAAAGAGGGGGACAGTGAATGTCTCTACAAATTGAACATTCTTAAGTTTGTCCAGAAACAGAGGCGGAGAAGTGCTTCTTTGTTTTTAATGTCATTAAATAGCTGTGAAAATGCATACCAAAAAAAGAAACACATTTTACTTTGTGTTGACCCTCTCTGGCCATTCAATTTGTTTGTATAAGTTCAGGATTTGTAGCCTCCCTACCACACATGTAAGTGGTTTACAAGTTAACATATATAATCTTAAGTTCAACATACATATAAAACAATACACAACCTGTCTACATTGAACAACATAATACTTAAAACTCTTACATAACATTAAAAATCATAGTTAAAATAAAATAAAACAGGCCTCTCTATACCTACTCACAGCATCAATCATTGCAGTGGTTGTGTTAAAGACTGTGCAAATTCCAGCAGACAGGATATGAACCACCCATGTCTACTGAGTCTGCTGACGATCACTATGTAAAGATCAACATTGTTTGGTTTTGGACACAGCCCAATTCTTTCCTCTCTTCAACCACTATTTTGCACCAAATTGACCTCTGCTGTGGGCACTACACCCTTCGCTCTTAGCCTGAAAAGATTCAATTACAGACTGTTTTCTGAAATCAAAATTTCCAGATACACTTCAATACAAACTGAAAACTCTGTTTTTCCTCAGACAGCAATAGAAATGTAACAGTAATTATCCTTTTTAATTTAAAACATAAATATATCTAAAATACATGTATTTCAAGCATGCAACTGAAGCCTTGACCATAAAACAGCAAACTCTAAAGCTAAGCATAGAACAGAAAACTCTGTGTCATCTTACTGAGTCTGAGAAATGAAAAGGCAGCCGTCTCTCATATGCTAAGGGTTTTAAGTCGTACTGGTTCTAGAGAACACTGGAATCTTTGCAAGCTATGATATTTTTCATTGGCCCAACAACAAAAATGTCATAGTACACAAGTTTTTAAGCAGCATATACTACACCTAATGATCAATGCTGCTTTTGGACATTAAAAAAAAACTGAATTTAGAAAAACTCAGTCTTTTATCAATAATAGTATTTTTTTAAAAAAATTTTACCTCTTTAATAAATCAAAAATTTAGGGCAACTATAAATTAATATAAGCATGCAGTTGTCTCTTAAAATAATGTGATACAAGATAATACAAAATAAATATTATTGTAACACGCCCTGGGAGCTGGTGAAGATTCTTAAAACTTTTCGTGGTATAGAGGGAAGATTTGCCTTCCTACCGGACATGCCCAAGTGACGCGGCCGAAGCGCCGCTGCTGACTCGCACTGCTCCGGAGGTGTCCCGCTGGGCACAATTGAGGATATCCTACGGTGTATGCAAAATGCTCCAGTTGCGTCGATGAGTAGTCCGCAGGAGGTGCCGCGATTGGGTGAGATCGCTGTAGCCCTTCAAGGACCCGATACAACTCTAAGCCCCGACGTTCGAGCTCCACCCCCGCAGCCCCAGACAACGAGCTCTCCAAGGGGTGAGGAAACCCTGGAGATAGGGCAGTTTCCTTCCCCTGGGGCAAGTTTACCAGCTTTGGAGGGCTCAGTAGGAGGAGTGCTCCATTTGGAAAGCCCAGCCAAGGAACCGGAGGCAATATCATCTGCTAATGAGGGGAACTTCCAGCCGGAGGAGAGGAAAGAGATTTCTACATTTGGTGAGAACTTTTTCACTTGTCAGCAATGCATTGCTCCTATTAAACCCTCTGAAGTTACACTAGAAACACTTTGGGATTTAGTGGCTAATTTTGGAAAAGCCATTAATCCCCATTTTCAATACATAGAAGGGAAACTGATTGAACATACAAAAGAATTGAAAGAAGTTAAAAAGGAATTGAGTGACTCTTAATCCAGTATTCAGAAAGTTGAACAGGATTTAATCTCCTCCAAAATGATTCAAGAGACAATAATTAAAGATAACGTTAATCTTAGGAGGAAAATTGAAATGTTGGAGAACACTACACGAAGTAATAATTTAAGATTGATTAATTTTCCCAAAGTCACTTTGGTGACACCAAGGGAAATGATCAAAAGATATTTTCAGGAAATTCTGGGAATTTCAGATAAACTTTTACCTCCACTGTCTCAGGTATCCATCTGCCTGCTAGTGGTCAAAGTCAACATCAGAGGTCTGGACCTCAAGAGGCAATGGACGTCTCAGTCAGATAAAGAAATTGCGACCCCAGCAACTTTAATAATATCTGTTGCTCTTCAACCAGATAAGGCATGGATTCTGAGTTTATTCTTTAAGAACAAACAGAAAGAATTTCTTGGACATAAAATACAGATGTTTCCCGATATATCACATGAAACACAGAAGCGTATGCGAGAATTTCTTTTAATCAAGCCAGGAGTGTTAGCTTTAGGGGCTACTTTTTACTTGCGACACCCTTGTAAGTGTATTGTTCATCACCAAATGAATAAGTATGTTTTCTTTGAACTTTGTCAATTAACTACTTTCTTGTCTATATCCCGGTTGGATAAAGGAAACTCTTAAGCTCATTAGAAAGTTATGCATTTTCACCCTGATTCTGAAAAGTGCCGTCCCGATTTTAGGCAGCTGTAGGCGTCCTACAGCTGTCTAATCAACCAATCGGGAGGCACGTTTTTTTAAAAAAATGCTCCCCAGGCAGGCTGCCTATATTGAAGGCGCCTCCGGGAGCCTAGGGAGGCCCGCAAGACGCCTAAGGTGAACCTAGGCGGCCTTACGCGTCTCCCTAGTAGAGGAAGACACACTTAAAATGTAGGCCAGCAAAATGTTGGTCTACATTGTAAATAGGTGCGGCCGCTATACTTATCACAGCATGAGATCTCCCTGCCGCAATAAGTATAGCGGCCGTGGCCGCCTGTCCGATTACCGGCAGGAGGGTGCTGAACCGCTCCTGCCGGAACACACCCCCCAAACTTGTAATCGCTGGCAGGAGGATGCCCAACTCCACCTGCCGGAACCCTGGAACCCCCCCCCCCCAAATCTCGTAATCGCCGGCATGAGGGTGCCCAACTCATCCTGCCGGAAAGCCGGACCCCCTCCGGACCCCACATGCTAACGACCTCCCCCCCCAACTAACCTTTAAATGTTGTTCAGCTGGATGGGTCTTGTTGCTATCCAGCCGACAGGCTCACCTCGTTGAAATGAGATGGGCCCGCCCCTTCCCGGCCCATGCCCGCTAAGTCTAAGGCCTGATTGGCCCAGGCTCTAGAAGCCTGGACCAATTAGGCCTTAGGCATAGCGGGTCCGCCCATCCCCACTAATTCTAAGGCCTGATTGGCCCAGGCTTCTAGAGCCTGGGCCTATCAGGCCTTAGACTTAGCGGGGATTGGCCGGGAAAGGGCGGGCCCGTCTCATTTCGACGAGGCGGGCCTGTCGGCTGGACGGCAGCAAGACCCGTCCAGCCGACCAACATTTAAAGGTTAGTTGGGGGAGGGAGGTTAGTTGGGGGGGGAGTTCGTTAGCATGGGGGGTCCGGAGGGGGTCCAGCTTTCCGGCAGGAGGAGTTGGGCACCCTCCTGCCGGCGATTACGAGTTTGGGGGGTGTTCCGGCAGGAGCGGTTCAGCACTCTCCTGCCGGCGATCGGACAGGCGGCCGCTATACTTAGCCCTTGCCGCGATAAGTGTAGCGGCCGCATCTACTCATTAACCTGATTCTCTAACAGGTGTCTGTAACATGGACGCCGGTTACAGAATCGGGGTTAGTGTAGGCCCAATTCTGTATAGGACACCTCTCCCGGGCGTCCTATACAGAATCAGGGCCTTTGTGCTCAGTTTAAGGCAGTGATTCTTTAAGTTTAAGTTTACTTCTATTTTACTCGCTAATTGTGTAAGTTTTGGATCTAATTTGAGGACTTGAGTAAAGTTAAGCTATTCTGAAGTTATCTGCTTAATTTCAGGGATGACATCCCTGGCTATTTATTAACCTGGTATTCTAACTCTATCCCCTCTCTTATCTTTAAGCAAATCTGCTAAGACTTGTGTACAGGGTGCCAACGTCTAATACTATGTTTATTCTCACACATTCCACAAAACTTTTTGAGTGCATTTGTTTTTCTTTAAATTCCTTCAGATTTCATGACAAGCATATAGTGCTGATTATAATACCATATAGTATTATTTTATAACTTTCACTAAAGAAGACTGGGACTCTAGCCTGAACTTTGGCAAGTCTGGTTCACTGTCATATTCTTCAGGAAAGCTGGGCTTCTAATCTGATCTTTGGACAACAATCCTATGGCTCTGCAGTTTTATTTCATCGTGTTTTAACATGCACTAATACTTTTAGCATGTACTGAATGCAATAGCATATGCTTGTTATCGATAAGTCATGTTTTCAGGATATCCCAAATAAATATGCATTAAGAGAGCTCTGCATGCCTACTACATCCAAATCTCTCTCATGCATATTCATTAAGGGTACCTTGTAAATCTGACCCATTGGTGGTCCTCAAGGACTGGGAGGGAAGACCGAGATGCTAGTCCACCATGTTAGTATATGTTGTTTAGAATACCACACACTAAAATGAAACAAAACTTGAAAAAATAATCTATTTGCACACTCCTACATTATCCTAGTTTTTAAGAAGATTGGACCATGCTATCCCTTAGATAGACCTTGTTTTAAGAAGCTTGGATTAACACATCCGAACACTGGGATCTTCATGAACTGTCTACAACCAAGGCAACCACTTCACTATGTAATATAAATTCATCTCATTCTAAAGTCTGTCTATCATGACTTATTTTACATAACAGGTTTATGAACTGTGCATCCTATACTAAGAACATTTGCTGTCAGCCAGCTCACAGGGCTGTCCAGACTTAGGGCTAGATTCACTAAGGGCTTGGATTGGATCTGATCCGTGTCCGGGGGGCTGATTCATGAATCGCCTTCATGCAAATGAGGGTGATCGGAATCACACTCCCAACAGCCTGCCCGGATCGCTCTATAGCGATCCCAACACATGCGCCCTCCAAGCCCGGCAGCGCTAAATTTTATTTTTTTTAAACTGGTTTTAACTTTTTCACGAGCCCATGGTTTTAACCCGCTTTAAGCTCGCGGGTTAAAACCAAGGGTTTGCACTGCGGGGAAGGACAGGAGAGTCGGGGCGGCAGGAGAGATTTGGGGCAAGAGCAGAAGATCAAGGCAGGCAGGAGATCGGGGCAGGCAGGAGATTGGGGCTGAGAGCAGAGAAGCAGGGCAGTCAGAAAGGACCTCGGCGACTGGTCCTCAGCAGTCGCTTATTTTTGGATTGGCCAGCCCAGTCGGTGTTGCTTTTTTTATTTTAGTGAATCGCTTCCTGCCTACATTTGAATGCCGTTTCCCCCTAATTTGCATGCACGGATCAGAGGATGATCGGGACAGAGGTTAGTGAATCGGGTTGGAGGGAAATTGGGTTGTAAAGGGGTGGCTAAGTGGTCGGAAGTTGATTGGTGGGCTTAGTGAATCTAGCCCCTAGGGCTAACACTAGGCTGTTTCTTCATGTCTCCTAAACTTCTAGACATATAGTTTGGATTTCTTGGTGCATCAAAGCGAGAACTCTGGAATTCTCCAGGTTTGAGCAAATTAGCCATGTAGCGTTTACAGTAAGTCCCAGATCTCCAGGTTTTCAACTTGGAGTCAAACTTCTGATGTGCAAATAGTTCAGATTCATCCAGGTGAGATTTGACAGTGACACCAGCTGCCCGCTGCTTCCACTGAAAAAGGAATAACCTGCGTTCAATCAGCTTGTGACCCCAGAGGCGTGCCAGGTCCAGCGCTGTACAGCCCTTCTTATCTGTGTCCTGGATCTGTGCCCCATGAGTGAGGAGTTCATCAGTACAGTCTGACCTCCCCATGGCTGCAGCCACATGCAGAGCACTTCTTCCTAGGGGGGTTTTTGCTAGGACATTTGCCCCTGCCATTAAAACAGCACACAATCAGTTTCAGGGAACAGCAGAATTAGGGCTAACCTAGGGGGGTGAGATCAATGGAACTGTGTGCACCTGTGACAATGTGGAAGCCCCACCCACTTTATCACAAGGGAACTCCAGCAGGCTAGAAGCTAGTGTGACCTGTCCTGCATGAGAAGAGTTTCACCATCAAGCCAGGAGGGACAATGGCTCTCTTCCTGGCTCTTAATGTTTTGGAGGAGCTCGCTTTGGCTAGATCACTATGGAACCCAACACCCCTTTATATATAAGGGGATATAAGAGGAATGGAGAACAGTAAGAGGGGTCTGCTGCTGCCGCTCTGAACAGCTGTCAATCAATCACTAGGCGTCCATTATAGAATCCTGCCTAGCAGCACCTAGACAAATTTGGCATCGTTAGGTGTCCTAGAGGTAGACGCTGGTACATTAGGCCAGGTTTTACTTGACCTAATGTTCCAGTGCCTAACTCAGATGCCTAAGTCAACCACGCCTATTCCGTACTCCTAACCACACCTACTTTTCAGCTAGGCATCAGAGGGCACTTTGACTTAGTGCTGCTGAGTTCCATACGGAACGCTTAGTTATTTTTTAATTTATCAATTAACTTCAATGGCACGGTCAATTACTACGCCATTTAAGCTAATTAAAACAGTTTGGGTTGTGTGTGGAGTTTAGCTAGGCGTCTGCGATTAGAATACCTATTGGCACCTACTATAGACGTCCTTTATAGAATCTTGCCCCAATTAAACAAGCACATGAATAGCGGGCAGCAGCACTGCACCAGAACAGAGAAAATGAGGCCTGTTCAAAAAGTTGCAGGACAGTTTGAATTGCACACTATCGGGAAGCTTTTTTGAGATGTACTAGGCCAGGGGAAAGCAATTCCGGTCCTCGAGAGTTAGAGCCAGGTCAGGTTTTCAGGATATCCACAATGAATATGTATGAGATGGATTTGCATGAACTGCCTCCTTGAGATGCAAATCTATCTCGTGCATATTTATTGTGGATATCCTGAAAACCTGACCCGTCTCCGGCTCTCGAGGACCGGAATTGCCTATCAAGTGAGAGTTCTTGTGCACGCTAATTGGTGATTAACTGTTAGAGAATTGGCAGAGAAATGCAACATCTCCATTGGTTTATGCCACAACATTCTAACAGAGAAGTTAAGGATATCTCGCGTTGCAGCAAACTTTGTTCCATGGTTGATGACAGACGACTAGAAGAACAACTGTGAATTTTGCACAAAAAACATGACAGTTCTTCCCCAGCCATCTTACTCTCCTGACTTGGCCCCTGTTGACTTCTTCTTGTTTCCTAAACTTAAATGCACGCCGAAAGGAAAGCAATTCAACACCATTGAAGACATAAAGCAAAATTCAACGCAGCAACTTTTGGCAATCCCTAAAGATGCATTTAAGGACTGTTTCCAGAAGTGGAATCGACGCTGGGAAAAGTGTATACAGAGGTACTTTGGAATAAGTTTGGAACTTTTTGAACAGACCTCGTATGTGTGACTGAAGAGCGAAAGTGCATGTCTGTGTGTGTAGGTATCTGTGTGTGGGTATATGTTTCTGAACAGCATAGATAGAAATCATGATGATTAGGAAAAGGCCTCATTAGGAGCTAACAGACATGCATTCAAGTTCTACCACTCTTTGACAACCTAATTGGAGATGAAAACAATCAATGAGGATATAATGGAACAGCTGATCAAAGGCAAGTGTCTGCTCAGCTCAATCCTAATTTTATAAATCTGGTGGGAATTTAGTCATTGTACTGAGAAATAAATGGGAAAAAATACAGTCAGACTTTAGTGTGCAAATGGACCCATCTGTAGCAGGCACAGACCAGTAAGGAAATTAAGTGGCTTTATTAACGCAATTCCAGTCATTCTGAGATTGAGTACACACAACCACTTTCACCCCCAACATTTAGTACAACACATGTTTATGCTTTGTTGATTATTATGTCCTCCTTCTGTATGTATGTGTGGTAGTGGTGGTGGAGGCAGGGGGGGAGTTTGGCCAGATAGTTTCATGCTGCTCCTTTGCGTTTCAGGTTCATCTCAGATACAAGGTTGAAATCTGGCATTATGAACCTTCATTTGCAACTATTTGGAGATATTTCCCTGTTTTCTATCCTCTCCCAGCTTACTGGTCAGGGTACTATGGTGTAAGTCCATGGCAGGGGGGCCAAGCTTGAGGGCTCCCTCCACAACTTTGTGATCAGGAGTATATATCTGACCACCAATTAGAGGAACCAAAACTGCCCTAAGAGCAGAACTCAAGTGCTCTGTCTTGCACTGCACCACTGAGCCAGCAGGGCAGCGTTTTAACACTTAGGGCTAGATTCACTAAGCAAACTGATCGTGTACTGATCCGTTTGCGACCCGATTTTACTCCGGCCCGATTCACTTACCTCTGTGCCAATCTAATTCCGAACTGTGCATGCAAATGAAGGGAACAGCTTGCAAAGTAGGCAGGGACGCGATTCACTAAAGAAATCTTGGAAACCGACTGGGCTAGCCAATCGACACAAGAAGCAACTGCTGGGGTCCAGTCGCAAAACGTCCTTTCCGACTGTCCTCGGCCTGAAATCCCAGCCCTGCAGCCCATCTATGCCACTCTGCCCCTTCCAGCCGAGCCCGGTTCTTGCTGCCCCGACTTTCCTGCTGTCTGTCGCCCTTCCCCGCAGTGTGAGCCTGTGGTTTTAAAGCGGGGCTGCACTGCGGGGAAGGGCGGCAGAGAGCAGGAGTCAATAATCGCCTGCTTTTAAAAGTCCCCTACTTCCTGCCGCCACGAGCCTGCCTGGCAACATCCTTCTGAAAACATGTTAGCTGTGGCTTGGACTCGCTGGGGCAGTGAATTTGTGTCGGCGAAGGGGAAGAGGCTGCTACTGCCGGGGATCGCCCTTCTTTGGGAGAACAGGAGAGTCGAGGCCAGTAAAAAAACAAAACAAAACCCAACAACCCAGCAAAAATGTACACCAAACGCATGCGCAGACCATCTACAGGGAAAGCAGATGGTCTGCACATGCGTCAGGATCGCACACTAGCGATCCGTGCCGTCGGAGGGGGGAGTTCCTCCGATCGCCCTCATTTTAATTTTTTTTTTGTTTCATGAATTGGTCGGGCCTGCACGCATCGGCCAAGGAGAGTCAGGTTAGTGAATCTAGCCCTTAAAAAGTTTCACGACTCCTTTGCATCGGGAGTTTAGTAGTCTGCCAGCTTTCACACCCATTTGTGAATGCAAATGAAAGATGGATTTGGAGGGAGGGTGCCCTTGAAACAAGCCCTGATCTGGGGCCAGTTCCGGAGTCAGGGAAGACAACTCAGTGTTCAGAAAAGGTTGCGCTTACCATTTTGCAGAAGAAATTTTACAACTTCAAGATTTCCTCTGTGAGCAGAAATATAGAGGGCAGCAAACGCTCTATGTGCTATCCAGGCCAACTTCTGCTCTAAGCTCAAACGTTCTGAATGGGGAGTGCAATATGTGGAGTCCTTAGTAACACCCAAGCACTTCAACTGGGGGTGGGGAAGGGTTAAGAGAGAGAAAAAAAAAAAATCTATAAATACACATTTTTGTCAGTGTATGATTTTTAGCCTACAAAGGTAAAGTTACTTATGAAGAGTATGTAACAGACACACCCGGTCGGTTGTTTTCAGGATATCCATAATGAATATGCATGAGGCAGATCTGCATGTACATCTTTCATGCGTATTCATTACAGATATCTTGAAAAACCCAATTGGTTGAACATGTCCCGAGGACTGGGTTGAGAGCCACAGGTATAGAGCCAACCCATCCTACCAATGGTTTGCAAACAAGACACAGCATCAAACACAAACAACCCTGTTCCTGTAAACCTAATATGACCCATTCAAGTTTGTTCTGCAGCCAACCTACCATGTGCCCTTTTGTTCCCAGATGCTGACCATTTACTGTAAAATTAAGTTTCCCTTTGTAACTCTATCATCAAAAGCATATCAGATTAAACAAGTTATATCTTATTTTTTTATTAGGTACTTATATACTGCCTATCAAGGTTATCTAAGCAATTGTGCATGTTGAGACATGTCACAACATGCTTGCTACTTTCTTTCATACTCAAATAGATAAATTATTGAATGCCCCTCATAAATAGAATTTAAAGAGATACTTGAGCTCCACTGATATTCAAGTTGGGGTTTTTTATGTGTTTTACTGTTCAGTGGTACTGTTCATTCATTTATACATTGCAGTTTTATTATTCACTGTTATAACATTATATGAGCAGATCAGAACCTTGGTTTCGGGCAGTTCCCCATGTCCGTCCTTCTATTTTTTTTCCCTAGAGCTCTTGCATGCTTTGGAATGAACTGAGGGGGGCAGCAGATTTCCTGGGAGAGGGAGGAGGTTTCGGGGGCTGTGGTTGACGTCTTTCTGCAGTGTGCTCTTGAGAAACGGCGGAGTGCCCTAGGGTTCAGCATATTATTCTTGGAAGGAGGGTTCTTGGGTGGGCAGACCTGTTGGGCCGTTTGCCCTTTTCTGCCGTCATACTCTATGTTTCTATGTTTACAACCAGGTACTTGAGCATTTTCCCTGTCTGTCTCGGTGGCCTCATAATCTATCTGACATACCTGGGGCAATGGAGGATTGAGTGACTTGGCTAGGGTCACAAGAAGCAGCACGGGGTTTGAACCCACAACCTCAGGATGCTGAGGCTGTAGCACTTACCACTAGGCCACTCCTTTCTCCTCCTTTTACTCACCACAGGAGTCCAAAAACATGAGATGCCACAAGAGGTCCACATGGCATTTGAACACTAGTTCACAAAACTTTCCAAGTGTACAAGAATGTTACTATATTTTGTTAATTGATCATTCTCTCTCTGGCTCCCCCTCCCCCAAAAGAGAAAAATACATATTATTTTATATACATACATGCATACACGTTGACCAAACCCCCCCCCAAAAAAAAAAATTTAAAAAAAACACCGAAATGTTTTTTGTCATATCTTCCACAGAACTCAGCCAATTCTTATGAAATTAAGGGCTCCTTTTACGAAGGTGCGCTGGCGGTTTTAGCGCGCGCTACACGCTAACGCCTCCATAGAGCTGGTGTTAGTATTTTCCGTGTAGCGCAGGGTTAGCGTGCGCTAAAAAACGCTAGCGCACCTTCGTAAAAGAAGCCCTAAGTGTGTCGGCGAGAGGGAGAATAGAAGTCCTTGAGCATGCGCAGATGCATGCTCAAGGCAGGCAGAAGCCAGAGGTGTCAGGTCAAAAGCGCGCCGGGACAAAGGCGCGCTTTGTCTATGGAACCGAAGCCGGAAGATCTTCTAGGCACACGAGCTGTGCCTGCGTGCCGGTGCCGGGGAGGTGAAGGTGGAGACGGGGAGGTGGGTAAATTTAAGTTGTACTGGCGGGGGGGCCGGTTCGCGCAGTGTGGGGGGTGCCGGTTGGAGCGAGGGGGGCCTTTGCGAGCGGGGGGGAGCAATGCCGGTTATCGGTGGGGGGGGGGGAAACATATCAAAGCGAGTTTTCATTATTTCCTATGGGGGAAACTCACTTTGATAAACGAGCATTTTGGATTACGAGCATGCTCCTGGAACGGATTATGCTCGTAATCCAAGGTACCACTGTACCTGGTGTAACTATCATTGTCTTTAAGTTAGGTTTTAGCAGCCAGGAATATGTTCCAGTCCCAGTCTGTGAGGTGTTTTAGTATGATGGCTTTGCTATTTACTGGTCTGGCTTTTATGAGAGTGTTAGATATGTTTTTTTGCTGTGGGGGTGTATGAGGGAAAGGAGATTCCTCTCTGGTTGTGGGGGGCCATGTTGGGAGGGCTTTTTGGGGGTCAGTATATCTGCCCTGGTTGGTAACTGTGAAAGGAAAGTACACGATGGGCAGGATTATTATAAGTTTACAAGGGAGACATCTTTTTCAGTTGCAGATCCTTTGGCTTGGAATAAGAACCTTTCGAAAACGGCTGAAGTCGCATTTATTAATGCAAGACTTTGGTGTATAAATGCAGAGTTTATTTTATTTTGGAGACAGCTGCTTTAATGGCATGTCTATCTACTGGGCATATTTTGTTTTATGAATATGAATGGTTTTATTGGAGACCTCTTAGATTATAAAGCAGATAAAAAATAAGGTTAATATCTATGTAACCTTGAGAATGTCTCCTTCTGCAGCTGCTTTCACAAGATCTCTCCAGCCATCCTGATACCAGATATGCAGAGTAATTGTCCCTCCAGGAACCACATAATTGAACTTCAGCGTAGAGACATCAGGCAGATCTCCTGCAAAACAGAATGTCAAAACTTTGACCAAAATGACACCAAGCTCCCCTTGTGACCACTGCACTTCTCCCCTGTAGCTAAGTTCACCCTCTCTAAATCATAGGTTGACCCCAGGGATTTGTCCAAACTGCAAAATGTGTCCGATGAAAGATCATAAAGGACTAGATTCTGTAAATGGCACCCAAATATGGGCACCGAAAAAAAAGTGTACGCCGAGTGATATGGCACTCCTAGTTGGGCAATATTTATAGACTAGCTTACAGCGCAGTGCTGGGATCCGCATCCAACATTTAGGCACAAGAAATGGCATAGTAAAGAGGGCAAGGAGGCAGACCACATCTCCTCGCCCTGGTATCACTGCACCCCCGTACCTCTTTACAACTTTGCCAGCAGTAAGCAGTGGAAGAGCCACTGTTTATTCCTAGAATAAGAATCAAATCTGTTTTACTACTTTGGATCTAGTTAGTTGTTTAGGACCTGGATTGGCTACTGTTGGAAACAGGATACTGGGCTTGATGGACCTTCAGTCCAGTATGGCAATTCTTATGTTCTTATGTGAGCCAAGTATAGGACAATCAAGCCATTATGACATCACTGATGAGTTTGGCTCTTAGGCATTGGTGGAATGAGGCATTATGACATCACAATCTGAGTTCTAGAATGTTGCTACTCTTTGGGTTTCTGCCTGGTACTTGGGAGCTGGATTGGCCACTGTTGAAAACAGGATACTGGGGCTTGATGGACCTTTGGTCTGTCCCAGTATGGCAATTCTTATGTTCGCTGCAGATGAAGACTGGAAAGAAGTACAAGGGGAGGGTGTGACATGGTAATTTCGGGGCAGTGGGAAAGAGCAGGGGTGGTGCAACGATGTTGGGGCAGCAGGGAGGTGCAGCAATGCCAGGGCAGCAGGGAAGAGCACATGGGGGCGCACAGGGCAGTGATGCTGGGCACCTCCGCCCTGGGCATCAACTTTCCTTGCTATGCCACTGAGCATAAGGATGTCTAGCAACTGAAATCTGGTGTAAATCCTCACATGTCAACTAGTCACTGATCCCCTATATTCTATAATACTGCACACATCTTGAGTGGACATCCCTGACCCTCCCATGGCCATGCCCATTTTCAATTACATGCTAAAAGATTTGCAAGCACACCTTGAAATAGCACACTAATAGCGTCACTAATTGGCTCATTACTCAAATTAAATTTCATCTGCCCAAATTTGTACATGCATTTTTCAGCCCCATATATAGAAACCGGGAAAAAATGCAAGATTTTAAACACATCCCGCACTACTTTGAATGGATTCTACTGATACACGACTGGGCTATTAGGTAGAGCTTGCCAAGCCTATATTCTCCACAATTTATAAACACACAAGTTTTAAAATAAAAACAGTAAAACATAGCTTAATCTTCTCAGGATTCATTGCATGTCATACAAAAATCAAGCAAGCATTTTTTTTCCCATACACACAAATTTAATATATTCCTTTAGTACATCTGGCCCAACTATAGGTCTAGGAATGCCATGATGTGGATGGAAAAAGAGTTCCCTCTTGCTCTATTGAGCCTAAGAGGCAATCTTGAATGATCAGCTTGCCTTTGGAGGGGGAGCTGGGCACTTTGAAGGTTGGGACATGCAATACCAGTGGAAAAACTCTCTGGGGCCCAATCAGGACAAGCCAGGGGTTCCCATATAGCCCTTTTTTTTTTTTTTTTGGGGGGGGGGTAGTTTGTGAATTACAAACATCTAAACCCAAAAGAAAGAACACCACAATATAACCCATGCCCTGAGCTGGGCTTCTTCCCCCCTCCCCCCCCCCATTCTATACTGAGACCCAGCTCCAAACTGTCAGCTATCCCCAAAAAGTGTTCAGATTTCCAAGCAAGTCATAAATGGACGGGAAGAAAATGGACACCGAGACAGCCCCAGAACTTTTCTTCCTGTGCAAAATAAAAGCGAATGAAAGAAATGTGGATTGAATGTTAAATAAGTAGAACTTTGCATTCAGTTACAAAAACTATCAGCAATCATCCTAACAGCTGATCTCAGTTCCGGGACACCACAGGAAGACCAACTATCTCTAGTTTCAGACCCTCATCCAGGTAGCAGAGGCGCTGGAAGTTGCTGGGAATCCCGGCCACAAGCTCCAAGGCATCCTTGAGTTGGGCGATGCTGGTGCTCTGGTGGCAGCCATGCACAGTAAAGATCTCGCCGGTGTCCTGGAGTCGCACCCGCAGGCAGAACTCCGGTCTCCGGAGCCCGCCCGGCCCAGTCGTAGTAGAACTCGGGCCACGTGAAGCCAGCGCAGATGCGGAGCGAGGCATGGCTACAACCCTCGGGGAGGATCAGAATCTTTGGATCGGTACCCTCCCGCCCCCTATGTTTGGGACGTGCTCCTAGGAGACAGAGGTATGGGAGGAGTTAGCTGGATCCAGCCCATCGCCCCTCGCGTTCTGCAAACCGAAACCGAAAGCAAGGGCTGGACGGCGCAGTTGCAGAAAGCCCAGCGCTCACTTTCGCTTCTGTCATCGCCTGCTCTGATTTGGCGTTTCCTAAATCAAGAACACTTGAAAACCTATCCAGGCTAATGAGGTTTTCGTTGCTCTAGCATACGGTATTTAAAGGTTCTGCCTCACTCGTACTGCTAAACCTCTGACTTTGCCTTGGAGGCGCAGAATACATTTCCCAGCAGAATCAGCAATGAATTCGTGCTTTAAATTACAAGGAATCACCCTGGCCTTTCGAATCCACATTAGCATTTATAAGAAGTGTACAGTACTCAGCTGGGCAGTTTACGTGAAAGTGATTTAAAATGACTAAAGTTTTACAGTGGTTGCAATGCAGCTTTTATGGGCTTTAAGAATCAGACCCATTTGTGATAAGTTACCAACCCTTCCCCAAGCAGTTTAAGGCCTGGCTGGTTGGAGAGGCTTTGGGGTTGGAGAAAGCAGTAGATAGAGGGGATGGAATGGTGTACCAAGGGGGGGAGGTCCGCCCTGGGTGCAGCTTTAGGGGGGATGCACAGCCAGCTATCATGCTCTCTCCCTCCTTACTGCCGCTCTTTGTGGCATTTTCACACACACACCCTCCCCCCCCCCCCCCCCCCGGTCCTGTCCGACAAACTTTCCTGCTCTGTGCCGGCGATGTCTAAACTGTCTTCTTAAGGCAGCCGGAGTGTTGTAGTTGCATATGGCTGCCGTAAAGGTCGTCTCTGACACAACCGGAAGTTGCATCAGAAACGACCTTTACGGCAGGCATATGCAATTACAACACACATCGCCGGCCACAGGGCAGGGAGGTTTGACTGAGCACCGCGTTGCTGATCTGAAGTTCTGTTGATGCAGGGTTAGAAGGAGGCCCATTGCCAATCTTAAGTGTCATCACGGGAGGGAGGGGGTTGCCCTGGCAGAAAGCCTCCCCCTGAAGCCACCAGCACAGACTGATGTGAGCAGGTTCCATCCAGGGGAGCATCTGAAGGGGATGTTGCTGCAGGGACCACCAAGAGAGGAACTCCTGTAGAAGGCATATGTGCGCTCTGGCTCAGGGAGGCTGCCATGGACCCCAGCACCTGCAAATAAAGCCAGGCTGTGGTGACCAGAAGATCCAGGAGATCTCTGATTTGCTTCTCAAGTTTCTGTCTTGAGTAATTCGGGAAGAAACAAACAGCCCTGCAGGGTGTTGAAGAGAAAGCCCAGAGCAGATCAAGAGACTTCTGCACGGATTGCTTGCAGAAATTGAAAACTATAAGGGGCTCTAACTCTCTAAAGTAGGAGGAGCACATGCTCAGAAGTGTTTGGATTTCTGCAACTCCCAGCTTGCGGGAAGGGATTGAGCACCTAGAGTATGGAATCTGGAAGGGCCGTAATATAACTAAGTTTAGTGGTTAAATCGGCTGCATAACAGTCAAGTCCTATCCTTATGCAGTGTTGCTTAGGCAGTTAAGTGCTGAATATCACATAAACCCCGATATTCAATGCCCGGCATTGAATAGTCAGAAATACTCCTGCTGGCTGAATATGGATCCATAGTGTTTAATATGTCTAAAAGTAATTAAATGAGTAAAAACATTTTGATATACAAATCATGAGATTTATTGAGATAAATACAAATTTTTTAAAAAAAGTTACACATATGTCTTATTCTGCTAATTTGTGGCACTTCCAGAGTGTTCCCACTTAACTGGGCTCTAAGTATTTTTCCAACACAATTGCCTTTAGGGCAAATATCTGTTAAGATCTCAACCCTATCACATACAGGGATGTAATACAACACAATTTCTACACAATATACCTAACACATTCACAAGTGCTTAAAAGTCCCCTATAATAGTGTAGCAATATTACATTACTAATGCCATTTTCATAGCTGTTGCCTTCCATCCCATTTTCTTTACTATTAACTTGTTTTCCTCAACATCAGGATACAGTTTTAGCTTCTGCATTACTTTAGCTTACTAGGGCAACATGCCTATTCAATTACATTGTCAGGAAATGTATCTCCTCCCCCCCCCTCTTTTACTTTGTCGTGGTAGAGGTTTCTACAGCAGGTTGGAGCGCTAAATGCTCCGATACTGCTCTGGCGCTCATAGAAATTCTATGAGCATCGGAGCATTTAGCACTCTGGGCCGCAGTAGAAACCTCTACTGTGGCTTAGTAAAAGTGTGGGTGGGGGGTGGTATTTACTGCCCATATGAGATGCAAAGTGTAGCTGTAGAGACTTGCTTAATATCAGTTTCTACTTTATCACCAGTGCTTAACTTGGTAACAAGTCTGTTTAGAAAAAAATGGCAGCATCTATATTTAAATAAAAAATTAGGGCATTATTCGATTTAGCAGTTTATAAAACATTACAATTTCAAAAAAGAACAGGCATGAACTGTTTATTATAGAAAAGTTATTTGCAGACATCCAAACCTCAAGTTTTTCATTTAGAAAAGAGCAATGGCCTGCCCACAGTCAAAGAGCAGATCTGCTCTACTCACTTACCATCCTTAAGAGCTACAAATAGGTTAGATTTTCAGGGTCTCTCTAATGAATATGCATGGGCTGGACTTACTAGATTTACACACAGCAAAGGTATATCATTAGAGAAGAATGAAAACTCAACCCTTAGCAGCCCTGGAGAACTGAAGTGAATGTCATTGAATCGGATGGTTCCTTAACACTCCACAATATTGAGAGTGTTGGGGAGAGGTGGGGGGGGGGGGAAGTGCAGAAATAAAAGCAGTACTTTACAAAAAAATCTGTACATATGAAAACAGGTTTAAAAAGACTTTGCCACAAAAAACATAACACACACATCTAGCCAGAGCAAGTTTTTAAACAAGGAAAACTGATTGTCATTAGTTTTGAATTTATAAAAAATATACTAATTACATAAAGCTCCTTTGCTATTAACTATTTGGTATATTTTTGCAGAGAAAGAGCATTTACAATCTTTTCTGTTAGAAACATGCTTCTTTAGTTGGAAACATTGTGCAAGCAATAGTAACTTTTCTAGGATAAAGTGTACTTGAACTGGCTTAGAAGGAGAAATTAAGTTCTTATCTGCTAGTTTTCTTTCTGTTAGCCTGTAAACTGGTATAGTTCTTACGAATGGGTTATATACCTCACTGCTACAAGCAGGTGGATACTGAGAACAAACTTGAATATTAGGATAGCTTCCCCTCTTGCAATCCGAAAGACTTCAACTGAAAACAATATAACACATTCCAAACAGGAGTGTAAATACAACAAACACTGGTAAACTACTGTTGAAACATGTGTAGAACTGAATCCTGGTATAAAAAACATCCCCACAGCTCACCAGCTAAGCCATAGCTGCTGTTCTTACTTCTCCCCGGCCCTAGAAAAACCCTAGAACCCACAGAAAACCCCACAATCTGCATGCAAGCAAAACACAAACCCGCAAACACCGCACAAAGACAGATAGGGTAGGGGATTATACCAGTCTACAGGCTAACAGAAAGAAAATTAGCAGGTAAGAACCTAATTTCTCCTTCTGTATCGCTTGATAGACAGGTATTGTCCTTACAAATGGGATATACCAAAGCAGTACCCTTTAAGGGTGGGACACCCGAAGGGCCAACACCAGAACACGTTCACCGAATACCGCGTCCCAACATGGGTGAATATCCACACGGTAGTGTCTGACAAAGGAATGCAGAGAAGACCAAACTGCAGCCTTGCAAATATCCACTGGAGACATTAGAGAAGACTCGATCCAAGAAGCTGCCTGACCCCTAGTGGAATGAGCCTTGAGAAATTCTGGAACAGGCTTCCTCTTCAGAAGATAAGCAGAAGCAATAGTCTCCTTGATCCAGCACGCAATAGTAGCCTTAGAAGTGTCATCCCCCTTACGATGACCAGTGAGAAGGACAAAGCGATGATCTGATTTCCTGATCTCCTAGGTTCTCTGCACATAAGAGCGAAGGACCCGACTGGCATCCAACTTGCGCAACTGTCTCTGCTCGGAAGAGCCCTCCCAGCTACCCAACACCGGGAGGACCACTGCCTGATTGACATGAAAAGGAGAAACTACCTTTGGAAGAAAGGAAGGAACAGATCTCAAGACAACCCGATCCCTAGAAAACTCCATGAAGGGAGCCCTACAAGAGAAAGCCTGCAGCTCAGAAACACGTCTCTAGCTGTAATAAAAGTGCCGGTTAGATGAGAAAAAACTCCCCCAATACAAATGGCAGTTTTAAAGGGAATTGAGCCCTTTAGACTGGCACACCTCAGGATTTTGTTTGTTTTTTCACTTAGAACAGACTCCATGGCTCTCAAAGCTGGAAGGCTGACCAACCAGAGGGCCAGGCTGCCAGCTGAGGCACCTCTACAAAAATGTGGGGAGGTGGAGGAAGGTGGGGGGAAGGACCCAGCATGAGACCTGCCAAGTTTAACACCCCCGAGGTCGGACCTGTCCAAGCTCTATCCGGCACAAAAAGGGAACCCAGGAGTCCAAAACAAAATTACAACAGTACTAAGAGGGGAGCCGAATTAGTCTTCCTACCTGCTTTAATGGAGACTGAGGAAGACTGGATTGCAAGAGGAGAAGCTATCCTGATTTACAAGTTTGTTCTCAGTCTCCACCTGCAGGTAGCAGTGAGGTATATAACCCTTTCATAAGGACTATACCAGTTTACCAGGTGATACAGAATGTTGTTTCATAGAAGCCTATATGCTCGTTATGAACATTTTATGTAGGAAATGCATGCACCTAGGATGAACCAATGCTTTAAATGAGTTCCCTTCAAGTGTCGCTCATCTCTGCCTAAAATCACCTTAGAATTGTATAAGAAAGGCAATCTGTTAAAAAGCGTAAATACTACAATGACTGATTTTGTGGATTTGCTAATAAAATTCATTGCACTTTCTGAAATACCAAATCTTCAATACATCATAAAATATTACATAACATTTTTTATACATAAAATACATGAACAAAATTTGGAATGAGAAAACCCACTTACTACTGAAGGAACAGTGCTAGACACTAGTCTTTCACATCACCTTTCTTTTTTTGTGAGCTACTGTTTCCACACAATGGAAAGGTACAAAACCCTACTCCATAATCAGACCAAGAACGCCAGATATGCTTATGAAAGAAAGCAACAAGAAGCCCAAAGGGTAATGAATTGTGTATACTTTGCACAATTGTTCTATTGCACACTGGGTTTAATAATACTTACTCTAAACTCAACCTTTTCCCCGGTCCATTTTCACACCAGAAACCAAAGCTAATGGATGTGGCTGCATCTGAGTCCTCCTGGCACTTCTTGACACCACAGTATCAGTTGGAAGGTCTTCACACACAGAGCTGGATGCTCCTACCCTGTTTCCAAACCATATGATCAACAATGCACCCAATCTGTGGCAAAATATTACAACAAGCTCCAACCCAATTCTGCCTGCCTGCCTGAAACATCAGAGCCAGTTTAAGGCACAGGGCAAACTATTTTATTCATTTAGTACAAGAACTTGATATATTGCCATTAGTACTAAAAGGTATAGTATAGCCATTTACAATTAAAACAGGTAAAGGCAGGCAAAAAATAGTTAAAAGTGCAGAAATCAGATCAG